>NC_045707.1:19687256-20887256 GCF_009834535.1 Camelus ferus
CCGAGGTGCTGGCGGGCCCCTGGCCTGGGACCACATTCCACCGAACGTCCTGGTTCTACAACACCTGCGGGGTCATCTTCTTGTTCAGATTAATCTTGGGGAGGAGAAAGGTGCCAGGAGAACAGGAGCCCCGGGTCGCGGCAGGGAGGGAGGGGCGTGGGCACGTCCCAGGGGAGCCCCCGGCCCCTGACCATAGAGGAGTCCCTGGCTGAGCTCCAGAGGCTGCCGGGGAGATATTACGACCTGGAGCGGGAAGTGGAGGCCTTGCAGCAGCAGGAGGAGTGGTGCAAGCAGGAGGCTGAGGTCCTTGCAATCCAAAGGGCCTTGGAGGATTTCCTCAGGGAGATCTCTTGACTGTTCCCTTGGCAGCAGGGGGTGCACTCGGGTGGGGGGGGTGAGTTGGGGGGAAAGGGGGTGGGGGGGCACGGGAGGAGAGCTTCCCATGTATGTGAGTTGTCAATAAACAATGTGTTGGGATGCAAAACGTGTCCACGAGTGATGGTGGCCCCAGGAACCGCATCGCACGGAGTCCTCACACCCTTCAGCGGGCTGGTGTCCACTGGGCAGGTGCCTCCGTGGTTGTGAACTACAGAGCCAGCACCATGACACCCTGCCCGACCTCCTGGTGCCAGCACCGAGCGGGGTGACTTCAGATGGAAAGAAACCAGGTGGGGGGGGTCTGCTCCCCGTGTTTCTCCAAAGACTGCTTCCGGCCTGAGGCAGCCAGTTGGTTGCAAAACTTAGGTTTCCACCTGACGTTCTGGCTCTGACCTCCAGCCACGGCGGCAGTGCCCCTCCACCCCAGGGTCCTGCATGGGGCAGGCCTTGGATGATCGATCATGGGGGAGGGACCAGAGGCAGGAGCTCTACTCTCTGCTGCTGGGTGGGGACACGGGGAGAGGGGGCGCAGACAGCTGGCCACTCGCTCAGAGCCACAGAAGCCCTACAGGACTGGGGGCGGACTTGCTCCGGCTGCTCTAGGTTGGAGGAGCGGGGCTGGCTGGACAGAGCAAGGCAGAGCAGCTTTCAGTGGGAATTGGGAGACCGGAGGGTGCTGGCGGACGTGGAGGGAAATGGCTGTTTCCAAGAGGCAGAGCTGAGAATTGGTGATGAGTAGGACGCTGAGGGGCTGAGGGGCGGCAGCTCAGGTGGGGTGGGCTCCATTTCCCAGGAGCCACCCCAGCAGAGTCCCCTCTCATGTCCTCGATCAGCTGCGAGACCAGAAAGCGACCGAGTCAGTGTCCTCTGATCCAGAGGGGGCAACACGGCCCACCTGGCCGGGCGCTCCTCGCAGCAGGGCCTGACATAAACTTGAGGTTGGTCACAATGTGACGAAACAGCACTGAGTTTCATATAGTTGACAAAACGTCTTACTCACACACGTGAGTCTAACTAGTCACCAAAAAATATCACTGTCCTTTGTGCATACATCAGTACACAGTTTCTATGCCAGTATAAATAACAGCCCAGCACCTAATGCAGTTTCAAAAAGCAGTTACTTGTAGTTAATTTATATTACAGTTATTTATGAAAATAGCACAGATTAGTGGGAAAGAGTCAGTGGCTTCCAGATTTAAATAAAAATAGAAATCTTTACTATTAGAGCAAGAGAAGTTTAGAGATTAGAAAAAATAAGATTTTTAAAAAAGATTAGAGGTTAGCGATCTCTAGATTACACTGCAATGAAATGTACACACATGATTTATAAATAAATGATAAAGTGACGTCTCTGCCCATAAAGATATTCAAACATAAATTACCTCCTGATAAATACCAATAAGGGAAAGAGAATAGAAACAGGAGTTCAGAGAGAGGAAAGATGCTAAACATTCAACTGTCGAGCAAGAACTAATCGTATGCTTATTTATATGAATGATCCTGGACACTGAATTTCTATGGATGGATGCTTTTAGAAGAGCAAAAACTAGACAGCAAGTATCTAATCTTGAATTAAAATATTTATATGCCACACTTTATAAAGAATAGAGGTTCATAGTTTTTCAAAATTCATTAGAGAATATTAACGCAAAACAGCCTGAAGACCACAGCTGAACCGGAAGGAAACTTGTTCCACTTATAACCTCCTTCCTATGGCCTTTTTGGCGGCCTGTACTGCTCGCGCAGGCAGTGCTGTTATGCATGAGTACACATAAACCTGGATCAAACAACATCCATTCATTACACTTTTTTGAACCACATATGAAATAAAAATTGCAAGTGATATATGGTATTTTTCTTTCTTTTTCTGGCTTACTTCACTTAGAATGATGATCTCTAGGTCCATCCATGTTGCTGCAAATGACATTATTTTATTCTTTTTCATGGCAGAGTAGTATTCCATTGTATAATATATCACAACATTTTTTAAAATTAAGTTACAGTCAGTTTACAATGTGTCAATTTCCAGTGTGGAGCACAGTTTTTTCAGTTATACATGAACATACATATATTCATTGTCTCATTCTTTTTCACCATGAGCTACCACAAGATCTTATATATATTTTCCTGTGCTATACAGTATAATCTTGTTTATCTATTCTATATATACCTGTCAGTATCTATAAATTTCAAACTCCCAGTCTGCCCCTTCCCACCTCCCTCCACCTGGCAACCACAAGTTTGTATTCTATGTCTTATTTTGTGTGTATATGCCACATCTTTATTCATTCATCTGTTGATGGACCCTTAGGTTACTTCCATATCTTGGCTATTGTAAATAATGCTAGTGTGAACATTGGAATGCATGAAGCTTTTCAATTTAGTATTTTTGTTTTTTTCAGGTATGTACCCAGGAGTGGAGTTGCTGGATCATATGGTTGTTTTAGTTTTTTGAAAAACCTCCATACAGCTTTCCATACTCGCTACACCAATTTATATCCGCTCGGAGGTAGGGCTCTACCGATCCTGCCTGTGGCTCACTGGTGGCTCAGGGGACTGCTTAAGGCTGCAGGGTGGCTCTGAGATGAGCTTCCCCTGCTGGGCTGGTGCCCTGGGGAATGTTCCTGCGGTCTTGGAGCTGGGTCCGCCCCTGGCAGCAAGGCATAGACTGTGGGCCTCAAGGCTCCTGGAGGACAGGCAGGTCAGGCAGCAGCATAGGGGCATCCATCTGGACCTCACGCTGCAGGGACTCGACGTCTGCAGGGATCATGCCATGGCCCTCAAGCCAGTCAGCAAGGAAGGAGGCCAAGAGCGGGCAAGTCGGCCTGGCCATCCTGGGGCCCATCAGCCACACCCACACCGAAAGAGTGGCTTAGGAATTCCTCCAGGTCAAGGCCAACACCCTAGTCAGCCCCACTGCCCTTTGGTGTGCCCGAGAACACAGGGGCAAGGGGTCCTCCACCTGCGACTTGGACAGCAGCTGGGTCACCAGGTTGACTGTCGGGTGACTCTGAGGCGGAGGGCTGAGGGGGCCCCCAGGATCTTGAGGGACTGGTCATCTCAAGGTCCCGGCAGCCAGGCTCACCGGCCACAGTGTGTGAGGGGTCCCTTTTCTCCACATCCTCCACATTAGTCATTTGTGATTTTTGATAACAGCCATTCTGACAGATGTGAGGTGGTACCTCGTTGTGCCTTGGATTTGCATTTCCCTGATGGTCAGTGATGCTGAGCATCTTTTCAAATGCCTGTTGGCCATTTGCATGTCTTCTTTGGGAGAAAAAAAAAAAAAGTCTGTTCATATCTTATGCTCAATTAAAAAAATTTTTTTTTGAGTTGTATGAACTGCTTGTATATTTTGAATTTTAGCCTCTTATAAGTCATATTACTTGCAAATATTTACTCCTATTCAGTATTGTCTTTGGTTTTGTTGATGGTCGTCTTTTCTGTGCAAAAACTTTTAAGTTTAATTAGGTACCATTTGCTTATTTTTGCCTTTATTTCCTTTGCTTTAGGAAACAGATAAAAGTATTGCTATGATCTATGTCAAAGAATAGTCTGCCTATGTTTTCCTCTAGAAGCTTTATGGTTTCTGTTCTTACATTTAGGCTTTTAATCCACTTTAATTTTTTTTAATTTTTGTATATGGTGTTAAGATAATATTATAATATCATTCTTTTACAGGTAGCTGTCCAGTTTTCCAGCACCACTTACTGCAAGACTGTCTTTTTCCATTGTATATTCTTGCTTCCTTTGTCAAAGATTAGTTGACTGTGGGTGTGTGTGTTTATTTCTGGGCTCTCTATTCTGTTCCATTGATCTGTGTGTCTGTTTTCGTGCCAGTTTTATACTGTTTTGATTATTGTAGATTTGTAGTAAAATTTGAAGCCAGGGAGTATGATTCCTCCAGCTCTGTTCTTCTTTCTCAAGATCGTTTTGGCTATTCAGGGTCTTTGCATTTCCATACAAATTTTAAAATTATTCTAATTCTCTGAAAGTTCCATGGACTATTACCTATTCATAAAAAAGAATGAAATTTGGCCATTTGCAACATGGATGGACTTGGAGGGTCTTATGCTAAGTAAAAGAAGTCAGACAGAGAAAGACAAATGCAGCATGATATCACTTATATGTGAAATCTGAAAATACAATAAATTGGTGAAGACAATAAGGAAGAATCAGACTCACAGATACAGAGAACAAACTAGCAGTTACCAGTGGGAACAGAGGGGGGGAAAGGACAATATAGGGATGGAGGATTAAGAGGTACAAACTATTATGTATAAAATAAGCTACAAGAATATATTGTATGATGCAGGAAGTATAGGTAATATTTTATAATAACCATAAATAGAGTATAACAATTACAAATTTTAAATCACTATGTTGTAAACCTGTAACTTACATAATATTGTACATAAATTATACTTCAATTGAAAAAAATGAGGTTGAGCTGTAAAAAAAAAAACAAACTATAATATCTATCTGGAGAATGTTTTGTTTCATGTGTGTTCGACAAGAATGTTCATTCTGCCTGTGTTGAAAGGAATGTTCTCTTTATGTCTGTCAGGTCAATTTGATCTAAAGTATAGTTCAAGTCCAAAATTTCCTTATTGCTTTTCGATCTTGATGATTTATTCATTATTGAAAGTGAAGTACTGAAGTAGGAGGAATTATGAGCTGAAATGATCTCTCTTGGCCCTGAACTGTGCCACCTTGGGGAAGGGTTGATGTGGGTCAAGTCAAAATTTTCTTCTATCTCCAATGCATCCAAACTCATACTTTTTTGTTCCAGCACACTTCTCCATTCAAAACCTGGACTTCCAGATAGGCTCGTTCATGTGTGAGTGATTGTCTGAGACAGGGTTCTCCAGGGGCTCCTGGATCATGGCTGGGAGGAACAGGAGCTAGTTCATGGACCACTTCAGGGTCAACAGCCAAGATCAAGGTCTACAAGCCTATTACTCAATGTGCAGGTGGGCAAGGCTCCTCCTGGGTCCCATGGCATATGGTGCTGGATCTCATAACTCCCTCAAGGCACTTTAGTCTGTAAATAGATGCTAAATCTTTGTTGTTTGGAAGGGGCACATGAAGAAGTATGTCTTCCCCCACTTGTAACCATAAGTTTGTTTTCTCTATCTGTGAATCTTTTTCTGTTTTGTAAATAAGTTCATTTGTGTCTTTTTTTAGATTCTACATTTAAGTGATATCATTTGGCATTTTTCTTTCTCTTTCTGGCTTCACTTAGAATGACAATCTCCAGGTCCATCCATGCAAATGGCATTATTTCATTCCCTTTTATGGCTGAGTAGTATTCCATTGTGTGTGCGTGTGTGTGTGTGTGTGTGTGTGTGTGTGTGTGTGTAGATACATAGATAGATGATAGATAGATAATCTTCTTTATCCAGTGGATGAAGTATTCAACTACACAAAACAATTCAGAGTTATTGAGTCATATTTGCGCCTTTAAATGCAAAGTAACCCTTCCAAAATGTTCAAAAGTTCAGAGTTGCAGAAGTCTTCATGCTGTACCCAAAGGCTAAGCAGCTCTGTGTGCCTTGGGTGCCAGAAATCATTCTTCTCTTGCTCATCCTCTTTCCCTTTCTTCCCTCTGCACTTCTCCACTTTCTTTGGCTTTCTCTCCCTTGCAGGCACTGTGCAAAATAGTAAAAAAAAAAAAAAAGTAATTAAAAAAGATAGACATTCTAACAAAAACTGTAATAGGCTTCTTTGGGAAAATAATGCAAAAATAATCTTCTATAATACATGTTCCATATATAACACATGTGGAACATATATAGGTGAAGTATTGAGCCAGAATTTTATAATATTTAAAACTTCCAAGAATTTTTTCAGGTAAAATGAATAGCCTTACTTTACAAAAAAGGAAACAACATCTCTGAAATTAAATATGTTGGGCCATTTAATTTCAGCCATTCAGCTATTAAGTGACATCTCATTCCAGTGCAGACCTTTCTGTCCTCAAATCTCATACTCCTGAGGGAATTCTGTGTTTCCAATCACTAACACTCACAGTTTCATAAATTGGTATAACATTTCATGCCTCTGAAAACATTTTGAAAATTTCTCGAGGCCCACAGCTATCAAACCTACACTGCTGGTGAGACTGTAACTTGGTGCAGCCATTAAGGAAAACAGTATGGAGATTCCTCAAAAAACTAAAAATAGACTTACCATATGATCCAGCAATCCCACTTCTGGGTATATATCCAAAAGGAACTCTAATTCAAAAAGACACCTGCACCCCAATGTTCATAGCAGCACTATATATAATAGCCAAGACATGGAAGCAACCTAAATGTCCACTGACAGATGACTGAATAAAGAAGTTGTGGTATATGTATACAATGGAATACTACCCAGCCATAAAAAAATAAAATAACGCCATTTGCAGCAACATGTATGGACCTAGAGATCGTCAGTCTAAGTGAAGTAATCCAGAAAGAAATTTTGGGAGTTTGAGATTCATAAATGTTAGCCATTATATATAAAAATAGAGTTTTAAAAGTTTCTTCTGTATAGCACAGGGAACTATGTTCAATATCTTGTAATAACCTTTAATGAAAAAGAATATGAAAATGAATATATGTATGTATATGCATGACTGGGACATTGTGTTATACACCAGAAATTGAAAAAAACAAGAAAAAAAACACTTCTTTTAAATTTAAAAAAAAAAATCTAATAACCAGCACAAAGTCCCCTGGTCGCCTCCAGAATAGGTGCTTTTTCACAGGGAGATAACTTGCTGCTTTTCTCACAACTCTGCTGTCCATAGAGTGGTTTCCAGGTCTCTGTTATGGATTCTCCCTTCAAGTGAGTTGGGTTTCATGTTCTATTCAAGGGTGTGTGTGTGGGTGTGTGGGGGGGTGTGTGTGTGTATGTACATGGTTTGCAGGGAACAGAAAAGATGTAGATTGACAACTGGCAGACAGTCAAGGTCAATCACTGAAACTGGATAATCTGACATCAAGTAAACCTCACTTGCCATGTTTTGCTTTTACATCTCTGACATTCCTACTACTGATGCTGCTTTCAGCATTCTGTTGGCTTCCTTAACGTCATTTTGCTCTAAATTAAAATGTATGGGGAAAAAATGAGCCATTTTGTTACAAGTTGAATTGCTGATATTTCCTTCCTTTGACAAGTCCTGACTTGTTTTCCAGCACTCACATGTGTTCTAGTGTATTTTTCTGTGCATTGTCTCACTTTAAATGAGCCATAATCTTTTACAGCAGAGTACTGATTTTGCTTTCAAAAAAGACCCTCTATTCCATTATACTTCCTGATCAATTTATATCATTTTGCATGAGAATTTTTCTTTTTCTTACCACATAAAATGTTTTTATTTTATATTAGTCTATATGTCATTTGCAGAATACTGAATTATATGTCCAAAATTTATTTTGAAAAGTGTTAGTTTGCTTTACAAAAAGTCAGGCCACTTGACAATTTCAGTTTCTTTTTTTGATGTGTGTTTTTGCTTATTTATTGAGTACATATTTGTTATATCAGAACTCATAGGCAGTGCTGAATTTAAAATCATAATAATCATTATTAATTAAAGTGAAGTTTAGAGTAATGAATATTATTATAACAATGTATATTAAGTTGTCCCAAATGCTAGACAGTATGCAAAAGGACATGTGACTCTTTAACATGTGACTCTTCATTGACTATTTATGCCCTGAGGAATTTCAGTGTTGTTTATATAAAGAACGTATGTCATTCTCAGAAACACTCTGTGATGTAGGCACTGCAGTTATTCCCATATTCAGATGAGAAGCTAAGGCTAAGAAGAAACTCAGTGACTTGATCACAGATAGTAAGTGGCAGAGACAGGATTCTAAGCCTCTTAATTACTACAGTTTTTGGTAGGTATTGCTGTTTTTGTCATTGTATGTTTTGCTTTACTATCTAGAAAGCAAATGAAAGATCAAAGTCCTCCAAAGGAAAGCACTTAAATTCCCATTTGCCTACAAAGTTTACCTAGAAATTTACTTAGGAAGTTTAATCCCTCTTTCACACCATTTCCTTTACTAGTTGTGACAGAAAAAGCCTCAAGAGCATTTAGTGTGTTGTATTTAGTGTCCAAACTCACAGCTGTTTTAAAATATTACAGCCACCAGTTTTTGGATACATTGCTATACTAAAGGACTCAAATAGGAGTAAGGGGCTCAGTTTGTACCCATTTTCTCCTAATTTTGCCTTCAAGTGTTAATTACTCTGTAATAACACTTTTACAAGTTTCTTCTGCCCTATATCTCAGGCACAATATTAGGTTCTACTATAATGATTATACTTCGTCACCCGTCCTAGCAAACCTTTTTATATTTTTTAATTGCCCTTGAAATAGTTCTTTCTGGAGTCTTTCAAACTCTATTAGACAATTATTTGATGATGGGAAATCTTTTGTCTGTTTCACCATTATCCTTCAGTCTTTCTCAGAGTGTGAACTCAATAAATGTTTGTTGAAATGAAATAAAAGAAACTGACCCCCAGTGATGGTAAATGGCTCACAAAATTACTATCATACATTCTTTAAAGTGCACTTAAGTCTAGAGTTTTGAGGGTCTAGGAAGATGAGAAATTTAGTTCTACATATATTTATTCAAAGTTCTTACCATGTCTTTCTTTTTTCTTAAATGTACTCCCAATATATTTTGTTGAATTTATATATAATAAAATGTGCCTATCACAAGTGCAGAGTTCACTAAGCTCATTAAAAACTAACAAGTACAAATAAAATATGATAGTATTTCATTAGTGCAGAGGAGGCATCTGAACAGATGTTGTGAAGAAAATTATTTTAATTAATACACTACTGTTACAGGCTGAATTGTGCCCCCCCAAATTTATGTGTTGAAGTTCTTACTCCCAGTATCTCAGAATGTGACCATATTTGGAAATAGGGTCATTACAGAAATAATTAGTTAAGAACACAGAAATAAAACCATGTTAAGATTGGAGTTATACTGTCACAGCCAAGGAGAGAGACTTGAACACATTCTTCTCTAGTGCCTTCAGGTAGAAAATGGCCCTGGTGACACCTTGATCTCAGTATTTTAGACTCAAGGACTGAGACAAGAGGATAGAAATTATTTCAAGCATCTTCTCTGACCATAATGCCATGAAACTAGAAATCAACCACAGAAAAGCAAAGGAGGAATAAAACAACAGTATGGAGATTAAACAACATGCTACTAAAAAAACAATGGGTCAATGATAAAATCAGAGAAGAAATTAAAAAAATACTTTGACATAAACAAGAAAAACACAACCACACAAAAGCTATGGGATGCAGGAGAAGCAGTCCTAAGAGGGAAGTTCATAGTGATACAGGCCTTCCTCAAAAAACAAGAATAATCTCAAGTAAACAACCTAATCTGCCATCTAAAAGGATTAGAAAAAGAAAAGCAAACAAAACCTAAATTCCTCAGAAAGAAGGAGATAATAAAGATCAGGGAGGAAATAAAATAGAGATTAAAAAATAGAAAAAAAAAACAATTAAACCAAGAAGCTGTTTTGAAAGAGTAAACAAAACTGACACACCTCTGGCTAGGCTCACCAAGAAACAAAGAGAAAGAACAAAATAAGAAAGGAAAAAGGAGAAATTACAACCAATACCACAGAAATACAAAAAACCATACAAGAATACTATGAACAACCACATGGAAACAAATTGGACAACCCAGAAGAAGTGGACAGGTTTCTGGAAACATGCAGTCCATGAAGACTGAAACAAGAATATACCACTTGAACCAACCAATCAGTACAAATGAAATAGAGTCAGCAATAAAAACAAAACAAAACAAAAAAAAACCTCCCTACAAATAAAAGCTCAAGACCAAATGGCTTCATCGGAGAATTATACCAAACATACAAAGGAGAACCCATACCAGTCCTTTTCAAATTCTCCCAAAAGACTGAAAAGAAGGCGAACTCCCAAACTCATTCTATGAAGCCACCATCACCTTGATATTGAAACCAGACAAATATACAAGCAAAAAGGAAAATTACAGGTCAGTATCATTGATGAACATAGATGCAAAAGTCCTCAACAAAATATTAGCAGACAGAATCCAACAGCACATTAAAAAGATCATACACCATTATCAAGTTGGTTCATTCCAGGGATACAAGGATGGTTCAACATAAGCAAATCAATCAATGTGATACACCACATCAACAAAAGAAAGGACAAAAACCACATGATCATCTCAATAGATGCAGAAAAAGCATTTGATAAAATTCAGCACCCATTTATTATAAAAACTCTTACCAAGGTGGGTATAGAGGGAACATATCTCAACATAGTAAAAGCTATTGATGACAAACCCACAGCCAGCATAATACTCAGTGGTGAAAAACTGAAAGCCTTCTCACTAAAATCTGGAACAAGACAAGGATGCCCACTCTCACACACTTTTATTCAGCATAGTCTTGGTAGTTCTAGCCACAGCAATCAGGCAAGAAAAAGAAATAAAAAGGGATCCAAATTGGAGAGAAGACGTAAAATTGTCACTTTATGCAGATGACATGATACTATATATACAAAACCCTAAAAGCTCTACACAAAAACTACTAGAGATGGTGAAAGTATTTGGCAAGATAGCAGGATACAAGATTAACATACAGAAATCAGTACATTTCTCTACACTAGCGATGAATTAGCAGGAAAAGAAAGTTTAGAAATGATCCCTTTTAAAATTGAATCGAAAACAAACAGGAATAAATCTGAACAAGGAGGTGAAAGACTTATACATAGAGACTTATACAAATTAAGACTTATACAAAATATTAATTAAGGAAATTAAAGATGACTTAACAAAATGGAAAGATACCCCATGCTCTTGGATTGGAAGAATCAATATTGTTAAAATGGCCACACTGCCCAAGGCAATCTACCAATTTAATATGATCCATATCAAATTACCCAGGACATTTTTCACAGAACTAGAACAAATAATATTAAAATTTGTGCAGAATCACAAAAGACCTAGACCTGCCAAAGCAATACTGAAGAAAAAGAATAAAGCTGAAGGAATAACCCTCCCAAACTTCAGACAATAATACAGAGCTACAGTAATCAAAACAGTGTGGTATTGGCATAAAGACAAATATATGAATCAGTAGCACACAATAAAGAGCCCAGAAATAAACCCACAGACCTACAGTCTTTGACAAAGGAAGCAAGAACATACAATGGAGAAAAGACAGTCTCTTCAGCAAGTGGTGCTGGGAAAACTGGACAGCAGCATGTAAATCAATGAAGTCAGAGCTCTCCCTCACACCATACACAAAAATAAGCTCACATTGGCTTAAAGACTTAAATATAAGACAAGACACAATAAGAAAACATAGGCAAAACATTCTGTGACATAAATCTTAGCAATGTTTTCCTATGGTAGTCTACCCAGGCAATAGAAATAAAATAAAAAATTAACAAATGGGACCTAATTAAACTTATAAGCTTTTTCACAGCAAAGCAACACAAAATGACAACCTACAGAATGGGAGAAAATATTTGTAAAAAATGAGACTGACAAAGGCTTAATTTCCAGAATATATAAACAGCTCACCCAACTTAATTAAAAAAAAAAAAACAAAACCCAATCCAAAAATGGGCAGAAGACCTAAACAAGCAATTCTCCAATGAGGACATACAAATGGCCAACAGGCACATGAAAAAATGATCAATGTCACTAATTATCAGAGAAATGCATATCAAGACTACAATGATATATCATCTCACACTAGTCAAAATGGCCATGATTCAAAAGTTCATAAAAGATAAATGCTAGAGAGGGTGTGGAGAAAAAAAAAAACAACAACCTCCTACGTTGTTGGTGGGAATGCAGCTTGGTGCATCCATTATGGAAAACAGTATGGAGACTCCTCAAAAGACTGAAAATAGACTTACCATATGATCCAGCAATCCCAGTCTTGGGCATATATCCAGAGGGAACTTTAATTTGAAAAGATACATGCACCTCAATGTTCATAGCAGCACTATATACAATAGCCAAGACATGGCAGCAACCTAAATGATCACTGAAAGATTACTGGATAAAATGTCGTGATATATTTATACAATGGAATACTACTCAATGATAAAAAAAAAAAGAATAAACTAATGCCATTTGCAGCAACATGGATGTCCCTGGAGAATGTCATTCTAAGTGAAGTAAGCCAGAAAGAGAAAGAAAATACCATATGGTATCACTCATATGTGGAATCTAAAAAAAAAAAAAAAAAACCAAACTGAAGTACTCATCTATAAAACAGAAACATACTCAAAGACATAGTAAACAATCTTATGGTTACCAGGGAAAAATTTGGGAGTTTGAGATTTACAAATGTTAGCTACTATATATAAAAATAGATTAACAAAAAAAAGTTTCTGTACAGCACAGGGAATTACATTCAATATCTTGTAATAATGTTTAATGAAAATAAATATATGTATGTATATGCATGACTGGGACATTATGCTATACACAAGAAATGGATCCATTGTAACTGACTGTACTTAAATTTTAAAACATTTAATAAATATGACAAAAATCAGTGAGCTAAAGAAAAAGAACAGAAAAAAAAAAAGAGAATGAAAACAAATGAAGACCGTTTAAGACACCTCTGGGACAATATAGAGCACACAACATTCACATTCAGGGATCCCAGAAGGAGAAGAAACAGAAAAAAGGCCCAAGAAAATATTTGAAGAGATAATAGCTGAAAACTTCCCTAATGTAGGGAAGCAAACAGTCACCCAAGTCCAGGAAGTACAGAGTCCCACACAGGATTACCCCACAGAGGAGCACAGCAAGACAGATTATCCGTAAAATTTCAAAAATTAAAGATAAAGAGAGAGTATTAAAAGCATCAAAGGAAAAGCAACAAATAACATACAAAGGAACTCCCATAAGGTTATCAGCTGCTTTTTCAGCAGAAACCCTGAAGGCCAGAAGGGAGTGGCATGATATATTTAAAGTGATGAAAGAAAAACCAACAGCTAAGAATATTATATCCAGCAAGGCTCTTGTTCAGATTTGCTGGAGAAATCAAAAGCTTTACAGACAAGCAAAAGATAAAAGAATTAAGCACCACCAAACCAGCTTTACAACAAATGCTAAAGGAACTTCTCTAAGCAGAGAAGAAAAGGCCACAAGTAGAACAAACAAACAAACAAGCTCACTGGTAAAGACAAATTTCAAATACATTCTCAAACCTGTCACATCTTGCCTCCCAAAGGTATTCATTTAGAAATACTTGCATGTCTTCTTGGCCAAGTGCTGGGCTGGAGACCTGTAATACACTGGAAACCAAGGCATAGACTCTGTTCCCAAGTGGCTGAGCCTCAGTTATAATAAAGTACAGAGAAGGCTGTTGTAGGCAGAGTACCAGATAATTAAAATCATGACCTATCCCTCTCTCACAATTCTTAAAATCATTATTCATTATTCTGACCCTGATGCTCCTTCAGGATACACAGGATGTTAGCAAAGTTCCCCAGGGGAAAGCAGACTCAGTGCTCTGGGCAAGGGAGACATTGTGGACCCCACCCTGGCTGTGCTGAGTAGGAGAATTTCCCTTTGAGTGACTCCCACTGAGACCTACTGCCCACATTCAACTGTCTCCTAGGTATTCAGGGATAACTCCGCTGTCTTGTGAGCAGATCACTTGCTACCCAAAGATCTACATTGCACAAGCAGGAGGCAACATGTTTTAAAATATCTCTGGCTACTTTACAGTGATTGTCAAAGTGTTTTACTTAAGTAGATGTTTACAGATGGTTGATGGGAGAGAGGAAGAAAGAGAGGTGGACACAGATAGGGGTTGGACACAGAATTTCACATGTCTAGGTGTCACAAGGGACAATTTCCACTCAGAGGATCACCTTATATTTGTGACTTTTAGTAGACTTACTTTAGCTTCCACATGAGATTGAATAAGAAAAACATATATAAATATATATATACACATATATGTATATATGTCTGTGTGTATACACACACACGCACACACACACACACACACACACACACACAACCCCCTTAAAAAAATCCTCAGTTTATAAAACATGTTCTAATGAAGGTTAAATTAGAAAGGACCACTTTTGAATGGAGCAGTGTTTCTCATAAGCAGTTACACAGCGCCCTCTGGTGGCCTTGTGAGAAATGGCATGAGTGCTGCTTGGTTTCATGGATTTTTCAGATAAGTAGCCAACATTCACACTTGCACACCATCGGTCTTGCTGTTAGAAGAAACCAAATTCTGTAAGATTAAAAGTTTCGGTGTTCCCTTATAGTGGAAGTCCTTGTCTGGACCATGACACAACAGGGCACTTCCTAAGTGCAATGTTTCAGGGAGCGTTGGTGGAGTACCTGAGTCAGGCCCTGGGTCCAGAGCAGAGAACAGACAGGAGGTCACTGCATCACAGGACCTGAAGGGAGAGGCTGGGAACATGCTGGGGACACCTGTCCACATCCCAGCTCTGTGTGTCTGATATATAGAAGTTAGTCTATCCAACCAAGGACATTTATGGCACTTTGATGTTTATATTAACACTAAAACCTAAACAAAAATGAGAAATCTATCACACAACATATTTATCTAATTTCACCTAAATTTATGTAGAACTTGAAAAAATGAGACTACCCGACATTACCAGTCACTTTTTCACATGAGTAATTATCACATCCATTTAAAACTTTAGAAAACATGAATTTAATGGCTGCATAATATTCCTTATAATGCTTTTAATTAAAGGACCAGTTTCTATTGTTCCTGCTCCCAGGTTTCTCAACAACCATGTCTTGTTCTTCTCTGAAATTGGAGCCAAATTCTATCTTACACAGGCAGGTTCCAAATCTAGGATCACTCCCTGAACTTCCTGCTCATGATCTCTATCCTTTTATCCTAGGATGGCAAGCATTCACACCACGTCTTCTCTCTTTCTCTGGATTCAGAGCTTTGCTCAGATCAGAATTCTCCTCAATCAGTTCCCAGTCTGCTCTCTGCACAGTGCTTGACCTATACTAAATACTCAGTGAAGACCTGGAAACAGTAAATCTAAATGAGTTATGCACTATGGCTAATGTCACCCTAAACCTAGATTTAAGTCCTGGAAAATAATCAGTGTTATCTTGAAGCAAAAGGACTGGTTCATTGTTTGCAAGGTTTGCAAACCAGGTGAACACCACCTTCACCTATAACTGCAAGTATGTTCCTGGGTGGTTGAGGAGTTGAAGGACTTTTGAAAGTAAACCCTGCAGAATATATAGGTGGGAGACTTACAAGGGGATTGGAAGGCCTTTGCAGACTGACTACACGTTCTTGCAGATGGACCCCAAGTTTTCCATGATTGGCTGACATCGAGGCATCTGCTTAAAGGCTTTACCAGGTGAGACCCTTAGCAGAATCAGAAGTCCTTAGAGTTTTGTTTTGTGGGTTTCTAAGAACTCTGGAGTATGTTACTTAACCCCAGGTCTGTCATGAGTTACACAGTTTCTCAAGTTTCCCACACCTCCAACTGGCCAAGGGATGTTTGGGGTTCTATACTGAAGGCATTTTCTAGAGGTGAATTTGGCTTTGCATTCAGACTTTGATGTGATGATTTTTGGCCAAGCCCTACAAATTGACACGGAGCCTGTGCTCCTAACAATGAAGTTGGAGCTTCAGCCCAGGCAGCTCTTCCTTTTGGTCTTCTGGTCTCCACTTCATCTGCTCCCAGTTATATCAGGGCCTTCTGTCTTTCCTCTTCCAGGGAGAACTTGGAACTTCCTCCATCCGAAGACCCATGTTCTTTGCATCAGGGGCTCCATCTCTGGGCAGAGAAGAGAGGCGCTGATCATGAACACACTCAGTTACCTCAGACCATGGGATCACCCTGTCCTTACTTTGATTAGACATGATGGCCACTCCTTTTTCCCCATTTGTCGATTTGGGCAAAAGGTTCCTTCCCCTGCAGAAGATGAATGGCAAAGATGCCAGTCCTGGAAGCTGGAGCAGGGGTGGTGCAGAGGGGCACTGCGGGGGCAGCCTGAGGGGTGGCAGGGCCTGTGAGTAGCTCCCAGGGGCCCTGGCATGAGGCTCTAAACTTCCTGCCAATTCTCATGCACCTGACATATTTTCTTAAGGCTCTTTCTGCTCATATGAGCTCAACTGGGTGCCGCTGCTGCAATTTGAAATTCCCTTGGATGGATCACATCCAGGATGCTGCTACTCGGTGACCTCCCTTATTTTTAATTTTTAAAATTTTTATTTAAAGCAAAAACAATGATAATCACTCTCCCTATATATTATACAGACAGACACAGCAGGCCACAAGTAGTAAGTTATCTCTGATGAGAATAATCAGAATAATCAGAAAGTGTATAGACACATAAGGAGCATTGGGAGTCCCAGCACTGCAGTGAGGGGAGTCAGGAGAGACTGACTAACACTGACAGCAGTGTCCTTTGCTCTGGCTCTGGAGCTGTCACAGGCAGGACAGGTGTAGCTGGCTCTCGGTCTGCTGGTGTTTCCACAGTGGGTTCTGGAGCTGGTGCTGTACCTCCACGAAGGGAAACTATCATCAACAGGACTGCATTTCCACATGTATCCCAAAGACAGGAAAGTCCTCACTGACAATCAGAGAGGTCCCAGTCCAAGATCCCATCCCCAGGAAGTGTTCTTAGACTGCAGTCCAGGGGAACAGTGATCTAAGCCTCCTCATTGCTCCTGGCCCTGTCCTCCCAACCTCGAGAGGCTCCGCTCTGTCTGGCCCAGGGCCTTCCCCTTCCCACTCACCCCATCACCCACCCTGCATCCTCCTCACAGTCACCCTCTGCCTCTAGGCTCCAGGTGCTCCCGCTGTGCCAGGAGAAGCTGCGCCTGTGCTCCAAGTCTGAGCCAGGCATGCTGAGCTCTATGTAGGCCAGTAGCATCTTCAGGAAGGGAAATTCTGGGGGCTGGTAGAAATCCTCTAGGCACTGGTGCAGCCAGGTGCCCAGGATGGAGGACTTGGTCCTGTGGGTAGCCACGGGGACAGCAGAGTCAGAGACCTGGACTTGCCTTCCATGCTGCACTTCCAAGGCAGCCCTGTGGCGACGTGGGCATTTTTGCCTTTGGCTCCTGCTGTCCAGAGGCCGGTTCTAATCCATGTCCCATCTAACATGGCGGTCTTGGCAGAGGTAGGCCTGACCATAGAGGAGGGGTTTCTACAAGACTTTGGAAGTGACAGCCCTTGGTCAGTGGTGTGACAACCTCTCCATGTCTTCAGGGATGCCTGACACACTGCTCTGTCCCTCTCACTGCCCCTCCCTGCTGAATGTCACCTCTGTGAGGACAGGCAGGCTATTTGCTCTGGGCACTACTCTCTCGGGAAGACAGAAGGTGCTCTATGACAATCTGACCCAGGAGGGAAAGGACAGGCTGAGTCTCTCACCCAGGCTTCCTGTGGGCCGCCTCACATCTCAGACTTTAGCTACTGCACCTGCCTGCTGCCTAGTATTCCAGGGGCCCTGGCTGGGTCTCCTTCTGTCCCTGCCACTCACCTCCTACAAGGCAGGCTCTGCTGTCCCCTGAGGGTCACTGGGTCCCCTGAGCACCAGCTGAGTCCCCACCATTGGGGAGAGCAGGCTGCTCTCCACCCCTTGTGTTCTGGGTCCCAGGAAGGGGATGGAGGCAGGGCTGAGATGGGGAGGGAGAGGCTATGGGTTCCTTAGGTGCTGACTTTTCTCTGACCTCCTGGATGCTCCTCACAGCACCAAAGCCTTGTCTACAGCTCTCTGGTTCTCCTTTCCTCTTTTCCAGGAGAAGCCAGAAGACTACTGCTCTCAATCCAGAATCATAAAATGTGTGGAATCCAGGATTCTGCCTGCTCCTGCCCATCCACGGAGCCCACAGCTCCATGGTGTTTTGGGACCAGGGAGTTCCTCCTTCTTCAATCAAAGAAACTCACTGTTTCAGCTGGTCCAGTGGTCCACTGTACTCATCACAGTAAGGGAGGACGCATCCATATCTAGAGGAGACCAGGAAGCTGTCACATGGACTGTACAGAGGGCTACATGGGCCTGATGTCTATTGTGACAGTGTGACTCCCAGCAGAATGGAAGCCCTGGAGAGCAGGCGTGGTATCTGCTCGGGCGGATATGAATCCAGCATCTCTCAGCTGAATAAACCCACATCCTCTCACAAGGGACTCGGCAGTACCGCAAGACTTGTACCTTTTCTCACGAGACTAAGTCCCCTTCTCTGGGGAGTGCAACCACAATTATTGTGAGGCAAATTTCCTCAAGTCTGTGAAGAAATTTTTCCATCGCCAGAATCTTTCCTACTTCACACCAGAGACTAACTTCTTTTCTCCTCATATGTGAGTTTCTTTATCTGGTGAAGTGTGACTTAGCCACTGTCCAGTGATTATCCAGGGGTTCTCTTCCAAGTGGATCTGAAAATCTCATGGGATTTGAAACATTCCCTGTGAGACGAAGCCTGGTGTCCTGGCAAGTTAATTCCCAAGAAAAGGGACAAATCTCACGAGGTTGCTGAGCCCCTTGTGAGAGGATCTGGGTTAATTCAGCCAAGAGTGGCTGGACTCACGATCCCCTGAGAAGAAAATCCGTTCTTACAGACTAAAGGAGTTAGTCTCAGGAGTGATGAAAGGCAGAATCTGTCGATTTCTTCCTTTTGGGAGTGATTAGTTTTGATTTTCAATAAGGCGAATTACTTTACCCAGAAGAATGGGCTAAATCCCATGAGAAAATGACAAACCTCACTAGATTCGTCTTCACCAGGAGAGGACTATTGCTGATCACCTGAGAGTGCCTGGGCACCAGCTAGCCTGAGAAGGGAGCCCATGTTTACAGTAAAAGTGATCTGTTCCCAAGACTGCAAAAGGGTACAATTAGCCATGATGATTCCTTCATCTGTGTTATGAACACAGTCGGCTTCTAATAACAGGGATTACGTTTCTGAGAGACTGGAGAGATTGCTGAGTCCCTCGTGAGAGAATACGGGTATATTCAATAGGCGGTGGCTGGATTCATGCTCACTTGAGGAAAAAATCCATCCTTACAGAGAAATGGATTTAGACTCAGGAGTGACGAAGGACTGAATCTGGGTATGAAGTGATTTCTTCCCTTCAGGGGGGAAATGGATTTGATTTCCAAAATGAGAATTCCTTTCCCCAGAGTAGTGGGCTAAATCTCATGATAAAAGGGAAAATCTCGTAAGATTTGGCACCACCTGGAGAAGGTTAGGAGTGACCATCCAAGAGTGCCTGGCTACTTCTCAACTGAGAAGGGAACCCATATTTACAGTAAAAAGGAATTATAATCAGGGCTGCAAATGGAAATAATCTCATGATGGTAATTTCTTCACTCCTGTTGAGACTTGATTTGGCTTCCAATAATGGGGATTACTCTCCCAAGAGCAGTGAGTTTTGTAACTCTGTAAGAGGGATTATATCATGATATTTGCCATACTAATTGTGATAAGATTTTAAAAATTGCCCTAGAGTGCCTGGGTTTCTATGCTTCTTAGGAGGGAATCTGCATATGTTGAGAAAAGGAGTAACTCTCAAGGGTAACATAAAACATAATGTAAAGATGGATGGGTTGCTTCACCAGAGTTAGGAATAGTTTTGACTCACAATAATCAGGAATTATCTTGTCAGAACACCAGGCTTAGTCTCATGGGGAATGGTGCAAACCCCACGACTTTTACAAACCTGCTTGGAAGAGAATCTCTGTATAATCACTGGACAGTGGCTAAGCCACACTTTGCCAGAGAAAGAAACCTATTTATGGAGAGAAAAGCAGTTAGTCTCTGGTGTGAAGTAGGAACGAATCTGGCAATGGATGGATTTCTTCACGGACTTAAAAGGACATTTGCCTTGCAGTAATTGGGACTACTTTCCACAAAGCAGATGTCTTCATCTCGAGAGAAAAGAGACAAGTCCTGCGAGATCGCCACGCTCCTTGTGATAGGATATGGGTTTATTCAGCAGAGAGTGGCTGGATTCACGCTCACCTGAGAAGAAAATCCATATTTACAGTTGAAAAATGATTTGTGATTGGATTAGGTGTCCCCGTCCTAGGAGACCAAGAGCAGGGATCCTTGAGGGGAGAGCAGTGTGGCCCCAGATCCACTCAGACCTGTGATGGGGCTGGCTGAGCTCATTTTTCAAATATATAGGAAGGGCCACTAGAAACAGGCGATTTTCTAGGAAAAACCATCATTTAATGCATCAAGAAGACACCAGGTCTGTCTTCAGGGCTTCCATTCTGCCGGGAGTCACGCTGTCACACTAGGCGTCACATCCAGGTAGTGTTCTTAGCACAGGCCGTACGATGGCTTCCTGCTCTCCTGCAGATAGGAATGTGCCCTCCCTTACTGTGATGAGTGCAGTGGACCGCTGGACCAGCTGAAACAGTGAGTTTCTTTGATGAAGGAGGGAGGGACTTCCTGCTCCAAAAACAGCGTGGAGCTGGGGCTTAGTCGATGGGCAGGAGCAGGCAAAACCGTGGATCCCACACAACTTATGATTCTGGCTTGAGAGCAGAAGTCTTAGGGCTTTGCCTGGCAAAAAGGAAAGGAGAACCAGAGAGCTGTGGACAAGGCTTTGGTGCTGTGAGGAGCATTCAGGAGGTCAGAGGACAGTCAGCCCCTCAGAGAACCCACAGCCATTCCCTCTCTGTCTTAGCCTTGACTCCATCCCCTTCCTGGGACCCAGAACACAAAAGGTGGAAAGCAGCCTGCTCTCCATCTGGTGGAGCCTCAGTGGTGGGGACTCAGCTGGTGCTCAAGGGACCCAGTGAGTCTGAGGTGACAGCAGAGCCTGCCCTGTGGGAGGTGAGTGGCAGGGGCAGCAGGAGACCCAGACAGGGCCCCTGAAGGATTAGACAACAGGTAGGTACACGAGCTGAAATCTGAGTGGTGAGGAGGCCCATGGGAAGTCTCGGTGGGAGACAGAGCCTGCTTTTTCCCTCCTGGGTCAGAGGCTCACAGAGCACTCCTTGTCACTTCAAAAGGCTTGTTGCCTACCTCTGCCAAGACCGCCATGTTAGTTGGGGCATGGATTAGAACTGGCCTCACAAGACCTAACTCCACGAGGGCACTGCTGCCATGTGGTCCAGGCACTGATTACTTAACGAGGTTCTGGCAGGGTCCATCGACGTGGTGCACAGTATCGTGGACTGGATGGGCCACATCGAGGGTTTCAGAAGTCATCGAGGTCTATTTACTTATTTACCTATTTTGCTGGCGGTTTGATATATGTGTTAGCAGTGATTTTAGAATTTTAACAAGGTTTTACTGACATCCAGCTTGTTTTCCTTCAGAAGGGGAAGAGCCTGACAAAACCTAAGACTGAACAGAAGCCACTAGAAGGCCTCTTAAGGGAAAGTGGAGGCTGTGCTCATGGGCAGGGTCGGGAGTGGTTTTGGAAATAATTTTGTACCTGCTGGAAGAAAAGGTCCAAAACTTATACTCCATAGGACAAGGTCACGATCATTGCAGCCATGATAAACTTGAAAGGGAGTTAACTACCACACACATTAAAAAAAAAAGGTAAAACAAAATAGCATTCTCTCACATATCTACAAAATGCTTGGCTTTGACTATAATTAAGTATATCTTTTAGGGCAGTAGTTCTCAGACCTTCTGTTTTTAGGATCCTTTTCTGTTCTTAAAAGATTATTGAGGACTCTAACAAGTTTTTTTTTTAACGTAGGTTACAGCTATCAATATTTACCATATTAAAAATTAAAAGAAAAATCTCAATCTTTTATTAATTCAATTAAAAATAACAATAATTGCAGCTTCTGGCCTGGTCCCTCTGCATCCACTTCGCCAGAGCCTCTCCTCCTGTAGACAGTATTTACAAGTTCACCACCCAGAAGGGAATGCAACCAATAAAATCACAAACATTGTGAATAAAGCTAACTCGAACAACAGACATTCAAATGAAAACGCTGGGATCTCTTGTAATAGCTCAGAAGGGAAGTTAGGTTTCGACAGAGATGGAAGGGTCACAGGACCCTGTTTAGAACAATCCACCTCATAGCTCAGTATGCCACACGCGTGGTCTCCGAATTCTGAGGCTCAGGGTGTGACACAGAATGAACAATCTATGTAATGTCTCTCAATTCCACTCCAAGTTATCATGTGCCCCAAGATTCTGGAAAAAAGACACAACACCTTACATGTGACGTATTTCCAAAGTTTGGGTAAAGGTCACCTACAGACAGGAAACCGAAGCAAGAAGAGTGGGCTCTCTCAACGCCGCTGTCCCCCTCACCACGTTGGTGACCTGAAACCCTGGGAGTGACTCTGGAAACAGCAAGGAAGTCATGCTGCTCACACTGCACACGTGGTAAGAAGGGATACAATAATCTGAATTTTAAATTCATTACCATGATCAACACAAGCTAATCACTGGAAGTTAATCTGCGAGACAGGCGGCTGACTCTCCTTTTCCTTACTTCCGGGGAGACAGCTCTCCCTAAGAATAACGCTGGAGCTGTGCAGGTGCACACTCGTGTGTTTCCTTTTCAATGAAGCAAGAACCGTGTGGTTCTCTTTCATGAATACAACTCTGACAACAGAATCTTGGCCCTCTCTTCCTGCTACCTGTAATGAAAATTCCTGCGTTTTCTAAAGGACATGAATTATAGACTCAAGTGACTCACTCTATATACTTAATATAAATACATATCAGGTCTACTTTTTCAGCTTTTCACTAGTTTAAATTTTAGATATTGACAACTTGTCATTATTCACAGTAATTGGTATTTTTTAATCACAGTGTGTTCTGGATTATTTAGTATTCACTCTGAGCCAATGAGATGATTTCATTTTTGAGATCCGTAGGCCCATCTCTTTAAGTGAGCTTCAAACCAAGAGCTACGCAGCATGTAAATAACTCAGTTAGCTAATGGGGCCAGTGGAATCCAAAGTGGTTTATCTCTACAACCTAAGCCCTGACCCAGAGTCAAGGTTTAGCTGCAGAGCTGTGTCCTTTTTATGCTACTGGAAATGTTCCTGACACCTCGCTCGAATGCTAAATTCAAAGGAAACTGCTTGAGTCGGGGTTGGAGGGTGGGCAGAGTCTAACATACCCACAGGGAAAGAAACAGGGAAGACAGGAGTGCCCCTACTGGTCAAAGAGGAAAAAACGAAAGTGACTCACGGAGGTCATGGAGCTAGTAACTGGCAGAGCCGAGATGTAAATCCAGGTCTGCAACTGGAAAGCCAAGGACCATAAGATTTCCATTCAACACAAATGCCAAAACACTGTTTGTTCTTTCCAGTAATTATTTCTTATTTGTTGATGTTTAAAGAGGTACTGAGTCATAAAAGACTATTTCATACCCAACTGCTTGTCCTACTGTGCACTTCCACGCCCCACAGACACTGACAGACACAGAAATGAGCTCCCCTCGCCCAGGCCAGGAGGTCTCATGTGAGGCCCCCACTCCCAGGATGTTCCCTTCCCAGCGGCCATGAAGGGAACCACGTCGGCTTTGCCGGGAGCCAGGTGTCACTGTCTTACAGAAGGACACGCACTGCCTTACGACACGATGACTTCTCCTACTGCTGGGCCTTCATGCGTCATCTCCCCTTCTAGAACACTCTTCCCAGTTCTAAAGAGGTATCTAACTACATCCCTTTCTCAAGATGTGATATCTAGGATCTGTACCACCCAGCGTAGCACTTGCACAGTCACCGTCAACTGCTGTTACACGTCTTGTACCTTCAGCGAGGCTACCTCTGAGGTCAGGCTCGCTGTGGAAAACACCAACGGCTGCTCACCCTACAGTCACTCCAACTTCTCCCTTGCTAACAGAACCTTAATTTTGTTTGGCTGGTAATGTGCCTAATTCCAGGGAACACATCGTGATTCTTCTCACCAGTCAGTAACCCCACCCCTCCGTGTGGGCGATCAGCCTAGGTGTGGGCATGCAACCCGATTCTGGCCAGTGAGTAAGAGGAAGTCTACAGACTGGGTTCCAGGAAAATTACATCCCTTGATAAGAAAAAGAACAAAAGAAGACCCTTCTTTGCACCCATGCCCCTGCCTTCCTCCTCGCCGCCCTCTCCTATGGGAAACCGCGAATGAAGACATCACCAACACTGGCTGGCATTGTGGGAAGCTGGACAGAGCCTGGTCCCCCCGCGTTTGCCCACCGCCCTGCGTTAATTCTCTGCTGCAAGCAAAGGGCCAAGGAGCTCCTCGAGCTCAGAAAGATGGATGCTGCTAAATTTTGCCTGAGTTTCCAAATGATGAATACATGTGTTTATCTGGTTTATAACGTTGTAATTGAAATTACGGGGGGAAATCCATCAAGAATGAAGAAAGCAAATGACTAATAACAGCAAAATACTGTTCTTGTTGTTTTTTCTAAATCAAAGAACATTCAAAAGAGCCAGAGAGCACACAAGGCAGCGCCAACATCGTGAAAAGAAGTGAAACGGGTCAAGCCAGCAGCCTCAGCCACCGTGCGCCCTGAGCCACTTCCTGGTTCACAGCACAGGGACTCAGAGGCCCAGCGGAAAGTCAGACCGAAAGCCTGCGCCAGGCTCTTGGGTCACGGAGACAGAACCACCAAGGCCAGGGGACTTGAACGGCCAACATCCTGGAGAAGAGACAGAACAGTTCATGCCATGATGCTTTTCCCTGAAAATATTTACAATTCCTAAACTTCATGAGCAAGGGGCCGAGAAACTAAGCACAGGACGGTGTTTAAGAGACTGAAATGAGGAACAGAGCTGCCATCAGTCTCAAAACGCCAGCAAGACAGGAACTGAACTCCAGGGCCTGACAGAGAGAAAGGTTCTTGGGAAACACATGAGGCTTTCTACTAAAATCCTTAAGGGCTATGCCCTAAAAATAAAGTGAACCAAAAAGGTTCACCCTCAGAAAGTCTGAAACCATGCTGCAAAGTCTCTGCATCTGATGGGATCACTGGAATTTGCTCCTAGACTACCTGTCTGCCAAGGGAAAAAAACTAAATACACTATGGTGAAGATGCCGTCATCCAGAGCACCTGTAATTACATGCACACAATATCCAGCATTCGATAAAAATCTGCAGAGCCCATGTGGAGTCAGGGCCAGGACTGAGAGCCAAGAGAAAAAGACGCAACAGACAAAGACCCACAGGTGATCCAGATATGTGTGTATATATACATGCAATGGAATACTACTTGGCCATAAACAGAATGAAGTTGTGCCATCTGCAGCAACATGCATGGGCCTGGAGATTGTCATTCTCAGTGAAGTAAGTCAGGCACAGAAAGAAAAACACCAAGTGACGTCACTTACATGTGGAATCTAAAAAAAATAGACAAATGAATTTCTTTATAAAACATAAGCAGACTCATAGACATAGAAAACAAACTTATGGTTACCAGGAGGGAAAGGCGATGGGCAGGGATAAATTGGGACTTTGGGATTTGCAGATACTGACTACTATATAAAACATATAAAACTGCAGGTAGATTACAAACCTAAATGTGAAAGACACAAAAAATAAAACTTCTAGAGGAAAACGAGAGAATATCTTCATGACCCTGAGGTATGAGAAGCCATCTTAAACAGAACAGAAAAAGGAAAAGAGTAATTGGGGTTCATTAAAACTGATGGCATCTTCATAAATAGATTCCATTAGGAGTGAAAAGGCATAGCACGGAGAGAGAGGACACTCACAATACAAATACAATTATCTAACAAAGGACTCACAATCAGACGGTGTAAACTCTTATAAAACAGGCCAGAAGAAAGAGGCTATCTAAAAAGCCAATCAACATACAAAAAGCACTCAAACTCATCAATCACTAGGCAAATGTAAATTAAAACCAAAATGTGAGGTTACTGCACTCACAGTAGAATAGCCAAAATTTAAAAAACTGATAATGTCAAGTCCTGGTGAAGACGCGGAGCAGGCAGAACTCTCCCACACTGCTTGCCGTCAGAATGTACCGGCCACAGCCACTTCAGAACTGCCTTCAACAGAGTCCGGCAGTGCCGAGACCCACACACCTGTCATCTAAGAATGCCACTCTGAGGTATAAATCCCACAGAATGGTGTTCATGATGTGAACGAAAATAAATGCATGTGAAAATTCTGAGCAGCATTATTATTAATAGGCAAAATTTTAAAAAAAGTAAATATCCATTAACAATATATGATGGATAGAATAGATAAACCGAGCATATTTACACAATGGCAAACTACATGGTCACGGAAGTTCATTAACTACTGCTACGCTTAACAACACAGTGAATCAAAAACATAAGTAAATGACACCAGGCTCAAGAGTGTATATAATATAATTCCATTTATATAAAGTTCAAATACCTGCAAAACTAATCTATGGTGACAGAAATCAAAGTAACAGTTACCTTTGAAATTGGAAGAGGGAACAAGGGAGGATTCTGGGGGAAATGGTAATTTTTTTTTCTGGATGGAGGGGGAGTTATATAAGTGTGTTCACTTTGTAGGAATTCACTAATTTCTGCACTTGTGATGTGATGACTATTGTGATGGTTAATCTCACATGTCAGCTTGACTGGGCTACAGGGTGCCCAGACAGCTAGTAAAACATTATTTCTGTGTGTGTCTGTAGGGTCTTTCCAGAAGAGATTAGCATCTGAATCGGAACACTAAAAAAGACGCCCTCACCAATGTAAGCGGGCAACATCCAATCAGCTGAAGATCTGACCAGAGCACAAAGGCAGAGGAAAGGTGAGCTTGCTGCCTGCTTAAGCTGGACATTACCTTGTCCTGTCCTGGACATCAGCCCTCCCGGACGTGGGCCTGAGACTCGGACTGGAACTTACGTCATGGGCTCCCCTGGTTCTCAGGCCTGTAGGTTTGGACTGGAATTACACCACCAGCTTTCCGGGGCCCTCAGTCTGCAGATGGCAGATTGTGGGACTTTTCAGCCTCCCTAATCATGTGAACCAATCTTTCATAATAAATCTCTTTCTCTATGTCTCTATATATAGATCCAATTTGTTCTGTTTTTCTGAAAACCCCAATTACAGTTGAACACCTCTCTGTATTATGTTATGTTTAAATTTTAAAGTTTACCCAAATAAAAGGTCTTCTTTTGGGATAATGAAAATGTTTTAGAGCTAGACACAAGTGGTAGATGGATAACATTGTGAATGTACTCAATGCCAATGAACTGGACATTTTAAAAAGGTTAAATGTACGTTACATGAATCACCATAACCCCAAAACATAACTGCAGCACAACACTGTATATACTCGTCAGTAAGTGTCCACAACCACGCACAGCAGGAGCATGACGCCAACTTACCGGCTGCTGCATCCCTGTCTACCAAACTGTCATCTTCAGAAGTCTGGAAGTCCATAATGACACCTGCCCCGTCTGAGAGCTCCTCGTCACCGCTCACACGGGTGATGCTGTTGTAGCTGTTTCTATAGGAGCCTCCATGGAACAGTTGCTCAGACTCCATTTAGCTGTCCAGGTATCTGAAAAACAGAGAAAAAAAAGGCTTAAGATTTTCCCAACATATAATAAAAACCATCTAGTTTAACAATTCTAAAGGAAATTTCTGATCTCTGTATTAAAAAAAAAAGGCACTAAGTCCATTCACTGTGACAATAGCTAACCCTAGTGTGTTAAGCCTTCGGGGATGATTTAATAATTCTATTCTCTCCAAGCAGTTGTAAGAAAGAATGAAGAATTTCTTCGGGTAGCAGCATAAAACAATCTCCAACCCACCTATGGTCAATTAATCTTCAATTACTCTTCAATAAAGGAGGTAAGAATATACAATGGAGAAAAGACAGTCTCTTCAGCAAGCGGTGTCGGGAAAACTGGACAGCTGCGTGTAAATCAGTGAAGTTAGACCACTCCCTCACACCACATACAAAAACAAACTCAAAATGGCTTAAACACTTAAACATAAGATAAGATTCTATAAACTTCCTAGAAGAAAACAAGCAAAACAAAAACATTCTCTGACATAAATTTTAGCAATGTTCTCCTAGGGTAGTCTACCCAAGCAAGAGAAATAAAAGCAAAAATAAACAAATGGGACCTAATTTCCTTTTGCACAGCAAAGGAAACCATAAACAAACAGAAAGACAACTCATGGCATGAGAGAAAATATTTGCAAAGGATGTGACTGACAAAGGCTTAATCTCCAGAATATATAAACAGCTCATACAACTTAACAACAAAAAAACAAACAACCCAATCCAAAAATGGGCAGAAGACCTAAACAAACATTTCTTCAGTGAAGACATACTGATGGCCAAAAGGCACATGAGAAAATGCTCAGTATCGCTAATTATCAGAGAAATGCAAATCAAAACTACAACGAGGGATCACCTCACACCAGTCAGAATGGCCACCATTCAGAAGTCCACAAACAATAAATGCTGGAGAGGCTGTGGAGAAAAGGGAACCTTCCTACACTGCTGGTGGTAATGTAGTTTGGTGCAGCTGTTATGGAAAACGGTATGGAGATTCCTTAAAAAACTGAGAATAGAGTTAGCCTATGATCCAGCAATCCCACTCCTAGGCATATATCCAGAGGGAACTCTTAACTCAAAAAGACACATGCACCCCAATGTTCATTGTAGCACTATTTATAATACCTGAGACATGGAAGCAACCTAAATGGACAGATGAATGGATACAGATGTTGTGGTATATTTATACAATGGAATACTACTCAGCCATTAAAAAAGAATGAAATAATGCCAACTGCAGCCACATGAATGGAACTAAAGACTGTCATACTAAGTGAAGTAAGTCAAGACAAAGAAGAAAGACAAATATCATATGATATCACTTATACGTGGAATCTATAAAAAAAAAATGACACAAGTGAACTTATTTACAAAACAGAAATAGACTCACAATCATAGAAAACAAACTTATGGTCACCAGAGGGGAAAGGAGGGGGAGGATAAATTGAGAGTTTGGGATTAGCAAATACAAAGTACTATAACAAAATAGATAAACAAGGTCCTACTGTATAGCACAGGGAACTATATTCAATAGCTTGTAATAGCCTATAATGAAAAAGAATATATATGTATAACTGAATTACTATGCTTTACACCAAAGACTAACACAACTTGTAAATCAACTATACTTCAATTTAAAAGAATAAATAAATGGGATGCAAAAAAACCCTCTAAGATCAATTGTTAAGTTAAAAAACAAAGTACAAGGGGCTAGGTGTGGCCAGTGGCAGAGTGCATGCTTAGCACTCAGGAGGCCCTCAGTTCAATCCCCAGAACCTCCATTAAAAAAAAAAAAAAAAAAGCACAGAGGAGTGCCTATAGTATACCACAATACGCATAGTGGCTCCCCCCACAAAAAGTTGGGGGGTGGAGGATGCAATACAGTACACAACACTTATGTATATACAAACAATCTCTGGAGGGACTTCCAAGAAATCTGCCCAAAGGGGAAAGGAACAGATGGCTCTAAGTACCAGGTCTGAAAGGGAGGCTATTTGTCCCTTTTGAATATTTTACCAGATGTAAATACCTACTATTTTTAAAATACTGTAATTCAAAAATTTTAAATTTCCTTTCATCATTTTAAACTTGAAATCTTCAGAGCCCATGGTCAGATATCATTATTTGTAAAGCTTTTACACGTTTTAGAAAAAATAAAATACTGCCAGCTACTTTTAACAGATGTATTATGTGACTTCCCTAACTTGAAGACCGCCTCAGAGAAGGGGTCTGGGGGTTCCATTCTCAGCATCCAGCACAGGGGCTGGTATGTAACATACGAACAATAGTGGTCAGAACGTCAGACTGTTTACTCCATCAAGGAGGTTAAAAAGAAATGTACTCAGCCTTTAATCAACAAATCCTCTCTACAACAGTGTTAATCTGGTTTTGGGAGAATAACAAAAAACTAGCACCTAAGTTACAAAGTACTGCTTTGAAACTATATTAATGTTTTATGGTTACCTTTATAAAAGATGGCCTAGATTTGTTAGACTATACTAATTAAAACAAGAGTTTTATTTTAAGGTAAATGTTAAATTAGAATAGTGTGAAAGTAACTTCATGCTGAAAACTTTGCAGTGTCCATAGGGGTGATCAAATGTAATACCATGGCTCTTGAGTAAATAACTAAAAGGCTTTAAAGAAATAAGCATTAATAGTTCAAGAATCTTTTTTTTTAATTTTTATTGAAGCGTAGTTGATTTACAATGTCACGAATCAATTTTGATGTATCAAAGCACATATGCTAGGATTTGGGGAAGAACACATTCTAGTCTTCATTTCTTTATAAGATGATCACACCAGAAGGGCTTAATACGTGTGATAACATACATCAATGAACCTTAATTCATTAGAGGCTATCCATCACGGAGAACTCTTTCTAAAATAATTAACACCTTAAATGTCCTGGGACCTCAGTCAGCAAGTTCCAACATATCTCCTCCATTTTGTCCCTGAAGGTCCCTCAAAACCATTAGTGATAACTGGTAACTTAACTCTTCCAAAATGTTTTAAAAACTTAGTCTCACCAACACCTTGGAGACATCTAGACTCACAACTTTCTTTATAACAAGAGCAACATACAGTATTTCAAAAGTGTACTAACTCAGGCCCGCATGGGTTACTATTTCTATAAATTCAATAACTTAAAAAACCTATTCTTCTTAACCCAGAAACCTACAGAGCTGTACTATGTCAGCAGCAGCCACGAGTCCTGACACACGGCTAGTCCACATCGAGGTGCTCCAAGGTGAAACACCTACTGGATTTTTAAGACTTAATGAGAAAAAAGAATGTCAGATATTTCTTTAATAATTGTATATTGATTCCATGTTTGTCAGAGATGTTGTCTGCAAATATGTTCTCCCACTCTGCAGCTTGGTTTCCTTCTTTTTAACAGGGTCCATCACAGAGCAAAAGTACTTAATTTTAATGAAGCTGAATTTATTCAGTTTCCCCTTCTAGATGGTGCTTTTGGCATCAGCATTAAGAAATCTACCTACCAAAGATTTTCTTCTAAATTTTTCCTAAAATTATAGTTTCACATTTTATGTGTAAGTCTGTGATCCACATTGAGTGAACAGTTTATTTATTTTTTTGAAGTAGTGATGTCCAATTGCCCCAGCACCGCGTAAATTTTAGAAGAGTCTCGTCTACATCTACAGAGTCTTCCTGGGTCAGTTATCACCTATAGCATGAATGAACGACAAATGCAGGACACATGACCAATACACCTCGACTTGGACGTTGTATGAGAACTCAATTTCAACAAGACCTAAACTGAGTACATATTTTCCCCAAACCTGCTCTCCCCATCTCCGCCTAGAGGGTCACCATCTACCTAGTGGCCAAAGTTAGCTTCCAAAGTCACTGATTAATTTAGTTGACAACCTTTTGCTGTGTGCCTAAGCACAGAGCAGGCAGGAAGCCAGGCACTGGGGCAACCAGTGAGACGTGGTTCCTGGTCCTGGGCACTGCAGGGGAAGACACACGGTAAGTACAGGGTGGGGTGGCAGGTGCCACGGGAGAGGGACGTGTGAGGTCGCAGTGACACTGCTGCCCAGGAAAGTCAATGAACTCGGAAAAGAGGAAGTGAGTCCTGAAGGGTGAGGATGAGTTAACCAGGCTAGTTAGGAGGTGAAAAGTCAATAAAGTGGGGGAAAAGTACGTGTAAAAGCACAGCAGCATAATAAAACCTGCTTGGACAGCTTATGCAAGAGGAAGGGGACGGGACAGTGGCCAGAGGAGGGCAGGGCTCGCGTGTCCTGCTATGGGACTGACTTCCTCTGGTCTACACGAGGGAAAACACTACAAGTTTTGAAAGAGAAACCACCTGATAGACCTGGATCTGAACAATCCACCACCCGTGTGGAAGCCAGACGACAAGGGCAGGAGACTGAGAGGCTGGAGGTGCAGGGAGGAGTTCGGTCACCCTTACTCCAGGCGACCCTGGAACAACCCTAAATGTGAGACAGCAAGGGCACGACTGAACTGAGGCAGAGCCACATGAAGGCGCAGAAAGCATCCCAGGAAACACTCAAGAGCACGTAGTCACTCACAAAACGTGAGGAATGGTGATGGATGGAGAAAGCTAAGCTGTCGGCCTGGTGTCTGCCTTGACTGATGCAGAATGGTTGGGAGACACAAATTTCAGTCTCCTACAGCTTAGAGGACTCAAGACCATGGGAGGATGACATGCGGGATCTGGTCCTACTCAAGGCTGGACTACAAGGAAGGGAAGGCAGCCCTGTGTGCACCAGCCCTGTCCCCAAGTGCACACCCCAGGCAAGGGGTGGGGAGCAGGAAGACCCTGCAAATGCGGCTAAGGGACCCACAGCCTGAGGCAGGGACACTCATTTTTCTTGAAGGAGACTGGGGAGGGCTGAGGACCACAGTGCAGTTTCCAAGGTGCGTCTGTCACTCTCCAACAGAAAGGCAGGCACAGTCTGAGAAAAAGAAGGCACAAAAACCCAATGTCAGCAGCCAGGGAGGAGAACAGAAGTCTCCAAAACAGTGATGACAGGGAGGTGACACCGACTGATGCAGCCACTTGTCCCAACGGCGCATCCTCATGGAGACATTCTGAGAACACGATGTGCGAAGTACTTGTCAAAGATTAAAATGGGACAATGAATTTCAACACAATCACCTACTCGTTTACTACAGTTTATAAAATAGCTACTTGGGTATCAGAAATCGTAAAAAATACAAACAGAATTTTTACTGATTAATGGCCTCCAATTGGGATAGGCCCTATAGCTTTCAATAAACTTATGAAACATATGAAAGTGCATTTAAAAAAAACACAAGAAAAAAGTTTATTGGAGTAGTAGGATGAGAGTGTGTTAAAAAAAAAAAAAAACGATTTTCCAGAGTTTGGGTAATTTTACATTACACTTATAATTGAGGAAGACATGGACCTCTGAGGCCACATCTCTCAGCCTATCTCTTCCAGCATTTTGTTGAGTCTTGCTTGCAATGAAGGGCAACCATGGAGAGAGCAAGAGCACTGAAATCATGCAGCGGGGCTTCAGTCTCAGTCCTCACACTGACGGAGCCTTGGGCAAGTTAATTCAGTCTTCTGTGCGCCTGCTTCCAAGTCTCTCTGAAGGGGGAAAGGCAAGTACCCATTTCAAAGGGTTGGTGTGAGAACTGGGATAATCCACCAAACCACTTAGCAAAGCTCCTGAGCCACGGAATTCACTCCATAAATATCAACACTTAACATATTTGAGTTCCCATTTGACTAGAAACTGAGCTGAAAGTCCTACAAAGCAGAGACCGTGGCCAAACCTCCTGGGATACTGCTTTGTTATCTGACCCACCACAGAGATCAAATCTGGCCCCCTGAGTGGTCTGAAAATGATTAACAACATGTGGAAGTGGAGAGCCGATCACCAACACGACCTGGAGAACAGCCAGTTCACTGACACAGAACCATAACCTCAGCGTATCTTTCCCCTGAACTGTATGTATCCAAAACCACGTTAAATATTTGCATCCCTAATGAGCTACAGATGATTTACACATGCTAAAACACAACTGCCAACTAAAGATGTAGGTACTAGACATTCATGTTGACCTATTAAAATAATTTGACCTGTTTTTCAGGCAAAGAATCAGTCTTACAAGGGTGTGTGAATCTGTCATGGGCTCTGCCAACAGTAGCTGCTCCTAGTAACCAGGAATCATAAAAGAATGCTCAATCTGAGAAAATACCTGCAGGGCACACACCTGGCTTTTAAGCCACACATTGTAACAAGAAAAACAATCAGCAGCAACACCTTTTAAGATGAAAATCAACAACATATACAAGACTGACAAAGGCTTAATTTCCAGAACGTATAAACAGCTCATACCGTTTAATAACAAAAAAACAAGCAATCCAACCCAAAAATGGGCAGAAGACCTAAAAAAGCAATTCTCCAATGAAGACATACAAATGGCCAATAGGTACATGAGAAAATGCTCAATATCGTTTATTATGAGAGAAATGCAAATCAAAACTACAGTGAGGTATCACCTCACACCAGTCAGAATAGCCATCATTCAAAAGTCCACAAATGATAAATGCTGGAGAAAGTGTGTTGAAAAGGGAACCCTCCTACACTGCTGGTGGGAATGTAGTTTGGTGCCGCCATTATGGAAAACAGTATGGAGATTCCTTTAAAAACTAAAAATAGACTTACTCTATGATCCAGTAATCCCACTCCTGGGCACATATCCAGAAGAAACTCTAATTCGAAAAGACACATGCACCCCAATATTCATAGCAGCACTATTTACAATAGCCAAGACATGGAAGCAACCTAAATGTCCATCGACAGATGACTGGATAAAGAAGCTGTGGCATATTTATACAGTGGAATACTACTAGGCCATAAAAAAAGAAAAATAATGCCATTTGCAGCAACATAGATGGACCTAGAGATTGTCATTCTAAGTGAAGTAACCCAGAAAGAGAAAGAAAAATAACATATGACAGCACTCATATGTGGAATCTAAAAAAAGAATGAAGAAGACACTAATGAACTTATCTGAAAACACACTCACAGACATAGTAAACAATGTTATGGTTGGGGGAGGGGATAAATTTGGGAGTTTGCGATTTGCAAATATTAAAGATAAAAACAAATTTCTTCTGTACAGCACAAGGAACTATATTCAACATCTTGTAATTATTTTTAATGAAAAAGAATATGTAAACAAACAAACAAAAAAACAGACACAAGAACATTTAAACTCCTAAATGGACTCTTGAGCTACACAGAGTATTTTCCAGTGACTCACAAAGGCAAGTAAAATTGACTGACATCAGTTATTCCCATATCAACCTCGTCAAGAAAAGAATCTTTAAAATTAACTCTTTAGAGATGAAGAGAAAAATACTTCCAGGGAGATAAGACAACCAGTGACATAAACCACAATGATGCTATAGTAACTGAACTGCCTGGCTCAAAAAAAAGTATAGTTTGCAGAAATTAACTTCTGAATTACCAAAAAAAAAAAGTACAGTCACAGTAGATTCATTTCTTATAAAGAATTCTGAAACAGAAATCTTGGCCTCTAATAGACATAATGTGTAAGTAATCTACATGCCCCAGTTTTAAACTGTACAAATAAAGCACGCTATACACAGCATTAGTTTCTGAGTCTAAGGTGTTTTCGGCCCGAGTGTCTCCATATACAGAGAAATCTAAAGAAAGAGAAAGTGGCTGCTGACTTTCAGCCTGGGCGCAGGTAGCAAAGGGAAAGCCCGCTCCCGGAGCCCGGCACCAACTTCCACTCGGCCGCAAGGGCTTCCGGGGCTCGCGAAGGCTCAGGTCAGACCGCAGTGCACACTAAAACACTGGCATTTAAACAAATATGAGGGTATTCTTCACTACTTTTCAGTAGTTTATGATAACAAGAGACAAAACCTATCCTAATTAAACTTAAATATGACCATGGCCCCACCTAGATAGTCTCCCTTTTATTTTATTATGATAGAGAGTTTATTATGCTATCAACATATATTCTCTGATCTTCTCTTATCTTACAGCAGAGGAAAATAACTAGCACAGGGGTGCTTCACATCTTCAACTTACTAAAATAGACGTACTACCCAAAGCAATCCCTATCAAACTACCCGTGATATTTTCCACAGAACTAGGACAAATAATCCTAAAATTTATATGTAACCGTAAAAGGTCCAGAACTGCCAAAGCAATCCTGAGGAAAAATAACAAAGCTGGAGGCATAACCCTCCCAGACTTTAGACAATACTACAGAGCTATAGTAATCAAAACAGTGTGGTATTGGCACAAAAACAGACATTTGGATCAATGGAATAGAATAGAGAGCCCAGAAATAAACCCAGACACTTAACAGTCAATTAATCTTTGACAAAGGAGGCAAGAACATACAATGGAGTAAAGACAGCCTCTTCAGCAAGTTGTGATGGGAAAGCTGGACAACTACATGTAAATCAATGAAGTTAGAACACTCTTTCATACCATACACAAAAATAAACTCAAAATGTTGTAATGACTTGAATATAAGACATGACACCATAAAATTCCTAAAAGAGAACACAGGCAAAACATTCTCTGACAAAAATCATAGCAATGTTTTCCTAGGTCAGTCTCCCAAGGCAAAAGAAATAAAAGCAAAAATAAACAAATGGAACCTAGTCAAATTTATAAGTTTTTGCACAGCAAAGGGAACCATAAACAAAATGAACAGGAAACTATATTCAATATCTTGCAGTAACCTATGGTGAAAAAGAATATGAAAATGAAAATGAGTATGTTCATATATGACTTAAGTATTATGCTGTACACCAGAAATTGACACAACATTGTAAACTGAATATACTTCAATAAATATATATATTTATAAATATATATATATATATTCCACTGTATGTATATATATATACACACACACAAAATGAAAAGACAACCTATGGACTGGGAGAAAATAATTGCAAATGTTGAGACAAGACCTTAATTTCCAAAATATACAAACAGCTCATACCACTCAATAACAAAAAAACAAACAATTCTATCATAAAATGGGCAGAAGACCTAAAAAGACATTTCTCCAGAGAAGACATACAGATGACCAAGAGGCATGTGAAAAGATGCTCAATACTGTTAATTATTAGAGAAATGAATATCAAAACTACAAGGAGGTATCACTTCACACCTGTCAGAATGGCAATCATCAAAAAGTCTACCAATAATAAATGCTGAAGAGGGTGTGGAGAAAAGCGAACTCTCCTACACTGTTGCAGCCATTATGGAAAACAGTATGGCGGTTCCTTAAAAAACTAAAAATAGATTTACCACATGATCCAGCAATCCCACTCCTGGGTGTACATCCAGAGAAAACTCCAATTTGAAAAGATACATGCACCCCAATGTTCATAGCAGCATTATTTACAATAGCCAAGACATGGAAGCAATCTAAATGTCCACCAACAGATAAGTGGATAAAGAAGATATAGATAGATAAATAGATAGACACATACACATACACACAATGGAATACTACTGAGCCATAAAAAAGAATGAGATTATGCCATTTGCAGCAACATGGATGGATCTAGAGATTATCATACTAAGTGAAGTAAGTATGAGAAAGGCAAATATCATGATATCACTTATATGCGGAATCTAAAATAAGATATAAATGAACTTATTTACAAAACAGAAACAGACTCACAGACATAGAAAACAAATTTATGGTTGCCAAAGGGGGAAGGGGTTGGAGGAGAGATAAATTAGGAATTTGGGATTAGTCAGATACAAACCATTATATATAAATAAACAACAAGGTCCTACCAAATAGTACTGGAAACTATATTCAATATCCTGTAATAAACCATAACAAAAGAGAATATGAAAAAGAATATATAACTGAATCACTTTGCTATACACCAGAAACTAATACATTATAAATCAACGATACTTCAATTTAAAATTTTTTTTCAACTTACTTGTTTCAAGAATATTTACTCCCAAGACTTCTCATTTTAATTTTAACCAAAGCTGAATAAAACTGTAAGATGAATAAATTTTATTTCCACACTCTCTAGCTTGGCATGCAATGCTCTGGCCATAGCTTGCCTCTTAGTCTCATCTCTTACTATGCCTTCCCTTGAAGTCTGAGTTCTGACCATCTGGAACTATTACTGGCAGCGTCCTGAAAGTACCACGCCATTTACACTCTTGTGTCTGTGCTCCCTGTGCCAATCGTGTCCAAGCATTAAAAACAAATGCTGACACCAATGGACAGCTGGATTATAAATTCATCTATAACACTTCATTATACTTTTTGATTTGTGTCAGTTGCCCCACTAGACTAATTTCTCGGAAGCAGAAATCATGTCATTAAAATTTCTCCCCAGAGCCTTGCTAAATATCCAACACAAATTTTCATTAATTGTTTGTGAAATAAATGAGTAAGTTAAAGAGTGACTGAATGAACCATATCTTCACCAAACAGATCATTCTTTTTTTTTAATTGAGTTATTGTCAGTTTACAATGTGTCAGTTTCTGGTGTATAGTACAATTTTTCAGTCATACATGAATATACATATATTCATTTTCATATTCTTTTTCACTGAGTTACTACAAGAAAACAGATCATTCTTTTACATAGTAAAAAATATCCAGAATAATGAAGTCCGTAAGTGTCCAAATCTGCAAACAACTTGGGGAGAGAGACCTAGGCCTGACAGATTACACAAAGAGGTTGATAGTAAATATAAGTAGTAAATGTAAAGAGGATGGTAGACAGTGTAAAGCTTGAAGGACAAAGAGATTTTGTACCCACAAGGATGAAATCACAAGGGGTAACTAACTGAATGGCAATACTGCCTCCCAGTGGCACTTGGGATAAAAGTCTCTGTACCAGAGCACTTCCACAAAATAATGGCTTTCTCACATTGAGTGGTTCTGGGCTATGAACTGTGCCAAGCACCTCTTTCTTTATTTCATTTAACCCTCACAACAGTCCCTTGTAGAGATATAGCATGTAGCATGGGGGTTAATCACCCAGACTGCAGCCAGGATGTCTGGCTCTCCCACTTACTAACTTTGTGACCTTGGACAAATTACTTAAGTTCTCTACATATTTTCCCATCTGTACAATAGGGATAATATTAGTGCTTACCATGCATGTACTTGATGAGATAGCAAATGTTATATGTGTTAGCTATTATTATGCCCTTTTTCCTGATGAGAAAACTAATGTTAAGTAAACCAAGCATATAGTAGGAATTCAATAAATATAACTTACTTTGCTTTCACCCCTTATGTCTCAGTTCCTTAAAGGGTTGCCCTTCTTAGTAGTCCTGAAATTTAAGTGGGGGACTCCCAAATAGTCCAAAGAAGTCAGTTCCTAAACACAGCAATGAGGAACCTCCATTAAAGAAACTGAGACTCCGCCATTAAAGTGTCCAAGGACATGTAGTTCTGGAGAAGAAAATTCTACAGTGCACTCTTTTTATTGTCATTAGAGTGAAGAACTTTCCAGCAATGAAATTCATCCTACCCAAAACAGGATGCATGGGGATTGTGAAAATCAACTAGAATTTGTGCAGGAAACCACATTTCTAGGAATATTCAAATAAGTATGAACTGCCCAGAGCCCATTTTTGACTACTTTGCCCATAGGAACTAAGGGACCATGATCACTTTCAAGATTTGGCTAATAATAACTTACTAGAGACTACTTTCTCCTTGCTTTCCTACTATTATTGTAAAAATAAAATTCATGAAAATGATACTTTTCAAGTGACATAATGTGATTATCAGATTGCCCACCCTAGTCCACATTTGCAATGGGATGTATCTTTACTTGGTAAGAATTATTGGCAGATCTGCACATGAATACCAAACAGGCTCTTTTCATACTTGTAAAGCTCTCTGTGATTCTGCAATATTCCTCTGATTCAGATTTTCATATTCCTGGGTGTTCTATTTGAGAGACTGAATATACAAATAATCGATGACCTGACCACATATAAAACAAAACTGACCCACAATCTGCCTGAAGCCTACCCAGGAAACCAACCCCCTGTCTATAATAGACAGCCCAAGAAGCTAACCTTAAGTCAGACTTGTAAGAAGTCAGACTGCTGTCTCTAGCGATAGTCTAGGAAACCAAACAATGACCCCTATAACAATTGGCCCAATATAGCCAGGATTTGATTAATAACTGACAGCTTAGGGGGGAGGGTATAGCTCAGTGGTAGAGTGTGTGTTTAGCATGCATGAGGTCCTGGGTTCAATCCCCAGTACCTCTATTTAAATAAATATTTATTTAAATAATTTAATTTAATTTAATTTAAATAATTTAAGTAAATAAACAAACCTAATTACTTTCCCCCAAAATAAATAAATAAACTTAACTATCTCCCCTCAAAACAAAAAATAAAAATAATAAATAAATAAATAACCGACAGCTTTCCCAATTTTGTCCCCACTTCCAACTTAGCATCAACAAGAGAAAGTCAAATATGCACCCCTAACCAATCACATAAGAGTTGGTCCACCTACGGCTTCCCCATGCAAACAGCCTTGAATCCGGACATACCGGAAGCCTCCCTTTTCCACTATAAAGGTTTCGTACTTCTCTGCCTGCCTTTGAGTCTCTGCCAAAACGCAAGGGACGGTGGTAGACTCCCTTTCTATATAGCAAGCTCTTGAATAAATAGTCTATGCTTTTCTCATGGTTGGTTGGTCACGGTTTATTTCCACATATTGGACCTAGTAATTCTATGAAAAACTAATTGCCAAACCCTCTTAAACAGGTATTGGTTAACAATGTTTGAATATGTTTTTTCTAAAACAGTCATAAAGTTAGTGGAGAACATCTTTTTTACTTCATCTTATAACCTAAATCAATATACTCTAGGTTCACCTTTCCGCAGATCTTCCAAAAACGGGCGCGGCCTCCTTCTGCCGACGGGAGCGGTGGACCTAGTGTGTAAGCGGGTGGGCAGAGACCCCGGGAGCGCCTTTCACGCTCAGGCCAGTCTCCAAATGGGAACTACGATTCCCAGCGGCCCCTGCAAACCGCAGGCCGCGACCACGACACGCCTGCGCAGTGGCGGGGGTTCGGGCTGCATGGTTCCCGCCAATTCTTGCGGTATTATTGCTTGAGTTGAATTCCGCGCTTCATGGAGACTTTTGATCCAGCCGAGCTGCCCGAGCTGCTTAAGCTTTATTATCGGAGGCTCTTTCCCTACGCCCAGTACTATCGCTGGCTCAACTATGGCGGAGGTGACGGAGGCCGGGAGCGGGAGTGGGGGCGGGGGGGGAGTAGTGGGTCGCGAGGGGAGTATAAGGAGATTCCGGGAGGGTAACTTGGGATGACAATATGAAGTGCCTCCTGTGCGCCAGACATTGTGCGTTATCTCGAGCCCTCCCCACCACCTCCAAGGTGTAAATAAGCCGAGAGGATGTAATGAGCAGTCTGTGCCACGCATTGAAAGGCACAGCCGCTGCTCCTATCACGACCTAGTAGGTGCAGTGTTTACCTGCCGCGGTGTCTGAGCCATGGGAAGTTACCGCGTCGTAGCAGGAAGCTGCAGACGCGTGATCTGCATCAGGGTCAGAGGGGCATCTCCCAGAAGAGAAGAGGTCCTTAACTCTTCCCAGCCGAACTCCTTAGTGCCCACCAAGGAAAGAGACGTGATATTACATATTGAAAATATTTCAGCACCTGTTTCCTCATTTTTATTTTTTCCTATTAGATGCGGGATGGTAAACTTCGAAGTAGGGACGAGCTCTTGTCTTTGTTTTAAACATGTAGCACAGTGTTGGGCACAGAGAGCTCATTAAAAATATCTTCTCAGTAGTTAATGTTTTAGTGCTCTGAGCTGGATAAAGTACTAAATTAACTTTAAAATGTACATTTATTTTGCAGTGGTAAAGAATTACTTTCAACACCGTGAATTTTCATTCACATTGAAAGATGATATTTACATCCGCTACCAATCCTTCAACAACCAGAGTGATCTGGAGAAGGAGATGCAGAAAATGAATCCATATAAGATTGATATAGGCGCGGTATATTCGCACAGAGTAAGAAATCTGTTTTGTTCTTTTTTTTTAATGTCGTTTGTTGTTTTTTAAACTAAGAATGGAATGGTGTCCCGGGTATTTTGAGATAAATTTTAAGAGTTTTTTCTAGCTGAAGAGCCACTCTTTAACTGTTTTTGCAAGTAGATTGTAATTTTTTTGTTCTTTGGTACTGTACATTACTGAATGGAAATCATTCAGAAGTGAACTGTATTCTTACAAGGACAAAAAAATTGAGTATCTGACTAAAAGACTAAATGAGGAAGTCAGCATGATTTAAGGGAAAGAATTACATTCTCTCCCAGCATTGGAGAGAGTCATTCTTTATTCCTCTACTTCTCTCATACCTATATCTGTTTCATTAGGAAATCTCTTTTAGCTCTACCATAATATCTAAAATCCAACCACTGCTACCAGTGCTACTACCATCATCATTATCTCTCATCTGAATTACTGTAAAAACTTCCTAACAATTTGCCCCTGTGGACCCCTAGACTCTATTCTCAACACAGCAGCCAGAAGGACTCTTAAAACAAGTAAGACTGTTGTGATTCCTCTGCTCAAAACCATTCTCCAGTGGCTCCCCATTTCACTCAATAAATGCCCCTCTGTCCCCTTCACTCACTCCGCTCCTGCCACACTGGCCCTTGCTCAGTTTCCACTGCCTAGAACCCATTTCCCCAAATATCTTCTTGGTTCATTCCCTCACCTCCTTCAAGTCCTTACTCAATAAGGCCTGTTGCAGCCTGCAATTCCTCCTACCCCCGCCTCTCACTGATATACTCTAAGTGCCTAGAATACCTAGAATACATTCAATATCTGTTGAATGAATGAACATACCAAAATCACCCTCTTCCTCTTCTTAAAGATACACACAAGGAGGAAAAATACACACGTGGAATAATGGCTTTTCTATGGAGCTTTTTCTTATGTTGTATAACTTGTTTTTCATATCCATCCTCATTATTTTTACAAAGGGAAAAACAAGACTGGAGAACTTTTAATAAATATGCCCTAGGCCACACAGTTTCTAAACAAGGGAGATGGGACCTGAACCTGGGTTTTCTGACTCAGGGGAAGAGGAGAACAGATGAGAAAAAGGAGAAAAGGCAGGCAGGAAAAATGCTTTGGAACAGTTACTCCTTTTTTAGGGGTGGAGGTTAAAACTGAAGTGTCTATAGACCAGCCAAGGTGTCACTCTGCAACTTCTCCCTAACACTGAAGAGGGGAAAATTCTCGTTTTTTTTATTGGGCCCAGACAGAGGCATCTATAGACCTTTTCTGTGTATTTTGTTTATGATTTTTATCAGTTATATATGCACATAGTTTACAAAATCAACTACTTCTATTAATTAGGCTTTTTTTTTTTAAGGTCTCCTACTCTTCCCCTAGTTTCTGGCCAGAGGCAACCACTTTCTTTTAGTTAATTGTTAAGGTATTTTCCTCCATGTCTCTAAATAACATGCTTATATTTCTTCCATTTTCAGGGGAGCGTATAGCTCAAATGGTAGAGTGCATGCTCAGCATGCATGAGGTCTTGGGTTCAATCCCAGTACCTCCATTAAGAAGTAATTAATTAAATAGACCTAATTACCTTCCCCCAAAAAAACAATAATAAATAAAATTTCTTGAAATTTAAGCATTGTCTACTAACTTTCTACTCTGGCAGATGAGGATTTAGGGGTTTTTTTAATCTTACCCTCTACCCTCACCACACATAGAACCTTCCTATTCCCACATGCTCCTAGTATGTTTGTTAGATTAAGAATTAGGGTTAGATCACTAATTCAACCCCAAACTCTGCCAATTGTCTAAATCTCCTGATGTATTCAGACCCGTCAGGTAATCTGTCAGTTTTATCCTGAAGAAATTTCTCCTACTGCCTTCTGACTTCCAGTCTGGACTGACTGCTCTCTAAGCCTGAAGGGTAAATATGATCTTATAGTCACCTTGGTTTCCTTTCACCTCTCTCCTATGACCTCTTGTTGCCCAGATCCTACGTTCCCTTTTTGGTTTATGCTCTTGTTTTGGTGGCGCACATCCTTGAGGAGCTTCCTAAGAAAAGGTGCATGGAAGACAAGATATTTGACACCTTCTTCATCTGGAAAATGTCTTCATTCTATCTTTATTCTTAACTAATGGTTGAGTTTGTAAATCATTTTCCGTCAGAATTTTGAAGACACTGCTACATTGTCTTCCAGTTTCTAGTATTGCTGTTAAGAAGACTAATGCCATTCTGATTCTTGTCCCACTGTGTTGGACCTGGAAACTCTTAGAATTTTCTGTCTATCCCCTCTGTCCCTAGCGTTCTATGATTCCACAGTGGTGTTCCTTGGTGTACATCAATTTTCATCTATTGTTCTGGATAACTGATGGGCCTTTATGATCATGAGCTTGTGTCCTTCAATCCTGGGAAATATTCCTTTTTATTGATTTATTTATTTTTAAGGCTCTCTCTTTTTTTTTAAGCTTTTTTTTAATTTATTTTTAAATCTTACTTTATTTATTCTTAAATTTTTAGGGGGAGAGGTAATTAGGTTTTTTTATTTTGTTTTATTATTTTTTCAAATGGAAGTACTGAGGATTGAACCCAGGACTTTAGGCATGCTAAATACACACTCTGCCACTGAACTGTACCCTCCCCTCTCCTTTTTATTTTTAATATAATTTTTCCTACTTATTTTCTCTTGTCTCTCTAAAAACCCTAAAGTCAGATGTTATGTCTTAGCCTGGTCCTCTAATTCTATATTTTTCTTCCTATTTTCTATTTCCATTTTCTCTACTTTCTGGAGAATTTCCTTGGGTTTCCATTTCGGCTATTATATTTTAATTTCCAAGAACTTTTTTTTTAAAGCATTCTGTACTTTTCTCATTGGTATGTCTTATCTCACTGAGGATATCAATGATAGTTTTTAAATTTTTCTTCTGTTACACAGTCTGTTTTCCCTAAGTTGCTTTTTTTCTGTTTCCTCTTTTATATCATAGGCTTTCCTCGTATGTCTGGTAATTTCTTGCTTGTGGCTTATATTTAAGAATAGAGTACTGGGAAATATATACAAGATCTTATGGTAGCTCACAGAGAAAAAAATGTGACAATGAATATATATATGTTCATGTATAACTGAAAAATTGTGCTCTACACTGGAATTTGACACAACATTGTAAAATGATTATAACTCAATAAAAAATGTTAAAAAAAAAATAGAGTACTAAAAAACTGATTGGAAGCTCTGTATACATGGCTGAGATTTATAGAGTGATCTGGCTGGACCATTTTATAGGGGAGACAAGCTCTGATATCAGTTTCCCTAGATCTTCGTTAGAATGAAAACTCCACTGATAACAGAGATCTTTGTTTTGATCACTGATCTATTCCTAGAGCCTATAATAGTGCCTGACACACCCAGTCAGAGCCTTCACAAAGGAATCTTCTGTCTCCTGCCTGGGGTGGCAGTGGAAGGGTATAGAGGAGAAGGCTGGGTCTCAACATTCTACACATAAATGTCTAATTAATCCCCTGAAGAGCAGTACAATACAAACTTCTTCAGCTGTGCCTGTTGTTCCCTCAGTTCAGAGACCATCTGTTTATGCTCTCCAGATAATAATTCTGGTGTCTTTGCCAGGGAAATGGAGGTATAGTCACCTGCCTCTGCAGAGTAAGTGTAAGATTATGGGAACTAACTGCTTCATAAATAGGTTTTTAACCAATCCTCCTATTTTTAATCCCAGCTGCAGAGATACCAGTTGTAACTTATTCCTGAGACTTTTAGGGATGCTGAGATGTAAATTGGGTTGCTTCTTAATCTTTCTTTACTGAGAGCTGAAAATTTAGCTTTTATAGGCCTCCTTATAAAAATTGTGGTATTGTCTCCTCTCTGGTTCTTTTTTAAAAAGTTTGTGCCTTTCTTTAATTAATTAATCTATTTATTAATTTAATGAACCTATTATTTTTGTGCAGATATGGAAAGAACCAAGTAAGTATTTGTATTCAGTCCGCCTTCTTTACCTAGTAGTCCATAGCCTCAAAGGAGGTTACTTACAGTTTGAGCCAAACTAACTGGGGAGATCTCTTTGAATTATTGAAACATTTTAAATACATTTTTATTACTTATATGCCCAATAACAATTAAAGGTCTTCAAAACACCTTGTAATAGGTCATTAATTATTTGTATGTACTTTTCCATGTCAGAAACCTAAAAAATCTTTATTATGATTTCTATAGATCAACAAATATTTATTATACAATGTCATATGTCAATTATCTCAGTAGAACAAGAAAAAACTAAATATTTATGGTAACATATTTATCAAACCCTTTTTTTTAAGTAGATGAAAGTTACACTGTCATCATTTCTGGATGTATAGGATCTGAATGAATGAGCTTCACCTGACATGGACTTAGCATTATATGATTTCTTCACTTCTCTTTGGCCACTTTTTCCGTGTGGGTAGAAGATAAGCATATTTGGCAGCATGGCACTTCTTATACAAACTGACTGATATTTTGTACTTGTAGCCCAATCAGCACAATACAGTGAAGCTGGGAGCTTTCCAGGCTCAGGAAAAAGAACTGGTATTTGACATTGACATGACAGACTATGACGATGTGAGGAGATGTTGTAGGTGAGTTTCGCATGGTTTACTGGTAGGTTGGATCATATGACAGTAGGTAATAATGATTCTGTTCCAGTTCTGCAGACATATGTTCTAAGTGCTGGACCCTCATGACGATGGCCATACACATCATCGACCGAGCGTTGAAAGGCAAGTATTGACGGTGTCTGAGTGGGGTCAAATGCAAGAATCTGTTTTTTGCTGAATATTAGTCTATCTATACCATTTTAGAATCAAATCTCATAAATATCTAACATGTTTCTTTGAAACGTGATAGGAAAATGAAAGATTAGAATAAAGTTGTACTTGAAACTTCAGTAAAGCTATTGATCAGATCATTGAGTTTTTCCCCAACTCATTTATCTCTTGAGCAACTCAGTATGCTTGGTACTGTCCCAGATGAGGGAAACAGTGAAAGATAATTCTTACCTCATGAAGGTTATGCGATCTGAGGAGGAAACAAATAAGAAAATTGAGGGTTACATTTGTGTTATTATGCACAGGCTGCTATAGGAATATAGAACAGCAGAAGTACATACTGGAATGGGAAGAGATTAGATCAGAAAAGGCTTCCTAGAAGAGGTGATGAAAGGATGATGATGATGATAATAGCTAACGCTTATATAGGGGTTTATTATGTGCCAGGCTTTGTTCTAAACACTTTAAAATTATCAACTCTTAATATCCCTAGACTAGGTCTTTGAAGATATATATGGCAGTTGGTCAGAGAGAGAAATGAAAGTACTCGGGCAGGAAGAAATTCTTAGCAGAGAGACCAGGATAGGTAAATAGCTGAAGGCAAGAGCTACAAGAAACGTACAGTTGATCTTTGAACAGCAATGGGTTTGAACTGCACGGGTCCACGTATTACAGATTTTTTTTCAACAGTAAGTACTAGAGTACTGCATGATCCACAGATGGTTGAGTCCACAGATATAGAACGAGAATACAGAGGATCTGCTGGTGCAGAGCAACTGTTTCTACGGAGGGCCTACTCTAAGTTATACACAGATTTTCATCTGCAGAGGGTCGGCATCCAAACCCCCCACTTTGTTCAAGGGTCAGTGGTAGTCTAGTTAAGGTGAGTACATGTGGATAGGAGGTGAAAAAACGAAGCTAAGGAAGTAAGCAGGAACCAGAAGTTTATAAATTTGTTTTAAAACCTATTATTTCTCCCCTCCTCAGAGGACTTTGGATTTAAGCATCGTCTCTGGGTATATTCTGGAAGGAGAGGTGTTCATTGTTGGGTCTGTGATGAATCAGTCAGAAAACTGTCCTCTGCAGTACGTTCTGGGATAGTTGAGTATTTGAGTCTTGTAAAGGTAAGGTCCTAATGACACTTTACACTTCTTTGTTTGCTAGACATTACCAAGACTGGTATGTTTGGTAACAAAACTGAACTATCTCTTATAGCATCCACATTTCAGAGTAGATGTTTTATCAGTAGGTCAATTAAAATCATAGTAGCTACATTTTTTTAAGATATTTCATATTTTGTTTTCAGTATCCTTCTTTGTGGCAAAAGGAAGATTAGTTTACTTTTCTGGTTCAAGTATGTCAAGTAGAGTTAACCCAGAAAGCTACAGCTATTGAGACCATATAAAATAGCATCCAAGGTTCTATACTTTCACAGAATTTAATTAATATCTTGGAACATGTTAAAGAAATTTTTAATTATTTCATTCACTTATGTTATATAATTTACATGAAGTTCTCTTTTGATGGCTTGTTTTTCAGGGTGGTCAAGATGTTAAAAAGAAAGTTCACCTAAGTGAAAAAATTCACCCTTTTGTCAGGTCTGTCGGAAAAGACTCCACGCAGTTTAACTTGTGTCTGATTTACCTGCATGTGCTTTTGGAATTACCTTATCAATTTTCCCTGCTGGGGTAGCATTTTACAGTAATAATGGGTAGAGTTAATTGAGTCTCTGTTTTATGCTCCAGTATTCATGATACGTGCTTCATAAATGTTCTCATTGGTTTCCACGACAACCTCATGAGGGGCATGATGGTATCTCCACTTACAGATGAGGAAAGCGAGATTTGGAGAGATTGTGTAATTTGCTTGGCTGCACATAAGTAATTTTTAAATTCCGATTCACGTCCTAGTCTGCCTGACTCCAAAAACCATACTCTTTCCACTGAATTCACTACTCCTCTGGGGTAATGGAAAGAGCACTGCATTAGGAGTAAGAACCCCTATTCTGCCACTTTAATACAACCCTGACAAAATATCAGAACCTCTGTTTCTTATCAGCTTGGTGGGGAGAATGAAGTCCACTCCATCTATCTTACAGAGTTGTGGCAAAGATTAAATGATATGGTAAATGTGAAGTCTATTTGCAAGTTGCTAAGCACCGTATAATTGTTGAGATGCTGAAGCAAGCTATGTGGCGTATATGTGGCTAAGAGTGTTGGGACTGTTGTTATTCCTACAGAAAATCTATAAACATAATTAAAAAAGACTTTGAAAGATATGCCTTGGTTGATCAAGATATTCTTGGAAATAAAGAAAGCTGGGATAAGATTTTAGCCCTTGTTCCTGAAAATATCCTTTCCCAAAACCATTTCTATGAGAGCTACTTGTATTGATCTATGCTGTTATAAGTATGTTCTGCCTGCATTTTCCCATATACTTATTCTTATGTTTAATCTTTTTTATACAAAACATCTATATTCTGCATTTTTATTATCTCTAGTCTGGAATACAATAAGAAGTGAGGCCATTTTGTAAATAAACTTCCTCATTTTGGAAGTTGATCCTCCTAAAATTAATGACTATTTAAAGGATACTGAATCATCATCAAAATATGTACAGACTAGGGAATGGTTTTACCTTAAACCATATAGTTATTTTTGGCATTCTTTCTATTATAGCACTAATATACTTTTACAGGGAATGTTTTTAAGGATATGTGTTTAATATTTGCATTTTAGAAAACACTGATTACTTTAAACTTTAGACATCTTTGTGGTAATGCATATGAAAATAAGCTGTTCATTGATGTGCCCTAAATGAGTATGTTCCTTAATGACCCATCACCAATGCATGATGAACTTCAACAGAACTTTCAAAAGGATCACAATTCACTTCAGCGTTGGGAGCATTTGAAAAAAGCAATCAGCAAATATCAGGTATATTCCACTGAAATCTGTATTACAAATACAATAATACAATTCTTTATCAAATTCTGATTATTTTGCTAAGTAAGTTAAAGATGGTTGAAGGTCATTTTTTAACCACTTTAACGAAATCCTCAAAAGTTCCTACTGCTCATGTTGGATTTGCATCTGTTTTCAGAGTAACAACAAAAATGACAAATGTGGACCCTGGCTTGAGTGGGAGATCATGCTCCAGTACTGTTTTCCACGACTGGATGTCAATGTTAGCAAAGGAATCAATCATTTATTGAAGAGCCCTTTTAGTGTTCATCCTAAAACAGGTACTATGTTAAGAAAGTAAGGAAAACTAAAAGAAAAATCAAAGTTTTTTTTTAAAGCATGTCACTGGGGGTGAATGTCTGAAATAGTAAAGGTTGAAGAATTATTCTGTCAGCTAATACCTGTTAACTTATTTTTCAGTTGTCGATTAGTAGCTACCAGATGAGTTTCCAGTATGTAAATAATTTGCAGCTGGGTTTCTGAGGCTCCATTTTAGAGTTGGAGAGGATCTTAGAAATCACAGAACAACAGCTCTCATTGTACAGATGAGAAAACACTGACCCAAGAAATGACTCGTCCACAGTTTTAAAACAAGTTGTACCAGCGCTAGGAACAGAGTTCAGGTCTTAAAACTCAGCGTTCTGTGCGTTTTTCACTATGCTGCTTCCCTCAGTTCTTTTTCAATACACATAGCTTTTCCTCTTTCACATTTCTTTTAGATATTCTCTTAATATTTGTTTTAAGCTTAATTTTAAAGCTTCAGTGAGTATCCCCTTATTCTAATATTCAAGGTTTGGGTAAATAATTACATTCACTCATAAGTGTGTACATTTTTATTATATCCTTTTCTCATTAAATAGCTGCAGTCTTTTTACTCTGTCTTCAAACAGTAGCTCCCAATTCTCTTATTATTTTATTTGTTAGTCACCTGGCATTCTTTAAACTCATTATCTCATTTTTGAAATACGGTGAATTTTCTGTGGTGCCCCAGTTGTAGATACTGTAAAAGGGTAATATAATGTCATCTATTTTATTTCCAAAGATGTCCAACATATAGGTGTCTGTTTTGATCTCAGCAAATAAATCAAAGTAATGAAATGAATTATTTCCATCTATTCTGTTCCATTTTCAGGACTCACTAAATTTGAGATTGTTCTGTACTTAAATACAGGAGGATATAGGGAAGAGAAAGATAGAAATAAAAATAGAAATAAGAGCAAGTAGGTTAAATCTCAACAGACTTTCACACCTATTTTTTTGGTATTTTGTTGAGAGAAATAAAAGGCATAGCTAATGTGAAAATACTTTTAATTTATATTTCTAAATATTGTACTTAACAGATAAGTCTAACTCTCTTTCTAAGCCTTAGATTAAAATTTTAACCAAAAATAATTTGTAGGAGACAGCCTATAATGAGTTGTATCCCACAGTCATCAATTTATAACTTTTGGTTCTCACAGGTCGCATTTCTGTGCCTATTGATTTACAGAAAGTGGATCAGTTTGATCCGTTTACTGTTCCAACCATAAGGTATGTTCCAGATCATTGATCACTCCTTTGTGATTATTGTTCTAAATTTGCAATATATACAGTGAAATCCCTCCCAGAGAGGCAGCTTATCTGAGGCTATATGCTGATGCCCTAGCAGAGCAACATTTCACAGTAAATTCCACAGAACACAAGTTTTTCAGCTGCTGTTATGCAAAAACAAAAAGATTTTAAGTTCAAATAAGTTTGGGAAATGCTGACTTAAACAGATTAAAAGTTCTTTACTGTCTTTCGCAGTCTTTAATATGCTAATATGCGCGGAAAACTCAAAGAGACTGTGGTTTTTGGAATCTCCAAAATTTAGTTGGCCACATAATTTTTTCACAGAAAGTCTTGTAGGATTCATGTGCTATCATACACTGAGTAATGCTGACCAAGAAGCAACTTTAAAATTCTCTTATTCTATTATTTGTAGTTCCATCTGCCGTGAATTGGATGCCATTTCCACTAATGAAGACGAAAAAGAGAATGGAGCTGAATCAGATATCAAACGTAGAACCAGAGGTAGGTTAATATATTGAAGTCTCACTTTAACATAAGCTTTTTATAAGGACATCCTTCTGTCACTCCAGTAATGGATTCTTCTTGGATTCAGCCCAAAATGGATCAATGTTTATCCTGAAACCAGCTCAGTAACAAATAATGTTACAGCAATGTTTCTGTCGTTTATCAATTGCCCAAATGGTGCTGTTGAATCCAACAGATATTTACTAAGTAACATCTGGATCCATACTGTAAGATTAAATTGTTGATTGGTATCGATAGTTATTTGACTCTCACAGTCTTAGATTCAGCAGCTATTTATTTAACTGTGTATGCAGTACTTCTGTTCTTTACTTTGTTTTTACATCCACATGAGTGTTATGTTAAATATATGTCTAAACTGTGATTGAATTGTATATTCAAGAATTTGAAGGAGCTAGGAATACAAAATTACCTGTTCATGGAAGTCAAATCTTCTTACACCAACACCAAGAGACACTCTATAGCGATAGAATCCAATAGCGCTTTATGTGACGATGGAAATGTTACACACTGCCCAAATGGTCATCACTAGCCACATGTGGCTTTTGAGCACCTGAAATGTAAGAATTAGATTTTTTATTTCATTTAATTTTAATTTTAATAGCTTCATGTGGCTGGTGACTACTATAATGAACAATGCAGATCTCTGATCTCTGATCGACCTTTCACTTCGTATATTCCAGCTCTACCATAATACCTAAATATAGTACATTCCACCATCAATGTCTGTAGAGTGATTTACAAGCATTCTGTTTAAAATAATGGAAAAAAGTCTCTAACTAAAAAAGTCAGAATAAACTGGAAAAAGGAACTCAGGGAAAACAGGCAATGCAAGGAACAAAGGAAACCTTTTTTAAAAACACTAATATCCTCAAAGAACAAGAGAAAATAGTGTATCCGTGAAGCAAGGTCAGAATGGTATGAAAAAGGAACACTCCAAGAAGAAGAAAGAGGTCTTAGAAATCAAAAAAATAATCTTAGAATAAAAAGTACAGTGGAAGAACTGGAAAAGAAAAGTTGAGATTTCCCAGAAAGTACAAAAAAGACAAGTTTGTTGCGGTTTTAAGGAGGAAAAAGATAAATTGAAGGCTGGTTCAGGATATCTAATATCTGACTACAGGAGTTTCAGGAAAATAAATAAATAAAACAGGGTGGAAAAATTGTCAAAATTATATAGGAAAATATCCCAGAAATCAGCCCTTTATTGAAAGGGCTCAGCATAATAAAACAGACATACACCAAGGCACAGCATTTTGAAATTTAACACTAAGAATTAACAGAAGATCTTAAGAGCTTTCAGACCCCTTCCTACTACCCCACCCCCCACAAAAAAAACCCATAGAACTAGGAAGAATGGCCTTAGATTTCTAAGTAACAATGGAAGTACTCATTTTTAGAAATGAGTGCTAGAAAAGAAAAAAGCAGTTGCCATTCAAGAGGATGAAGATTTTTTTTTTAATTGAGGTATAGTCAGTTTACTATGTTGTGTCAATTTCTACTGTACAGCACAGTACTTCAGTCATACATAAATATACATATATTCATTTTCGTATGTTCAGAGGTTTTAAAAAGCAAGTTTTGGTTCCCTATAAGGAGGAATTTTCTAATAAATAAAAATGTTCAAAAATAAACTGACCTGCCTATCATTTCAAGTATTCATAAAGGCTAGTAGCCATCAGTAAATCAGAAATGTGTTAGAGGTGGTGGGAGGCTGGAATAGATGATATATACGTTCCTTATGATTTCTTTAGTTTCTGTGATTCTAAACCTTTGCCCTTTTTCAAATTAGTATCATTTGCTCCTTCTCTTCTATTTCCCAAATCCTAGAATGTTCTCCACTCTCTTGTCTGATTATCTAATTATATCTCTTTTCTACGACCCAGTTCACAGCCACTTCAGTCAACTTTCATTGGTCAATCTTTGGACTCGTTATTATCCATATGCCTGTTTGGCCTTTAATTATGTATTGTTTCGTATTGTGTGTGTGTGTGTGTGTGTGTGTATCCTACCTTTTCAACTGTATATTTTATAATTTAAATCTAAACATAGATCAAGTATTTCTAATGATAATATGGTGTTTAAATTGAGATGTACTTTAAGTACAAAATACTAAATTTCAAAGACTTAGAAGGAAAGAGAATGTAAAATATTTCAATGTTTATCACATGTTGAAATGATATTTTAGATATACTGGGTTAAATATACTGTTAAAATTAATTTCACCTTTTTAATGTGGTTACTAGAATGTTTAAAATTACAAGTCTCATATTTCTATTGGACAGCACTATTCTAAAGAATTCTTACAAGAAACTTAAAAGTTATACTTTAATGTTATTCTTGCTGTCAAAATGCTAATTATAATGCATGGTCTTCATAATTTAGATTACAAGAAGACCAGTCTAGCTCCTTTTGTAAAAGTTTTTGAACAGTTTCTTGAAAACCTGGATAAATCCCGAAAAGGAGAACTTCTCAAGAAGAGTGGTAAGGCTCTATACCTTTCCCTTTTAGATATTTAGATCTTAGTGTGGGCAGTTTAAAGCATCTAGCAAGTGAACAATTTTTAGAGCTCTAGTCTTTGCCATCCCACAAAGTTATTAATTTATCTTATTATCCTCAGTATTCTGAATACTGAAGCCCCTTAATTCAGTTCAGCACATACTCATATAACAACCTTCTGTGTGACAGTACTACAAGGGAAACAAAGATAAATAATACAAAGATGAATTCCACACCATGGATCCCTACCTTTAGAGAGAACTAACTGGTATAAAACAAAGTACAAAATGCTAAGAAAGAGATCTCATCTGACTGAGATAACCTAAGAAGATTTTTTATGAAAAGGATGGTATTCGAACTCTTTTCAGTGAACTGCTGTACAAATTCTCATCCCCAATGCCAATATACCATGCCTTGAGATATGAGTAGGATTTCTACAAGCAGAGATCTGATGAAATAAAAGTACATGAGTGGAAAAAGGAGACAGGTTGTTCCCTCTTGAAGGAACAAAGGCATAGAGGCAGGAAAAGTATCAGATCACTTTAGAGGCCGTCGAGTAGTACAGCTAATCAGGAATAAGATGTGTGAGGAAGTGATGGGATGGAAATCTGAAGACACAGACTGAAGCCAGAGTATAGACAGCCTTGAATTCCAGTCTTGAGAGTTTAATTCAAATGGGACAGGGAAGCTATTAAAGGTGATTGAGAAAGGGAGTGCCATGATTTGTAGTTTTATCTAGAAAAATAAATCTAGCAACAATGTATCTGAGGAGAGGTAGGGGATAGACTAGAGCCCAAGAGGTCAGCTGAGCTATTAGCATTAGGACAGCAGCATTGGAGATCTCCAAAAAGTGCAAATACTGGAGCCATCCTTGGGACTTAGAAATGATTTTTTGGAAGTTGGAGAGATGAAAGATGGAAGTAAAAGTGTCACAAGCCAAATGAAAGGCAAGTTTCAAGGAGATGTATCAAGTGTCAAACACAGTAGGGAACTGATAAAATCCTGCTGGATCTAAGAACTAGAAGGAGGTGCTAAGAGGATAGCAGTGTCAGAGTCATTTGAACAGGAGACATATTGTGTCTCCTGAGCATATGTGTAAGCCAAAAGGAAAAAAAATCAGTAATGAATATTATTCAAGAGATTGATACATACCATAGAAAACTGGCAACATTATAGAAATACAAACTCCCTTTCTACTTCATTTTTGATGATTAAAGAGTAGTGCTTAAGATAATGCTCTCTACTCACAGTAGACACTCAAATATGTGCTTACTGAATGAACAATGATGACTCTGAACTTGGAAAGCCTCATTGAAGCTGCCATTCCAACTGGCCATGTTAAGTCCTTTGTATTCTTCTGTACTAGCTTAGCCTATAATGTGGGCTTCAGCAAATGTGAAAGCAGATCTTTATGCATGATGTGAACTTAATAGAAGCATTAAGCAAATCAGAATGTGAAATAAATGGGCTTTGTTTTATTTTCCTTTACTGTCCTTTGATAAAAATCTTTTCTGTTTTAGACTTACAAAAAGACTTCTGAAGATAACTCCCTTCATATCAACATGGATATCTTCTATCTTCAACCAAGAATCAAATACTTCAGAAGCCATTTAATAAATATAGCAGAACTATGTATGTGTCTTAATGCTCAAAGCAAAATTTCCTTTCCTTGAAAAATAATTATGTTAAAATATTCTTGAGACCACCAGAGGAGAGTGTCTTAAGTTCCTGGAATGAGCGATAATGGGAGGATATAAGTGGACTGCAGATAAATTTGTAAAATTTAATATTATAATTCTAAGATTTCTGATATAGATACTCACTTCTACAGTTGCCATATATAGAGGTAAGTGAGCAGTAATATGCCCAAGACTTTAACCTCAGCTCACTGGATAAAGCCTCCATATTTCTAGGTGAATGAGGGTTTTGTCTTAAGATGCTTAAGTTAATTATACCTGGAGTGTGTATTCAGTCACTTCCTAATTTTGCTTACTGATATTTTTATTGGTCAGGTCACACTCCACTGCCTGTCATTTAAAAATCATTTTTAAATGGTCATCCATACCTAAAACTTTAATTCAAAACTAATGAGTTATTATGTTACAATATCAGGGACTAGTGAGTATTGTTTACAACTGTTGGCATTTATAGCTCCTAACTTCTCCCTCAGAGAACAATTTTCGAAGCAACCTAGAGAAAACCAACTTGACCAGCATAAAACCTTTTGAACTTGTCAAAACACTTGGATTTTCTGTATCTCCAGACACCTGTTTAATTTTAAAGGTTTCATTTCTTCTGTATTTGATTTTGTGTGACAGATTCTGAAGTGTCAGATTTTTTTTTGCCTTGTTTTACAGCCAGTCTTAACAGAACAGTCATTCTGGCTTACATTCAGTCTTTTGACAAACACTGAGAAGCAAGCTATTAGGCTGTGATTTATGAAAATTTTCCTTCCTTTGCATTTCCTATAACATTATTTTCTCCACAGCCAGTCTCTTTTTTATCTTTTGGTTTATATAAAACATTCCATAATTCAGTCAGCCCACTGAAATGCCTTGCATTTCTCTTTTCCAATTTTTTAAGAAAAAAATATTAAAGATGATTGTGCAAAATTCCTCATTTTTTGAGCTTGTTTTCTATGTATTATTCAGTCTTAAGGTTTGGAAAACGGTGACTGGTCAATTAAAACTGAATACAAAATTACTACAGACTCATCAGTCCATCTTAAGTACTCAGAACAAGAGCAGAAGGACTGGTATTACGCTTTCAACAAGAGATGTTTTAGGCATCCAGTATGTTTAGCACTGAAGCATTTTTAATGCTTTAATATTAGAGCTCTTGATAAAAGCTGGTATACTAGCCCATAAAATAAGTTATGGAATATATTTTGGTTGTGTAAGAGTGTTTAATCCTTGAAGACAGCAGAAAGATGCTCGAAGACTACTGATTTCCCTAGCTCTGATTTGCCAACACATCCATATATGAGAATTGTAGAAACAAACAGCACAGAGCTGGTTTCCATCTCCACACTTGCCCAGTTTATGAAGAAACGCAAAGAAAGAAAATATATCCTTCCTTAGCTAATTACTAACAAGAGTTAGAAAAATCAGTGGGCTTGCTGGGAAAGAAAGGGAAATGGTCAGAATGCAGTTTTGTCTAAAGAGCTGATTGGCTATCATTGGCCCTTCCTTCTGAAGGTAAATGGACAGCATGGACAAATCTTCCAGATTCTTACTTACTTAGGTAGAAATTCTATCAACGGTTTTTAATAACAATAAAAACTTTTTCTGTACATAATTTAATCTTCCTAACAATCCTATGAAGTAGCTACTATTATCCCCATTTTACAGATAAGGAAGCAGAGTCATAAGTATATTAAACTGCCTAAGGTCACCATTAGGTAACCAAGCTGAGATTCAGACAAAGAAGTCTGGAGTCAAAATCCGTGTTCTTGTATCAGTCCACAATATTGCCTCTCCCATCTGAAGAGAACTTCAGAATTTCCCATTGCTGTGAAACTCCATTATCTCATTTACTCTTAATTCACTAATATTCATTTGACTATTTGTAAAGATACAACAAATTTTGAAGTAGCTTTCAAAACATTTTAAATGTTCCTGCTTATCTTAAAAGGTGGCCACAACTGTTTTAAAGCCAGTAGCTCAAATAGCATTAGCTAGTTTAGGTTCTTTTGTAGGGAGGATATGGGAATCAGGACTCCTAGCATTTTCAAGAATCCTGCCGTATAAACTGGAATCCTGGGCCTCTAGAACAGTTGAGTTTCAGGATATCGCATCCAAAATAGAGGGGAAAGGAATTGTTTCCGTGCCTATGTTCCTTTTCCTGAGGAGGGGAATTTAAACCTTCATAATAATTTCAGTCTAAACTGTGTATTCCAAGAGCAAAATAATTTGAGGGTTGCCCTTGGTCACGGCTACCTTCAAACGGTGTAAATACAATCTCTGTGGCATCTGGTATTGTTTGATAACTTGTATTCCCTACATTATTTGAGCAAAGTCAGGAAGTAGCGATAATACCGCCGTCACTACTTTGCCGACAGGGGAGCAGAGGTTGCTTCTCACGAAGTCGCCGTTCGCGTATTAAAAACGCCTCAATTAGGGGGACGGGAAGGGGTCGGCTATCTAAGGATTGCATTGCTCCGAGCAAGAGTTCCTGCCAAACCTGCGCGTCCTGTTCTGAATTCTTACCCTTATTTAGACCTCGTCACCACGCCCGTCTGGAAACAACCAGACAGGTCACTGGTTAAAGGAAGTGACTGCCGGCAGCTCCTGACCCGGAATCGGATCCTGGCCCCGCCCCCTCCGCCAGACTTCCTCCTGCAACAGGCGTGGGTCACGCTTTCGCTCGCTCTCTTTCTGCCGCCATCTTGGTTCCGCGTTTCCCGCACAGTAAGTGCTATCTTCTCCGCTACTTTTTATCCGCAGCCATCCGCCTTTCTTGCGGGCTGAGCTGCCCTGAGGACTGGGAGCTAAGGAAAGTTGGAGGTTTTATGGGGCCACTGAGTTCCCACTCGGCCCTGGGCAGTGTGGCCTTGGGGGCCTCCGGACAAAATGGGGTCTGCTGTTGGTGTCCTGGCAAAAGCAGGGCATAAAGGCTGCTGGCCGGGAGTCCAGGGCTGGGGAGATGAGAGCAGGTGCAGTGTTGAGGGTGGAAGTGGGAACGTCTGCTGTTGGGAACGGCTTCACGAGAACCCAGAGGATGTTAAGGGGTCACAGCTTTGGAAACCCCTCCCCCTGCGGGCGCGCGAGGACTCCCCCCCCACACACACACACGGTTTTTACTGTGACCAACGAGTGTTGAGACATAAGGCATCCTCTTTTCTCTCTTGGTTCCCGATAGTCGGCAAACGGGAGTCCTGAAAGTCCTAGCCCGGGGGAGGGTGGGGGTGGCTTCACGGTAGCGTCCGAAGTCTCCCGTGGTCGGGAGCCAGACCGGCATCCCCTCCCTTGGATTGAGAACGCAGTGGTGTTGCTCTTTTGTGGGATTTGAAGTGTGGATTTGGACTTCTGGGCACTGGGAAGTCCGCTCTGTGCGGAGTGAAGAGGAGCGGCGAAAGCAGGTGATTCTCTCGTTCAGAGATCTGAAAACGTCATAGTTCACCTATGTTCGCTGCTTTGGGGAGGGTTGTCCCAAACACCCTTACGATTTTTTTCTTAACAGTCCTCTGCAGAATTTTAAGAATACTTGACTCTCGGTTGGGAGCTGGGATCGGATCCTAGTCAATTCAGGCCTCCTTTTTATTCCCTTCCTTCAGAAATGCCCGGTGAAGCCACAGAAACCGTCCCTGCAACAGAGCAGGAGTTGCCACAGCCCCAGGCTGAGACAGGTAGGTTCCCCTAGACCCTTTGCCGTTAATTAAGATTGACCCTGAAAGCATTTGGTGGGTAAAGTGACGAAGAGAATACACTTTTGTCTTTTAGTGTTAACACTCATTAAAGACGGGACCGTAGCTTTACCGTGGAGGAGAGTCCGTAATATTAACTGATATCCTGAAGGGACTTCGTTAGGGAGTAGAATAAAAACAGTATATTTAAGATTCAGGAACATTGAAAGCTCCCTGATTTGCTTTGTAGGTTATGGCAGCTGCCCCAAAGAGAGCTCTTCTGTGAAACCCTCCCCTCACATAGGAAAACTGAGCAGGGAAGGGGCTCAGTGATTCTTACCTATGGGAACTAGGTGACACACTGGCAGGCCAAGGAGACCTGAGCTTTTGTGAAGTTCCAGCCAGCAAGTTACATCAAGGTTTTAGATGGCAGTGCTTGGCATTGTGCCATCATCACATGTCTGGATGAGATGTGCTGGTGGTAAATGTGTCATACCGGGCCTCAGGGCCCTCCTAGATTGGTTAACTTGTTTTATGCATTGGTGCTGAGACGTTTCTAGTGTGCTGGAATGTCTGCATCAACAGCTTGTCTGGAACCCAGGATTGAAATAAAGCCTTCCTTTAACAGCTTTTCAGCTTTGGAATTACTGGATGTAGAGCATAGTGTAAAGGCAAGTTTTGAATTCTGATTAAAATACATCTCTCTAAAACTTGAGAGGGGCTAGTGGGAAAACTATGATAGTCTTTTTGCTGAGTCAGTTGTGCAGAACTAAATGAAGGGAATTTTCAGGCTGTGACCTGTGACTTCCATCCTTAACTCATTTTTCCCCCTTTATGGTAAATTCATTTTAAAAAAAAAAAAAAACCTCCACCTGTCACTTAAGGGCAATTTTTGTCTCCTTCTGGAATTAAAATAGAGTTGTTTATAGTAGAAAGCATTAAGGTTCTCCCTCCGCACCTGTCTGATTTTAGCAGCTGGAGGGATTAGTACAGCTGCTGGAAAGGAAAGGAGGGGGCCTCTGAGCTGCGGAATGAGCTATGTGAAATCCTTAAACTACAGTGGATTTAAGGAAGGTAAAAGATAAGGGACTGGTCTCTAAACCTGTAATGTCAGTGCTGAACAAAATTTTAGAGAATCTGGTGAACAGCTTGATTTTACAAATGTGGAGACTGAAATTCAAATGAACTTAGAATAATGTGGTTTCAGGTTTCAAAACTAACGCTGTTTGCTTCTGAAGCAATCCTTAGTGCTGTTAAATTTATTCCTGTATATTCTGAGATTGCACAGTAGGTTACATAAAAGCAAGTGCTAGTGATGATCGCTTGGTTTTTTGTTTTGTTTTGTTTTTTTAGTAACTATAATTAAATAATTATTTGAATGAGGAAGCTGACTCAGGGTATTGGGTACAGTATCTAAAGCAAATAATGTGGGGCTAATCCCATCTTGAGGTCCAGGCAAAGGAAAACACTCTGCAAGTTGCAAGTTCTGATTAATATGTTTGAGAGCATTTGCACTGTAATCATAAGACTTTGACCTACTCACTCTCCAGGAGAAACTGGTTGAGCCACTAGTCTTTTCTGTAGCAGGATACTCTCAGTTGAGTACATTGTGAATTTGGATTCTATAGGCTTTCCTTTTTTAATACTCCCATCTAGATGTTAAGCGTTTGTTGGTCTAATCCTGTGTTACCTACTGATTAGTAAGCATGATTTTTTTCATCATTCAGAAAATCTTTTGCTTAGCTTTACACTAGTGCCAAATACTGGTCTATTTTGGCAGAATGACTTACTTATCCAGATTAAGGGGTGGAGATCCAGTGTATTCTCTCCACTCCAGTTCAAAATAGAACCACAGTCTGGTTTAACAAGTTGGATTACAATTTCATAATACAGTTCCTATCCTTGTGACTAAGCTCTGTCCCTTGTGATCTAATTCATCTTAGATTGATGTCTGAAGAGGTAACATTACCTAGAAAGGTCTTTAGAGACTGAGTCCAGCCGTTTGTGGTTGATTGTTTGGAGTTAGTAAAATGAGGTATAGAGAGGCTAAGTGACTTAGTATTTAATACTTAGTATTAAATTCTAAGAGTCAGATTTTTCCTGACCTAGTGGAAGCCTTAACACTAAAAGACCTGTTTTTTCTCATTCAGATCTGATTCCCCATCATTATCATCATTCACTAGCTTCCTTGTTCCAGTTTTCAGTATTTCAGTTCATGCTCCTTGGGTGGACGGGGTAGAACTGTTCTAGTGGTAATTATTTGGCCTATGAAGAAGACATGGTTCATTTGAGGAGGAAAGGGAAGGGCACAACTGGGAAAAGGTAGAAAGCATGCTATTCCCAACTCATTCCTGGGCCTGTGCTCCCCATTTAGAGACTATTAGGCTGCTGTTAAGATTGTTTTCTTCACACTAAAATAGTTCACTTATTTTGGTAGAACTTGGGAAACAAGAGATGAGGAAAGGAGTGTATTGTTACTTGACCACTGAAGTATGTTTGGGGAAGGTTGCTATCGCTTGTCACCTTTGTCTAATCCTGTGTGGTGACTTTCATTCTCAGATTTAAAATTCCAGTGTTTCCTGTGAGAGGCATGTTGTAGCAGGTTTGGCTGTATAACTCACCTTTGTTTTTTCCCTCCCTTTTCCTTCTTTATTTCCCGCCCCCCTCTTTTTTTTTCCTTTCTTCCAGCTGTGCTTCCTGTGTCTTCAGCCTTGAGTGTCACTGCTGCTTTAGGGCAGCCTAAAACTACCCCTACCCCTCCTTGTTCCCTGGCCCCTCAAGAGTGCCCCCTGGCAACCCCTCATCAGCCTTCCCCGTTACTTTCTCCCTCTGTTGCCTCAACCCCTTTTGAAGCTCCTTTTTCCCAGTCATCCACTGGGACAGCCCTTCCTTTGGGAGCTATCCCTCCCCCTGCTGACACCCCAACTTTCCTACCAAACCTAATGGGGCCTCCCATCTCCCCAGCTGCCTTAGCTCTGGCCTCTCCCATGATAACTATGAAAGGTGCTCATTCCTCTTCAGCTCCCTTGTCTCTGGTGGCCCTGGCTCCCCACTCAGTTCAGAAGAGCTCTAGCTATCCACCTAACCCTTTTAGTTCACCTCCTTCGGTTGCAATGGCTGAATTGGGATCAGTGACATCTCCGTCAACTCCCATTGCTTCCACAAAACCAGAGACCTCTCCCATTCAGACTTCCTCTCAAGTAGTCCCTAATCCAAAAGATATCCCCATCCCTCCAGGTATAGTCAGTACTATTCCTTCCCATCTTGTAACTCCTTTGGCCTCTGTTCAATCTGGAATAGCCTCATGTCCTCAGATGCCACCTGCCACTCCCCTGGACATCCCTTCCCCTCAGGTCAAAGGTATCCCTGTTTCCTCAGCTCTGACTTCTCCACAAAATCCAATAAGTCTCAGCCTGAAGGGACCCATTAGTCCACCTGCTGCCTTATCTCTTTCAGCTCAGTCTGTGGCCCCTGATGTCCCCCCAGTTTTCCTCAGTTCTCTGGGCTCTCACCCTGCACCTTTTCATCAGAGTTCTCTTGGTTCTCCAGTCCCACCTTCAGGTCAAACAGTCTCTAATGTTCTGTCAGATCCTATAGAAGATACTGTTTCTGTAGATCACTCTTCTGCAGATGCCTCTTGCCCTTCTCAGAGATCTGTGATTCCTCCCCTTCCTTCCGGAAATGAGATGGTTCCTGCTGGTGAGGTGGTTCCAGTGGGGGTTCCAACTTCCCCTTTGGCTCTGACTGTTGACAGAGGCCCCTCTACCATCACTGGCATAGCCTCCTGCAGCCCTTCTGGCTCCTCAAATGTAGCTACCTCTTCTCCCTCATCTCCTACAGCCTCTCTCATTCTCAAAGACTCTCCTAATGCTACGCATCAGCCTTTGGTGGCCCAAATTCCTGCTGCTTCTCCGGGGAGCCTAGACTTGAAGAAAGCTCCTGTTTCTTCTGTTGGAACCACTCCACTTGTGATGACTAGCCCCTCTACAATTTCTGCAGCACCTGTTACCTTTGAGGTAGCCACTTGTGTCTCTCCTTCAATTTCATCAGGTCCCATAAGAAGTAAGGATTCATCTTATACTGCCATGGTTGTGGCTCCCAAAGAGCTTCCTGTTTCTCAAGTAACCACCACTCTGGGGATACCAGTCTCTCCACCTGTGCCAGCTCCCACTGAGGACCCCAGATGTCTCCCTGTTTCAGGATTAGTAAAGTTCCCAACACAAGGTCTCCAAACTGCACCTGCCTCTGCTATGGGAGTTTCATCAGCCCTCGTAGCCCCTAAAAATCCCCCCTGTCTCCAAAGTACATCATCTTCTCTGGAGATAGCTCTTTCTCCTGAAGCCACCTTAGCAAAGAAAAGCTATGTAGAGCCTCTCCCCGTAGTTAAGCCGGGCAGTGCTACTCCCTCTCCTCTGGGTGTTAACTCCCCAACCTCTACAATGAAGACAGATTCTTATGCAAACCCAGACCCCATTAGTCTGCTTTTCAAAAGTTCTCTCACTACCACAACTGAAGCTGCATTTCCTTTGGAAAGTGCTACCATTGATGGGATGGCTCCTACAACTGTCAAAGGAACCTCCACTCTTACAACTACAGCCAGCCCTCTTACAGAAGGCACTGTCTCTTTAGCTTCTAAAAGCCACCCAACCAAAAAGGGTATTTCCACTCTTACTACTTTACCTTTGATCCCTCCAGCCTCTGAAAGTTGTCCTGTGGCTCCAGCTGTAACTTTATCTCCCCAGAATCTTTCTCCTTCTCCAGCTACTGTGGCACACGCCCCTGAAACTCCCGCATCTGAGTCCTTTCCCTCTCTTCCTCCAGCTGGTACTCGTCAAGGTGCAAAGAAAGTTCATGGTATTTCTCAAACCTTACCATTGGCACCTATGACATCCTCTCCTGAAGGGTGCCCAGCTGAGGACTCTGGTGCTTCTGTTACTGCATCTTCCAAAGGAACTTTCCTAGCTGACTCCCCATCTCCTTTAGGGACTAGTGTGTCTCCTCAGTCTAAAAGACCTCCAACCAAGAAGGATTCAGCTTCTACTACTACTACCTTAAGTCTTGCTCCTTCTGTTTCTAAAAGTGTACCTGCTATCCCTGATACTTCTGTTGGAAATCTGTCATCCCTTATTTCTCCAGTTGAAGCATCCTCTCTTACAGAGGCCAGTCTTTCTTTTCATGTCCCTAAAGGATCACTAGCCAAGAAGCATTCCCCTACTCCACCATCCCCCGAAGAGTCTCCCATTCCCCCACCTGTGGCTCCTCCTTCTCCCAAAGGAGGACCAGCAACCCTATCCCCTAAAGAGACCCTCACTCCTCTAGCTATGGCTCCTTCCCTCAAAGAAGCCCCAGCAACTCTGACCCTCAAGGAGTCTCCCACTACTCCATCTCCCAAAGGGGCCCATGCTTCCCCCAAAAGGAGCCCAGCAACTGCATCTCCCAAAGAGGTTCCCATTCCCTCAGCTGTGGATCCTCCCTCTACCAAAATGGGGCCAGCAACCCCTTCCCCTAAAGAGACCCATGCTCCTCCAGCTATGACCCCTTCCTCCCCAAAAGGGAAGCCAGCAATTCCATCTCCCAAAGAGGCCCCCACTCCCTCAGTTGTGGCTCCTCCTCCACCTAAAGGAGGGCCAGCAATCCCATCCCCTAAAGAGACCCCTGCTCCAGCTGTGACTCCTTCCTCCCCAAAAGGAGTCCCTACTCCCCACAAAAGGGGCACAGCAGCCCCATCTCCCAAAAGAGCCCCACCTCCAAAGGGTGACCTCATTCCCCCAGCTGTGGCGCCTTCCCCCAAAGGGGACTCAGCAGCTCCATCTCCCAAAGAGGCCCCCGCTCCCTCAGTTGTGGCTCCTCCTCCCCCCAAAGGGAAGCCAGCAACTCCATCCTCTAAAGAGACCCCTGCTCCTCCAGCTGTGACTCCTTCCTCCCCCAAAGGAGCCCCAGCAACTCCATCCCCCAAGGGAGCCCCAGCTACCCCACCCCCCAAAGGGGCCCCAGCAGCCCCATCTCCCAAAAGAGCCTCACCTCCAAAGGGGGACCTTACTCCCTCAGCTGTGGCTCCTTCCCCCAAAGGGGACCCAGCAACTCCATCTCCCAAAGAGGCCTCCGCTCTCTCAGTTGTGGCTTCCTCCTCCCCCCAAAGGAGAGCCAACAACTCCATCCCCTAAAGAGACCCCTGCTCCTCTGGCTGTGAATCCTCCATCCTCCAAGGGATCCCCAGCTACCCCACCTCCCAAAGGAGCCCCTGCTACCCACAAAGGGGCCCCAGCAGCCCCATCTCCCAAAAGACCCCCACCTCCAAAGGGGGACTTTACTCCCCCAGCTGTGGCTCCTTCCCCCAAAGGGGCCCCAGCAGCCCCATCTCCCAAAGGAGCCCCTGCTACTCCCAAAGGGGCCCCAGCAGCCCCATCTCCCAAGAGAGCCTCACCTCCAAAGGGGGACCTTACTCCCCCAGCTGTGGCTTCTTCCCCCAGAGGGGACCCAGGAACTCTATCTCCCAAAGATGCCCCCACTCCCTCAGTTGTGGTGGCTCCTCTCCCCAAAGAGGGGCCAGCAACCCCATCCCCTAAAGAGACCCCTGCTCCTCCAGCTGTGACTCCTTCCTCCCCCAAAGGAGCCCCAGCAACTCCATCCCCCAAGGGAACCCCAGCTACCCCACCTCCCAAAGGGGCCCCAGCAGCCCCATCTCCCAAAAGAGCCTCACCTCCAAAGAGGGACCTTACTCCCCCAGCTGTGGCTCCTTCCCCCAAAGGCGACCCAGCAACTCTATCTCCCAAAGAGGCCTCCACTCTCTCAGTTGTGGCTCCTCCTCCCCCCAAAGGAGAGCCAACAACTCCATCCCCTAAAGAGACCCCTGCTCCTCTGGCTGTGAATCCTCCATCCCCCAAGGGATCCCCAGCTACCCCACCTCCCAAAGGAGCCCCTGCTACCCGCAAAGGGGCCCCAGCAGCCCCATCTCCCAAAACAGCCTCACCTCCAAAGGGGGACCTTACTCCCCCAGCTGTGGCTCCACCTTCCCCCAAAAGAGCCTCTTCAGTCCCCAAAGAGTCTCCAGCAACTCCAGGCCCCAAAGGGGCCCGCACTGCATCAGCCATGATTTCTCCCTCCCCTAAAGAGTCTCCGGCCCCCAAAGAGGCCTCAGCAACTTCATCCCCCAAAAGAGCCCCAGCTACCCCATCCTCCAAAGGGGCCCCTGTTTCCCCAGCTGTGATTCCTCCCTCCCCCAAGGAAGCCCCTACTTCCCCAGTTCCTGTCACATGTCCCTTGGGGTCCACTGCCCCTCAGGCATCTAAAGAGCTCCCAGTAAAGAAAGGCCTCACAGCTCCCAAAGTTCCACCAGCCAAGAAGAGTTCTGCTGTTTCACCTCTTGCATGCCCAGATCCCTCAGTTCAGAATGGTACTAAGGGACCCCCTTCTACAGTGGCTCCAGTCCCTCTCCTAACAGTCTCCACTCAGAAAGTTTCTGCTCCGAAGACTCCAAAACCCCTCCCTATTTCTCCCTTAAAAGGCAAAGATTCTTTTCATTCCCCAAAGGGCCCCTTGGCTTCTGAGTCTGAGACATTTACCCTTTCAGCAACAGATGCCTCTGAGAAGGTCCTTCCTAAAGCTGGATCAGCATCTGTCTCTCCAGCACCTACTCCATCAGTCTCTCTGCCTGTTGCTCCCTCCCCAGTTCCCCCTCTGCTTCCTAAACAGCAGTTTCTGCCGTCCTCACCCGGGCTGGTGCTGGAATCACCCCATAAGCTCTCAGCCCCTGCTGATGAGGATGAGCTGCCGCCTCTGATTCCCCCGGAACCAATCTCAGGGCGAGTGCCTTTCCAGCCGGTCCTCGTCAACATGCCCACCCCCAAACCTGCTGGGATCCCTGCCCCAACCCCCTCTGCCAAGCAACCTGTTCTGAAGAACAATAAGGGTATTTGCCTTGGTTTGCCGTGTGCATGGTGTGTTGCCCACAACCCTCCTGGGGGCCACCCACCAATACTAACAGTAGGATGCGCCGCTTTTTCTGGTATATCTGCTTGTGTTTGGACATAGAACATAGAATGGTGAATTTAAACGCAAAAGCTCTAGGAATGTGAAACAGAATCTTGGTTTTCACCTCAGATAGTCGATTGTATATCCTCTTGTGTAATGTGGTCCAGACTAACCGTGGGTTTGCTGTCGTTTTTACCTAACTGATCTGATGTTGAAAACCAAGACCTACTAGACCTTTAATTTGCTCTAATCTCTGTCACATCACTAACCTTGTCCCTGGGCCTGGGATTTGCTTATCTATTAGGAAATCTGGAACTATCTGAATTTTTCACTTCTTAGACTTAGTAATAACCAGTGCCCAGGGACTCCCTTTTCTTAAAAGACCTATTTTTCCTAACCTGAGAATGGTACAGGTGTTTGCTTTTTCCTTCAGTAGTCTGTTGATGCTTGGCCTTTCAATTGAGGGAAACTTAAAATTTGTGAATTATGTTTGGAAGAAATGGGAGAGGTCACAGGGCAGTACCTAGCAGAAAGTGACTATTAGAACTATAGATTGGCATCATTGAGTAAAACCTTCAACCTATGTTAGACCAAACTGCTGGGGTAAATGGTTTGAAAATAAGGCTAAATGTGTGTACACAACTGCTTCTGCCCTCACCCAACCCACTTTAAAGGATGAAGGGAAAGTGTATCCTCCCCCAACCCCAGTCTTCCTCCACAATGTGATCTTACTGTTTTTTTCCCTTAAATAGTATTTCTGGAGGCACCTTGTCTGCCAGAACCTTTCTGGGATGATTGGGCTGTTGGGTAGAATTTGGGATTATATACATCCTTGATATTTGCCTGTGCCAAGAAGTGAAGACCTTGAGGGAAAGGAAGCAGTTACAGTATACTAACTGCTCAGCTGTATCTATTAATTCATTACTTCTCAGGTCTGGGGCTGGGTCTTTAATGGATGTGTACACACTAGTTTGTGACTAAATTGGGGGCTGTCAGACTGGCTTCATACAAGTCAGTTAGGTTTACATTTAATTTTGTGAGGTCTAGCTTAAGCTATTGACCTCTAGTCTGAGCAGGCCATGGTGAGGTGCCTCTTGCTTGTAATCTCTACTCTAAAATAGTAAAAGTTATTTGTCATCTTAGGGTCTGGAACAGAATCTGACAGTGATGAATCAGTACCAGAGCTCGAGGAACAGGATTCCACACAGACAACCACACAACAAGCCCAGGTGGGTATTGTGTTATTTACTAGTGTAAATGCTTAGGTCAAGGAAGCGTTGGAAAACCAGTGTTGATCAGAAAAGCTGTCTTAATGTATTTGGAGCTGTGAACCTTCATAAAGGGAAAACCACATGGGGATTGTGGTATCCAGGTCTTACATTCCAGTTTACTCGTAGCTGTTTGATCTTCTTAGCTGGCAGCAGCAGCTGAAATCGATGAAGAACCAGTCAGTAAAGCAAAACAGAGCCGGAGTGAAAAGAAAGCACGGAAGGTAAGAGTTTAAGTTACAAACAAAGATTAAAGGTTATGATGAAGCAACTTTAGAGATGGGGAACTGTTGTGGAACTCTTGGTAGTGGTAGAATCATGTATAGTTAAACTAATAAAAGTTACTATGGCAGAAAACCCAGGAAAATCAATTCCATATTCCCATGTAAACTTTTCTTAGTCCACAAAAAGTCTTTGCTTAGTATGTAGTATTATTTATTATTAAGTTCCTTACTTTCTGAGGCTGCTTCTAAAGAAGCTGAAAACCTGATGTTCTTGTCTATTCTTTAGGCTATGTCCAAACTGGGTCTTCGACAGGTTACAGGGGTTACTAGAGTCACTATCCGGAAATCTAAGAATATCCTCTTCGTCATCACAAAACCAGATGTCTACAAGAGCCCAGCTTCAGATACCTACATAGTTTTTGGGGAAGCCAAGGTAAGGAGAGTTTTCTTGGGAGTTGCTCTAGACCAGGGTTTCTCAACCTCAGGGCTATTGACATTTTGGGTCAAATAATTCTTTGTGGTAGAAGGGCTGTCCTGTGGATTATAGATGTCTAGCAGCAGTATCACATCCAGTTGTGATAGCCAGCAAAATTTCTCAGCATTGGACAGATGTCCCCTAGGGAACAAAATCACCCCCTAGATGAGAACCACTGCTTTAGACCTAAGCTACTTCTTTGTCTGACAGTGATATATAATCTGAATGAGGCCAGCAATTTAAAGCTAAAATTAAAATTAAAGTAAGTTAATGTGAAGTGGGTTTAGAGTAGGAATTTGGAAAAGACAAATGATTTCTTTCATTTCCTGCAGATTGATCTACTCACATGAATGTTTTTTCTGCCCTGTAGATCGAGGATTTATCTCAGCAAGCACAGCTAGCAGCTGCTGAGAAATTCAAAGTTCAAGGTGAAGCTGTCTCAAACATTCAAGAAAACACACAGACTCCAACTGTACAAGAGGAGAGTGAAGAGGAAGAGGTATATAAGGAAATCTTTTGTAGTTTTAATACTCTCCAAATGATAACTATGTTTGTATTGATGGGTGGATTCTATATTGTTTGAGACTCTTGAACTCCTTTGAGTTAAGTAGCTTTTGAGTAATGTTACGAACTATATTCAAGAGATGCCTGACTTTTAAGAACTACTGAAGTAGTTCTTGCCTTTAATTTATTGTTTTCCCTCCCACTCTTACAGGTTGATGAAACAGGTGTGGAAGTTAAGGACATAGAATTGGTCATGTCACAAGCAAATGTGTCGAGGGCAAAGGCAGTCCGAGCCCTGAAGAACAACAGTAATGATATTGTAAATGCTATTATGGTAAGTGTCTGAGCCTTTATTCCTTGACTCCTTCTGCCCTGACCAATTATGGGTGACTTTATCTTCTGTGCTCTGTGCTTAGTATCAGCCAATTAGGAAGCCTTATTCCAAAGTATTCTGAGTTGCCTGGGGGTTTTTAGTGCCCTGACTTCTCTCAGTTTTTGCCTGTAATGACCTCTGATGCTCTTTTCTTTTACAGGAATTAACAATGTAACCATCTGAAAAGAGGACTTTTTTTGGTGTTTCAAAAGAGTAACTGCAGCTTGGTTTGAAATTTGTACTGTTTCTATCATTAATAAAGTTATGGCTTCTTGTTGGATGAATTCAGTGGATGCTTGATCTTTTCCCCCTAAAAAAGCATGAAAGCACTAGAAATGAGAACACATTATTAATTACTCCTAAGACCTCAGCTTCAACTAAAGAGGTTCAGGGCCACAGAGTCCCCTCTTAAAGCCTGAGCCTTTTCACCTCTTGTAAGAAGGTATTGTTACTAGGCTACCTGTTAGAAACTTCTTGTCTTCAGAGAATAGAGCTTAATTGTAAAGTTCCTTGTTTCCTATTTCTTTCTCAGATGTTAACTGTTAGCAAATCCTGCTTCTTTATTTAATAATTATCCCATTCTCTGACCTGTGATCTTTCTGAATATATATTGGGCCTCATCTGGCCTCTGAGAAGTATCTCACATTGGTTACATCTTGATATTTAAGAGCTTTGTACAGGTTTAGAGAAGGTGCATGATAAATGTGCATGACACTACTTTGTAAAAAAGAAAAAAGGGTACCTCATTAAGGAGAGATTTTTGACTATTGTATACAGTGCAAATGCTCTGCTCTTAGACATATACAAACATTTTAGTCTACAAAGTAAATTATGAGTAGGATAGCTATAATTATGCTAGGGTAAGGGAAAACCTGAACTGTACTAGGCAAACTGGTACATACATGTAGCTGCTTTATGATAAATACAGATAGTTCTGTAGAATTCCTAAGAAGAGTAACATTTCTGAGTTTGGGTTGTTAGGAAATGGATTAGTGGGAAGCAGAGCACTGAAATTTGGAAATAAGAAGGCTGCAAGTAAACGTAGAAGCAAGAATCCTAAAATGAGTAAGTGATAATACACGTAGAAGAAACGTTAGACTAGGAATAAATTAACATCATGGAAGGCTATTGGAACTGAAGAAGTTTAAACATTCTCATTATATTTTCTCCCTCCCTATGAGAGAGTAGGCATTTAAGCAGATGTGATTAAAAGCTGAGAACTAAAGATGTTAAATGACTTCCCCAAAAAGCAACCAAAGACTAGAGCCTTTTTGTTGTGTTAGGCTATCCTGAAGAAGCACAGATTGGCATCTGGCTGAGAATGATGATCTTCCATTTTACTGGAGTAGAACAGATTAGATCATTAGATGAACAAAAGTCTCCAGCTAAAGGTAGTCCCCTTGGCTGCCAAGTTTGTGTCAGCCAAATAATTCTCATTTCAGGAAGACACTAGGGATATTATATTTTCTTACCCTTCCTCTACCTAGTTAATAAACTGCCAGTTCTTGGTAAACGTGTTCAAGGCTATTACTGCCATCAATGCTGTGGTGCTGTTTCTTCCCACCCCAAAGTATTGCTACCCCTTCCACCATGTATTACAGTCATACCTCAGATTTTGTGGGTTCAGTTCCAGACCACCACAATAAAGCAAATATTGCAATATAGTGAATCATGACACTAGTCTATTGTGCAATAGCATTTGTGTCTTAAAAAAAGTACATACCTTACCTAAAAAATGCTAACCATCTGAGCCTTCAAGCACGTCATAATTTTTTTTACTGGTGGAGGGTCATCATGTTAGTGACTACTCGCTGATTGGTGGTTGCTGAAGGTTGAGGTAGCTGTGGCAATTTCTTACAGTAAGGCAAAATTTGCGTCAATTGACCCTTTCACGAACGATTTCTCTGCAGTGCTCCTCATCCAAGTTTTATCATGAGATTGCAGCAGTTCAGTCACATCTTCAGGCTCGACTTCTAATTCTCGCTATTTCCACCACATCTGCAGTTATTCCTTCACTGAAATCTTGAGAGAGAACAACTGGTCAGTAAAGCAATCAGAACACAACTTTTTTTTTTTTTTCCATCTATCCATTTCTTTCCAAGGTTAACCATGTCACTTGTTCCTCTGTCAGTGGCTTTTGTGCCCTGGTTTTCATCTTAAATCTCTGACTACCCCTGAGAACACATAATATTTATCAAGTTCACTGTCTTATATGAGCATGGTTTGTGGTGCCCTAAAACAATTAGAGTAGTAACGTCAAAGGTCACTGATCACAGATGACCATAACAAATGTAACAATGAAGTTTTGAAATATTGCAAGAATTACCAAAGTGTGACAGACATGAAGTAAACAAATGCTGTTGGAAAAAGGGCACCGATTTGTTTGACACAGGGTTGCCCCAAACCTTCAATTTGTAAAAAATGCCAAATCTGTGAAGTGCAATAAAAGGAGTTATGCCTGTAACTCCTTTCCTTCAATCATTTTTTTCCCACCATACTTGAACTGTACAACTAACTTCCTCTGCCACAGAATGTTTAATGATTAAATCAAATTAGGGCATGTATGGATTGAACAAATCTTGAAGAGGAATTACTCCTTCCCAGTTCTCAAGTTGATGAAGTGCCTGTGTTCAGATACTCAATAGGCCATATAACAATGATATCTTAAGTAACCTCTGCCTCCATCTGTAAAAATAGACCTAATATTCCCAAAACACATGTAGAATGGTTATAAGCATTTGATAAGAACTTGTGAAATTGGCACAGGTTATTTACTAAATGACCCCTCCGATTGAAAAGAAAAAAAAAAATCCTCCTAATAAGTCAGTTTACTTACTTAGCTATATTCTCACATTTCTACCATTCACTTAAAAGTTGATTTTTTTAAACTGGGAAGTACTTAAAACATGCAAATGAAAAGCTGTGTGTGCCTTCTATCCAGCTATTTTGTTCTTAAGAAATTATACATTATGGTTGAGAACCCTGTATACTCTTCCTTAGTCCTTTTCCCTCCCTCAAAGGTAACCACTACCATGAACTGACATTTATAATTCCTGTGCGTGCATGAGTTGATATTCTTAATACATAACTTTTACACAAAGAAGTTAATGTTCTGCAAGTTTTAAAACTTTAAATAAAATTGTGCATTACATATCTTCATGCAAACTGCTTTTCACTTCAACTATTTTTCTTTATCTACGGTAATAATGTAAATGAATTCATTCCCTTTCCAGTTCACTGTAATCTACCTTTTAACTCTACTTCTCCACCAGATGGTTCTCATCTAGATCACCCAGTTGCTAATTTCCAGTGGACACTTCATAGATGACTGCATTTGTCTCTTTCTTCAAATTAGCTTTCTTAACTTCTTTCCCTTGTTTTCTCTTAAATCTGTTTCATCTTAAGTTTCAAGATACCCAAAATTAGTTCCATTATCTACTCTGTCAAAATTTTCTCATATGTATTTCCTGCTAACATAGCTAATTAATGACACAGCTATCTATTTGGTCACATTTAAAAAAAAAAAAAAAGGAACCTGGTCTTTGCAACAAATGGTGTTGGAAAAACTGGATATCTACATGCAAAAGAATGAAGTTGGACCCTTATCTTACACCATATACAAAAATTAACTACAAATGAATCAAAGACCTAAATGTAAGACCTAAAATTGTAAAATTCTCAGATAGATAGATAAATATAATGGAATATTATTCAGACTTGAAGGAAGGTCTGGCACATGTTTGCAAGTTTTATGTGTAAACCTTGAGGATATTAAGCTAAGTGAAATAAGCCAGTTACAAAAAAACAAGTATGTATGATTCCACTTATATGAGGTACTCAGATTAGTCAAGTTCATAAAGACAGAAAATAGAATCGTGGTTGCCAGAGGTGATTGGGTGTTCGGGGGAGGAGGGGAGGGAGACAGTATTTAATGGGTACAGAATTTTAGCTGGGGAAGATAAAAAGGTTCTGGAGATGGATGATGCTGATGGTTGCACAACTATATAAACATACTTAACCCCTCTGTACTGCACACTTAAAAATGGTTAAGATGGTAAATTTTGTTAATTGTATTGTTTTAAAGAAAGAAACATCCTAATCCTGTCACACAGCCTCCCTTCTTCATAGCTATACCTCACTAGTTTCACGTCCTACTAAACATTTTCAATTTATGCCCCGTCCTCATTCCCAATGCTGTTGCCTTAACTGTGAACTGTCTGGGTCTCAGTAACTCCTAACTGTTCTTCTGCCCTCCACTCAGAATTACTCCACACTTGCCTCCAAGAAGTGGGTTCTAAAATCCTCTCCCACTTAAAGCCCTATTGAATAAAGCAGCAACTTTGAAGCTTTAGTCATGAAGTTTTTTGTTTAAAATAAGTCTTAGTATCCTAACATAAAACTCTGGTTGAAGAAATTAGGCCTGGAGCCTTTCCTCCTCAACCTTACAATGTCCCTTTCATTGAAATAGAGTATGAAAACTAGTGGGAATCAGTATTTAATCATTCAATAAATTAATCAGTTCCTACTATTTGTTAAGTACTGAGGATCCAATAAGAATAAGTACCTGCCCTATGGAAATTACAGTCTAATGGGAAAGGCAAATATGACCATCTAAATTCCTTAGCTTGGCCTCCATGCAAGGCTCTACATATCTCTGAAGGAGTCATTCAAGGAGTGTTTATTCAGCCTGTGTTTCAGGCATTGGAATAGGCTCCAAGACCTCTCTTCAACTGCCATTATAAAGCCTGGTAATAGAACTAGGCAAATAAATACACAAATAGTTTAAATTTTCAGTATATTTATAAAGGAACAAATACTGACTTTCTGTCACTTATGCCTTATGTTCTAGGCTTCCCAAATACATAAAACTATTTGATTAAGGCAAGCTGTTTTATTTTGCATTCCTTTGTCTATGTTCTTTCCTAATATACCAGCATACCTTGTACCTGCTAAAAAGTACCTGTACTTTTTGCCCTTATCTATCTATAATAAGAGTAATAAAATGGTGGGCCAAATTCAACCCACAGAACTGCTTGATCAGTATGGAAATGTTTAAATATACTATTTGGATTTTACTGCTTTTACACTTGACATTTCTAGTGTGCTTTAGTCTTTGTATTTTCTTGTCTGGTAGCTGTATACACTTACATACATGCCTTATGGAAATGGGGCTTATTAGTCTCTGCATTCCCAGTGGATGCACCATAATAGGGCTCAAATATTTTAAAGAATGAATAAAATCTTGGCATTGTGTCAACACTGGAGGCTTAGTCAGGCAATGTCAGGCCAGTTACATGAAAAGTTAAAACTAAATGGAAATGTATCCTCACATGTACAGCTTAGTATTCAAATACTCAAGATCTCTATGCAGATTTCTGGACTCTGTTTTTTAATTTAATGTTAGGCAGTTTGTGGAAATATAATTGACATACAACACACAGCTGATATTTAAAGTGTACAATTTGATAAGTTTTGACATACTCATACATTCATAAACTATCACTAAAACCAAAATAATAACATATCAATCAATCCAACAGTTTCCTAATGCATCTTTGTAATCCCTTTCTCCTCCCCATCCCAAAACTTGGCTCCAGGCAGCCACTATTTTGTCACTAGAAATAAGTTTGCTTTTTCCAGAATTTTTAAAAATTGAAACTAGAATCATACAAGGTACACTTGTTTATCTGGTTCTTTCACCTAGAATAACTGAGATGCATTCATGTTACTGTGTGAATCAACAGTAGTTCCTTTTAAATACTGAGTAGTTAGTAGGTTTGGTACTAATTTCCTGAAAAGTACTGCTTTACTAAATTCCACAAGTTTTCATATTTTCATTCAATTTAATATTTTCAAATTTCCCTTCTGATTTCTTCTTTGACTCATGGGTTATTTAGAGTTGTTTTGTTTAGTTTAAAATATTTGGGGATTTTCTAGATAGCTTTCTGCTATTAGTTTCTAATTGAATTCCATTGTGGCCCTAGAATATAGTTTATACGACTGGAATCTTTGTAAATCTATTGAGATCTATATTATGGCCCAGAATATGTTTTATCTTGGTAAAAGTTCTATGTGCACCTGAAAAGAATGTGTGTTCTGGTGGAGTTAGGTGGAGTGTTCTGTAAATATAAATTAGTTTAAGTTGGTTTGTAATGTTTTTCAAGTCTTCTTTACCTGTACTAATTTATTGAAAGAAAGGGTGTTGAAATCCCCTATTTTAATTGTAGGTTTGTCTGTTTCTCATTATAACTCTACCAATTGTTGATTCATGTATTTTGAAGCTCTGGTATTAGGAAGAGAAACATTTAGGATTACTATGTCTTCCAGCTGAATTCATCCTTTTATCATTATTAAGTGACTCTATTTCTGGTAATAACTTTTACTCTGAAATCTACCTTGTCTGATATTAATATAGCCTCTCAAACTGTATTTTGATTTATTTTAGTATTGTATATACATTTTCCCCATCCACTTAGTTTTCTTGACTAATTATAGACTCATACAAAGTTGTAAAAGTAGTAGAGAGGTCACATGTACCCTTTAACTTCTCCCAATGATAACATTTTACTTTTTTACTACAGTATAATATAACATCAAGGAAATTGGCATTTGTACAGTCAATAGTCATTATTCAGATTTCACTAGTTTTACATGTGAGATGAGTATGTAGTATTCTATGCAGTTTTCTCACATGTATAGATTCATGCAACCACCCCACTGACATTTCTTAACAACTTTGTTGAGATATAATTCACACACCATACAATTTACCAATTTATGTATACAGTTCAATGGTTTTTAGTAAGAATTGTGAAACCATCACCATAATCAATTTTAGAATGTTTTCGTCAGCCCAGAAAGAAATCTCATTTATTAACAGTTATTCCCCATTTGTGCCCAAGCTTCCCCACTCCAACCATAGGCATCCAGGAATCTACTTTCTGTCTCTATAAATTTGCCTATCCTGGACAGTTCATGTGAATAGAATTACATGATATGTGGTCTTTTGTGTCTGGCTGTTTTCACTTAATAGAATGTTTTCATCTATGTTGTAGAATATATCTGTATGTCATTTTTGTTTATGGCCAAATAATATTCAGTTATATGAATATACCACATTTTGTTTATCCATTCATCAATTGATAGACATTTGGGTTGTTTCCACTTTTTTGACTATTATGAATAATGCTGCTATGGCACTCGTGTACAGATTTTTGTGTGGACATATGTTTTCATTTCTTTTCAGTATATACCTAGGAGTGGAATTGCTGGGTCTTATGGTAACTCTATGTTTAACATTTCAAGAACATGTTTTCTGAAGTGGATCCACTGTTTTATAGTCCCATCAGCAATGTATGAGGGTTCCAATTTCTCCACATCCTCCCCCAAATTTTTTATTGTTTCTCTTTTTCATTTTAGTCATCCTAATGAGTGTGAATTAGTATCTCATTGTAGTTTTGATTTGCATTTCCCTTATGACTGATGTTGAGCATCTTTTCATGTGTTTAACTGGCCATTTGTATATTTTCTTTGGATAAATGTCTCTTCAAATCCTGTGCCAGTTTTTTAATTAGATTATTTGTGTTATTAATGTTGACTTATAATAGTTCTTTATTCTGGATGACAGACCCTTATCAGATATATGATTTGGAAATACTTCCTCCCATTCTTTGATTTGCCTTTTCACCTTGTTGATAGTATCCTTTGAAGCAGAAGACTTTTAAATTTTACTGAAGTCCAGTTAGCTATTTTTCCCTTTGCTTGCTTATGCATTTGGTGTCAAAAAAATAAAAATAAAAAGACCATTGCCTAATCCAATGTCATTAAGATTTACACGTGTATTTTCTTCTAACCATTTTATACTGTTAGCTTTTACATGATAAGTCTTTGATCCATTTTGAGCTAATTTTTGTACATAGTGTAAGATAAAGGTCTTGGCACATTCTCTGTGCCAAAATCAGCCTAGGTGTAAACTTAAGGTTTTCTCAAATCTTTTCTGGGCCTGTACCTTTCTCTGGGCATGTGCCATCACTTTCTAGCTTTCCCTATGTATGCAGTTGCCTTTGAATATCCTTGTCTTCACTGTCTGGTTTCTAGAAAGAGGAAGGAGGAAAATGAAGGGAGGTGCAACAACAATGGTCACCCGAGTCTTTGTCTGCACCTCTGTGATCAGAAGCAGCAGTCAGAGGTCAGAGCACAGATCAATATTTAGAGGAGATGGTCCTTTCTGCCCACTTTGGATCCCATAAGCTGCCTATCTTAAACATTCTTCTGCATGTTTTCTCATTTAACCCCTACTTCATAGGAATCTATTCAAAGCAATTAGTATAACTTTTTGTTAGGTGCATAATAGTGAGGATGTGGCATAATTTATTCAACCATTACTATTGATGACATTCACATTATTTCTGGGTTTTTGCCATCATGAACAATACTACAATAAGCATACTTATTTGGTTTTTGTTAACTTATTATTATTTATTGTTTACATTGTTATGCATAAACACTGACTTGTGAAAAGTATTTCAGCATTTATTAATAGTGTAATAATCCTAATATGATCAAAATAAATTATAGCAATTGGTTTTCTTAATATTAAACCACCCCTGTATTCCAAAAATAATATTTACTTAGTTATAGATTGATGGATTCTCTTTGGCTAGTGTTTTATTTAGAACCCACCAAGTAGGAACAATCTTACTTTTATTTATTTGTTTATTTATTTATTTGGTGTTTAAATAATTAATGATTACCAACAGTGTGTTGATTACAAATGAGAGAGGTGCGAGAGGTGGTGAATTTTCCAAATGGGGCACTAGAATCTGCAGCCACAGGCCCCCATCAGCTACCAGGGCAGGCAGCTCCGTAATAAATAATGGATTTGGGGGCAAAGGGGCAGGGTTGTTCCTGCTTCTTCTTAACAGAAATCCCCTTCTTCCTTGCGGCCAGCAGCTCATGGAAGGGGCCTGCGCTCACAATTGCCTGAATGGATTTGATCCGCTGGTCCTCCTCCTGCATGGGGGCCCGGGTCAGGTACACCTCAACCATCCAACCACCTGCCTCCATTTTGTCAGCTTTGATGAGCTGCCCCTTGGTGGAGACGTAAAGCTCAAAGCACTTCGGTTCCTGGGTGTCGTCTACTTCTCTGATGCTCAGATTCTTCAGGGGGATGATTCCTCCTGGCCCCTTGTCCATTGTGTACTCAAAACAGTACAAGCAGTTGTCCATGAGGATAAACCAGTGCTGTTTCCAAGTCTTCATCTGGCCCCTCCCAGCTTAAGGAGCCTGCCCTCCAGATGCTGGCTGAAGAAGGCGTGGGTCAGATCATTCCCATCATCCTCAGGAATCTTGAAGGGCTCCTTTTGGGTGCAATCCTAGAGATTCCTGATCAGCTCCTCAGACAAGTCCTGCCCTCCTGGATGTGCTGGTTCATGGCCACAAAGTGCTCCAGGTCTGACTTGTCCCGGATGTTAGGATCCTGGGCAAAGGACAGCACATAGCATCTGTGGACTGGAAAGCCCCAGGGTTGTACAGGCATTATTGCTGGCTGAAGGCGTCCATCATCTTGTCTATCTTCTGGGCCTCTCCACAGAAATTGTTTGAGAGTCTGCAACAGGCATTCAGCTCCATAAAGGTGTGGAGCATTGCCAGGTTCAGCTCTTCCATCTCCCCTCTGTAGTCCCCATGGCTGTCTTGTTCAGGATCTTGCCCTTGAACCGGAAACAGTAAGTGACCCCCTTGGGGGTGCACTGGGGAAGTTTGTTCCCCACCAAGAACTAGATCCCCCTTCTTGGGGTCCCTGTTGAAGTTCTTCCTAACTATTGACACGTTCCGGTTCCGTTGCAAGGTCTCACTGCTCTCACTGGCCTCCAGATCCCTCCACGTGGTTCTTGGCTTGCTGAGCTCCTCCTGTAGGTGGTGGATCTCCACCAGCAGCTTGAGCTTCAACCCTGAGACATTCTCCAGCTTCATCTGCACCTCTGGAGTTGGGTCTAGAAGCTCGTAGAACCCGTCCCTCCATGGCTAGGAAGGCCCCGGGGAATTCTGGGTTGTTCTGCCGGTTGGCCTTGATCTGAAATGATCTGTGGAAGTATGGGTGTGGGTGAGCCAGCTCAAATGCCTCGGAGTCACCACCGCCTAAACAAGAGAGAAAAAAAAAGTAGCAGGATAGTGGAGAAGCCGGAATAGCTGTGAGGTAATAAAAAGAACTTAAGTTTATAAGTCAGAAGATGACATTTAGTATTGTGAAAATAAAGGGAAACCTCGCTGAAATTGAGTGGCAGGGCCAGAAGAGGGAGCTCTCAAGCAGGTACCACTGGACATCTCTGCAGATCCCAACAGGAAGAGATCTACTTTGCATCTCCAGAAGGAACTAACACTATTTTGCTAATGCCAGCAGGAGGAAGAAATATTTTCTCCTGGCCTGGCAACAGCTCAGCCAGTGAGATTGTTGCAACTCAGCCAATGAAAAGTCACTATACTTTGAACTCCTAGTTTCTTCCAAAGGACTTTTTGTTCATAAGGTTTCTCCCAACCTCCCCTTCTTTTCTACAAAGGAGTTTCCTCTTCTTTGCTTTCACTCAGACTTGCTTGTGGTTCATATAGTTGCATGTCCCAAACTGCAATTCTTTGCCACTTCTGAATAAACCCCATTTGGCTTGTGAAATAACTGGCTGCTTTGTTTTAGGTCAACAGTGTTAAGTCAATATTAGCAAGCCAAAGTGAAACAAATTTTTAAAAATCTAAGTGGTACGTTCTGTGATCCCAGCATATTTGGGATGAAGCTTCAATCAAGATAGATACAATAATACTACAAAATCAGATTTTATTATCGTTAGAGTTGGTATCAGGCAACCACAAATCCTCCACTGCAGTGTCAAGACATTGAATCTTTTAGATATTGAGTAAAATTCCATCCTTAAGAACACAGGCTATAGGCCTTGCTTGATTTTAACTGAAATATTTTTGTGTTTTATCATTTTGTGTACCATTACCAGTTCATGTAAGCATGGGAGTGTTTTAAGTATTTTAGCCAATCCACAGTGTTACTATTTTCAACGAGAGCCCATTTCTAGCAACCATTTTTCTGTTTAACAATTCATTAATGTCTCCAATATAAATTAATTTCTGACATTCATTAGTTTAATGTGCAAAACGTCTAACGTTGATCAGAACCAAGACACCTGAACTACTTCTGGTAATCCCTTTAGAGTGTAAATTCCCAATTAGAATTTGGGAATGCTAGCTACACCTGGAGTATACTATATTTTAACCTAATATGCCCATATTTCACTCTCCATACTGAAATACTTTAAACTAAATTATGGATATTGTAACACTGGATTTAAATACTAATTCTGCCACTTAAAAGCTATGTAATATTGGATATGAATGTAATTTGATCACGTTGAGTTTCAGTCTCCTTAATTATAAAAGGGGGAAATACTTCACAAAAATCGTTGCTTTAAGTGACTAGGTTTTGTGGTCATTAATGCAGCAAAGGCTAATTGAAATGTGGTGGGTCAGAAACATTTAGATAGAATGGCCACATTCTTGGGAGTTGTCTTAAGATAAAGAAATGACTGTTCTTGAGATATCTACAAAAAAGCTTGAGGCAATAAAGAAAATATGTGGCTGATTTGAGTTTGTCTTATCCAGCTATAGGTTTTCCACCAAAACTAGCTAAAAGAAAACCAGATACAGAGATCTTCCTTTTGTTTTTTCTGACCACATGTAAGAAAACGTGAGTGTATCTCATTTTGTCCAATATTCCCATCTGTTGGACCTGAGCCAAACAAGGGAACAGGGTCTCAGACTTAAACGTCTTACTCCTTGAATTTGGCTTCAAGGTACAAAGAGGCTGCTTCCCTCCTCCTGGGTAAGAAACTTAACACTGAATTGAGTGGAGAATATTCCAAAATATCAAGCTTCTTAGGAGCTGCATTTGAAACTACAGTCAGTTCCCAATTGTCCAGGTAACGGAAGTTAAAGCCAGTAAGATATAGTTTAAAGCTTATCTGAGAAAAAATATTTTTACTTTTGTTTTGTTTTTCTATCTTGTTTTGAGTATACTGAGGTTCACTTTCCTCATTATATTTTACCCATGACATGTTATTAAAATGACATCTCATTCCCCCCTCAAATCCAACAGGGAAAAGAAGCCCTAAAGTATTAGAAAAAAATATTTTAAAATTAAACTTTGTTTCAACAATACATCTTAAGCATTGAGTAGACAGTGCCAACTTTACCAGTTATCCCATACTTTAGAATGTGATAAAATCAAGGCACAAACTATCTCTCCTCTCCCGTCCCTCCCCCAGTTATGCAGAGAAAAGGAATGTAAGGAATCAGGAGTTGCTTCTCCTGAAGTAGAGGAAAGGAGGCTGATGGAAAAATCCAAAAGTAATCTTCAAATACAAAGTAGAGGCATCAATTTTATTTCCAAAGACAGAATGTGAAGGGGAGAAATGGTGATTGAAGTAGGTAGATTCAAAGGGTATTTTTTTTTTTTTTTTTTGAGGAATGGATTCTCACTTCTTTGAGGGAGTTAAAGTAGGCATAGGAAAATGGTTGAGATTGTTTTCTTGGTTTCTTTACTTGTAAGAATTTTCCCATATATATATATTTTGGGGGGATTCTTAATCTGAGAACTTTCACACATAGAGAAATGTAGAAAGATTAGAACAATAAATATTCCCTTCAGAATCAACAATGAATATTTTGCCATATTTATTTGCTGAACAATTTTAAGAATTACAAATGTCAAGATACGATGGCACTTCATCAGCATGCATCTCCAGAAACAAAGTGTTCTTTCACAAAACCACAATAGCATTATTGCACCTGACAAAACTAACAGTAATTCACTAGTCATTGAATACTAAATCTCTGTTTAATATTCTCTAATGACATTTATAGCTGATTTTTTTTCAAACCAGTATTTAATCAAGCATGAGGATTATGATCCAAAGACTTTTTATTTCTGAATTAAGCACAAAAATTCCTGACCTCTGTCCCAAGAAGTGCCTCTTGTAGTCCTACCAATTTATTGATTCAGTTCTTGGAAATTATCGTTAAGTCAGATCTTTCTCTGTCTTTCCATTTTTGTATGATTCTGGGTTAAAGAGGTAGTCATTGCCTAGATCCAGTTAGCGACCTTGACTGGGAAAGCAGCAGCTCCCAGAGAACACAAACTAAGGACAAAAGTTGCTAACTGCTTTTGACCAACTGTATGATGGAGAGCTGTTATCCGGGAGCAAAGAAATTTCACCTTTTGTTATTCAAAATAAAAACTAAGAGACTGTGGTTAGCAATTCCCAAAAGCCTGTGTCTCTAGCAATAAGAAAAGCCCTTAAGAGTCAAATTAGGATCCAATAATAAGAATTCTTGACTTCCCCAGTGAGCATTTCTGGTAATTTCTATAATTGCTCAAATAGTTCGGGAAAGCCTCCAACAAAATCATAGAGAGAAACCACAATGCCACTAAAATGGGGATTACTTTAGTTAGGCACAACTCTTGTTTCTCTACTCAGGAGATAACCTTGCTAGGTGCTAAGACTGGGCAGTCATTTTTACCTTTCCTATCCCGTTGAAAGAATCTTCCTTTACTCTCTTTCTCATCCTAGAAATTGTGAAAACATCAAATACTGAAAACCTAGGCACACATGTGGTAGTCTGTTGCTGTCACAGTTATTTGCACTTTTCCTCCACCTTTTAAAAAAGTATGATGTATGAAATGTCTGAAGTAGAAACTGTTAGTCACCTATTCCAACATCTCTTTATCTTCCTAAATCATACAATCTCTGATTTCAGCTTGGACATAATCACCTGCATAAATACCTTCATCCTCCCAGTCTCCCTTGCAGCAAGATGCAGCCACATAAATTCTTGCCAGTGAGATGCAAGTAGAAAGGTTCTACGGTGGCTTTTGGCAGGTTGATTTAAAAGATTGCTGGCATGTCTTCTTTTTCCCTCTTCCCCCAGTTCTCCATCCTAATGCCTGGAACATGAATGTGTTAGCTGGAACTCCAACAGATACCTTAGACAATAAAGACAAGGGTTTTAGGGATGGAGGAGTGGAAAACTTGGATTCCTGATGGTACCTCAGAGTCTCCATGCCATTTCCAGACTGCCCCTGTGTGTGTATGTATATGTGGGTGTGTGGGTATGTACTTCACAATTTTTAAATGGCACTTGTGGATGTTCTCAATGTCAGTGATGATGAAGGTAGCTCTGCACTATTCTTGCATTCAAATATTTCTTTCTGCAGTGTCAAGTTTCATAAACCTTGGGTTGCCCTAGAAAACTAAAGCTCAGTGTAATATTAATATGCTCTTCTTAAGATATAGTATTTAAAAACTAAAATACATGAAGTTAAAAATGTCACTTCAGGAACATTTCTCTAACATGGAGAATTAAACAGATGAAGCTTGGATGAGAATATAGCTGGTATGAAGACATAAGAGAAAATAATCCTAGATATGGAAATAACTTACCAATTATCACATTTATCAGTGCTCTTTCATCATATTGATGAAAGCTACAAATATCTGTCTCTGTTAGTACTTAATCAGTTTTCTATTCGTGAACATCCGGCAATAATAAGCCATTTATGCTGAGCAGAGGAACTAAAAACATAGGGCTTCTTTGGCATTTTCCTGAGGATTTCAAAACCCTTAAAGTTACCTATATAGAAATGTATGTTAGATACTGTGTGATATTAGTTTTATTTCCACATTGAAGTAACTAACAAACCTGGAAACACAGAACTCAAGTGATCTGAGTTCCTCAGAGGTAAAAAACTGTTTCTCTCACAGATCTGGCACCTGATGCACTCATTCAACAAATTATTTATTGAACAAGAATCAAGATTAACCTACTAGGAATAAAACAAGTTCTGTAAAGACCACTGTTGGCATCTGCAGGCATCAAGAGGGTGGCCCATGGGCTAGGAATTAAGAATGCCTCTCTATAAGCCTAGAGTGGATGTTCCTGAGAAGCCAAGAGGGACCGTAAAACAAATTCTTACTCTAAGTGTAACCTGGTTCCCCTTTGATGGCAATGTTTCCCCTGCAGTCCTCTTGAATGTAGTTATTCTCCTATACTCCTTGGTACCATTGGGCCCAAAGGTAGGATAAGTGTCCTCTTTAAATCATAAGTTATCAGACTACAGACAGACCTCAACTTACAATTGTTTGACTTAATAGTGATTTTTCAACTGTAGAATACATGTTCAATAAAAAACATACTTCAAATTTTGAATTTTGATATTTTCCTGGGCTAGTCACATGTGGTATGATACTCTCGCGTGATGCTGGGCAATGCAGGGACCTACAACTCCCAGGCAGCCATGCGATCACAAAGGTAAACAATCCATACACTCACAACCATTCTGCACCCACCCAACCATTCTGTTTTCACTTTTAGTACAGTACAGGCATACTTCATTTTATTGTGCTTCATTTTATTGCACTTCACAGATACTGCATTTTTCACAAATTAAAGGTTTGTAACAACCCTACATCTAGCATGTCTGTTGGCGCCATTTTTTTCAACAACACTTATTTCACGTCTCCGCGTCACATTTTGGTAATTCTTGCAATATTTCAAACTTTTTCATTATTATCATATTTATTATGGTGGTCTGTGATCAATGATCTTTATCTTTGATATTACTATTGCAAAAGATTATGACTCACTGATGGCTCAGATGATGGTTAGCATTTTTTAGCAGTATTTTTAAATTAAAGTATGTACTTTTTTTTAGACATAATGCTATTGCACACTTAGACTACAGTATAGTGTAAACATAACTTTTATATGCCCTGGGAAACCAAAAAATTTATGTGACTCATTTTAGATATTTGCTTTATTGTGGTTGTCTGGAATCAAACCTGTAATAGCTCCAATGCATGCCTAATTCAATAAATTACATGAGATATTCAACACTTTATTATAAAATAGGCTTTATGTTAGATGATTTTGCCCAACTGTAGGCTAATGTAAGTGTTCTAAGCATATTTAAGGCAGGCTAGGCTAAGCTATGATGTTTGGTAGGTTAGGTGTATTAAATGCATCTTTTACTTACTAATAATATTTTCAACTTACAATGGTTTTATTTGACATAACCCCATTGTAAATTGAGGAAGATCAGTATACAACATGCAACTCTTGTAATTTATTGCCGCTTCCTCTAGGTTACTTCTACTCATTCCTTTAAGGTTTTAGATCTTGGCTATCACTCTCTCCAGGGACAACCATCAGAATTTTTGGTGATATCAATATTCCTTCAATACTTTGGCATTTTAAGTTCCTTAATCTCTTCTCCTCCAATGATATTGTCTTTCATCATAACTGAGCTACTTATTTCAATGGTCATATGACCTTGTCTTCACAAATAACTACAATTTATCTGTAATTTTATTTCTTTGCAACCTTCTTTGGCCACATACTTGATAATGTGTAATTTAAATATATATTAGATAATCGGGGGAGATGATTGTAGCTTCTTAAATCTTTTTGTAAAAGACATTGAATAATGCATTTCAGCATATTTTTTACTCCTTTTGTCTCCCTCACCAAAATGCAAGTTCTGTGAGGGCAAGGATTTTTGTGTTGTTCTTTGTTATATCCTCAGCATCTACAACAATGTGGAGGCCACAGCAGGTTCTCAATAAATGTGTTGAATAAATGAAAGAAATGCCTATTACACATCAGGCCCTAGGAATACAACAAAACAAAATCTCTGACTTTACGGAACCTATCATTTTTTAGTGGAAATAAAAATATTAAAGTGGTAAAACTTCACTATTTATTATTTTTATTTTTTATTACAATATAATTGACATATAACATTGTCTTTGTTTCAGTACAAAATATTCTTCAGTCTGTGTCTTCAAGGTCAGAAATTTATCAAAATTCTGGCTTGAGCATTTCTCTTCCCCCCTACAGTGACTGCTTTAGTTCTTGGTCTATTCTCTTGCCTAAATTACCGTAACTGGTCTGTCTGCAGTCTTTTTCCACTCCAGACAGCATATTATATTCCACAAACTTTTGAGAACCTATTATGTGTCTGCTACTGGAAACACAAAAGACAAATATAACACCAGTCCCTATAGTCAAGAAACTTGTCCATCCACACTATAGCATCAGTTCGATTAAAAATTTCTGTTACCAATAGAATTAAGTCCAAACTCCTTATGCAGGCATATGGGGCCCTTTACCATTGTCCTGAACCCATTGAATCTATAGCCTTATCTCTCACCACTTCCCTTTACCTACAGGCTCTCCTAAGCTCCAGCTACACTGAACTTTGCACAGATCCCTGAAAATTCTATTGCTTCTGCTTTATATAGGCTGTATTTTCTGTCTGGAATACCCTCTTCTGCCTCTTACCATTGGTCTGGGAGAGACTTACTCAGCCTTTGAAATTCAGCTCTTAATCATTACCCCTTTTTGATGCTTTCCCGGACTCCCCTACTTAGTTCTTCAGGTTGCTGTTCCCACAGTACTCTGTTTATAGCTCTAACATAGGACTTATTGCAATGCATTATAAATTACCTATTTACCTTTTCTACAATTCCTGGAGGTTAGGAACAATATTGCTTTGCCATATCGGGCATATGGTAGGATCTAAATTCCAAAAAAAATTTAAATGACTCTCTTAGCACTTGGTCTTCTCTTATTTTCCCCTAAATGGTATTATATGGCTCTTACTTCCTAGAAAAGGGAGCATTTAAAAGAAAATTTCAGGTGAACAACTAAAAAATCAGAAAAAAAGAAGGCTCCCTTAACGTTGAAAGTAATCCTCTTTCTCCATTATCCCGTTATATACTGTTATCCTGCAAGCTGCTGAACAAAATGTTTATAGTCCACCAAAATCTAATGTCTGAAAGTATATGTAACCTTCTTCTGATCACTTCCTACCTTACACAATGGAAAGAGCACAATAAAGTATTTACTTATGGCAAACAGAGTTACTCAAGAACTGTATACATTCTCTTTCATGAAGACCATGAAATTAAAGAAAACTACTACCTGATTTCTTCTAATCCCACAGTATTGCTACTTCACATAGAGATAAGTGTATATCACTCTACTGTCTTATTTTCTACAATGTAAACTCTGGAATCTATATGTCTATATCTATATGCTGTAAGGTGATGTTTGGGGTAGAAGACCATTTTTGGAATATTCCAATGTACATCATTTAAAGATGTAAATGGGCTTTAAAAAATTCATTAAAGTGTAGTTGATTTACAATGTTAGTTTCAAGTGTAAAGCAAAGTGATTCAGTTATACAAATACATATATTTTTTCTTTTCAGCTTCTTTTCCATTGTATGTTATTATAAGAAATTGAATATAGTTCCCTGTGCTATACAGTAGGTCCTTGTTTATTTTATAATATAGTAACATGTGTCTGTTAATCCCCATCCTCTTAATTTATCCCTCCCCACCCTTTCCCCTTTGATAAACATAATTTGTTTTCTATGTCCATGAGTTTGTTTTGGTTTGTAAATAGAATTTGTATCATTTTTTTTTAGATTCTACATATAAGTGATACATCATATGTCTTTCTCAGTCTGACTTCACTCAATATGATAATCTCTAAGTCCATCCATGTTGCTGCAAATGGCATTATTTTAATCCTTTTTATGGCTAAATAATATTCCATTGTGTGTGTGTGTGTGTGTGTGTGTGTGTGTGTGTGTGTGTGTGTGTGTATGCACACACACATATACACATATACATACACAACTTCTTTATCCATTCATCTGTTGATGGACATTTAGGTTGTTTCCATGTCTTGGCTATCGTAAATAATGCTGCTTTGAACATTGGGGTGCATGCATCTTTTCAAATTAGTTTCCTCCAGATATATGCTCAGGAGTGGGATTGCTGGATCACATGGTAAGTCTATTTTTAGTTTTGAGGACTCTCTATACTGCTTTCCATAATGGCCACACCATAAATTAGCTTTTTAAAGAATTTTCCATCACTTAGAGCTGTTCATGCTTTTGTCACCCTACAGTCAGAGACTGGTAGCAAAATCCAGAATATGAAAAAGCTCAAAACAAGACAGTCACTTTTTAACCCTTCCTATTACTGCCAAACCAGACTGATAGGGTATGCTTCTAAATTATAGGAAGATGATGGTATGATGGCATCAGAGAACATAAAGTAATTTAAGATGGTATATGTGATGTTTACATTTAGCTAGGTTATGAGGTCTCCCTTAAACTTTACAACAAATTTTTTATTCCCAGTACCAAGAACAGATGACTACTTTGCCCTCTTTCCTTTTATTTACCTTACAGTTACAAAATTAACAATCTCTAAGTTCTTATTAGAAAGCTCCTTCATAAAACTGAACTTTTCTCACCTGTTACAACTTTTTAAAAAAATTTTTAATTGCTCATGTCAATCTATAAAATTCTCTTTTGCTATTAGTGTCTATGGATACATTTAAATTCAGTCCTCAGAAAAATATCAGGGAGAAGGTGATTGCTACAATTAAAACTGACAAACTGTTTCTGTTTTCCTTTTTACTAGTGTTTTAAATTGGCCTGGGAATTTTTTTTCTCTTAGGAGACTGTTAGGATTAAATTTGTGAAATGGCATCTATTACCAACTATTTTCTAGTTTCTGCCAATTCCAGTTGCAGATTTTTCTCCCCAAAGACCTGACAATATAATTATACATGTCCGAATCTAGATTTTACCCCTACTAGATACAGAACTTTTTGGTGAATTTGAAAAAGAGATTTGGTACAACTTGGGTCCCCATCAGCTAATGGATGAGATAAAGGCATGGATAAAACCTGACTACAAGCTACTTGTGAAACTTCTGGGTGAGAAGCCATTTTCAGAGCTACACTAACAGGAAATCCCTTGAAATATATCCAATGGGAGTAGGAAATAAAACTATAAATTAGGGTGCAATGAATTTGAATTTTCAAAAATTTCTTGTGTGAAAGGCAGTTTTTCTCACAGCATTTCTTTTGATAAGGGAAATTGCCAGTTATTTTAGGTTTCAGTCTTCTAAATGCTATCTTCAATTTGGTCCCTCCATTTTCAGTTAACCTTATATGTTGTTGCCAAATTAATCTTTCTAGACCACAAGAATGTTACTCTTCAAAAAAAAAAAAAAATTCAAAGCTTCCCATTGTAAGAGAAATTAAGTAGAAAACAGTAAGCATGATACTCAGTGCCACCATTGGTTGTGATCTACATTCCCCTTGACTCTGGACTGCCTAGGCCAGGAATTGGCAAACTACTAGCCTGCAAACCAAATCCAGCAGGCTGCTAATTTTTGTATGGCCTTCGAGGTAAAGATGATTTTTACATTTTTAAAGGGTTGGAAAAGACAATCATGTGACATGAACATAAAAAATTAAAATTTCAGCATGCTTTTTATTTATCAAAGTAAAAATTTCAAAAACCTTCGAAACGTGATTCTCCCACAAATATAAAATTAACATGAGCCAAGCATTTTAACTCACTGAGGGAACCAGTAGGATGGTAAAGCTGATTCCAGGAGTATTTAAGGAACTAGATATTTATAGGCATTAAAATAAGAATAATGAGCGTAAGATTGCAGGTTAAACAAAACTGGTTAGTGCCCTATAGGGCGATAAAATCATAACTTTGGGACTAGCTTTTCTGTCAGTCAGAAATCTACAACTTAAGTAATTTCACAATGTTCGAGCTCTAATCATTAAGTAGCAAAGTCAAACACAGGTAGCTTCTCTAGAGAATCATCCTTGGGCAGACAAGTTTAACCATGTCCCAGTATGAACTGAAGGTCATCTCTCCACTCCTTGCCTTATTTCCATGTTTTGAGTAATTTTTCTTAACAAGGCCCGTCCTAATCATTCCAGCCAATAACCACCTCTCCTCCTTTTATGCTCTCATTACTTTCTGTACTTCCATTATAGGACTCAAATATCGTGGGTTTTGTACCATGCTTTGTTTTCCCAGTAGGCGCCTTTGAATCAGTGTTTGAGAGCTGGGGTTTAACCTCCCCCTTTAAAGGGATTTGAGCATAGCGTCCAATGTCTATAGTCCCCAACATCTGCCTTGCACATCATGGACACTAAGTCCTTTATGCTGAATATGAAGCCCCCAAATACTTTTTCCAAAACACCTTAGGGCACTTTCCTTAAACCTCCTTTGTGTTCTAATGCGCGGTGCACTGGCGTGCTTCTCCCTTACTCCACAGTTAAGTCACCCTCCAGAAGAGACAGGTACTGTTTTCCTCTTGGTTACTACCCCGCATTAGAGCCTAACCCATTGCCTTGCTCAAAGCGGCAGTTCGACAGACAACAGTGAGGAAAAAATGGGGAGCCCCCTCCACATTTGATGTGCCCGGAAACACTGAGTGTCCTAGCCTCTCCATTACCGCAAACCTAGGATCTAATAACCTTCCTGTCTCACCTACAACACTAATACCTCAAAGCAGGTGCCAATGACGGCCCCAAATGGTAAACGTTCCTCCTCGATCAAAGACCTCAAATTTCCGCTGCCCCGAACAGGGTAGCCAACCTCAGAAAAATGGCGGGGTGGACCCAGGCCTTGGTTTCGAACTTAGCCCTTTTCCATAAATATCACCAGCAGAGGCTTTTCCCATTTTTTTTGCGGTGGAATGTTTGCTCAGTGGGCCGCTTTACTCCCTCCTGAGTAACCGATCCCCCATTTCACTTTTCAAGCCTCCGGACTCCGTGCTTCTCCGCCTCAGCCTTCCTACCGCAGTCAGCCCAGCCGTTTCTGGGGGAGATCGCCCAGGGCGCGTGGCCGGCCGGTTGAGTTGCCAACGGTTTTCCACCGCGAGGGGGGTAGCGCGGGAGGAGCGGCGGGAACCAGTTGGGCGGGAGGCAGCGGACGTAGGGCGGGGCCAGAGCCGGGAAGGATCGCGAAAGAGCTGGGAGGCCCCGCCCTTTCCGTAGATATCTCTAGAAAGCCGCGCAGGGGCCCGAAAACAAAGAGTGCGCACGCGCGGCGGCGGGGCCCGGGCATTTTGCTGCGTCACCAGCCGCCGCCCGGCCTCACCACCCCTCGCTCGCACGCACGCACGTTCATTCTCCGTCCTCGCGCCCCTTTTCCTACACTTTCCTCTTCTCCCCGACCGGAGGAGTCGCGCTCCCCGCGCGGTGCATTCTGGGGACCCAGGTCCAGCCCGCCGCCGCCGCCGTCGCTTGAGGGAAGCGAGAAGAGGCCGCGACCGGGGAGAAGACGCCGGAGTCGCCACCGGAGAGGAGTCGACTGCCCAGCAGCTGCCGCCGGAGAGGCCCGCCCACCCGTTCGCCCGTCCCCCTGCCCCGTTCACGATGTGAGTGCGACACCCCGCCGAAGAAAGATCGTCCGGGAGGGAGGCCGAGGCCGCGCGGAGGGGGTTGCCGGGAAGCCGTTCCCTCCCCTCCCCCTCTTGCGGCCCCCTCTGCTTTTCCCTCTCGGTGGTAATCGTTCTTGCCTGGGGGTGGGAGGTCCGGTGTCCTTGTTCCGGTTACCGTTGGCGGGTGGAGGACATTTTTCCTCCAGATAGCTGCTTCCCCCACCTCTAAACCGTCCCTCGGCTTCCCCGTGCGGGAAATCCCACTTTCCCCACCTCGGCAGTGCGGGTTGCTCCTAACTCTCCGTAACTTAGCCGTAGGCCTTAATCTCCCGTGAGCTTTCCGCCATGCGGTCGCCCTGGAGGCGTGGACCCTCGTGGGCCGCAACTCCGGCCGCTCTGTGATGCTGGGAACAGGCCCGGGGCCAAATGCACCTGAGGTAGGTGCTACCACAGGCTGCTGGTGCTACTCGGGAGAGCACCACGCGGCCCGCCACCGCGAGCGACAGGTACTGCTAGGCAACTGGAGGGAGGCCATAGTGTCACTGCAACTTACTTCCCTCCAGGGTGTCGTGATTTCTTGAGTATGGGTCTTTCTAGGCTTTCTCCTAACTCCAGTCTCTCGAAAGGAGTGAAGGTTGCCAAAACTCAGCGGTGTCCTTGGCAGCGGGGAGTTACCGTTGATAGAGCAGGGAGTTCTGCACGTGTTGGAGTGGAAAGATACTTGTGGATATTTTTTGTGTTTGTATTAAACTTTAGGCGAGATTTCATTATTCTATCTTAAGGATCGAACAGGTGTGGGATTGCCTTCTTGTTGCCTTAAATTTACGTGGAGGTAACTACAGATTTTTTTTTTAGCAGTCTTACTTTTGTATGATAAACAAAAATCCTGGTGATTTTAACCGAAGAATTTTTGGCACTGCCAATTCCAGGCTTTTCATTCTTAGGAAAAGCTTTACCTTTTCCGATGTGAGAACTGCTGGTTTTATCGTTTCTTGGTACTAAGTGCTCCTTAAACGTTAAATATGAAGAGCAATTGAGGGAAACAGTTTTTTCCCCACCCTGCGACCGCCCAGGCGAGGGGAACAATTTTTATTCCTTTAAAAAGTAGTGCACTTTCAAGGGTTTACTAAATGAAATAAGGAAATTTGCGGTGAGTATATTGGCCTAGAAGTCGTAAGTGGAAAGTAAAGGATATATTACAGTCAGTTGATGGTGGAGAAGCAGCATGTATTACTGTAAAATGACATACTAGAATTTTGAGAGGATTCCCCCCCAAAAAAGTATCTAATAGATTTTAATCTGTGTTTAATAGCTTGTGTTTTTGCTTTTTTCCTTTTGAAAACTATTCCAAATAATGTAAAATGATTGTCAGTGTTACAGCATCTATGAGGAGGAAATGAATCCTCAGAAAAAGCATTACCAACTTTTAATGGATTAATGTAGCCAAAGTGTCTTTCACGAAGAAATTGCATGTTTAATATGGTTTGAAATAGAAACACTTAACGGAGGTCATATAAAATAGTTTAATAGGTAAGAAATACTAAGTTATGTGAAATAGATAAAGAACTCAGATGAGAAGTGTTAGTAGTATTCTAGAAAGGAGTATAATTAGAGGAATGCTACTTTCAAATTCTCTCTCTCATTCCCTTTAAAACATTCAATATATACCGCCTTGCAAATTCTTTAGGGGGTCTTATTAATAACTTGAATGAATTTACAGGATGAATGTTATGAGTCAGTTATTTGAGTTGGAAAAGACTTAATGGGTCATCCAGTCCTAGGAAGAATCTGGCTGATGGTTTTATTGATCGGCTATAGACCTTATTTTAGATGTGGAGACATCATTGCTGGACATCTTAAGGATTTAAGAGCCTTTTTTTTTTTTTTAATCATTTCATTGTTCTTTAGTAGTGATTTCCTAGATAAATTTCTCTTAAGTTTTTAAACTTTTGTCCAGTAGTTTGCATGAAAGCTCTCAATCTCTCAGCTGCTTTAGAGAAAGCTGAGATTTTAGGACCTCTCAAGAGCTGTCCAAGTCCCCTTCAGGGGGTGCTGCTTTGCCTTTTTTTTTTTAATTATTGTAGTTGGTTCTAATTTTAAGTTGAACCTATTAACAGTAGGTATAAAGTGAAATGTTTTATTTAGTTTTGAGGTATTTGAAGTCATTCTTTCTGGTATCTTGTACTTAAATTAATAAATTGTCCAGAAATATACTGTGACTATCTCTAGCTTGATTAAAATCTTACTTGCTTTGCCATCATGCAGCTTTATAGGACTGAGTCCCCAGAGTAAAATCATCGGTCTTTAACCTCTGAAACAAATTATGACCATACAATTTATGGTTAATTTCTATAAGTTAAGGAAAAGTAACTAATGATAGCTTTTGTTCAGTGTTGATTTTGTAACCTGGCAACTGGATTTTCTTTTTTCTTTTTTTCTATGCTCAGTTAGACTTTAACTAGAAGGCAGTAGAGACTGGAAATGACAAATCACTTGAGTGCAGACCAGTATGTATTATTGTTAATTAAGATTGTCCAGTTTAACTGTACTTTCTCAGATTTAAAATCTTCTAGAGGCTATATTATTTTGGGGTCTTAGGTGGTTAGTGATTGTCGCTTTTCAGGAAAAATATCTGCAATACCAACTGTTTAGAATCAGCTTAGCTCTGAAACTCTTATAATCATGTTTTATCTGAGTTCTTAAATTGAGAATTGCTGCATCTAGTGTATTTTACTACAGAAACACAAAGTGTTTTAACAAACTTTTTATTATTTTACTGTGTAGATCGGCAATGATAGATTTTATTTTTATATGTTTAAAAATTTTTTTTGATATAACTTTTTTTTATTGCAATGGTAAATTTTAAATTGAGGCTGACTTCCCCAGGACACTTTTGAACTTTTCGTTTTCTGGGAAGATGGCAATTACTTTAAACGTTACCTTGAGCAGTATGCCCTCACCCGTTGTTGTACTCCAAAGCCACACAAAATGTGCTGTTGTGGCTTTTCCGTGCAATAGTTGATCTCATGTAGCCACACTTTATTGCTAAAAAGTGTTTATGTCAGGGCCCTTTCCAACTCAGCATGCTCAATTATCTTTCTGTGCTGGAAGGATCTAAGTCACAGAGAGGTGTTTTTAAAATTTTTAACATTGCATTCCCGGATCTAGCTTTTCAAATAAGAATTCACGGCACTGCTAATTAGTATAAAGGGCTGTCCCAAAAGAGGTTGGAACCCAGAATTTATGACAGAAGGCTTATTTTTTCCACTTTACAAAAAGCGAGAATGCTATTCCAGGTGGTCCTTTTAATTCTAAGTAAATGTCTGTAGTTCAGCTTTATTATCTACCCTAAACTGTTTTTGTTAAAACTTGTGCCACATTTTTACATACGTTAAGTCCCAAGGCTCTGAAATTTGTCTGTATTGGAGGCAATGAGTGAGTGACCTTGTTTGAGTCTTATTTGTATGAAGAGAATTATTTTATCTGCTTTAGGTATCTTAAAAGGATGTGTGCACAAAAGTAGGAATGTGAGAAGGTTATAGAGTTGCTTGAAAAAAGGCAGTAAGTTTGGTATGGGGTAGTAGTATCTTTAAGAACAGCTTTCATCTTTACTATTTCAGAGTGGGAAGTACCAAAGGAAGGAACTGGCACAGAGGTTCACAGACATTCTTAATTCATCCCTTGGTGTCTTAGCGTTTTGGGGTTTTGTTGCTTTTTTTTTTTTTTCCTAAATGGTGCTGCTAGGCCAAAAGGAGTAGCCTAGCAGTTCCATTTATTAGATAGTTGGGTTCAAACAACTTTTAGTATTTTGTCCTAATAGCCTGTTAGCTCTTTGAAAAGCTAGTACATACAAATTGGAAGAAAAATGTAGTTTCTTGTATAACCGCAGTTAGTAATGGAAGGTGTATGCCTTTTGGGCACTGTATAACTTTATACCTTGAAATTGATTGGATACTTCCATCTCATTTCCTGTTCCCCATTGATTTTTTTGTGGGTGTCTCTTTTTCTTAATTATAGCAACCATAGCAACCACTGAAAATCCAGTTTTGCAAAGATGAAATTAGTGGAGAGGGATATAGTACAGTCGGCTGTTGAAACTGAACCACTTACTGTCTTGACTGAAGTTGAGTATCACTGAATTCCTCTCAGATTTGAAATATCCTGTGGCAGCCATCCTCCATAGTCCTCTGATTCACCTTGCCATGTAGTGTAATTTGGGAATCACTGGACTTGCATATATATTCAGATCACCTTTCCAGAAAGTTTTACATACGGATTTCTCTGAGCAAAGAATATGTGTGAGAGAGAGTTTGGCTTTAGACATTTACCAGCAGGGCCTTTGATAATGCTTAACAAGGAAAAATTGCTCAGTCTGTGAAATCAGAACTACTATTTTCTTTTTTAGCAGAATTTTCATGTTTCCGTATCATTCCTCACATAGTACGAACTGAAATAGATTTACCAGATTCTCAATTGTCTTTTGCAGATGACAGACCAGTTGACAAACTTAGTTTTAAAAAATCAATTACTCTGAACTTTCATAACATCTTTTTTCACTGCTGACTTTTTTCCCCTTGATTTTAATGAGTTTTCTTTTTCTTCTATAATCCTTGATATTTAAAAATATTCTCAGATGTATAAAAGATTAGTGAATCTAGTCTTTAAGAAGCTTTCCATTTAACTGGAAATGTTTAGCTTATTCCTAAACATAGAGGATGCTTACTCCATTATTAAGCTCTAGTAAAAAGCTAGTCTTCTGATTACTGTTGTTCTGTCTTAGAATTCAAAGTGATCTTTCAATTCAAAAGATTCTCCATTAAAAAATAAACTCATAGTGGGGAATGGTGTAGCTTAGTGGTAGAGTGTAGTGCTTAGCATGCACAGGGTCCCAGGTTCAATCCCCAGTACCTCCATTAAAAAATGATAATAATGATAAGAACCACCAAAAATACTAAAAAATAAACTCATAAGGGGAATATCATTACTTCTGAATAAAGAAAGTGAGGTTGTATACTATTACAGAATACAATAACGTAATATAATGTATCTTTATAAATTTAAATATATAAATGAATTCTTTCGAAGTACTAACAATGGAAGAACATTATTTTGTGATGTATAACATATTTATATGTTAAGAAAGATAAAGCATAGCCAGTAATGGATCAGATCCCTTTACCCCCATATTTCTTAGATGATTTTTGGTCTAAATTTCATCCAACTTGAATGTAAGCTTCTTAAGGGCAAAGAGTTTTACCTGTTCTGTTGACTGCTGTATCTCCAGAACAATTCTGGCACGATATTCCATAAATATTTGTTTATTGAATAACATTCAAACTCTAAATCTAATTTAGCTATGCAACTGTGCTGTTTGAGGTGCTTGATGGTGAGGGCTGGGACTAACTGGGGTCTTCTACTGTTGGTCTTGTGCTGTATCACATCTTCAGTCAGATTCAACTATGTCATACAGATTAAAAAGTAGGTTGGTGGTCAGTAGTTGAAAGATAGTTTCTGAGAGTCATCTATAAATCAAATGTCTGATTTTTAGACTCTGTTAATTGAGGCTTTGCTGTATTTTGGGAAATCTGGAAAAGAGGGACCACAAAATCAGTATATACCTTCAAAGTACATTTGACTTGTTTGTGAGTCCTTTATTTTGGAAATGTTTATTTTAGAAATATTTAGCTTATTGGTTATGTTTTGGTCAGACTCATCTTTTTCTTAACTTTCTTAGATGATTATCGCAGACTCCCCATTAACAGATTCTACCCTTCCCCCTCCAGTTTTTAAAAAAAATCTAAAGAAGTTGGCTTTTCAGTGAAAAATTAATCCTTCTTTCACTTTTTTCTTATTTATTTTTTGGAGGGGTTACCAGGGATTGAACCCAGGACCTTGTGCATGCTAAGCATGTGCTCTAACCACTTGAGCTATGTCCTCCCCCAACTTTTTTCTATTTGATTAATTTCTGTATGAGTCCATTAGTTGAAAATTTAATAGGCTTAAAAGTATTTGTCTATTTTATCATAAAGATTGTTGTCAATTAGCACATCTTTATATCACGTTTTACAGTTCCTTATATACTTTTTACAAAAGTAGAGCATTTTGGTTGGGGGGGATTCAGTGGTAGAGTGCATGCTTAGCATGTGTCAGGTCCTAGGTTCAATCCCCAGTGCCTCCTCTAAAAATAAATGAGTATACTTAATTGCCTCTCCCCTCAAAGAAACAAAAAAATTTTAAAAATCTAATTGTCTCCCCTCTAAAAAAATAAATAAGCATTTTTATTAAAAGGTCGTTATTGTTATTTCCTCCAGTACATTTGTCTCGTGTATTGAAGAGCCTAGTATTTTGTGACCAAATGATAGTATGCTAATTTTTTTCCAGTGATTTAGAGTAAGAATTTAGATATTACCAGTGATTTGTCACATTTGTGTATGGTAAAAACTTTTTATTAAAGAAACCAATCTGATTGGACACTATCATGACAGATAAACAATTTTGGATGGGATATAGGCCAAAGTGTTATGAAATTGTGTGTGATTCTATCAGACAAGCATGTATGTATATATCCCATGAGGTTGATCTAAGTCATACATTTCAGGGAGCCAAATTTGAGTTATTATGGTATTAACTAAGATTTGTAGGCCTCCCAGTTGAATACTTAGAATTTTTTGTTTTGCTGAATTCTCCCATACAGATCTCACAATTTTTTATGTTTTCTATGTAATGGTCCAGAGTAACTATTTACTAAAACTTGAACATTGGAAATTCTGACAGAAAGAGAAAATGAAAATGTTGGCACTTTGACCATAGTTTTGGTTATAGAGATAAGTCATGCGCTATAGAATTCTATTACAAATAAATTTTTTTTTCCTCTCAAGATTTACAAAGTTCTAAAGGGGTGATGGTGCAATTAACATTTTTTTAACTACCCAGTTACAGACTAAACTCTTTTCTACTGTCTCCAGGAACATCTATGACCTAGACCTAACTTGGTTTTCAACCTTAAGTTTTTTGAACTTACCTCAGGTTATGTATGATGTGCCTGTCCACTAATTCATAAAAGGCTTTAAGTGTTCTAATTGTCTTTTATTGTTCAGTCTGCCTTGCACATAGTAAACTATCCGAAAAGTTGCAATAATTGGGAAATGTTCCTTAGCACATTTTTTTCCATTTAGCTTTACTGGTTGTCTTCATCTGTTTACAACAAAATATCACAGACTGGGTAGCTTATCAACAGCAAAAATTGTTTGCCCACTGTTGGAAGTCCAAGATTTAGACACCAACATGGTCACCTTCTGGTGAAAGGTCCCATTTCCTGTTTTATAGCTTCTTGCTGTGTCCTCACTGCAGTGGGAGGGGGCTTGGAGGTCTCTCTGGTGTCCCCCCTCTTTTTTTTTTTTTTTTTTTTTTTTTATTTAAGTCAGAGGTACTGAGGATTGAACCCAGGACCTCACACATGCTAAGTGTGTGTTCTACCACTGAGCTCTACCCATCCACCCTCTCGGAGCTTCTTTTAATAAGGCATGAATTTCATTCATGAGGGTTCTACCCTCATGACCTAAGCACCTCTTAAAGATCCCGCCTTCTAATACCGTCACGTTGAGTATTAGGATTTCAACATAAGAATTTTAGGGGGCGTGCATTTCAGATCACTGTACTGGTGCATACAGTTTTTAAAGTAAAGGGTGATTGTAATTTTCTATAAGTTAAAAGTAGAACACACCAGATTCTAGCATATTAAAAATGGTATTTGGAAACAAATGTGATTTTTACTCTGCCCTTTTAAGACAATGAAGTTTTAATCAAAACTACAGAGGAGAGATTTAGGTTATGCAAAATTTAGTTGCTTGAATTGACATGGCCGTAATGTTGAGCTTGGAAGTGTTTGTCAGAAGAACTTAGACTATCCCACTGTGTGGGTTTTTTGGGTATTACTTTGCTTTAAGTGGTGGCTTATTCATGTAACATGTGCAGAGGTGGAAAAAGTTTTTTCATCTATAGGTATGTTACTGTTAAAATGAATTAACAGATTTGCACAGTAGTTAGGGATTTTGCTGGTGTTTGTATAAGCTAGAGATAAGCTAAATCAACCTTTCTTTGGGTTAATAGGAGAAAAAGAAGTGTTGTGATTCTCATGGAAGACAAAAAGGGATTTCATCACATTGAATTTCCCTTTCAAATGAGTGAATATATGTGTTTATTTCTGGTTTAAGTTAAGCATAGAGGTCCCCCCTTTTATTCTTGATGGTTTAGATCAGGGTCACCTAGTAAATATTAGGCTTTACAGGCCACAAATACCTCTTTCGCACATTCTTGTTCTTGTAACTCTATAAAAATATAAAAACCATTTTTGGCTCCTGGGCCAACCCCTGGTTTGGATCATTTAATTTTGTTTTTATTATCTGATTTTATTAGTTTGCTAGGGTTACTATAACAAAGTATCAGAGTGGGTGATTTAAACAGTAGAAATTATTTCCTCACTGTTCTGGGGGGTGATAGTCTGAGATCCAGGTATCAGAACAGTTGATTTCTTCTGAGGACACTCTGCCTGGCTTGCAAATGACTTTCTTCTGTGGCCTCTTCACAGGATCTTCCCTCTGTAACTCCTAATAATCTCTTATAAGGATGCCAGTCATTGCCTACCCTAAGGCCTCATTTTACCTTATCTTTTTAAAGACCCTCTTTCCAAATACACATTCTGAGGTATTGGGAGGTTTAGAACTTCAATATAAATTTGGGACATGATTCAGCCCCTAACAGTGATACAAGTTTAGATTACTTAATGTAAATTCAACGAAAAAAAGATTCTCCCCTGGTTCCAGTGTCCTTGATATGAACAGAAACTGAAGTGCTTATATACTTGGTTTCTGATAGAACCAATGTAATAATTAGGTCACCATATGTTGCCCCTCTCTTACTATAGGTTCTTAATATGCAGCTTGACTTTAACAAACTGTAAACAGTATTGTTAAATATCTTCAGGTTATGTTGTTAAATGTGGCTACAAAAGCATGTTTACCAGAGTATTTAAGTAGCTTTTTGTAAACATATTGGGAGAAGAATCCTCTTATTAATCAGATTATTTTTAGCTTTTAATATATATTTTTTCTTTATACACACACACACACACACACACTTTTTTTTCCCCCAAACAGGAAAGGTTTGAAGAATACTACAATGAATCCTCACGAACCCATTATCCTACTTCAGCATGATCAGTCCAGGATCATTCTTGTTTTATCTACCCACCCCTTTCTTCCCAATGGATTTTATTTTGAAGAAAACCCCAGACATGGTTCTTTAAAATAAGGAACATCTGCAATCTGGATACCTTTGGCAAAAGGCAACTCTTATTTACCAGAAAAACAATTTCTAAAACTTTAGAATAAGGGGAGAGTTTATATAGCCCAAGTGATAGAGCACATGCTCAGCATACATGAGGTCCTGGGTTCAATCCCCAGTACCTCCTATAAAAATAAAGAAATACATAAACCTAATCCCCCCTCCAAACTAAATAAAAAAATAAATCATTCTTCTAAAACTTTAGAATAAATGACAAGTAGACAGTCATAGCCAGATTTTTTGAGCTGTGGGTATTGCATTCTTTGTTTTCTTGTGTCTTAATTGAATGGAAGAGATTGATTTTTTTTGGCTTTTTAAATTTTTTAATAATGCAATTTTACAGTTAGACTGGGTTGCTCTAAAGGAAGAAAGTATTCCATGCAAAAACCATGTAATATTATTTTATAGAAGAATTATGAATATAATCCCCATCTACTCATCTTCCAGATTAAACACTTAGCAAACTTTTTTGCTTTGTCTATCCACATTTGCCACATTGCTTTATCTATTCTTTTTTTCCTTAATTTAAAGCAAACCCCATGTAATTTTATTTTCATCGTGAATGGACTTTTTTCCCATAAAAACAATGCCCTTCACACTCAGCAAAGCTAATAGTTTACATGTCATCTAATAATCTGTCCATATCCAGGTCTTTACAATTTCTGTATTTTTTTTTTCTTCTTTTTGGTTGTGGGAATATTAGTGTTCTTTATGTTCAGTTTGCTTGAATCAAGAGGCAGAGCACATTTACACATTGCACTTGTTTGATAACTCTTATGTCTTTCTTAATCTAGAACAGTCTTCCCTCTTCTTTATGCCATTGAGTTAAAAAAAATATTATGAATTGTCTCTTGTGGTGTCATTTAACTTGTTTCTTTCTTCATATTTCCTGTGGACTGGAATTAAGTTTACTGTGAAATACATCGTGTTGATCAAATCAGTAGCTGAATGTCTAGTTGTCCCATTTTTAATGATGCTAAGATCCTAAGTTTTTATCTACTGTTCATCTAATCATTGTTAATGGTCCCATCCATTGGTGAACACTGCCAAATCAGTGTAAAGGTTGCAAAATAGTGATTTTTAAAATTTTTGCTCCTCACATTTTATTCCACACCAAAGCTGGAATTCTGTAAAGAAGTTTCCTTCATAAACTGGTCCTGTTTAATTATGAATAAAGACTCATAAAAGGAAAGAAGGATAAATGCCTAATTCTTTCTCTTTAATTGCCTGTTTGTAAAGAATTGAAACTATACTCTCTTCCATTGATCTAGAGTTGTGGGTCGTTTGTATTATATTTTTAATCAACATAAACTCAGATTGTTTATTTTATTCAGTGTGCTTGGATCAGTTTGCAGTTATTCTTTCTGGTGCTCAGGTTGTCCTTGGTCAAGGAGAGGGAGACCCTAGTTGTTGCCTCCTGTTTTGACTGATCTCATGATTTTTAATACCTTCATTTGCACTAGGGATGTCTTGAGCTCAGTTATATTTTCCACTTTGAGGCTGAGGTCAACCATTTCACTATAGGAATTTATTCCCTTTTAGTTGGAAATAAATAGTATTTTGGCACTGGAGTGTTCATTGACCTATATTTTTATTGTTCGTGCTTTTTAAGAGATCTGTTTACTTAACTTTAAATGCCAAGGTTCATAAATTTTCAAATTAAAAAAAATTTTTTTTCCTTTCCAGTTTATTGAGGTATAATTGACATACAGCAGCATTGCATACATTTTGGGGGGGTAATTAAGTTTTATTTATTTATTTATATGGAGGTACTGGGGATTGAACCCAGGACCTTGTGCTTGCTAGGCATGTGTTCTACCACTAAGCTATACCCTCCCCTGCTAAAGTTTTAACTATATATTAAGTTAAAGACTGAACATGTTACTGCATTGAGAATACTGTTTTTGGCAAGAAAATGAACTAGAAATAATGTTTGGCATATTGGGACCTGACCTGTTCATAAAACTCCTTAATTGTTTATTAGCTATATATTAACATAACTTAACATTAGAAGTTGTGACTCTTAGTCCTCCTTAGGTTAGATGTTTTTTTAAAGGCATTTTAAAATGTCCCCCTCCCTGTCCCTTTTTAAAATTTTTGTATATATACATTTTTTATTATAGTCAGTTTACAATGTCAGTTTCTTATGTACAGCTTAATGGTTCAGTCATACATGAACATACATACATTTCTTTTCATATTCTCTTTCACCATAAGTTACTACAAGATACTGAATATAGTCCTCTACCTTTTAAATCTGCCAGTAGATGCCTAAAGAAATAGCTTTTACTCTTGCTGATTGTTAGTATTTAGGCTTTGGAAATTGCCATCTATAATTTTTAACTAAAGATCTGATATCAGTGTTCTAGGGTAGAGTGTGACTAGTCAAGTTTATCAGTTGTGTAAAAATGTTAATGAGCATTTGGCTGCAACTTTGGAACTTGAAACTGTACTCCTTAGAGTTGGGAATTTCAGAGCTCAAAAACAAAACAGTTCCTTTCAGTGACTTAGTAGTGTTTGAACTAATTTTTTAAAATTTTATTTTGAAGTTTTAAGTTTACAGAAAAGTTGCAAAAAATACAAAGAATTCCTGTATAGCCAATAACTTTGATTTTTAGACAAGCAGCACACGCTTATTTTTAAAAAATAATTGAAACAGTTGAGTGATGTGGTTCTACTTCTTTTCTGTCATCTTTCTGACTCATTCTTTAGAGGCAAATGCTGTTAATTTGTGTGTATGTTATTCTCCTTGGAATTTTTATGCATGTGTAAATATTAATCTAACAAGTCTTAAAGATGACAAAGAAAAATTTTTAAGTATTTACCGCATACAATCTTTATTGCCTGTTAACCAACCGTATTTGACCATATTTGCTTCTAGTGGATTTTTAGCTATATCTAAAACATAATTTCAGTGGATGGATAGAAATATGGGCAGGTGACACTGAAGAAGACAGGAGTCTGTTACAGGGGACAGGAGCTGATGAATAATAAGGAAAAAGCAACTATTCCAGGTTGCTTCTAGTATAGTGAATATGGGATGCAGATATAGATTAAAAGATGAGGCTGTAAAGAAGTTTAATTCTTTACCTAATGTCGTTGTTTAGAATCATAAAAGTTTCTTATGTAGTCAGCTGTAGGCGAGAACTTTTTTGAGGACAAATACTGCCATTTCTCATACTTTTTAATTCTTCCCTCAGTTCCTAGCATTGTAAGTAGAAATGTTGAATGCTGTATTTCAGTTAATGGTGCCATTAGTCCTTTCTTGGTTTTTTAAGTTCTGTTAAGTTGAATTTTAGGAGCATGGCTCTAAAGGAGTAGCACATAGGTTTTGACAGGGCTACCTAAATGATTATTGAGCATTTTTCATTTTTAAAAAATCCTTCCTATGATGAAAATGTATCATGTTTTAACTTGAATGCAGCTATTAGGGTAAAAATGTAGTTTCCATTTAAAATTGTGATAAACTGCCTCAAAATAATCAGTGTTCTGAGGGAGTACAGAAATAGGTTACTTACATGCTAAACTTTGGAGGTTTATGTAAATATTCAGTTAGTGAATTCCAGCTTACCTTTGTCTAATTTTATCTCTTTGTAGGCAGCCTGCTTCTGCAAAGTGGTACGACCGAAGGGACTACGTCTTCATTGAATTTTGTGTTGAAGACAGTAAAGATGTTAATGTAAATTTTGAAAAATCCAAACTTACATTCAGGTAAATTACCATTTTACATTACTGGGTAAAAAGCTTGTTTCAAACAGCTTGAATAACTTTGGCTTACTTGTTTTGTGTTTTCACTGAAGTTATTGTTAATCTTTACCTCTTTGAAGAGACTATTTTTCCCTTTTTTTTTATACAGTTGTCTTGGAGGAAGTGATAATTTTAAACATTTAAATGAAATTGATCTTTTTCACTGTATTGATCCAAATGTAAGTAGTCATGCTTTAATCCCAATTTTCTTAACAGTTCAGAGGCTAATTAGGTATTAAGTGTTTTGCATTATTTTCCCCTTCTGCTTTTCTGCATTTTTTTTTCTTTCTTTTCGGGGATAGGGGGAGGGAATTATATTTGTTTACTTATTTATTTTTAGAGGAAGTACTGTGGATTGAACCCCAAATCTCATGCATGCTAAGCACGCACTCTACCATTCCTCCCCACCAAATGTATTCTTTTTATTCTTGTTATCACTGTCTTGACTCAGGGCCGTATTCTCTTTTTTAAAACATTATTTTTTTAAGGCTTTATTCGCCTTGTGGTTTTTTTTTGTTTGTTTTTTGTTTTTTGCAGTTGGATAACTTATGAAATCCTTAGTAGTCTGGGGGGTGTTTCAGGGTTTAGAGAAAGTGTAGAGAAAGAAATTAGGAGAAGTGACAAATAATGAGTAACAAGCTCCTTTGCATCCTGTAGTGATATCAGAGAGAGAAATGCTGTGATGGTGCTTGTTTTTGTTTTTAGGATTCCAAGCATAAAAGAACGGACAGATCAATTTTATGTTGTTTACGAAAAGGAGAATCTGGCCAGTCATGGCCAAGGTTAACAAAAGAAAGGGCAAAGGTAGGTTTCTTTTTCTTTGTTTGAAAGTTTAATATGTTTAAGTAATAAAAAGTACATTTACATCAAACTAAAAAGTTTCTGCCCAGCAAAAGAAACAGTCAACAAAAGGAAGAGACAACGTACTGAATGGGAGAATATATTTGCAAATTATGTATCTGATAAGAGGTTAATACCCAAAATATATAAAGAATTCATACAACTCAACAGCAGAACAACCCAGTTAAAAAACGGGCAAAGGATCTGAATAGACATTTTTCCAAAGAAGACATACAAATATGCAGGAGGCACATGAAAAGATGTTCAACGTTACTAATTATTAGGGAAATACAAATGAAAACCATAATGAGATAATCTCCTTATATCTCTTAGAATGGCTAATATCAAAAAGACAAGAAATGACAAATGTTGAAGAGGATGTGGAGAAAAAACCCTAGTACACTGATGTTGGGATTGTAAATTAGTGTAGCCATTATGGAAAACGGTATAGAGATTCCTCAAAAAATTAATAATAGAACTACCATATCCAGCTATTCGACTTCTGGGTATTTATCTGAAGAATATGAGAACACTAATTGGGAAAGATACATACCACCCGTATGTTCATTGCAGCACTATTTATAATAACCAAAATATCCATTGATGGGTAATGCATAAGCTGTGGTGTATGTATTCAGTGGAATCCTACTCAGCCGTTAGAAGAGAAATCTTGCCATTCTCGACAACATGGATGGACCTTGAGGGTAACATGCCAAGTGAAATAAGTCAAAAGGAAAAATACAAATCTAATTTTAAATAATGTAGCAAATGAACAAACAAAACTAAAACAGGCTCATAGAGACGGGGAGCACATTGGTGGTTACCAAAGGGGAGGGCCTGGAGGGATGAGTGAAAGGAGTTATGGGAGGTCAATTGCATGGTGACAGTAAGTGAATTTGGAAGATGATCACTTTGTGGTGGTTACAGATACAATGTTGTATACCTGAAACTTTCATTTTAAAAAGTATATTAAAAACATTTGTTTAGTGTAAGGAGTAATAGTGTTCTTGTTTCATATCTAGGTGCTATTAATATTATGGCCCTGTGTTCTGCATATTTTTCTCTATTTTAAGATTTATTGTCATTAACTTAATACCAGGTGTGGTCAGAATAAGATCAGTCAGTAATTGATGCAGAATCTTCTGCATTCAAGAGTCAGACTTTGCTTAGAAGTATAAATTATTCAGGTGTCAGATCTGAGCACATCTTCGTGCCATTAAAAAATAATAATAATACATTAATCAAGTTGCGCTTTTAACAGCCGAGGAAGAAGCTTCGTGAAACTATATTTATCAGTACTTCATTTTACTTCACGCTAATTTTTCTAGTGTATTTTTTTGTGCTAATTCCATGCCTCACTAGTCGGTATGAACTCACAGTTCAGAAAATGTAGCCTTAAGATACAGGCCAAAGAGTACAGGATAACCTAATCATAGGGTGGTTATTTGTATTGATCTATAGCTTAATTGGCTTAGTGTGGACTTCAATAATTGGAAAGACTGGGAAGATGATTCAGATGAAGACATGTCTAATTTTGATCGTTTCTCTGAGGTAAGTTCTTTTAAATTCATTCTTCCACCTCCCTCCCAGTAAATTTTTGTGTAGTCAATTTAATTTGGTTTTAAAAACCTAGTGATAAATTTAAGCTATGCATTGTTTTACTGTAAGACCATTCTGCAGTAAAACCAAGGAAGATCTTAACAGTAGTCATTTAACATTCTATGAATTTTTAAAAATTAGTGTTAAGTTCTAAAGTTGATGCATAAAGACAAAAAATAAACCATATAGTCAGTGCAACACAGCTAGTTTTTCTAGCATTGGAACAGATTTTGTTTTATAAGGAGTATGAATATAGTAATTGGCTTGCATTTTAGAGCCATGTAATATAAATATACACAAGAATCATGGTAACATGTGTACAATGAATGGTCTATAGGAATATTTTATTTGTTTTATTTCATTAGATGTTTTAACTATAGCTTATTATTAAATGTAGGGCTATTTTGGTTACAAAATCAAGAACAGGGTTTTAAGAAGCTTGTTTTTACACAATGTTACTGAAATACATGTTGCCATGGCCAAAGGAAAAAAAATCATTGCTTTCTTTTAGATAGACAAGATCTTCTCAAATGTGCTACAGTAAAGCTATTCAGGAAAGAGAACATTAGACTGTAAATAGAAGATAAGTCTGTGAAATCTGTTTCTCATTGTGATTTGAAATTTTAATTGACTGTATACTTTTATATTCTTTGAAAACAAAGAGTTAAAAGGAGTAAGTTTCCAGTGTCATCTATGCAGCTTCTTACTTGACATCTATCCTCATGTGGCTCTGGCACCTTGATTTCAAAAGAGAGAAGGGAGATAGGATATTCATGTGATTCTCCTAAATTGTGCTACTCCTTACCTGTAGTAATTGGTGCCACCATTTACCCAGCTATGCAAGTCACAACTTACTAACACTGTTCTCTTTCACTGCCTCTCTCTATCCAATATAATATTAACTACTATCTTTGTTTGTATTGTTTTTACTTCCTAAATAGCTCTTGGACGTATTCAGTTCTGTCTTTTGCCATTGCTTCTCAGGACCTAGGGCATTGTACTTGGCACATTTTGAGCATTTTTTTCCTGCTCAAAGAAACTTAACCAGTATTCAGTAGTGTTTTCAGGTGTAGAGAAACTCTTTACTAGTTATTCAAATTATTCAAAAGTAGATTGCCTAGAATTTTTTTTCTTTTTAAATTTTTTTTTGGGAGGGGAGGTAATTAGATTTACTTAATTTATTTTTAGAAGAGGTACTGGAGATTGAACCTAGGACCTCGTGCGTGTGGTCTACCACTTGAACTATACCCTCCCCTCTGCCCAGAATTTTTCTTAAATACTCTTCTGTGAACTACTCTTTTTTAATTTTTAATACTTTTTTGAGGGGGTAATTTAGTTTTATTTACTTATTTTTTATTTATTTTTTAATGGAGGTACTGGGGCTGAACCTAGGAGCTCATACATGCTAAGCATGCACTCAACCACTGAGCTATACCCTCCCTCCCCCACCAGAATTTTTATACCGACAGATTTGAGTAGGTATCTTTTTAATGTAATTTATTTACTTTTTTCCCCTTAAACGGAGGCGCTGGGGATTGAACCCAGGACCTTTTGCATGCCAAGCACATGCTATTACCCCACCTCCCTTGAGTAGCTTTCTTTTTAAGGCCCCTTCTAATTCAGAGGTCTAGGTAAGCATGTATTTTTGAATTCCCCACCTATTAATAGTTATTTAGTCTGGTTATTTGTACCTCTTTAAATAATGCACTGCTTGCTTTATGATGAGAAACAACTAAAGATGGGAAATTCTTTATGTAAGTATGCTCTGTTCTCAGTTTATTGTAAGTACACAAAGGTATTTTCCACAGTCTGTACCTTCTCTTTCAAGGATTATGTTTGTTTTCTGTTTGTAACTTAGTTACTGCTGTTTATCCTTTGATTTAATATTCACGTCTTTTATACAAACTAGTCAGCCCAAAGGACTTTATTTTAAATTACTTATCGGTTCTTTACAATATTTAGAACTAAAATGAGAATACTATAATACACCTGCCAGTTAGTTCAAGATAATGGAACTTTACAACTATAAATCCCATTCTTTTCCTTTTCACCAACGGTAACTGCTATTCAGAATTTTGGTGTTTAATTTTTACATCATACCTAGATACCTTGTATGAATTTTAATAACTTCACTTTTCTTCAGTGAGAATTTACTCTTAACATCCCTACAAGTTGCCAGGATTTTAATTACCTATAACCTTATCTTTTCTAGAAAGGAAGATACCTAATATTTAATTTGACTTTTTTCAATTGGTGGAAATCTATGGCAGACTTAAGGTTTATTCTGGAGCGTGCAACCTAATAATTAGGGCTTAATTTAACATAATTTTTAAAACTAATTTTTACACTTCAAATAGATGATGAACAACATGGGTGGTGATGAGGATGTAGATTTACCAGAAGTAGATGGAGCAGATGATGTAAGTCTATAAATTCTTTTCTATGTTTACTTAAATAGTAAGAAACAATGTATTTACAGGTTGTTTTACGTAGACTCAAGATTGCTTTTTTTTGCCACTTTTTTTTCCCCCAAAAAAATATTGCAGGGAGAAGTAATTTTTTTAATGTGCCCATTTTTAAGGGATGGGTACCTTCTAAGAAACAGGTGTCCCATGGACCGTTCTTAAAGGGCCTAGATTTATAATTCAAAATAATTACTGTATAGAGACATTATATGCCTTTAATTAAGAGTTAGTTTAGGAATTATTTGGACAAAGAAAGTTGAACAGGTTTTACAGCAGAATTGGTCAGAGAGACCTAGAGTAAACGGATGTTGTGAATTTAAAGAAGGATATACTAGATGATTATTCTCAGCATTTCCCCACCTGGCATCCTGTTAACATCTTTAAGAAGGTTGTTCAGTGCAATTTGTATGATGATTCAACAGCTAGGATTAGAGTTGATTGTCTTCTGTTATGCCAGCGGTCTTCATATTGAGCCATTTTCCTCTTCCATTGAATGCCAAGAGAGAAGAGAAACCATTTTATACCAAGATTCAGTCTGGTTGATAGGAAAGGATTTAAAGGATGGGCTCAATTCCCACCGAAAGGCGCACATCTTATAGAAAGATAGATCCTTGGCAATACATCTGTTTGTCTTAAGTAAACCTGTTCTTAAGTCCATTGATAAATTTGTAAGACTGATATAACCACATATCTTTGCTACTTTAGTCAAAAATACTTCAGCTTTTTAAGGCAAACTGCTCAGTTAGCAGAGGAATATTTGATCAACTTGGTAACTTCTTAAATTTCCCTTTCTGCAGGATTCACAAGACAGTGATGATGAAAGTAAGTATCTTTGTAAAAAGTATGTTTACACAGTGATATTTCACATCAAAGACCAAACTCTCCAAATAGAGAAGTTTAACTTCTTTACAAGTCTTGGAAGACACATGATTATTTTCTTTATGACTGCTAGTATAGCCAAAGCAGAAATTTGAATGAATTGAGATTCAAATTTTTGAAAGAAACAATTCTCTTGTCTGCTCTTTCCTATTATAAGACTTCAAGTTATTAGATTATTCCCTTGTAATTTATACTGATCTTTTAAAAATCCTTTCAGAAATGCCAGATCTGGAGTAAGGAATGTTGTCATCGCTGGATTTTGAGAAAGGAAGAAAACTTCTCTGCAAGATTTCATAAGTGAGAGAATTCCTGAGTTGATAGCTCTAAAGGCAGATGCTGAATTTGCCTTCTTTAACCCATTTTTCAACCTGTTTGTTTTTTTTTAAAGGCTTCACTAAGGGTTGATATGTACCATTGTATGGGGCAATTTTAGGTCAGCTAAGGCAATAACCTTATGCATGAACATTTCCCAGACTTCTATGATGCTGTTGAGGTCCTAGGCAATTGAAACAGCAGTTGTGATAAATAAATAAAAACATTTCACTTAAGTCTCCTTTACTTCATAACATAGAAGATACTGACATGGTAGGAAGTTCTTGGCTTGGGGAAAGTAACTAAATTTTAGATTTTAGAACATGGACTCAGTGGCTGAAACAAATTGGTTGATACCTTAAACTGGTAACCTGTTGTTCCTCTGGTATATCCTTCAGGATTGTTCCACTAAAGTTTTATTTTTCAAAGAATTTACTTTACGTTATTGTATGTAAGTGATCACTTGTCAGTGTTCCAGATGTATCTTAGCTAAAACTAGTGAATGCCCTAACTTAGATGGTTTTGAAGCCTGTACATTTGGTATTGTTTGACCCTTAAACTTTTACATCTCTTAGCATGGAGGACAAAGAAAGGCTGTACATTGTTGCTTGAGAGTCTGTACATTAAGACCAAATTTGTATTTGCACTGTCAGTATGGCAAATGAGTGAAAAAAATGTTCATACACTATTGGATTTTTTTTTCTTTCTTTCTTTTGGATTCAGCTTGTACCTGGGCTGAGAACCTCAATTTATTGTTCATGACAGTGGGGATTTTTTTTTTAATGTCTACATTCTTTCTAATAAACTGTTGGAAGACTTCTTGGCTATCCTTTTAAGTGTCTGGTTTACTGTAATTTCATGTATTGCCATTTACTGGAATGGAGTTTTTATTTTTACTTGAGGAAGAATTTGGGAATATTCCTCTGAAAAAAAAGAGGCTTGCTGTAATGTCACAGGAAACCTTTTAAAAATGGATCTGTAATAGAAAATTGTAGACGCACTTTGCAACAGTTGGAAAAGAAAGTGTTGTGATTTGTTTGAAATAAAACTTAATGTGTTGTCCTCCTCTAAATCTTTGAGCTTCTGCATTTTGGCAGTTTTTATTTCCTCCAGCTTTTGTGTATTTGTCATAGCATAGAAATGCTTTGTATTTCAGTACTTGATGTCAGACATTAAGGATCTGTGTTACAGGCAGTGTTAAAGTGCTGGGAGGATACAAAGATTAAGCCTTCAGGTAATTGCTGTGCTCAGGGAGCTTACGTCACAGGCTAGGCCTCCAGACAAACATTAAACAAAAATCTTGGAAAGTGTAGTAATAGATATACATAGGGTATTGTGGGGATTTAGAAGGGAAAACAACCTTTTTTCCTTCCTCCGTTTAAGTATATGACTGTTGCAAGTGATACTCAAAACCATTTTCTTGAAATGCTGCAACTGGAAAATCCTACTTTCTAGGAGCTGTGGGCATAACAGCATTTAGTATTCAGCTCTGTTTTGTTATGTTTCAGAAGTATAACTTAGGTTCTGGTCCTGTTGAGGGAATACAGTTTCCTCATAGCCCTAGATTTTTCCACATTGGGAGGTATGTGTGAACCTTCTGTACTTTAAAAAAATTAAACTTATTGTCCTTTCTCTGGAGCATGCCAGAGGCATCATTATGACTGATAAGTAGTATAGTTCTTAACTTTAGGATAAAACTTAAAATTTTCAAAAACCCTTCTATTTTTATTCTTACTCTCTCAAAAAATCTTTGTATGTCACTTCTAGAAGTTGAAGATTCATTAAGGAATTTGTTTGCTTACTGCCAGCCATTAGGCTATAGCATTAAGAAAGTGCAACATGGTGGATGGGGTAGAGCACATGCCTAGCATGCAGGAGGAGATCCCAGGCTCAATTCCCAGTACTTCCAACTAAGAAAAGAAAGTAACATGATTTCTGATTTCATTCTGTCCCAAGGTACTTAACAATTTTTAAAAGTCTATTTTGTGTTCAAACACTTGAATGGAATTTCATTAACCCCTTACTGCTCAGTCAAGTATGAAGCCTTGTGTATGTTATCTGAGTCCTCTGACTGGAGTATTTCATGCCAGGTGATGAATTGACGGGCCAGAACTTCAGGAGAACTATTTGTCTTTGGATCTCAAATCTGGAATCTGAAGGAAGAAGGGAAGGTGATGAGTTGCTATAAGTAGTATGACGGTTTTATTTACCAATTCAGTTTTGTGCCAGTGTTAATTTTTTCTGTTAAGCAGGAATGATTTTGACAAGAAACGAGTGATAGTGAACTTTACTTGTTTGCTAACATCAAATGCTGTTCCCCATGGCTCACCCAGCATTATGCCAACCCTTGAGAACAATATAGGCTGGGAAGGAATGGGGAAGCAGGTACCTGTCTAAGGCCTACTCTTAACTCCTAAATTTTATCCTCATACCCCTTTAGGGTCTGTGGGCTTAATTTAAACATTAACCACAGTTGATCATTAGTTGGTAGTCTCTTCTAGAAGAGTGAAGGATGTATATCACTACTAAAGCTCCAGCCCTTAGTACAGCACCCGATGTGTTGACTCAGTACATACTTGTTGAATTATTACATCTTGTATGGGTAATGTTTCACCAGTGGGTCTGGATGTAAGGAAAAGTTAGTGTGGTAATTCAGAGTAAAGTGTAAAAGGGTAAACTTAGGCAGTGGCGACGGGAACTGGAGAGAGATTCCACAGGTGTCAAATACGATCTGGTGACAAAGTGAAAACCAAATCGTATTGCTTGTTTACAAGTTATAGTAATATCAGCCTGGATAACTTCATTGTGAATGTGAAAAACCTATCCAGAACTATAACCTAAATTTCTTAGCTTCAAGTCCAATGACTTTGACTTCCATACTCTCCTTAGCACCCCATTCCCATGGCTGTATCTCATGAGAACTTCGAGAGGTAGAGCTGTAAAGCTGCTTCCACAAGTAATGGTCTCCATGAGGAGTATACCTGTCACTCAACCATTGTTCTTTATTTTTTCTGTTCTCACAACTAATTAGACTCAGCTCTAGTCCCTGTTTCTATAGTCCTGTGACTATAGTACCACCTTGATGGTTCTTGGACACTCAAAATAACGGAACTGTTGATTCATAAGTCCCAACCCCAAGATAGGCTTTAATATAGTAGGTGATGTGGGGCCCAGGAATTTGCCATTTAACAGATAACGAGATCAGCCATCAACGTGTGATCCTGGGGTAGCCGCATCAGTCTCACCTAGGAACTTGTTAGATAAAACTTACTAAAAAGAAGCTTGAGAAGATAAGAGTCCAGTGATCTGTCTTAAGCCCTCTACGTGATTCTGATGTGTGCCAAAGTTATAACATGCTCTTTTAGATCTAAAGTGCAGATTCTGAATCAGTTGGTCCTACTGAGATACCAGCCCTGTTCACTGTGACTTTGTGTGGAATATTCTATCTCTCCATTGCCTGATACAGTAGTGGCTGGTCACATAGAGCCATGGTGGATCTGGAATGTGGCTAGTGTGACTGAACACTGAATTTTATTTAATCTTAACTGATTTTAACCCCTAGTGATTACCATAGTAGATAATGCAGATTTAGGTGATTCTGATGCAGGTGTTACCGAAAACAAATTCTTACCAAATGATAGAGGGGAATCTTTCCTAGCATGATACAAAATCTAGAAGCTACAAGGAAGGGTAAACAAATATGACATTAAAAATTACATAGGTCAAAAGATAACCATTAGGTTAAAAGGTAAGTGACATACTTAAATGAAAAAAACAAAGCAGTTTTGAAGAGCACTTAATCATGACAAGCCAATTTTTTAAAATGGGCAAAAGTAGGGACAAGTAATTCACTGAAGAAACATGAATTGCCAATGAACATGAAAGTATTCCTTAGAAATTAGAGAAATACGAATTCAGTCAATGAAGTAATTTCATACGTTTAATATTAGCGGCTTTAAAAGTTTTGGCAAGGATTCTGGGAACCTGGTAAATTATCAAGATGTTTTAGAAGGCCACTTGGCAGAATCTCATTTAAATGACAAAGGTTTTTTTCCCCATTAATTTTTGTCTTTTTTTTAACGACGAAGTTTTAAGCCAACATTTTATTCCTAGGAATCTATTAAAGAAGTACTAGATGGCAGACATAGATGTGTATGAAATTTCCTTTTTTTTTCATGCAGTACTGCATATAATAGCCATTTGAAACAATCCAAATAACCATTAATGGAGTGAAATATTATTACATATTTTCATGGCATAATGTGTAGCCACTTTCAATAAAGTAAAATGTACTGACACAAAGTTCTCCAGAATATAGGAGATCAGAAAACAAATTTTCTGTAGTGTGCTTCCATTGAGGTTTTTAAGAGGAGAGGGGAATAGTTCAGTGGTAGAGTGCATGCTTAGCATGCCTGAGGTCCTGGGTTCAAACCCCAGTACCTCTGTTTAAATTAAATTAAATTAAATAAATAAATAAATAAATGTAACTTCTATGTACATGGAATGGGTAGAAAGTGAATGGGATATATGCAAAGCAGTTTTTTTGGGGGGGTGGGGGAGGTAATTACGTTTGTTCTTTAATGGAGGTACCAGGGATTGAACCCAGACCTCATGCATGCTACACATGCACTCTACCACGGAGCTATTTCCCACCCTCTGCAAAGTGTTTTTCAGTGGTTATTTTTGGGAGTGAGATTTGGGTAGTGATGAAAGGGTTTATTCTCATCCTGTATACTTAGAACTTGTGTATTACTTGTGTTTTTTAAAAAACCCACAAAAACCAAAGTTGTGATCTGACAAGAGAATGTTGGATTCTTGAGGTCAAACTTGAGCAGGATACTTAAGTGAAAGGTCCATGTGAAACTAGTAGGAATTGAAGAGATTAAAAAACTCTGAAGCTAGGGTATTTATTGGATTATTTTTGTGGAATTTCAAATCACCCAAGATGATTGTCAAGAAATACAGTAGAGACAAAGACATTTTATCATTTACTAGAGTATTGAAAGAATATGGGGCATAACCATTACAGATGGTAGTAAAATAAGGAGATGGTGGAAAATGCTATTTTTACATTAAAATTGGTAAAGTTTTCAGTCATAAATTGTGGGGTTAGTCATTTGGAATTAACTTCAGGTAAGAAACCAGATTAGGTCTTTGTGGTCTCTATTTTCCCATGAAAAGTAACTTGTGTTTTACATGAAACACTACTTGGGCTATCTGAAAATAAAGAAATATGAAGTGGGACCAAAACATGTCAGAAGGCTGAAATTAAATGACATTTATTCAGAAAGGCTGTTAAGGCCTATCTCAACCCAAGCTAATCATGTTTATTTACTTTTATTTTAGACAGTACTGCAGGTTTAGCAGGTTATCTGATTTCAGATAGAGGACTGACGGTTGCTAAGGTCAAACACTGACAGCAAAGGAGTTAGAAAATTTAAAAATTTACACACGAGCATAGTAGAGAAAGCTCTATATATCCACCTCAGTTAACACTGAAAACATTTAGCATTGCGATGTGATACAAAGATTTGCTTAATGATAACCCAACTGTCTAGAAAAAGTTGAATTTCCTGATAATGTGCTAAAAAGATGTGCAATACATTTCAAAAAGTGATGAGCCAGAGTTATGTGAAAATTTATGTAGAAATCTTTACTTTTACACCTGGATTAAGTAAATTGTCAGTTTAAATGTGCTTGACGGTTAATAAAGTTTTGGCCAAGACCAAAATTGATGATACAAAACCAAAGGATCTTAACACTAAGTCAATAGTAAAAATACTAGCCAACACAAATACAGTGCTAACTATGTGCCAGGCATTGTTTTAAGTGCTTCTTTCATATTTTAATCTACTTAGTTTTTGAAACAATTCTATGAGATTATCCCCATTCTATCACCTCCTATAATGAGAACGGTATGTACAGTGATTTTAAATAACATGCCCAATGACATCTACTAAGTGGCAAAAAAAAAAAAAAAGATTTTAAACCCAGTCTGGCTCCAGTGGCGGTACTCTTAAGGAGTATCCTTTCCTATTTACAGAAACTTCAACTGTAACAGTTGCGGGAGGCAAATGAAATAGATCCCTCTTATATATGTCCCTATTAAATGGGATGCTGCCCAGTATAATGGGAAGAGCACAGATCACAAAACAAAAATGTATATCCTGTGTTACACTGCAGCCCACTGAACTCACCTTTGACCCCCACATCTCTATGAAATAAATTCCTAATTGCCAAGCCCAATTAGTTCTGCTCAGGCCCTATTTTATAGAATGTTTATGTGATTGATTCTATTGACCACTTTGATTCTTAACACTGTTCTTTGGTCCTCTCCTTATTCCTCTGCTGCTTCCTTTTGCTAGTTTCTTTTTGCCTGCTCCATACATGATGCAGTTTTCTTGAGTTCTTTCCCTCTTACTAGGCAAGATAACCATAGGCATTTCAAAATTTAACATTCTCTTCTATTTCTGTTTTCTCCTTTAAATTATTTGATAGTTCTACGCTACCAAACAGTAGGAAAGTTTCACAAACATGCAGAAAAATGAGAACAAATGTTGGCTGGTAGGAGAAAGTCTGGTGAAGTTGCTCCATGCTGAACTACTCCCATTGGCCATGTTTGTTTTAGGATTAAGGGTCTCATCCATCCTGCCCCCAAACAGCTTTGAATAAAATCAATACTAAAGACAGGATACCCTGTTTATTTTATGATTTTCCATGCTCAAGGACCACACACGTACCTCTCCCCAGCCTCCACTCCCATCCAAGGCTGGTTCCTGCTCCTCTCTCTACACTCATTTCTTTACTCTCTCCTCTCTTTTTGCCTTCCTCACCTGCAGTTCCACAAAAAGAACATGCTGTTTAATGCAAATGTGTGCTTGGAATAGTCTTCCTACTTTACCCTAGGAATGTCTGCTTGCCTTTCGCAACAGTTCTATCAGCCTCCTCCGCTTTGAGGCAATTCCTCCTACATTTCTGGGTGACCCAAACGTATCCCCTCCTCCTTCGTGCATCCACTTTATCCTATACTAACCAGAACCCATCACACTTTACTGCATTTTTTGCTCATCTGTCTCTTTTAAAGTGAGGTCCTAAGTCTTACTTATCTTTGGCGCCTCAGTGCCTAGCACACATTTGTTAAACGACTGGTTACATTAGTTTCTTACATTGTAGCTTTAACTGATATAAATTCTGTCCAGATTCCTGACCTACTGAGTTGTCTGGAAGCTTCCAAAATCATTACTGCGAAGAAAAAACCAAAAAACAAAAAACCCGTGTTTGACTTTAGAGAAGGCTCCTGACTTAGCCAAGGTCACCGTCGGTGGTGTTTCACGGCACTACCACTTCCCTAACCCCGCCCCTGAGACTCTCACCTAGCTCAAGGTCCTTTCTAAGGAGTGAGCCCAAGGACAGCCAAAGACAGACCACATGCTTCCCCGCAGGAACTCGGCCCCTTTCCTAAACGCAGTTCCGCCAAGTACTCTCTCCAATTGACATTTCTGCTGTCCAATTATGTTTCGAGACTCTGAGGGTTGCACCTAACCAGACACTGTCCAATAAAAAAAGGACTTCAGATTAGCACAAATTTTGGCCAATGGTTGAGAAGATGAGAGATTATTAGCTTGTAGAAGCAGCGCTGACAGTAATGAGCAGCAAGCTCATCCAATAGACATGCCTCCTGCAGAGTAGGCCTCGCCCCCTCAGCTGCGGTGAATTGGCGGCCGGACAAGCTGCAGCGCTCAGTCTCCACCCGGGCTCCGCCATGTTGGGACTTGTGGGTCGTGTGGCCGCTGCCTCGGCCTCCGGGGCCCTGCGGGGACTCAGCCCTTCAGCGCCGCTACCCCAAGCCCAGCTCTTACTGCGGGCCGCACCGGCAGCGCTCCAGCCTGGTGAGTGCCTTGCTCTAGGAGCTGGGTTTGTTTCTGCCGCCCATGACCTTGAGACGGGGGCCTTAGTCTCTCAGGCCTAAGGGATCTGTTGGTGCTAGAAGGACGCCAGGGCCAGCGCCGTGCCCTCCAGCTGCGGGAGAACAAGAACGAGAACGATCGGATTCCGTCTCATTTTGCAAAAGGGGTGCTGTGTGACGGAAAAGTGTGGGCAGGTGCATTGACCTTCCCGCGGAATTGGGGCACCGAGCTCTCGCATAATGGGGTTTTGTGGAAGAAGATAGGAAGATGGTGCAGCCGCTTTCTCCGCTCCAGCGCGGCCCTCCCCCTGGACACGCCTTCCGTGCCAGCGGGGGAGGCCGGGCCTGGCCTGAATTCACCAGTCCTTGTGAGTGAAGTTGGGGCTTCCGATAACCTTTAACTGCTCTAATCTCAACTCCTCCCAATATCTTTTTTGTCTGTTAGCCAGAGACTATGCCGCTCAAACATCTCCGTCGCCAAAGGCAGGCGCCGCCACAGGGCACATCGTGGCGGTCATTGGTGCAGTGGTGGACGTCCAGTTTGATGAGGGACTGCCACCCATCCTAAATGCCTTGGAAGTGCAAGGCAGGGAGACCAGGCTGGTTTTGGAGGTGGCCCAGCATTTGGGTAAGTAGAATTTGTTAGGAATAGTGAAGATATTTTTTGGCCCAAGTATCCCCAAAAAACCAGGTTGTCTTCCTTCTGTGATGATTTTATCAAAATGACTTTCGTTCTTCTGAGTTTGCTGAAGCCATATTTCGATACTGAGAAGGAGTCTTGGTTGACTTAGGTATTTCTTGCCAGCTACATTTCATTTAATGTCATGAAGCCAGTTTGTCTTTATGGATAACCCTGCAATGCCTGTATCTGACAGGTGAGAGCACAGTAAGGACCATTGCCATGGATGGTACAGAAGGCTTGGTTAGAGGCCAGAAAGTCCTGGATTCTGGTGCACCAATCAGAATTCCTGTTGGCCCTGAGACCTTGGGCAGAATCATGAATGTCATTGGAGAACCTATTGATGAGAGAGGTCCCATCAAAACCAAACAGTAAGTGTCCTTGTTGCATCTACACACAAAGAAACTTTTTCCTAGTTTTATACATTAAGGTGACAACCTCTAGTATAGCAGAATTTTCCTGCAGAGACTACTTAAAGTGCTGATACATTCTATTAAAACCACACAATGCAGTTTCTTTTGAAGTAAATTAAGGATGCAGAAGTTATGATTTAAAAACAACAAAAAACTGCTACTTAGGGCCCAAGTTCATTATTTAGAATTTTAATACCAATGGCTATTGGTATGTGAAGAAGTCCTATTAGGTTAAGGGTCAGTAAAAGGAAAACCTTATGACAGTGAAAGTTGTCAGAGAATGGGATTATTACTTCTTGAGATAATAAAGTCAGTCCCCTTTATTGCAGAATGTTGGGCTAGATGCTTGGTGACAATTTGTCTAGAAAGTTATATAAGAGATAAGCTGAGTAAAGAGTTAGACTTGAGAAATGAGAGGAACCTTTCAATAAGATGAATAGACACTGATCTTACCTTCTACCTTTACAGATTTGCTGCTATTCATGCTGAGGCTCCAGAATTCGTGGAAATGAGTGTTGAGCAGGAAATTCTGGTTACTGGTATCAAGGTTGTGGATCTCCTGGCTCCCTATGCCAAGGGTGGCAAAATTGGTATGTTAGTGGTGGGTGCATATTTTCTAAACCTAACGTGGGAAAAAAATCCTACCATGTTAGGAGTGGGTACTGAGATCTGTCCCTCACTGATGAGTAGCTTCTGACTTTCGTTCTTCTGAGTTTGCTGAAGCCAGATGCCATTCCTGAGAAGGGAAAAGATGGAAAGAAACAAAAAGAAATTTTAAGTTTTTTTATTTGGGAACATAGAATTCCTAAACATTCTTATTTTCTCAACCTCTCTTAGGACTCTTTGGTGGTGCTGGAGTTGGCAAAACGGTACTGATCATGGAATTAATCAACAATGTCGCCAAAGCCCATGGTGGTTACTCTGTGTTTGCTGGGGTTGGTGAGAGGACCCGTGAGGGCAATGACTTATACCATGAAATGATTGAGTCTGGTGTCATCAACTTAAAAGATGCTACCTCCAAGGTGAGCACTGAGGTGACTGGTGTTCCATATAGTAGTGCCAAGAAACTGTAGCAGTTAACTGTGTTACTAGCTGAAGCCATGCTTTGTATTTTCATTTTAGTGTCCCAGGACCTACAAAGGAAATTTTTGGTAGTGTTTTCCCCCCAACTTCTAATACACTAATGTATTTTTTTTCCCTATTTGTTTCTAGTCTTTGTTTTTTGGTAGATAGTCCCGTCATTTGAAACCTAACTTTGGTGAGGGGAGTTGAAGGTGGTTCATATGTCTCAGATAACCCTATTTTGTGCCTTTGACTTATTTACAGTTAATTTCATTTCTACTATAGGTATTTTGCCTCAGTAATATACGAAATTATCTTTTATGTTGTTTTGAATTGCATCTCTAAAAGGGAAAAGAAATTTTTGAATAAAAGCAGTCACAAGTGACACTTTCTGAGAAGGAGCATTTTTTGGTTGTTTTTCTGATTTGGGGACTTTGGGTATATTGCTTTCATATTCCTTGGCCAGGATTTCTGATTGTGGATTATTGCTGCAGGTGGCGCTGGTATACGGTCAAATGAATGAACCACCTGGTGCTAGAGCCCGGGTAGCTCTGACTGGACTAACTGTAGCTGAATACTTCAGAGACCAAGAAGGTCAAGATGTACTCCTGTTCATTGATAACATTTTTCGCTTCACCCAGGCTGGCTCAGAGGTAAGAGACGGCTTGAGGATGTGGTCCATTTGACCTTTCTGTGGAATGATGCAGATGAGGCTAAAGATGTTCTTACTCTTTCTTTTTTTCAGGTGTCTGCTTTATTGGGCAGAATCCCTTCTGCTGTGGGTTATCAGCCTACCCTGGCCACTGACATGGGTACTATGCAGGAAAGAATCACCACCACCAAAAAGGGATCTATCACCTCTGTACAGGTAAGAACAATTAAATGGATGAAAATAATTTGTATAAAGGCACATACAGAGAAGTATAAAACCTAGTTACTTATATCTCAAAAGGTTTTCAACTGGGTTCATGAGCTCCCTGATACATTGTGTAAAATTCTGTCTGTGCATGTTAAAGACCCTAAAAGATTAAGAAACCCCTTGTCTTTAACTAATTGAAGGTATCCATGTAAATGTAGATCATGAAGTCGTGGTTTCTAGCGTGAGGGGGAGTCTGAAGTTGCATGGAAACTGAGCATTAAATATGACTACTATATATTTTCAAAAACATAGATAGTATATATAATAAAATTATCTAAAAATTTGTCTGAATTATATTAACTTTAATGGTTCACTTTCCTGGTAAACTATTACAATACCACCAGGTTTTTTGTTTTTTACTCTAACAGTGAGTATCACTACCATAGAATTAAAATGTAGAATGAAGAACAAAAGGAATAACAATGAAAATTCTTTAATCACAACTTGGAGGGATCGGATAATCTGTAAGCTTACTCAGCAGCTTTTAGGGATGGTAAGAGTCCACCTTCTTTGAAGTGGATTCTTAAATGGGAGGAAGATAGAGTGGATGATGAGAGGTCAGAAAAGGGGATGGCTTTAGTAGAATTACTTGACTTCCTGCTGCTCTACATGAGTTCTTGGCTCACTTTAGGCTATCTACGTGCCTGCTGATGACTTGACTGACCCTGCGCCTGCCACTACCTTTGCCCATTTGGATGCTACCACTGTGCTGTCCCGTGCTATTGCTGAGCTGGGCATCTATCCAGCTGTGGATCCTCTGGACTCCACCTCTCGCATCATGGACCCCAACATTGTTGGCAATGAGCATTATGAGGTTGCCCGTGGGGTGCAAAAGATCCTACAGGTGAGTATTGCAGGTGAGACCAGTGACCATAAAGTCATACAGAAGGAATTTGGGGACTATATTAGGACCAAATCTTGCCTGGCGACCTGTGATTTGCTTTAGAGCAAGGAAAGTTGAGACCAGCAGTTCCTAGTGACTGTTAATGAGGTCTTTTGGGTTTCTAGTTCTTTGGAATCCAGTTTTTTTCTAACACCTAACAGACTAAGAGTAGGGAGAACAAGACACTGATCTTAGCTGAGGGCCCTCATGACTCCCAAGTAACTAGTTTCAGTTATGAAGTTAGGTGAGGTGCTAAAATGCTTTGTACAAAGCTCATTGCAAATATAAAGTTGTATTAACCCTTAGGTTTTTGTCCAAATAAAGAAATGTAAATGCTTATTAGGGCTTCTCTTATCTTGTTTTCCTCATAGGACTACAAATCCCTCCAGGACATCATTGCCATCCTGGGTATGGATGAACTTTCTGAGGAAGATAAGTTGACTGTGTCCCGTGCACGGAAAATACAGCGTTTCTTGTCTCAGCCATTCCAGGTTGCTGAAGTCTTTACAGGTCATTTGGGGAAACTGGTCCCCCTGAAGGAGACCATCAAAGGATTCCAGCAGATTTTGGCAGGTAAGGTTTCAGGTATAAAGCTGAACATAAAATGGCAGAGAAGCCAAAATCCCTTAAATATTTGCTGTGCTGTGTTTCTATTCCAGCAACCATCAAGAAACACGTAAGTGCCTACTTACATAATTTTTATATAAAAATAGTTATTTCCCATCAGTTTTCTTTGGAAATACTCAACTTCTGAGAACGAGACACTGAGTGCTTGCAGTGCTAGCTACCCTTCTAAGTGAATTACAACATCCTTACAAGGAAGGCATTATTCTGTTTTACAAGTTAGGAAAGTTGAAGCACAGAAAATTTTAAATAATCCATCCCAATATACAGCTGAAGTAGAGAGCAAGAATTTGAACTCAAGTTATGTGACTCTGAACCATTCGTTCTTAATCTGTACTGCAGCATGTATTGTAAATTGGATTTTTAAGGGAAGTTTGTTAAGATTTTGAAGATGACTTTTCATTACATTCTGACTGGTGGCCTCAAGTGGTGTGGTATGTACCCACTACAGAAAATTGATATCCCTCTGCTTCTCACCAGTTGGGGTTTTTTTCCATATAGGTGAATATGACCATCTCCCAGAACAGGCCTTCTATATGGTGGGACCCATTGAAGAAGCTGTGGCAAAAGCTGATAAGCTGGCTGAAGAGCACTCGTGAGGGGGTCCTTTTGGCAAACTAAGCACTCATCCTCTGTGCTGTCTCTCCATGCCCCTAATCCAAAAATTGCAGTTTTTTTCCTGTAAGCCACATGAGAGCCTTGATTGAAGACATTGTGTGTTCTGTCTGAAGAATATTTAAGGTTTCCAATAAAATGTACATCCCTCAGCATCTGTCTTTTTTTCTTGGTCCTGACAACACAGCTAACATTGACATTTTTAACAATTTTAGGGTAGCCACAAGAAACAGCAGAAAATAGGCCATTTATGTTTGAAATGGGGTCATTGAAAAAGAAAAGCCATTGTCTTGGATTGATGAACAACTGCAGTCTTGTGAGGGGTTTCCTTTGGATGATGTGATCTTAATAGTAGGGCCTCAGTTTTGGTCCTTTTGTGTCATTGTTCAAAGCAAAAGGATTGTTTAGAAGAACATATTGGGGAAAATGGTTTGAAAATAATTGCTATTCTAAAAGAAGACAGGTTAATCACTGAATCAAACTTTTAGGAAATCTGAAGAATTAATACTGAAAAATGCAAAAATTGAGTCAAGAAGGCCCCCATCTATTACCACCTTCATTTTTTTTTCAGAAGGTGTTCCTAATTGCCTCCTGACTTATATTATGGGCAAGAGTTGTATGTTTGTGATTCCTTGAGACAGGGCAGGATATAAAGTACCATGAGGCCTATCCTGAGACCCAGTAAAATCCCTTTAAAAAAGTTGGAGAAAGTGTGTTAAAGGGACAAAGTAATTTTCAGGGTTGCTGGGCTTAGGTTTCTGAACTAAATAATGGAATTAGATAATTTCCCTTTCATTTTAGCCCACTAAAAGGTGAAGGATTATAAAGAATACTCAAAAGTACATCCACCCTTTCAGTTTCAAATACTTGCTAATAGTGCAAGGTTGGATTTGGTACTCTTTAAATATTCTTTTCTGGGTCCAGACCCGTCTCCCATTGCCCTCTGGTGGTAGGACTAGAGACTGCAAGAACTCTGATCTCACCATTTTGAAATCCATGAAGGCCATTTGCTGGGATGTGGTTCTTAGCTAATAACTGTTTACAAACCAGCTGGGGCTTTTGTCCTGAGGAGGAGTCTGAATCTATAAGCTCCACCCCGAGGCACTCAGGTTGGCTAGAAGCAGGGCAGGACAAACAGATCCCAATTCAGAGGCCCCTAGGGGCTGAAGGTTGGGGAGGGGCCTTGGGAGAGGCGCCAGGGGTGGAGTAGGGGCCTCTAAGTTTCCTCCCATCTGCCTATGACGTCCTTGGCACCAGTCTTCCCTGTGTCGTGATCTGGACAGAAGGTGGAGCCCCTGAGCCGCCTGTGCCTGGTAGTTTGCTCCCAGAAAAACCTGGATTTGGGGAAATGCTGTTATGGGGGTGGGGCACTTCCTCTAGGTTCTGACACAAGTGTGGGTGAGAAGTTGGTGCAGAAGGCCCCAGGGAATGGGTCAGCTCCTTCTGCTCTGTTTTCCCATGTCATCCAGATGCAGACCTGGGAACTGTGATCCTAAATGTCATTTCTCTGTCTCCCTCCCCCGACACACGTACGTCTCTCAGCATTCATCGAGAACCTTCTCCGTCTCATAAGCTGCAACTATTTATTTCCTTCCCCCTTCACCACTCTCTTCTTGTACCACACCACTGGAGTGTCAACACAGCTCTAACCTTCCTCCATGTTTCTCCTGGTTCTGCCGTGTCCTCACAGCCTCCTCCCTCTCTACCCAGAGAAAGCCCCGCCCTTCCCTCCTCCCTCCCCACCCCAGTCTGTCACACAGGGACATCACCCTACAGCAGTTCAGGCTGTGGTTCGCAGGAAGCATACATTGGCTTTTTGATTCGTGCTAGTTCCCAGCTCACAGTTTGGGAGGATCTAACACCAGCCTTCACGTGAAGGGGGAACCAAGGACAGTGAGGAGCTGGGTGGTCCCAGCCCTGGAGCCCTGCCAGCCTGACATGGGTAAGTATGAGGACCAGCCCCCGGGGAAGGCCTGAGGGATGCCTACCTCCCTCCCTGCCTGACTCAGCAGGGGTGGGGCCTAACCTTTGCTCTCTTGAGGGGTGAAGGAAGGGAAACCGGAGTATAGGGGCACAGGGCTCAGCTGGTGAGGCTGCCAACCAAAGGATCATGAGCTTTGGCAAGCTCAAGCTCCAGGGAAGAGCCTGAGACTGCACGTTAGGTGGGGGCTCTCCTTACCAACCCCATCCCCCAGCGCTTCCCCACTTAAGCTGCTGAGATTCAAGTGATATTTTACAGTACTCACTGCTGGCCTACCCCCTTAAAGTAAATACCATTTTTGATCGCGTTAGAGGGTTTTTAAGGTGCTTCTCCCCTTATTTTCTCCCAGGCCTTTTAAGTCCGTCTTCTCTCCTCCCCCACCCTGACCCACCACCAGGTGGGGGCTGCACTGAGCAGCTGCTTCCTGTTGCCCCAGAGGTTGCTGCAAGGGTGGTGGTGGTTGGGGGAAAACTGAACTATAATAAAGCCGATTCTCACGGTCCCCCATCAGCCTCTTTAGGGCTGCTACTGGCGGCCCCCCACGCTCCAGTCACTGAAAAGACACAGAGGTAGGATTGAGGTTAAAAGGCCTAGGAAGTCTTTGCACTCGTGGCTTCCTGATTCCAGAGGCTTTGAAACTTGAGCAGTGCTGAGGGAAGGAGGCTGTGCCCTTCCACAGCTGTAGGGATCGGGCCCCTGAGGAGCTCAAACACCTGGAACCTGTTCACCTAGTAGGGCCGTTGTGAGTTACCCTCAGCAGGCTCGGCCTTGAGTTCCCTCTCAGGCACTTCCATTTCTCGGGAATCCCTGTGATTCTAACTGCCTTCCTGGCCCTCCTTTGTGAAGAGATCTTTGCCGGCGCCCTCGGAGCGCGGGCGGATCTCTCCCAAGTCCTCCACTTCGGACCCACCACCATCCCCCACCTTAAGGCAGAAGTTTCTGTCTCTTCTTCCTGGGATCTGTTCTCTTCCTCCATCTGGGATCCTTCCTGGTTCTGGCCCCTAGGAGACGCCACCCGCTTCCCCCTCCCCCAGCCGATTCTTTGCGACAGCCCTACCCTGGCGCTCGTCCTTACCCCAGTAGCTCCTGCCCCTTTAAGTGCTACCCCCCCCCCCCGCCACCGGCCCACGGCTGGGGGAGGAGGCGCCGCCGCCGCCCGGCTGGGCCACCTGCGCCGCTGCCGCCGCCGCCGCCGCCGCCCGGCCCTGCTCCAGGTGAGGCCCGGCACCCACGTCCGGTCTAGGAGTCCCCAGGCGCGCCATCTCTGCAGTCCCCTGCCCCGGGATCTCCGCTGCCCTGGACTCAGGATTTGACCCTCCCCCTGCGGGAGCTGCCCTTCCTCTCCCCTGCACTATCTACTCGCCCATTTCTTCCCTGTCCTCTGCGACCGGAATCCGGAGGCTTCTCACGCCTCTCGGCCAACCTCTCCCGGGTACCCCTCCTATTCTGGACCCAGGATCTCCCCCTCCCCCTCGCCTTCCTCCCCAGAAAAATCTCCCGCGGTCTGGGTTTCGCCTCGTTCCCTCTGGAACCATCGCTTTCCCACGCCATCCTAACCTCCAATGGGAGGGGGAATAACCGCCACCCCAACTCCTCTCCTTCCCCATAGTAAGGGGGGTTGGGTGTTATCATAGACTAGAGTCTCTTTCAGGCCTTGCTCTGCTTAGCCCTTCAAGTACAACTAACTCCCATCCAAAGCTTTTCTGTAGCCTTCACCCCACCCTACCTCTCCCAGGGTTTGGGGGGCGACCTCAGCACCCGCCAACCAGCCCAGGTGGAGAAGGCCCTTTTCTTGGGCTTGGGGCGGGCTGGTCCAGCCTAGGAATCGGGAGAGGGTCGCACCCAGAATATTGTGGTACTGGGCTTAAGGACAGTGGTGAGTGGCTAGGGCTAAGTCTCTAAGGGTTTGGGCTTGGTAAGAATGACCTGGGAAGCCCAGCCTTCTCTATTCAGATGCAAAGAGAGTCTGAAGGAAATTAGGGCTTTCTCTGTCCTCTCCTGAGACAACCGAGGAGAAGCTCGTGGGGGGAGTTTGAAAGGAGACTGTACTGCATCCGAGGGGCACATACCAATTTGGAGTGAAGTGGAGGGGTTATGGTCTTTTTGATGTGTTATAGGAGAATCTGGCCTCCCCAAAATACAGAGAGGGAGGAGACTGTTTTGCACTTAACCTGGAGAGGGAAGGGAGACAAATTGGAATGGTTACAGGGTTGGGGGCCATCTCCCTACTAGACCTTGTTAACACTGTGAACCATTCAGCCAGTGAGGACAAGGGAGGTCTTTAATAATTACCCCACCTCCGTTGGGAAATTCTCCCTCCCTCCAAGTCCAGCTGCGACCCTAGCTCTGTCCCTTCTCTCCTTGCGCTCTCATTCTACCTGCCCTCCCCCTACACTCCAGAATGAAGGGACAGGGTGTCTGGATTGGCTTCAGACTCTTCTGATTCTCTTTTCATGGGCTGAGAGAGAGCTGGGGGGAGGAGTGGGTGGTCAGCAGTGGTGTTTGGGATTGAATTCCAGGAGTACCTGAATGCGGAGAGGAAGATAGGTGGAAGGATGCGAATGAATCCCCCCACTCTCCCTTTCTGTCTCTTCCCCCTCCCCAGCAATCTGGCTCCTGAGTGGAGCCACGCACAGTGGCAGCTGACCCCAGAGTCAGGGTGGTGCAGCAGAAACACAAGGAGGGTGAGAAAGGGGGAGCAGGTGCTAATTTCTCCCTCCCGATTCTCTTTATTACCCCCTGCCCACTGGCCTGGCTTGACAGAGGTTCAGAGTATTCCCTAGGTGCCTTTCTCACAAGTTGCTGAACAAAATGGCCATTTGCCTCTTCCCCTTTCTAGTAGCTTCCTAAAGGGAGATGGGGTAGGTGACTGGCCACATCTGATGGGATTGAGGAATGTTTGGAGACAGAAAGGGTCAGTCTGTCCTCTGGTTGGGGGGAGAAGCACAGCTGCTGCCTGGGGTGGCTTCAGGTGAGAATTAGACACCCAGCTGTTGGGCATATCCACACCCCACCCTCATCTTTCCTCAAAGAGCAAGGAAGACCTCTGATTAGATGGGATGAGGAGGGGTCTCTTTCAAGGAGGAAGGTGGTTGTAGTCTTTCTGCACCGGATGGGAAAGAATGGATCCTGCCCCAATTCTTTTCTAATCCCAGGTGGCCCTCTCTTATCCAGCTCTGCTCTTCCCAACAGCTCCTGGCTGGGATAGTCCTAGGGGTTGCCCTGGAGACTAGGCCTGGGGCTCGGAAGGGGTGGGGGCAGCCAGTAGGGCACAGGAGTAACCGGCTCTTCCGGAGCGGAGTGGAGCCAGCGGGTGGGTGTGTGTGGGTGTGTGGTGGGGGGAAGGGGCGTGGCTACACCCGTCTGACTGGCGCAGGCTCCGCCCCTGCTGCCCGCCTCTGACTGGCCAGCCCCAGGACTGGGGGCGGGAAGTAGGAAAATTCTCCCTGTTCTGCCCCGGAAAAAGGAGGAGAAAAAAAGATACCCAGCTCTCTCCCCTGGCCTTTTAGAAAGTCACTTCCATTTCCCTGAGCTCTGTTCTTCACCTGCCTTTACTTTGGGGATGGGGCAGGAATTCCTTTGCAGAAGTTTGCTGAATCCCTGCTTTCTCCAGAAGGAAGGACCTCTCTCCCTGTGTGTGGCCCCTATTTACTCAGGGACTTGAGGTCAGTAGGCTGTTGGGGGCGGAGTGTCTTTATTTTTTATCCAAGGTGACCCAAGAAATCTATTATTTAGTCAGGGAGGAGAGAAGGATTTTGATTTCTGCCTGTCTACTCCTTTCCACTGGCAGTCTACTTTTCTCAGGAGAGGGAGAGAAACCCTCCTAACTCTCCTTAGCCTCTCTCTCTCTCTTTCTCTCTGGCCCACACACTTCGAGGGTTTGCTGAAGCGCCCTTCCTTCTTAGCCTCTCTGAGCCATTTGTAGTGGGGTGTGGAGTCTGTCCCGAAAACTCAGGAAGAACTCACTCTGTAAGGAGGATTTCTGTAAGGAAATCCAATCTAGGCTGATGTTATTTGGCTCTGCCTTACCCTGGCCCCACCCAGTTTTCAGATCTTCCTCCCCAGACTCCCAGAGGAAAATGTATTTGTTGACCACCCCCCCCAACCTGCCAGAGTTTCATCATCCCCACTCTGTCTGTTCCTCTTCCAGAATATTCAGCCTGTGTTTTGCACAGTTAGGCAATTGTTTGTAGAACTGCATAGCACTGAATTGAATGGGAATTATCTTGAAGCCTGCAAAGTCTGTTGAGTTGCAAGGAAAGGAAACCTGGTTTCTAGTCACATTTTATCCACTGTTTGACCTTGAACAAGTTGGTTAACCTCCTCGGGCCATAATTTCTTAATCGCCAAACAAGAGAAGGTTAGAAATTCTCTAATTTCTAACATATATAACCCTGTTCCCCATTCTGGGTCCCCTGCAAAAGACATTTTAGGTAATAGCTAAACTCTAGTCCCCTGCTAGATTTTTCTTTCCTCTTCTCAGAAGGTTTCACACAGTTCTATAGCCCTATTAGAAAAAGTACTAGAACTATAGAATAGGTGGACATTTGGCACCTTATTTGCTGGTCAGTTTTCCTGCTCCTCCCCTGTTCCTCTGACCAGGTTTAGGCTAGACTCAGGCCTTCCCTGTCTGGTCTTAGAGCCAAGCTTCTTTTTCCTATGCACAGGAATCATCCTGACCCTCAGGGCCCTGCAGATGTCTCCGGAAAAGTGGTGATCCAGGCAGGACCAGGCTGCCCCCACGGGACAGAGGTGAGTGGGCAGCAGGTACTTGCCTTTTTCAACCCCTTTACCAGGACTGAACTTTCCTGACTAACCTTTCTGCTTCTCCACTTCCACTTTTCTACTACCCAGCCTGTGGAATAACTGCCCTGAAATTATCTCCTCCCCCATCTTCCTCTCCCCCCCCCCCCCCCCCCGTTAGGGGAGAGGTACTTGCCTCGGTCCTAGACATCTGTTCTAGTCTTTTAGGTTAACCTTGGGATCAGGGCACGCCTTTCAGTTTGCTCAGTGTGAAGCAGGACTACCGCCCACAATGAGACACAGTGCTGAGGGAGCTTCCCGGTAGGCTAGGGAGACACCGCGGCGCTAGGACCCATATCCGGGTTGGGGGAACTCGGAATGCCCGGCGCTAGGACCCGGTGGCAGAGGCCGTGGAGGGCGGCTCTCTCTCAACCGCAGCTCCCCGCCCCCTCCGGCTTCGGCTCACTCCTCCCCCGCCGGCCATGTTGGCTCTGCTCGGGCCCCGCGGTTGAGCCGCGTCCCCCTCCCCCTCCCGGACCCCAGACCCCCTCCCCCGCGTTCCCCTCCCCTCCTGGCGCCCCGAGCGAGGCCATGTGAACCGCCTGTCCCCTGGGGAGAGACAAGCCCCGAGCCTGGCTGGAAGCCGCCGCCTCAGGTCTGTTGGGTTTGTGGCTGGGGGCTTGAAGGGAGGGAGCCCCGCTTTCATCCGAGGCTTCCCTCAGGGAGCCGAGGCTCCGGAGCCGCCTAGAGCCTTGCCTGCGGGGAAGACGCTGACTTGAGCTTATTTCCAGTTAGGATCCAGCCGCAGGCGGGGGGTCTCCCCTGCCCAGGGGGCTGGGAGGAGAAGGGGGCCCGCCGGTCTGCAGAGACTCAGGATGGGGCGGCGGGGGCGGGAGGAGCTGTGGAGGCTCCCGGAGACGGCGGCGGCGGCGGCGAAGAGGAGGAGGCGGAGAAGCCGCCTGGCTGGTGGAGATGACTCCTGTGGGGGACTCGGGGTGGAATCCCCGGGAGGGGCTCCACCTCCTCGGGTTGGGTGGGGATTGCCCGAGTGCGAAGGGTAGGTGAGGGGGTTCCCTGGACGGGTTAAACACTCCATTTGTGGAGGTTAGGGCTTTTTGGCAACAGTGAGGGGATGGGATAGGAGGGGTTTCGGAGGGTCTCGGGGTGTCTCCTTGGCGGGCGGGGTGGGGGTGGGGTGCACGTCCTCATGAGCGTGGCGAGCAGGAGAGGGCCTTACTGGAGTGGAGCTGTGCTTGACTTGGGGCCCTCCAGTCCCAGGAGAATCCCCCGCTCCAGAGATGGAGCTTGATAGGGGTGGTGCTGAGGCGTCCGGATTTGAGCTGGGCTTACAGACTGGAGGGAGGAATAAAGAGGGATCCCTTTACAAGGGGGATCCCGCACTAAGGGGATCCCCATTTCCGTGGCAGAAAAGATGACCCCGCATCATCCCTTTCTTTTCCTGACGTTCCCACTTTTCAGGGGAAGCGATGCCAACAGCAGTCATCCTTTGTAGGATTTATTGGAGTGAGAGATTTGCATCCTTGGAGGGGCGATGGGGGGGGGGAGATAGCTTCCACCTCCATCTGTACACAAACAGCCCCTCCCCCAAGCCTCCCGCAGGAAGTGGCCGGGAAATGGCAGCTGTGCGTTTGCTGCTGCGTCTCTTGTTGTTTTGAAATGTCCATTTTAATCAGATTTGGTTTCATTTTCTGAGGCCGTCTGGGCAAGCTTGGATCATGCCAACCATGTGGTTCGGGAATCCTTTCGTTCGACTTTTTGCGGGGGGGAGCTTAATTTGCTAACTGGAAGTAGTCACTGCAGTTGACTCACTGATCCCAATCCCCCCCCCTCCAGAGCATCTCTGTCTCCCTGTCTGGATTTTTTTCCCTTGAGCTAGAGGTCATAGAAAAGCAAGCTCAGTCATCCTCTAGCAGGGCTACACTTTCAATACAAATGATGCAAATTCCCTCAGTACAGAGTGCTGCCAGGAAGACTTCGGATCCTTTTGTCAGGAGAGTGGCTTTTGGGGGATCTTGCTTAATATATTATTAAGATGACAGTTTCTGTATTAACAGAACACCTGGGCAAGTGAGCTTGTGACCTGAAGAAGGGTAGAGTCTGAAAGGTGGAAGAAGAGGAGGGCATGAGGATTAAACTGAGTAGGATTTGTGTGTTGGGGTAGGGACTGATTTGCAGAGTGAAGGTGGGCTTGTTCCTCACTGGTGATTCTAGCCTAAGGATAAATCCTTGTGGGAAACCTGTTAGTTGACATAGTGGCTTGGAGGGTCTACCTGCTGCAGAATCAACTAATTAGGAGAGTTAGCTATCATAATGACTTACTCTTCAGTCCACGAAAGACATCTCTCTTATTACCTTCCTTGGAGAGTGAGTGGTAAACTTTTCCTCTTCTCTGCAGTCATATGGCCAGATTTTCTCTTTCTCCCACTTGATAACTCCGGGACATTTCTACTATGGCATAAAGTGATGGACTGTGTGTACGATTTCCCCAGGCACTTTGTTAGACACTGGGTTTAGTCTGAGGTGAGTTGGCCACAGGATTTTATGTTTTGAGAGATTAGGTATTGAGATCATTTGGGCTATCCTGAAAACCGCTTAAGCCTAATATTTAAATAATCTTTTCAGTATTTTCCAATTGAATTGTACATTTCTAGATTAAAAATTCAGGATAGGAACAGTTAGACGTGTATGATGATTGTGTGACAGTGGCATCGTCACTGATAGCATCATTGCTCTTTTCACTGGGGCTGTTGGGGTTGATATTCTGGAAACCGTAGAAACAGTTCAGTGTCATTGTTCTTTTTCTTGCCTCTACTTAATTGGTTAGTTCCTTTGAGTTGTTTTCTGATAGGCTTGATTTGACACTGATTTTTAAGTTCCCCTTTCTTCAACCTTTGTTTACCTAACTTGGGTCCTGACAGAATAGTAAATTGATTTTCTCTGGTTGAGATTAAAAGAATGAAGCAAGGAGAAAGACAACTCTCTCTTTTTTTGTTTTTGTTTTTGTTTTCATTTTGTGATTTGGTGGGGGAAGGTAATTAGGTTTATTTATCCATTTATTTTAATGGAGGCACTGGGAATTGAACTCAGGACTCCATACATGCCAAACATGCACTCTACCACTAAGCTATACCCCCCACTTTTTTTTCTTTTTTTTTTAATGGAATTAAATGGAATTTTTTACTGGGAATTGAACCCAGGACCTCATGCATGCTAAGCACGTGCTCTACTACTGAGCTATATCCCTCCCCCCCAGAGAAAGACCACTCTTATTTCTTTGGACTCTTTTAAAAAGGAATGGAAGTTGATTCTGAGAAAGTAGATAGATATTGCTTCCTTTGATAGATGATTGATCTGAAAGCTGAATGAACTAAACGTTTCATGGCCTTTTTGTAAAATGGATGCATTTTTCTATCAGAGAAGTGGATTTCTTAATATTGACCTTTTTAAAAAGCCTCTCCATAAAGGAAAATTTTTGAGGTGTAGAGATAACTGAGAGAGAACTATGTGGGCTGACCTCAGAGCCAGTCAGAAATCTAGAATGCCCTTAGAGTCTCATCTTGCAGTCTTGTGGTTCTGGAATCAGGTGTTGCCAAGAGAGAAGCAAAGCTTGTTAGGGTTACTGTCTTGCTGCTGTTGACCTTTCTTACCACCTCTGAAGAGGTCTGCTATATTCTTTTACCGTTAAAATAGTGTGGAGTTTAGTCCAATAACTGGTATAATGTTTGACCTTGTGTGAGATGTGTATAGTGAGGCAATATTGCCAAAGTTTTTGTTTCCTAGGACATAGAGTGAAGTATGAAACTCTAGAGTTACTTCCTGGGGTAAATAATCTTCCTGATAATGTTTTTTGGGATATGGATGTCCTCATATACCTAATAGCCAAAGTTAATATTTTCTCAGCATTGTTGCACATGGGTCAGAGGGACCGTTTTTAACCAGCTTGCTTGTCTGCATAATTTTGAAATGTATAAAATTGTGCAAAACAAAAAACTTGTCTTGTTTGAAGAACTCTGGAGATTATTCCTAGATTGGTTCACTGGGAGTAAAAGTAGCATTGTGTTATTATGTTATGTGGTATTTTGCCCTCCTAGTTATAAAGAATAATTAAGGGGGCATTTTACATACTGAAAATATTACCAATATTTTTACCAAATATTTATCAAAAACTAAAACGTGAGGTTCTTAAGAGATAGGTAGTTTCGCTGCACTTGGTCTCCTAGGATTGAACACTGTATAACCTGCCTCACTAGATGGGATCCTTAACCTGCCTTCTTAGCTCAGTTTTTTTGAGGGAGGGGGATATCTTTTTGAAGGAAAGAGTAGGGTCCTTAACTGTTAGAGCTGAAATTCTGAGAAACAGAGCTGAAAGAGGGAAATAACCTTACAACCTCTGGAGTGTGGCTTTTAGTGTCCTGCAATTTTAGAGGTATCTCTAGTCCTCGGACAGTGAAGTGACCAGAGCTGGGGCAGAAAACCTAGCCTAGGTTGTTAGCATGTAGTTCCTTTATTCAGTCACCAAATATTTTAAAACATAGAGTATTCAGTTAAATCATGCTTCCTGTTCCCAGGCCTTATTTTCTGCATGAGACAGCTGTCTAAGATACACCAAGATGTGGGATCTTTCTTCCTTCTAGAAATTACCTCTGTGAAGAATGAAGCTGAATTTTTTAGTTTCCTGAGAATGGTAGGATCAAAAACCACAACCTTTATTGGATGAAAAAGCTAATAGTGACAGAAAAGATAGATTTATTCATTCATTTGTTCAGTCTATGGGTTCAACAAATATTTCATTTTTTAATACTCAGCAGTAAATTAAGTGCCGGAGATATGATGGTAGAAGTACCTGATTGATTCTGTAGAACCCACGTTGTATAGAAGATATAAAGACAGAGAACAATCATCTTCGTGTTCTTGTGAGCAGCCTTGGACACGGTAGTTGTCTTTGAATAGCCCCCGTTAGTATAATCATCCTTCTCTCATCTTCTGCCTCACTGGCCTGACTAGTAAAGGGGGTTAAGGAAAGGACATTTTGAGAGAATGAACCTCAGTCGGTATGGCTGTAGTCCGAGTCAGAGTTGCAAGGGAAGATTGTTAGCAGGGCTATCTGAATGGGCTGTCTTGACTGGGGAAGAAGGTGTGTTGATTTTGCAGCTTGGCACTTGGAACTCTGTATTGGTAGAGGATAACAACTTAGCCAAGGAAGGGATTTTTAGATATAAAAGTCAAGGCATCATTATTTGCAGCATCAGGAACTGGGAGTGGTGAAAACTTTTGGAACTTCCCCAAGGTATGGGATAGGAGTGGAAAATGGGGCAGCTTTTATATTAGATCAGGGTTTCTCAGCCTTGGCACTGTTGATAATCTTGTTGTGGTGGGCTGTCTTATGTATTGTATTGCAGGATCATTAGGACCATCTCTAGCCTCCACTTAATAGATGCCAGTAGCACAATCTTTTTTACATAATTAAGTGTCCCCTTAGGGGCACAATCACCCTGGTTGGGAACCACTATATTAGAATATGGTGGGTGACTCTAGAGATGTGTAGAATTCAGCAGTATCCTTTATAACATTCACAGTTACAGAACTAAAATGTAGTGGTATGATTTATTTTTATTTTTAAAAATTTATTTAGTGTTTGTTTTTCAAGGGGGAGGTAGTTAAGTTTTTTAAATTTATTTTTAATGGAGGTACTGGGGATTGAACCTAGGACCTCATGCATGCTAGTCATGCACTCTACCACTGAGCTATACCTTCCCCCCTGATTTATTTGCTATACAGCAACCTCTCTATTTGTGGAATTTTCATATATAATACAGGAAGAATGAACCAAGGAGCTGAATGAACCAGGGAGGTGCAGGGACTGCTAAAAGTGTCCAGCTGGTGTTATTAATGTGTCTTGTCTTTCTCAGGGTAGCCTCAGAGGTTTGAATGTTAGGATTGGTCAGGGCACCTGCAACAGTGTTGAAATCTGTAATATTTATTTCAGCACTTTGTACATTATAAGCTTTTTTCTGTTAAAACCCTCTCACAGGGCCACAGAGTAGTAACTCTTCAGTCGCAGCTGAGAGAAAAAGCAGTCTATCTGACCATGTGGCAAGAGCTTTACTGCCTCAAGCTTAAGGGGCAATGTCCCTTAACTCTTACGAATGAAGCTTAGAGGCTCTTAAGAGATCCATTTACACACCACTGGGACTGGGCTGGGTGCTGGCCTGATTGTACTTCCTGGTCAGGAGAGCTGTCTACTGTCTGGGGGTTGGGCACTGATTGATTTCTTTTTTCACTTGGCCAAAATCCTATTAGTTCAAAGGAAGACACTCCTTTGCTTTACTGTTCTCCTTATTAGCTCTAGATGGGAGGACATAATTTACCCTCAGGTTTTATTGTGAAAACCATCTTGGGCATGAAGGTTAAAATAAAATAACCTTGATTTTATTGCTGAGAGGATCTGTCCACATTTTCTTTGCTTTCTTATATTGGGTCCCATAGTTAAGTGATACATGAAATAAAAAGTCTAGTTGCAATAGGGAGGTCTGGCTGGGAGGATCATCCCTGGTTTTGTAGTATCTCCCATACTGATAATAGTTTTAAATTATATTTATATTATACTTTGACCTTTTGGACCTGATTATCTTTTTAAAAACTATTTTTGACACAAAACAGTCTTTACTCTTTTTGTCTAGTAATAACTAAAATTTATTACGTGCTTGTTCGGTGACAGATGCTGTGCTAGGTCCTTTGTATAGATTTTCTCATTTAATCTTCATAGGCCCTGGAGGTGGGTACTAATGATGAAACTGAGGCTCAGCAACATTAAGCAACTTGTTCAAGGTTACACAGCTAATGGTAGTAGAGCTGGGATTTGAACCTAGAGCCCACTATTGTTGCACTGATCACTGCACAGTATAGAGTGTTTTACGTTTCTAGGAAGCTTATAAATGAATTGATTGTGGTCCTGATGACTCCTTAGTAGAAGCTATTGGGGAAATAGATCTCAGGCTCTAGTTGACTTTCCGTTCCTTTTACCTATCTGATTTCTGTAAGCCATCCATTTATTCTTATTAGTATGTGGTTTATGAGACAGGAAATGCTATCCTGTCCCAAAGTAGCAGAGTGGAGAAAGTCACTAGTTTCCTCATGGATTCAAATAGAAAATGGAAAAATGAACTGTGGCCTATCATTGAGTGGGAAGATATAGTCCTGTGCACAAAGGAGAGGTGTGTGTGTCTCACACACATAACCAGCGAGGTGTGCCTGTGCATAAAACTGAGGGAGGGGAGAGATGGGGATCATTCTGAGACCTCTGAAATGAATTACTGAATGTCCTCTTTGCTCTATGTTGTAATCTTTGGAAAGAACCTAACCTAGAAGATAGGGAATGAACTTTCCTCCTTGATGTCTTTCATTTTGGAAGGATCACTGATCTCATGATGCTTATTTTTCAGACCCCTTACTGCTGAGGTGTTGCCTTTAACTGTAGGAAAGCCCTGCGGGCCCCTGAGGTCTTTGTAAAGACCCAGTTTCTTCCTTGATGCATATCAGGTTTGGGTCTGTTGCTTATTTTAGATTGAAGATAGGAAATCCTATATGGGAAATCAGTCAACAAAATACAGTTTGCTTTTATTTTTCAAATTCTAGTTAAAATTGATAAAGGTAGAGACAATTATGGTATGTAACCTGGGAAATCTTACAGCTATCATGCTACATACTATACAGCATTTATATTTCATGTTCAGAATTATGTTAGATTCACTTGTGTCTCTGATGGTGGCTAATCTGCATAATCTAGCATATTTAGGAACATTGACTCTTGCAAACCTTGGGGAGTGATCCTGTGTGTTCTTAACTGATCTAGTAATTCTTTTAAAAGCTTTACTTCTTTTTTTTTTAAGAGGTTATTTAAAACATCACCTAGATCTGCTTATTTGCCTCATCTTGGGAGCTTGATAAAGAAATCTTTCTACCTGAATTCTTTTGCCCTTTTTTTAAAAGTATAGGAACCTAAAGGAATTGTTTTTTCTTTATCAAGACAGATCATGTCTCTCACATATCAAATTAGTATGCTCTAGTACATCATAAGTATCTGATTGAAATGTCAGACTCTACCAATAATTCTGGCTTCTGCTCCTTATCTTTCTTCCTTCTCTTGCTCTGTCAAAGTTAAATTTATTCAGATCAAGGGCTTCACTTCTCATCATTCCTAGTAGTATATCACCTCATATTCAGGAGAGGTGATATGCTTTTTAACCATACTACTCCCCATTGAGCCACTGTACTTAACAAGTATAAGTATCTAGCTTTTCTCTCTATGACCCGTTACATTTAAGCCACAAAACCAAAACACGAGGAAGTAACCATGGTAGACATAATAGAATACTCTTCCTTGGGACACTCTCTCATTTAATCACCTCTGACATTTTTCTGAGCTGTGTTCTTAGAGAGCATGTTATTTCCCATGAAAAAAGAGTAGAAGTGTTGTCAGATGATTTAGTTTTGTCATTAGGTCACATTTCCTGAAATGTATTCTCCTTTTCATATAACTTTACTGAAGTTACTATTACTGTCTTCTTCAGATGTCTAGGGCTATGGAGAGGATAATGTGGAAATTGCTTAACTCAAGTATAATAATAAAACAAAGCAGGATGCATTTTTTTATTGAGGTATAGTCGGTTAACAGAGTTGTGAGGATACATATTAAATATACATTTTCTGCCAACACTTCCATGACTTCCTGTCAAAAAGATGGCTTTGAGAACCTTATGTAGACCCTGAGAGTGGGACTCTGGCCTTCCCTTGAGGGTGCAGAGGGGAAACAAACAGATGGAGAATGTTAAATGTTAGCATAGAGGGCTAATATCTAACATAGAGGGGTAACCTGGGCTAGGAGTTAAGAGGGCGGAGCTTCCACAGGGAGAATACTCCTCCAGGCTTGTGACTTGTTTTTTCTCACTAACTCTTTTTATCTCTACAAGACTTACTTTTTTAAAGACTATTTCTATAGGGTCACTGCCCAGGTTAGGGGTATAGTTCCTCCTCCTCTTCTCTTTTTTTCAACCTCCACTCTCCCTACCTGCCCCTACCTCCCTTCCCCCAGTACTTAGGTAGGAGAAGGGTAAGTAGATGGAGGGGAGGGGGCGTTCCCTCTAGAAGATTCCAGGTGACATAACCTTGTTTAACCGCCAGTAATTTTTTTCCCCCTCTCTCTCCCCTCCTACAGAAATGGAGGCAAACGACCATTTTAACTTTACTGGCCTTCCCCCTGCACCTGCTGCCTCAGGACTGAAACCCTCTCCCTCCTCAGGGGAGGGCCTCTACACTAACGGGTCTCCCATGAACTTCCCCCAGCAAGGGAAAAGTGAGTGTGAGGGCCACACGGCCTGGGGAGGGAGTGGGCATCATTCCTTTAGAGCAGTTTGATGGGATAAGATTTGGCTCCCCTCTGGGATAGCTACCTCATAGCAGTTCTTTTGTGTCAGGTGGGAAGGAGGAAGTGAATCTTCAGAACTCTAGCTGCTGGAGAGAAGTTAAGCTTCTAAGAACAAGTTGTAGGGGTTTAGGAAGCAACACTTTTAAGGTTGGAAGGGATTAGAAAAACATACTGGGTTTTTCATCCTAGCTTGCTCTTTTGTAAGCCCTGTTCCCTGGCTACTGCCAGAGAGTGATGAGGTGGCTACTGCTTCTGATAACCAGGTTGGACCCGTAAGAGAGAGATAAAGGGCCAGCCCTCTGAGAAGCTGTTTTTAGAGGCTGGAGAAGCTGCCCATGGGACTGAGGGTGGAGTGGAATGGTGAATGCAAAATCATCCCAACCTTTCAATTGTGCAGCAGAGAAGAGAGCAGTTGCTTGAAGTGCCTGTGCCACCTCCTGTCCTTAAGGACAGAAGATAGGGAAAGGGAGAATATTAATGCTTACCTAGTTCCCCAGAGAGAAACATCTATAATCCCAGATGGAAGTGTTGCTGCCACGATCAGGTCTTTTCCTGGATTTGGCTTATCAGTTGTTCTGTACCATGGCTCTGCCAAGTACCTCTCTAATCTTGCCTTGGTTTCAGGTACTTTATACTTGGGAGCAGAGGGGAGCCCAAATGCTTCCCCCTTCCTGGCAGCAGAAAAATACTGCCACAGGCTTATATTTAACCACCTCTCCCTCCTGTCTTCCACAAGGGGGATGCAGATAGATAGAAGCTCCTTTATTTCACTGGAGGACCCCCCTACCCCCTCCACATCTTCCCTGGAGCTTCCTTAGTATCCTGATTTCTTTTATTTGATTGTCCTCTAGTCCAGAGGCTGCCTTTGGTGTTTAGAACTGAAGTCTGCGGTACTAGTCATGCAGAGATTTCCCTCCCTGCATATTACCCTCCAGTGCCTATGGGGAGGGGCCAAGCCTAGCCTTCTGAGCTGGGATCTTGCTGCTGTGGTGACTGCAAATTCTATTCTTAGCCCAGCACAAAGTGCTGGATCTGCATGAGCCAGTGAGGTGGAGGCTGTCCCTTCTGGTGCCACTGTGGGGCCAAACAGGCACTGAGGAAGGCGGGGTGTGTGTGTGTGTGGGGTTGATTCTGGAGAATTTAGTCATGCCACTCCAAGAGAAGAATTCCTCTAGGGAATGAGGGTGGGGAAGAATGCAAGTCACTGTAGGGAGTCTGCAAACAGCTTCATTTAAAAAAAAAAAATTAAAAAGCCCTGAGCATCAGCAGCAGCCAGTCCTCTGCTGGGGGCTTCTGCGGTAGGCCGGGAGGGTTCCCCAGCCCCTCCTCAGCAGCCGCAGCAGCAGCCATTGAGCTTATATCCAGGCATATCTGGGTTCGGTGTTCCCTGGAGACTGATGAACTATAACTATAGTAGAGGGGGAATCCCCCTCCTCCTCACCTTCCCTTTTTCTAGTCAGTGCTGTTCCTTTAGTAGAATGGGTAGAATTACTTGCATACATATCTGTAACTGACCCTTTTCCCTCCTTCTCTGCCAGGTTTGAATGGGGATGTGAATGTTAATGGCTTATCTACTGTATCTCACACTACTACTTCAGGGATTTTGAACTCTGCTCCCCACTCCTCCAGCACCTCACACCTCCATCACCCCAACGTGGCCTACGACTGTCTTTGGAACTACTCACAGTACCCATCTGCCAATCCTGGCAGCAACCTCAAGGACCCACCCCTTCTCTCCCAGTTCTCGGGGGGACAATACCCACTCAATGGCATCCTTGGGGGCAGCCGGCAACCTTCATCCCCAAGTCACAACACTAACCTTCGGGCTGGGAGCCAAGAGTTCTGGGCCAATGGTACCCAGAGCCCCATGGGGCTTAACTTCGATTCACAGGAACTGTATGATTCCTTTCCTGACCAGAATTTTGAGGTGATACCCAATGGACCCCCTAGTTTTTTCACCTCCCCACAGACTTCTCCTATGTTGGGATCCAGCATCCAGACCTTTGCACCCTCCCAGGAGGTAGGCGTTGGTATCCATCCTGATGAGGCGGCAGAAAAGGAGCTGACTTCAGTTGTGGCAGAGAATGGCACTGGCTTGGTAGGCAGCCTGGAGCTGGAAGAAGAGCAGCCAGGTATAACTGTGGGTCTGCGAGCTGGGTTGGAAGAGGGAAAATGGGGTTGTTGGGGGCCAGTGGCTTTTTGAGGTGAGGAAAACTTGTCTTTCCAGCTCTCTGCAGTGGAGGCTGATTTGCATGTGGTGATTAGCAGAGCCAAGTGGCTGGTGTTTTTGTGGCAGCAGCACCAGCTCGAGAGTGGGAGTGCAAATTATTTCAAGCTCATGCAGAGCTGCTGGCCTGGAGAGGGCAGGTGGGCGAGCCCAAAACAGCCCCAACAGACACCCTGCATCAAGAAGGGCTTCTTCTAAAATATAGGAAGGGGTTGGGGCACCAGCAGGAGGCAAAGAAGCCAATTTGGTTTGAATGTATCAGGGCCAGACTGGCTGCTAAAGTGGGCTTGAGTTCTCGTAGTGACTGGCACACGGAGGAGAAGGAAGCAGGCAGAGCATACCATTGCTTGTCTGCTCACAGTTTTTGTTTTTTGTTGTTGTTAGTATCGGTACATGAGACAGTGCCTCTTATCTTTTCCCTCACCATCCTGTAAAATCACAGAATGTTTTCTGTTTACCACCTGTTCCTACTGAATGGGAGAAATAGCTGAGAACATAAGGGGGTTCTTGTCTCAGACCCCACTCTCCTTTCCCGTCTTCACCTGCTGTAGGATTTTGTTAGTACATCTTTACTCACCTAAGGTTCTTGGTATGATCAGTACCCAGCATAGGTCTGGCACCCATAAATGTTCTTTCAGAATGAACATCCATCCCCCCAAAGATTGTCTATTATAGCTAAGTGAACCTGTTGAAGGCACTGGTTTTGACTTTTGCCCTCTCCTGGGGTTTCCTAGAACTAAAGATGTGTGGCTACAATGGCTCCGTCCCTTCTGTGGAATCATTGCACCAAGAGGTCTCAGTCTTGGTCCCTGATCCCACAGTGAGCTGCTTAGATGATCCTTCACATCTTCCTGACCAACTGGAAGACACTCCAATCCTCAGTGAAGTCTCTCTGGAGCCGTTCAACACTCTGGCACCAGGTAGGCTCCCTTCAACTTATCCATGCAGAGGGTAGCCTGCTTCTACCACCTCGGAGAGATAGTAAGCCAGAAAAAATGTTTGGGAATTTGAGGTACTTGAGGCCTCCAGCTGATCCTGTGGCAGACCACAGCTTCACGCCACTGGCCTGACTGGGCCAGCTGCACTCTGAGCTGAATTGGTTCATTTCCCAGGTTCTCTCCCAGTGTTCCTTTTGGCCAAGAGTACTGGACAGGGACTAATAACCACACCGTTGGTCTATTTGGGTTCTCACTAACTGAAAAGAAGGCAGTAGCCAGTGAACGACTACCTTTTACCCACTGAAATATAAGAAAGGCCTGTTTATGACAGATGCTAGAATTTTGTGTCAGTCTGTGGATTGATACAGAACCATTGCCTTTCCTTTGCCTAATATTAGAAAGAACCCATACACTATGGGAACTAAAATTGGATATATTCAGACTAGTATTTCTTAAGTCTTGCTTTCTTATTTTTTCCACCCCTGAAGAGCCAGTGAGTGGAGGACTCTATGGGATAGATGACACGGAGCTGATGGGTGCAGAGGACAAGCTGCCTCTTGAGGACAGCCCTGTGATCTCTGCCCTTGATTGCCCTTCCCTCAATAATGCCACTGCCTTCAGTCTCCTGGCAGATGATAGCCAAACTTCAGCCTCTATCTTTGCCAGCCCCACCTCTCCACCTGTCCTTGGGGAGTCTGTTCTGCAAGGTAAGTGAGGAGAGGTAGGACAGAGAGAGCCCTTGACCTGGGAAAAAGTGAGAGAACAGGCCTTAGGGCTAGGAACTCTATGAGAGCACCTTGCTGGGAGCTGAGGTGGGCCATGGGATAGTGTATGGGGGGGCTGAAAAAGGTACTCTGACTTCTGCGCTGTGCCCAAAAGAACTTTTGAGACTTTGAGTTTGCAGGAAAAAGGAGGCCAGAGGCCTTTACTGGCTCCAGGTAAAATATTTCTTCACACAATGACAGCTGAAGCAGTTTTGCTCTTTAACCTTCATGAATGGTAGGGGAGAACAGCCAGAGGCTACTTCTCTTTTTCCAACCCTAGGGGAAAGCCCTTGAAGTAACCTTGTTTGGCTTAGTCTGGGTTTGTCAGAGTGGATTCTCTTGTTTTATATAATCATCTTTCCTTTACCCATCTTGTCCCTTTGGATTCTAGATAACAGCTTTGACCTGAATAATGGTAGTGATGCAGAACAGGAAGAAATGGAGACGGAGGCTTCAGACTTCCCACCACCTCTGACCCGGCCAGCCCCCGACCAGTCATCCACTATTCAGCTACATCCAGCAACCTCACCAGCAGTCTTGCCAACAGCCTCCCCAGCAATCTCCCTGGCAATTTCTCCAGCAGCCTCCCCAGAAATCTCTCCAGAAGTCTCCCCAGCAGTTTCTGCAGCAGCCTCCCTGGAAATCTCCCCAGTCGTCTCTCCAGCAGCCTTCCCAACAGTCTCTCCAGCTTCTTCAGCAGCCCTCCCACCAGTCTCCTCAGAAGTCTCCTTGATGGCCTCCCCAGTGACGTCCCCAAAACCATCCCCTGCAGCTTCCCCAGCAGCTGGCTTCCCAGCAGCCTCCCCAGCGAATAAGGATGTCAGCAGCTTCCCTGAAATGACTGCTGACCTGGAAGAGATCACTGGAGAAGGAGTCACTACCTCTGGTAGTGGTGAGTGTCTAGATTCTCTCCACCCCTAGCTGGTTCCAGAAAATGTTTCTGTCCCATGTGGCATTTAGCCCTACCCTGCTGGCCTGTTGTTTCAGTATTTTGCTTGAACTCTTTAACTTGGGTATCCCCTGTCTTCCTCCCAAGGTGATGTTCTGAGGAGACGTATTGCTACCCCAGAAGAAGTTCGTCTTCCTCTCCAACATGGGTAAATGCTCTGGTTTGCTACATGATCAACCTTTGACACATTTAATGAATGGCTGTAGGAAGAAGGGAAGGAGCTCCTCTCATCTGAGGTGGGGAGGAGTGGGCTAGACAAGAATGGATTAAAGGATAGTTATCTGTGATGATAATATTTCTAGGTGTGAGATTCCTAGGCTTTCCTTCCTCTCTCAGGGTCTTCCTCCCCTCACCCATTCTTTCCTGTCTTGTGGCCACTCAGTTTTTTCCTCAAGGGGCTATGGCTATTAACTTTTCCAAACTCAGCTAGTGGGCCTAGGGTTCGGATGTTCAATTTAGTTACCTTGTCCTGTATGCTTAGAGAAGGAATAGCAGTGAATGGGGAGTGGCTTAGTCATGATGAAAGGGGGATTTTTTTTCTTTTTTTTTTAATGCACTTTGGAGAGGTAAGGGCAAGAACAGTATGTGACCAGAGTGAACAAGCCAGCTGACACTAAGGGCTTTGTAGGAATAACTGCCTTCCTGATCTTCCCTACCCCTGCCCCTCTAGGCTACTTGTGGTCACGATGTCTGAGTTCTGCTTTAAATTTTGAAAGATAAGGCTTAGTCTTAGAATAATCTGTTGCTCAGAACACAGAGTTCCTTACTAAACCCTGGCCAACGGAGTCATTTCATGGAGTTAGCAGTGAGTTTACTCTTCTGCTTGCCTCCCCACCTTCTGTCTTTTCTGCCTTTATTCTGTTAGATCTTCATCCTCTTTACTGGAAACCTAGTAGTTTGCCCTGAATGGCATTAGGGAGGGGGTTTCTGGCGTCTCATCTCACTGACTTTGTAGAGGGAGGGGTGGAGGTCTTTCTGGGCTTGTGCAGTTTGGTGTGTTGCTCTCCCTTAAAGCCCTGAGGGGCTTGTGGCTCAGGCCTGCCTTCTGACCAAGCTTGTATCTTAGGATGCCTTTGCATCTACATGCAATTCTAGTGAGACAGGTGTGGGGAGAGCCGTCTGCTCAGTGGGCTTGGCTCCTGGGTGTGAGTGGGTAGGGGTGTGACCTGGCGGCAGGGCCCATGTGTTTCTCTGGCAGGTGGAGGAGAGAGGTGCGCATCAAGAAGGGCAGCCACCGATGGCAAGGGGAGACCTGGTACTACGGCCCCTGTGGGAAGAGAATGAAACAGTTCCCGGAAGTGATCAAGGTAATATTGCTTTCGTGGGCTTTTTAGGAAAGCAGACTCCTTTTTTGGACCCAGTGGCAACAGGCTGGCAGTGTCTGCTCTGGGGCTTGTTCTGCTTGTGCTATTGCTGGCCAAAGGCATGGTAGGGCTCTGATGTCACTGACGCCACTTCATCTCCTCCTTGTAGTACCTGAGCCGCAATGTGGTACACAATGTCCGTCGGGAGCATTTCAGCTTCAGTCCCCGTATGCCTGTTGGAGATTTCTTTGAAGAGAGAGACACACCAGAGGTGCAGACCCAAGGGTTAAATACGCTTTTTGTGCCTGAGAAAGGGTTGGTGGACAAGCCACAGCTTCCTCTCATGGGGTTTGGCGTTTCTACCGCATTGAATGGTTCAGATGGCTTGGTGCCTTACATTAACTCCCTCTTGTTGTAACAAAGTCTTCCTCATTACCTTAGGGCCTGCAGTGGGTACAGCTCTCAGCAGAGGAGATCCCATCCAGGATTCAGGCAATTACTGGGAAACGGGGCCGACCTCGAAACACTGAGAAGGCCAAGACCAAGGAAGTCCCCAAGGTGAAACGGGGCCGAGGTCGGCCACCCAAGGTCAAAATCACCGAGCTGTTAAATAAGACAGACAACCGCATCCTAAAGAAACTGGAGGCCCAAGGTACAGTGATATTTCTTACTTTGGGATTCTGCTTACTCAGAAATGTTCAGTGTTCAGAAAGGTATCAGAAATGTTGATGGGTTGCTAATGGCTGAGTGTCCCAGGAGAGTGACTGACATTATATGGACAGAGTGAATCTGAATTTCCCCTCCTGGAAAGCAGCCTCAGGATCCCAGTACTTTTGTGACTCTTTAACAACCATAACAACCAGTGTCTTTCTTGAGGTGCTGTTACTGGTGGAGCCTGGGCAGTCCTCAGAGGTAGTTAGGTGAGGAGAGAGTTTTCACGTCCTTTCTCACCTGTCTTACTGGTTTGAGCTGTCTTGTATATTCCTACCTAATTCATTGCCACCATCATGGAGGTTCAGAATTCACATCTGAATCCAAAAGATAATTAAATTAGCACTTTTTGTGGATGGAAAGGTAGGAAATGTCTAATTTTTCAGTAAATATTGCACTTACTCTGATATAGTATAAAGAATTTGAGATTTTTCAGAGTTGTCTGACTCCTCTTCAGAGTTCCAGCTCTGCCAGATTCTGACTGACCTCGAGCAAGTCATTTATATTTAATAAAAGCCTATAGTGGTTCAACTATAGATAATACCTGTCTAACTTAGAGGGTTGCTGTGCAGATGTGGTGGTAGTAGTGTTTCTATGCCAGAACAGAAAAGGTACTGTCATATTAAAAAGTCAGTTCTAAAACACTCTATTGTTTACAGAACCACACTTCCCTTCTAAAAGGGAAGAAATTCAGATCTTTTAGTGGAGCAAGACATAGGAGCTAGGCATAAGCAATAGCTATGCCAGGTTTGATCTGATTGTACTAAGGTGTCCATAATCTGAGGACCTTTCTTTCTGGCACGTTTTTGCTTACTTGGCACTTCCAACTCAAGACTACCTTCTTTTCCTGGCAGTTTTTCTGTTTCCTTTCTTTGCTGTAGTCTGGGGGTTGCTGCCCTTGTCAGGTGGCCTGGGAGAGAGACAGGCTATAAGGCTACCTGCCGTTTTGGCCTCTAGGCCCCCTCTAAAGCAGGCCCATGTGTTCCCAGGGGCTGGTGCTTTGGGGCAGGAGATACCATTTAAGTTCTTTGTGCTGCCCTCATCACAGTGCCTCTCCTACATTTTTTCCTCCCAAAATTTTATATTTACTTGAAAAAAAAAACCATCTAGATTATTCAGGAAGCTGCTTGGGAGGCCAGCTTTGTGACAGGCTGCTCTAGATGCTGGAGGTTGGTCTGCTTGCCTCACTGTTCATTTTCCTTTCTGCCCTCACAGAAACACTGAATGAGGAGGATAAAGCAAAGATGAGTAAAATCAAGAAGAAGATGAAGCAGAAAGTGCAACGTGGAGAGTGTCAGACTACTATCCAAGGGCAGGTGAGGGACATCAGAGAGATTACACAGGAGGTTAATTTTTCCTACAGCCTGCTCCATCTTTTCTTCCTTCTCCCACGGCTGCCACCCGCCACGCAGCAGCATACCTTCCTTACCTGGGATTTGGGGGCAGTCTTGATTTAGAGAATTGGGCTTGTTCAAGAATAATGTGGGCATCTCCAGGATGAGAGAATTGATCCATTGCCAGTCCCTCATCCCATCTCTCACTCTCCTCCCCAGCACCCTTGTCTGTTTTGAATCCTAGCCCAAGCAGTGATGCTTTCAGAGTTTGAGGAGAAATGACTTCCCTTATGGTTTACAGGCCAGAAACAAGCGGAAACAAGAGACCAAGAGCTTAAAGCAGAAGGAAGCAAAGAAGAAATCCAAGGTAGGTGCATGTACACACAAGCATAACTTTGAAGTCACCAAACTGATTTTGCAAGATGTGTGAGTTGGTCTTGTTTTATAGTCATGTTTCTGGGTCTAAGGTGGGGAGGATGGGGACCAGGGAAGGGTGGTGATTCAGATCTTTATGGCACTCTTGGTTCCCCTCTCCCTTGGGTGGGTAGGCTGAGAAGGAGAAGGTAAAGACAAAGCAGGAAAAACTGAAGGAAAAAGTCAAGAGGGAGAAGAAAGAGAAGGTAAAAATGAAGGAAAAGGAGGAGGTGGCCAAAGCCAAGCCAACCTGTAAAGCAGATAAAACACTGGCCACACAGAGGCGCTTGGAGGAGCGGCAGAGGCAGCAGATGATTTTGGAGGAGATGAAGAAGCCCACAGAGGACATGTGTCTGACTGATCACCAGGTAGTAAGGGGGGAATAACAGATCCTGGAGGGGCCATCTGTGGAGACACTTCTAGTAAAGGAAGAACCTCCTAAATATCCCGTATGTTTGACAGAACCCCTTACCACTTTTATCCCTACAGCCCCTGCCTGACTTCTCACGCATCCCTGGTCTGATCCTGCCTAGTGGGGCCTTCTCTGACTGCTTGACCATCGTGGAGTTCCTGCACAGCTTCGGCAAGGTGCTGGGCTTTGACCCTGCCAAAGATGTACCTAGCCTGGGGGTCCTGCAGGAGGGACTCCTGTGTCAAGGTGACAGCTTGGGCGAGGTACAGGATCTGCTGGTGCGGCTTCTGAAAGCTGCGCTCTATGATCCTGGCTTGCCCCCCTACTGTCAGGTGAGGTCCTTTCACGGACAGGTTTGGGGGGCTTGGGATCCAGTGGTTTTCTCAGTTTTGTGTTCTCTTTAAGTTAAACGCATGGAAGCCCCTCCCCAAAGTGATCAGGACAAGGGAAGGGAGATTCAGAAATAGTCCCCAAATTAGTCTTTGACTTAATGATTTTTCGACTTTACAATGGTGCAGAAGTCATACGCATTTGGTAGAAACTGTTCTTTACATTTTGAGTGTGGATCTTTTCCTGGGCTAGAGAAATGCAGTGCAGCACGCTCTCATGACGCTGGGCAGCAGCAGTGAGTCACACCTCCCAGGCAGTCCTGCAGGCACCAACACACTTAGCACCACTCTGAACCTACACAGCCATTCTGTTTCTCACTTTCAGTACAGTCTTCAGTAGATTACAGGAGATAGTCAACACTGTATTATAAAAAGGACGTTGTGTTAGATGATTTTGCCCAACTCTAAGCTAATATAAGTGTTTGGAGGGTTTGCTAAGCTATCATGGTCTGTGGATTAGGTGTATTAAATGCATTTTCAACCTACAGTATTTTTAATTTATGGTGGGTTTATTGGGATGTGATCCTAACATAAGTTGAAGAAGATCTGTATACTACCTGCTAGCTCTTCTTGTAATTTATTGGCTCTTTTCCTAGGTTACCCCTACCACTGCTTTAAGATTTTAGGTCCTGGCTCCCTTGTCATTCTCTCCGGGGACAAGTGGAGGAAGATCTGTTTTCTTCCTGTTTCTGTTTTCCAGACCTCCTTCTGCTTATAGTTTGTTCATTTTATTTACTTCTTTTCTTTTGCATCTTTTCTTTTTCTTCTCTCATCTTATCCTAGCAACTTACATTCTTTTCCCTTTTCCTGTCTTAACTCCATAGTTCCTCTGTCTCTCCTCACTCCTATTGTGTTCTCCTCCGAACAGTCCTTAAAGATCTTGGGGGAGAAGGTGTCTGAGATCCCACTGACAAGAGACAATGTGTCCGAGATCCTGCGCTGCTTCCTCATGGCATATGGAGCGGAGCCAGCCCTCTGTGACAGCCTGCGCACCCAGCCTTTTCAGGCCCAGCCACCCCAACAGAAGGCTGCTGTCCTGGCCTTCCTCGTGCATGAGCTCAACGGCTCCACCCTTATCATCAAGTGAGGGGCTGGGTTGGGATGGTTATTGTGTGCCATGGTCAGGATGGGGCCAGGGAGGGTTTTAGCCATCCAGAGTCCTGGGAGATGTGTCCACTGCCATGCTCTAGATAAGCTGGTGTGAATTGAGACTGAAGCTCATTTCCTCCCCTGGGAGAACCTAAGCCTTACTCTGCCGTTCATCTAATCTAGGCTCTGGGATGAAACTCCCTATTCAGCTGCAGCCCTTTTACCCTTGAGCCTCCCTTCTGTGTGTGTGCTGCTGCTTCTGCCTCAAAATCCCATTCATTGTTCCCCTGCAGTGAGATTGACAAGACCCTGGAGAGCATGTCCAGCTACAGGAAAAACAAGTGGATTGTTGAAGGCCGGCTCCGGAGGTAGGAACAGGACAGAGGGTAGGGCCCAGAGAGGGGAGAGAAGGGGGAAAGGGTGAAGCATAACCAGGACTTTTGCCTGGATCTCGATGTTCTTGGCCCCTCCCCTGGGATTGGGATGCTACCCCAGGGCTCAGGATGGCTTAGATTAAAGGTGTTTCTTTTTGTAGTGGTATCATGTCCCTCACCACGGTTTCCCTTAAATCTGTTTCAAGACTGAAAACTGCTCTGGCCAAGAGAACTGGACGACCTGAGGTAGAGCTTCAGGGGCCAGAGGAAGGCCTGGGGCGGAGGCGCAGTTCTCGGATCCTGGAGGAGACCAGTGGCATGGAAGAGGAGGAAGAGGAGGAGAGTACGGTTGCGGTCCATGGCCGTAGGGGCCGAAGGGATGGAGAGGTACTAGCCCAGATCAAGAAAAGTGGGAGTTGGAAAACATTTCTTTTTCTTGAATCTGATGATTCTCTTTCTTGCGGTGCCCACTTGTTTCTTCTCCAGGTTGATATCACAACATCTAGCATCCCAGAGCTAGAGCGCCAGATAGAAAAACTCAGCAAGGTATTGTGCTTCTAACTCCCAGGAGCTAGAGATGGGGGCTGGGCAAGAACTGATCACCTTATGAGTTGGGCCGAGATGGTATCATTTTTATAGGGAAGCTGAGAGCCACTGACCTCTTCCATATACTGGACAAAGTCACCACTGTCACCCTGGAAATGTGTTTTTCATTCATCTTCCTTTTCCACTGCCTACCCAGCGTCAGCTCTTCTTTCGCAAAAAGCTGCTTCACTCATCCCAGATGCTTCGAGCCGTCTCCTTGGGTCAAGACCGCTACAGACGCCGCTACTGGGTGTTGCCCTATTTGACTGGTATCTTTGTGGAAGGAACAGAGGGGAGCTTAGGTAGGTGTGTTGTGGGACCCTGAATTGATTCCTGTCTAACAAAAACTAAACAATTCCTTTTCCTCTACCTAATCATCTCGGGCCTCTTCATTTTATGAGAATCATTATAGCACAGTGGTTAAGAACACAGGCTCTGGAATGAGAATGCCAGCCCACCTGCTGCGCCATTTACCAGCTGTTTGCTTCGGTTTCTTTATTTGTAAAGTGGAGTTCATAGTAGTGTATGTACTTCATAGGGTTACTGAGAGGACTAAAATGAGTTCAGAGTCTTAGAACAGAGCTGAATGCATAGCTGTTCTCAGTAAATGCTAGCTTACGCGGATGCTGATGACTCTTACTTGGGAGAAGTGTTTCTTCTCCAGATACTGTGTTCATTGGCATGTAAGTTGTTTTCAGTGGCACCTCAAAAAGGGGGCACTTAAGTCCAAGAGAAAAAAGTGTATGTCTTGTGTTTGTATACCCTCTTTCTTTCCCTTATATATCAGTGTATGTCTTATGCTCTTTACTTTTCTTTACAGTTCCTGAGGATGTAATAAAGCAGGAAAATGACTCCTTAAAAATGGCAACCCATTCAGCAACCAGCCCAGTCTCCTTCTGTCTGAAGAGGGAGTTAGCTGGCTCCAACAGCTCTGCCACTTCTCCTGCCCGGGCCCGAGGCCGACCTCGGAAAACTAAGCCAGGGTCTATGCAATCTAGGCGCCTGAAATCTCTGGTCAAGGGTCAAGGTTCAGAACAGCCTCAGGCCCAGCTTCAGCCTGAGGCTCAGCCCCATCTTCATGAGCTTCAGGCTCATGTCCAGCCCCAGCCCCAGCCCCAGGCCCAGTTTCAGTTGCATCCTCAGTCTCATAATGGGTTCCTGGAGCCAGAAGGCTCCCCTTTGTCTCTGGGTCAGAGCCAGCATGACCTCAGCCAGTCAGCCTTCCTGTCTTGGCTGAGCCAGACTCAGAGCCATGGCTCCCTGCTCAGCAGCTCAGTTCTCACACCTGATAGCAGCCCCGGAAAACTGGACCCGACCCCATCACAGCCCCTGGAGGAGCCAGAAGCTGATGAGGCAGAAGCCAGCTCTGAATCTCAAGCTCCCTGGTTTAACTTCTCAGCCCAGATGCCCTGCAATGTCGCCCCTACACCACCCCCTGCAATTTCTGAGGACCAGCCCACTTCTTCCCCTCAGCTACCTGCTTCCTCCAAGCCAGTAAGTAACCAGAACTAGTATTTACCTGACTTCATCTTGCCCCTAGCTATGGGCTGTCGCTGAAGTTCAGGGAAGGGATGGTTCCGTTGGGGTCCTATAAACATAAAAACAGCCTCTTCCTCTTATGTTTCATCTCATTCACAGGTAAATAGACCCAGTGCTGCCAACCCCTGTCCTCCAGTGCAGCTCTCTTCCACCCCTTTGCCAGGTGTGGCTCCTAAAAGGCGAACAGGAGACCCTGGAGAAACACCACAGAGCCCCACAGGGCTGGGACAGCCCAAACGGAGAGGGAGACCCCCCAGTAAGTTCTTCAAACAGATGGAGCAGCGTTACCTGACCCAGCTGACAGCCCAGCCCGTGCCCCCTGGTGAGTGATCTTCGAGTAGGATGCGGTGAGGGTGTAGGCAGGAGGGACATCAGATGTGGGCCATGTGATTCATAGCTGGTTCCCACACCCCACACACACATAAACTGTCTTCACAGAAATGTGCTCGGGCTGGTGGTGGATCCGAGATCCTGAGACATTGGATGCCACACTCAAGGCCCTACACCCCCGAGGCATCCGAGAGAAGGCACTTCACAAACACCTAAACAAGCACAGGGACTTCTTACAGGAAGTCTGCCTACGACCCTCAACTGGTAAGACAAATACCTTGACCCAACCTGAGCTGAAGAGCCCAGGTAGATGTTGAGCTGCTGCTGTGGATGGTAAACAGCCTGATAGGCCTTTCCCGCTGCTTTCTGTCATCTCAGACCCCATCTTTGAGCCCAATCAGCTACCTGCCTCTCAAGAAGGGATTATGAGCTGGTCCCCCAAAGAGAAGACATTTGAGACAGACCTGGCTGTGCTTCAGTGGGTAGAAGAGCTGGAGCAGCGGGTGATCCTCTCTGATCTGCAGATCCGGGTACGCTGGGGCTGGCACTGGGCAGGGGGTTGTTGAGGAGAGGGTATTAATATCTTGTACATATTAGGAAAAACCTGCATTCCCGCTTCACAAGTGACCTCCCACTGACCCTAAATGGGTTATATTTTTTTCTATGCTTAATGTTCTTCCTTTAATAATGAGTTTTATTTCTTTCTCCCACCTGCAGGGCTGGACATGTCCCAGCCCAGACTCTACTCGTGAAGACTTGGCTTACTGTGAGCACCTACCTGACTCCCAGGAGGATATCACCTGGAGAGGTCGAGGCAAGGAAGGACTGGCACCCCAGCGTAAAACTACCAACCCTCTGGACCTGGCAGTGATGCGCCTTGCTGCCCTGGAGCAGAATGTGGAGAGGCGGTACCTGCGGGAGCCCCTCTGGCCAGCTCATGAATTTGTGCTGGAAAAGGCCCTGCTCAGCACGCCCAGTAGTGCCCCCCAGTGCACCACTACAGAGATGTGAGTGCCCCCGCCACATATACTATTCTTGGATAAATTTACTGGATCCTGCTCCTCATCAGAAAATCTCCACTTTCTCCCTCCAGATCATACGAGATCACCCCTCGCATTCGGGCGTGGCGCCAAACGCTAGAGCGGTGCCGGAGTGCAGCCCAGGTGTGCTTGTGCCTAGGCCAGCTGGAGAGGTCCATTGCCTGGGAGAAGTCCGTCAACAAAGTGGTAAGAGGCCTGGAAAGCCTGGGGAGGCTGAAGAGATGGCCGGCTGGGGTGGGTGGGGTCATTGGCAGGCAGAGACTTGAAGGCTCACCCTGCCTCCTCACAACCTTGGTCCAGACCTGTCTAGTTTGCCGGAAGGGTGACAATGATGAGTTTCTTCTACTTTGTGATGGATGTGACCGTGGCTGCCATATTTACTGCCATCGGCCCAAGATGGAGGCTGTCCCAGAAGGAGACTGGTTCTGTGCTGTCTGTTTGGCCCAGGTAAGCCTTCTGCTCTCTCATTCCACTTCCAAGCAGAAGTCAGAGATTCTTCTCATCCCATTTGCCTCCAATCCAACAGACACCACTTCTTACCATGGCTTCAGTCCCTCCTGAAGGACTCCGGACTAAGTGCTCGGAGACCTGGGTTCTGGTCTTTTGGAAAAGTCACTTAAATTCTATAACCTCACTTGCTTTCCTCTGTAAAATGGGAACGATTATGCTCTCCCTCTTACCTGCCTTACTGGGTTATGTGAATAAATTCACATGCTACCTCATGCATGAAAGTATTCACACTTAGACAAGGAGGGATTGTAATTAACCGGAGGGCAAGCAGAGCACACGTTCAGCTGTTGCTGATCTCACCTTTTTCTTATCCTTAGCAGGTAGACGGGGAACTGACTCAGAAGCCTGGTTTCCCAAAACGAGGCCAGAAGCGGAAGAGTAGTTACGCACTGAACTTCCCAGAGGGTGACGGTCGCCGGCGCCGGGTACTGTCGAGGGGCCGAGAAAGCCCAACAGCGCCTCGGTACTCAGAAGAAGGGCTGTCCCCCTCAAAGCGGCGGCGGCTCTCCATGCGGAGCCACCACAGCGATCTCACATTTTGCGAGTGAGTTGAGCCAATTCATTGGACAGCTGTCTCTTCCTTTGCCAGAGTAAAGGGCTGGGAGGTGTCAGTGTGTTTGTTTCCCGACAATGCAGTCATCACTGTCTCTCTCATAATAGGATTATCTTGATGGAGATGGAGTCCCATGATGCAGCCTGGCCTTTCCTGGAGCCTGTGAACCCACGATTGGTGAGTGGGTACCGGCGCATCATCAAAAACCCTATGGATTTCTCCACCATGCGGGAGCGGCTGCTCCGGGGAGGGTAAGTAGACGTCGGCGCCTCTCCAGCTCCTTTGTTACTGCCGTGCCTCCCATCCACCTCACAGCCCTGCCTCCACCCCTGCCCAGGTACACCAGCTCAGAGGAGTTCGCGGCTGATGCGCTCCTGGTCTTTGACAACTGCCAGACCTTCAACGAGGATGACTCTGAAGTGGGCAAGGCAGGGCACATCATGCGCCGCTTCTTCGAGAGCCGCTGGGAGGAGTTTTATCAGGGAAAACAGGCCAATCTGTGAGGCAAGGGTGGGGAGATTCACCTTGCGGCATCACCCCCTGCCCTCCAAACCAACCAGCCCTGCCATTCTCACCTGCTGATGCTGCCCTGGGTCCATACTCAAGTCAGAGACATAGCCCTGATTTTTGACCCTATCCTTGGCAGCGCCCCACATCTTATCCCTACACCCCCTTCTCCCTTTCCTCCTCTTGTTCCTCAAATAAGAGGGCCAGAGATGAGGTCCTTTTGGACTGAAAGCCAAAAAAAGAAAGAAAAAATAATTTTTCCTTTGTTTTGTTTCCTAATTAAAAAAGGAGGAGGAAAGAAGTCCCTACTTCCTCCTCCCAGCTTCCTCACCTTCCCTGTACGTGCCCCAGCATTCTGGGGCTATTTAACAATAGCAATAGTTCTAGTGAATGTGTGAAACCGAGAAACACTCTGTACTGTGTGTGGACCCGCAGTGACGGCCAGTAAAGTGGACTTAACTCCCAAGTGTGTCGAGCCGGACACCGGGCCCTGAACATGCTGCTTCCATGTTCAGTCCCTCCCCTGCTTTTCTCTCTCTCCTTTCCTCTCCCTTCTTGCAGGTTTTCTCTCACCCAATAATGTAAAACTGTTGTGTACGGGTTCCTCCCTCCTTTTCTCTTACCAATTTTTTTCCCTTCAAAGGAAAAAAAAAAAGTTCAGAGGTCCCTGTCTTTCTCTCTGTCCTCGATCTTCCTGCCAATAGTTATCCCCTCTGTAATGTTGGATACTCCTCAAATGCTGAGTTTCTAGCCTTTTCTGAAACTTAGCAACTGGGGAGAGAGCAGGGAGGCACCCAGGACCTTGGGCCTTCCAGCTTCCTTCCCCACCTCTTACCCAAACCTCCCTCTTGGGAACTCCTCAGGGACAACTACTGCTGAGTTTGGGCACATCCCCAAGATGGAGGCCAGGTAGCAATCAACTGGCCTGAGAGAGAGAGAGAGGTGTGTGCATGTGTGTGTGAGAGAGGGTGCTGTGATTGTGCCCCTGTTTTGTTTGGTGGCATCCATTCAGTTTCCCCAAGTATCTGTTTTTATTCCCACTTTCCCCCTTGTTTTAAACCATCACTTTGTCTTTGGGAAACCACAGGAACAGTTTTTCTGGGTACAAGGCTGTGTCTCTCCCCCTCTCTCCCAGTCATTTCTGTTCCAGCCTCTTCAAACTGTGCAATCTTTCAGCAGGAACTCCCTCTCCTTTCAGTAGCTCCGAGTCTTAAAGCTTTTGCAGGGAGAGGGGTAGAACTGGATCTTTTCCTAATCCCATGAGCTTCTGTGGGTTTAGTTGTGCTTTCCTTCCCTTTTCTACTTCATGCCCTGGGACCCCCTTCCCCAGCAGCAGAGACCCCGGAGCACAAGAGAGTAGGGAGGACGGGTTCTGGGTCCACCACTGCCCTACATGTGACTATGCCCAAGTTAAGCCCCAACATGTGAGAGGAAAGCTGCTAACTCCCAGCTATAGCCATGGGCCCCTGGCCCCCTGCTTTCCTGCTCAGCAGAGCCCCTCCCATCAGAGATTACGGGTACTTGCACTGGGGAGGTGGCATCTGGCTGGCCCAAGCAGAGAGCTGAGGCATCCAAGAAATGTTCCATTGGTGGGAGAGGGGCTGCCAGGTGAGGTGGAACATTCCTTGTACTTCTGGCAGCACTGAATAGCCAGGAGAGGGGGCAGTGTAGGTCCAGGGGCAGCCCCATTCCTACTCCTTTATGCCCCTTCTGCCCCATAGCCTATTTCTAAAGTCGCCTTTTCTGTCAGATAAACCTCAAAACTTAATTTTATTTGAGATTTTTTTTTTTTTGCTTTTAAATAAGAGGTGGATTGAAGAATATTTGAATTGACTTTATATTATGCATAAATATTTATATTTTATCTAAATAACTGCGCTGTAACAAACTTTGTGTTAGTCAAACGTTTGGAACTGTTATAGGTGGGGCTCTTTTTCCCCACAGCAGTTTTCCCCTGGTGTAAAATGTACTAGATTAATTTTACTGTTGGAGGTTAGGTGGATGGGGGAGTGAAATCTCAACTGTTCCTGCTCTGTGTTCCTCTCCCAGCTCCATCTCTGTCTAGGGACCAGGCACTCTTAAGGTCGGGTGGAGTCCTAGCCTCAGTTTGAAGATGTGGGGGCTGAAGAGGGTGGGGGTAGGGCATGATCAAAGGGGCCATTTCTCACTTTTCTTTCCTCATCTTCACCGCCCCTTGAGCTAGGTGGATTTTCTCTTCTTGACAGATAAGAGTATTTGGTAGGGAAGGCAGGTTAATAAAGTAAATTAAAACCCACCCCCTGCCCCTTTGTTTCCCCTCCCCTATCAGTCTGGTTAACAGGAAAAACCACACCATCAACACCAACAAGTTTCCACGTTCCTTTTACAACAAAAGGGACTTGACTTTTTATATAACCAAATGTGGTGTTTTAGTGACTTTTTGATAATGTACAGTTTTTTGTGAATTTAAATTTATTTCTTTCTATATTTTTAGGACCAATCTCATTTTTAATAAGGTTAAAAAAGGAAAAAAAAAAAGTCTAGAGAAAAAAACTCCTGTTTTTGCCATGTGATGTTCCACAAGTGCAGCTGTAGAAAGTGCTTGTCAGTTGAATAAAAACCACATTTGATAGATTCAAAAGACTCCGTGTATTTATCTTCAGCTTATGTTCTCATACTTACCTAAAGGGGAAGACGGGGCGTAGGGTGAGTATGCCTGACCTGATGTAGGAGTCAGCAGGCAGAGGAGCTGTTATGCCCCTACAACTCCCAGCTTGGCCCTTCCTGTGCAAGAGGCACCCAAGGCAGAATTCCTGCTTCTGTGGATGGAGCAGGTGCTCCTGACCGAGGTGCTAGAACAAAGGAGCCAAGTGTGCCTGGTTCCTCCCCTGCCCCCCTGTGTTCCCATTATAGTGAGGGTATGTGCCCATCACCACCTTCCCAGCTTCCCCCAATGGATAAGACACCAGGACGTAGAATTTTGTGTTTTATTTCAAAACAAAAGTTGAAATAAGACAAAATAAAGCTTTACCAAATTGTAGAGAAGGAACATGAGAATACCAAGGGTCAGAAAAAGAAGAATGGGTGGCACTGGCACAGACATGGCCAGAGTATGCTACTACAGAAACCTCTGGATGAAGAGAAATGTACAAAACGTGTTTGAGTATAAATTAAGCTTATTTCCTGTCCAAAGTGGTAAGTGCATGCAAGAGAGCACTAACCACCCAAAAAAAGACGTGTTGGAGGATGTGGACACCAATAATGGGGCAAGAACTTTCTTTACTCAGGCTGGGAAAGCTTATCACCCTCCAGGCTGGAAGTTCTGCTTTGGTGAACCCTCTAAACTAACTGGAATAAGGTGGAGAAGGAACATCTCTGCTTCCAGCCCCGTACAAACCCCGAACTCCCGCTGTGCGCATGCTTGCCTGCTCAGCCGCACTGCACGGCAGCCACAGCCAGCTCTCGTCCTCAGCTTCTGAGCTCTGCCCTGGTGCTGGTTGTCCTGGGGTGGCTCCCAAGCATTCGTTAGTATTCTAAGCAGTCATGACCTAGCCTGCCTCCTGGCCTGTCACAGCAAGACCTAACTGAAGAGTTCACACTATTCTAGTGATTATGAGGTAAAAAAAATCTCAAGACACTCAGAAACAAATAACCAAAAGAGTTTTGTATTTAATCATGAGCCCCTTTCTAGTTCCCAGCTTCTTAGCCCTCATGCCGGGAAGGAAGGAAAGACGTAAACCAGGTGCTTGTGCCCTTGCTGAACTGGGAAACTGAGGTAGATCTGTAACAAGGACAAGGAAGTTCTGGGATACGCCTGGAGAACGAAGGCTTATTCAAAACAAGCGGATATGCCGGGGAGAAGGAGCCGCCATAAGTGGGGGGAGGGGGACCTAGCTTTCTCAAGACTGCAGCCGCGGGGACCACCCCCAGGGAGGCGGCCGGTGAAGAGAATTCAGCAAAGATGACAAGGGTGACAGCGCTCACTGGCCAGTCTCGGCTGCTGAAGGAGGACCTTCCTACAAAAGGAAGGGGTGAAAGCTGAGTAAATGTGATCTAAAATGCAGGTAGCACAGAGATGGAGTAGTTGGTTTAAGAGGGAATCAGGAAGAATCAGTCTGACAAGGCACAAGATTTCAGACCTAGCCCTTACAGATGAGCTTCCACAATGCCCACCCTTCTCTAAAGCTGGTCTAGTAGCGCCTGGGGACAAGTTCAGACCTGATCACCCACCCAAGTTTATTGCCCTTGGCCAGGAAAGTCAGGAGAGCACCTCGTGTGCAATGCTGCTGCTCTCCCAGGAGGTGGGGCACGTGCGCAAGAGAGCAGCAATGATTCTTTTTCCTAGAAGACTGGATTCTACTGTCGGGATTCCTGCAACATTCTATTGCAGCAAGGCCTCTCAGTGTCTTTGTGGAGCAAAGTAACAACTGAAGCAGCAGAGGTTTGACAAAGGTTTGACACTGAAGCAGCAGAGAATGAGCACTGCAGGCACCCAGGGGCTGAATGAGCTCACGGATCAGTAAGTTAGGAAAGGAAGAGGAACGGAACTGGGCTGAGGTGGCCCGACCCAGGCATGGTTGGTGGAGCAGCAAAGTCGAGTCCTTACTCAAGCGCAAGCGATGCCCCCTACCACTCCCGTCTCTACTGACAAGGGCTATTTATTACCTCAGAGCCACCAGGCTTCCTAGTCTGGGCAGCTCTTCAAATTCTTTGGTTAAAAACACTCTTTAAAAATAAAATCTCTCCCCATCTTCATTCCCACATCTTCCCTAACCTTGACCCACACCCTCCAAAAAAGTCTAATCAGCCTCGGGCTGAGTATCATCTCAGAGTGAGACAGGAGCAGTTAACACCACCGGCATGAGATGGGGCGGGCAGGCTCTGTGCTGGTAAAGGCTTATCTCACCTGAGAAAGGGATTCTGGTATGTTCTAGTTGACTGGAAACAGATTAAATACAAAGTACTCAAATATTTTAAGAACGCATGAGCATCTGTAACGAGTGGGAGTGAGATGTGAAGTGCGGAGACAGTACAACCTGGGCTCCATGAAGACAGGACTCAGAAAGCACGAGGTATAGTGTTCAAAGAGGCCAGCCCTTAAAGGCGGTGGGAAGGGATGAACTGGGAATTGGAAAATTGCACCTCCTGGGGAGTGATGGAAGTGTTAGCTATCTTGATCGTGGTAGTGGTTTCATTGGTGAATCAAAATTCATCAAACTGTACATTTGAAATATGTATAGCTTACGGTGCAGGAACCATACCACAATAAAGGTGTTTAAAAATATAAATTACAAAATTAAAAGCCCAGCCCTAGGCTGTGAGCTTGAGAGCTCCCCCTACAGTTCCTCTGCCACCACTGTCACCAAACAGTCCCTCACTCCTCTCCCCTTTCTCCAACCACTCACCCATGCTATGAACTGTCAGAAATGAACAGTTAGGGAAAAAATATCATGAGTGTAACCGAAAAGCACCATAAAAAAAATCCCACAGTGCCGTTAGCCACTACAGAAACGTCAGGCTCTCCATCACTTGCCCTGCCCCAACCTGCCCAAACCAGAAGCACTAACAGAATCTATTAAGTGGATTCACACAGGAGAACCCACAAAAGGGAACTACAGAATTTTAAAACAAAACAAAGCAAAATCACAGCCATTCAGACATTTAAATACAAAGAAAGTAGACAGAACCAGGAGTTCTGGGAGGCAGAGGAGGGGCGGCAGTGAAATCAACAGCTTATACATGTGAAAGGCCCTCATTTCACTAAACCTCCTAGCAAAACCAGGCTCTCCCAAATTACTGTTACTTAAATGAACAGGATTCTTGATTTTTCTCCTTTTCTCTGAGGCCACTGACAAGAAATCTATGGTGTACTTTCTTTGACTAAGGGCTAGAGACTCAGCAACAAGAACTACGTGCCCAGCCAAATCCGTCTAGAGGATTACTGGGCTGGGGCTGTTTTCCATTAGATAAACCCTTCCTGAGGCCGGAAGCACCCATGAGAAAACCAACAGTGGCACTTCTGTCCTTTGCACTTTGTATCCCACGCACTTCCCCCCACTCCCTTACCTCCAGGGATACACAAAAGGACATTCTAGGGGTAGGAAGCGCTGGCACTCTCACCCCTGGGGTGGGGGGAGGGGAGGGGAAGCTGGGCCCAAGCTCTCTGCACAACAACTGACACTGCAGCTTTGTGCCCCTCAGTACCATCTCCTTCCTCCCCCAGAGTCAGCTTAATGAACACCTGTGTCTCCCTTCGCCATCATTTGGCTTTCTGACTGTCTGGAGAAAAGGTACCGACCTTGAAGTGGGCAGGACTCTCCTTTCAGTGCAGAAGGGAGTGATTGGGAAGAGACAGGTGCAGGATCTTACTTCCTAGAAGGTGGACAAAGGCATCCTCCTGTCTGTCTCCATGTGCACAGATGCAGGGCTTGCAGAAGGAGATGGAGTTGAAGAGCAAAATATAGCCCTTTTTGAAGGACTCCTGACCTTGTAATAGTGATACGGGATTTGCTGCCCTTTTCTATTCTAGCTCCCTGTTGTCCTTCTACAAGAAGGAAAATTATTTTTGATATCCTAGTTCCCCGGAAAAGGGACCCAAAGACACCAGGGCAGGGCAGGTTGCTCTGGACAGTTCCGGCCAGCTTTGTCCTTTCCCAGCTACACAGCACACACACAGAACAGTCCCCACCTGTGTGCTTATGGCATGTGCACGGTGGCATAAGCCTTTCAAGGACAGCTTTGCTGTATGCAGAGATGCCAAAGATCAAAGGCTGGGGACAATTCAAGGACCTCAGTTCTGTCCCTCTCAACTAGCTGGATGAGCATCAAAAGGCACTGTGTGTCAGGGCTGGGGTGGGAACTTACCAAGTCCTCTGGTACAGGAGGCAGGGACAATATCGTCTACATCAGAGTCTCTCAGCCTTGGCACCAGCTGACATTTCAAGCCAGATCATTCTTTGTCGGGGCAGCTGGGGCTGTAATGTGCCCTGGAGGGTGCTCAGGAGGGTCCGTGGTCTCTCGCCACAAGATGCCAGTAGCACACAGTCCCCACTCCCAGGCATGACAATCAAAAAAGTCTCCAGAGACTGCTAAATGGCTTCTAGGGGACAAAACCGACTCCTTGAGAACCACTGATCTTGAGGTGAAGCAGCTGATCATCGACGGTGGAGAAGGAACCTGCATGGATTCAGCAAGGTCACAAATGCGAGGGCTCTGAGCACAGGATGTGCAATAGGGAAGAGAGGGGCCCTGAGACCCAGGGCAGAAAAGAAGACCCTCCAGGAAGCAGAAAAGCAGATATTCCAAAAAAGCTGTTCCCAGAGAACACACTCCCTCAGAAGGTGTTGGCCTCGGCAGTGAGAAGAATTAGTAAGAAGTCGGTAGGTCCATCCCTCTGGAACTTGCCAGGGAAAACCTAGTCTTTATCCAAATTTAGATCAAGGATGACTTCCAACGGCTGTGGAACTGTCTCCACAGTGAGCCTAGCTCGCACCTCTGCTTCCTGAAGGCAAAGTCTAGTCTTTCCTCTCAGGATGTGGCAGGGCAGAGGGAGGAAAAGCCACTTCCACTGCCTGCTTAGTGATCCACCTTGTTCCTTGCCTAGCCCCCTGCCCCCAAATCCCATATGAAATTTCATTCAAAAAGGAAATTTAAACAAACAAAATTAAAAACTGTAAAGAGGCAAAGTAGGCAGGTTCTGTTACATGGAAAAGAGAAAAAAAAAAACAATTCAGATGAGAGAAAGAAGGCATAAAATGTGTGTGAAGGAGAGATGGGATGTGTAATCTAAGAGCTTTATAAAACAAAACTTTAAGTCTGCATATTTTCTTAAACACACACCCAAAAAAGTCCATAACTAAACTCGGTAAGAAGGGCCCACAGTAAGACTCCTTCATCAATGTTCTAGCACCACACCTTTCTTTTTCCTTTTAAGAAAAGAATTTTTTTTTAAAAAGCCTTCCCAAGTAAGTCCAACACATCAAAATTGTTTTTCATAAAGATGAGAAGAAGCTCCAGGCACCAAGTCTCTTTGGAGTAGGGAAAGAGAATACTGCAGTTTAAAACAAAACATAAAACTTTCTTCACAAAAGAGAAAAACTTTTTTGATCTCCTTGACTGTTGCACACACAAAAAGTGACCTTTCTCCCAGTCTCCATCAGGACAGGAGGAAGAGCAGAGGGTAGAAGTGCAGAGATTTCTTTCTCCAGGCCCAGGCCTGTGACAAAAGACGGCCGAACGTTAGTCTTCAGCAGGGCCCACGCAGGGGCTGCAATCCTGGGTAGCCCTCTGCCGTCCGGAGAATCCGCATCTCCAAGAATTCCCTTGTAATCAACAAAGACAGGGAGGGAAATCCTAAAGGAGGCGTGAGCCAGAGAGGGTAGAGAGGGGGAGCGACAAACGTGAGCGCCTGCCTGATTTCAGGCTGCTCCGCCCACCCTGCCCCTCGGCATGAGGTTCTTACCGCTGTTACTTGTTGAACTGGAAAGAATAGACCCCGTGGTCTGAGGAGGCTTCCACCGTCACTTGATTTTGCTGGCCGCCGCTCTCCTGTACCACAGCCAGGGCGAAGAGAGTCACCCTGTACATCCTTTCCTCACCTCCCCCTGAAGCAGCCTAGCTAAAACCCGGACTAGAGTGCCCTCCCCGACCCACCCACTCCCATCCACCTGTGAGTGCACACAGATGCACGTGTATCCACACACACAGCATCACTTCCCCAATATTTAGACACACCAGTCAATACAAGCCAGCATCCTGGCCAAATGAGAGGAAGGGCCTCATTCAAAGACACAGTCTTTCCTTCCTACATTCTTCACATACCTACCAGCTATTTGTGAACACAGAATCAGCAACCTTGTGAGAGGAAGATCTTGATCAGGGGCAAGTCTGCCTGTTCGCTTTCCTATCCTCCATCCAAAGAGATTATAAAGCTCTTACCTCAACTGAAACACTGGAAGAAGGCACAGGGGTGTACTGGGAGATGTACGCTCCTTGCATCGCTGCGGCTGCTGGCATGTACTAGAATGAGAAAGATCAGCAGGCGTAGTGGTGATTCTCGGCTACACTTAAAGCGCCTGGGGAGCTTTAAAAACGACAAACGCCTGTGTTCCATCCCCAGATATTCTAATTTAATTAGAAGTGCTTTTTAAAAGCACTTCAGGTGATTCTAAAGTACACTGGCTTAGAGAGACTTCCATCTGCAAGACTACCTTTCGTCGTCTTTCCAGTTCCTGCGTTTTCTCAATGCACTGCCTTCTCTGCTTCAAGCCCCCCTGTACACATCAGAATGCACCCCACCCACAAGAGCCCTAACAAGCTTCACCCACTCTTCTTGTTGCTATTTGATAAGGACTTGTAAGAAATGGGTATGAACTCCTAGACAAGCTAGTATGTAGACAAACACTATGCATGTAATTTCATGAGGAAGAATCAGTTAAAAGGAATGAGCTGGAGAGCAGAATGGCTGCGCTCCTGGCTCATGGATTATTACCTTTTCAGTTTCTCCCCTGTCCTGAGTGTGCCCTCAATGACACTGAAGTGAGTCCCACCCTTATTCATGAGTATTTATACCAAAGAGTATTACATAGCTATTTCTTGCTTGGTGGGAGCTTATAACCAGAAACATCCCGCTTTACCGCGCCCGTGCTGCTGAGGGAGAGGTGGCCCAGCTGCTGGGTGAGAGGCCCCATCATGGAGGCAGGCTGGAGAGGAATTGGATGGTCCATTCCCGGTGTCAGAACTGAACCCTAGAAGCAGCAGCAAAGGACAAGGTTGGATGGCAGCATCCTGTAAGGCTGCCTGAAGCAGTGGTTCATGGCTACCAGAACCACTGACAACAGACATTCAAATATCCTGGGAAACAACGGGCAACTGACAACCCAGCTATGCAACAGGAACAGGCACTCTGCCCATCCGTCTGGAGGAATCCTTGTCTAATAGCAAACTCACAGAATTTAAGGCCATACACCTGGGCTATACAAAAGACTGAGCCAGAACTCACACCCGCATCTCCTGTCATCAAACCCCACTGTTTCTCTTTACATCAAACCGCCTCTTTGGCTTTTGCCCACTTCTGAACACTCACTGAAGGCTGCATGAGGTATGACTGGTGATGCATCCAAGACGGGTTAGGTACTTGTAGAGGAGATGTCTGAGTTACTCTCTAATGCAAGCAAAAATAAACAAAAATGTTAATTGCCTAGAAACTACTGTTTCACCCAATGATCTGATAATGTTCACCAAACCCAAAAGAAGTTGGAGTGCCCCCTCAGAAAACAGGAATATTAAGAATAAACTGTTTTAAAATATTAGCAACTCTCATACCTCAAATAACTCAATTTAAAAGTGGGCTGAGAATTTGAATAATTTCTCTAAGAAGATACACAAACGGCCAATAAGCAAGAAGAGGCTCAACATTATCAGTCAACAGGGAAAAGCGAATCAAAACCACAATGAGATACCACTTCATACCCACTAGGATGGCTGTAACTAAAAAGGGGTAGAATAACAAACATTCTACACTGTGGGTGGGAACGTAAAATGGTGCAGAGGCTTTGGAAAAGTGTGGCAGTTCCTCAGAAAGTTAAACACAGGGTCACTATGGAAGCCAGCAATTCCACCTCTAGGAATATACGCAAGAGAAATGGAAACATATGTCCTCACAAAAACTGTGCACAAATGTTGATAGTAGCATTATTCATAATAGCCAAAAGGTGGGAACAACTCAAATGGCCATCAACAGATAAATGGAGAACAAAATGTGATATATGCATACGATGGAATATGACTCCGTCATAAAAAATAATGAAGTACAGATACACGCTACAACGTGGATAAACTTTAAAAATATGCTAAGTGAAAGAAGTCAGATACAAAAGACATATATTGTGTGCTTCCATTTATATGAAATGTCCAGAACAGGTAAACCTATAGACAGAGAAAGTATACTTTCTATGCGGGTGATAAGGGAGAATGGGGCATGACTTCTAATGAGCAGAGTTTCCTTCTGAAGTGATGAAAACATTCTGGAAGTAGATGTTGGCAGCAGTTGCATAACTATAAATATGCTAAAAACTACTGACTTGTCCACTTTAAGAGGGTAAATTTTATGGTATATAAATTATATCTCAATTTTTAAATGAAAAAAAAAGCAACAAAAAGCTAGAAATGCATCTCAATAAACAGGTAGGGTTTATTCCATAAACGTAAGGATTCAAGATCAGAAACTCTATAAACATAAGTCAAAATTGAAGGAAAAGCCATAGTGTAATACGAGATGCTGGAAAGACATTTTATAAAATTCTCAGCAGCCGTTTATTTTTTAAAAATCACAAAGTAAAATAGGGGACTATAAACTACTTACATATATTAAAGGCTATTACCAAAAATTAGCTGCTAACATTAACTCAAACAGAGAAATATTAAAACCATTGCAATTACATAATTCTCAGTGTATCAATCAGCATCTAGAAATGTTTATAAAAATCACAGAACACTTAGGAAGACATTTAACAAAAAAAGCATAAGACCTACATAAGCAAAACTAAAATCTTATTGAAGGACATAAAAGTTTGAAAACATGAAAAGAAATGTATTTTGGGTGAAAAGACTTAGTATTTTTTAAAAAGCCAATTCTCTTAAACTAATATACAGGTTTAATGTAATTCCAATTAAAATCCTCCCTCACAGATTTTTAAAAGTTAGATAAAACAATCATAAACTTTATACAGAAGAATAAATGCCAAAAAATAGCAAAGTATAAAAAAGAAAGAGTGGATAAGCGGGTTCTGTCTTATCAGATCCTAGAACATATTATGAAAGCCCCTGTAATCAAACCAATATGCCGAAATAAGAACAGATACAATTATCACTGGAGGAGAATAAAAGATACAGAAATAAATTCCAGTATGTATTATATAACAAAGGTGGCATTTCAATTCAGTGGGAAAAGGATGGGTCACTTAATAATCTGGTACTAGGACAACTGGTGAGCATTTTGATGGAGATGCAATAGGGCCTCCTATCTTATGTCACGTACAAAAACAAATTCCTGGTGATCACACATTTAAAGATAAAACACTGAAATAAATCTTGGAGACCATATGTACAATATAGGGACTGGGAAGACCTTTTAAATTAAGACAAGAAATTCCAAAGCTGTAAGTGAAAAAGCAGACATTTGACTATATTCAAATTTTAAACTTTTCCATGGCAAAAACTAGTAATTCGCAAAGTATGGTCCCTGGACCAGCAGCAGAAGCAGCATCGCATCTGGGAATGTCAGAAATACAGATTCTTCACCCTAGATTTACTGAATCAAATTCTTGGCGTGGTGCCCTATAATGTATAGGTTTAATACGCTTTTCAAGTGATTCTCATGCACACCTGAAGTCTCAGGACCACAGTCAATGGAAAAAAGTTAAATATGGGAAAAAATGCTTGTTACAAAGGTAACATTCAGAGGATTAATACTTATAATATTGGTAGTTTTTATACATTGATGGGAAAAGAACAAATAACCAAACAGAAAAATGGGCCAACAGTATGAAAAGCAATCAGAGAAGAGCAAATCAAAATTTGATAACAACAACAAAAAAGCTTAAACTCAGCTACAGTCAGGGAAGTGCAAATTAAAGTAACAATGTACTTTACATCCATCAAGATAGGAAAAATTTTAAAAGAGCAATGTCACCTCTGGCTGGAGAGACCTGGGAACTGTCAGACGTTGCTAATGGAAATGTGGATTGAAACAGCCTTTGTGGAAAGCAATCTGGCAACATCTATAAAACTGAAAGTCTGTGTGATTCAACCTAGTAACCCCACCTCTCAGATTCTAGCCCCCAGAAACAAAAGCACTCATATGTAAGGATATAGGCAAAAGAATGTTTACTAGAGCATTATTTTACCAGAAAAAAAGACTGAAATCCAAATGAATGCCCTTCACGGGGTATAGCTGAAGAATTCTGGTATATATGCAGCACAAAATATAACATGATTATTAAAAAAAGAAATAGAACAGAGGGTCTGAACATTAGCTGCATGAGAACTACCTGGAGGGCTTGTTAAAACTCAGACTGCTGGGACCTGTCCCCAGAGTTCCTAATTCAGTAGGTCTGGGGTGTGGTCCGAGAATTTGTGTTTCTAAAAATTCCCAGGTGGTGCTGATACTGCTGGTCCAGGGACCACACTTGGAGAATTGTTAGTTTGAGCTACTGTTAAGTGAGAAGAGTGAAATGTAAAAAAACATATTTAACATGGTCAAATTTTTGTGACATAGACAATGACTTCCAAAACCCTATACATCTGTGTACATGTCCATGATGAGAAATATGGAGACTAGTGGAAATTAACATGGGTGCATTTATGGAAGCAGGGGACAGAGTAAAAGGCTGCTTCTGCAGCAGTCTACATATATGTAATATGATGACATGCTACGTGCTTATGTAAAATTATTTGTGTATAATATGCATAAAGGGAAAAAAAATATTTTCCAGCCCTATACTCCTTCACTTAACACGCAATGATAGGGAAAACCCCCATAACCTCTTCTGGGCATGAACATACCTGATATGAAGACGCAGGAGATGCAAGATATGGGGGCAGTGCAGACTGAGCAAGCATCCTGTTGGGGGTGATGTTGTAAGGAGCAGGGTAGAACCTGTAGGAAGGGACCTCATCAGTGAAGAGTCACAGGGAACTACAAGGCCAGGCCCCACTGACAGACACAGCCACTTCCCACTAACTGCTGTTTAAAAATCAAGACGAAGCATCCGAGTGCCTGGACACAGGCTCTTGTCATTTTCAGGTGGCCTCTTTATATAAAACACCCTTACCCATTCTGAAGAGCTGTGGTGGGGTCATAGGTCAAGGCCATACCGCCCTACAAGAAAGAGCACAGCAGCATATTGTGAGCCCTTAGGTGAGAACAGGAGCAAGCCCAGAACATCAAGGCTGGGGAGGTATTTGGTTCAAATGACTAAGGTGAGGTCTGGACAAGTCGCACTACAGCTGTTCGAGTTTTTCTGGTTGTTCAGGCTGCAAAATCCCACTCAAGACACACACTGAAGAGCATGCTAAGCAGCCAGCATCTCTCGGTTACACACTGCAGCTCTCAAGCTGCCACCTAAGCTCACAGACATCACGCCATGGTAACTTCCACTCCACTTCAATGTCCTTACTATTCCTTTCCCTCCCAGAGGGCCTCTTACCATGTCTCCATTCCTTGGCCAGGCCCGTCCATTTTGCACAAATTTTCCTTGATTCTGTCGTTTCTTTGGACCACCATCAGCAAATTTGCAAAGCAAGGGATCAGATGGGGCTGCCAAGAGAGAAAGCGGACAGGCAGCTGAGCCCCACCTCAGTTCACTCACTCACGCAAAAATCCTCCAGAAGCTCCTCAGGAAGCAATAACCTGTGGCCCTCTCAGCCTGATTCCCAAAGGCCTCACCTGGGACTCCAGGGGGTGTCTTAATATATTTTCCATTAAAGTGGGTGATGATGGCTTCACACTTCTCTGTGGACTCCATCCTGAGGAGCACAAGAGGGGTTAGGCTCTAGCTTCTGCAGGATCTGTACTCTCCCTACATTCAAAGAGAAAGCTCTAAGTTCCCAGCCCCACAAATGCTCCAAAAGTTGTCACTATAGAAACAAAGAGTTTCCTCCACACAGATTCAAGGTATCTTGAAGAGGCAACCCCAGCTTCTAATGAAGCCTGTAAGGTTTTTTTTCCAACTGGCTCCTGTAGGGGTCCTGAAAGGAATAACAGAGGTCTTCAATCCAAAGAAGATCCTGCGGGATGGGCTTAGTACTGTTTCTGGGTCCATAAATAAGAATACAATAAATAGTGGCCGTTCCCATTGTTTTTTTTACTACAGAATTCCTAACAGAAATTGTTCATTCACTCTGATAAAACTGCACAAGCTAAGAATCTGCCAATATTTTATTTTTTGCTTCTGGTTATAATTATCAAGGTCTAATTAGCTACTGGTAACATCATTAAGACTTCGTGAGTCTGTAGGAGGAAAGAGTATTAAGACAGGGTTTATGGTCCATCGTGATAGGAAAAAAAAATGTTGGGAACTACTGAGTTCAAGTGTCTTTTTTGGGGAAAGAGGACTGAGTAAGTAATCAGAAAATCTGGATTCCAGTGTCAGCTCACCACCCAAAGGCTCTGTGAGTCAGAACATCCTCGAGAACCCCTAGGACTCACTCATTTCCACTCCAAACATCCATCTACCTTACTACTATCTATACAGATCAAATGAGATCATGTATATAAAAGTGTTCTAAAAACCATGAGGGTCTATCTAATGCAGGGTACAGTATCTTCCCTTCTTTCCATATATTTAAAGTAAGTCTCAGTGTATTTCCTATGCCAGTAACTACTAAAAATATGAAGCATTCCTACGAAGGCAGTTACCCAAAAAACATAACCTCAGATGGAACCTTTTAAAGAAAAACATGTTAGATGTCCTAGAGCAAGTAGCCTTCAGTTGGGTTACTCCTACTCCTTAGTCTTTCAAAAGGGTGAGCAGGCATGGAAAGGTTTTAAGAGAATCACTTTCGGGACCTCAACTTCCTCATAAACTCTCTCTTACAACTGATCTGCCCGAGGGAGAGCTCATGATCACTCGTGATCAGGGTTAAAGTTCCCTCTCACAACCTCTCTGCTCAGTCTGCTTCACACTTGTCCCAAAGCTCAACACAAGGCACTAATGACTGAGGTACAAATCTTTCTGTAAGTCAGATGTTTCAATTTTCCCTTCCCACAAAGCTAGAGGACTCAACAAGTTGTTAACTGGCACACAACAAAAGTCAATTTTGATGCTTTATCACCCTGGTTCTTGGCATATAATTCAGAAGGGATTCAAAGAATTTCTATTTTAGCAAAACTCTTTCCATCTCCACTTACTTATTTATGTGAACAAGGTTTCTCAGCATGAAAGCAAAACAGAAGAACAGAACTGATATTAAACCCCATCTTGTTACAGTAGTAAATAATATTCACTGATGGCTATATGACCTAATTATAAAAATCAAAAAGGAGCATTTCCAATAAAATTTACCTAATATAAAATAAATTCGTATCAACATTTTAACATATTTATGTTCTTTGGGGTAACTGTGAACCAATTATAAAGATAATTTTCTTATGGATTAATGCATACAGACTCAGGGTCACAGAATAAAATTTAATTTATATACATATGTTTGTTGCAGAGAAGCATAACAGAATGGTCCATAGAAATGCTTTCAACTATAAAAAACATTTTACACTCTAACACAATTCTGTAGAGAAATGAAATGGAAATACAAGATCAAGAAGAAAAAAAGATGATGCTGTAAGAATGATGTAAGAGTTATGAGTACTAAAAAAGAAACATGTAAAAGATTTCATAGTTTTTCAAGCCTACAAAGCCATGTTCCCAAACTGGACTTTGGGGTGCCCTGGGCCACTGCAAGGAGCTCAGAGAGGCTCAGCAAGGGATGTTTTAACTTTCTGAGGAAAACACAGCAAAAGCTATTGGATCTCTACTATAAGGACTACTAACTCTAAATAGTTCATCATTTCAACATTAGATCACCCTACACTCTTTCAGATAATGTGTTTTTGCAAAGCTGGTTTTTCAACAGTTGCTATGACAAAAGCAAGTACCGTAAGAAAACCAATGTAAACCAACGTACAACAGGAAACAGGGTGTAAGTGTCCAGTCTGATTCCAAGGTTTGAGAAGCTGTGCAGTGTCCAACAGGCGCACATCGCACTAGTAAGTAGAGCTATTTAATCATGAAATAAAAAATACTTTCTTCTTCAATGTATTTTTCAAATAGCTACAAAACTGCTAGGGTAATAAACACTTTTTGAGTTGTTTAGACCATTTAATTACTTAATAAATTGAACTGTTAAGTATTTCTTTTGGTCTAGGGCCAAAAAAAAATTATTGGCAACTAAGGTACCATGAGCTGGAACATCTGCTTTAAGAGAGTACAGGAGCAAAAAAAGTTTTGATGAACACAAGCCTAGAAACCTTTTCCCTTTGGTTATACTTGGGGTTGCCAGCAGATGGTGCTACCAAGATTGAGTTGGCAAGGGAAGAGGACCTACCCCTGGCTCCCAAGGTCTGAAAGACTCCAGAGTAAGGGAGTATTCTCGGACCAGACAATATATTACAAAGCAAAAAGGGAACTTCAGATCACTTAGTCTAGTAGTTTTTAAACTTTTTAGAAAAGTGACAGAATCTCCTTTTAAGCAAATCTTAAAATAAATAAAAGCAGAACCACTCCCTAAGTGGGCTACGACAGTGACACCAAAGCTCAGAAGACGGCATCCTGGAAAACTCTGCAGCTCTAGGAACACCTTAAGAAAATCACTCATCTAAGTCAATCTCCACTTCACAGAGTAAGTAACCAAGGCTCACAAAGGTCCAAGGTCACACAGGCAGTTAGTGGCAGAGTTGGTTCTAAAATCTAAGTCTCTCAACAGATCTTAAAAAGGCACCAAATCTTCTACTCCATCCTACTGATCCTGAAGCCAGAACGATAAGGACTCTGCTCTACCACCCTCTCCAAGAGACCCTGGGCAAATCACTTCATATGGGGACTTTGGTTTCTTTATCTATAAAATGAAGAATATTTATTTCACCAGGTTGTTATGAAGATTAAATGAGATCGTAGGATGAGAAACCACTCAGTAAACTGTAAGAAGACACGGAATTGCTTTATTCTGGTTGGGTCTGGATCAAAGGAACAAAGGCTAGAGTAGCAGGAAGTAGTGGGAAAAAGATAAAGATCTGGGGGCAAATGGGTCTGTGAATATTGTGACCTATAATTAAATGAACTTTTGATTTTCTGACAAGCACTTCTGGCCAATAGTTTGGTCAGGGTGGGGTAGGGGGTGGGCACAGGCTTTTGGTGACCTGCTAAGTGACATTCTTTATTTTAAAGAATATTTACCTCATCATTTCCTATTCTTGGCATCTCTCACCTCGCAAAGCCAACGCCTCTGCTGGTCCCACTGGTGTCTCGGAGGATTCGAGTGGAGATAACCTGGCCAAAGGGCTTCAGCATCCCCTCCAGTTCTTGCTCATCCATTGACAGTGGGAGGTTTGATATGTATAAATTTGTGGGGTCCTGCTCTTGTTGCTGTGGAAATAAAGGTGAAAACACGAATTTCACATCTCCTATCCCTCTCCAACCCTCAGCCGACAGCTTAGAAAAGAGAGTAGGAAGGGACCCATATGAAAAAAGAGACTCTTAACAACTATTTGTAACACCTAGTCCCACTGCCACGGAGTTTATATTGAGTGCAGGCAAAAAAAAAAGGGAGATTTAATATTTGTAGCACTGAGCAAGCCCGTAATACAGGTCACTGATGAAGTTTTGGCTGTCTCTTTAAGAACTAGGCAGAACAGCACTCCCCTCTCCCGTCCAGCAGCCCAGCAGCCCAGCAGCCTGTCCCAGAGGCTGGACTCTCTGGGACTGCCTTTGCTTCCCAGCCGGCAGATTGTTCTGAGTAGTCCCCCCTCCCCCTCTTCCGGTCACAGCGGACTCCTTAGAGGAGGAAGGCCTGCGCGCTGCCCCTGCGCACTCCCCGACGGAGGGAAAGCAGGAAGAGCGGAGAGGGTAAAGGGAAGCCAAGTGCTGGGGCGGCACTAAGGGCCAGGCGCGCAGCTCCCTGGGCCACCACGGAGCCCTGCAACTTCTAGTCTCAGAGGAACTCTGCAGGCACTCTACTGGCAGAGGGCTCTTCTCCAGAAAGAAGTGGGAGAGCCCTTCCAGGGGGCAGCATGTGCAAAATGGCAATAGCTTGTCAGAGCTGTACAATTAAAATTTAAGCAGTCACTTTGCCATAGACAGTGGATCACCAGCAACCTTAATCCCTCTTCTGCCTTTCCCTTCAGGGCTTCCTGTTTCTTCAACCATTCCAGAAGAGGATGCTGTCAGGCCTGTCTCTTCAGATCTACCCAGAGTATTCACAATGACTTTAGAAAGGCAAGGGGGCACTCCCACCTAAGAAGGGAGAGAAAAGCCACGAGCCTTCCAGTAGTCCAAATGAAAAGAAAAGCTCCAGACAGATCTGAGAAAGGAGGAACAGTTTCTTTCCTTGCTGTGGCTGTCCTCTCCCAGACCCCTCCCAAGTCCCACCCTCCTACACACACACACACACACACACACACACAGGGAAAAGTGTTGAGAGGTGGACAGCACTGATCTGAACTTCTGAGTTGCACAACTGGCTTCTTCAGAGAATGTTGCAAAAATACCGCAAGCTATCGGGTGGGGAAGTGGGGCCAGGGTGGAGATGGGGAAACAGCCAGAGGTAGGGAAGGAGCCTCTTGACCCTCTTGCCTGCTCATAATACTTGACAAGAGGAACAGAGGTGACAGACAAAGCTGCCTGCCACAGAGTTTGAGTACCAAGCCAAGAGGTGCTCAAGGGGACCCTGGCCCTGACTCTCTGGCCAAATATAGTCAAAAAGCACTGTAAATAAGCCCTTGGCCGTCAACTGCATGGCTCTTAAGCCTTCTGGAAGCCTTTGGTGCTAATCACAAACCCTCAGAGGAACAGACAGCGGGTAGTATCCTTACCTTTGCCATCTGTGCCTGCACACCACTGGCTTTCAGTGCTGTTCACAGCTTTCTGTGCTGCTGAAGGACTGTCAAAGTCCACGAAGCCGTAGCCTGGAACAGGGAAACAGCATCATGGGGAGGTGAGGGTGTAAGGGAGGCAGGAGGCCCAGGCTTTTCAGGAAACAGAGGAAGAGTTATGGTCCACGTAACAGACGTGGTAGTGAAGAAGAGAAATTAAGAGGTTTCAGGTGGTTATCCATGTGTTCCTCAAAACCTGTGATATTTGGTCCACTTTATAGCTAAGAATGCCAAGGGCAATGAGGTCTTTATGGTGTCCTTGCCTTCCTCCCTCCCCGTTAAGAAATGTGAGGTTTTAAGAACTAGGCCCTTCTAAAAATTCACAGCCCCACTCTACTCCCCAAAGAACCTCTTCCTCTATTCCAGCCGTGCTCCAGACACACTAGGCATGTAGGAAACACAGCCTCTCCACTGCAGACAACCAGCCACCTGCTGGAAGGGGCCCCTTCCTACCCCAACGCACAGCCCTCTCCCCTCCCTTGCACTCCTCCATTCCTATCCAGAATTGCTCAAACACCAACAAAACTATTTCACCCCTTCTCCACCACCAAAAGGCATTTACAGTGCTTTGCTAAGTAGGAATAATCTATACTTATATCCACCACCCAATCTGGGGAAGCTTGACATCCAAAGTAAGCCCAAGGGACTCAGCGGCACCCTGCGCAGACTGCCAGCCTTGGGCCCCCAGAACAGCGCTTTCGGCTGGAGCCGAGTCAGTATCTAAGAGCCTTTTGGGCTTGAAAACCTCAGAAACCCCTCTCTGGCACTGAATACCAGGGCCTTTCAGCAGGAAAGGGCAGAGGCAAGCGGTGGCCTCGCTCACAGCTGTTCTCCACGCTGAGGACAGCTGTTCTCTCACCTTTGCATTTGTTTGTGGTCTTGTCCAGGATGGCCTTCGTGGAGACAATCTTGCCGTATCTAAGGGAGAGGAAAATGCGAAATGATGATCTGGGAGCAGGGGTTTAGAACAGGACAGAGACTGAGACATCTAGATGAATCCATGTCCTTTCTTCACTGCCACTAGGACAACTGTACCTACTCAAACCTTAGAACAAAGAAGTAAATTTAAAATGTCATACTTATTACATAAACCCATTCCCTCAAGGTAGCTACAAGAAATAAGGTAACTGTAGTCCCTATAATATCAACATCTTTCTCTCTTCTTCCCCAAATAAGACTCAGATACGAGTTAGAAAGAAACTACTGTCTTTTGAGGAAGGAAGCTTGGCCACATCCACACAGCAGCGTGTGTAAGGGCAGAGCTCTGGCTAGAATTCCTTGAGGACTAAAAATAATCCTTGATATTACTTATCTTCCTTTGGACAAACACCACTCCTCCTATGAAAAACTGTTTCTCTTCTCTGACACCCCATTCCTCACCCCTCTACTAGCCCCCTAATTGAAGGTCAACTTGAGTCAAACTGCTTTTGTTCAAATCCTGGTTCTGCCACTTTAAGTGTGATTTTAGACAAGTTATTCAACCTTTACCTCAGTCTTACTATCTGTAAAACTGAGATAGGATTGTTAGGAATATGAAATGAGTTCATGAATATAAAGCACTAATGTCTACCACGTGGTTAAACACCTGAAAATTCTTAACTGCTATGATTATTATATTCAAGGGATTTCAACTTTAACCTAATGCAAATGGCTCTTTCCTGCTTCACTGCATTCTAAGACTTCTATTCCTTATTGTCAAGATATGTGTTAGGGAGGGGAGTGGGCATAAGACCAAATGCAACATCTGTGTTAAGAAAATTATCCAAAACTTGACGATAAGGCAAAATGAGGACCGCACGGCCTTTCAATATAATTCTGGAGCACTGTCTAAAAGGCCCATTCAAGGTATATTTTATTATCTAGGGGGATGTTTCTTTGTTTGACTTACTATTTACTACTGATGAGAGCCCAGATTTTGTGAAAACACGTATTAACTTGTAGATTTTTATCTGGTATAAATGCAAATAATTTCTGCCCGGTAGAAAAGATCATCTCAAAGGTTACTGCTTTATTGTCCTATAGGATATGAACCAGTTTTGTCCTGTAACCTAGTAATCTTATTCCAACGCTTTCTTCAGTACCATAAATACTCAGTCCCTCAAACACTTCGAACCCATTTTACCATCCTGCTAGTTTTCTCATGAATGAGTAAAATAAACATTTGGCATGTGTTTGCCTATATTTGTCCGAGAATTATGCTTTTCAACTTTTTGAAAATGATACTTTGGCAGCAGAGTCACGAGGAGTTCCCCAAACCTGAGCAGGGGAGTATCACAGGTCAGGGATTATATCTGAAGTGTGCCACCAGGATGCAGTCTCTACATTCCACTCCAGGAGAGGGAAGATATTAAAGAGACGGAACAGAGATCACTAACAAAGTCAGAAGTATAAGATTTAACTGAAAGCAGTTGGCAGGGACTGAATTTGAGACCAAGACCTCAAATAAACTTTTTCTTCTACCTCTCATCTCATTTAGGGATCTGAAGAACATATGATTGATGTATTTGTTTCGCCCCGTGGTGGCCCCTCACTGACTATTTTAGTGGGGCTCTGTGACCCAGTGGATCACACAGAGCAAGCCAAGCAATGCCCTGGAGGCTGGAATGGATGTGGCGATCCTAACCCTTCAGGGCTACATCCTTGGATTCTTTCCCAAATTTAGGCAAGGGAAGGGATGCAAGAGGCTGTAAGCCAGAGGACACACATGCTGCTATCCCTATCAAGGCCCCAGGGTGGAGCCTGCTGTGGTCTGAGCAGCCTGAGACTTTGCGCTCAGAATTTCCACTGCAGCTGGCAACAGCTGGGTCGCGCTGCTTCCTTCTCAGAAGGAGCCCCTCCAAGAGAACCAGGAGTTCCAGGCCCAGCCTCCACGCCTCTCCTTCCCACCCACCAGGGCTTAGGATCCAGCAAAGCTCACTTCCCTTACAACCTAGAGAGACAACTGGGACAAAGGCAAGAAGTCCCTCTACGCACGGAAAACACCCTTCGTAGAAAGGTTTGCCTCCTCCCTCATAGCAGCCATGAGGGTTCCACCCCCTGCTCTTCTCAGCTTCCCCTTCCTCACAACCCCTCCTTGCACCCATTCTTTCCCTGCCTCGTTCCTACCTCTCCACAGTCCCCTACTGGGCTCCTTACTTCCATCCTATGTGCTGACCCTAACTATTCTCATCCCGTTAGACACAGCAAAAGGTAAGGCAACTATTGGGAAGGACAAAATGAAAGTCTAAAGGTATAGTGAAGCAGAACTGGGTTTTTCCTCTGTCTTGTGAAGAAGACTGATTTTAGTAGCACATTATATTTAGTACAAGAAACACGAGGTGAAGAAATCAAGGAACTAGACTGATATGATACTCTTTTCCCTCATCAACTAACATTTTTGCCAATTCCCATTCCTTCAAAAAATTACTAGTCCTAGACTAAGTCTCTTAAGTTCCATTTAAATACTTTTCTAGCAAGGTAAGCTGAGGGAAAGGATCCATCCAGTTTTATACACATATCTAGCCTTACAGAGATTCGATTTTGTGCAGCCTGATGCTAGCAAAAATCCAAAAACCACTACTTCAGAAGAGTTAGGGGTGTACAGAATACCTCTGATGCCTCACACAACTACATTCCGGGTAGGGGGGATGTTCTGCCTTTGGGACAGCTATAACGTACATACACTGTTGTGGGAGTTTGAGTTAGTTTGACCACTGCAGAAAATTCTTTAGTAGTATCTACAAAAGCTGAGCAAATGTATATCCTATGACTTAGTCATTTTCCTCCTAGGTACATAACCAACATAAATGTATACACACATACACCAAAAAGCTCATGGCAGCACTACTGATATCCATAATAGTCACATACTGGCAACAACCCAAGTGTCCAGCAACAGGAGAATGGGTAAATAAACTGGTAGTTCCTAGGATGGAATTTTATAAAGCGGTAAGAATGAAGAAAATTTTGCTCCGTGCAACAATGTAGATGAATCTCACAAACAACACTGAGCAACAGAAGCCAGACATAAAAGGATACGTGCTACATCACTATGATTTATATGAAGTTCAAATAAGACACATCAATCAACTGTTTAGAAGCCAAAGAGCAGATACCTTTAGGGGAAGGGGGAGAGATTGCAACTGGGAGGTGGGCTTCTGAAAAGTGGATAATGTTTTATTTCTTGATCTGGCTGCAAGGGACTGTTATAAGGATGTGTTCACCTTGTGAAAATTTTCTCTTCTGTAAACACGATTTGTGCACTTTTCACAAATTGTTATACTTCAACAAAGTTTTAAAAGATGATAAATTTACACAGACTAAGGTTCCTATTTCTCTTTCCAAACTCAATTTCTCCTTCCCCATCAATGTCCCCATCCCACCCCAGACTTCTGCCTCTAATCAGTCCCCCATATAAATGATCTGAAACACATATTTTTCTGCCAAATGGAATTGAGCTGGCATCTCTGCACTCCTGTAATTTTTCCAGCTTTCCTAATTGGGTTAATTCCATGGTGTTATCTCCACCTAATGACTCAAATCTATGCTGAGGAACCCCAGAGGCCTTTAGGGGGTAGGTGCAGAGTAACAACCTCTCTGCCCATCTTCTTCTTCATCCACTAATCTGAGGGCTTCTCTGGGTCACTAGGAATAACTCCAGCAGCAGAAATTCTCCTACATGTGTAATTCAGTTGGCTAGTCCCACTTTCTTCTATCCTCACTGCCAGCTCTGTCTTCTAGTGAGTATCTTCAGAGATAGTGAGCATTTCTATTCAAGGTGTAAGGACAGGAATCTTTCCACTAAGACCATCAGTTCTTGGGTACATGCTGGAAACAAAGCCCTAACCAGCTTTCCTCAGAGAAAAACATAAACATTTTATACATTAGTAGTAAGTAGCATTTCCTTAACAGTGGCTGCTGAGAAACCTTGCGACTATGGTCTAGAAGCAAAATAATACTGCATTTCGGAATAAGAGTATCTAGTAAGAAGCCACTATCACCAAATCCATGCTGTCCCCTGGAAACCTCCCCACGTATACCCCGACTTACGACTGACACAACTTGACTAGGTCCTGGTCAGTGGTGCCTGGCTGTAGTCCCCGGATGTAGAGGTTGGTTTTGCTTAGCTGGTCATTCCCACTGCTCCCACTGCTGCTGTTAGGGGTACTGCTGCTTGGACTGGGTGGTGCCATCTGCTGAGACAATGACACGTATGGCTGCAGGAAGACATGAAGAACAGAAGGTCAGGATTACACGTTTAGATGCTCAAGAGTGAGGAGTATTTTGGTCCCTTAGAAAGAATCAGTCCAAGGTTTAACAGCAGCGAAGTCAATAGGACAATTGAAAAAAAAAAAAAAACAACTGAAGGACTTCCTCTCTGCCATAGAATAAGAAAATATGTAACTGTCCTCCCTATCTTTCATGAATAATGAGAGGTCAAAATAAGCTTGTTTTTAAAGCTTTTAAAAGTTTAACTGAATGAATAATACATAAAGTATGGTCAAGGAAATCCAGGATTTGGGGTGAAAGATCGCTAATCTTTCACCACTGATACCAGGACAGGCAACCAAACTCTGCTCCATTTTTGGGGTACTTCTGTTGGAGACAAAATACCAGGTTGCCTGGAACACGGATCCATTCCTTCATCACACATTTTATATCTTTATGCTTTAATCAGGCTTCTAGTGTATACATTTATATATGGCTCATAAGACTCTAAATTTGCATAATTTTCTATAATACGGTGCATTTTACTCTATCACACCCATATTCTAGTTCTCCCTTGCCTTAAAGCACTTTATAGGATAAATCTCTTTGGAATTACTTCTCTCTAAAATGCGAGTTTCATCTCTAGGTGTCCCCCTCCCCCCCCCTTTTTTGGTGGTGGTAATGGTGGCGAGGGATATCGAAGGGGGGAAAACATCCCGCCAAAGAATCTTAATTAATGTGAAATGTGCCTCTCATATTTCACCCCTCTGACCTTTAGCAAACTTTAAAATAAAAGTCTTTGCTCTGGCTAAATATGCTGAAGGAGGTATTTCCCCATTTTTATCACTTGCAAATACAGTTTATTCCTTAGGCCTTTACTGCAGCAAAGAAACCCAATACCATATTCTAGAATGGCCCAAAAACTCATGATCTATTGCAGCTCTTCACACACCTTTTATATTTCCTATCCCTCTCTTTGCCAACACTTACACTATGATTTCCCATACAGAACAATCCACATGCCAGAGGAATACGAATTATTCCTCTGTGATGGCAGAGATAGGCAGTAAGTGCAGGGCAGGGGATGGGGGCATGTGCATGTTTTTAAGCAACTTTCAGACAACAAGACAAAAATAGGACAAATAAACGTAAAAGTCATACATCGAGTGCTAAAAATGGCAGCACTTAAAGAATGACGTTGAAACCACCACTGAATTAGTACATCTGCAGTAATAATCAAATACCAACCGTCTAGGCCTGTCCGTTATCATGCCTATCGTAAGTGCACCAACTGATTTAAAGTAGAGGCAAGAAGACTGTGACCTATACTCCAACCATGCTTGTTCCTGAGTTCAGAATAAGAAGATCACTGCTGGAGATCACTCTCTAAGATCTGCCTTTCTTCACCTCTAAGGAATTACTATTAAGATCCTTAGCTGAGCAAGCCAAGCTTCTTCTAAATGTGAGATTCCAGGCCTGGGAGCAGCAACAGTGGCAGCAAAAGCAACTCTAGAGGCATCACATCACATGCCGAGCACTAGCAGACGAGCTCACCTGCCTCAGGGAGAGTTTACCTGTCCCCTTTCCCAATATGGGAGGATATTTCTAAGAGCAAGTACCAGTGATGCTAGGACTGTCCAAATAAGAACACAAGGGTCACTGAGGAAAGAAATAGACTGAAAAGAAGCTATCGGTTTGCTACCATGGTTATAAATTTGGATTTAATACTAAGGTCTTATCTATAATCTAAAACTGACTTAGTCAATAATAAACTTGCTGCAAGGCCAGGAAAATTAGACTAGGAAAAAAAAAATACCATTCAGGAAAACAAAACAAAACAAAACCAAACACGTTAATCTCTTGCTATTCCCAAACAGCTTCTGAAATTGCTATACAGGTTTGGCTCCAAAGAGAAAAATTAGAAAAATATTCACTTTGAGGTGCGAGAGAATCCGAGGGAAAAAAGATGAGAAAGCCTCAAAGTAAAGCTTATCTGGTTCCCCAAAATAAACTATTCAGAGAGACATAATAATGAAGGCAAACTAATAATTCACGTTTACCTATGTATTAAGAGAGAAAGGGGGTCGTATATATGAGGGTCCAGAGGACCGAAATAGCCTTCCTGAGGGAGGAAGGGCAGGGAAATACTGTCTCTCTTGATTCCTACTAGTCTGAAATAGTCTTCTGAGGCCACTGGTCCTCTGTCAGGGCCTAAGCTAGAAAATGAGGAACAAGATGTTTTCCTTAGTCCTGCTGCATTATGGGAGATTTCATAAACAGAAGCAGAGTCTAAATCTTAAAGGTAACTTGATATTTATTGCTATGGTGAAAAACTGTCATTTTCATGTAAGGATCAAATTCAGGGTTGTTAGAGGAGCTGAAATGGAAATGGTTGACCTGTCAGTACTCCAGGTTCTCTTAAGGAAGGGATGCTACTGGAGCATCCATCTGTTAGCTTCGTATCTTTGGATGACATGTAGTTTTGTTTGGCTCCTAGAAGAAAAAAAAAAAAAAAACTGGTAGGTTTCCACTTATAACTTTGGTTTGTATTCATGTAGGTGGAATTCTTAAAGGTGTTTGGATTAGTGGTCATTTAGAAGAGGACTCAATTGTATTATGCCCCTAATGATTTCAAGATTTGAACTCTTTAAAACAAGGACCCTCACATTTGGCCCAGATACCTGGGATGGTATTAAATTTGCCTTTTGAAATAAAGGATGGTAGTATATTATCAAGCAGCAAAGGAATATGTAAAGCTATCCAGCAGAATAGGGTAGGTATGAGTTTTCTTATGAAGGAGATTTAATTCTGGAAGTGACTGGGAAACATTAATGGGTTTATAAACAGAGAAATGACATGAGAAAGCTAACACCTGCAGCTTTATCCAAGCTGGTTTGGAGGGGTAGGAGACCAGAGGTGGTGAGAGTAGCTAGGAGATATTAGACATGAAGGGGGATCAGGAAAAAGTATAGAAGTTAAATTCAGACTTGCAGAATGTGAAGTTATCTGCTTGATGGATATATGTTGAGTACTGTTAGAATAAATATTGGTTAATTCATGCATTTAGTAAATGTTTGAATATCTTAAAAATAACAGGACTAGGCAGGGAAGGCATGAAAAGCCCAGTAATTAGTGTGGTAAGAGCTCTGAAGTTTGATTTCTTAGCTAAAAGTTAAAGCAGTGCCTTAGAAATGTAGGCCTACAAATGAGGTATTAATGCTTTTAGAAGGTTCTCGTATTTCACTAATTCTTTGCAAAAGGGAGGAATTTCAACTGTGATCCCTGAAGGTGGGAAGCAATCTCAGGGCTAGGGCATTTTGGCTTTGGATCTGGCAGTGAAACCCAAGTGCCTATCTGTGGCAATAGGTTATCAAGGTAGAATAGGAAACATTCATTGAATTGCAAAAATGAATTGACTGAATGCAAATGCTAGGGAACAGCAGATTTAAAAAAAAATTTTTTTTTCTTTTTTAAAAATTTTGTTTCCTTTTTAAAAAAATTTTTTTTTCTTAAGGAGGGGTGGTAATTTTAGGCTTACTTATTTGCTTATTCTTTTAAACAGAGGTACTGGTAATTGAACCCAGGACCTTGTGCATGCTAGGCATGCACTCCACCACTGAGCTATACCTTCCTCCCAACAGCAGATATAAGACTGGCTGGAGACTAGAATCTATCACTAAAAGGTGTGTGAGGACACCAGAAGGGGTGGCCTTGGATGTTTTCCAGAAGGGCCACTCCTCTCGCAGAGCCACATATAAAATAGCCACACATAAAAGTAAGTCAAAGAAAGGTGGGATAAATGAGTTAATGGATATAAAGTACTTAACATGGCATACAGAAAGTATGAAATGTCAATTATGATTATTCTTTTAAAATCTAGAGTCTTAAAAATGAAGGTCTTCTATTTAAAGGACAAAATTCTCCTTCCTTTGCAAACTATAGATAATTCACCCATATTGAGCTGTTATTTGTCTGCAGATTTGATGTTTCCCCTAGTAGTTCTTAAGGATCCAGGAAAACTCTGGAGAGATTTTTTTTCTTTTAAATTAAAGTGCAGTCAGTTGCAATGTGTCAACTTCTGGTGTACAGCATACATGTCCCAGTCATGCATATATATACATATACTCATTTTCATATTGAAGAGGTGTTTTTATAGAAAGTACATGAAGAGATTTGAGGCTGTGAGGCAAAGTACCTGGATACCTACGCAGCAAGCTGGCCCTGACCATCTTCAGAACTACCTCTCTTTGACCTCCTCAGAAAGTTACTTATGTCTAGATTATAAAACAATCCTTCTGTTTTGCTCTTTTATTATTCAGGGCTGAGACATTTCAGATAAAACACTGAAGAGACTTTAGTCCCCTAAAGATTGGTGGGGTGATGTTTAAAGGATGGGCAGAGAATTATGCTTGTAAGATAGCTTATAAGAATCTCTGGGGGTAACAATCTGGGGAAGGGCTTATAGTATGGGGACAGAGAAATAACTCCTTCATCTTCATCCAGAAAAAGAAAGATCAAACTCCCCTCTTCCTGTAGCAGGAATTTTAGGTTTCCTGCCTTGCTGAGTTACAGGAAACTAAGAGACACAAGAGTGTTTTTCCCTTTGTTCTCTTGTAAGAGATCGTAATGGTAGACGCGATACAAAGCCTAATTCCTAATCACTAGTCTTCCATCAGATCTCTAAGAGAAGGATCCAGGCAGATGAGCTACTTATTAATTAAAATCAAAATAAGGCTCTCTGATCAAGTGTTCATTTTGCATGGTTTAACGAAATTCACAAATCCTGCATCCATTCATTTGCTATGAAAGTCATCCCCATCCTGGGCCCTTAACTTTATTACCACGAGAGCAAGAGAAAACCCCATCCCACATCTAGTGTCTACTTAAGTTCCTAGCACAGACTATAGGCATGGCTATTTGCTGAAAGGAGTAAAACAAACTTAGGGGATTTGCTAATTGTGTATCGTCTTAACAAACCCCTAAGAAAGTCTCACAGATAAACAATCCAGTGGCCTGACATCAAAATTCCATTTACAACCTGGATACGGATGATTCACAAGCAAGTTCCTAGAGCCAGTGGTCTCTAAGACATATAACATACTTGAACATTTTTGCCTAAAATACATTATTTCCTGAGTTCTATCATAATATCTCCCAATAAAAGAAAGTCCACTCTTCCAGGAAAGTACTCACTCATGAGACCCTTTGCATTATTTGAGTCATTCAGTAAATATCTGAATGCCAACTACATGCAAGTCCTGCTTGATGCAGCGCAGACTCACAGATGAGTACGTACATAAGTGAAACATTTCATAATAAATTTAAACACATACCCACAAGGAGCCATTCAGTAATTCACAAACCAGAGAGTACAAGCTAGATAACTAGCAGAACAAAACACGTGTGCTAATGGGGATCCAAGCAAAGTGGTGTAAGAGCAGGGAAGAAGAAACAATTCCTGAGGGAAAAGCTTCTCAAAGATGTCTGAGTTGCACCTTGAAGGATGAGTAGGATATTAAACTTTAAATGGGGAGCCATAGGGAACTGCAAATCAAAATCATAATGACATACTACTTCATATCCATTAGGGTGGTTGTAATAAAAAGACTATAGCTTTGATCAAAAGTAACTTTGATTACATAAAAAATAACAAGTGTTGGTGAGCTGTGAAGGAACTGGAACCCTTTCACCCTGCTGGTGGGAATGTAAAAGGATGCAATTGCTTTGGAAGACAGTTTGGCAGTTCCTAAAACAGTTAAACACAGAGTTATCACGTGACCCAGCAATTCCACTCCTAAGTATGTACCCAAGAGAAGTGAAAACGTACGTCCACACAAAACCTGTACATGAGTTTCAGAGCAACATTATTTGTATACAGCCCAAAGTGGAAACAACACAAACGACTACTGACTGATAAATGGATAAATAAAATGTGGTTTATCCATCCATAAGCCTATTACTCAGCCACAAGAAGCACAGATACACACTACAACATGAACCTTGAAAACATGCTAAGTGAAAGAAGCCAGTCAAAAGGACCACTGATTATATGATTCCATTTATATGTAACATGTAGAACAGGCAAGCCTATAGAGACAGAAAGTAGATTACCTAAGGCTGGGAGAGGGAGGTAATGAAAGAGTTGGGAGATGACCGCTAAGCGGGGGTGGGGGGTGGGGGTGGGGTTCTTTTGGAAGGTAATGAAATGTCCTAAAATTGATTATGGTAATGGATGCATAACTCTGTGAATACATAAAAAGTCACTGAATTGTGACTTTAAATGAATGAATTGTATGGTATGTGAATTGTATCTCAATAAAGCTGTTATAGAAATTTAATAGTGAAAAAAATTTGATAGGGATGGGTAGAGAGAAGAGGACATCCCAACCACTGAAAACATCTTGAGATGTTAGGCTACCACAGGTTAGCATGACCCAGCACAGGATCAGCCCAGGTCGGCATCACCCTACTTCATCTCCAGGCAGAAAAGCCATGAGAAGCCATAAGGTTAATATATTGTATTGAAATTCAAGTGGAAATATGAATCAGACATTAAGCCATATCAGAGCAAGAAAGGGATATTCTCTGTAATCCCCCTTCCCCAAAAAAAGAAAAAAAATAGTAACATTAAAAACAAAACAAAACAAAAAGAGACAGGTATCTCTGGAACATGTGGAACCTGAGTCAGAGAACACATACTGCAGATCTGCCCACCAAACCTGGTTTTAAAAGCTGACTCTACTTTCTACTGCTTCCCCTTAGCTCAAGTAAACCTGACACCATCTCCAGGTTCTCACCTCCACCCCCCCTTCTCTTTGACTCTTACCACGATAACAGCAATTTGTTTTCCACGTCCCTTGAATACCAAGGAGTTACTTACATTCATACCATGTGGTACTCAAACTAGGCCTCAAGCATAAAACTGACAATTTAAAACCCCAAGTCTAAACAACCAAACAATCCTCAGTGAAGCCAAATATACTGCCCAGGAACCCATTTGCCCTTCCAGATCCACTTGCCACTCTTGTCCACCTTGCTCCATGCCTTGGAAGCTGACCATATAGAGTATGAACATGCTCCCTTGCCCTCTGGCTTCCAGCTGGGTTTGGCTAACCAGATGCACACCAGCAGGATATCAAAGAGAAGGAGGAGGAGGCCAGAGTAATTTCTTTTCCTAGCTCCTTTCCCTGCCAGGATACCGTGATCCAGCGGCATACCTCTACTGAGGCCCACGGTTCTCTCCACACAGCTACTCTTAGATTCTGGTCATCTCTCTCTTTGCTCTTTTAGATCTCAGGTAATGTAGGCTCTGTAATTGCTGGCCATAGGGTACTCTGCTCGCTCTCACTGGTGCCCCCAAGTCCTCTTGTAATTAATCCCTTTATTTCGTCTTTCTCAAATTACTCTGTTTGGATGTGCCACCTGTTTCCTTTTGGGATCCTGAATGATGAACCAATCATTCTACCTTAAAGACTCAGGTGTACAAGAAGCTCTTAAGAAACTCTGCTTTCTTCAAGACTGGATAAAGAACCTCCTCCCTGTGCAAAAAGCCTCAAGGCACAGTTTGATGCAGAATTCTGTATCTTTTTGTCTAACCATTTAACAGTATCTTAAGTCCTATCACCTTTATGCTTTCATTTCATCTTTCCCACAACTCTGTGAGGTAGAGCAGGGGATGTGTTATTTCCCTTCTAAAACTTAGAAACTGATGCTCAGTCTTATTCAACATTCCCTCTGTTATATCACTTCACTTTTCGTTAAACAGAATCAACTATCGGAAACCCTAAACACTGACAGTATCCAAACCATGCAAACAGCTGGGTAAACATGTAGAGCAGGCCTATACATGACCCTGCATCCTTTGCTTCTCTCCCTTCTGGAAGGAAAACACTTCTAAGTTCCCTGGCAATAGGTAATGTCTAGTCAAAGTAGAACATTCAAGGAGCAAAGGCATTTGAACTGAACCAAATAAGCTGGAGGAAAAATCTCCTACACAAGACTGGTAATTACATAGACTGACTAGAGCAAGAACCCTCAGCTGGAGTACATGGGCAATCTTAGCAAGGCACAGTGTTTTTAGGCAGCACAAGCCCATGCCTGCATCCCAGGGAATAACCAACTATACCACAAGTTTGTGGGTACCTGTCAGTGTGGCAATACCTCCTACATACCAGGAGATAACAGAGCGAAAAATGTCTTAAATTCTCAGGAAAGAGAAAGGATCTTTGAAGGTTAAGTAGCTTAAGTCTGAACATGACAGCTGCTTGGGGAAAACATGGGTGGGGTACAACTGAGCCCCATGCAGTGTGACTCTGCATTACCTAACCCTCCACTACTCAGCCTGGCTGGTGGATCATCTGCGTTTGGAAGGACACATGGCCCGAGGAGGAGCTGCAAAGTGAAAAGGAACAGCAGCGTCACTGGAGGTTGGTGGCGTGCAGAAAAGCATTCGTGCCTCTTCCACAACACAGCTGCTTCAGACGGAGAAAGGACAAAGGAAAAGATAATGTCTGCCTGTAGTTTACTTTGCCCTACCTTGTCATTTACCCCATTTTCATCATTTGACACAATTTCATTTTGGTCAGAAATACAGAGATCACAAACACACAGGAAGTAGGGAAATACCAACCCTTCTCTTCTTCACCCTGATACCATCCATTCAAAGAAAACCCACACTGGTAGATTAGGGATCTGGTTTTATTAAGGCCCTAAGTCTCAAAGTCACAAAAAATTCTGCTCCTGTGGTCCTTACAGAAATATTTTTGATTCCCCAAACAATAAACACTGGCAATGCTACACACCTAAAGTAAGTGGCCTATCCCAAGGATGTGAAAGGTTATGTGTGCCTAGTCTATTTCCAGATCAAAATAAAATGTACATATGCAACCACCCAACAATACATCAGGTATATAGAGTTTAATCCTTGTTCTAGCCTGCTTTTTACAAGTCACGAAGAACTCTGGCTATATAATTTTTCAAAGTCTGATATAATGTACATAGAAATATCTCTAAAAAGATACACAAGGAACAGTTAACAGTGATGGCTACTGGAAATGGGAACTAGGTACACAGAAGATGTGGTGAAAACACACTTTTTCTTTGTTTCCTTTATACTTGTTTGAAACTTTCATATTTTATCCCAAGTCCATATATCTATTACCTATTTAAAAACAAACACACAAGTCTCTTGAAGTCTGACATACTATTTTTTTTTAACTGGGATAGAATATTAAAACCTTGAGTCCATACGGCCCTGACTCCTGGACCCATGCTCTTCTAATTCCTAACATACCTTGAATCTCAAAAAAAAAGAAAAAAAAGTGATCTGAACAGAACTAGTCCTTGGAAAAGTGTTAACCTAGTTTGTCAAACTCATGATCTTAAACTACAATTAGGAATGGGGCAGAGGTTGGAGGTAAGGGGCAGAGGTGAGGACTGGCTGCCACAGTGAGAACTGAATGCCAAAAGCCAATTATAAACAAAGGGATAAGGTCTCCAAAAAAGGAAGAGAAAACTCTATCCAGTTCCTGGGTAGTGATGTGGAAGATTATGTAAGAAATTCTGCAAAGCCCAGTACCCACAGACACTTAGAGACATACTATCTATGCAATAGCTACAGTATACTAAATCTACAAGGAATATAGAAAAAAGGGGAATCCTTAGTCTCCTAGGCTGATACATTGAAACAAAACAGCTATTTTTCTTTCTCCTTATTACAAAACATTTTTGACAGAACTTATAGAGCAGAATCTCAGGTTCCTACTTATCTTTGGTATCCTTTTGAGGTGAAATTGAAAGAAAATTTAGAATGAGAATAAGAGACTTATAACTAAGAGGGAACCATCTACTATCCTTCACTTCTTTCCTTTTCTCTAGTCTCCCTCCTCTCTCTTACTCTTTTCCTTTCTTCCTCCATCTTCCCCTTTCTTCTCTATCTTGGCTGACCCTTACTCCTGACAGTTGCATTCAGTGGTACTCTTAAGTAATAACTAGCCTGGTTGTGGTATTAAAGTTGCTCATATCTTACCTATTAAAAAAAAAAAAAAGAGAGAGAGACAGTCCTGGTTCAGAGGATGGGAAGCAAATTTAGTAAGAATAATTTTAACTACGGAGAACATACAAAAACAAAGAGTATGATGAACCCACAGTTATCACTTCGCTTCAACAATTATTCAGTACAGAATTGCTTCACCTATAGCCCCACCTATTTCCCTACCTCCCATATTATTTCAAAGCAAACACCAAATATATCATTTAATTACAAAATATTTCCGTATGTTACTCTGAAAAACCTCTTTTTAAAAAACATAAACCTGGGGGTGGAAGGTATTGCTCAGTGGTAGAGCACATGCTTAGCATGCAGAAGGTCCTGGGTTCAATTCCAGTACTTCCACTTAAAAAAAAAACAAAAAACAAAAACAAAAAACACAAAATCACTATATCACCTAAAAAGTTAATAATTCCTTAATTTTATAAAATTGGGTTAAAATTTCTAACTGTCTTATACATATCAGAATTGTTTTGTTTTGTTTTATCTGAAAGTTTTATTTGTTTGAAATAGTCTACATATTGTGACTGTTGCTGTGTCTGACACATCTTTTAATCAACAAGTTTCCTATTCATTTCTTTTTTATTTCTTGCAATTTATTTGTTGAGGAAATTGGGTTAGTTGACTTGTACTAGCATAAAAATTAACCCATTCAAAAGCCATTCATTAAGTGTCTACTAATTGGAGAATAGAAAAAAAGAATCTATATAATATACAGAATGCGGAGACGCTATGAAGAAATGTAAAATGAGAGAAAAGGCTGACCTTCAAAAGGCATAAAATGTAATGCAAAAACAGAAAAATGACATAAAAACACAATGAAAAAGTCAAAAACCTCATAGTAACAATGTAAAAGTGCCCCTGGCTTAGCCTATCAAAACTATTGATATTAATCTCAAGAAAAAAGCCAACTAACCTATTACTTTATTATTTTTCTCAGGCAAAGGGAAGGGAAAACATTTGCTGGCTATCTATCATATTCTAGGTCCTAGAGGATTCTGTTACCTAATATAATACTTACAAAGAGGATAATGAGATAGGTATCATTTCCATTTTAGTTTTTATTGATGCGGAAATGGAGGTTCAGAGGAATTCATTCTTTCCCAAGTTTACATAATAAGTAGCAGAGTCTTCCTTTTGACTCAGGGTCATCTGGTTCTCAAGTCCACATCCTTTCAGCTTTCACAAACTATAAGTAAGGTCAACAATTAGCCCCTCAATTATTATTTTTTAATCAATTTCTAAAATGTGTTCAAACCAACAGTCCAAAATGACACCAAAAGACAGGTAAAGAGCTTATCATTTTACCTCAATCATCAAAAAATCTACTAGATTTAACCAATGATCTGATATGTGAAAATGGAATCAAACCAAGGAATCTGGTCATCACCTTTGCAGGGGGAAACAGCTGCATGGCTCCCTTCCTCTTTCGCTCTGGGGGGTTCTGCTGCCTGAAGGGAGCACACATTCCGTTTTGCTACTTTATACACTGGTGAGGTTTCACAAGGGTCACCCCACATGGGAAGCCCATAGCTTTCTGTTTGGTTTGGTTTTGATCACTGCTTGTACCTAGGTGGGGAAATCTAATTCTGGGGCAGGAATAGGAAGTCCATTGGCCCACAGATATATGCTACCCTCTTGAACATTAGTTTTTATTAAAGGTATTGTTTTTATTTCCCATTTGTCAAACAGTTTTCTTATTTCACAACTGGAGGGGAGGAAAAAGAATACTTCAAACTGAAACCTTCAAACGCTAACAGTCTTCAAGGGCGAGGCAAGTATTATCTTTGGTAGGTAAAATGGAGGACAGGGTAAAATGTTAGCAGGCCTGGCCCTACCAGTCTGCAAATCCTGTAACTGTAAAATAACGATTTAATAATAATTCAATTTGGGACAACAAAGAAAATCATTTTCATTTGTAATATAAGATCTCTATTGTACAAATGAGGAAAAATCAGATTCAGTTTTGATGTAAGTACTCAGTTATTCACTATTCAATTAGCAACTGAGTAGGCAATGAATCAATGTTTACTAAATGTTTTTTTCAAAAGTATATTTCTTGACCATAGAGCCCATTAACTATGAGAAAGTGGCTCAAAAACCAGAGACTTAGGATTAATTCTAGTGTTGCTATGCACTAGCTGTATGACTTTGGGTATGTTGCTTATTCTTACCTGCAAAATGGGGACAGTAACAGCACCTATGTAATGGAATTAATGAGGATTAAAATAAACACACATAAAGCTCCTATAGTGCCTGAAATATAAAATGAGCTCACATGCATTCACCCAGTGAATACCAAATGCCCAAGTTAGAGTACCAGGTATGATGTCAGGTACCAAGGACAAAACGCTGAGCTAAGGATGGTCTAGAGACAAAGACTTGAGATGGTCTTGGTCCTAATGGAATTCAGCATTTAGTGGAGATAGAGCCATTAATCAAATAATCACAATGTAACTGTATAATTACCCAGTGTCATAAATGGGCTAGAGAAAAAAGAACAGAGGCTGTGACCTACTTTAATTACTATAGTCAGAAGGGTGACATTTAAGTGAGACTTCAAGGATGAGAAGAAACTAGCCATTCAGAGAATGAAATAAAAGATCATGCCAGAAAGAGGGAAATGGGCAAAAGACATAAGGTGGGACTTTCAACTGAATCTGAAAAAAACCAAAAGGCCAGTGAAGCTGGAGTGTAACGAAGGATGGAGAGGTGGGCAGAACACTCACACAGTCAGAGCATAGAAGGAACATACCTCAACATAATAAAAGCCATATATAACAAGCACACAGCTTATGTCATCAACAGTGAAAGGCTGAAAGCTTTTCCTCTAAGATCAAGAACGAGAAAAGGGTGCCCACTCTGACTACTCCTATTCAACACAGTACTAGAAGTCCTAGCCAGAGCAATCAGGCAAGAAAAGGAAATACAGGCATCCGAATCAAAAAGGAAGATGTAAAATCGTCTGTTTACTGACAACATGATTTTGTATATAGAAAATTCTAAAGACTCCACCAAAACAGTGAGACCTAATAAACAAATTCTATAAAGTTTCAGAATACAAAATCAAACATACAAAAATCAGCTGCTTTTCTACACATTAGCAATGGAATCAGTTTTACTTCTATACACTATCTGAAAGAAAAATAAAGAAAATAAATCCCTTTACAATAGCAACAAAAGCAATAGAATACTTAGGAATAAATTAAACAAGGAGGTGAAAGACCTGTACACTGAAAACCACAAAATACTACTGAAAGAAATTGAAGGAGACACAAGTAAATGGAAAACAATGTTGTTGTTGTTTTTACAGAAGTAAAATGGTTCTTCCTAAAATTCATTTGGAATCTCAAGGTACCCTGAATAGCCGGAACAATCCTGAAAAAGAACAAAGATGAAGTCACACGTCCTCATTTCAAAAATAATTACAAAGCTATAGTATCAAAACAGTGTGGTACTGGCAAAAAGACAGGTATATTGACCAATGGAACAGAATAGAGAGCCCAGAAATAAACCCTTGCATGTACGGTCAAATGATTTTCAACGAAGGTGCCAAGACCATTCAACAGCGAAAGAATAGTCTTTCCCGCAAATGGTATTGGAAAAACTGGATATGCACCTGCAAAAGAATGAAACTGGACCCTTACCTTACACAGTATACAATAATTAACTCCAAATGGATCAACAAAAGAGCTAAAACTATAAAACTCTTGGGAGAGAACATAAGGAAAAAGTACCATGAGATTGGATTTGGCAACTTCTTGGATATGATACCAAAAGCATGGGCAATAAAAAACAGATAAATTGGACTATATCAAAATTTTAAACTCTGTACTTCAAAGGACACAATCAACAGAGTAAAAAGGCAGGTTACAGAATGTACGAAAATACTTGCCAATCATATATCTGATAAGGAGTTAATATCCAAAACATATAAAGAACTCCTACAACTCAAAAACAACAACAAAAATCCCATTAAAAAAAAAACGGGCAAAGGTCTTGGATATTTTGCCAAAGAAGATATACAAATGGCCAATAAGTACATGAAAAGATGCTTAGAATCACTAATCATTAGACAAATGCAAACCAAAACCACAATGAGATACTGGCTCACAGCCATTAGGATGGCTGTAATCAAAAACACAGAAAATAAGTGTTGGCAAGGATGTGGAGAAATCAGAGCTTCTGCACTGTTGGTGATAATGTAAAATGGTATAGCCACTATGAAAAACAATATGGTAATTCCTCAAAAAATCAAAAATAGAATTACCATATGATCCAGCAATTCCATTTCTGGGAATATACCCAAAAGAACTGAAAGCAGAGTCTGAAGAGATATTTATGCACCCATGTTCATACCAACGTTATTCACAACAACCAAAAAATGGAAGCAACTTAAGTGTCTCTCACAGATGAATGGATAAACAAAATGTGGCATATACATTCAATGTAGTATTATTCAGCCTTAAAAAGCAAGGAAATTCTGACATATGTTACAACATGGATGAAACTTGAGGACATTATGCTAAGTGAAATAAGTCAATTACAAAAAGACAAATACTGTATGATTACACTTACGTGAGGTACTTGGAGAATTCATAAAAACAGAAAGTAGAACAGTGGTTACCAGAAGCAGGGGGGAGGAGATAATGAGGTGGTGTTTAATGGGCGTAGACTTTGAGTTTTTCAAGGTGAAAAGAGTACTGAACATTGGTGGCACAATAATGTAAAGGTACTCAACACTATTAAACCTTATACTTAAAAATGGATTAAGATGGGGGGAGAGTGTAGCTCAGTGGTAGAGCGTGTGCTTAGCAAGCAGATGTCCTGAGTTCAATCCCCAGTACTTCTGTTAAAAATGAAGAAATAAATAAATAAATAAATAAATAAATAAATAAATAAATCTAATTACCTCCCCACTAACAACAACAACAACAACAAAAACGTAAAAAAAAAAAATGGATAAGATGGTAAATTTTATGTTATGTATATTTTACAATTAAAAATAAAAAACAAATACTAAGAAAAAGAAAGTAGGATGTAAGGAAGTAGAAATTCTATAGGAACTACTTTTTCAAGAAGGTGGATTATAAAAAGGATCAGAGAAATGGGTCAGTAACCGGCAGAAAGCATGGGATCAAGCAGGGTTTTCTTTGTTTAAGATGAGAGAAACTATAAGCTTGTTTGTATGCATATAGGAATTTTAAAAATGGAATCATATCTTCCATTGGTAATTTTAGTTATAATTGCTAACCTTAATGATGATTTACTATGTAGCAGGCATTAATTACTAATGGTCCAATAAAGTTAAGTACTAGTATTATGCTATTAGATATGGGGCTGTAAGAGAAAGAGAAGAGTCAAGGATAAGTCAAGATTTTGGGCCTGAGCATCTGAAAAAATGAAATTACTATTTACCGAGATGGAGAAGACAGTGAGAAGGATAGTTTTGGCAGGGCAGGAGCTGTTTTAAACATGTTAAATTTGAAATGTCTAATAAACATCTAAATGGAGATGTGATGTTAGATATATGAATCTGGAATGCAGGAGGGCAGTCCAGGCTGGAAATATAATTTGAGATTTGCCATCATGTGGGTGATATTTAAAGCTATGAGGATCAAATTATGAAGGGAGAAGTGTAGATAGTAAAGAAACTCAAGGACTGAATCCTGGAGAACTCCAAGGTTTAGAGATGAGAAAAACTAGAAGGACCCTAAAGAAGAGAGGCCATAGATCCCAGAGGAACAGCAGGGCGCAGTAGTTTATAAACCAAATGAAGAAAGTGTTTCAAGGAACTGTGTGATAAATTGTGTCAAGTGTTGACAATAGGTTAAGTAAGATGAGAGCTAAGAACTGAGCACTCAAGAACGTGAAAGTCATCGCAGACCTTCACAAGGGCAGTTTTGGCAGAGTGGTGGGAGTAAAAGCCTAATCAGATTGGGTTTAAGAGAGAGTGAGAGAGGTATGGCATTATCAACAGGTAGAAAGTATGTGAATCTACAGTAAATTTTACATTGTTGATGAGAACAAATTTGGTATACTTGGAGAGCATTACCTCTTAAAGGTGAACATTCACATACCTTGTACTCAGCAATCCCACTCCTAGGTATAAACTCAAGAGAAATTCTTACACAAACGTACCACATATACGATTATGTTCAGAGCAGCAATGTTAGGAATAGCAAAAACAAACCAACCTGGAAATAATTCAAAAGCTCATTGGCAGGAGAATGAATAAACTATGGTATATTCATAATAGGAAATATAGCATGGAAAGATGAACAAACCATGGCTATATACAACATGAATTAAACATGAAAATGTAATAATGGAAAAAGCAATCAGAAGACTGCATTGCAATAAGGTAATATGGTAGTGGTTGAGAACACAGACTAGGAGTGAAACTATCTGGGTTCAAATCCCAGCCAGTCCATTAACTAGCAATGCAATTATTAAACTCTCTGTACTTCACTTTTTCTCATCTGTGAAAAAGGGAGAGTAACAATGAAATTGTAAGGATTAAATGACATTATATAGTTTTACATATATATGCGCACACACACACATACATGTATATATAAAGCACTGAGAACAATGTAAATAAGAAAATTAAACATGATTTTAAATTATGTTTTAAAAAAGCAATAGAATGATAAATATAAAATTTAGAAGAGTGGTTACCCCTAGAAGGGAGGTAGGGGATGGGATGGGGAGAAACTCCTAAGTATATGCCATTTATATGCAATGATTCTAGCTCTTAAGTTGAAAGATGGGTTTACAGGTGTTCTTATTATTATGCTTTATAGTTACATGTAATCTTTCATATTATCAAATCATATATTAAAGAAAACAAAAGAAAAAGCAATAGAAGGAAATAAATTGGAGACAGCTAGTATATAAGACTGTTGAATAAATAACTGTTTCAAGATATTTTATATAAAGGGAAGAAGAGAAATGGCGCAGCAGCTGGAGGAAGAAATGGCATCAAGAAAAAGTTTTTTTTTTTTTAAAAACATAAATACAAAACAGAAACAGACTCATAGACACAGAATACAAACTTGTGGTTGCCAAGGGGACGGGGGGTGGGAAGGGACTGGGATTTCAAAATGTAGAATAGATAAACAAGATTGTACTGTGTAGCACAGGGAAATATATACAGTATCTTGTGGTGGCTCACAGCGAAGGAGAATGTGACAATGAATGTATGTACATTCATGTATAACTGAAAAATTGTGCTCTACACTGGAATTTGACACAACATTGTAAAATAACTATAACTCAATTAAAAATGTTTATATAAAAGTTTTTTTAATAAAAGAAATAATCTATTTATACACTGATATGTGATTTTAAATGTTAATAAATATTGCCAATCCTTAAAACTAACCCAATAAAGTGTATCAATACTTAAGATGAAGAAATCAAAGTCACACAGTTAATAAGTGACAAAAATCATATTTTAATTCAGATCTAACTCCAAATTTGACAATCTGTATAGAACACAATGCTGCCTTCCTTTGCTTAATTGTAACTGAATCCCTAACATTAGCTTAATTACATTTATTAGGATATGTATTTTAAATGTCTACTGGATAGGCTTAAGGTGCTTTATCAGGTGTTTTGGAGAATAATACACTGAATAACACTCTTTACCTTTACAGGTTTACACTCCAGCAATGAAGATAAGATAGTCACCTAAATGATTCTAACACAATGCAAAATTATATAAATATCACATAAGAAGTACAAAATATTAGGAGGCTAAGAAAAAATGTCCCCTTTGGGGCAGGGAGGTGGAAAGATTAGAAGATTTATACAAGAGGTAGCATTTCAGCTGAACTTCTGCAAGTTTTGACTGTGAGCTCTTGGAAGGGTGACAGTCATGCCTTAGCCCCAGATCCTGGCATGCTGGAACTATTTAATGAATGTGGGTAGAGTGAACAAATGAACAGAAAGGCCATTACAAAAGGAAGCGGTAACAACAAAAAAGGATCACTGGCTAAATACTATATGAGACACAACAACAAAAGGATTAGAGAATGGGAGGGGTATGAATATGAACATAAATATTTGGAAAATAAGTATCAAGTAACTCATCATGACTCATTGCATTTTGGCTCCCGTATCTCCCATTTATTAAGAAAATTCCCTCACACTATCACCATCCTCTACCAGCCTTTATTTCATTTCTCTGCTATCTGTTTTAAATCACTTTATTGAGATACAATTTATATACCACATAATTAACCCATTTAAAGTGTAAATTCAATGGTATTTAGATTACAGAGTTGTGTAACCATCATCACAATAAATTTTAGGACATTTTTATTACCCCAAAAAGAAACCCAATACCCACTGCCAGTCACTCCTCATTTTCCCCCACTGTCCCCTTCCACTCCAGCCCTCAGCACTACTAATCTGCTTTCTGTCCTGTCTTTCTGTCTATTCTGGACATTTCATATAAATGGAAGCAGCAAATACGTTGACCTTTGAACAACATGGGTTTGAACTGCATAGGTTCCCTTATACGTGGAATTTTTTTCAATGGTAAATACTACAATAAATATATGTATATAAATTACCTATTTAAATATGTACAAGTGCTGTAGCACAGTGCAATCTGCTGTTGGTTGAGTCTGAGGATGCAGAACTATGGATACAGAGGAACCACACACTCAGAGGACTGACTGTAGCTTATACATGAATTTTCAACTGCAGAGGGCTGGTGCCCCTAAGCTCTGCATGTTCAAGGGTCAAATGTACGTGGTCTTTAGTGAGCAGCTTCTTCCACTAGCATGTTTCCAAGGTTCATCTATTTTGTAGAATGTATCAGTACTTTATTACTTTTTATTGCTGAATAAAATTCCAAAATTCCATTGTATGGGGATATATAATATTTTACTTATCCATTCACCAGTCGATGGATATTTGGATTGTTTCCACTTTTTGGCTATTATGAATAATGCTGCTATGAACACTGATGTACAGATTTTTGTGTGAATGTATGTTTTACTATCTCTTGGGTATATACCTAGAAGTGTGTTTAAACCTTATGAGGAACTGCCAAACTATTTTCCAAAGCAGATGTGCCATTTTACATCCCCACTAGCAGTGTATACAGGGCCTAATTACCCCACATTATTATCTGGTTTTGATTACAGCCATATTGTGGGTGTGGAGTGGTATCTCACTGTGGTTTTGAGTTCCTTGGTGGTCAATGATGCTGGACATCTTTTCATGGCTATTTGTAGATAGTCCTTGGAGAAACATTCAGCTCTTCTGGCCATTTTTTAAATTGGATTCTGCTCTTCAACTTAATCAAAGTTCTTAAAAGATTACTCTAGACACACCATCTAAAATTCCTTACCTTCTTTCACTCATTAACCCACTCCAGCCTTGCTTTTCTTCCCCACTCTAAAATTGCTCATCAAAGTCACCAACCACCTCTACACTGACAAAATCAATTACGATTCAAAATTCTTCATCTTCCAGAATAAAACTCTGGTTTGTTTGCACACCTGCATTTTAATTCTAATTGACTTCTTATTCTAATCTATATTTCTCCTTGCCCTGTTTCTTTTCTGTATTTTTCTGTTTTATAGCATAGTTTCTTATATGACACATGCAAACTGACAACCAAAGGGTATATCCAGAGAACTGCAGGTAACACAACTGGCTAGAGCAGGAGGAAGGCAGTGAACTCATGGGGAGGGGAGGCAAGGAAGATAAGGAAAGGCTGGATAAATAATGGGTTTTGGGCTAAAGATTTGGACTTTGTTTAGCAGGTAATACACAGCCATTGCAAGTTTTTATACAAGAAATGCTCAGTACTAACTAAATTGCTGGAATGTTGGAAGATTATCCTGGTAGCAGGTATAAAACTACTTCAGAGCAAGGGGTAGGGGGTGGAGAAATAGGAGGCAAAGAGATCACACGGGATGTTTTTAACAGTAGTAATGAGGGCATAAGGTCGTATCGTAGAACTAAAAAAAGAAAGGAGGGATCAATGGAAAGACATTACCACTAAACTTTAGCCAACTGAGTTAACTTCATTACTGATAATAGAACTATCAGCTGCCCCCAGTCAAAAGACTTTAGACTTTAAAAGTCCCACTACATTTGATTTGATAGAAACTGGATGAAAATGCAGTAAACACACAAAAACTGTCTCTCCCTGTTAGAAGTATAAACAATTGTAGTACCGCATCCCACTCTCTTCTCCCCTGAGCAAATACTTCTGAAATTTTCAGGTAACTCAAGCTTCTTAAAGAGCGAAGATCTGGCAATGCCCACCAGTCAGTTCTACTCATTGACCCTGCACTGCCCACCCCATGTGTCTTCAATACGTTAAGACTGAGAAGAAATAGAAATTTATGCAAAATGGACTGGGGAAGGCAAATTACCCCAAATTAAACACAGTTCCTTTTCTTTTTTACCAAAGGGAATGGTTGTTGATGCTCTGAGGAGTTAAATTATAATAACACATGCCAGGAAGATGATGTCAGGGAAGGCGTGGTTAGGCTCTTTACAAGTCTGAAATTCCTTCAGTCCCAAACACTTCCTCTTTCAATCTCACCTATACTCAAATCTCTCCACTGAGGCAACTGTTTCAAAAGTTGAAGAAACAGTGTTGAGACCCTAGAACTCTGATCTTTTTAGCTTCAGTCTTTTTTTTTTTTTAAGAACCAAGAATAATTGAAGGCCATTAAAATAGTTTTTTAATAAAATGTAACACATTATTTTGCAGAATCTTTCTTTGAAATCGACATTTTTCCCCCTACTGTGACTATTTTAATTCCAACGAAAGGAATGGATATTCAACACTACATCCTGAGAAAGAACATGCCTTTATTAGGCATTATCCATTTGTTGCTTATATTCCTATATTTACAACAGTCAAAAAAGAATAAGAAAACTATGATTGTCATGAGCTTCTCAGGAAGCAACTTCCCTGATAAGGTATACAAATATGTCTCAAAATTTTAAAAATCCAACTCTTTAAAGACAAATAAAATGAATAAAGTCACAACAGTGGCATACAAATAGCTTTTCAAACTGAGCTCACTGGAAATTATTTTTATTTCACCAACCAGAATTAATGATTACAGAATATTACGATGTAAAAATGCTCCTTGAAGAAAGCAGATCTCTACAAATCTATTATTTCTAGATTTGGCTATAACATAATGATGGATGGTATAAGCAGATATTTATAATTTGTACTCTTCCAAAAGTTCAGAATTTTATTGTTCTTTATCTTAGTTTTTTAAGCATTCTGGACAGGTCCAAAAACTTTATTACATAGACTTGTCCTACTTGAGAAATAGAGTTCTTAACAGAAGTGGCAAATAAGCCAATGTCAAAAATAAAATCTTCCTCTGTCATAGAAAAAAGTCTGATAGAATACATACAGCAAACTGCTACTAGTTATTTCTCTTAAGGGGTAGAATTTGGGTAAGGAACTTCTGGACATGAAGGGAAGACCTGATTTTTTATTTTATATACCTCTTTATGCTTAATTTTAAAAATAGGCATTTCTTACATTTATTACTAAAAACTAATGAAAGTTATTTTTAATATTTAACCTTGGGTATAAAAATGCACAAATTACACAAGCAGATTCATCTAAAACATTCTTCCCAAAAGAGGAATGAACACATTAAGCCCTATATGTCAACAAAAAGACAAAGAACAATGAAGTAGTGATTTAGTTTAAATATACCCAATATTCACAAACCCATGTATACACACAAGGAGTCATATAGTCACAAAGTGATGTCATCATAACACTGACCTGTAAGAACCCAAAGAATACCTGACAGATACATTAGTAAGTATGTGTCTACCCCTACCCCATGTTTCCTGAACTGCTTCTCAAACCTTACAAGTTATCAGAAAGAGATAGAAGAATTGCATCCGAACGCGCAGGCATACCTCTTGTCCCCTATACAATCCTAGATTTAGAAGCTTGTGAAATGTTTCCTACACCACAAGGGGAAAAGGGAGTGGAGAGCTAAGAAAAGGAAATATTTTAGATAGGGTCAATTATATGAAGCCGCTAATAGGGAAAAAAACAATTTCTGAAATTCATTTTACTGAAATTTAATGGATAACCTAAGAGACTTGGAGGAAAAAATTAGGAAGGAAACTTTCATACAGTACTATATAAGATTTGTAAAGAATAAAGAGATGAAACAGCCCTCACTCAAAATCATATATTTATGTGCATATGTGTGTAAGTAAATATATACATTAAAAATATATATCATTGATAACCAACAAATATGGACGCATATTTTTTAAGGATGTAATACAGTGAACCATATAATAACTAACACCCATAAACTAACATTAGGTGTTCTGGGTCTAAACATTAACCCACTGCCTTGATCAGATATTTTGTTTAGATTTACCTGTAATAGTCTCCTTAGGTGTATGAGAAAGCAGCGGGAATCCTTTCCCACTCCCCCAACAATCCATCAAATGAGCAAAAGATCCTTAAATGTCTATGGCACCTTTTTTCTTCAGAAACGCTACAGCATCAAAAGAGAGTGTAAAGGGTCTTTCTGCTACAGCAAAAAGTTCCTCGTAATCACCACTGTGTGCCCTGAAATGCCAAGAAACTGCCCAGGATATTTCCTGGTAAATGTGGGCATGATTATTCACCTCTCCCCAGACTGCCCCCATGCCCAAGCATAGCACAATTCTCTGGCAGCTGTGGGTAAACCATGAAGACTCCAAGGATCCCTGCTGAGCCTCGCTATCTGCAGAGCAGGAAGCAACCAGCTCCGCAGTAGAACCCAAAGAATCACAGAACTTTCTGCCTTAATTCCCAAGATACACCTCCTAAAACCCCTTCCCTACAGGCGGGGTGGGTAGGGTCTCTAATCTAGAAGAGGAGACCTAGTCCTAGACCCAGTCCTTGAAGCTGTTGTGAGTTCACTGACTATTCAGCTACCTGATAAAACTGGAGGAAGGAAGGTGGTCTGCGGGAGAATGCAAACAGTTAATCCAAAAAGACAAAATAACCTTGGAGGGTGTGGGCTGGGGGCCAGGGTCTGAGGTGACATATTATCCCTGTGAAGATTGGGTACATCAGCAGGGACTCAAACTAACTTCATTTCACAAAGATACAAACTTGCAAAACTTAATTTGTTTTTAATTCCCCTGCCTTCTCAGGCCTCACATAAGGGACTGTAAATTCCTGGAACTTCAGAACCAGGTGAGAGAAGATGCCAAAAAAAGTAGTGGAAAAGAGAGGCACTGAGAGGAGAGGAGTCCCGTTCCCCTCTTAAGGAGAATGTTAAAGCCAAGGGCACTCCCGATCCCCAGAAAAGGAAGTAGCTGAATTCCAAAAAAGCACTTTTCCCTACCTTCTTGTTGTTCTTGTTATAGCCAAAAGTCGAAATCCCAGGCCTGGAAGTCACCGATAGCAGCATTTTCTCTTTAACGTTAGGAAGCTGAGAGAGAGAGAAGAGGGAGAAGGAAAGGAGGGGAAAGAGAGGGAGAGGGAGGGAGGGGAGAGAGAGAGAAGGGAGGGGAGGAGAAAGGGGGAGAAAAGGAGCAAGAGGGAGAGAGAAGGGGGGTAGAGAATGAGCTAGGGCTGCTTGTTTACGTCACTGATAGAAGTTAACTCTGAGTCTGAGTGAGGCACTTCCACTGGGTCCTAATGCCCAAGATGTTATTCCGCACCCCCCACCCCCAAACAGACTTAGCAGTTAAATAAAAAACAGAAGTCCTTAGGTCTACACCTTTCAACTTTATCCCCTTTCCTATGTGAACAAGTTCTGATTGGCATGAAAATTCGATCAGGATTTTTTTCCCCTAGATTTCAGCTATAAGAAGATTGCAAGCTTGATTTTAAAGGGGCCACTGGAACACTGCTTTGAAGAATGTGAAGAAAGCCATACTGAGAAGAAGTGCGATAAGCTCAAGACTTCCCCTCCACTTTATATTTACAGCGAACTTAACGCACAAAGAAAGAACAAACAAGAGCTCACCAAAGGGCAGAGACAAGCAAAACAGTTTGGGAAATAACTAGTTTAAGATCCTTGGATAGTTTTATTCCTCTTGGGTCACGCTGATGGGCCGATGTCTCTTACCCTTTTCCAGATTCCCCCAAGTATGATTTCATACTTAAGAAGGAATTTTCAACCTGGACTATGTCATGAAACTTGGTGCCTAATGCTTTCTCCCCCTCCCCCTCAGCTTTACTGAGATCTAACTGCCTAGTGGCTTCTTCAACAACTGTAAACTGTCTTATTTGACTCTGTATCTCACTATTTCCTAGTCTTCAAGGTCCAGGAAGCTGAAACAAATTAGTTACTCACCCAATCTGAAATTTATGCCCAAGCTGAAGTTCACAGAGTTGGGATGTCGTTGTCTCTGACCTGTAGAAAACAAACAAACCAACCCTATTTTAAAAACATATGCTTCACAGAGAAGAAAATACAAAGTTCTTAGGAAAGAAGAATATTAACTTAAGAGTCTAGAATTTACACAGTTGCAACACCTCTGACAGTTTCAAAGGCATGTCCTATAGAAGCAGCCTTAACAAGAAGAGAAACTTGCAGGAGACCCCAAATTTAAGAATGATACCCAGCAACTTACCAATCCAATCCAAGTAGAACAGGGAGATAGAATGAAAGCCTTCAAATCCCGTAAGGCCACTCCACTGCCATCGTGGATATTCTAAGAAATAAATTAGTGCTGTCTGCTTTGCCACAAAAAACATTAAGCCCAAACCCTCCCTTAAATGAACTCTCAGTCTCTATTCTAGTTTTCTTGTCACCTTTTTGCTATAATAATGGGGCAGATAGTACCAACATTCTGCAGAGTAAATACACACATACCAACCCCCAATCTCTAACTTTCATTTCCAATAGGACAGGAAGTGACTGCCCAGCTCAAGGGACACAGGAAGGGTGGGAACAGCCTCACTGAGGGAATTGCAAATGAGGTTGAAAGCACAGAGCCAAGTGCAGCAAATAAATTGATAAAGCCATCTCTCAATGATACCTCATTTTTTTAAGTCCCTTTTCTGCCCTCAGAGATACATTATATGCCAAGTTATCACTGTCATTTAGCCCCTTAGTTGACGTCTTCTCCCTTAGCCTAACAATGTGATACAAAACCTTAATCTTTAAGGCCTGATTTATAATGGCAGTCAATCTAATTTTTTGTAAAATTCTAATATTCTCAATATGATGTGTTCTTACTGCATTCCTTAATGCTCACTGATGTCTTAGAATGTGAAACAGTTAAAACCATCATGAGTGTTATAGAGCAGCTGACATGAGTTCAAATCCTGACACCACTGTTAGTTACTGTTTATATACAACTTTAGGCCAAGTTACTTAGCATCTCTAATTCACTCATTTCCAAAATGAAGATAATACCCACTTCATCAGCTTTTGGAATCAAATCTAAGTTCTGGTTCAGTCCTATCACTTATTAGCTGAGTGACACTGGGAGAATTACTTCACATGCCTAAATCTTATTTTTTAATCTGTAAAACAGAGTAAATAGTATCTACTTCCTAAAACTGTAGTGAAATGAAGATAGGCAATACACATAAAGCCCTTAGGAAGGGGCCCGGCACTTGGTAAAGATTCAACAGATGTTACCTCCATTATGATTAATTACTCTACGGTCTCCCAGTGTGTATCCCTCTGGGTATTGTATAACCCAGATTTGATGATCTGAAGTGAACATTTCCAAAAACTAGTATCTTAGTTACATTCAAAAGATAATACTAGGACTAGACACACTAAACTATATAACTGGAAAGTGGATAAGAAATTTCAGAAATCAACCAATCCAATTTCTTCTCTTTCCCTATCTTACATAAACAAACAATCTGAATATTTGGAAATTCTTTTCATAATTCCCAATCTCCTGGAAATTGGTGGAACATCTCTTATCTCTAGAAGAAAGGAAATAATACAGAATCAAAGCACACTAAAGATAAGACATCCCAGCTCCCTTTCCTCTAGAGTCCTACTAATCTAAGAAATAGAAATAGATACAGAAAAAAAAAGTAGTATTTTCTTGTATCTTAAGACTTGGCACCATTTCTCTACTCCAAAAGTAGAAAGTATCAGAAGGTAGATAAAGAAGAATTCAACTGAATAAATTCCATTTCACATAAACTAATACAAAAACCTAGATTTTTATACCCTATCTAGTAAGTTTAGGGCCGTAAAAGTAAAATGACCCAGACTGGTGACCTGATGCCAAAAGTCAATAATGTCAAAGAGCACCAACAAGACTGGAAACTTCATCATCTACTCGGGTAAGTATATTTTTAAAGGAGGTTATGGACTCTTATAGATGTGATGGAGAGGGTGTTGTTGGAGTTCTGTGGTTAGATTCAGGAAGTATATGAGAAGAGGAAGAATTCTATTTCTTCCAGTGTGTTTACTTTGACCTGTCCCCGGCAACCCCAATTTGCTTTGCCCATTATATGGCTCACATTTTTCAGATTTAGTCAGTGCATCTCAAATTCTTGGTTCTTTTGCACTCAGCACTCAAGAGTTGTTCTAAGGGGGGAAAAGTAAAATAAGAGTTATTTGGGAACTTCTCTTGGAAAGAGACATTTATACCTGTGATTCAACATAGACTGGTTTGTGATTTCTCCAGAAAAACAACACATAAAAAAGATCATACAATACGGTCAAGTTGGATTCATTCCGGGGACACAAGGATGGTTCAACAAATACAAATCAATCAATATTATATGCCACATCAACAGAAGAAAGGATAAAAACCACATGATCATCTCAATAGATGTAGAAAAAGCAATTGATAAAATTCAACATCCATTCATCATAAAAACTCTTACCAAGTTGGGTATAGAGGAGATATATTTCAGCATAATAAAAACCATATATGACAAACCCACAGCCAACATATTACTCAATGGTGTAAAGCTGAAAGCCTTCCCACTAGAATCTGGAACAAGACAAGGATACCCACACTCACCACTTCTATTCAACAGAGTATGGGAAGACATAGCCATAGCAATCAAACGAGAAATAAAAGGGATCCAAATTGAAAGGGAAGAGGTAAAACTGTCACTTTATGCAGGTGACATGATACTATATATAGAAAACTCTAAAGACTCCAAACAAAAACTATTAGCACTGATAAACAAATTCAGCAAGGTAGCTGGTTACAAAATTAACATACAGAAATGCTTTCTGTTGCATTTCTTTACACTAACAATGAAATATCAGAAAAGGAAAGTAAAAAATAAATCCCTTTTAAAATGTCATCAAAAAATACTTAGGCATAAATCTGACTAGGGAGGTAAAAGACCTATATATGCTGAGAACTATAAAACACTGATGAAGGAAATTAAAGATGATTTAAACTAATGGAAAGATAACCCATCCTCTTGGATTGGAAGAATTAATACTGTTAAAATGGCCATAGTATCCAAAGCAATCTACAGATTTAATGTAATCCCTATCAAATTACCCAGGATATTTTTCACAACACTAGAACAAATAATCTTAAATTTTACACGGAATCAAAGACCCAGAATTGCCAAAGCAATACTGAAGAAAAAGAATGAAGCTGGAAGCATAACCCTCCCAGACTTCAGACAATACTACAAAGCTACAGTAGTCAAAACAAGATGGTATTGACACAAAAACAGACAAAGGGATCAGTGGAACAGAATAGAGGGCCCAGAAATAAACCCATACACCTAAGGTCAATTAATCTTTGACAACAGAGGCAAGAATATACAATGGAGAAAAGACAGTCTCTTTGGCAAATGGTGCTGGGGAAGCTGGACAGCCACATATAAATCAATGAAGTTAGAACACTCCCTCACCCCATACCCAAAAATAAACTCAAAATGGCTTAAAGACTTAAACATAAGAAAGGACACCATAAGTCTCCTAGAAGAGAACAAGGGCAAAACATTCTCTGACATAAAGCATAGCAATGTTTTCCTAGGTCAGTCTACCTAGGAAACAGAAATAAAAGCAAAAATAAACCAATAGGACCTAATTAAACTTATAAGCTTTTGCACAGCAAAGGAGACTATAAACAAAATGAAAAGAAAACCTACAGACCCAGAGGAAATATTTACAAACAATATGAGTGACAAGGGCTTAACTTCCAGAATACACAAACAGTTCACACAACTCAATAACCACAAAAAAAAAAAAAAAAAAAAGAACAACCCAATCAAAACATGAGCAGAAGACCTAACCAGACATCTCTCCAATGTAGATATATAGATGGCCAGTAGGTACATGAAAAGATACTCAATATCACTAATTATCAGAGAAATGCAAGTCAAAACTACAATGAGGTATCATCTCACACCAGTCAGAATGGCCATCATTAAAAAGTAAGCAAACAACAAGTGCTGGAGAGGGTGCAGAGAAAAGGGAACCCTCTTAACACTGTTGATGGGAATGCAACTTTGTGCAGCCACTATGGAAAACAGTATGGAGATTCCTTAAAAAACTAAAAACAGAATTACCATATGATCCAGCAATCCCACTCCTGGGCATGTATCTGGAGAAAGAGCTCCAATTCGAAAAAGATACACGCACCCCAATGTTCATAGCAGCATTATTTACAATAGCCAAGACATGGAAGCAACCTAAATGTCCATTGACATTGAAAGGATATAAAGATGTAATACACACACACACACACAAAATGGAATATCACTCAGCCATAAAAAGAATGAAATAATGCCATTTGCAGCAACATGAATGGACCTAGAGATTATTATACTAAGTGAAGTAAATCAGAGAAAGACAAATATCATGATATCACTTATATGTGGAATCTAAAAAAATGACCCAAATGAACTTATTTACAAAACAGAGACTCACAGACATAGAAAACAAACTTATGGTTACCAAAGGGGAAAGGGATAAATTGAGAGTTTGGGATTAGCAGATAAAAACTACTACATACAGAAGAGATAAACAATAATGTATCTAGCACAGGGAACTATATTCAATAACTTGTAATAACCTATAATGAAAAGAATATGTATATCTGAATAACTGAATCACTATGCTGTTCACTAGAAACTAACACAACATTGTAAATCAACTATACTTCAATTAAAAAATGAAAAAAAAAAACAAAACACTTTTCATTCAGTGTCTCAGGTAGAAGAGCTGAGGCTAGATCAACTCCGATTTGTATGTTGAAAGATGACTGCATGCCACTATTGGTCCCTCCACATCAGGGTGGAGAACTCCAAAGAATGTAGTACCTGCCGATGTGCCAGGCCCTAGACATAGGACTGGAGCCAGGCTGATGTAGCAGATGTGTCTGAAAGCCGTGAGACAGGGCCAGTTTGTTAGTGGAGTTCTGAATATAGTTCAGAGACCTGAACAAGGTATATTAGGGCTGAGGCCGTTTCTCCCCACCTATTAATATTCTCTTTGGATTATCTTTCCTCCCACTAATTAACTTTTGTGCCCAAAAGTCTAGGTTATGGGAAAAGACCAAAAAGTAGAATTTATTTCATGGTAAAGAGATGAGGTAATGCCTTAAGAAGTGAAAAAAAAAGTTTATTTAACACATCAGCTTCCTTAAGCAGAAAAATCTAAGGATCTGCATCAAATAACAAGAAAAGTTTAGCATTGCCCCCGTCTGATGTAGGATGGAATGGCAAAATTGGTCTAAAACTAGAAATGAGGAAAGTTTGGTCTCTCAACTCCTTGACTTAACTCACTGGAAAACAGGGAGAAAGACAGGAAGCTCTGACGAATTATTTATCTCATACCCTGGATATCAGTGCTAACAGTATATTCTTCTCTCCTGTAACAACAGATACTTCCAGCCAAAACTCACTACAGGGAATAGCCTAACAGAATTTTTAAGTAGACTTATCCTTTGCCAGATATTAAAATACAGGAATCAAATCACCCAGAATCACTGAGCCAGAAAATTAGCGTAATATAGAAAGAAAAGACTAGACTAGATTCTATGCATACTCAGAATGGACTGTATTGATTGGTAATATTATGGTGTCTAAATGTATGTTTCCTTCACACTTGAGAAATTAATTTTGTTTGGTCTCAGCTATCCCTAAAACAAATAACTCATATGATCCCAACAGGGCCCACAAATGAATTCAACAATTAGGTTGAACCAAATGAAACGGTTGTTTCTATAGGTTAAATATGGATCTTTTCTTTTTTTGTGGGGGGAGATAATTAGGTTTTATATATGTAAAATATTATATATATATTTTTTAACAGAGGTACTAAGGATTGAACCCAAGACCCCATGCATGCTAAGCACACACTCTACTACTGAGCTATCCCCTCCCCCACTGAATCTTTTCAAATAGTCAAGTACTGCCAATTTCATATGGTTAAATCTAACATTGCAAAAAGTACAAAAACCATGGGGAAAACGAGTCAGAATACTGATGAACTGGATAGTTCCTTTGCTTTGTCCTCTCTCATTTTCAGATGGAAAAAACCCCAGAGAGGTAAACTCACTTGCATAAGGTCAGGAGGTGAAATAATACCTGGCACCAGAATCCAGACTTTCTGTCTTGATTCAGCATTGTCTCCACATCAATCTGATTTTGCTACGAAATTAAAAATTCTGATAAATACATATTTTGGGGTCAGAAGTAATAAAAGAATAATCCCAGGATTCTTAAGGTCAAAGTTCAGTAATTTTCCTCAAACCAGCTCTTTATCTCAAGTAGCAGTGATACGCAATATTTCAGCCTACTCTTAAGTTGCACAATGGATGCTAATTCTAGGAGTAAACTTATAATGCCAAAAAGAATAAGATCTGTAGAAAACTACAGCTGTAGTTCTGGCTGATTAAGTATTCAAGATTCTACCTGAGCTTTGATTCATTACATATTTAGAAAGTAATTTGCTTGAATACTGCTTTTTTTCTGGGGATAATTTGTACCACATCTGGAAACTCTCAAATGAAACATAAGATTTGAACATAAGAAATAGTTTCTAAAATATCAACATACAGTATTTATAAAGCCACTAATCACTAGCAGGTATTACAGAAGTATAAGCTTGATGAGGACAGGGACTGTGACTATTGTGTGTACCTCATTATATCCCTCGCATTTAACAGTACCTGGCTAATTTAAAATTTAAAATATTTGTCAGCAGTGACACCTCCTCATGAGAACTTGCCTTTTAAAAAGGACCTCCTCCATCCCTGTCCAGAAGAGAAGAGGAAGGAGGAACCTGCCTATTGCAGAGCCCCAATTCGTACCTCATGGATGTGAAATGCTCAGGATGCTGTAAAGTCACCACTCTCTTTAGTCATGCACAAATACTAGTTTATGTGTTGGCTGCTCTACTGTCCCCTGCCAGCTTACAGGAGGAAAAGCAAGGTTTACAGAAAGATGCCCCTTCAAACAGAAGAGCACTAAAAGTACCCTGAAATCAGGATAAATGGGAAACCATCCCAATAAACACATTTTGAATACACACACACACACACAAATTTTTTAAAAATTTTTGTTCAATGAATGAATGGAGTATCTCGAACATTAAATTTACATCTGGAAAGATATTACTCATTAAAAACACTGAAAACAGTGTTGATAGTGATGAAATGCCACATTAGGACATTTAGGAGCTTTTTCTATTATATTTAAAATACATATTATTTTCCTTTTATGGCTTATTTTTGTGTCTTTAGGAAGTCAGAGAGCCTGAATTAACTTGTGTCTCTCATCGGTGTATTAGATAAAACTTAACTCCCATTAATCATAAAAAGACACCACCGCAAAAGGCCCGATATAAATTTGTATTCCCATAACATTTTGTACAAAATTTTTGTAGGCTTTAACTCTACTTGACTGCCTCACCTCTTGCACCCAGATGGTGGGCTCCCAGGAAGCAGACACCAACTTTATTAATATTTTTATCTTTAACACCTAAACATAATTTATGCTCAAGAATGCAATTTTTTTTAAAAAAATCTCTCCAGTGGGAAATGAATCCCAATAAATATTAAGAAAGCACTGCCACCTCCTGGATAATATAGGTTGTGCATCCTTTAGCAACCTCCAGGAAGAGAAAGCATAGATTTGTATACAGGTAGATCAAAAGTTTGAAATTTAAACCCAATTCTATCATTTGCTATGTTAAACTGGAACCTCAATCTTTTAAAACATCGGTTTCCCCTTCTACAAAATGGGCATAGTATCTGTCCTATCTCTTAGGGATTATCATGACAGTCAAATTAGATAATAACTGTAAAAGTACTTTGTTCATTATAAAGCATTTTCCAAGTATAAGCCCACACTTGATATTTACTATACCATGTTGCATCTAACAAACTCATCTTATTTTTAATTATTTTATTCACACAGTAGTTGTCTTAATAAATCCATCTTATTCCTTACCACAAATCTAAGTAAATAACCTGCAGCTTGAGGGTCAGAGCCAACTCATTAAATTTCAGATGCCTAATGGCAAATTTCTCTCTTTATATGTTAATGTAGGTTCACTATCATCAACTTATTAACATGTACATAATATAATATGTTGCTGAACATAAAAATACGCTAAAATTAAAACTACTTGGAGATTGATGCTGGGAAAGCTGGACAGCTACATGTAAAAGAATGAAGTTAGAGTATTCTCTAACACCATATATAAAAATAAACTCAAAATGGATGAAAGACCTAAATGTAAGACCAGATTACTATTAAACTTCTAGAGGAAAACACAGACAGAACACTCTGACATAAATCACAGCAATATTTTTTTTAAACCAGCTCCTAGAGTAATAGAAATAAAAGCAAAATTAAACAAATGGGACCTAATTAAACACAAAAGCTTTTGCACATTTAAGGATACCATAAACAAAACAAAAAAATCTTACAGAATGGGAGAAAATATTTACAAATGATACAACTGACAAGGGACTGATTTCTAAAATATACAAACAGCTCATACAGCTTAATATTTTAAAAAAAAGCAACCCAATCAAAAAATGGGCAGAGACCTAAACAGACATCTCTCCAAAGAAAACATCCAGATGGCCAACAGGCACATGAAAAGATGCTCAATATCGCTAATTATCAGAGAAACACAAATCAAAACTACAATGAGATATCATCTCACACCAGTCAGAATGGCCATTATTATCATTAAAAAGTCTACAAATAATAAATGCTAGAGAGTATGTGGAGAAAAGGGAACTCTCCTACACTGTTGGTGGGAATGTAAATTGGTGCAGCCACTATGGAGGACAGTATGGAGGTTCCTTAAAAAACTAAAAATAGACTTACTATATGATTCAGTAATCCCACTCCTGGGCATATATCCAGAGAAAACTGTAATTTGAAAAAACACATGCACCCCAATGTTCATAGCAGCACTATTTACAATAGCCAACATGGAAATAACCTAAGTGTCCATCGACAGATGACTGGGTAAAGAAGATGTGATTTATATATAATATAAACGTATCATAGTTATTAAAATTCATAAGTTCATAATAGTTTTTAAAACTCTAACTGATCAACTTTGGAGGACATTACAGAACCGACTTATTATTCTAAAAATTATCGAGTAAAGAGAAACAAGTCAAATATATAGCCATATGAACTGTATCTCTGAATAACCAAATAGCTGATGAAGCAAAGTCCTTCTATATAGAAGAATTCAAAATAATAAAGAATGAAGGAATGATGGAATGGCACCAGTTTGTAACCTCTAGTGAAACAGCTGATCCAGGCAATGATTATCAAAGGTTACTAAAAATCATTAGGTTAAAAACTGATTGGGTATCATAAGGAAAAAAAACTAAATACAAATATCCCTTATGAATATAGATGTGAAAAACCTTAACAAAATATTAGTAAACTGAATTCAGAAACATACAAAAAAAGGTTTGTACACCATGAGCAACTGCGATTAACTCCATGAACCCATTGGGTTAAATGTTCAAAAACCAAGTAATGTTATATGGCATATTAATAGAATAAAGGACAAAATGGACATGATTATCTCAGTAAATGCAGGATTTGACAAAATCCAATACCTATTCATGATAAAATCTCTCAACTGACTAATAGAAAGAAATGTCTTCATTTTGATAATAAAGAAGTTATGAAAACCCTACAGCTAATTTCATACTTAATGCTGAAAGATTGAATGCATTCCCCTGAAAATCAGAACAAGGCAAGGGTGCCTATGCTCACCATTTCTATTCAACATTATGCTGGAAGTTCTAGACAATGCCCTAAGAAAAAGCAACAACCACAAAACCAAATAGCTTAACTGCATCCAGACTGGAAATGAAGAAGTAAAACTGTCCTTATTCACAAACATGATTGTCTATGTAGAAAATCCTACGGAACCCACAATAAAACTACTAGAATTAATAAGTGAGTCCAGCGAGGTCACAGGATACAAGATCAATATGTAAAAATCAACAGAATGAAGTGAAATATATACAAGATCTTGTGGTAGCTCACAGCGAAAAAAAAATGTGACAATGAATATAAGTATGTTCATCTATAACTGAAAAATTGTGCTCTACACTGGAATTTGACACAACATTGTACAATGACTGTAACTCAATAAAAAATGTTAAAAAAAATAAAAATAAAAAATGAAGCCAGTTTAAAAAAAGACTGAAGTGAAATTAAAAAAACAATTCCACTCATAATATCAAAAGGAATTAAATATTCAGAAATAAATTTACAAATATAAGATTTATACACTGAAAATTTTAAAACATTGCTGAGAGAAATTAAAGAAATAATTGTTAAGATGGTAGTTTCCCCCAAACTGATACACAGTTTCAATGCAATTCCTATCAAAATCCTAGTAGGCTTCTTTGTAGAAGCTGACAAACTAACAGAAGTGCAAAGGACCTAGAAGAACCAAAACAATTTTGAAAAAGAACAAGTTGAAAGATTTACACTAATTGATTTCAAAACTTACTAGAAAGCAAAAGTAATCAAGATAATTTGGTGTTGTTATAAAGATGTGAATGCAGATCAATGGAACAGAACTGAGAGACCAGAAAGAAATCCTTAAATTTATGACCAATTAATTTTCAACAAAGGTGCCAAGACAATTCAAGCTGGGATAACTGGATATCCATATGCAAAAAAGATAAACCTTATCTCATACCATACACAAAAATTAATTCAAAATGGATCACAGAATTAAATGTAAAAGCTAAAACTACAGTCTTTTAGAAGAAAACACAGGAGGAAATCTTCATGACTCTGGGCTACCAGAGTTCTTAGACACAACACAAAAGTATGAGCTGTAGAAGAAAAGTACAATAAATTGGACTTCATTAAAATATAAAACTTTTAACTTTCAAAAGATACCACTAAGAAAGTGAAAAAACAAGCCACTGGCTGGAAGAAAATACTGCAAATCACACATCTGATGAAAGACTTGTATCTAGGATAAACAAAGAACTCTATCCAATTAAGACAATACCCCAATTTAAAAATTTGCAAAGGACTTGAATAGACATTTCACCAAAGACATCCAAATGATTAATAAGTACATGAAAAGGTGCTAAGAATCATTAGGTTTTAGGGAAATGCAAATTAAACACACAATAAGATACTACTATACACCCGTTAGAATGGCTATAGTAAAAAAGACAGACAAATGGATCTAGAGATTATCACACTAAGAGAAGTCAGAGAAAGACAATTATATGAAATCACTTATATGTGGGGTCTAAAAAGGTGATACAAATGAATTTACTTACAAACAGAAAGAGACTCAGATATAGAAAACAAATGTATGGTTACTAAAGGGGAATGTGGGAGGGGACAAATTAGGAGTTTAGGATTAACAGATACACACTACTATATATAAAATAGATAATAAAGACCTACTGTATAGCACAGGGAACTATACTCAGTATCTTGTAATAACCTACAATGGAAAAGAATCTGAAAAAAATATATACACAGATGTATCTGAATCACTTTGCTGTACAGCAGAAACACATTATAAATCAACTACACTTCAATTTTAAAAACGGGTAATAATAAGTATTGATGACAATGTAGAGAAACTAAAATGCTCAGACATTGCTGGTAGGAATGTAACATGGTACAGTCACTTTGGAAAACAGTTTGGCAGTTGCTTTAATAAAAAGTTTTAATATCCTGTAGAGAAGTCCAGACCCTTCCTCATTATTTTTCAAAATCATCTTGGGTTCTCTGTTTTGTCTGCTACTAAAATTTTTAGGATTCAAGAAAATTCTGTGCAAAACCTGTTGAGATTTTGATTGGAACTGTGTTAAGTTTATAAATTACTTTGGAAAGAGCCTCTGTATTTTTGATAGTTTCCCTCCATTTAACACAGTATATTAGTTATCAATTGCTGCATAAAATTACCGTAAAGTTAGTGGTATAAAATAACAGATATTTATTATCTCACAATTTCTATGAGTCAATTGCTACAGTCTAAGTGTTGGCCAGGGCTGAGTTCTCATCTATGGCACAAGCTGGGAAGGACTCACTTCTGTCACACGAGTTTTGGCAGCATTCAGTTCCTTGCAGGCTGTTGGATGAGAAACATACTTTCTTACTGGGTGTTAGCTGGGGTCTGCCTTATATTCTTTATCATGTGGTCTTCTTAGGACAGCTTATAACATGACAACTAGTTTCTTGAAAGCCAACAAGAGACAGTAACTTTTGCCATATTCTATTTGCTAGAAGCAAATCAAAGGTCCCATTCATACTCAAGAGAAGGGGATTACACAAGGGCATTAATATCAGGAGGCAGGGATTATGGGAGGCAGCTTACAATTTGCAATATATGGTATACATTTCCACTTACTAATCTCTCTGTAAAATTCTTACGCATCTTACATTAGGTTAACTCATGTGTACTTCTCAGTTTTTAAAACTGAGAAACAGGCATAATTATTACTTCAATATAGGAACACCATTGCATTTCGGATACTGATCTTTCATTTGGCAACCTTGCTGAACTCTTATTAGCCCCAACAATTTACCTGCCACTTGGATTTTCCTAATATCATTTGTGAATAATGACAATTTTGCTTCTTCTCTTGTAATCTTTATATCATTTTTTTTTGTCTTTTTGGACAATAATAAGACCTCCAATAAAATATTTAACGGAAGTTGTGATACCAGGCCTGTTCCCTAATAAACCCTTTGTTAGGTTTAATAGGATACTCCTTTTCTTGTCCAGCTTGCTAAGAGCTTTAAGGATGAATAGGCACTTAATTTTATCAAATACTTCTGCAATGACCAGGAAGATCAAATATATTTTCTCTCTTCATCTGTTGATTTTGTAAATTATGCAAGTTTTCTAATGTTAAACCAGTCTTGCATCCTTGGAATAAATATTCCTTGGTCATGAAATGTATATTTTGTGACTTTTGTATCTTTGTCTTTATAATTACCTTTCCTAAACTGTCTTGGTCTGGTTTTGGTTTCAAAGTTTATACTAATTAACAAAACAAATTATGAAGTTTTTCTTCTTTTCCTATTTCGTGGAACAAAGTACGTAAGATTGGGATTATCTATCCTTGAAAGTTTCATAGCACTCCCACATAAAACTTTTCTTTTTCTGTGTAAATGTTTAAACTACAAAACTTCTCATCTCAGCAGTAGGTAACACCTTCTGTTAGTCTCTGTGACAGCTATTCTAAATATTTACCATTCTTGGGCTTTCTACCTCACTTTTTCTCCCTATAGTCTTAGCATATAATACTTACCTGCTATCAAACTTTTCATCTCTACTGGCCTTCCTCTTCAGCATACTGAGATGATGATTTTCTTAAAAAGACAAAGCAAAAACACACATGCCAAACAAACAAAAGCCCCTCCCCTGAACTCTAGATTCTTCCATAGCTATTTTTGTTCTTTTCATTTTCCCCATAGTCAAGAGTTGTCGACAATTCCTAAGTGTCTTCATCTCTTACTTGTTTTTTTCCCCATTCATTTTCTTTACTATAAGTTATGTTAGATTTGGGAAATCATTCATGGGTTATATAAAAACACAACATAATCAGATTTGCATTTCTGAAAGATCACTTGTGACTATACTGTAAGAAGAGATTGGAAGTGAGTGAAACTGATGGGAGGGAGACCTAAATCAAGAAGCTTAACTAGGATATTAGCGATGGTAGCAGTGCGAATGGGGAGAAGCGGATGGATTTGAAACCTATTATATTATAGGATCTGAAGGATGAGGAAATCAAAGATTAAATGTGTATCCAGCTGAATAATGGGTTTGATATTCACTAAACAGAAAATACAAATTAAGAAATCTGACTACATAAAGATAAAAAATTCCTACACGGCAAAAACTGTAAAAGGAAAATCAAAAGTCAAATGATAAACCAAGAGGGGGAAGGAATGTATGCAACTCATTTCACAAAGGACTAAACAGCAAAACTTTAATAGCCAACAAAAATGTGGGAAAATACATGAATAATTCATAAAAAAGGAAACACAAATGGTTCTTAAACATATAAAAAGATGCTCAACCTCATTCATAATTTTTAAAAAGTAAAATAAAAACAACACTGAGATACCATTTTATACCTCTTGGAAAGACAGACATTAAAAAAAAGTGATAATGAACTGAGGTGAGGGTAGAAAAACAAGTACTCTAATTGCTGGTGATACTGTAAAATGGTATGACCAAATATGGAACGCAACATGGAAACATCTATCAAAGTTATGAATGTATATACCTTTTGACTCAGCAATTCTAGGAATTTAACCTACCGTTATATTTGCAAACCTGCAAAATAAAATGATATATAATCTTATTCACTGCAGCATTGTAATAGCTAGAGTAACCATAAAGCACATTGTTTTGTCCAAATTGGGACACTTTTATAAGAGGAAGAGGGCATTATTAATATTTAAGCTGGGACAACTGGCATAGCTGAGACTGTCCCAAGCAAACCAGGAAAATAATATAAATATTCACCAACAGGAGACTTTTAAAATAATAACGATACATCCAGACTTGGAATACTGCATAGCCACAAAAGGTAGCACATTGTATACTGTTGTGGAAGGTTCTCCAAGATGTACAGTTTAAAAAAAAATTAAGGAAAAAAACCCAAAACAGTTCTTACAGTATGTTACCATTTGTGTAAAAGAGGGAAAAATATAACTGCTTAGATATGAATAAAATATATCTGGAAGGATAGATAGAAAACCAATAACAATGTTTGCCTCTGGGGAGGGAAAGTGGGTAACAAGGAAACAGAAACAAGAAGGTGACTTCACTATATGTCCTTTGTACCTTTTGAATTGCGAACCAGATGAATAAGTAAAATTTTAAAAGAAAACTGTCCTAGTAGTGAGTTGGCTAATTGATAACTTTTATGATGTTTATTTTTCCCCTGCTTGAGCCTATATGCTGAATAATGAAAATTCTCTTAAACACTGTAATCCTACAGAGTTCCTTAAATAGTTTTAAAATATTTTAATTCTGCTATAAATATAAGAATAAGAATTATGCAAATCAAAACTAAGATAATACTTCATAAAAATCTGAAATCAAGTACCAGTATTATTAGTGACTATCACAGAAAATTTATATGTAGTATTACTTTTTTCCAATTCCTGTGTTTAAAATTTCTCACAAAACAGCAATTATTTTAGTAATCACTTTCATACATCATAAACTTACTTGGCACCTTCTGTACTTTTTACTGTGATCTAATTAAACTGGACTGGAATAATAAATGCCAATCAGTGAGTAAATACACTTAGCTCTGAAAATCTCTTACCTAAGTGGTAGTTACTATATAAAATATCTGATAATTTTAAATTGTTTTATCTAAAAATTTCTCAAAGATCAGAGAGCTGTAACCGTAGCTTTTAACAAATTGACAGGCAAAGGTGGATGATGTAAAAAATTTCAAATTACACAAGATCTTGAGAAATTATGACTTATGGAGTGTTCAAATAGATAAGTGTGGTTAAAAATTAATGTTACCTAGTCTTTTAGAAAATGGCTTTGTTCACTATATCTTTCATATTCTTCAGGTTAAAAGAAAATGAGTATTAATATGCTATCAACCACATTCTGAAGGTTTTTTTTTTTCTGCTGTTTCAAATTCTTTCAAATTAGGTTTAGTCTACAATAAGCTTTTAAAAATCTTTTTTAGGGACTCAAGCAAAATCTACATTCTCTTAGCATCTTATAATGATTCAGACTTGCTACAATCTATTCTTAAGGCCATCAGAAACCAGATTACAGGAGACATTATTTGGCAAAATAGAGAAAATGTACATTAGGCTTCATAAATCTGCCCAGTGTAACGAAATATTGTGATTTTTTTTAACATGCTTATGATTATACTTTTTCAGTCCTATAAAATTTGGTTTTGTAATTGCTAAACCAAAGAGGAATTAGGAAAGCATATTGGAATAGATTATAGATATATGTGAATTTATATGAAATTTCATTTATTCCATAAAGGTCTAACATCAAGTTAAAATATGTGCGCCAGCACCGTAGTGCTCTAGCTAGAATCTAAATCTTATTCAAATTCATTCAAACTCATTAGTAATGATGTCTTAGCAGTTTTTAAACATATTAACCTATTTGGTGGCCTTGATTAATATTATTTAAACTTTCAACTCCAAAAAATCCCTCAGAAGCCCATAAGACCAAAGCAACACAAAGGCAACATAAGATTAGTTTCATCACTATCAGGAAATATGAAGTGAGGACAAAAGAGTGGTAAGTGTAATGACTTCTTCAAAAAACTCAGTGGTGGAAGGAATACAGATGCAAGCAAAAACTACATCAATTACATCTCAAATTTTTTAAAAAGGAGAAAAAAGAGCAATACTGATGGAGTATCTGAATTGCATAAAGCTGTTTAACTGAAATATACTTTAATCACACATACACAGAGTCAAAATATAGGCACTGTTTCTTAAGATGGCAGAGATTTGAGCATTATTTAAATGCTGAATGATGGAGTCTTTAAAGAGGAAGAAGTTGAAAAACAGAGCAAAGTAAGTAGAGAGATTAACCTGAGAGTGGAGGAAGGATTCCTCTTCAACAGCATCTGGAGGGACTGACGTGGGTTATAAGGGTAACCGGCAGGAAATCGGGGGCTTTTTGTGAAGCAGTGCGGTGGTGAGTTTAAGTGAAATAGAGAAGCTTTGAAAGGTTTACTATGGAGTTTCCTTTAGGCTGTGGCTAAATACTCTTATCATAGTATTCAGAACTCTTCATAATGCAGCCCCCACATACATCCTCAGCTTCACTGGTCCATGCATTCTCACATCCAACCAAATTTTCACTCCAACCAAGTTCATCCAGAGTCCCTGAAATGTTCCTCTTCATGCTGTTTGTTCTGGCAGAGCCCTCTGCCTGGAACACCTTTCTCCTCACTTCCCTGGGAACATCTCTCATCCTTTAAGAGTTGGCTCCAACCGCCCAGCATCCCTTAAGGTCCCTGTTCTTTATCTCAGCTACCCTTCACCCAGAGCCTAGTTAGGCACCCTTCTTTATACTTCCTTCTGCACATCTCTTCATCTCAGCATTTTTCATTAGAAATTTTAAACACTGGCTTTCCCTTTTCTTCCAATAATCAGAAACTGGGTTTGTTTGTTTTTTTAATTTGTTTCTGGATTTCCTAGCACTGGGCCTGGTGCAATTTAGGCCAATGAATAAATATTCATTGAATGATATGGGTATGTCAGAGCTCCAAATACTTATATTTCACCCAGTAGAAGACAAGATTATCATTCACAAATGAAGAAACTAAGGTAGGAAGGAGTGCGCACCAATAATAACATTAGCAGAACAAAGACTAATGAAAAAAATGTGAACTAATCTTTCACTTAAGCTAATTAAGATTCTAGCTACAGTCTAAAGAGTAGAACAGGGGGAAGGGTATACAGCTCAAGTGGCAGAGCACACGCTTAGCATGCACGAGGTCCTGGGCTCAATCCCCAGTACCTCCTCTAAAAATAAACAAACCTGATTACCTCCCCCCCCAAAGTAAAATAATTAGATAATACAGTAATAAGTAAAATTTTTTAAGTGGTTAAGATAATACATTAAAAAATAAAGAGTAGAACAAATGAGTATCCAAATCACAACAAATAAACATCCTCCAAACATAAGCATTGAGTTTCCAGTTTTGTACCACAGAAGACACAGCTCTTCTGATTTAAGGATTCAAAATCATTCGGATCAATCCTCCCCCATACAGCACAAAACTCTAGCACAAACAGGGACTGACCTAAAAACTTACAATTAGAGATATCTGAGTTTTCCTTCACTTATGAAAAGTCTCATGTCTAGCTGCCCATGTCACATGTGGCTAGTACTTTTGCACAGATTTAACTAGATTGGGTCCTTTTCAAATCAGAAACAACAAAAATAAAGGACTTGACGTTGCCAAGACTTAACCACCTAGGATGACAAACTTGTTCTTCTTGAATATCTTATACTTTACACAATGCTGTGGGCCTCCCACGTCACCTGTTCTTGCTCCAACCTCATGCAAAGGCAGCCGTATTTAGTGGAAGAAGAATTACTCTAAAGGTCAAAGTCCAGCTGGTGGTAGTTCTCTATGCAAAGAATCTCCTCTTCTACAGGTAGATTTTCTTCACCATGCAATCAGTTTCTACTATCAGAGAGAACTGGGGAGAAATAGAGTGAGGAACTCATGACTGATTATAATTAAAGCTAATTCAAAACAGCAGGGGTTAGGAAATACCTTCTAGGTAATATTTAGAAATTCCCTAACATATGTCATCTTTCTCTTAACAGCTCAAAAAGCTTCAGAGAAATAACATTCTTATGAAACCAGATAAGAATAGCCTGCTACATTTGGAAGAACTAATGCTGGCTGGAGTTTATACTAAGACCCAGAACTTTCTTAAGGTTCTGGTTAATGAGGCAGCCCAGGGCAAACCGGAGTCCCTGAATTAGGGTCCCACCAATTCGAGAACTAGGGCAGATAAGGAAAGGCTACAGAAGGGGAAAACAAACAAAAAGAAAAGAAAGGTCACTCCACTGGTTTCAAACCAAATAAACCCTCCAACCCTAACCAAGCCAAATGAGAACTGCCTCTCCACAGAACAAACCAGAATATGGTTTCGATATTTTTTTCCCACGGTTACCCCCGATACTCATTTCAATCCAAAAATAAAAAGAAAAGCAAGTGGCCTTTTGTGACACAGCCAGCCCCTAGACAACTCTCTGTATCATACTGCTTCCAGATACATGCTTTCTTTAGAACGAGGTCATTTCCTGGGATAATTCAATGGCTGGTTTTGGGAAGAGCTTCATGATGGAGAGAGCCTTATAGTGAGAGACTTGGGTCCTGGCTCTGGTACTTATTAGCTGGATTATCTTAGATAAAGAAGTCTTCATTTCTGAGTCTTAGTTTCCTCATCTTCAAAATGGGACTAATAATAACTACTCTGTAGGTCTCTGGTAAGAGAAAGCTAGACTAAAGTGGTTGGCACACCTTAAGTCCTAGATAATAGCTATTATTTACATGTGCTCCTAACAAATACAGACGCTTTTAGGCGCTGCGAAGATACAGGAGAATGTTCTAGTTGAAAATGATAAAATTCCTGAATCTGCCTAGTTTTCAAAATTCTTTTTGTACATCTTTTCTGCTCATAAGGAAGAGACAAGCAATTAAAACATTTAATATTCTGGGAGCACCTAACGGCTTTTAAAATGTTTAAGAGCTCAGAGTTAAGAACACTTAAGTCCTGAACAGCCACCAAATAATTGGTGGAGCTAAAACGAGAACCCAGCACCCCAGCAACCCTGGGTGACCTTTTTTCGTCGCCTCGTGATCTCACTGAAGTATCCAGGGGCTGTTTCTGGTCGGGGTAATCTCCGGCCAGCTGACTCCTCATTCACCAACACCCCGTGCTGGAGACTAGGTGTTCCTTTGGCCTCAACGCCGCACTATGAGGCCGGTTACTGAGGGCGGGCCTGGCCTTCGAATGTCGAAGGTCACTAAGTGACCTCTTGAACAGGGCTCATTCTTATTTGAGTGTAGAGCGGTACCGCTCTCTTCTCTCTCCGGGAATTCCATCGCTCCAACCCGCCGCCTCCTCCGGGAGCTCAGCCGGCTTCGCAACCGCCCCACCTCAGCTTTCCCGCCCTCTGCGCCTGCACGCACCGCCCGCCGCAGCGGCCCGGGGCGCGGAGGAATCCGCAGGCTCTGGCGGACGGCCCACCGCCTTGCTCTCATTGGATAGCTTCGTCTTTTCTCCGCCCCAAAATTTATGCTTCCTCAATAATTGGACCTGAGCGTTGTCCATCCCAACCCTCAGGCACCGCCCACTTACCTTCCGCGAGCCCCTCGCCTCTCGGCTTTCTCTTCTATCGAGTTCGCTCTTCACGGTTCCCCTGTCTAGGGGCGATTGGGTGCACCTGGCGGGGCCCGCGCGTCACAGGGACTGGCCCGTCCTCCAGCTCCAACCCCACCCACTGGGCCCCTCCTCTCTACTTCCCAGGCCCCGCACTTTCCCATGGAGCTCCCCCAACCTTGCCTCCGCCCCTCCCTCCAGCCACCGCTCAGACGCCTTGGGCGCTCTGGCCGAGCGGACGGCACCCTGGGGGGATGCGCTCCATGAAGGCTCTGCAGAAAGCGCTGAGCGGGGCCGGCAGTCACTGCCGGCGGGGAGGCTGGGGTCACCTGAGCCGGAGCCCTCTCCTTGGCGGGGGCGTCCGGCACCAACTCAGTGAGGCCGCTGCGCAGGGCCGGGAGACGCCGCACAGCCACCAGCTGCAGTTCCTGGATCAGTAAGGCTCGCGGGGCTGGGGTAGGGACAGGCTCGCTCCCACCCCCACTGTCGTTCTCACCAGCTTCCGAGTCCCCTACTCCCAGGAGCACGTCGCAACTCCCTTCTCCTCTCCTCGCTTACTGGCCTGCAATGCCCTTTCCTTTAGATTTGGGGCTTTGGGTCTGCCGTGCTCGAGCGGTAACGTGCCGTCCGCCCGGGAGGGCGTTTGGGCAGGTCGGTGTTCGGGATGGTGCCTGTCCAAGGTGCGTACTTAACTGGGAACGCAGGTGGGCGCGGAGTGTTGCTAGATGCACGTGTCTGAGTGCAGGGCGGTGTGTGCACCGCCCATCCTCACCCTCCTCTCCTCCCTGGTCCTCGTATGTATTTTAGAAGATGCGTGGGTATGGAACATCCTGCCTAGTCCTAGTGTACTAGGGTCTATCTATTTCGGCGTGTAATGTGTGATGCATTATTGGTGCGCAGGTACATGCCTGTGTCGTTTGCGAATGACTTGGGGTGTATGCGTTATCAGGGCTCCCTAATCTGTAGAATAAGGGTGGTGATCCGACTGGTTGTTGAATGAGGAAAATATAATAGGGGGGAAAATCACAAGACTCTGATCTCCCAGACCAGAGCCAGTCAGAGCCCTTATAGTGCTGCTCAGGCTCCCTGATTTAAAGGGTTGGCTTCCCTGGGGTTCTTACTCTGCCCAAGAGGCTGCACCTCTCTCCCCTACCACCCAGGAATACTTGGTCTCTTCGAGGTGCAGACAGAGCTGAGCAGGAAATTTTGTCCTCCCCAGAAGCCGACATAGACACCGTCAAAGTAGCCCCTGCTCTAATATAGTAGGAACAGGAAATGGATCACCTCCTCTGTCATTGGTATCTGTTGATGACATTCAGAAAGACATAATTAAGGTAGCCAGACAGACACAGCACTACCTTACCACCACTGGAGTCCTTGTCCTGACAGGTAACAGATCAATAAGGTATTATTTATTTGTAATTAATAATAATTGTTATTATGCTGCACCTTTCCATCAGCCTCTTCTCAAGGAGACACAGACATTTAAACTCAAAAAAAAAAAAAAAAAAAAGGCCTCTCTCCTGTTCTACTCTCCACTCCAACTTTTCCCAAATAATCACCTTGAGAGAAATGGTAGGATAGAGCAAAGGTTTAACCTCCCTCACCCTTACACATTCTGTGGGATGGGGAGCAAGAGATGTCCCTGGTTCCTCCACACACACACACTTCCTTATCAAGTGGAGTCAGGTGATGGAAGTGTTTTCAGGGACCTTGATCCTCCTGCCTATTGTGCCTGTGCTCCCAGGGACTTCTTGGTAAAGACCTTGGACTGATATTCCCTTGGGCAGAAGGAATTGAGAGCACTGGAGGGGGATGGGCTCTGGGAGTGTGACATCATGAGGAGGAGGTGTTCTTGGTGGAGAAGGAGGGCAGTAAGGAGGAAATGCTCTATTATTTAGGTTATTGTTTTTTTTAATATTTAGTTTTATTCTGTTTCTGATTATGAAAAACAAGGTAAATAAAGTATCAAGAATATAAAAAATCCCACTACTAGAGGTAACCAGTTAATATGATTTATATCTATATATATCCTATATATGTATATAAAATTTAACAAAAATAGGATCATAGTATTCTTTCTTTTTTTGGAAGCCTATCTTTTCCATTTGTGAACAGCTTTTAATATCATTGAATGTGTGCATGCATGATGGTGTCATCCTAATGGCTGCCATTTTGCCATTTTAAGATTCCATTGTATGAAGTATCAATTTATTTAACCAGTCTTCAATTAGGTTACTATATATTCTTATGCACTTGTTCAATTATTTCTTAGAGTAAATTTCTAGAAAGTTTTGCTCCCCAAGAAATCTTTCATTGATATGTTGATACCTTCTAGAGATATTTTTGCATATATCAGCAAATACATGTTGCTATTACATCCCTTTTTTATACAAATATTATCATACTTTATACATTGTTCTGCAGCTTGTTTCCCACCCCCCAACATTATATTGCAGATCAATCCATATCTGGATCGAAAGGTATACAGTTTTTTTTAAGGCTTGCAGTACATTCAGTGGCGAGGCATTATTTCCTGTCTTCCTTCATCTTCCAGGCGCAGAGACCTGCCCTCAAGTGTTCCTACATACTTTTCTTCTTGCGTTATTCCTCAGATAGCTTTTTCCTCCCTTCTGTCATGACATGGATCCTTTTCTCTAAAGCACTAGCCTCACTGTGACAACTGGATTTCTTCAGAAAAGGAAAACGCCCCCCTTTCCTGGTATTCCTCCTGGCCCAAAACATACAGATGTCTAGTCTATGCCAAGCTTCTTTAGAGACTTTTTATTTTTTAATGCATTGTTTCAATAGATAATATACTCATAGTCTATATATCACATTCAGTAGATAAAATATACATGGTTTAACATTCAAAGTATGCAAGAGGGGAGGGTATAGCTCAAGTGGTAGAGCACATGCTTAGCATGCATGAGGTTCTGGGTTCAATCCCCAATAACTCCTCTTTAAAAAAAAATAAGCCTAATTATCCCCCACCAAAAATTGACCAAAGTATATAAAAATATATATAGTGAGAAGTATCCCTCCCACTCCTCTTGCCCAGCACCTGCTTCCTGTCCCTAGAGGGAGACAAATCAGTCTTATCTGTCTCTTATACATTCTTCCAGAAATATTTTTTACCTGAGAAAGCAAACATATATTTTTCCCTTTTAAGCATAAAAATTACCATACTATAAACACTGTCCACAGCTTGCTTCTTTTAGCTAATACTACATCTTAAAGATCATTACCTGTCAATCTTTAAAGCATGCTCTCATTTCTTTTTTTAACATTGCATAATATTCCATCATACGAATATACCTAATTTACCTAACTAGTTCCCTGTTGATGCACATTTAGGTTGCTTCCAGTGTTACTACTACTAACAGTGCAGTGAATAACTGAATGTTACCTTGTAGGTATGTGAACACACTTATATGATAAATATCTGGAAGTCAAATTGTTGGGACTAAGGATTTTGAAGGGTCTTAATCTCAAATAGTTGTCATACTTGGAAGGATTTGATAAAGTAATTCCTCTAAATCTGTTAACATATTAATAGGAGAACTCTTGAAGACCAAGAAGTCCTTAGTATGTGGTTTTTTAGGTGCTAAAAGCCAATAAGAGATACTCTGGGGAAAAGGAACTTTGTAGAAAGGCAACTTGGTAATTCTTTATAGAAGATCCACTATGTGCGAGGGACTTTGCTCAATGCTAGGAAGACAAAGATACATGAAACACAAAGACGTAACAGTGAAGCAGAGGAGACTGTCTTCTGTCAAGAAGACAGTATGTTGTGTCATACCAGCAGCATAAGCAAAATCTGGAGGTTTGGGAAAGCCTTTACGGAATTAGTAACATTTGATCTGGGATCTTGAAGGATGAGCAGGACTGTGCAGGTGAAGGAGAAAAAGGTCTTTCCATGTGGAAGCTTCAGCATAAGCAAAAGCCAGGAAGCCTGGCAATGCCTGGCCCATTTGGGGAGCCAACTTCTACCTGGCATAACTAGAGTATGGAGGCATGGTGGAGAATAGGAAAGGAATGTTGGCAGGTTTTAAGGATCCTTAAATGCTATACCAAGAAGTAAGGACTTATTTTGAAGGCACTGGGGAACTAGCAAAGGTTTTTGAGTAGAGAGATGATACTTGGGTTTTAGAAAGATAACTGGCACATTGTAGAATATGGGTTGCAAGTCAAGATACTGTAATAGCAGTTAGGTAACAGACGAAAAGGAGCTAACGGTAAAGAAGCATGATTTACTGAGCACCTACTTTGTGAAAGTTTTTCATAAAATGTCATTTAAATTAAGCCTCACATCACCCATGTGAAGCAGACTTTACTACCCTTATTTTACAGATACTTCAGCACTATTAAATAACCTGACACATTAAGATCACACATCTATTAAGGGGCAAACTGGTTCTTTCTATTACACCATGTTGGCACAGGGGAAGAGAAGAAAAGAGGTGGATTCGAGAGACATTATGGAGATAGATTTATCTGATGTTGGTTATACGTATAAGGTATGGGAATTATCCAAATGATTCCACGTTTCCAGCTTGGCCCCTGGGTGAGTGGTAATGCTATTAAACGGGAAACACAAGAGAAGGAGCAGACAGAAGGAGGTAAGATGACCTCAGGCTTGGACATGTTGAGTTTGCAGTGCCTATGGGACATCTAGAGATGGAAGCATCTAGAAGGCAAGTAGAAATAAATGCCTGAAGTTTAGGAACAAAAGAAAGCTAGAGAGTAAGATTTAAGACTTCTCAGGACAGATGTGAAGGTTGGAATTACAGGGATAGATCAGATGGTTCAGGGAGGAGGCGTAGACTGAGGACACCTACCTACTGATAAGCCCATGTTCAAGGAAGAGGACTAGTTCTCAGTTCTCAGGTTCCTTTCCTCCTTCCCTGTTTCTGCCCCCAAACAGTGATTCTTCAGAGAGTGGTATGCTGTCCCGCCTGGGTGATCTGCTCTTCTACACTATTGCTGAGGGACAGGAACGAATCCCTATCCACAAGTTCACCACTGTGAGTTCCTCTCTACTTGCTCAGAACGCTAATCCCTTAGGATCTCTGGAGACTGGGAAAGGGAAGCTAGACCAGAGCAGGGCAGCTAACGGGTTGCTTCATGAAGAACAGCAAATGATAACACATGCCTAGGCTGATGAGGCAAGCCCATCCCTGCCCCACGTGGGATGGCTCAACCCTGTGACTCAACCCTCCTTCTTGGTTTGCAACTTTGACCCAGGGGGTTCAGAAACTAGCTGTCTTGATGAAAAAGGGCAGGAAACCCCTATTGGCCCTCAGAGCTGTTACATTCCCTCCTTTCTTAGTCTGCAAACCCATTGTTCCACCTGTTGTAGTAGTTGGGAAAGATGACTGGGATTGGATTCTTGTCCTTGTAGCTGACCTTACCAAGCTTCTTTCCCCTGAAGGCACTGAAGGCCACTGGACTGCAGACGTCGGATCCCCGGCTCCGGGACTGCATGAGCCAGATGCGCCACATGGTTCGAGAGTCCAGCAGTGGTGGCCTCTTGGACCGAGATCTCTTCCGAAAGTGAGGGCCCCAGAAACAAAGGCACCACTCTCAAAACCGTTCTGTGGACTTAGACTCTAAAAGCAGGGAGGGATCGTGGGGATTGGATAATTTAACCCCTTATTTCATTTTATTACTTATTTATTACACAAATAATATATGAATATGCATATACTCCTTATAAAAGTTTAAATAATAGAGAAATACATGTCCTCCTTTCCCTCTCTCCCTAGTCCCAGCCCCCTTTCCCAGAAGTAAACATTGTTAATAGATTAGTGGGTATCTTCTAGAGAATGTCCTATGCATTTACATACACATAGGAATAGATGTAAGTATACATTAGATGTAAGTATAATTTAGGATTTTTTAAATATAAAAATGACCTACTGTACATATTATTCAGGTATTATTTTTTGTCCTATTCCAAGACACTGTGTCTTGGGGTATCTTTCCATGTCACTACAACCCCTCATTTTAGAGACAAAGAAACTTAAGACCCAGAAAGATCAAGTGATGGGCCAGAGGTCACACAGCTGGTGGCCCCAAATCTGATGACCACTCACACCTTCTTTATTCCCAACTTCCATGGCTCCAGAGTGAGTCACAGCTGCATCTCTCCAGCCCCCTAACCCAATCGTGTCTGGGATCCAGGTGTGTGAGCAGCAACATTGTGCTCCTGACCCAGGCATTCCGAAAGAAGTTTGTCATTCCTGATTTTGAGGAGTTCACGAGCCATGTGGACCGCATCTTTGAAGATGCCAAAGAGCTCACTGGAGGCAAAGTGAGGGCCAGGGGACTGAGGGAGGGGCAAGGGCTCTGGGCCAGGTACACCTTGCTTCTCGGAGATTTCCTGGGGCTGGGAATCCAATGGATGTGAGATGAGAAGCAGGACCTCCAACAATGGGGATGAGGGCTTTATGTATTTTATGTGTCTAGAGCAGGTGAGGGAATCTGAAGTTTTTATTGAGACAACTGATACAAGGATTCAGTAGAACTTTGAGACCCATGGGGTAATTGAGCCTCAGAACAGAAAAGGGAAGCTGACTTCAGAATTCTCTTTGTACCTTTCATAGGCTTTACTGCCATCTCTGTAGGAGTGGGGTTACAGAAGATAAGGCCTTCTAGGACTTAAGGCTTGGATGTCTCTAAGAACAACAGGAAGGAGGGAACTCTGTTGTCCTGCAGAAGACAGAATATTAGTTTTTATCTAAAAGATTCTCCTGAGCCTGATCCTCAGCACTGTTCCCTCCCTCCACATCCATATCTCCATTCTGTCTATTTCTCTCCCTACTTGTACCCAGGTGGCGGCCTACATCCCTCAGCTGGCCAAGTCAAATCCAGACCTGTGGGGCGTCTCTCTGTGCACTGTGGATGGTCAGCGGTGAGATGCTGGGTGAGGAAGGGGAGGCAGGGCCCAGGTGCAGAGCACAGTCTGACCCCTTCCATGGCACCTGTCTGCCTCTAGGCACTCCGTGGGCCACACAAAGATCCCCTTCTGCCTGCAGTCCTGTGTGAAGCCTCTCACCTATGCCATCTCCGTAAGTACCCTGGGCACAGACTACGTGCACAAGTTTGTGGGCAAGGAGCCCAGCGGCCTGCGCTACAACAAGCTCTCCCTCAACGAGGAAGGTGAGTGCTCGCAGAGCCCAGACCAGACTCACGGACAGACGCCCTCTTCTTACCCCACCCTGCCCCCCAGCCTTTTTCGTGTGTTTGTTTCTCTGCCCTCCCCATCAGCTCTGTCATTCCATCCTCCCCAGCAAAGAAATCTTTCCCGTCTACCTTGCAGAGTGGGCAGGCTGTAAAGGAGGTTTTGCTCAGTGGCTGATAAGACTCTGGGGGGTTTGTATTTCCCCAGGGATCCCCCATAACCCCATGGTCAATGCTGGTGCCATTGTTGTGAGCTCCCTGATCAAGGTCAGTGCTTCCAGAAGGTACTGTTCTCTGAACCCCCTCTTTGCTATATCCCTCATGTCTGCCCATCTCTCTCGGCAGATTGTTCTGAGGGTGCCCAGGAGGTAGTGAGGGCACAGCAGGGACCCACAAATTATGCTGAGGTTGTTAGTAAAAGGAACTGTACCCCTGCTCCCTCCCATGAGTCTGGAGCCCAGAACTTCCTGGCCTTTAGGGAAGCGAGCAGGTCCTGACCTCTGCCTGGGACCAAGGGCCAAATGCCAGACACAGGGGGAGGACAGCTCTATTAGGTACCGATTGGCCACTTCTGGGTGTGGAACACATGGAAAGAAGGGTGAATGGCCAGACAGGGTAACTATTCACGTCACCTGGAACTGTGAGCTGGCCTTGAGCAAGGATGTCAGGCCAGCCTGTCAGCTGTAGGTCTCCCAGGGCTTGAGCAAGAACCTGAGAGCAGTGTGGGCAGCAACACCCCAGAGCCAATCACAGCCCCTCCTGGGGAAGGTGGTGTTAGGAACCCTCCCCACAAGGGACTCAGGTGTCAGAGTCCCTGTGGTGTCAACACTATAGCTGACATGTACCGGAAGCAACTGGGGAGTAGGGAAGAGCAGGCTCAGGCTCCCCTCTGGCTCTGGGATAGCTCTGTCTACAGCCCCGTATCTGGGACCTGCCTCATCCCATTCCCATCGAAACAGGCCCTACTGACTTGACTCTCAGCTAAAATCTTTAGCTTTATTTCAGTGGTCAGTATAATTGCACAGTATACTGTATGCAACACATACCCTCCTCTCATTCCCATCACTCATGCTAGTCTTGGAGACAGCTATGGGAATCAGGGATAGGACAGAGTAAGGCTCCAGCCTGGGGTGTAAGGAATGGGGATGGGAGTCAGGGATACGGGTGGGGCTTGGGGACAGGACTGGAATTAGGCAAGTGAAAGTGGAAGTCAGGGATGAGGACTGGCATTGAGAATGGGAATAGGAGTGAGACTCAGGGGTGGGTGAGACTCACAGATGGGATGAGCTTATCTATACTCATTAATTGATAATAAAATCTAAGTGGTTTAGTTTTGAAGATCACTAGGTATGCAAAGATATTTAAAAAAAAAAAAGTCTCAGCTGTGAAAAAAAAATCATTGTAAAATGCAACACATGCCCAAACACTTTAACTCCACAAGGTCCTTCTAACTGACTCTGCCACCTCCTAGGCCTAGAATACTGATATCTCTTTCTCTGTCTCTGCAGATGGACTGTAACAAAGCAGAGAAGTTTGATTTTGTAAGTTCCCTTGCTGCTCAGCCCCTGGCTGTCTTTCTCCATGGCATGTTATCCACTCCAGCTGCCCCAGTGCCTGGCTCTAACCCCACTTTGATGGTGCACCAGCCCACACCAGAAGCCTTATTTCTAGAGGTGTGGGAGCCTGCTGGCTTCAGAGAGGAAAGCCTCCTGAAGTCCTTGCTGGGATCAGGACTGAGGAGTTCAGAAGGGTTAGTCAGCCTGTATGTGTTTAGGAGGGGTCCTCACGCACGAGGTGCCTCCCATGCCCCTTTTTCTCTTCCAGGTTTTGCAATATCTGAACAAAATGGCTGGGAATGAATACATGGGTTTCAGCAATGCCACGTAAGGCCCTGTTCACAGGATCGGCTGAATGCACCTTGGGGCGTGTGTGTGTGTATGTGGAGAATGGAGGAGGAGGAGGTGGACGATAGAGGAAGTCTTAGGAGGAAAAATTCCCAGGGGAATTTTGGCCTCCCAGCTTCCTCTGAGCCCCTTCATTGACATTTGTCTACTTTGTAAAAAGAATTTGTTCCATTTCTATTTAGTACTTAATGAGAGAGATGGTGTAAGAGTTTGCACTGGGCCCTTTCTTAACCAAGCCTCTCAAAGCCAAAAACCTCACGTTTTCCTAGACTAGGTGACTAGACTATTTTGGGTTTGGTTTTGTTTTTCACACTTTACAATAAAGCTGGGCCCAGTGCTTGCTCGGGTTCAGAAGTCTCCTCCAGCATCACCGTGACAATTTATAAAGGGGCCGATTTAGTTTGACATGTGTGATCTAGTCCCTCTCAGGGAAGATATTTCCCCCCTTCTCCTCACACTCACCTCTCAAATGTCAATTACTAAACCGGGTGTTTGCTTCAGATTCCAGTCAGAGAAGGAAACAGGGGATCGGAATTATGCCATCGGCTATTATCTAAAGGAAAAGAAGGTAACTGGGAGAGGCCGGTAGAGAAAGTACCCTGGAGATCCTGCGGCTGGTGGAGGGCAGTTGGGTGTGGGGACTTTGGCTGAAATCCTGACACTGTGACAGGGACTGCTGATGGCCTGGAGAGAAACGCTCTCCCCTCTTCTTCCTTGCAGTGCTTTCCTAAAGGGGTGGACATGATGGCTGCCCTCGATCTCTACTTCCAGGTAAGCAAGCGCTGCTGTTTAGCCCAGGGTCAAGGGAACAGGACAGACTGCCCTCTTGCTCCGACCCACGAGAGGGATGCTTGTCTCCCATGGTCTGGTGTCCTTCAGAAACGCCAGGGGAACTTGTCGAAGGATTAGGGTGCCAAGAACATTGCTCTGCCCGCAAGAGCACAGCGTTCACGCCCACACCACACCCTCACCTGCACCTTGTCTCCACAGCTGTGCTCCGTGGAGGTGACCTGTGAATCAGGCAGTGTCATGGCAGCCACCCTGGCCAACGGCGGGATCTGCCCCATCACAGGCGAGAGCGTGCTGAGCGCTGAAGCAGTGCGCAACACCCTCAGCCTCATGCACTCCTGCGGCATGTACGACTTCTCGGGCCAGTTTGCCTTCCACGTGAGTGCTTCTGGCCCTGCCATCCGTTTGCAACGAGCCCAGAGCCCAGAGCCAAGAGAGGACACTGTCTCTGAAGTGGGAGAGGTGGAAGCTTGTTCCTGCCTCTCATGCACTTACTTCCAGCCAGGCAATTAGGGGAGTTTGTCAAACACACTAAGTCCCCAAACACGTAAACACATGACAGTGCAGCTTCAGAACCACTCCTCTGTGCCCTTCACTGGGCTGACGAGTCTCCTCCAGGTCTCATCCAGGATGTCACTGCCAAAGAGAGGTCTTTTTGGTCTTCCTCTCTCCCCCTCCCACATCATTCTCAGTCACAGCACCTTGCTTTTTTTATGACGTGTTATTATCAGTTGTGATTATTCCTGTTTGTTTCCCTGTTGATTGTCTATCTCCTACCAGCAGAACGTAAGTTAACAGGGCCTCTCCTAGGGCTTGCACAGCGTCAGGCACATAGTAGATAATACATACTTCCTTACTGAGTTATAAATTCAAGAGGGGGCAGGGAAGGATAGGAGTAAGAAAAACTAATCAACAAACCCAGAGGTTGAGAAGGGTGTGGCCTTGCCCACACAGTTATTTGGGACAGACTGCCTTGTTAACCTGGACGTGGGGCACCTCTAGCTCATCCTGTGTCACCTCTGTCCCCAAGGTGGGTCTGCCAGCCAAGTCAGCGGTGTCAGGAGCCATCCTCCTGGTGGTGCCCAATGTCATGGGAATGATGTGTCTGTCACCTCCACTGGACAAGCTGGGGAACAGCTATAGGGGCGTCAGCTTCTGCCAGGTGAGTCACTTTGCATACAGTATTTAACATTTTTGAATGAGTAAATCAATTTTGAGTTCCTCCTGGGAGCAAGGAGGAAGTAAACAATCTCTATGGCTTATAATTCTAGAAGTTGGTGTCTCTCTTCAATTTCCACAACTATGACAACCTGAAGCACTGTGCTCGGAAGTTAGACCCACGGCGTGAAGGGGGAGAAGTTCGGGTAAGGAAAACCCCAGGTGGCCTGCAAGACTATTTCAGGATAGAACATGCAGTAACACTTCAGGAAAACCCTTGGCTAAGCGTCCGTGGAGGGGGGTGACGGGGCAGAGCTGGGCATGGGTGGATTAAAAGTCACAGTTAACCTCAGGTAGGTATGATATGTTTTCCAGAACAAGACTGTGGTGAACCTGTTATTTGCTGCCTCTAGTGGAGATGTCTCAGCTCTTCGAAGGTACTTCTACTGTGACCAAATAGACCCAATAAAATACTCCTGGTCAGAGATCTCATTAGCAGTCAACAAAGCAAAATTGTTAAGTGTTTCAGCTTTAGAGTCAGAGTTGACAGAGTTGACATTTAAATGAGGTGCTTTTTTTTTTTAAGTACAATCACTGCCATGTGGTAAGAGCTTAATTAATGGTAACCATTGTTATGATTAACCTGGGTGTTGAAAGCAGAGTCCTAGAAGGGAGGTAGGACTACCTGCCTCAAATGGATCACCAACATCAACAAGTATGTCCCGGACACCTACCACAGGTAGGCAGTGATGTTTCTGGAACCACCACACTCCCACCTCTCTGACATAGGAGAACAGTCTCATCTGGGTAGAGAACATAGATTGTACAGGGTCTACAGATGTTAGCATAAGCTCTGTTTTACTTTTGCTGGAACCCATTCAGTCTGACCCCATTTCAGGAAGGATACCAGTGATTCTCGGCTGCTCAGGGTAACTCCAGCTACTTTGCACTTCCCCCAGGTTTGCCTTGTCAGCCATGGACATGGAACAGAAAGACTATGACTCCCGCACAGCTCTGCATGTTGCTGCAGCTGAAGGTATGTGAGGGTTAAATAAGAGGGGAAGCAGATCTTAAAGCCCATCTTTTCTACCAAGAGTACCCCACCTCACGTGGGCCCTCAAGGTTCCAAGGGCAGCAACTAGTTTTGTCCAGATACCCTTCAGTTGTAGGCTGACTACTGTTGGGTGCCGCAAGAGCGAAAATGGGAGGCCTTTCTCCCTCCCCTCTTAGTTCGGACTCCAGCCACCAAGGGTCTACACTGATGTTAACACCGAAAGAATCAGGATCTATACCCTCTCATTTTCCTTCTGCCCATATTCTTAGGACACACTGAAGTCGTTAAATTCCTGATTGAGGCTTGCAAAGTGAATCCTTTTGTTAAGGACAGGTGAGTAGGATTAAGCTAAAAGGCGGGGATGGGAGGTGGGCAGCAGCTTCCCCACCACTGCGCTCCAGCCACCACAGTTATGTATATAACCGGGGCACTCTCGATATCTTCTTTGCCTAATCATGGTCTTTGTTCCTCCTCTTAGGTGGGGCAACATCCCCCTGGATGATGCTGTGCAGTTCAACCACCTGGAGGTGGTGAAACTGCTCCAAGATTACCAGGACTCATACACACCATCTGAGACTCAGGCTGAAGCAGCAGCTGAGGTCCTGTCCAAAGAGAACTTAGAGAGCATGGTGTGAGCATGGGGCATGCGCAGTCCCTGTGTAAGAAAAAGCACGAGCTGGCCACACACTTTAACATGTAACCACTGGACATGCTATGGAGAGCCACACTGTTTCAGTGTGGACCAAGACTTAGGCCAGTGCTTTCTGTGAGAGTCAAAATACCCCGTTCCCTTAGCAGACAGAGTACAGAGAAGTGCCTTGATGGACACCGGCAGTAGAGCTATCCATGGAGTTTGGGGGCTTCTTCAAGGGACAGCCTGATGGCTTAGGCCACTCAAAATCATCCCAGGTCTTCACCTAGGTCCCCTCTTCCTCTCCTTGAAGAAACCATTATGAGAGAGACTCTGGTGAAGGGGCTCTAGATACCAAGCACGCGCATACATCCACAGAGGAAGTGGGGAGCTATGTACCGGGCTTCAGTTGTCTGGAAAGATCTGCCACCCACGTTGGCCAGGACGTGCTGCTGCTACTGCTAACAGCAATTTCATAGACAGAAAAAGTATTTTGTGCTCAAATAAACTTTAATTACACAAATTATTTTTACTGGACCCAGTCCTTCTCTTTCTCCCCTAGCAGCATCTAGCTGCATCACCATCATAAAGGGAGAATAAGATGGAACCACAGAGTCAGACAGAGCCCAAGCAACACATATTTCACACACATACTCACTCACCCCACTAGGTTTTCCTCAGCTACCAATACTGCTTTAGGTTACGTGTATTCTGACAGGGGAGGCAAATGGGTCTGAGCAGGTCTCAAAATGGACTGTGTAAGACCTCAGGCCTCCCTCCTCCTTCTAGAAGTCACAACTGTAGCAAAAATGAAGATGGAACTTCCCAAGAATAAAGTTTCTAACACCAATTCCCTCAGTAAGCCCCAAATGTCTCTTCCCCTTTGGTCATGGTTGTAACTGGGTCCAATGAGTCCAACAGATTGACCAGGTGTCAGAGGTGTGCAGATTAAGGCAGATGAGCTCAGGTTTAGGAGAGCTGCAGCTGTATGGGACTGAGTCTGTAACACTAAGGTATTGGGGAAGGATGGCTGTTACTCTGATAGTCAGCAAAACACTTCCTGAGGGAGCCAGAGCCCAGACTGTAAATGCTGTACAGAAAGGGCCAAATCATTCACTGCACCACTCCTCCAGCCAGAGGTAGAAAAGATTTACTCTGGAGAGATTCGGTAGAGTCCCCAAAACAAACAAGTTACATGTGGGCAAAAGGAGGGAGAGGTAGCACAGTGAAGAATAAATTCAAACATAGCTGGAAATTAAGCCCCCAGGACTGAATACAGTCTGTGAAAGACCAGGGTACAGGGAGGCAGAGAGACTGAAGGAAGCAAGTCAGAGAAAGTACATTCATGACAGCCTAGGAAACTAGCAGTAGTGTGGGGGTGGAGAGAGGGTGGCTGTATGCCTAGCTTTCACAGGGTAAGGGAGTGGAAGATGACTAAGATATTGCACAGAAGACCCGACACTGAATTGTGGGAGCTAGCGGTTGCTTGGGGAACAGTTAAAAGGTTTCGGACACTTAGAGCGGAAGACTGGCCAAGAGCATGATTAGGTACTTCAGCAATGGACATACTAGAGGCCTTCAGGCACCTCAAGCCCTGAGTGGGTCAGCAGCTCTCCATCCCAAAGGGCAAAGGCAGGCACCACTGGACCCCGGAAATCTGTCTGTAGTGTGTGGACCACAGCAACCCGGCTCACATCCACCAGGCTCAGCTTCTGGGCCTCATACTCCAGCAGCAGCCCCACCTTCTCTGGCTGCCCAATGCCCTCAATAGGGGCTTTCTCTTTGGCGAACATGGTGTGCCACTTGCGCTGGGCATAGGTGAACACCCAGGAACGATCGTCAACACCAATGCAGCTATCCCGGGACATGTCCACATCTGCCACTCCTATTCGGAATTGCTGGGAGCGCTTCACTGTCACCTCCCAGTAGTGCCTGCCACTGGTGACCGCTGTGTCTGCCAGCACCACTGCCCACTCCCGGAATCGCTCCACATTCAGGGCCAATTTTGTGGGCTCCAATCCCACCATGCCATATTTGACACCTGTGTCACCTCTGAAGAGTACCAGGCTGCTGTGAGCGGTCTTTTCTTCCAGTTTGAAACTGATGCCTGCGGGCAAAGCAAAGAGACGGGATAATGACGTGGGCTGAATCTCCGGAAATAGGGACAAATACATATCCCGATGTGAAACATTCACTCATGAGATTACAAGGAAACACGGGAAAGTGAGAATGTCAAGCCGGCGAGAGTGGGAGCGCTTCAGTATGCACAGCCCAAGGAGCCGAAAAGCTCGGACTGGGGAAGCCCTGGTATTTAAAGAAACCAGAGAGTGTCCTAGGTTTGGAATCTTAAGACCAACGCCGATGGGGGAAGGAGAATGAGTCGAAGGGGCTGGAGTTGTTTCTCCGAGCGGACTCCAGCCAGAATAACAGACGGGAACTATTTTGAAAGCAAAAGAGATTAAAAGGATCTAATCCTACCTCTGCGGGCTTCCGCGGCGGCAACTCCCAATCGTTTGGCTCCCCAGCGGCACACGCACAGCGAGCGTGCAAAGGGCAGCGCCATCTTGCAGCACGGATGAACAGGGCCCGCCCCCCGGCCGAGACCCCGCCGTCTGCCCGCCTGCTCCCCTCACACGTGGTGCGCAAGAGGCTGCCGCGCAGTGTGATGACGTGAGGGAGCAGCACCCCCGCAGGGAGCCGCCATTTTCGTGAATTCTGTTCTGACTCCACCCGCAGTTGACAATTTATTCAATTTTTGTGCAAAGAGGAATGCTGCCCACATTTTAACTAAATAGGACGTTTAAAGAGATGGTGTAGCAAGACAGTTGAAAGTATAGATTTGAGTTAAATAATAATTGGATTCGAACCCTGCACCTCTGTGTGACTTTGGGCAAAATCAGTTCTCTGAGGCTGCGTGTTCTCATTTGTAAAACAGAAAAATGTCTAGCGGTCAGACTTAAGTAAAAGTTAAACGAGAGAATAACCCGAATACATAGGCAGTTAGCAACCACTGGGTAAATGGCAGTTCTAATAAATATTAAAATGCGCAAATACTATAAATGTTTGTTTTCTGTTTTCAGGGCCAGCAATGGAAGGTTTGACTCAATATTTGGTTTTCTCAGTTTACTCTCCAAATAACACTATTTTGGTTCAGTTCAGAATGGAACAGTTATGAGGTGGGTGGTTATGGAGGGCCTACATTTTTAACATTTTGATTTGCTTGAGGCTCTGTATCCTTGCTTTCTAAGTTTTTCAAACTATCCACTTCTCAAGGCTCTGCTGGCCAGCCCAGTATCAGCATCCCCTCTCCGTCCTCCCCTCCCTCGAAAAAGTGATCTCAGGACTTTAATAGCCTAAAATATTAACCAAAAATTCTTCCCTTACTGGAGAACTCCAACCACTGGTCCTGTGGAGATGTCCCTAGTTAAGGCCACTGTCATCCTTGACCTGAATTGGGGCTTTCCTGTTTTAAATGTGGTAATGTGGTCACTTCTACAATGGACACCCAACTTCCATTTGTCTGCTTTAAATCCAATGTCCACACTACAGTCAGAGTGATATTTTTAAAATCACAAATCTGATCATGCCACTCCTCTACTTAAATCTTTTAATGTGCCTAGAATATGTATATATGCATATATGTAGGTATCACTGAATCATTTTGCTTTACATCTGAAACTAACACAACATTGTAAATCAACTATACTTAAATTAAAATTTTTTTTAATCTTTTAATGTACCTGCATCAAATTCCCTTGCATTGTCATAAGACTACATAATATGACTGCTGCCTACCATCTTCATTCTTTCTCACAAAACACAGCCCCTCTTTCAAAGTGGGAGGAGATAGATGAGAATATTGGCAGCTGCATTATGATGCACTACATGCTATGACTGAAGTGATGACAGGATACTCAGGAAGCAAAGGAGAATCCTCTGATTGAGTACTATATGAGGGAGTGTTAGAGACTTCCCAGATGCCATAGCTATGGCTTGCAAAGTGAAAATGGTTAAGTAGATGAGGGAACCCCAGTTTGCTCAAGATCTTGGCCAATGTCTTCTCCTTGAATATACGTATTTTCTCTTGACTATCCCATTTACACTGGTGGAGTCCACAATCACCTATTGGAGAAGAATTCTCAAAATCTCTACCCCGTATTTCTTTCCTGAGTTCCAGATCTGTATATCCAACAGCCTAGTGACATTTCTACCTGGATGTACCCCAGTCACCTCAAATGTAACATATCTAAAGCTAATTTTGCCTTCTTACACAAACTTCCTCCTCCTGCGCCTACATTACCTGACTTGAACTGCAACACATAACTAGACATTTGCCCAGCCAGGAACTTGGAAGTCCCTGACTTCTTTGTCTCCCTCACTACACGTATGTGATTGTCATTAAACCCCTATCACATTATTTCTCCCTTGGACTGCTGCATTGGCCTTCTAACTGGTCTCCCATTCTCCCCAGTGCTGCTGAGGGAACACTTAAAGAGGCAACATTTAAAGAGGCAACTATCTCACCCACTAAGTTGTGAATTCTCAAGAATGGGGATAAAGTACATTGTCCTCTGTGCTTCAGGGCCTCGGTGTTCCCCTTAGTACAGAGTAAGTGTTCACTGCTTTTGAATGACTAATGAGTGAGTAAAAAGGGAGTTTTATACCATCATTCTGGGCATGCAATGGCTCATTCCTTCCACCAGGAGTCAGCCTGTCCCAGCCTTTTCATCCCACTTAGTATGTGAGAAGAGAGGTTTCTACTCTTTTCAAGCCTAGGAGCAAAGTCATGAAGGCGACGTTTCCTTCAGAAAAGTCCAGCTTTGTCGGTACTTTGCATTTTGGTAGTAATGAGAGAAAAGTTTCAGGTTTATGCTTCTGTAGGGTTTCTCCTTAGGTTCCACCTTGGTCCTGAGAGCTGGAACAATCACTGGTTCCAGCTTTTACAGACTGAATATCCATCTGATAAGTCAATCTTCATTCTGATGATTTATCTGCCTCGCTGCTAGTGAACAAGTAATTAACTCTTAACATTTCCAGGCATAGTAATTAGGAAATTATAGAATTTTACTTGACAGACAAAAGAGGAAAAGACATTAAAGGTATAGGGAACAGCTTAGGCTAAAGCACTGGGTTATGAAACAGAGTGGGTGTTTCCGGAACAACAAGAAGCATAATATTGCCAGAGTCTCATGCTAAAGAGATAAGGAGAGCAATTGGAAAAGCTGAGGCTGGATTATGAAGAGTTGTGTATCCCATGGTAAGAATGTCTTTCAGGCATTCAGGAGCTATTGAAGGGAATACAGAGAAATGACAAATTACAGGTACTTTTATAAAGATAAAGCTGGCAGCAACATAGAGAATGAATTGGAGGGGATGAAACTAGAAACAGGGTCAAGCAGCTTCCGAGGCCACTAGAGTTCTCACATGAGACATGGTGTGGGCTCAGCTATCTAAGAGGTAGAATTGATGGAACTTTGGTGACTGGTTAGATGGGAGTGAGAGGAAGCTGGAAGGAAAGTTGATTCATAGGTTTCTCACTTAATGAGGGGATACAGAAGAAAAAGCATATTTGGATGGGGAAAGATAATTAGTACAGTTTTGGACAGGCTGAAGTTGAAGTCTATGGAACATTCAGGCGAAAATGTTCTATAGATACATGGATAAAAATTTCAAGGGAGAGGTAGATGTAGGTGAAGTTATCCAAGGAGAGGGTGTAAACTAGAGTAAGTAGGGAATAAACTGAAGGTGCAATCCTAGGGAATATCAGTATCTGAGATAACACATATCAGGTGCTTAGAACAGGACCTGACCCATAGGGAGCACTGGTCTGCTGGCTTGGGGTTGTATCTGACTCCACAGGAAAGAAAGTGGAGAAGGAGGCTAGGACAGGATGGGCCAGTCTATTTACTCTGTTTCTTGGATTAGCCCATTTCTACCATGTGGGGGCCTGGATCTGATCCAAGTGCTAACTGGAGCCCTTAACTATGAGTGGGAGAGGGATGATGCACTCAGAGCTTGGTGATTGTTCTGGACTTTGCCAGGAGTCAGCAGTCAGCAAAGCATAACCAGAGAAAGGGAGAGAAGGGGGGCCCTCAGGAGCTAGCCAAAGGGGCTGCTAGGCTAGCTTGTGCTATGCTGGGGCCTTTGTCCTACTGAAACTGTCCACACAATGGAGCTGGGTTACATGCTGACCTAGCATTCTGGGTACGGGGCTGGGATAGAGGTTCCACGTGGTGAAAACAGAGATGGATGGTCACCCAGCCCCTCAGGACCATGTTGCTATTCAACCACATTGTAATTTCTATAGAGGGTGTTCAATACTTAATAATCATAAATTATGTTTATGTCTGATTAATTCATGAATCCGTTCATTTACATGTTGATTTAAGGCAGCTAACTTAACATGTGTGTATTGCTAGGGCATATTATCTCATCTGATCCTCGTACAATCCTGTACGATCAGCAAGAGAGCTATTTTCATGGAACTCAAATCTGAGGTATTCTTTAGGTCCTAGTGCTATGGGCTGGCTAGGGAATAGCTTCAGAAAGGTAGTGAGCTGGTCCTGGACACCCTCACAAATGGCTGTACTATTTGGGACCCACTGTGGAGAAATGAAGCAAGATGAAGAGCTCTGCCTAAAGATTCCCTAAGCTTTGTAGACTCACTTGCTCCCTAGTATTATGGATTATGCTTCCTAATGGCACCTCTCTGGGACACAGAGGGGGCCTTCTCTATTGAAGGGGGTAGTAAACGTAGGATCACTAGCCCCAGGAATATAAATAGGTTGAAATGTTGATGGTTAGTAAACCAAGAGAACACTCAAGTGTAGAGATAGATGAGACTCCAGGATGACCGCTACTACAAGCCATTAAGACTTATGATAAATTTGTAACTACCCCAAGTTTGTTATTTTACAGATCCCTTTTCTCCATTTCCATAGTTCCTAGTGGAAAAAAAAACTTCAAAAATTTCTGTATGTTTACTTAAGGCCAGAGGAGAGAAAGGTGGAGAATCTAAAACTAAACTTTGTTGGCAACCTCTGAAAAGAACCCCCAAGTACAAGAACGGAGTCAAGTGATAGCAAAAAAAAAAAAAAAAAAAAGTGAACAAACTAGTCAGAAAAGACAAAGATGAAATGGGGTGTGTTCTGGGTGATCCCAGGAGTGCTGACCTCAGGAATCCCCTGCACTCCCAGGCAATTCCTCAAAGGCACTTTCCTTTGCCAGTTCCAGGGGTCCAGATGCCAGTTCGGCACTGGTACCTTCCCGCTGGTTGACTCAGTTTCTGGTGAGGGATGGGAATGACCTTACCTTGCCTTCCCTGGAATTCTTCTCATTATCTTCCAGATAGATCCTCACTTTGGCTTTCCTCTTTACCTCTCTGGCTCCTGAAACCCAGGTTCATAAAAGATGATTAGGAAGTGAAAGAATGAGTCTCTCCCTTCACTGTGAGCACCTCTGGTTGACAGAAGATGTTATAAGCTCCTTCTCCTCATTCAGCAGGCCTGGGGCCAAAGGGCTAAAGAGGGAGAGAAAAGGGACACAGCTGGAGAGAGTGGATACCTAGGTGTGAGGATGTGTGAGTACAAATGTCCAGGGCTCCCTTGAGGAGAGCACTGCCTAGGGGACGGGGTGGCAGGTTGAGGAATGAGGCTCCTCTACTGGCTGAAGGAAGGAGACGAGGGTTGTTCCCTGACACAAGAGTGTAGCTCTCATCTCTGGCTGCCTCTTTCTCTAGGGTAGGTGCCTGAAACACTTGCTCCTCACCTCCCAACCCCACTCACCTAGACCTGATCTGGGAGATGAGAGTCCTGCAGAGAGGGACTTTTATCTATAGACTCCACCCTTCTCCCACTGAAGCCAAGCCCTTTCCCCTTCTCCACTGTTGAATCCCAGTCCAACCAAGTGAGGCCTTATTCTCTGACTGCCCCCTTATTCTGTCCCTCAGTTGTTCTTCCTTCCTTTCACTTCAGGTGCTTGGGGGTCAGCGGGTAAAGAATGAAGAGTCTGAGGCCTGGTGGGGAGAGTTTGTTAAAGGGGAGGGGAACAGAGAGAGGGTGGGGAGGAGGGAGTAGGAGAGCAGAGGAGAGGAGACAGCCTGATCTTTCCTTCCCTTCCCCACCCTCTCTCCCAGGACTTGAAGAGCCAGTGGTTTTGGAGACAGGTGCTGGCTGAAGGTCTGGACACCCTGAATTTTGTGGGGTTTGTCCTTAGGGCATCGTGCCTCAGTGGGAGCTCCGTGTCAGGCACAGTCCCTCACCCCCATGCCTGGAGAGCTGCTGGTGGAGAGCCTGGCACTGGTTTTTGATGAGGTCAGTGAGGCCCAGACAAATCCGGCCCTGACTGTGGCACTATTCTCTGCCCATTGGCTTGACCCTCTCCAGGGGTAGCCTATATCCTGGCCCAGAGCATGGCAGCCATCCTGGCCTCACTCTTCTTCTACCTGGCTCTGCCCTGGGCGGCTGCAGCCTAACTGGTCACCCAGGTAGGCAGAAGGCCCCCTCCCTGAGTAGGGTGACACTACGTAGGTAATGAGGGTGGATGACTGATATGGCATTAAGGAATGAACAAAAGAGGGGCTAGCCCTGCTCTGTGTATCCTGTCATTATGCCACTTTCAATATGATTGAAATAGGCCAATGAGTTAGGCTCAGCAACTCAGGAATTTGGGTGACTCGTTGCAGATCCTTTGCTCAAATCTTCCTTGGTAGCTAGATGATGGGGTCTGTGGGCCAACGGGAGGGATGCATGTGTTCTCTCACCCCTTGTCCTAGCATCACTTGTCCCTTCTAGGCGAGCAGGAAGAGTTATGTAGGTCAGGGCCTGGGCATGGAGTTTTTCTCCACTTTCTAGTTGGTACTCACCATGTTTGCTGGGCTTCGCTGGCGGGTGGACCAGGTGGCCTGGCAGTGGGTTTCTCAGTGACCTGAAGCACTGGTATGAATAAGAACCCCACTCAGAACCCTCTTACACTGTTGGTGGGAATGTAAATTGTTGCAGTCATATGGAGAACAGTATGGAGGTTCCTTAAAAAACTAAAAATAGACTTACCATATGATCCAGCAATCCCATTCCTGGGCATGGATCTGAAGGAGACTCTAATTCAAAAAGACATGTGCACCCCAATGTTCATAGCAGCATGACTTACAACAGTCAAGACATGGAAACAACCTAAATGTTCGTTGACAGATGACTGGATAAAGAAGATGTGAGATACACACACACAGACATACACACACACAATGAAATACTACTCAACCATAAAAAAGAATGAAATAATGCCATTTGCAGCAACGTGGATGGACTTAGAGTTTATCATACTAAGTGAAGGAAGTCAGACAGAGAAAGACAAATATCATGATATCACATATGTGGAATCTAAAAAAATTACACAACTGAACTTATTTACAAAACAGAAAGAGACTAACAGACATAGAAAACAAACTTATGGTTACCAAAAGTGAAGGAGGGGAGGGATAAATTTGGAGTTTGGGATTAGATACAAACTACCATATATTAAATAGATAACCAGCAAGGGCCTACTGTACAGCACAGGGAACTATATTCAATATCTTGTAATATGTCTAATGGAAAAGAATCTGAAAAAGAATAAATTTATATATATATAAAAAACTGAATCATTTTGCTGTACACCTGACATTAACACAACATTTTAAATCAACTATACTTCAATTGAAAAAGAAGAAAGAGTTGAAAAAAATAAGCAAAAAAAAAAAAAAGAAAGAAAGAAAGAAAGAACGCACCCGTACAAAGCAGCAGGCTTGGGGAAGGCTGGATTCCACTCCTCAAGGGGAAACACAGCTTTTTTTTTTCCTTTCAAGAGTCTAGGCTATCAGAAAATATTGTGTATGCTAATTATATGTAAATATATGTAAAATCTCAGGTTTTGAGAGCTCACCTCTAATTTGAAAGTTTGGTGTTTACCTAAGTGGGGAGGCTGCTGTGAAAGAAAATGGGCTGGGGTTCGGTTCTCCATAAGGTTCTTATCAACATTTGATAAGGAGTAAAGGGGAAAGGTTGGTAGCTTCAAATAAGGAAATCTGTTCATTGGTGTCTCCGAGGGCACGACATTAGCTGCTCTTTGCTCCTTATTCTAAGAGGCCATGGGGTCTATGGTTAGGGAAAATCCCTTCCGATTGACACAGCCCTCATCAAATGGCTCCTATTTGTTAAGTGCTTTATTCTGTGCCAGGCACCATACTAGCCCTGTACCTACTTTTTCTTTGATCCAGAGTAAACTGAGGCTCAGAGAGCTTACATTAATTTATTCAACAAATACTCATTTACTGCCCACTGTGTGTCAAGCACAGGGTTTGCAGTGGTGGACAAATCGACAAATCCCTGCCCTCCTGGAGTTTATATCTAGTGGGGATAATGTCCCCGCCTAGAAGATGGGAAAGCCAGGGCTGGGTTGCTGCTGTTCGTTATGGATTTCAAGTGCAGAGAATATTCCTTTGTTCATGACATCCCCCTCTCATTGGCCTATATATGGCTCCAACTAATTTTTTTTAAATAATTAAGCGTCATTATTAACCATCTACCCAACAGAAAAACTAGAACCTTGAGAAGCACTTACAGAAATCTGTACTTATGTATGTAAATATCCCGCTTCATCCCCTCGTCTCCCCTAACCTAAGGTAAACACCATCCTGAGTCCTGTGTTTATCATTCTTTGTTTTCTTTTTTGTGTAGTTGCATGTCATATATATGTGTTTTGAAAAGCATATTTTTATTTTAGATGTTTTTTTTTTTTACTTTATGAAAAGATTTTCATGCTATGTATAATCTTCTGGGGCTTTTTAAATGACATTTTATTGCTAAAATTTATCCCTACTATTGAGTGTCACTGTGGTGGTACCTCGTTTTGACTGCTGAATAATTTTCTGTTGTGTGAATATACCATCGTTTATTCATCCATTCTCCTGTCGATGGGCATTTGGGTTGCTTCAAGATTTTGCTATTGTGAACAATGCTGCTGTAAACAATCTTGTAACTGTCTCCTGGTGTAAGTATAGGAAAGTTTCCCTTGGGTATGTATGTAAGTGAGAAGTGAAATTCCTGGGTCAGACACCCCCACCTCCAGACCTTTCCCTAGGGATAGAGGTTTAGGACTCCAGTGTCCTGATAATGGCCATATCAGGAGGCATCAGACCCTCCCATTGCTTCATAGCCATGACTCAGTTTCCATCCTTTCAGTATTTTTGCTAGCACCTTGTGAGTTAGGAAAGACGAAGTACAAGCTGATTCTGAGATTTAACTACTAACCCCTCTTCCCCTGCCCAGCTCCCTGACCCCACTTCCAGGCTATCCATGGAAGACACTTTTTCCTGCTCTGTCTTTGTGGTTTAAAAGGCCAGGCTGAGGGCTTGGAAAGGGAGGTGCTGGCATGGGGTAGGGGTAGGGAACCCAGGCTCAGAGAAAGCCAGACGCAGCAGATCTATTCTGTCCCAGAGCTGCAGGGTCCACAGATTCCAGCCCAAACCAGCCAATGGGAGAAGGCCTTCTAATCCCAGAGAACTAAAGAATTCTCTTCAGTTATCCAACTTCCCTGCTGGACCCCACTCCTGACCCCCTACCCCCACCCTTACCCCTGGCCGATTCAGAGGAGCCTGGAGGCCCCCTTGAGCACAGTCTCATACTCCATGAAGTGAACTCAGCTCGACTGACCTTCCAAGCAGAGTTGAGGAATGTTCTAATATAGATGTCAAGTAGGGTGAGGAACCCCAAATTTGACATGAAAAGAGAGGCAGACTCTTCCAGTCCCCCTCTTCTTGGTCCCTTCCAGTCCTCACCCTACCCACACCCTCACACCCATGGCTCTGCTCATCTCCCAGTGGAGGAGGGAGGGGAAAATGCAGCAGCTTTATCCGATGCATGAGGGTGGGCCCAGCCCTCTGCAGCCGTGAAGGGGTTAAGAGGCTGGGCCAGCCACCTCAGCCTGCCCCTCCCAGGGATTAAGAGTCCTCTATAAAGGGGACTGTCCATCCAGGCCAGGGGGATATTAGGGACCCAGGCATTGTGCCATCCCCCCTGCCATGTGGGAACTGCGGTCAGCCTCCTTCTGGAGGGCAATATTTGCTGAGTTCTTTGCTACCCTCTTCTATGTCTTCTTCGGGCTGGGGGCCTCACTGCGTTGGACCCCTGGACCCCTGCATGTCTTACAGGTGGCTCTGGCCTTCGGCCTGGCCCTGGCTACGCTGGTGCAAGCTGTGGGCCACATCAGTGGAGCTCATGTCAATCCTGCAGTCACTTTCGCCTTCCTTGTGGGCTCTCAGATGTCCCTGCTCCGTGCCATCTGCTATATGGTAGCCCAACTCCTGGGAGCCGTGGCTGGGGCCGCCGTGCTGTACAGTGTCACCCCACCTGCCGTCCGAGGAAACCTAGCACTTAACACGGTAATGGTTGGCAGAGTGGGGCTGGGGGAACCTGGTGCCCTGACTTCCTGCCTGGTGCAGGTGGATCAGTTCCCCAGGGGTCTGGGACATTTTGTGTGTGTGTGTGTGTGTGTATGTGTGTTTCAGGGTGGGGAGGATCAACAGGTGGCTTGGAGGGGTAAGGCAGGCATAGAGCTTTGGACTAAAAATCAAGAAACCTGGGTTCGGGCTCCAGCTTTTCTTTCAACTCCTTGCTGGTTCTTGAGGAAACTTATTTTATCTTATGGGACCTCAGTTTCCTTATCCACGTAAGTGGGTGCAATGATTTCTACTGTGAAGTATCATTAAGAGAAACTAAGGAACAAATACAATTACTGTGAAGGAGGTTGTGTTGTCCTTCGTCTCCAGGGAGCTGATGCCATAAGGGGGTTCCTGCCTGGGATGCACTGAGGAGGTAAGGCTGTGTCAGCCCTCATGAGCTGCCTCCCTTCTTCTTCCTTTGCCCAGTTGCACCCTGGGGTGAGTGTGGGCCAGGCCACCATAGTGGAGATCTTCCTGACGCTCCAGTTCGTGCTCTGCATCTTTGCCACATACGACGAGAGGCGGAATGGCCGCCTGGGCTCTGTGGCCTTGGCCGTCGGCTTCTCCCTCACCCTGGGGCACCTCTTTGGGGTAAGCAGGAGAGGGGACCAACTTCTCCAGGGCCTCCAAACATTTGCTGACTTCTAAGCATTCTTCCTGCCCACGTCACTGTCAAACATGAACATTATCCACCTCCCTTGGTATCAGTCAGCACAGAGGAATCAACCCTGCTCTCTTTTCCTCTCTTGTGATGGCTATATCTAGTTCTTCCTGACCCCAAGGTGGAAAGGCATGTAACATGGGTAGATGCGGGCTTTGCCTAGGGATTCACATCAGTGCCTAGGGAGCATCAGTGACTTCCCTCCATCATGGGACTTCCATATGGGTTGTCCTTCCCTACTTGCTGCTGGCTGGAGGCAAGGTACCAACCCTCAGGGGCAGATGGGTTGTGGGAGAGAAGCTGGGGAGGAGTGGAGGGGAAGTGTCTCAGTTACAACTGTGTCTTTTGCAGATGTATTATACTGGTGCAGGCATGAACCCTGCCCGTTCCTTTGCTCCTGCCATTCTCACCAGGAACTTCACCAACCACTGGGTGAGTGAGAGGAGAAGGGCAAGATCCTGAAGCCCTTCTGGAGGGGTGTGGACTGCAGGTTCCAAGTCTGGTTCCTGCTCTCCATCTGGATGTGTTGACTGCTTGGCCAGCACTCAGCTAAGGGGGCTGTCAGAGTTTGCACGCCTGTGTGAGCAGGATTCATCATTTTTCTAGAAAGATGGGCTCTTGCTCATAAGGTTCCTTCACTGGTTAGTCAGAGATTTTTACTAAGTATCCACTGGCTTCCAAAACTAGGAGGTATGAGGAAAGACTAGTGAACAGGAAGACAAAAACTTCTACTCTCAGGCATCAGAGTGTGTATGAGCACAAATGGTGGGGAGAGGGGGAAATAGGCAGTTGTTATTTAATGGGTATAGAGTTTCAGTTTTGCAAGATGAAAAATTCGAGAGATGGGCTGCACAACAACATAAATAGACTTAACACTCTAAGTGTACACTTAGAAATGGTAAAGGTGGTAAATTTTATGTTATGTATATTTTACCACAATTTAAAAGAATTTTTGAAATTAACACAACACTGTAAATCAACTATATTTCAATTTAAAAAATTAAATTAAAAAAATAAATTTTCGGGGGGTGGGAGATAGAGCTCAGTGGCAGAGCGCATGCTTAGCTTGCACGAGGTCCTGGGTTCAATCCCCAGTAACCCCATTAATGAAAAAAAAGGGGAGGGGAAACAAATTTTCAAAGCAATGTGTAAACTAGTGCAAACTAATAACAATAAATAGAATATACATGTGCTAAGAAGGTGTGGGATAAAGGAATGATTTAATGAGTCAAAAGAAATGGTGAGTTCTGAAGTATAGGCAGTGGAGCTGTCTAGAGTTTTAAAACAAACAAACAAACACTGATTTTGGCTTAAATAGTGCCCAACTGTATGTGCCAAGCGCAGGATGTCTGTTTTTCAACAGTGGGGTTGGAAAAAGAGCAGCCTTGCTCTTGAGCCCCTCCCCAAACCTGATTATTCCTTTCCTCTTCCTGCAGGTGTACTGGGTGGGCCCCATCATTGGAGGGGGCCTGGGCAGTCTCCTTTATGACTTTCTCCTCTTCCCCCGGCTCAAGAGCGTTTCTGAGAGACTGTCTATTCTCAAGGGTGCCAGGCCCAGTGAATCCAATGGACAACCAGAGGCCACAGCGGAACCTGTTGAACTGAAGACCCAAGCTCTGTAAAAGCTCCAGTGGGATAGAGGGAGTAGGAAGCTTCTGGGTTTACATGCAGGGGCTGAGCCAGCCCCTGGATGAAGAGACTGTGGGGAGGGGCATGTACTTCTTTATTTTTAAATTTACGTTTTTTTTTTTTTTTGGCCTTTTGCCGTGTGAAATCTTTCAAGTTGCATTCATGAGCTGGTTGGTGCAAACTTCCCTTCCTCCCCCTCCCACCCTTCTTCGCCGATGTGTGTGCAAGATTGTGATTGTGCGTATGAATGTGTGAATGTGGCTGTGTCTGAGTTTTGGGGCATGGCATGAGAGGTAGGGAAGTGAAAAGAGGCGTTACCCTATACCTTCCTCTCCCAACCCAGTGTGGTAAGTTCAGGGCACCAAGACCTTGTTTCTGGCCTCTGCCCTGCTGCCAGTCAGGTGTATGGCTCTGACTTTCAGACAGGGCAGGGGAGCAGTAGTTACTCCTCAGAGGCAAGGCATTCCAAGGGTTGGGAGAAGCAGTTGGGTGTCAGGGAGGAAATGGAGGCATTAGCCCAGATCAGGATGCAATTGTACCAAAAAGTTTTGGAGAAGTTAACAGGAGAGTGTAGCCTACTTATCTCAGGGATGCTTGCCCCAGGGACTTGGGTGGGGAAGTAGCTCTGAGAAAAATGAACACTGGGGTTTGAACTGTTCTGTAAATCCACATCAACCTGTCTACATTCACTGCCTGGGTTTTGTGTTCATTCTGGCAGGATGGATCTCTTTGGAGGCTCTGGGCCATTAGCTCCCAACCTAAATAAAGGGTGGGTGAGCCTAGAATCTACAAAAATTAAGTAGCTTAACTATTCTGCCCAACAGCCACCCAGTGCAGCCTCTAGGCAGACAGTACTTGAGCCCAGAAAAGCTCCCTAAGGCCAAAACAGGAAATCTGATGCCTGGAGCAAATGCAGAAATGACGATGGGGACACAGGAGGGAGAGGATGTGATGCTCAGAGTTTTAATTTAGATCAGACCAAAACACTCTTCCAATGGCCTCTTTCTGCTTTTATTATTATTTCTTCGGTCTTCTTTATTTTCCTTTTTGTTGTCTGTCTTTTCAACTTTAGCAAACCTCTTCTAACTCTCCACCTGTCCCAGAAATTGATTCTTTCTATTCAAATGCTTAATAATTTTCGAGATATTCGTTTGATCCCTATCTTCTTTCGTTGTTGGCAAAATACACTCATCTCAGCAGAGGTCAGAGGAGACCTTGAACAGACCAATGAATACTTACTGTTGATCTCTTCCTTTTAGGAGCCTCCTGCATACTTCGCAAGCTTTAAACCTATACCTATAGTAAGAAAGACACCCCAGCCCCGCAAAAGACCACTCTCCGCGTAGCTCAACTCCACTTCCTCACAAATAAAGCCTAACTTTTCTAACTAACCTTGTAAGACTTTGGAATAATCCACTTGATTAGGAGATGGGGACGAATGTCTGTAAATTCACTTCTAATCGGACTTAGATCCCTATTATCTTAAGTCTGCACGAAATTTATAGCGCTGTGATTTTTGGCTCATGTAAGGGATTCGACTCAAATACTTCCGTACTCGCTTCCCTTTTCCTTACTTCCTCACCGACACCCCTCCACGCTCGGGGTCACATGGACCAGCCCGATCGCCCCGCCCCGTCCCGCGCGCAGGCGGGGTCTGGTCCCGCTCAGCCTGGTGGCGGGAAAGGCAGCGGCTCAGGACCTGGGAGCCGCTGTCTCCGCGGGGATCCTGAAGCCCGGCGGGGAACGAGTGAGTGAGTCTGTGGGCGAGAGGGCTCTAAGCGAACAGGGTCCCTTCGAAGCCGCGGGGGCACTTTTGCGAGGCGCGGAGTCCCGTTTCCCGCCGCCAGGTTTAAAGGAAGGGGGCGGGGCGCGCGCTCTGGGTGCGCACGCGCAGCTCCCCACCGTGCGTCCTCTGGGTGCCGCCGCGTTTCCACCTCGCCTGGGACGCGCCCTCGTTCTCACACCGCTCGGCACAGCTGGGTCCTCGCGCGGAGGTGGGGCCGTGATAGAAAGGGACTTGGAACCCCTAAAGTAAGACAAGGTTCCCTGGCATTTCCACTTCGAAACTCCCCATCCAGTTCAGACCGAAAAAATCAGATGTGCCTGGTGGTCAGCAGAAGCCGGCATTCACTGGTCGCTTGACTTAAATCTTGGGTTTTTATAAAGTGGATTTCTCATTCCCTTCCCTCCTTTCCCTTGGGTGTAAAACTTAAAGGAGAATACTGCCTCTGCTTGGGTTTGTTAGCTGGACCATCAGTCGTTAATTAAGCTCCTTCCCTTAAGTCTCAATTCTTTACTCGGCCCTTCGTGCTGCCATTTATGTAATTACTTTTATAAAGTCAACCTAGTCATTTCAGATTAAATTTAAAAGAGCATTTTGGCCGCCCACGGTCAGATTTGAATCCTTAGGTGGGTGTCCCTGGCCTTTGGCAGTCTGACCCTGACCCTGTCAGCTCATTTTCTCAACCACCCTAACAATTTTCTCTATCTTTCGCACTTAACTCTCAGCCTGATGAAAAGAGGGTGTCCGCATTGTGCTCTTTCATGCTTCCCTACCTATGCTCCTGCTGTTCCCTCTCCTTGAAGTTCTTGCCACTTCTCCGCCAAATGAACTCTTTCAGGACCGAGCTCATCTGTCCCTCTGAAAACCTCTATTTACAGCCCTCCTAGGCCAACATAGTCACTTCTTCCTTTGTGTCCCTGGAGTATTTTACTATGATTATGATTCCATGTATTGTCAGTGGCACTTACACAACTGAGTAAAAGGTTACTGAGCCCCTAACATGTACTGTGCACTGTGCTGGGTACCAGGTGGGCAGAGATGAATAGAACAGAATTCCTATCCTTAAGGAACTGGAAGGAAGAACACATGTAAACGAGCCCTCTGCAGTTACAGGTGACAAAGAAGTCTGCCCAGGCTTCCTTACTCTTCTTACTCAGAACTCTCTTTTTAAGTTTATCTACTTTAACAGCTTGACACACCATCTTACGTCCTGTTGCCTCCAAATCTCCAGCCCCAACCTCCTCTCCCTTTACTTGGAGACTTTACCTACTTCAGTTTAGAAAGCATTAATTAAACACATACATTGTGCTGGTCACAAGGATTCATGACCTCAAGGAATTTATATTTTAGTGCATTTGTTAACAGGGATTGAGTTAGAATCACCCAAGGAGTGTTTTCAAAGCACACTCGTCCAAGCCCCACTCCCTGTAAATTCTGATTCAGTCACTAGACTCTGAAAATTCAGAGGTAAATAAGAAACAGTTCCTTCAGGGAATCTAAGGGTAATGGAGGGACACAGACATTTTAAACAACCTGTTCAAGTATTATGAACAACATGAGCTGTAAATGCCATGTGAAAGCCTGTTTATAGCACAGAGTGACACAAAAGAGAGAGGTAGCTTCTGTGTGGAGAAATCAGGAGGAAGTGCCATTTGAGCAGCCTTAAAAGATGAGTGGCTAGACTCTAGATGAATGAGAGAAGGGCATTCCGGACAAAGAAGTGTCTTGAAGGTAACCAGCAGGCAGATCATGAAGGACTTTGTATTGTAGGCACTGGGGCCACTGAAACTTCAGTTTCCTATAGTAGCGCATGCTAATGGTAAACAATTCAAATAACACTGAAGAGAAAGATAAATATTTCTCCTAACCTAGGCCCCCCAGTTCTCCCCAGAGACAATTATTTTGAGTTTCTTATGTAGCCATTGAAGGGTTTTAAGCAGTGTGGTTAAATGGCCAGATCTGGTTACCATATTGTGAGTAGATCTAAGGGAACAAGACTGGACACAGGGAAGGAGGGTAGGAAGCAGCAGAGTAAACTAAGCACGAGATAGTCAGGACCTGAAGTAAGTCAGTAGCAATGGGATGGACAGGGGCCAGATAGAAGAGCTTAAGGAAATAGAATTAGCTTGAGTTAATGACTCAAGGTATTTAGGATGACTTCTAGGTTTCTTATGTGAATAACTGAGTACATCGTGTCAGTCCCTGAGAAGTTCACAGCAGAAGCCAAGACAACTTGGGGGAAAGATGTGCCATTTTGGACATGTCGAGTGTGACGTATCTTTGAGATGTAGAGATGTAGATGGAGAATGTTCTTCATTAGTGTAACATGTAGGATTGGTGCCGTGAGAGTTCAAAGGGGCAAGAGATACAGATTTGCTGGCTAATGGCTCAGAAATGGTAGTTCAAGACATGGGAGTGCATTAGTTTGCCCAAGGAGGCTGTGTAGAGTGAGACAGGAAGAGGACTAAAGATGCAGGCCTGAGGAGCATCATCACTGACGGAGGAGAGGAGGAGCAGCCAATATGGGGTCTAGGAAAGGTTTTGTTTTATATTGGGTTTTCCCACCTCCTAAGCTGGAACATGTGGGAATGAAGCCGGTATAAAGATGAAGTTGGAAACAAACGTGAAATGAAGAAGAACCAACTGAGGAATGGGAAGTGGTTGATCAGTCACATATAGGAGGACTTAGATTAGAAGCAAAAAGGTCACCGTGGGCATTTGAAATCTGTATGTTTTTAGGCTTGAATGGAGAGAGTTGAGAGAGTTCATGTCATGATCCCAGCTGTTCCTGAGAGAAGGGGCCAAAGACATCAGCTGAGAGATGTGGGAAGCAGTGCAGTAAAGAGGCTTGAGGGTAACGGTGAACATAAGAAACAGCTGTTCCTTGGGAAGGAGAAGAGGGAGGGGACCAGGTTCACTCGGAGATTTACTGGGCCAGGCTGAGGGTCCTGCTCAGGATGGCGACTGTACATTTGTTGTGTATCATTATGCAGGGTTGTTTGGTTTCCTCCAGCAAATCTGAGTCTAGTTTTGAATCCAAGAGTCTAGAAAGCAGATGACTGCATTGATCTGAGGGTGGGATCTTTTGTAAAATGAATGCAGTGAAAGGAAAAAGGAGACTTCACAGAGAGTGATATGTAGTGATACAGTAGTAGGATATGTGATCCCACTTATGCACCCTCAGATTGATCATTTTGTTTTTCAGCTCAGAAGTCTTCAGTTAGTTCCTGGTTTAAATTCTAAGTCCTTGAATTGGTAGACAAAGACAAGGTTTTCCTGTAAAGCTGGTTCCAACCTCCTTTTTCATTGCTTTTCTATGAGACTCCTCTGTTCGCAGTTGCTGCCTCCCTGCTTTTGCTCTGGCAATTCTCTGCCTAAATTCCCCTCCTCTTCCCAGCTGCCTGAACCCTATGCAGCCTTCAAAGGCCCAGTTCTAGTCACAATTCCTCCCATAAAACCTCATTGGCCACTTTAACCTAAAAAGAGCCCCAGTTTTTCAGAATTGTTTTCAATACACTTAATTAGAGCTTGTACTGATTTGTCTTTTACATTGTTTCTTCTATATTGGGTGGGTTTTATTTCTGCAACTAAATTCTTAAATTTCTATAGTACTGCAGCCACTGCACCTGCCCTGACTTTTGCGGAAAAGGTTCTCCATAAGCACTTCTTAGTGACTGAGTATAGAGTCCAGTAGATGTAGAGGAAATTAATATTTTTGAGAGTTCTTTTTGCTCAGCACTCAGTAAAGTGTTTGATATCAGTGCTTTTCAAACTTTCTTGGTGAAGGGCCAGGTAGGGTTTTTTCCCTCAAGCTGTTGCAGGCCAGTAGTTTTTTTTCTTTCTTTTTTTTTCCCCAGCCTTATTGTGATATAATAGACATATAAAGTACTTTTCTAAAAACACTTTTGTAAAATAGTAGAATCGTATTACTAGAAAAATTGAATTACTAGAAAAATAACATAAAAAAGACATACAGAATATAGACTTTTTAAATTTTAGATTGAACAACAACTCTGTCAAGTTGCTATAAGATGTTCTAAATGTGTATGCTTTGTTTCTGTATTTATCTTGGTGCAGACTGCCAACAGCTTGTGGACTGGCAGCAGGCCACAGATGACACTGGGTAGCACTGACTTGCACGGTCTCATTTGAACCTCTCCACATATTTTTCTCAATGTACCAATGAGGAAACTGAGGTTTAGGTCAAGCCACATGCTCAAGATCACCAACTTAGTACTGGACAGAACTGGAGTTCAAATGCCAAATGTCATTATGTTCACACTAGTGATTCTCAAAGCTGGTTCTCAGAGCAGGGTTGGTTTGGGGTAAAGTTTTTTGTTTGGTTTTATTTTGTTTTCAAGAAGTGAATTAGTTTTCTATTTTGAATTGCAAGTGTATTTCATATTCCACCCTTGACTTTCCTTTGGTTCTTGCATTTTGAAGCCTGTAAGTATTAATGTCAGATGAATATTACTTCATCTCAACTGCTTAGTACTTAGTTGAGTGGGAAAAGTAACTAACATCCCTTTTAAACGTCCAGGTCTGCTTTGTCTAAGGCATTTAACAAAGTTCTCATCTATACATGATGAAATGTGAAAATACAATGTAGTGAGTTTTTTCACAGAATCACATTTATGAAACTTAAAGGACTGTACTTTATCCTGGGATTTTGTCCTTAGTTTTTTTTTTTTTTTTTTTTCATGTTTTAAATACTGAAAACAAAATGTAGTAATTGAGTGTTTTTTATAATAGTTATATTGAGATATAACTCACATACCATAAAATTCGTGCTTTTAAAAGTATACAGTTCAGAGTTGTGCTACCATTGCCACTGTCTAATCTTAGAACAGTTCCATCTCCCCCTAAACCCCCACACCTCCCTCCTAGCAGTCATTCCGCATTCCCTCCTTCTCCTAGTCCCTGGCAGCCAGTAGTCTACTTTCTGTTCCCATGGATTCACTTATTCTGGACATTTCATATAAATGGAATCATACATTATATGACATTTTGTGTCTGGTTTCTTTCACAGAATGTAATGTTTTCAAGTTTCATCCATACTGTAGCATGTATCAGTACTTCATTCCTTTTTATTGTCAAATAATATTCCATTGTATAGATATACCACTTTTTGTTTATCCATTCATCAATTGATGGACATTGGGGTTTTCCACATTTTGGCTATTATAAATAATTCTGCTGTGGACATTTGTGTGCAAGTTTTTGTGGACATATGTTTCATTTCTCACAGATGTATACATTAGTAGTGGAATTGCTGGGTCATATGGTAATTCTATGTTTAACATTTTGAGAAACTGCCGAACTATTTTCCGTAGCAGCTGCATCATTTTATAGTCCTACCAGCAATGTATGAGGTTTGTGTGTCTATGTTGTTATTGTTGTTTTTAAGTGTCCTTATGTTACAAAATGTAAAGATTATACAACCTTATGTTGGGTCTCTCTAAATTGAAAAACAAATTAAAGACCCACCCATGAAGTCTAGAAGCTTGAGAACCACTACATTGCACCAGTCTGTATTTAAAAACAAAGCCAAGAGAACAAAACAAAAAACCTAACCAGGAGTTTATCAATGAAAAAAAAAAAAGAATTTCTTTTTTTCTTTTCTGTTGGCTCTTTGGCAAGCCAGAATGGCTGGTTTTCCTATTGTACCTTTTGTTCTTGGTCGAAGAAGTGGCATGGGAGCATTGTTCTCAAAGTAGAAAACTCAGGAAGTAGAATAAAGTGCTCTTATTAGAATAAAGAGAAATCAAAGGGTGTGCATATCTGTTCTGTCCCCTTATCTGGCAACAGCACATGTGATTTCTCCTTTTCCCCCTTGTAGGAGGAAAGAATTTGATGGAGGTAATTATAGTGAGATCTACTCTCATGTCTATGCATCAGGATTAATCTTTGATGTTCACAGAAATACAAGGGTTTCCATGCTGATTTACTGTGGGAGATAAAAAGCACAAAAATGAATGACTGGGAAAGGTGACCAAAGGAGAACTGTAGGTTTTGAGAGAAGAGATGAGGTTTCTGCGTCTCTGTGCATAGAAGCAGAGAATGGTAATAACTCTCAGTCCACCAGTTCACCTGCCCCATTATTTCTCCCCCCCCCCGGTTGTTAATCTATTTTATTTGTTTGTTTGTTTGTTTGTTTATACTTTTATTGACATATAGTCAGTTTACAATGCTGTGTCAATTTCTCATGTACAGCGTAATGCTTCGGTTATATATGAACATACATATATTCCTTTTCATATTCTTTTTCACCGTAAGTTACTACAAGATATTGAATAGAGTTCCCTGTGCTATACAGTATAGAATTGTTGTTTATCTATTTTATATATATTAGTTTGAGATTTGTCCTATTTATTTCTGAAGGAGAGTTGGGAAGGAGACCTTTGGGCTAAGAAAGGGTTTGGGAGGGAAAAACCTGGGATTATAGCCTTGGCTACCTTTTGTGTTTTTATTGAAGAGTAACATTTCACCAAAAGAATTAAAAACAATGAATATCTCTATTTTAAAATACAAGATTATTTTAACTGTTAATTTCCAAGATCCCTCATCTGCTTCAGATCATTCACGTTTTTATGAGTTGTTATTGGGAACGTTCTACTTTATGTGAGCTTTTTCAATTTAATAGGCCTTTGAATTTTAGTTTTCATAGTTAGTTTTTAAATGATATACACTTTATTGATATTCCGGTATGTTCCTAGCTGTTCTCCGGATTTAGTACCTCTGGGTTGTCTCTAGGGCTTTACCATTAAAGAGAACTTGTCTATAAAGATCTTATTGGGGTGCTTATTCTTTCTGAGCCTCTGTTTCTTCATCTGTAAAATGGAGATGATTGTACCTCTCAGGACTTGTGAGTTTCAAAGTGTAATAATGCTGTGACGGCGTTTTATAAACTAGAGTGCACTAGGAAGAGATGTTATTCTTGTTTTTGTACAAATGATTTCCTTTCTTTAAAAATTATTTTCTTGGGTTATATTCCCTAAAATGGGCTCACTGATTCAAACAGTACAACCCAGGATAATCTGTTGATTCAAAATTATTTTATTCAACAAATATGTACTACATGCGCACTGTATGCCAAGCTCAGTTCTAGGCGTTGAGGAATGCAGCAATAAATAAAATAAAATGAAACCTTGCTCTCATGGAGCCTTCCTTTTGTTGGGCTAGTTTATGACTTATATAAATAGCATATAAACAGGTATATAAATCCATGAATCCTGGGGGTGGGGGATATAGCTCAGTGGTAGAGCACATGCTTGGCATGCATGAAGTCCTGAGTTCAATCCCCAGTGCCTCCATTGAGGGAAAAAAATAAAAATGAAAAATAAAATCAATGATTCCTAAGTGCCAGTCAGAAGAACAGTACTGGTCTATAGTAACATTTCTAGCAATCTGAAGTGAATGAGAAAGATAAGGACAATATATGGACTTTTTCATAAAGACTTGTTTATGCACCTTAAAGGGAAGGACATAACTGAGTTTATATCATATATTCTTTGTGTGTGTGTTAAACTCTTTCTTTTATGAAACAACTATGTTAATAGAGATTAGTGGGGGGGTTTCAAGTGTTTGTTTTTATTTTTAATATCCGTATCTTTAATATCCTTACCAATCAGGATAAGATGGTTTCCCCAATTTGGAGGGATACATACTGTTCATGAAATCATAAGGCATGGGAACCACTGATTTTCAACTTAACTTTATCTTATCTATCACAGTTTACAATGTGCTTATGAAGCTCAGTGGACTCCTACACTATAATAACCATGTAAGGGAGGTGGTAGGGTGGGTTCTGTCAGTTCAGTTTCTCCAGGGAACAGGCACAGAGGTAGAACTAGGGATACAAGAAATTATTGAGGAGTATGCCCGTGGTAGATTAGCAAGGAGCAGGATGGGGGCAGGGACAGCCTCTAACCACAAGGTGGATCTGACAGTCTCAGCCAACCCAATGGGAAACTCTGAAGCAAGGATTGCCTGGTAGGAGTCCTTGTTGGACAGAAATGTCTAGTGCCCCCAAGCTTAGTCATTAACGGGGGGCTGTCCAGGAAGAGTCGGGCTGAGGTTCGTTCTGTCACCTAACTACATTCTTTGCAGCTAAATGGCAAGTTATTTCTTGAGAAATCTGAGCATACACCTACATGGCTGCTACAGTATCCTTTCCCCCTTATTTTTCAGATGAAGAAACCAAGACTGACTTGGTGAAGAATAAATAGACAGGTAGACAAGTAGGCAGTGAAGCCAGGACTTTGGCCCCCACCTTGCTACCATTCTTTCTATTACAGCAAATTGCATTTAACAGTTTTTTAGTGAATGTCTATCCTATTAAAGACATTCAGTGCATAAAGCAACATTTAGTAGAGGAGAAATGATGTATTCTGGGTAATTATAATGTAAAGAAGTAGTTCAGTGCTGGAGGAGGAAGGACATACGGAGCGATATGTGCTGTCAGATTCTGTCCTGCTGTAGGCTATCAGGGAGGGCTTCCTGGAGACGTGGCATTGGAATTGGCTCTTGAAGTTCAGATAGGCTTAAAACTTTTGGAAGTTAAGGGAGGGTGGACCTTCCACAAGGAGGGAGCAAGGATTTGCAGAGCATGAGGGGCTCTGTGTCTTGGAATGTGTATGTTTATGTTCCTGGGTAGGGGGGCTTGATAGCCAGAGGAGGCAGCTGAGCCATGCGTCCAAGAGGAAGTGGTGAGTTGGATGGGATGTGTGATGTAGAGAGAAGACAAATAATCAGAGTATAAGTGGTCTAGAAGAGGAGGATAAGGCCAGACAGACGAGGTGAGTAGCTTCTAGTTAACTGAATGAAAAGAGAGTGAACTGTAAGTTTTCAGTCCTTGTCTGATTTTTTTCATAGTGTGTTTCCACCAGTGAGGGCTGGAACTCCTGTTTAGAGCTCTTTTATTCTAGTTCTAATGAATAGAGACCCAAGACTGCCAGCTTGGCTTGTGTAAACCCAGCTTGCCTGGGAGCTTTACTATAGAGGTTATCTGGCTCATTTCTTCCTCTACTTTGCCTGTTGCTCTCTGGTTTTGTCAAAACTGCAGGGGATTAGAACCTGAAGTCCTAGATCTCTTACCCCACCTCTTCCCTTCTCACATCTGCAAGGACTGCTGCTTCCCTATCTCCTTTCCCCTCCTGCTTTCATTTCAGTAGCCAGGTAACAGGTAGCTGTTATGTTACCCACCTGGGTTCTTGGACTCTTTAATTAACAGAAATTGATAAGAGGCCAGAAGAGAAGTTCAGGCAAGGCTTTATTGGGAACGAAAATAAGTAACTGGTACCCTTGCTTGCTCCCTGAGGAGGGGTAGGCTGCTCCCTTAGATGGAGTGAGGGTAGGGATGGATCGGTGGGTCAGGCCAGAGGGGTGGCGTAGGTGGTCTGCCCACCGCCTTGGTGGGGCTGTGTGCAGGGATCATGCGCTGAACTCTGCTTTTGCTCCTGGCAACTCAGAAGTGGCATTTGGGTTTTGGCCTTTTTCTATCTTGTTCATAATTTGCTCCAACTGCACGTCTGTGCAGTTACTTTTTAGTCCCTCATAGGTTCTTTGTATTCTGTTGCTCCAGGACATGTTTGTCCAGGTGCAAGCACTGCAGTAAAGGGTCCCAGGTCCCAGCCTATCTCATTACCACCTCTCATTGTTTTTACTTTCCGGGTAAAGTGACGTGTTGGAAGCAGCGGTTTGAGTGCTTGCTCCACTGGGGTCAATTTTACAAATATTGAATCTTTGCTTAGAATTGGTCCACTATGGATGAGGCAAGATACAGGGGGAGGCAAGCTGGGAGGACTGAATGGGGTTATCTTTCCAGACATGGCTTTGTCCCTGTTGTTAGAAGACTTTACCTTTCGCACTTTTGAGTGTCAGTGTGATGCTGTGCTTTAGTTTGAGGAGGGTGTGTTGGCTCAGCGTCTCTACAGACAGCTCTGCTGTCTGTCAGTTTCGTAAGCTGCCACTTAGAGCAGTCAGGGAAGCCCTTTAGTGTGTATGTGTGTGTACACACCAGTGGCCTGTCTGGAAAAGCTAGATGGCATTTTGAGGAAAGTCAGAGATCTCACATACTGCACCCACCTCACTGGCGCCCAGATCTCAGGGTCTCCAGGTCCCATGAGAACGGGCAGCAAAAGGAAGTCTCCCTTCAGTTTTCCTGGTCATTCAGTGAGTGTTTTACTGGCTCACTGTCGTTGGGCTGAGCAGTCAGAAGGATAAGCCCTGAGTGAGGGTAGAGGGGTAGCAGGCAGCCTAGAGAAGTGGCCCAGTTACATAAATGCAGCGAGATGACATCAGGCATTAAACCCTGGCCCTTTGGACATGACCCATGTCCTGTGGGGGAACAGGGGTGGAGTCAGGGGCTAGAGGAAGGTATGGAACAGGGAAAGAAAGATCTTTTTAAAGGAAGCTGCCACGCGCTGAGACCAGTGCAGCTAAATGTGCTAAAGGGACAAGATTGATAGATACTCTTGGTTTTCCGCGGGAGCAGGATGGTGAATGTAGTGTGTGTGTGTGTGTGTGTGTGTGTGTGATGAGAGTATGAGAGAGAGAGAGAGAGAGAGAGAGAGACTAGTGTCAAGTTTTGAAACATCCAGGATTCTGGATCTATGCCTAGTTAATTATCTGATAAGGGGTTAAGGATCTTAATAAAAAAGAGCATGCTTTAGAAAAGGAAGATGATTCTTCTGGGGAGAAGGGCAAGGAGTTTAACCAGTTGCTGTTTACTTCTTTTTCTCATGCATTCTGTTAGAAGCTGGCTTCTACTAAGATCACCAAAATTTAAGAGTAACTTCAGGGAGGAGAGTGAAGGAATTTTCTCTACACGTCCTCAGGTGCCTCAGAAGCCTCAGGGCTCCTGGATCAGATCTTCAGTGCAATCACTGTACAGTTAGAGCTGGGTTTTCTCGATTCTCGTGGCACAGAAGAGCTGTAACTATGAAAGTAGAGGGACTGGGTCTGGCAATTTTAAGGGAGAGGGAAGCTAATTCCCCTCTTCCTCCACAAGGCTGCAGAGCTTCCCTGGGGGAAGGTCTCCGAGTTGACACCTTTCGCCACCCAGCCTTTCTTTCTACTGGGGGCTCTCTTGGCTCTGAAACAGACTTTCTACAGTTTCAGACCCAAATTAGAAGATGGGGCAGGTGCTTAATTCTTAGGCTTGGAGCTGCCTTGGGTTTTGTTTTTCTTCTTTCCTTTAAAAAATTTTTTTTATAGTTCTTTATTTTTATTTTTATTTGAGGTACTGGGGATTGAACCCACGACCTTCTGCATGCTAAGCATACGCTCTACCACTGAGCTGTACCCTCCCCCGACCCGGAGCCTCCTTGGTTTTGATACGGTAGAAGCCTTAACTTAAAGCTTCCCCTGGGACTAAGAACAGCACTTTTGGTTCTGACAAAAGTAAAGCCTTTGGGGATCTTGTTCAGAAAACTCTGAGCATTAGGGCCCTGCCTGTTCCCCTCTCCCTTTTATGGAGAGGACCTTACATTTGTTATCTTTCCTTGTCTCTGCAGGCCTCATCATTTCTGTCTCCCTTGCTCTACCTGCCTTACCTGTCAGCTGGCCCACTGATGTATAGATTTTGTACACGATGAACTGTGAACTCCTAGCCACGTGTAGTGCCCTTGGGTACTTGGAGGGGGACACATACCACAAGGAGCCGGATTGCTTGGGTAAATACCTTTTTGAGGAAACAGGTTTTTTAAAAAAAAAAAAAAAAAAAAAAACTTTCTTGAGTCGAGGTGTTTTGAATTTCTCAAGCCATGGGTGTGAAAAGCACGTGGGCTTGGGTGGGGCTCCTTCTAGGGTTCCGTGTAAGTGTTTATCCTGTCCCCGAAGAGAGTGTGAAGGATTTGATCCGCTACTTGAAGCACGAGGACGAGACGCGAGATGTGCGGCAGCAGCTGGGGGCCGCGCAGATCCTGCAGAGCGACCTTCTGCCCATCCTTACCCAGCACCGCCAGGACAAGCCTCTCTTTGATGCCGTTATCAGGTTGACTCCCCAGCTTTTTAACTTTTACCACATTCCAGCCTTTGGCGTTTGTGCCTGGTGAGAAAACTTAACAACATCTCCCTCCTTCGTTGCCTCCCCAGGCTGACGGTGAACTTGACGCAGCCAGCCCTGCTCTGTTTTGGCAGTGTGCCCAAGGAGCCCAGCTTCCGGCACCACTTTCTGCAGGTGCTCGCGTACCTGCAGGCCTACAAAGAGGTGCGGTTTTCCTTCAGAGTCCCCGGGGCAGCACCTGGGGGTGGTGGGGAAGGGGTGGGTGGGGACTACTTAAGGCCCATCCCCCTACTTCATAGGCCTTTGCCAGTGAGAAGGCTTTTGGAGTCCTCAGTGAAACCTTGTATGAGCTGCTGCAGCTGGTGAGTCTCCACCCAACAGGACCCCAGCGGACAGAGCCCCAGGCCGGGCACTGTCAGGACATACTGAGTTTGCAGATATGGTCCCAGGCCTTGGAGATAACATTGTCCAATCCATTGTCTCTGCTGCCTCAGGACAGCTAGAACTCTACTTTCTTAATTCTGATTCTCCTCTGTGCCTCTGTCCCCCAGTCAGGGTAGATGGCGCCCGCCTTCCGTAGGGAGCCTCTTCCTCTAACTCTTCCTCTGACTAGGGCTGGGAGGAACGGCAGGAGGAGGACAACTTGCTGATTGAGCGGATCCTGCTGCTGGTCAGAAATATTCTCCATGTCCCAGCTGACCTCGATCAGGAGAAGGTGATCTTGGGTTGTCCGAGTTCTTGTACTTGGTTAGGTCCAGCTGCCCCTTTTTCTCCGTTCTGTCCTCTGACAAGTCTGGGAGAACTTTGATCAAGGAATGTGTTGGAGAACTTCATGGAAGGCCGTAGAACTGAATGACCTCCCTCTTTCCCCTCACCCCTCACCGCTCAGAGGATCGATGATGATGCCAGTGTCCACGATCGGCTTCTCTGGGCAGTCCACCTCAGTGGCCTGGACGACCTGCTCCTCTTCCTGGCCAGCTCACCTGCGGAGCAGCAGTGGAGCCTACATGTGCTGGAGGTCATCTCCCTTATGTTCCGTGATCAGGTGAGACCCTGTCCTGTTGGCTCCAGTCCCTTCCCCTATGTCGTTTTCTGCTACGCATCCAGAATTGCTCTTGTGTCATGATTGAATTATCTGGGGAAGGCAGGTGACAGGTAGAGTTGCCATGTCTTAAGTACAGTGTCCCATCAACAGTGCTATTTTGTTCACTCTTCCTGTCCCCACTAGGAATGAACTCACAATAAGGAATGACTGTCCTTCTGACTCTCCCCTCCTTGTCCCACATGTAGCACCCTGAGCAGCTGGCAGGGGTAGGGCAGGGACGCTTAGCTCAGGAGCGGAGCACAGATGTGGCAGAACTGGAGGTGCTGCGCCAGCGTGAAATGGCAGAGAAGAGGACTCGGGCCCTTCAGCGAGGCAACAGGTGAGCGGCGGGGAGCTGCTCTACCAGTGTTCCCATTCCTGCGCTACTGGGAGTGCTGGGGCTTGGGCCAAGTGCAGACAGTGGTGGCCGGAGACCATTCTGCAGTTACAGCGTGCTCTGATGTGTTGGTGAAAGAGAGTAGGGATGGAGCTTCAAGAACATTGAGGAATCACTCTGGACCTTTTTTTCTCTGCAGGCATTCTCGATTTGGGGGCTCCTACATTGTCCAGGGCTTGAAGTCCATTGGGGAGAGGGACCTCATCTTTCACAAAGGTCTCCACAATGTAAGTATGTGCCCGTCGGGGGTGGGAACATTGTGGAGTGGGGGCCCTATGAAAGGTAAGCATCTCTGGAGTAAAGCTTCTCTGTTCTTGGGCTTAGAAAGCTGGAGACTAGGAGAAATAGAGCCTTTGGCATTATTGTCTTTACCTATATCTTCAGCTTAGTACCAGAGGGCAGAGGGAGAGCACCTTCTGTGAGTTTCTTCTGAGAAAACTGCAGTACCAGAGACGTGGGAAGAGCTGCAGGGGAGGGTGGTGGTTAGGAGTAATTCTAATCCCCTCAACCCACACCCCCCAGCTCCAAAACTATAGTTCTGATCTGGGAAAGCAGCCCCGACGGGTGCCCAAACGTCGCCAGGCTGCCCGGGAGCTGTCTGTCCAGCGCCGCTCTGCCCTCAACGTGAGACTCTTCCTCAAAGACTTCTGCTCTGAGTTCCTGGAGAACTGTTATAACCGGCTCATGGGCTCAGTGAAGGTGAGAGCCTAGGGAGGATGGAGTAGGGAGGGGATGGGGCCAGGCTGTGGGTAAGAGGGGCAAGCTGCGGAGGGGCCGACAGGAAGCTGACCGTGGAGTGTGGACTAGTAGGTGGGAAGGGCACCCCTGAGAGATGCTGTCGGGGTCAGGATGGAGTGGGTTATTGGTAATGAAAAAAGGGCTCTAGAGAAATTGCTCCAGAGGAAGGGGAAGGGGATGGGGGGAGAACAAGAGAAGGATGGAAATTGTGGGTCCTAGAATATTGTTACTGTGGTGTCCGGGGTCCACCTGGTCATCATAGGACAGCGGGAAGTTGGAAGCCCTGAGGTCATAGAATGGTCTGTTTTTCCTGGACGTTAGGACCACCTGCTTCGGGAAAAGGCCCAGCAGCACGACGAGACCTACTACATGTGGGCCTTGGCCTTCTTCATGGCCTTCAACCGAGCTGCCTCCTTCCGGCCAGGTCTGGTTTCTGAGACCCTCAGTGTCCGCACCTTCCACTTCATTGAGCAGAACCTCACCAACTACTATGAGATGATGCTGACCGACCGCAAGGAAGCTGCCTCCTGGGCGCGCCGGTGAGTGGGAGGAGAACTGGGGTTAGAGCGGATGTCTTGGCCAGGCTGGGAATCTGAATACCTGAATTTTGGATGGTACTGCCTTTCCTCTTTCAGGTTGAAGGTGGTCAGGCTGGGGAGCGAGGACTGGCTGAGTCATTCAGTTTTTGATGAAACAGTTTGAGGAGGGGAAGGTGCAGAAGGATGATGCTGTTTCCATGAGCCAAGGTCCTAAGTTGTCTTCATTTCACCTCTGTCCCTCTCGCAGGATGCACCTGGCTCTGAAGGCCTATCAGGAGCTGCTGGCCACAGTGAATGAGATGGACGTGTCCCCAGACGAGGCTGTGAGGGAGAGCAGCCGCATCCTCAAGAGTGAGGTCCCAGCCTGGCCTCTAATCCACCTCCCCCGCTTCTCCACCCGAATCCCACTCTTCCCAGCCCCAGCTTCGCCCATCTCTCCTTTGCCCAAACTTTCCAGGCCAGTCCTTCCATTCCTTTCTCTTTCCCATTTCTAGACAACATTTTCTATGTGATGGAGTACCGAGAACTCTTCCTGGCACTCTTTCGAAAGTTTGATGAGAGATACCAGCCCCGCTCTTTCCTTTGTGACCTGGTGGAAACCACCCACCTCTTCCTCAAGATGCTGGAGCGGTTCTGTCGGAGCCGTGGGAACCTGATGGTGCAGGTACTGGGCAGCCCAGGGTGTGGAAAGAGCTGGGAGGAAAGGGTCCAGGACGGGGGTTCTCACATTTTCTGTAGCTTAAGCTGATCTGTGAGAACTACCCTGAACTGAGGGCAAGCGTTTCCGTGGTGTTGCCAGTGTGAGTCTGCCTTGTGAGTTTCCTTCTCCCGTTAGGCGAATCCCTGATCTACCATAAATATCTTAATTCATTCAGGAACATTTATTAAACACCTGCTCTGTGCTAAGCACATAGACTCTGAGGGTTCATAATTTTAGAATTTAGTAATTAAGCTGTGATATTTCTTGATTATACTTCAGAAGTACTGTAGTGAGATGGAAAGAGCCTTAAATTAAAAGTCAGAAGGTCTGGGATCTCGCCCTGTGTCAGTTATTATTAGAATAACTCAAGCTGCTTGGGTCAGCCTCCAGATCTTTTAAGTTGGTTGCAATATCTATCCATGAGCCTGAAATGAAATAATAAATGAAAAGTCTGGGGCCACCTCAAGGAATTTGTATCCTGGAGACACAGGGACTCTGCTTTGTGAAAATATTCCTATAATTCTATTTGCTACAGCTTAAAATCCGGTCAGAGCTGGACTTGAAAAGGGCTGTAGTACCAATGAGACTTTGCTAAAAGTTCTTTTTACATTCAGGGCTCTGTTGTATTATCAGTACTAATGGATGCTGTCATTTATTGAGTGTTTACTTTGTCACAGGTGTTATGCTAAGGTTTTCCTGTAAGTCTCACCACACTAGGACACATACATGGAGTGGTTAAGCAACTTGTCCAGGGTCTTACTGGTAAATAGCTAGCGTCAGCACGTACATCCTGATCTGCCTGACTCTGGAGTTCATGCTCCTGATCTTTGGTGTGTTTATAAGTTCCTTGAATTGAGCATGAAGCTTATTAAGGGCCTGATAGCCCATGCTGTTTGCTCACAGAGAAGACTGGTTCACAGCCTTGGCTTAGGGGAGCAGGGCTGGAGTATCGACTCATTCTCCTGTTTTTCAGGAGAAAAAATTATAGTTTACATTTGCAGAGTGCTTTGCATTTTACAAAGCCTTTTCACGTAGAATTTCTTGTCCTCCTAGTAGATCTGTTCATTCTGTAGACTTTTGCTTAAGATATCACTGCTTTGGGGAAAACTCTGGCCCCCAGGAAATGAGCCAAGTGCTTTTCCTTTTAGGCTCAGCCACGTTCTCGGTCTTATCCACACTGCAGTGTCATTTGCTTGTGTGCTTACCTGTCTCTCCCCTAGTAGACCACAAGCACCTCAAGGGCAAGGAAATGTGTGTTCACCGTTGCCTTCCTGCTGCCATCGAGCAGAACATAGCGGTCACACTGTGAATGTCTAGTTAATTCAGAGGTCTAGTTAATTAATTAATAGAGAAGACATGGATAGGAAAAAGGCCTCTCTAGCTCTCCTGCCATCCCAACACAGCTCTTTCTCCATAGAACAAGAGAAAGAAGAGAAAGAAGAAAAAGAAAGTCCCAGACCAGTCCGTTGCTTCTGGTACGGTCCCCTGCAGCCCAGGGGAGCTGGAGGCTGTGTGGCCGTCCCTGGCCGAGCAGCTACAGTGCTGTGCCCAGGTACGTAGCTGCGGAAACCCTGTCTTTCTCAAGGGTAGTGCTCTGGGCAGGCTGTCTGGGTCCCCCCAAGCCCCTCCTCGCACTGTTCCCACAGCTTTAGTAATCCCTCTCTAGGATCCTGAGCTCAGTTTGGACTCTATGGTTCCCTTTGATGCGGCCTCAGAGGTGCCAGTGGAAGAGCAGCGGGCAGAAGCCATGGTGCGGATCCAAGACTGTCTCCTGGCTGGCCAGGCCCCCCAGGCCCTGGGCCTCCTTAGGTCTGCCCGGTAAGAACCCTGCTTACCCATCCTCCTGGATCCAGCCCCGGGGCTTTTAGGGGCAGGGGGAGGCTTTCTCTGAGGTACCAGGTTCTCAGTCTTCAAAAGGGAAGTTCCATCAGAAGTCCTGGGGCCCTGTACTGAGTCAAGTCCTGGCGAGTTTTGATTGGTTTATTGGGGAGGTTTATTGTTTGTTTTCATTTTACTTTTGAGAAATACCAGAAAGTACAGCTAATTGGGGGAAAAAATAAAGATAATTCTACAAGCCAAATATAGCCATCATTAACGTTGTTTTTGAGTTATCGTCCATAGTTTTTTTCCCCTCTGTGTTATATATACAGACACATATACCTTCTTTCACAAAATCAAAATATTGCAATACTGATTAATTTTTTCACTTCTTAAACATTGTGAGCATCATTTCACATCAGATATAATTCTGCAATTGTTAATGCTTTTGAAACACCATCGTGTTGAGGGGAGGATATAGCTCAAGTGGTAGAGCACATGCTTAGTGTGCACAAGGTCCTGGGTTCAATCCCTGATACCTCCTCTAGAAAGATAAGTAAATAAATAAACCTAAATAAAACACCATTGTGTGACTATGTACATCTGTTCAACTAAACATCAAGCATTTAGATTGTTTGCATTTTGTTCCTATATGGTTTTGATTGCAATGTGGCTTCTGAGGGAAAGTTTCCCTCCAGTCTTTTTCATCTTTGAGATAACCGTTCATATCCTCTTTCTGGCTAGAAAATAAAATAAGTCTAAATTTCTTCTCCCACTTCAAATTGTAACTCAGATTCCCTCTGGTGAAAGCCTTTTTCTCTCTGTGCCCCAGGGAGGTGTGGCCAGAAGAAGATGTGTTTGGTTCTCAAGACATTTCCCCAGAGGAGGAGATCCAACTGCTGAAACAGATCTTCTGGGCCCAGCTTCCCCGTGAGTCTCCATTTCCTTCATGTCTCTCTCCATCCAGCTCCTGTCTAGCCCTCGTCGCAGAGACCCAGTGAGCCCCATTCTTTCTGTAGGGCAGCAGGGCCTGGAGGAACGAGGGGTGGAGGAAGAAGAGGAGGAGGAGGAGGAGGACGAGGAAGAGTTGCAAGTGGTCCAGGTGTCAGAGAAAGAATTTAATTTTCTGGACTACCTGAAACGGTGCGGCCCGAGAGGACTGAGATGGTGCCCGGATGGAGACTGGGGCGGTGAGGGCGAGCAGTGTCTTTCTCATGCCGACGTCCCCTCCCTCCCTGCCTTGGTGCAGCTTTGCAAACTCAACTGTCGTCCGAGCCTACGTGCTGCTGCTGCGCAGCTACCAGCAGAACAGCGCCCACACCAACCACTGTGTCGTCAAGATGCTGCACCGGCTAGCCCACGATCTCAAAATGGAAGCCCTGCTTTTCCAGCTTTCCCTCTTCTGCCTCTTCAATCGTTTGCTTAACGACCCTGCTGCCGGGGCCTACAAAGTGAGGGGATACAAGGAATGGGGGTCTGGAGGTGTTGGGGGGCCTGGGATAAAGGGATAGTCTTCAGGAGATAAAGTGCACTGAGCGGTGCAAGGCTGAGAGATGAGCGTGGTGAGGAGGTGGGCAGGAGGGTTGAGGGGGCTGCAGGGGGAAGGGTAGAAGATCCTGAGCCAGGAAGGGGCGTGTAGGAACAGGTGTAGAGAAAATACCTGGAGGGCTGTGTTTATATTTAGGCCCCAGGCCTCACAGGCAGCGTCCCTCCCCTACAGGAGCTAGTGACTTTCGCCAAATACATCCTGGGCAAGTTCTTTGCATTGGCTGCCGTCAACCAGAAAGCCTTTGTGGAGCTGCTGTTCTGGAAGAACACGGCTGTGGTTCGAGAGATGACTGAGGGCTATGGCTCCTTGGATGGCGGGTGAGCTTGGGGATGGGGAAGGCTGGGGGGTGAGGGGGGTGGATGTGACAGTCCCAGAGTGTCAGAGCTGGAAGAGCTTGCAGATCAGTTAGTGTAACCTTTCTCTCCCTTTCACAGGTGAGAAAACAAGCCCTGAAGGTGAAATGCTTTACCTAAGGTCACGCAGGAGGGGAACTGGGATTGAGCCTACGTCTCCTGTCTACCCTTGTTTCCTTCTCCTTCATCAGCCTCCATGGGGTGGGGGTCAGTGGGGAGTGGGGTGGCCCCCTAGAGACAGAGTGTATGTACCCTGTCCCATGATGTGCTGGGAAACTGTAAGGATGCACAGACATGTTTGTCATCTCTTCCTGAGCATCTCACTCCTCTCCTTCCACTCTTCTCTCTTTCCCATAACACTCCCAGTCCCTGCAGCGGTCAGGTTCCATAGGCCCAACCTGGAAAATCTTAGTTTGACTTTTGGGTGCTTAAGTGGAAGAGGAGTGAGAGGAAGGAAACACACCTTAGGCCTCTGCTAACGGGCTCCTTTGCAGTACCTGCATCATCCTTATTCCTTTTGGAACTGACCAGAGGGCACCTTTGATCTCCTCTTTTGGGGCCAACAGCCTACATGCTGCCCTCCTCCTTTCCCTGTTTAGATCCTCCAGTCGCAGACCCCCTGTGTGGAGCCCAGAGGAGGAGGCCCAGCTTCAGGAACTGTACCTTGCCCATAAGGATGTGGAAGGTGTGAGGCCTTGAGGTCTGAAGAGTAAGGAGGGCAGCCTGAGCTCTGGGACCCCCCTTCACTGCCTTACTCCTCCCCCCCAGGACAGGATGTGGTGGACACCATCTTGGCACACCTGAAAACCGCTCCTCGGACACGCAAGCAGGTCATCCACCATCTGGTACGGCTGGGCCTGGCTGACAGCATCAAGGACTTCCAAAGGTACAGGCCTGTGCCCTGGAAGGAACTGAGATGGGGAATCCACCGTTCAGTCCCTGATTCCCCTCTTCCCTGGACACATCCCTAAACAGGAAAGGTACCCAGATTGTGCTGTGGACGGAAGATCAGGAGCTGGAGCTGCAGCGGCTCTTTGAGGAGTTCCAGGACTCTGATGGTAGGTGAGGTGGAAGCTCAGGGGGCTTCCGAGATGAGGGCCAGACTGTGCGTTTCTTCTGCTGCTTCCTGTTCCCAAGGAAGGCTTGTCCTGTCCCTTCTGCCCACTTGCTCTATTTGTGATGTCGTTTTTGAGTGAACTGAGCCAGCCTTTCTCCACAGACCTCCGATTTCCTTTATTAATCCCTTTCCCCTGCTGCTCTTGGGCATTCGCACTTCCCCTCTCTTTAGACGTCCTGGGTAATATCATGAGGAACATCACAGCCAAACGCTCACGGGCTCGAATCGTGGATAAACTGCTGGCTCTGGGGCTGGTGGCTGAGCGGCGGGAGCTGTACAAGAAACGCCGGAAGAAGTTGGCGCCCTCAAACTTGGTAACAGTCTTACCCTGGGTCTGCCGGCTGGGCCCACCCCTACTGAAGTGATCCTTACAAGTAGCCCACCCAGTTCTTCCTGCCTCAGGATGCTCTGACCAGGTCTCCCAAGTGGGGCGGTCAGGAACCAGAGGACTCCACCAAGTTCCTCATCTGGTCTCCTTTATTTATTTTACTCTCAATGAAATTTAGCCTAATGAAGAGGAGTCCCTGCACAATTTTTGCCAGGAAGATCTAGAAGAAGAGGAGAACCTGCCAGAGGAAGAGAGTGAAGAGGATGAAGAGAGATGGAGGAGCTCAGAAGCAGAACAAGCTCATGGTACCTCCAGCCTTTCAACTCAAAACCTCGGGCAAAGCCTGCATCTGGAAGGTGAGGAGGGAAGTCAGGAAGGTTGGGAGAGACATCTCTGGTGGCGGAGCTGGAAGTATGGGCCAGATACAGGTTTCCCTCTTTCCCATAGGCTTTTCTGCTCCCCTCCTGTGGCTCCAGAATTGCCTGATTCGAGCAGCAGATGATCGGGAGGAGGTTGGTAAGTGGATAAATGACGGTTTCAGGAGGACTGGAGGCTCCTGGAGACCTGGTTGTGAAATGGAGGACCAGTTCTTTCTTCACAGCTTCACCATATGATTGTTGACCCCGTCCTAGGCTGCTCCCAGGCAATTCCACTGGTGCCACTGACGGCAGAAAATGAGGAAGCAATGGAAAATGAACAGTTTCAGCAGCTGCTGCGAAAGCTAGGGGTTCGGCCTCCTGCCTCTGGGCAGGTAAATACACCAGTTATTGCATCAGCCAAGCCCCGCTGGTGCTACTTCAAGATACACCTCCCACTCCTCCTCCTCTTTTCCTGTCATCTCTGACCGTGACTCCTATAACAGCCGTCCTGCAAGTCTTCCTCCCTCCTGTCTTCCACTCTGCCCCCTGAGTTGTCTTTCTAAAATACAGCCTTGATTATATCACTCTCCCGTCCAGAGCACTTGCTGGTCCCCCACTGTTTGCAGAGCAGAATTCACAGCCTCCAAGGGGCATGCCTGGCCTTGGCCGACCTTTGCAGCCTCACAGCCATGCCACCCGCTCTCCTGCCTTACTCTGTAGTCATCCTGGGCTAATTTCCATCCTCCAAACAGTAGGCCTTTTCATACCATCAAACGTTGGCCTTTTCATACTATCAAACAGTTGATCGTGCCAGTCCCTCAGCTGGAAGGCTCCAACTGCAGACACGCGGTGACATGCACGTCACCTGTCTTCCTGATGAACTTGCACCGAGTCAGTTCAAGAGTCAATTCAAGAGTCAGTTCAGTCGTCACCTCCTCAGAGAAGCGGTTTCTATTACTCTTTCAACCCCTGAAGCGGAAGTACAGTTGCCTCTGGGTTTCCAAGGAGGGGATTGGTTCCAAGACCCACTGCAAATACTGAAATTCACAGATGCTCATCTCTTTTATAAAATGACATAATATTTGCATATAACCTATGCGTATCATCTGTAGATTATTTATAATGCCTAACACAATGTAAATGCTATGTAAATAGCTGCCAGTGTACAGCAAATTCAAGTTTTGCTTTTTGGAACTTTTTGGAATGGTTTTTTTGTGAATATTTTTGAATCACTTGGTTGAATCCGTGGGTGTGGAACCCATGGATATGGAGGACCGACTGTAGTCACTTTGGTGGCTGGAATTTGTTCATTCCCATAGTATAGCCCCAATCCTGTGGTCTTACAGTACATTGGTTCTTTCTCCCATTAGATTGTGAGTTCCTTGAGAGCAAGGATCAAATCTGACTTAGGAGATCCCCAGGGGCCATTATTCATTTACTTACATAATTGACAACTATATTTACTGGGAACCTCCTGATGTATCAGACACTGTGCTCAACACTGGGCATATGCTGGAAAAATAAGCAATAAGTAGAGTTCACAACCCTTGTGGAGCTTCACCAGTGTAAGCTCCACATGTAAGCTCATGTTTATTCAGTGAGTAATATCAAAATCTGGTGAACCAGAGGCTGCTCCTTTCCCACCACTCTCATTTTCAACTTCTTTGCCCCCGTAGGAAACCTTCTGGCGAATTCCAGCCAAGCTGAGTCCCACCCAGCTCCGGAGGGTGGCAGCTTCTTTGAGACAGCCAGAGGAGGAGGAAACGCTTCAGCCTGTACTAGAACCCAAGGTCCCTGGAGAGCAAGGCCCGGAGGAGGAGCACCAACAGGAGCACCGAGCACAAGCTCTGCGGGCCCTCCTGTTAGCCCGGAAAAAGAAAGCAGGCCTGGTGTCCCCGGAGGGTAATAGCAGGACCACTCTTGTATTGAGTGCTTACTACGTGCCAGCCGTGTGAATCAAGAGGGCTGATAGAGTATTTTGAGTCTATGAGGACCTAGTTCCCTAATTTTATTCCTCCTGTGGTCATTTCAGAGGAAGGGACTGATGAAGGGAAAGAGCAGCTGAAAGTGGCACCCAGGAAGAGACAACTGCTGGACAGTGATGAGGAAGATGAGGACAGGAGCCCAGGTAGAGCGTCTGGTCGGACCTGCTTTCTCCTCTGCCCTCTAGCACTCCTCTCTCCAGTCCTGAAGATAAATGCTGCCATCCCCCTTCTCCCTTAACATGTTTAGGTAACCTCTCTCTTCTTACCCCTGACATTCCCACAGCACCAGAGTCGGGAGCTCCAGGAATCAAAAAGAAGAAGCAGTTTCAAATTGAGGATGAAGATGAGAGCGACTGAGGAGCCAGGAGTCTGGGGGAAGAGATAGATCTGTTTTTGGGTGGTGAATTTAAATCTGAGTTTGGAGGGCGGTACAGGATCCAGAAATTCCTCTTCCTGGACAGGAACAGTGGAGTCCTGGGCTTGCCTATCGATTTACAGTCCAAGAAGTTCAGGCAACAGTGTTGGCTTCCTGTATAGTCACTTCTTCTGTCTCCCCGTTTTATCAGTGGGCCTCAGTAGCTCTCTGGAGACTTACTCCTCTTCTCATTTCTTTGAGTTGATAGCACCCCTTAGCAAATGAGAGGAGGGAGTGAAATATAGAGGGCATCTTGGACCCCTCTTACCAGTCTGTTCCTTTTGGCTTTCAGCTGGAGGGGGCTCACAGCACCAAATGGGGAGTTCTGTGACATGATGGGTGAGGTGTAGGACCATCTTTGAAGGGCACCAGATGCTCCCATCCTCATTTTCTTTCCTGTGATCACCCTCTAGACACCAGATTGAGCCCAGTTCCTGCATTTGAAGTAGGGTTGGGATGCAGTACTCTCCAGATGATGAGTGTGTTTGGTTTATATTTGGTATTGATTTAAACATGTAAAATTAAAAGTTGCCCATGTTGATCCGACTTGCCAATCTGTCTAAGTACCCCAGCTCTCCACCTGTTACATTCATGGAAGAACTTTTAACTACTAGGGTTAAAAGAGACTTACCAGCCTTCCCTTTTCTCCCACTTTCCCTATAGAAGACACAGAAAAACATTTTCACCTCAAGATCCTCTGTCTAGGATAAATCTTTAGTGACAAGAGCATGCATGAGAACAGGCACATGAAAAGAAGCTCAATATTAATCATAGAGAATCACAAATCAAAACCATAATGACAGATCACCTGACACCTGTCAGAACGGCTATCATTAAAAAGACCACAAATAACAAACGTTAGCAAGGATGTGGAGAAAAGGGAACCCTTGTACACTGTTGGTAGGAATGTAAATTGGTGCAGCCATGTGGAAAACAGTATGAAAGTCCTCAAAAAAACTAAAAATAGAACTATCATGACTCAGCAATTCTAAGCTTGGGTATACATCTGAGAAAAATGAAAACGCTAATTCTAAAAGATACATGCACCCCCATGTTCACAGCACCATTATTCATGATTGCCAACATAAGCAATTCGTGTCCGTCAACAGATGAATGAATAAAGAAGACTCACACATGTACACACAATGGAATACTACTCAGCCATAAAAAAGAATAAAATTTTGCCATTTGCAGCAACATGGAAGGACTTGGAGGATATTATGCTTAGTGAAGTAAGCCAGAGAAAGATAAAGCCTGTGTGATATCACTTATATGTGGAATCTAAAAAATAAGCTACTGAATGTAATGAAAAAGAGACAGACTCATAGATAAAGAGAACAAACCAGTGGCATTACAGTGGGAAGGGGTGAGGGGCAAAATAGGGGTAGGGAAGTAATAGGTACAAACTATGTATAAAATAGTTAAGTTAAATGATACATTGTACAGCACAGAATATAGCCCAATATTTTATAACTATAGATGGAGTATAACCTTTAAACATTGAGTCACTATGTTGTATACCTGAGACCTACATAATATTGTACATCAACTATACCTCCAAAAAAAAAGAAAAGAAAAAAGCATATGCATCAGGAAGAAGCAGGAGCAACAAGAGAGAAAAAGCCAGTTTGTCAGCACAGAGGTAGACAAAGTCCAGGTAAGAAAGATGTGAGTAAACCTTGCAAATCTCTTGTCTTTCCTTGTTCTTGGAAGCCATCAGTTCTCTGGCTCCCTTGTGTTTCCAGCTGAGGTAGGGTGAAGGTAGAATTGTGAAGAAAGCCATTCAGATTAGGGAGAGCCCTCGCAGTAAAGGATGTGTTTCAACTGCCTTGTTTCTCTGACTTGTTTTTTTCCCTTCCATAACCTCTAAAGATAGAGGTGAAGCTAAGTCCAGGGTAACTGAAGTTTTCAAGGGCTAAGACACATTTTGCCAGTTAGAGTAAAGTGTATAAACCTTGTCTCTCCAGGTGTCTTTACCCTCTCCCATTCATACTATAATTATCTTGAATATTTCCTCTCTATATGTTGAGAACCATATAAGGCAATGTAATATTTTATTTCAATTTCCTAACATAATTAGAAAACTCATGAGAAGATGGATGGTATATAATTATCTGTATTTTTTACCCTTTCGGTTGCTTTTTATGGAATCCAGACAAGCTGAACCCCCAAGAAAGTTAGATGCTTCTTTCAGCCACTCAGAAGAGGAAAGCTGCAGCCAGTGCTGGAACCTGAAGTCTGGAGAGCCAGGGCCTGAGGAGGAGTGCTGAGCACAAGCCCTGAGGGCCCTCCTGTTAGCCACAAAAGGGAGTAGGCCTGGTGTCCCAAGGGGATGATAGCAGGAAGCACATGTGTTGAGGACTTACAGTGTACCAGCCATGCTGGTTGAGGGGGCTGACAGTGTTACTTTGATGCCTCCTATTTCAGTGGGAGATCAGGCTGATGGGGACTGGCAACTAAAAACAGCACCCAAGATTTTTAAGGCAGTGAAAGTATTCTGTATGATACTGTAAAGGTAGATTATACATTATACATTTGGTAAAATCCATAGAACTATGCAATGCAAAGAGTTGAACCCTAATGCAAGCTTTGGACTTAGGTGATAACAATGAATAATACATAATAATATAAACTAAATAAAAATTTAATATAATAATCAAATGTAACAAAGGTACCATACCAGTGGAAGATGTTAATGGGAAACTGAGGGGTTGGGAGAGAGGATACTGCTGGGGGGCAGGGGGTGTCTATACTTTATGCTCAATTTTTCTATAAACTTAAAACTAGTCTAAAATATAAACTCTTAATTAAAACAAGAAACTCATTACCCAAGAAGTGACAACTAATGGGAATTGATGAGGAACAAGTAGACGAGGACAGGAGTAAAGGTAGAAAGTCTGATTGCGAGGACTTGCCCCTGTCTTCACCCTCTGTCATTTCTCTCCGTCCTGGAGACGAACGTACCACCACTTTCCAGCCTCCTGCCATATTGACACAGTCTCTCCTGTCATTCCCAAGGCACCAGAGTTGGAAAGTCAAGGAATTTCAACGGAAAGTCATTTTTATATTGAAGATGAGAGTGACGCTGACTGAGGAACTGGAAATGGAGACAGGACCAGTTATGGATGGTGAAGTCAAGTCAGAAATGGAAGAATCTGATAGGATCCAAAACTTCCCCAAGCTGGACAGAAGCAGTAGACATTCCCCATGGACGGGGTTGGATATCTCTACATCCAGTTCCCCCAACTTTAGGAGTGTGTCCCCAGTAGCTCTCTGAAGGCTTACTTCTCTTATTCTTGGAACTGATTTCTTCTTGCTTGTTAAGGGCCCCTCCTGGAACTGAGAGGAGTGAGTAAGAGAGGAAGAGGAACCCAGGACCACTTCTTGGACAGTTCCCTTTGGCAGTCTGCCAGGGTGGGTTATAGCACCACAGAGGAAGCTCTGTGGCACAATGATGTGTGGACTTTTGTACCAGTTTTAGGAGGCACCATAAACCATTGTTCATTATTGTCCAGACTGCAGTTTCTCACCTAGAATCCTGGATGAGAAAAGAAGTCAATCCCTATAGTTTTGACACAGGCTTAGAAAGAGGTACTATCATGTATTTAATTAGGGTATTTCACTGTAATTAAGAATGTCAAAACTGAAAAGTTGCTCTGGTTTGATCTGACTTTCTGGTAGGTACTATCATCCCATTGCTCTACCTGTTAAATTCATTGAATAAGAATTATTTTGGGGTCTTTTACCTAGAAATCATTGGCATCCCTGTCTTTGATCTCCCTGCTTCCCCAGAAGATGTAAAGGAATTTTTCCTGATCTAAGTTTGGGTCTAGAGAAGTCCTTAGGTTGGGGAGAATATGGGGCGGGAAAAGCAGTGGCCACAAAGGGAGCAGGCCTGATTGTTGGCATGGGGGCAAAGGTGAGGGCAAAGCCTGAACCACGAAGAGGTGGATAAATATTTGTGAATGTTATGTCCTTCACTGTTTTCAGAGGGGTCAACTTTTTTGGCTGGGATAAAGAGAAGATCAGATCTAGAAAGCAGTGATTCAGATCACGGAAGCACCGAGGCAAAGGACGTGTTCAGACCTCTTTCCTCTGTCCTGTTTCTTCCCGGAGTAGGTGAGTATCACCCACAGCCTATAAGGTCTGATGTCCGGGGTGATTAAAGTTCCCAAGGGCTAAGACACTTCCTAGCTCTGACCAGTCTCGGTGTCTCTTCATCCCAGGCCTCTCCCCGCTTCCCAACCTGAGCACTGCTTCTTTCCAGCAGGGCTGTTCTGCTGACCCACCATGGTCCAGGCTGTGCTGCTCCTTTGCTGTGTTTTCCTGTCCCCAGTGGCTGCCTTTCCAAGAAATGGCCAGAAAGGAGCCTTGAACTTCCAGCCGTCTTTCACAGAAACTGGGCATGCTCTGAACAGGCTCTCCAACCAGATCCCTCTCCCAGATCCCAAGACCTGCCAGGATCTTTTGGGCATGGCCTCCTCCTTAGCCCCTCTGCCTGAGTACCTATCCAGCTTAGCTCTGGAGGTGGTCCTGGAGGAGGTTGGCTGCCCAACTGAGGCCCACCTTCTGCAGCTTCAGCTTGTTAAGATGGGAGGAAAGGATACCACTGAAACCCTCATCCGTGAGAGTAAAAAGCACAATGAGGAGGAAGGGACTGGCATTACTACGGTTGTTCTGAGGGATCAGGGAGGACCCCCAGGGGAGCTGAGGCGGGTCCAGCGCTCAGTTACCCTTCCTGAGGCATGTAGGCTTGAACATAGGTGGGTGCTCTATGAGACAGCAAAACTGATAGCTGAATTTGCTGACAAGCTTTCTTCTACTGAGCTGGTAACAGAACTAAAGGCTTCTGCCATTAATGTCACCCAGAAGTGCACGGATGAGTCTTGGAAGCATTTGGAAGCAGTAGGGAAACGGCTGATGAAAAGCCCTGAGGCTAAGGGCCTCACGATGCCTATAGAAGATCAGATATACTTTGCCAAGCGTACCATAACCCTTCTGCTGCACATTATACTGGAACATATACAGGAAGCTTCTACAGGCTTCATTGGATAAGGAGAGCCTGTGAGGCATCATATTTCCTTTCTCAAAGGTCTCCGATAGGACTGTACACAAGGACTGAGCACAACAAGTCGTTAGAAATGGACAGAAGTATGCTATTCTTTTGATCCTAGAGCTAAAAGACATGTGACCGGAGCCAGCTTTGTCCCCTCTCTTAGCAAGTCCTAGCCGCTATTTTTTCGCCCAATTTCTCTCTCTTTCAGTTGTCGAATACTGTGGATTTATTATGTACTAGACGTGAAGGATATTGTGACCTTTCCCCATTCATGTGCCATTCACTTTCTAATTGCCCAACTGGGTACTGTAATTTGCTTATGTTAATTTTTAAACTGAAAAGAGAAATTAAAAGTTGCTTCTATATCAGAATCACAGTTACTTGATCTCTCTTAACTCCGGGTCTCCATGGCTTCTTTTGTGAACTAGCAATAGAATGTGGCAGGGACATGTTGGAAATGCCAAGGTCTTTTGAGGCTGAGTGTGTGACAAGGGGACAAGGTTCAGTCAGTACAAATGGACAAACATTTGTAGGAGTCATGCCCTTGCTGATCACTGGGGAAAGCAACCATCTTCCCTCCTCATGGGACAGAGAGCTGGGCAGAGTGGGTCTAGACCTACTAGAGCAGTCTCACTTCTCACTGACTGGATTTTGTGGTAATTTGGGGCCCCATAACTGCATGAAATGAGGTCCATGTGAAGCAGAGGAAGTCCCTGGTGATCTGGATGGGGAGACCAAGAAGAGAAATAAGGTCCCATTCCTCATTCCAGGCCCCAAACTTAAAACAAAGAGAGGCTGGGGGTTGTTGGGTAAGATGTCCTCTGACTGAGCCCCGGGCTCCTTCAGACCACAGCCCAAGGGAAACAGTTTGAGTGTTGTCTTCCATTCTAGCGTAGTCCGATCCAGCTAGGCTTCACCGAGACCCATCATGACCTGCTCCTTTACTGCCTCCTGCTGTACCTTGTGGTTGTCACTTCATGTGGCACCCAGAAAAAGACCTTTTTCCTCCTCTCTGGGGATCTGGCCACCCTCTGCAGGCTCTTGGTTTTGCCAGATTCTGCTCCCAAAGCCCTTGCCTGGCCTCACCCACTTTGTCCTCCACCAAGCACGTCTCTGGAGCAGGCTGATCACCAGCCTGATTCCTAGACCCTGAAGCTTCATCTTTACAGCCAGAGAATAGGAAAGCCGTACAAGGTGCCACACGGACAGCAGCACAGAGATGGGCTTCGCAGGGGATTCTCTGGTCTCTGTTCTGCAGCTAGTAGGCAGGGAACCTGCCTAATACAGGGATACAGGGAAAGAAAGATATGCCTTCTCTACCCTAGAATGTTAGTATGAGCAAGAGCAGCGTGGTCCAGCTGTTGCCAGCAGTGGGAATGTGCTGCAAAGTCAGGCACAGCTTTGTACTCTGCTGCTTTTTTTTTTTTTTAACATTTTTTATTGATTTATAATCATTTTACAATGTTGCGTCAAATTCCAGTGTTCAGCACAATTTTTCAGTCATACATGGACATATACACACTCAATGTCACATTTTTTTCTCTGTGAGCTTCCATAACATTTTGTGTATGTTTCCCTGTGCCATACAGTATAATCTTGTTTATCTATTCTACAATTTTGAAATCCCAGTCTATCCCTTCCCACCCAGTACTCTGCTGCTTAGAACTACTTCAGTAGACCAAGGAGTGAGGCTGAGGTGGGGCCATAGACCTGAGCTGCAGCCTTCTGATGATCACGCAAAGGTTGTCTGGGGCCCAGGGGTTACTGGTGAGTTCTGTGCTTAAACCTGCAGCGAAGGCTGGGGTTCAGCAGCTGATCCAGTATTACTATGAGAAAGAGGCAAATACCCCTCTGTCAGAGACTGAGGAGGAGGGGTTGGGAGGCACCACAGATGTAAATTGCCCAGGGGTGACAGACAACAACCACGACGTCAGAGGACAAGGCTCCTGAAGAAGTGAACTCAGCTCCTACTCATTGTGGGCCTTATTCAAGGACACTGTTCCTAGGAATCTTACACTTCGTATAAATAAAGGGGTTACACACAGGAGAAATTAAAGTGAATTAAAAATTATCACCAACTCCTTTGTCCTAATCCTCAGATATGGAATGAAATATTCAACTATGAGTATGTCACTCTGTCATTATCCATTCTAGTGAGGAGAATCCTCTTACCTCAAAAAAAAAAAAAAAGTTTTCCTTCATAATAAAATTGTGTGGCTTCTTAAATCACACATATGTTTTCTTTATTCTATTAGGTTCTGTGTACTGTAATAAGTCTAGGTTTCCCAAACAAAGATCCGATGGCCCCAGCAGCAAGAATGCTGCATAGCCCAAGAGATCTTTCTTCGATGTGCTAATCTGTGCATTGAAAATCAGAGGTGACATAAATCTTAACAGTCTTTGCTGAATTTCCAGGTGGTTTGAATGAGAATGATCCTCTGATTAAGGAAGGGAAGAGGGACCTGGGGGTGAATTAGAGCCAATTACAACCTTAGGAGTTTTATGACTTCTTGCACAATTTCTAGACCACTGCTATCCAACAGAACTTTGAAGGACGATGGAAATGTTCTGTATCTGTGCTGTCCAGTATGGTGGATGCAAGCCCCATATGTCCATTGGGCACCTGAAATGTCAGTAGTGCGACTGAAAAACTGAATCTGTTTCTTTCCATGTTTTAAATTATTAATCATAGTTTTAATTCTTGGTATTACAGGACAAGGTCTCTAGGTGTTACAGACTGAATTGTATCCCCCTCAAAATTCATACGGTGAAACCCTACCCCACAGTGTGACTACATTTGGGGAGGGGGCCTTTAAAGAGGTAGTTAAGGTTAAATGAGATCATAAGAGTGGGACCGTAATCCAATGGGACTGGTGTCATAAGAAGTGGAAAAGACAGCAGGAATGCATACACGCAGAGGAAAGGCCGTGTGAAGGCACAGCCAGAAGGCAGCCATCTGCAAGCCAAGGAGAGATATCTCAGGACTAACTAAACCTGCCAATTCCATGATCTTGGACTTCTAGCCTCCAGACAGTGAGAAATAAATTCCTTTTGTTTAAACCACTCAGTCTATGGTATTTTGTTATGGAGTTCTCACAGACTGACGCATTAAGTATAGGCATTTTTCACCTATTTTCTGGTATCCTGTGAGTCCATTCAATCTGAAAAATTTTTCTTCTTCATTCCCCTCCTCCAAAAAGAACCTCTTATAACTGAAGAAAATAATTTTCTCACTTCCTCTTTTTTTAGTTTAGTTTTTTAAAATTGTGGTGAAAAACACATAACATAAAATTTACCATATTAACCATTTCTAAGTGTACATTTCAGTAATATTAGCTATTCGCATTGTTGTGCAGCCTGTTTCCAGAAACTTTTCATCATATAAAATTGCAAATCTGCCCATTAAACAGCAACTCCCCATTTCTACCACCCCTCAGCCCCAGCAACCACCCTTCTACCTTCTGTGACTTTGACTACTCTAGATCTCTTCCTCCTCATTGCAATTTCCTTGTCATCTTTTCTAAAATATACCTCAGCAGCCTCAGGGCCATGCCACCCACACACCTAATTTACATTGGAGTCATCCTCATCTTGGGCTACTTTTCATTCTCCAAAAGAGGCTTTTTTCATGCTTCTAAATGGCTAGTTATGCCAGTCCCTCTACTGGAAGGTTTCGATCACACACACACACACACACACAGATACACACACACGCATCCCAGTTGTCCTCCTGATAAATCTCTACTTTCAAGAGTCAGCTCAATGGTCACTTCTTTTGAAAAGTGGTCCCTGTTACCCTTTGAACCTATGTAGAAAATGTGGCAGCTGGGCTCTGTTCATTGCACTGCTATAGCACCAACCCTATAGCACATCTGCTACTTCTCCCCCTAAAGTGTGAACTTCTAGAGGGCAAGAATCCTGCCTTACTCACTTTTAGATCTTTAGCATCCATTCAATAATTTATGCAATTAACAAGTATATTTTTGGGCCAGCTGGAGAAGTAAGTGGTCAGAAGCACCTCCACCCTACCCTTAGCACAGCCCCAATGCCACCTGTGCTTTGTAACCTATAATAGTGTAATAGCTGTTGTCAAATTTGAGTGCACATGAGAATCACCTGTAGGGATTGTTAAAACCCAAATTGTTGAGCTTATTCTGAGTATCTGATTTAACAGGTCTGGGATATGGCCCAAGAGTTTGCACTTCTTCTAAGTTCCCAGGCAATGCTGAGGCTGGTGGCTCTGGGATCACACTTTGAGATCCACTACCCTATAGCCACTGGGGGGTACTGATCCATGTCTCTCTCCTCCTTGTAATGATCCCTGCTCTGCTACCCGACTCCAAGGCCTCTCTGGAGACTCATTCTCACTCCCCAGAAAACTCAGAGTCCAGTGTTTGGTTCAGTGGGAGTGATGATTTAACCCACAATCTGATAATCTGATTTCCTCCTTTTTAATGCTACCTATAGACCCACTTCAGAGGCATAGTTTATTAATATTTAGATGTCCAACTATCCTTATAGAATTTTTCTATAACTGTATATGCACATACATTTTTAAGCAAAAATAGGACTTTATTGTTCATACTAGCTTGAAGCCTGTGAACCCTTAACCAGTCCCCCATCCCCCCATCCTGGACTCATTCTTAATTTCTGGAAATAAATTTCCAGAAGTGGAATTTGTGGGCCAAAGGATATACACATTTTTGTTGTTAGTTGAGCCATTCATCTCTTTGTTAAAATGAAAAGAATTGCTTTGTTTTTTTCTGGTTGTAAATGTAATACATTCACATTGCAAAAAATTTAGCCAACTTAAAAGAAAAAACAGTCCCTCAAGTCTGATCACTCAGAAATCACTTCTGTTAATTTTTTGGCTGAGGTATATTTTACTTATAATAAAACAGGGGATAGGGGTATAGCTCAGTTGGTAGGGTGCATGCTGAGCCTGCACGAGGTACTTGGTTCTATTCCCAGTACCTCCATTTGAAAAAGGAAAAAAAAAAAAGAGATACCTGTAATAAAACAGGCAGATTTTAAATGTACAGTTCGAAGCACTTTGACACACACAAAAACAAGCACACACAAAGATAGATACATAGATAAATTACCACATCAATCAAATACAAAGCATGTCCTTCACTTTGGAATGTTCCCAGTTAATTCCACTCCCCGCCCTCTTCTCTCATGACTCTCTCCCCACATACAAACATTGGACTAATTTCTATCCGTGCAGTTTAGTGTTGCCTCTCTGTAATTTCACACACATGGAATCACAGAATATGTCTTCTCTCGAGTTTGACTTCTACTCAGCCGTCTATGATTTATCAGTGTCCTTGCGTGTATATCAGTAAATTAGAGCTTTTTAATGCCGAGTAATATATCAGTTTGTAAATGTATAATGGTTGTTTTTAAAATTCATGTGCCTGTTAGTGGATATTTGGATAGTTTCCAATTTGGGGCTATTATAGATAAATATGCTATGAACATACTTGTCTTTTATGGGACGTGTGTTATCATTTCTCTTGGGTAAATATTAAGAAGAAAAACTGCTAGGCAATAAGGTGTGTATATATTTAACCTTATAAGAAATTGCCAGTTTTCCAAAGTGATTGTACCAATGTATGAAAGTTCTAGCTGATTCTCATCAACACACTTGACATTATGTCTTTCTAGTTTTAGCCATCCTAGTGAGTATCTCCTAATGGTATTAATTTATATTTCTTTGATGACTTACTGCACATCTTTTGGCCATTGTTACCTCCTCTCTTGTGAAGTGTCTGTTCAAGTCTTTTGTCCATTTATAAAACGGAGTTGCTTGCTTATTTAATATTGTGTGTCTATATGCATATTGTATGTATCATACCACTGATATAAATTATAGTGGCATATGGTCCTCCTTCAGTATCCGAGGGGGATTGTTTCCAGGACCCTCCGCCCATACCAAAATTTGCAGATGCTCAAGTCTCTTACATAAATGTCACAGTACAGTTGAGCCTCCATATTCCAGGTTCCACATCCATGGATATTGGCTGTTTATCCCTGATATAAATTTCACACACATATCATATGTGTTAGAAATCCTTTGTCAGATATATATTTACAAGTATTTCCTTTGCACTATGCCTTGCCTCTTAATTTTCACAGCAGCAGAAGCTTTAATTTTGAAGTCCAATTTACTGATTTTTAATTTTATGGTTAATGCTTTTTATTGTGGTAAAATATACATAACATAAAATTTACCACTTTAACCAATGTAAGTGTACAATTTAGTGACATTAAGTACGTTCACACTGTTGTACACTGTTACCATGTCCATAAACAGAACTTTTTCTTTATCTTTCCAAACTGAAATTCTGTACCCATTAACACTAACTCCCCATTCCCCACTGTCCTCTGTAGGTACTTCATGAAAGTGGAATCATATAATATTTGTCTTCTTGTGTCTAGCTGACTTCATTTACCACTATGTCCTCAAGTTTCATCTATGTTATGTAGTGTTCAAATTTCCTTCCTTTTTAAGGCTGAATAATATTCCATCGTTATGTATATACCATATTTTGTTTATTCATTCATCTGTGAGGGACATTGAGGTTGTGTGAACTGGTATTTCATTGTGGTTTTGATTAGCATTTTCCTAGTGTTTGGTAATGTTGAGCATCTTTTCATGCGCTCGTTGGCCATTTGTATGTCTTCGTTGGAGAAATGTCTGTTCAAGTCACTTGCTCATTTTTAAATTGGATTGTTTGTTTGTTGTTGTCAAGTTGTAGGAGTTCTTTATATATTCTGGATATTAGCCTCTTGTCAACTATATGATATGAAAATATTTTCTCCCATTCTGTGGATTATTTTTCACTCTGTTGTTAGCGTCCTTTGATGCACAAAAGTATAAAAATTAATTAATTTTAATTTGAGTTTTTAATGAAATCCAATTTATTTATTATTTCTTTTGTTGCCTGTGTTTTTAGTGTCACATCTGAGAAATCACTGCCAAATGCAAGGTCACGAAGCTTCCTCCTATGTTTTCCTCTAAGAATTTTAGTTTTAGCTCTTATGTTTAAGTATTTGATCCTTTTTGAGTTATATTTCATATTTGGTATAAGAGAAGGGTCAAACTTTATTATTTTGCATGTGGATATCCAGTTGTCCCAGCACCATATGCTCCATTGAGTGGTTTCAACACCCTCATAAAAAAATCATTTAACTATATCCACAAAGATTTACTTCTGGGTTCTCTATTCTATTTCATTGGTCTATGTGTTTATCTTTATGCCAATATCACACTGGGTTTTGTTTAGTTTTTTTTTTTTTTTTTTGCAAATTTTCTTTTCTTTTTTTTAATTAAAGTTTTTTGTTTTTCTCATTGATTTTTATAAGTTCCTGATATATTAAGCATAATTTCTTATCCACATATCTGAGTTAGGGCAAAACTAGAATTACTTTCAGAAAATACTTGCCCAAGCATATTGTCTTGGGAGACAAACCTTGTTGAGTTGTGTGTCCTAGTTGGTATCTTCATTTATAAGAAAAGGAATTCTCTCACCGTAGCAAAAGCATACAAGTATGGCTTTAATTGGCCTTGCAGAATAGCTCCTATGAGGTACTTGTCATTAAGACAATAGCACACTCTTTCCATTAAGGTAGTTTTGTAATAAATTTTGAAATCAGGAAACAAATCCTTCAATTTTGTTTTCTTTTTCAAGATTGTTTTGGCTATTTAATGTCTCTTGAGATTCCATGTGAATTTTAGTTTGGTTTTTCTATTTTGGGGGAAAAAAAAAACCCACTAGGATTTTGGCAAGGAGTGCATCAAATTTTTTAGTCTCTTTGGGTTGTAATGACATCTTAAGAATAGTAAGTCTTCCAGTCCATGGGCTTGATGTCTTTCCCGTTATATATGCCTTCTTTAATTTCTTTCAGCCATGTTTTGTAACTTTCATTGTACAAGTCTTTGGCCTCCTTGGTTAAGTTTATTCCTAATTATTTTATTCTATTTGATGGCTGTTGTAAAAAAATTTTTTTTTATTTCTTTTTCAGATTTTCCATTGTTAGTGTATAGAAATGCAACTAATTTGGGGTGTTGATTTTGTTGATCCTGCAACTTTTCTTAATTTGTTTATTAATTCTAACAAGTGTGTGTGTGTGCGCGAATATTTAGGGTTTTCTACATATATGATCATATCTTCTGCAAACAGAGATAATTTTGCTTGGATGTTCCTTTTTTCTTTTTCTTGCCAAATTGCTCTGGCTAGAACTTCCAATACCATGTTGAAAACAAGCATCTTTGTCTTGTTCCTGATCTTAGAGGAAAAGCTTTCAGTCTTTTGTCATTGAACATGATGTTAGCTATGGGTTTTTCATATATGGCTGTTATTATTGAGATACTTAGTTTTTTCTATTTCTAGTTTGTTGATGTAAAATGCCTTTCTGCATCAATTGAGATGATCAATTGAGATGATTTTTTTCTCCTTTATTCTGTTAATGTGATGAATTACACTGGTTGATTTTCATATATTGAGCCACATTTATATTCTAGAAATAAATAAATGGTGTGTAATACTTCTAATATGCAACCATATTCAGATTGTAAGTGTTTTGCATTAATATTCTCAAGAGATACAGGTCTGTGGCTTTCTTTTCTTGTAGTGTCCTTGTCTGGCTTTGATATCAGGGTAATGCTGGTCTCCTAGAATTAGTTATAAATGTTCCCTCCTCTTATTTTGGAAGAGTCTGAGGAGGATTAGTATTAACTCTTCTTTAAATGTTTGGTAGAATGCACCAATAAAGCCATTTGGTCCAGGGCTTTCCTTTATTGAGAAGTTTTTTACTGATTCAGTCACCTTACTAACTGTAGGTCCATTCAGATTTTCTGTCACTTCATGATTCAGTCTTGGTATCTTGTATGGTTCTAGCAATTTGTCTGTTTCATCTGGATTACCCAATTTACTGGCATACACCTATTCATTGTACTCACTTAAAATCATTTTTGTTTCTGCAAAACAAGTAATAACATTCCCACTTTCATTTCTTATTAAATTGAGATATAGTTGACATATAACTTTATATTAGTTTGAGGTGTACAACATAATGATTCAATATTTGTATACAATGTGAAATGATCACAATAAGTCTATTTAACAACCCTCGGCACACAATGATACAATGTTTTCCTTGTGATGAGAACTTTCAAGATTTACTATTTTGGTAATTTTGGAATATAAAATAGAGTATTATTGATTATACTAATTAATAATAATAATTATTATTATACAGTATAGATACCATGCTGTACATTCCATCCCCAGGACTTACTTATTTTATAAGTGGAAGTTTGTGCTTTTGACCTCCTCTATCCATTTTGCCCACTGCCCACCATCTGCTTCTGGCAATCACCAATCTGTTCTTTGTATCTATGAGTTCAGTTTTTGTTTTTAAGATTCCACATTCCACTTATGATATAAGTGAGATCATAAAGTATTTGTCTTTCTCTGTCTGACTTATTTCACTTGGTGTAATGCCCTCAAGGTCCATCCATGTTGTCACAAACAGCAAGATTTTATTCTTTTTATGCCTGAATATTCTACTGTGTGTGTATATATATATATATATACACACACACACACACATACACACCACAGTTTCTTTATCTATCTATTCATTGATGGACACTTAGGAAGCTTCTCTTGTAAATAATAGAACTGCAATGAGCATGGGGGTGCATATACTTTTTCAAATTAGTGGTTTCATTTTCTTTGGATAAATGCCCAGAAGTGAAACTGTTGCATCATACAGTAGTTCTATTTTTAATTTTTTGAGGAGCCTCCGTACTATTTTCCATGATGGCTGCACCAATTTACATTCCCACCAGCAGCGCACAAGGGTTCCTTTTTCTCCACATCCTTGCCAACACTTGTTATTTCTAGTCTTTTTGATAATAACCATTCTAAAAGGTGTGAGGTGATGTCTCATTGTGGTTTTAATTTGCACTTCTCTGATGACTAGTGATACTGAGCACCTTTTCATGTACCTGTTGGCCATCTCTATGTTTTCTTTGGAATAATGTCGTTCAGATCCCCAGCGCATTTTTAAATCAGATCGTTTGTTTGTTTGTTTTTTTGCTATTGGATTGTATGAGTTCCTTACTTATTTTGGATATTGTCCCCTTATCAAATGTATAGATTGTAAGTATTGTCTCTCATTCAGTAGGTTGTATCTTCATTTTGTTAATGGTTTCCTTTGCTATGCATCCCACTTTTATTACTGATGTTAGTAATTTGAGTTTCTCTCTCTCTTTTTTTTAATTCAATGTAGTCGAAGGTTTGTCAATTTTGTCGATTTTTTTTTAAAGAATCAATTTTGGAAAAAAAAGAATCAATTTTGGATTTATTGATTTTATCTATTGCTTTTCTATTCTCTGTTTTATTTATCCTGCTCTAATCTTTATCATTTCCTTCCTTATGCTAGCTTTAGGTTTAGTTTGTCCTTCAGTCTTTAGTCTTCTTTAATCACTTTTGATAATTGTTTGTAGTTTTCAGTGCACAAGTTTTATACTTCTTTTGTTAAATTTATCCCTAAGCATTTTATTCTTTTTGATGCTATCAGAAATGAAACTATCTTGTAAATTTAATTCTCAAAGTATTCACTACAAATGTATATAAATGTAATTTATTTTGTATATTGATCTTGTATTCTACAACTTTGCTGAACTCACTTATTTTAATAATTTTTTGTGTGGACTCTTTGAGAGTTTTCTATACTGCAATATCATGTTATCTGCAAACTGAGATATTTATTTCTTCCTTTCTAATCTGGATGTCTTTTATTTCATTGTCTTGCTAAGTCACTCTGGCTAAACCCTCCAGTACAATGTTAAATAGAAGTGGCAAGAGTAAGCATCTTTGTCTTGTTCCTTCTTTTAGGAATTTTATGTGGTTTTTTGTTTTGTTTTTTATCTTTCCTTGCTTTTTTTTTTAATTTTGGGGAGAGGTAATTAGATTTATTTATTTATCTACTTCATTTATTTTTTTTAATGGAGGTACTGGGGATTGAACCCAGGATCTCGTGCATGCCAAGCACGTGCTCTACCACTAAGCTACACCCTCCCCCCGAATTTTATGTGTTTTTTAACAGCATTTTAATTAGAATTGTTTTTCTAAGTTAACTTTTCAATGTATGCTCCTAGAACACAGAAATATTTTTATATTAATATCTTATCCTGTCACCTTCCTAAATTCACTTATTAGTTCTGGTAGTTTTTTTAAAAAATTTGGCTCTTTAGGATTTCCTACATAAACAATTATGCTGTTTTTAAATAAATACAGTTCTGATTCTTCTTTTCTACTTTTACGCCATTAATTTTTTATTATTGCCTCATTACACTACTTAAGACTCCCAGTACAATGGTGATAAAGTGGTAAGCATAGATATTCTTGCTTTTTGATAGATTCTAGGAGAAAGGGTTAAATATTTACCCTTTGTTACGTTGCTTCACAGAAACTGTAGAGTCCTCGGGATTCCCCAGGGATTTAGTGTCTGGTCAGTTCAGTAGGGCTGAACCCCTTCGCACCTAGTTCTTGCTACTTCCAATTTTGGAAGTGTGTCCTTACAGATCTCCCCCTCTTCTTTCTTCTGTCTGCTCTTAGTTGTCAAGGGCCACTCCTGAGAACTGAGAAGTGAAATAAATAGAGGAAAGGACTCTGAGCCCCCGCCCCACCTCTGGCCTGTTTTCTTTGGCTGTCTGTCAGAAGTGAGTGACAGCACCAAAGAAACTTTTTGCCGTAACGCTATGTAGGAATCTGTACCAGTTTCAGAAGGCATCCAATACCTTCTTTCCCTAATTTTTGGACTGTAGTTATGGCTAGACCCCAAATGAAACCAAATGTTTGGAGTTTTGGTTAGATTTGGAAAGTGTTACTACCTAGCTGATGAACATGTTTCATTTATGGTTTGCATTGGAATTAGAAAAGTGAGAAATAAGAGTTGCACTGATTTCATTTAACTTACCAGTCTTTTCAGTTTTCCTGGCCTCCACTCAATGTATCTTTTTGAAAAAGAACTTATGGAATGTTTTGGAGGTCTCTTACCAGAGATCATCAGCCTTTCTGCCTTATCCATTCTCCCCTTCAGAAGATACAGAGGAACTTTTCCTCATCTCATGTATAGGATCCAGGGTAAAACCTTAGGACAACAAGGATACGGGGCAGAACTAGCAGGGCGAAAAGGGGAAAGGCCTATTTGTCAGTATGGGCCAAAGGTGAGGAGGATAAAGTCTGGACCTAGAAGAGATGTATAAATATTTGCAAATGCTATGTCCTTCACTGTTTTGGGCACTGTCAGCATTCTGGCTTCCTCGTGATTCTGGCTGGGGTAAGGGAGAAAGAGCAATTAAAAAATTCAGAAAAGTCATCCCAGTCATGAAGATACCAAAGCAAGGGAGATGTTTGGACTTTTTTGTTCCTCTGGCTTGTTTCTTCCTCAAAACAGTTGAGGATCTCTCATGGCCTTTTAAGAGTGGGAGTGAAGTATGTCCAGAGTAACTGAAATTTCCAAGGCCTGACACTTCCTAGCTCTGACCAGTCTCGGTGTCTCTTCATCCTAGGCCTCTCCCCGCTTCCCAACCTGAGCACTGCTTCTTTCCAGCAGGGCTGTTCTGCTGACCCACCATGGTCCAGGCTGTGCTGCTCCTTTGCTGTGTTTTCCTGTCCCCAGTGGCTGCCTTTCCAAGAAATGGCCAGAAAGGAGCCTTGAACTTCCAGCCGTCTTTCACAGAAACTGGGCATGCTCTGAACAGGCTCTCCAACCAGATCCCTCTCCCAGATCCCAAGACCTGCCAGGATCTTTTGGGCATGGCCTCCTCCTTAGCCCCTCTGCCTGAGTACCTATCCAGCTTAGCTCTGGAGGTGGTCCTGGAGGAGGTTGGCTGCCCAACTGAGGCCCACCTTCTGCAGCTTCAGCTTGTTAAGATGGGAGGAAAGGACACCACTGAAACTCTCATCCATGAGAGTAAAAAGCATGATGAGGTGGAAGGCACTGGCAATACTATAGTCATTCTGAGGGATCTTTGGGGGACCCGCAGAGAAGCTTGGATAAATCCAAAACTCAGCCACTCACCCTGAGGAGTGTGTTAATGATGGTGAGTACACCCACTGGAGTGGCTGGTCTACCTGTTAGCTCAGATGGTGGTTGAATTTGCTGAGAAGCAAACAGCTTCCATGTTGCTAGCTGATGACACAATTTAAAGCGTTGCTATCAACAACCCCTAGAACTGCAGATATGAGTCTTGGAAACATGTTGAAGAATTAGACAAAGGCTGAAGACACCTCCACGTTATGGGCCTCTCAGTGTCTATAGATGATTACAATATAATTTATCAAATGTTCCACAGTTATTCTGAAGTGTTTTGGGGGAAACTGTTTCAGGAATTTGTCCAGATTATTTAATTCAGATATTCAATGTCACCTAGGTGACAAGTCTGATTTCCCACGACTCTGTTCAAGGATGGAACACAGTAAGTAGGCAGAATGTTGGACACCACTTAGGACAGATGCATGTTCTTTATTTCATCCCAGTGCTAAAACACACAGGTGACTGGTATTAACCTTGCCCCTCTCCACTTAGTAGCTCTCAGTCCTTATTTCTCATTCCATTTTCCCTTTTTTTCTTTTCTTTATTTCAGTTATCCTATGCTGGGCATGTAATAAGCATGAGAAATATTTTGACTTGTTTTTCATTCATCTACCCTGTGCTAAACCCCCAACTTGACAATATAGCTTGCTAATTTAATTTTTAAACTGAAAAGAGAAATAAAATAAAAGATCATGAAAGACATCTAATCTGTTCTGATTCTGTCTCCTTTCTCCTATCATGGACTAGAGTAGGAATGTGGCAGGGAATTATAGGAAATGCCAAAGAACAGGGTTTTAGGTATTGAGGTTGAGTGTGACAAGGGGACGAGGTTTGAGAAGCCAGCACAAACAGACAAATATTTGCAAAGATTACATCTCTTACTGGTGATAGGGGAAAACAAATACCGACTTTCTTCATGGAACAGAGGAGTAGGCAGAACAGGATCGAGGAGCTACCAAACCTAGCAAGGCAGTCTCACTTCTTAATCGCTGGACTGTGTGGTAATTTGGGATCCCCTACAAATGGGTGCAAGTAAGGCAGAGGAAAACCCTGATGACCTGAAGATTGAGAAGGCCAAGTGGGAACAATTGGGTTGCATTTCCTGTTTCTTAGGCCTTTACCTGAAAAGAACAGAAGTTTGGAGGTAATAGATGAGATGTGCCCTGAGTCCTGGGCTCCTTTCAGACCACAGCCCTTAGGGACATGGTTTGTATGTTTCTGGTTTCTCCCCTCTCCAGCTCACTCTGTTCCAGACATGCGTGGCCTCAGACTCATCATGATGCTGATTGAGCTACTTCTTTGCTACTATCCTGCACGCTGTGGATGCCATTTCATATGGAAACCAGACAAATGTCTTGATGCATCTTCCCTCATCCTTGGGATCCTGGCCACCTTCCTCAGACCCCTTGTCTTGCCAAATGCTGCTCCCAAAGTCCCTGCCTGGCTTCATCCACATGGCCCCTCTACCCAAGTTTCTGGTAAGCCTGCCACTGATGATCGCCCTGGAGGAAACGGGCTGTCAGGCTGAGGTACGGGTCCTGCAGCTTCAGCTCTATCGCCAGGTGGGTGTAAATGCTACCCAGATCCTCATGAGACATCTTCAAGAGCTCGAGAAAAGCAGAAGCACAGGAAGGAGAGTGTCAGTGGATGCCCTGGCCTCTGCTCTGCAGCTGTTGGCCAGGGAGCATCCAGGCCCACAGAGGGCCCGACGAGCCTTCTCTGTCAAGGACTGTGAACAGGAGCAGGAGCAGGGTGTGTACAATACAGTCCAGCTGTTGCCGGTAGTGGGAACCTTCTACAGCCTGGGCACAGCATTGTATTATGCTGCTCAGAACTGCCTGGACAAGGCCAAGGAACGGGGCCAAGATGGGGTCATAGATCTGGGTTATGATCTTCTGATGGCCATGGGTGGGCCCAAGGGACTACTGATCGGTATTGCACTTAAACCTGCAGTGAAGTTTGGGGTTCAACAGCTGATCCAGTATTACAGTGAGAAAGAGGCAAACACCCCTCCACCAGAGACCAGCAAGGAGGTCTTGGGAGACACCTTAGTTGCGAGTGACCTGGAAGAAACAACTACCATGGTCCCTTTGGTATCAGAACTAGTCAGTTCAGCACCTTCCTGGAGTTGGAACTTATTCAAGGGCTATGGCTTATAATCTGGGTATGGGAATCTTGGGGTATAAAAGAAGGTGGTAAACACAATTACTAGATCTCGTATTCTGACAAGCTCTGTGTGTGTTCAAAATCCAAATCTCTGAAACGTTATCAAGGAGAAAGGCAGTGCTGTAAAATGTAGGAACTTTAAAGTTTGCAGTTTGGCTGAGGACTTGGTTTTGAATCCAAGCTCCACTTGTTAGAGCTTCAGTGATCGCTGACTAGTAACTTAAATTCTTTCTCCAAACTCGGTTTTTAAGATTTCTAAAGTGAGGATGATTTTCACTTCAGTGGGTTATGCGGACATTAAAAACGATACGTTGTACTAATGCTTAGAACGATACCATCAATAAACAGGTTTCTGTTGTTCTTGTTGTTGTCGTTACTTAAGCCCTCCCCTTCCTGTCCCAAAGTGTCGAAATTCCGTCTCGCTTCTTGGCATAGTGCCTCCAAGGTCCTGAGCTAGTCTCGGTTCTGGTCCTGTGGTGCAGGTTCTCGGAAATCAGCTGTTTCAGTCCTTGGCTATTCTATTCATTGGACTCCTCCCTCCGGAGGCCCGGGGCTCACTTTAGCTTTTCTACCAATCGCCGCGGCTGGAGGTGTGGTTTCGGCTCAGCTTGTCCCGCCCCGCGGAGAGGGAGGAGTTGTGCTGGCACCAATGAGCTCACAGCCTGGTGAAGAGCTGGGCTGAATGGCAGCCAGTGTCCGGGTGCCCAGCTGGGAATGGCGAGTTTTGAGCTTCAGCAGCTCACAGAAGCTTGCGACAGGGGGCGGTTCCGAGAGGCGGGCCGAAGCCAAGGGCGTCGCAGGAGGTCCTGGTGCCGGAGCTCCCTCTGGGGACCGGAAGCCTGCACGGGAGCTACTGGAGGAAGCGGGGGCTGAGACCCTGACCAGGTACGGTCCCTAAGAGGGCGCTCAGGGGTGAGGGTGGAGGCGCGAGTTTCTCCTTGTGAAGGGAGGCAGGTTCTGGTTGGGTACGCCCTGAAGGAGTCAGACTCTGTCCCCAGGTTGAAATAGGAGCTGTCGCCTGCTGCATCCTCCTGTCCAACTTAGGTCCCCAACCCCAAAGCCCACCTCCCCAAACACCCTGTAACTTCCAAGACCCGAAACCTGGCATTGTTGCATTGATTCAGTGTCTTAGCCAACGCTTTTACCTTCTGGTCTGTGTTATTTTTGATCCTCACCCCCCAAAAAACAATGTCCTAAAGGTATCATTATTTGTTAAAGTGTAAGGTATAGAAAGGTGAAACGATTTGCCTAAGGTCACATACAAAATGCAGTTCATTTCAGAATAGCTTGTTGAGCACACAATATGTGCCTGAGAGCGTGACGGATAACTGGAGAAAAATGAATTTACAGTCCTTAACCTCGGTATTTGCAATGTATTTGGGAGGACTAGGTTTTCTGTTTTTGTTTTTCATATTTAAACCTCAGGGTTTACTTGCCGCCTTGCTCTTTTAATGTCAGCCGATTAGTTCCTGGGGAATTGGGGCCTCGTCATTTGTTTTTTAAAAACAGTACAGGTATACCTGGGGGGAGGGTATAGCTCAGTGGTAGAAATGCGTTCCTAGCACGGAGGAGGTCCTGGATTCAATTCCCAGTACCTCCATTGAAAAAAATAAAAGTACAAGTACATAGTTTAAAAAGTCAAGTTAACCCTAAAAGAATTAAAATGAAAAACAGGAGCCCCTGGCCAATCCTTTCCTTTCCCTGTTCCTACTTCCCAGAGGTAGAAAAGCATCTCATAAGTATTAATTCTGGTAGAAAAGAATCTCTCCCACCGCAAGCATTTGATCTGTAATAAAGTCGTGTGACCTCTTTTTAGACCACGGATGTGGGTGTTTATTCTTTTCTGTTAGGCTCAGGCTGCAAGAAGTTTTGATTTCCTAAACAGACAGATGGCAGTGGGCGGGGAAAGGTAGGCAAAAGATTCTCCACCCAGCCTGCTTGGTGACAAGCAAAAGCCAGTTTTGAGTGAAAGTTCTCACAAAGTTGATAATCCACTTGAAGAATCAGAGATTGACTGAGGCCATAAAAGTGTCAAAATCTTAGGAATTGCGATTAAATACCCTTGCACAGCATTTAAGCATCTTCTAGAATGGAGCTCCTCCTTCCAACATGGAGAGCAGTTTATAGGGTGTACCTTATGTTCAAGGAGGTTTTAGCCTCTGGCAAAGCCGTGGGGCCAGCAGGGATAATGCTGAAGTAAATACTTAGGACCAATCTTTAAACACTCCGGCATAAATGAATACAAACACAAACAGGTAAATTTAAAATCAATTCATTGGGGGAGATAGATGAAATAAAGATGGTAGAAATATCATTAATGTTCGTTGAAACTGGATGATGGGTACATGGACGATCCTTGTACTAGTCCCTCTACTTTGTTGTGTGTTTGAAAATTACTACTGAAACAAAAAGGCCTACATATTGGAGCTCTTAAATAGTACTCCCTGGAAGAATGTGTACCAAACTGATAATACTGGTTACTTCCGGAGAGGAGGGGAAAGGACCAAGATTGGGGGTGGGTGGGGCAATCTAGACTAATTTTTTTTCTTACCTGTATAATTTAAAATTTTTTAATTTGTGGGGAGGGTTATGTGCGAACTCTCTGTATTTTCTGCTCAATTCTGTTGTGAACCTGAAACTGCTCTAAATGAATCAAGTCTATATAAAAATGTTTTTAGGGGAGGGGATAGCTCAGTGGTAGAGTGCCTACCTAGCATGCACAAGGTACCCCAGTACCCCCACTTAAAAAATAAGTAATTATCTCCTCCCATAAAAATAAAAAGAAAGGGAAAAAATTTTTTTTAATTTGTAATAATAAACAATCACGAGACCATGAATGATTTAGTCCAGCCGAACTTCCAATTGGAAACCTGCATCCTTCAGGCTCAGGCCCCAAATGGCGCAGTGGGAGATGCTGCAGAATCTTGACAGCCCATTTCAGGATCAGTTGCACCAGCTCTACTCTGATTGCCTCCTGCCGGTGGACATTCGGCAATACTTGGCTGTCTGGATTGAAGACCAGAACTGGTAAGGCCATTATGAAGTTGAGGGGATGAGGAAAGTGATTTCTTTCTTCTGAGCCCCCAGGATCCTGGAGATATCAGGGGCAAAAAGGAGTTGGGAGGCCTCAAGATAGTAGAAACCCTGCAGAAATACTAATCCTTGTCCTTCCTGGTCCCCAGGCAGGAAGCTGCACTGGGCAATGATGATTCCAAGGCTAATATGCTATTCTTCCACTTCTTGGACCAACTGAACTATGAGTGTGGCCGCTGCAGCCAGGACTGTGAGCGTTTTTTGTTACAGCACAACTTGCGAAAATTCTGTCGGGACATTCAGGTATGTGGAGGAGCTGGGAATAACAAAGTAGGAATGGGAGCTGGGTGTAGAGGAGTACATTTTAGGGTATGGAACATGGAACAGGATCTGGAGGTTCAAAGGGTTGGAGGAAGATCTGGGGAAAAGGGGACAGAGCCTCGACTTTGGAGATCACTGGCAGAGAGAAGAGCAGTCTAGGTGATCCTGTTGGGAGGAGGCTAGGGTTGGAGAGACCAGTAGTGAAAAGGGGTAGGGCTTGGGACCCTGAAGGAGGGGGAAATACTGAGGTCACTGATTGGGAGGATCTAAGATGGTAGTTCATTGATGGCAGTTGAGCTAAATGAATCCTTTTTCTTTTCCTACTGCAGGCCTTTCCCCAGGGCCCTACCCAGTTGGCTGAGATGATCTTTAATCTCCTTCTGGAAGAGAAAAGAATTCTGACCCAGGCTCAGAGGGCTCAGAGGGCTCAGTTGGTGAGAGCAATTTGGTGGTGATGCTGAAAGCTCCTGGAGTAGAGAGGGACCATGCAAAAAACTCAGGAAATTTGTCTCAGAACAGTATCACTCCACATCCTGTGATATAATTTCCGGCCTGGATTTCAGGGATGAAAGGTCAGAGTTGAAATGTACTCAGAGCCTCTTATTTCAGGAGCAAGGAGAGCAAGCCCTTGAAGCACCCGGGGAGAGCCAGCAGCATGAGATTGAAACCCGGATCCAGGAATTAAGGACGATGATGGAGGTTGGTAGATGTGGCAAGAGCCAGGGTGGGCAGGGCTCAGCCTGCCTCTTTCCACGGGAGCAGCCTCATCTAGGTCTCATCTCCTCTGCAGAAGCTGGTGAAATCCATCAGCCAACTGAAAGACCAGCAAGATGTCTTCTGCTTCCGATATAAGACCCAGACCTCAGGTAGGAAGCACATAGAGGGACGGGAGAAAGGAGCCTACTGGGAGGTCAAGGGTGGAAGAGAGCAGCAGGGAAAAGCCTCAGTAGGCAACAGGCACCTTTGGCTACGTCTCACTGGTTGTGGTCCTGCTGTCGTGCCAAGCAAAAAGTGCCAGGGTACATTGTAGAGGTTGGGCTGGAGGTGTGGCTGAGGGACAGCTAATGAATGTTGGAGGAGATGCTTGGGAAGCTGCCTTAGCAGATTAAGTCAGCTTCTGGTTCTAGCAAGGCCATTCAGAATTCGCCTGAGGGCCCAGGTGTGCCTGTGCTCTGCTTGGTTCCCCTTCTTTTCCCTTCAAAATTCCCCTCTCCTGACTCCGATTGAGGTCTAGGTTGGGGAAGGAGAGGGGGAGGAGCCTTAGGTCTGCACACTTTTCTCACTCCTGCTCCTGCCATCCAGCGAGGACACCCTCTTTGGACCCCCATCAGACCAGACAGCAGCAAATTCTGCAGGAAACTCTCAATGAACTGGACAAAAGGAGAAAGGTGGGAGGCAGAAGACAGAGGGAGTGGGCAGCAGGGAACTGGGGAAAATGAAGGATCTGAGAGCCCTGGCCTCCTAGCCTTGGCTTCTTTGTCTCTTCATCTTTAGTTAGATGGTGGAGGGTGATGGTGAGAGGTGCTCAGTACTCACTTTATGTCTTTCCTAGGAGGTGCTGGATGCCTCCAAAGCTCTGCTAGGCCGATTAACTACCCTGGTCGACCTGCTGCTGCCCAAGTTGGAGGAGTGGAAAGTCCAGCAGCAGAAAGCCTGCATTGGAGCCCCACTGGATGGAGGGTTGGAGCAGCTGGAGAAGTGGTGAGAGGCACCTCCCTGCCCTCATGCTTACCCAGCCCTAGTCCTAACTACCTCTCTGTGCTTTGTAGGTTATAACGCCCTGTATATGACAAGAGGTATTTCCCTCCTTAATCTCTGCTCCCCAGAATGATCCCTGCTCCCTTGTCTGGCTGCAGCTCTGCTCTTCATTCTCACCACCCAGGCAGCATGGAGCCCAGTCTTTGCTTGGGGAAAGTAATGGACTGATCCACAGTCTGATTTCTACTTCCTGTTTAATCATCTGAGAAATATCTTTTTACTTTTTTTTTAGCAAAATGAATATAAAGCCAAAAAAATAAAAGAAAAGAAAAGAAGGAAAATTATCTATTACTTTAATATCCAGGGTAGCTACTATAATATTATTAAACAAAAATAGAATCATACTGTTCATACCATTTTGAGACCTGTATGTTTGTTTTTTTTAACTTAGCAGTATATTATATTTACTCATGTTACTTTTTTTATTTTTACTTTTTGGGAAGAGGGGGTCATTAAGTTTATTTATTTATTTTTTTAATGGAGGTACTGGGGTTTGAACCCAGGACCTCGTGCATGCTAAGCATGCACTCTACCACTGAGCTAGATCCTCCCCATCACCTGTGTTACTTTTAATGGCTGCATCATAGTTCCCTACGTGAAAGTAATATAATTTAATTAATGAGCTCCTATATTTTGACATTTAGATTGTTTTTAATTTCTTGCTGTTTTTAATTTCTTGCTATTGTTTTCCACCAAACTCTTTATTTTAAATTAATTTTATTGTGGTGTAGAAGAAATAACTAATGTGTCCTTCAACATATTCCAGAAATACCTAGTTAAATATTTTCTCGTGAGAAAATTCATTATAATTTAAACTATTAAAAATATACCACAACAGTTCAGGTAAATTGAAAACAGATGAATAGGGCTTAGGGTACAGGATAAGTATTTACATTACAGTTGCATCTATATTCACTATCTTCTACAGGGGTTGGCAAACTATGGCCTGTGAATGATTTCTTACTATTTTAAACAGTGCTGTAGTAAGTAACCTCATAGCTACATCTTTCTTTACATCCCTAGTTATTTCTGTAATGTAAGTTACCAGAAGTAGTATTCCTGGGTTAAAGTATATACCTTTTTATGTTGGTGGTGGTGGTGCTGTCATTATGTTGTTTCTTTGTTTCATTGTTTTTAATACAAAGATTTCTTGCTTTTTCTGATCATAAATATAATGCAAACCAGTTGAAAAATTTTCAGACAACTTAAAAGGGAAAAAAAGTAAAAATTCCCCATCTGCATAATCTGATTGTGCAGAGGTACCCACTATTAATGCTTTTGAATACATTTTTCCAGATTTACCCTATGCATATATACAAATACACATCTATTTTAGACAGAAGTCAAATTATATCATATATGTACTATCCTGTAATTGTTTTTAATTTAATATTCTTGGATATTTTTTAATGTTAAAAATTTGAGCCTGTATCATTGTTTTTATTGGTTGCATAGTATTCCATCATGTGAATATGCCATAATTTATATTCCCAATATCAATTGTTTCTAATTTTGCTATTACAAATAACAAAACTATGAACTTCCTTGTACATTTGTCTTTGTCCATTTGTCTGATTATTTCTTTCAGATATATCTTAGAAATGGAATACTGCAAAATGTATGCACACTTTTTGAGGCTTTAAAAAAAAATAGTTCCAAACTGTTATCTCTGTCTGTTTGCTTATATGTAGTAGATGATTCTTTTCCTGTCACCACGTTGCCCAATATTTTTTTTTCATTATAGAGAAAGTAAAATACAGAAGTTAAAAGTGTGGATTGTGCAGCCAGACTGCCTGGGATCACATACAACTTCATCCCTTACTAGTTTTAAGTCACTTAATCGTTCTGTGCCTTAGCTTTATCATCTGTAAAATGGGGATAATAATAGTACCTATCTCATGGGATGGTTGTAAGGATTAAATTCATGAGTATGTACAAAGCACTCAGAATAAGTAGTACATATCAAGCATCATATGAAAGTTAGGTTTATTATGTTAATAAATCTCTTAGCAGTTTTATATGTAAAAGTGGCTTCAATTTTCATTTCTTGGATTATGAACCATGTTGAATAATCTTTCATTTGCTTCCTGGGTTCCGTTTTCGTCTCAATTTCTGACTCTCCCCATAGTTAAAGAAGAGCTCCTGAAGTCTGTTTGGGGGTTCTGGGACACCCATGGGCTCTCTCTCCCTTGGATTCTGTCACCCAGGTTCACGGCTGGAGCAAAGCTGTTGTTTCACCTGCGGCAGCTGCTGAAGGAGCTGAAGGGGTTGAGTGGCATGGTTAGCTATCAGGACGACCCTCTGAAGAATGGGGTGGACCTGAGGAAGGCCCAGGTCACAGAGCTGCTGCAGCGTCTGCTCCACAGGTCTAGAGGCCAGGGAGGGACTTGAGGGAGGCCAGAGGGAAGGAATCAGGGGAGCCACCCTTACAGATACTGACCTACGTGTGTTCTCGCCACATCTCTCTCCCCAGAGCGTTGGTAGTGGAAACCCAGCCTTGTATGCCTCAAACTCCCCATCGACCCCTCATCCTCAAGACAGGGAGCAAGTTCACTGTCCGAACAAGGTTGGCATTCCAGAACTCACCCCTGTTTCCTTTTTCTAGCCCCGGCACTGTTTGCTTTCTGGCTTTACAAATCTTCCTACCCTTGGCTGTTTCTTTTCTCTTTTCTCTTCAATCCACTTACCTTTTCCATTCTCTTCCCTTATCTTTTTCAAATATCTGGTCTATCCAGGAGATTGAGGTTGTCCACTTTCTCCCATCTACCTCCCTCCCCTGCAGGCTGCTGGTGAGACTCCAGGAAGGCAATGAGTCTCTGACCGCGGAAGTCTCCATTGACAGGTAAGTTGGGGTGGGTGAAGGGTGGGACTAAGGGGTGGCCAGGACATGGGGTGGTGGGTTGGAGGAGACCCCTACTCTCCACAACAGGGCTCGAGGGATGTTCTCCCCCTTCCATTCCTGCCTCATAGAAATAACTCATCCTTTTTGTTGAGCGCTTACTGTGTGACATGCAGCTTGTCCACTACTCAATTTAGTTGTCACAGGAACCCCATGTGTTAGGTATTATCAATGCACCATTCAAATGAGGAAACAAATTCAGAGAATTTGTGTTTCTAGTGCAAGGCCATATAGCTAGTGAGCTGCAGGTTTGGGTTTGAACCCAGGTCTTTCTGATCCCCATAATCAAATTCCTAACTTCTATACTATTTTGCTACCGTTGATTTTTTTGTGTGTGTGTGTATTTCTTTTCAGGAATCCTCCCGAATCACAAGGGTAGGTGCCTGACAGGAATGCTGCCTGCAAACATTTGTGTACTGCATGACCTGCACAACCACATGTGGCAGCCCTGATGGGGGCACAAACAAGGAGGAGGTTGATTTTGGGTGGTGTGTGGACAGAGGGAGGAGGGGAGATCTGAAATGAAGTGGAGCTTTTGTTGTTTTCCTGCTGAGTTTTTAGAGTAACTCCACTCCTGACCTCCATATATCTTCTTCATCCTGCAATAGCTTCCGGAAGTTCAACATTCTGACCTCAAAACAGAAAACTTTGACCCCCGAGAAAGGGCAGAGTCAGGGCTTAATTTGGGACTTCAACTATCTGGTAAGAAGGGATGGAATCTTAAGCTTCTAGTCCAATGGAACAGGCTGGGAGAAGTTCCCAGGCCTTGGGAAGTCCTGAGGGTAGAGCAAGGGTTCCAGGGACCCTGGGGTCCCACTCAAGGATTCCCTCTCCTTCCCCTCAACTCACAGAATCTGATGGAGCAGCGTTCAGGTGGTTCAGGAAAGGGCAGCAATAAGGTGAGGCCTGGACAGATGGTTGGGGGGCAGGAGGAATTTGCCAAAGGGCTCTCTGATCACTGTATCTTGGGCTGTCCCAGGGGCCACTGGGCGTGACAGAGGAACTGCACATTATCAGCTTCACAGTCAAATACACCTATCAGGGTCTGAAGCAGGAACTGAAAGTAAGTGAAAATGAAGCACACTGGGGGGAAGGCATAAGGAGGGGTGAAGCAGAAACCTCTTAGGGTGGGGTATTACCTGGCCCTTACCAAATGTCTGCAGCTAGAAGCATTACATCCCTCTTATGTGATTCCTATTTCCTCCCCAGACGGACACCCTCCCTGTGGTGATTATTTCTAACATGAACCAACTCTCAATTGCTTGGGCCTCAGTTCTGTGGTTCAATCTGCTCAGCTCAGACCCCCAGGTAGGAGATGAGGCCAACAGGTGAAGGGTGGCCAAGAGGGGAGTTGAAGTGGGGCATGAGGGCACTGCTTCTGAGCCAGCCTGTCCCTCCCACCTCTGCAGAATCAGCTGTTCTTCTCTGGCCCCCCCAAGGCCCCCTGGAGCTTGCTGGGCCCTGCTCTTAGCTGGCAGTTCTCCTCCTACATTGGCCGAGGCCTCGACCCAGACCAGCTCGGCATGCTGAGGGATAAGCTGTTTGGTACAGACCTTCTCCTTTTCTCTCAGCCTTTCCACAGCCTTAGTGCCCCCACCCTCCTTCCTGTCTGCCTCCTCCCATCATCTGAACTGTCTGTCTGCACACAGGGCATCACTCCAGGACTGAGGATGCATTTTTGTCCTGGGCTGACTTCACTAAGGTAACTCCCTGCATCCTGTGCAGCTAGACCCTGAAGCCCCATCCAGTTACTAGCCCTTCCTTTCACCGGGAGCAACTCCACATTTCTTCGTCTTTCCCTTCCTCCTTCAGCGAGAGAGCCCCCCTGGCAAGCTACCGTTCTGGACGTGGCTTGACAAGATTCTGGACCTGGTCCACGACCACCTGAAGGATCTCTGGAAAGATGGGTAAGGCCTTAGGCCTCTCTCCACCTGCCCCACCCCCCCAACCTTCTCAAGGCCCAGGTGCCTTTCTGGGCTTGAGAGTGGACTCTGTGCGCCCTCATGTGGCAAATAGGGGGAGAAAGCAAAAACTGGTGCAAGGTCACACTCCACCACGTTTGCAATAATAGTCTCATAGCCAGCATTAGTCAAGCATCCGCTGTTTTCCAGAGCCTGCTGAGTGCTCTTTCTGAATTCTGTCACGTAATTCTTACAACCCTGCTGAGTGATGGGTGTTGCCACCCTCAAGTGAGGAAATGAAGGCTCAGAGAGGTTAAAGGGCTCATGCAAGGGGCAGAGTTGGAATTTCAACTCAGGCCTCTCTGACCCTAAGCCTATGCGCTTTCCTCCACACTGCCTGCTCATTTGTGTGGCACTCTGCCTTTTACAAGATGCTTTTCGCTGTGTGACCTCACTGAATCTTCACACCTCTTCCAACCCTGGGAGGTGGATGTTGTCAGGAAAGCTAAGTGACTTGGCCAACATGGAAAAGTTTGTAACAGTTTGGCAGTGCCAGGGCCAAAACCTGGCACCCTTTCCCTGTATAAGGGGAGCAGAGAGACAAGAGGGCCTCACAGCTGCTCTCTGTGCTGCAGACTGCATCATGGGCTTTGTGAGCCGAAGCCAGGAGCGCCGGCTGCTGAAGAAGACCATCTCTGGCACCTTTCTGCTGCGCTTCAGTGAAACATCGGAAGGGGGCATTACCTGCTCCTGGGTGGAGCACCAAGATGATGGTCAGCTGCTCTGCCCTGCCATTCCCACAGCCTCTCCCTTCGGCCCCTCTGCCTTCCCTTGGCTTCCCTGGCTCTGTCCTGAATCCCTTGGCAGGCTTGGGGTTGGGGAGCCTCTTCCCTCAAGCCTGCTTGTTCCTATATCCACTCTCCAGATAAGGTGCTCATATACTCTGTGCAGCCCTTCACCAAGGAGGTGCTGCAGTCACTCCCGCTGACCAAAATCATCAGCCACTACCAGCTGCTCACCGAGGAGAACATACCTGAGAACCCACTACGCTTCCTCTACCCCAGAATCCCCCGGGATGAGGCTTTTGGCTGCTACCAACAGGAGAAAGGTGAGGATCATTGATATGCGTCACTGGTAGATTACAGAGATTCACAGGCATCCACAAATCCAACTCCATCCTTCCAACATGGAAAAACTGATTTCCAGAGAAATTAAAGGATTTGTCCATGGGACACTGCTAGTTAGCTGGGAGACATGACTGTCAGGACTGTCTGCACTAGGGGACCCTGGGGCTATGTGCCCAATCCACTGACCTCCCCCTCCTCCTGTGTCTGTTCCCTACAGTTAATCTCCAGGAACGGAATAAATACCTGAAGCATAAGCTCATTGTGGTCTCTAACAGGTGAGCTATGAACTCTTCACCCATCCTCCCTAACCCTCTTTGGCTCATATAGTGACCCAAACCTGCCCAGTTCCTGTCTCTCCAGCCTTCTCTCCTACTGACCCATACTCTCCAACCCTCTAGGTTTTTTCCTGGTCTTTTAGTCTCTCTCCTCTCTATGTTCCTGCTGCCATCCTTAGGTTGTCTCTACAAGGGTTCCCTGACAATAATGGCCCTGATCGGCAGGGGGTTGGGGGTGGGGGGTATAGCTCAGTGGTAGAGTGAATGCCTAGCATGCACAAGGTCCTGAGCTCAATCTCCAGTACCCACATTTTAAAAAATGGTCATCATCACTGCTGTTAATGGGCACCTACTTGATGCCAAGCATGGTACTAGATTTTTTTAGAACATTTTTTTCATTTAATCCATATGGGAACCCATTTGAGTCAGTAATGATAACAGCCACGTTTAATGAAAGTTTACTATGTGCCAGGCATTGGGCTAAATGCTTTGTGTTCGTTTTCTCATTTATTGAATCTTCTTAATAGTCCTATGAGGCAGAAGACACTGTTATTAACTGTTTTCATCTGAGAAACCTGAGGTTTAGTGCGTTGAAGTGGCATGCCCAAGGTACATGGCTAATCAGTGATCCAGGTCTGTCAGTTTCCAAAGCCCTGCTTTTAACCATCATGCTGCATCTCAAGTATTATGAGGTATTGTTCCCTTTTTACAGATGATAAATCTGAGGCTCAGAGAGGTTAGGTCACTTTGCCTAACGTCACCAAACTAGTAAATAATATGATTTAAATTCTGGTAAGCCTAACTCCAAAGCCGGGGCTCTTAAGCCATCTGCTCTGTTGCCTTTTTCGACTAGAGAGATAGCCTCTGCTTGCTCTGCCATTCTCCACTTCACCTAAACCACTGAGCCCTGCTTCTCTCTGTACTGGGGTGTCTAGACAGGTGGATGAGCTGCAGCAACCGCCAGAGCTGAAGTTGGAGCCAGAACTGGAGTCATTGGAGTTGGATCTGGGGCTGGCACCAGGGACAGAGTCAGGGCTGGGCCTGGACTTGGAGCCGCTGCTGGAGACAGGGCTGGATCTGGGGCCAGCCCTGGAGTCCCCTCTGGAGCCCGTGTTGGAGCCCACACTAAATGAGGTGTCCCAGAGCGTCCCAGAGCCAAGCCCAGGACCCAGACTGAAAGAGGAGCCTCTTCTAGCGCATATTTCACAGCCAGTGCCAGAGCCGGATTTGCCCCATGATCTGAGACACTTGAACACTGAGGAAATGGAAAGTAAGTGATGAGGGGGAGGGTATAGCTCAGGGGTAGAGTGCATGCTTAGATGCTTAGCATGCATGAGGTTCTGGATTCAATCCCCAGTACCTCCATTAAATATAGACAAACAAAAAAACAAACCTAATTACTCCCCCCACCACCAAAAAACCCCAGAAATTAAGTGATGAGATGCGGCTAGGGAAGAGGGGACACATTCCCTTTCCCATCTCCCCTCCCTCACCCATTACAGAAAAAGGCTGTGCTCTAAGCTCCTCATTGGAGAAAGGCTTATTTCCCTGGGGTTGCTTTTATTAGGAAATGTACATGCCTTCCCTTGCCCCACCTGAGTGCCCTCTCAGGCCAGGCCTCTGCTGCCTTCCCCCCACCCCCCTTTTTTCCTGCTGGTTTGGGAACTCCTTGCCTAAGATCAGGGCCTTACTTTTTCTCTGGACTATCTAGTCTTCAGGAACAGTATGAAGATTGATGAAATCATGCCAAATGGTGACCCACTGTTGGCGAGCCAGAACAACATGGACGAAGCTTCCATCTTCCAATCCAGCCATTTCTACACGGATGGGCCCCTGATTCCTTCTGACTACTAGGAACTACGTTTCTTCTGTTATCTCCTTATGTTTTGCCTATCCTACCCCTCACATCATGAGGATGTGAAATCAGGCATGTGCCCCTTCAAAGCTGGATTAACCCTGGGATTTGGAATGAGAGGTGGACGCATAATATGGGTAAGGAAGAGTCACCAATGAATCAGAACAGATGTTGGCCATAGTTCCAACAAGGATCCTGGAGGCTGCCTGCTGTGCTGGGAGGTATAGGGATTCGGGGGCAGGCCAGGACAGTTCAGAGGTACTTGGAGGGCTCAGGGCAGTGGCTTTTTAGTATGGAAGGATTTCAACATTTTTGTAGCTGATAAGGCTAACCTGGTGCACACTTCGTCTTCCTGGGATGCCCTTTCTGCTCAGAACTTCTGATCCTGTAGTGATTGGGACTACTGTCTTTGGTGAAATATATACTCTTGGCTAAGAAAGCAGGGAAGGAAACCCTGGGTCAAGGAGCAAGAGGGCCACACTTCGGAGCCCTGCTTCCTAATCACAACCTTCTGTGATCTCATTCAACTTGCTTAGCCATATAGGGATTAAGGCCAAAAAGATCCCATTTACTCTATATCCCAGGGAGTCATGAGGAAAGATCCCTCTCCACCATAGCCCTGCAGAGTAGAAGGCTATATTTTGTAGTGCTTTGGCCCTGTTTTTCCATTTTTTCTTTTTCCCAACAAGCCTAGAAAGTAGACTCAGATATCCACATAAATAAGTCTTTATTGAAAAAAGTACATAATTCATTATAAATATAATAAATAATCCTCCTCCCCAAACCACTACGAGGATCAATAATCCCCAAATTTCCCTTCCCATGTAATAAATATTCAACCTTGTCCTAAGGCAGCATCGTAAGTCAGTCAGTATTGGTAATTTTTCAACAGAGCAAGTCCCCATAAAATTACTAAACTGATTAACTTGTGGGCTCACAGGTGTCTAGGCTGATAGATTCGTTGTAGCATTGCTGAGCCATGGAGGTCTGGGTGCCACCCTTAAGCTGTTGGATTTAGGGGCTCAGGGTTGCTGCTCCATGGGCAAAGACCCGGGCAGCTACAGCCACAAAGGCCTGGAGGCTGCGAAGGATCTTGAGGCGGAGAAGAAGACGCTGCCACGGCTGGCTGGGACTAGGGCTTGGAGTCTGCTCAGTCTCCCAGTGGTGACCCTCAGGCTGAAAGGACACAGGACACAATCAGAGAGGATTCTAGATCCTTCAACCCCCAGGCCCTGACACCTGCAAGCCCTCCCCACCCCAGATCCCTAGCTCATACCTGCAAGAGTTGCCTGAGGCCCAGCAAAGAGGCATGAAGCTGGCCCACAGGGCCATGGGGGAACAGAGAAGCCTCCCCGGTGAAAATGTCTGAGCCCAGCAGCTTCTCGTAAAAGACCAGGCCTTGGTGGATCCTTTGCAAGCAGGACTGGGCAGAAAAGAAAGCCATGAAAAACACCAGATACCTTCTAATCACTCTATTTACCGAAGACCCATCTGATGTTTGCCATTCTTAGGCATGGCTGACACCTGAATATTTGCGTCCTCACAGAATTCATATGACCCCCAGCATGATGGCATTAGGAGTTTGGACCTTTGGGAGATAATTAGGTCATGAGAATGGAGCCCTCATGAATTGGATTATTGCTCTTATACAAGAGACCCACAGAACTCCCTAATCCCTTCCACAACGTGAGGTTACATGAAGTCTGCAACCTGGAAGAGGGCTCTCACTCAGCCATGCAGGTACCCTGATCTCAGACTTTCAGTCTCTAGAACTGTGAGAAATAAATGTCTCTTGTTTATAAATTACCCTGTCTGTGGTTGGTGGTTATGGAAGGCTGAATGGACAAGGACAAATACAACTTTTACAAATTCACCATGGTGTCCAGTTCTGTCCCCAGTCCCCTCTTCCTTGTGGCTCAGCCTCATCTTAGTACCTGACTGTTGTCCCTGAGTCCTTGGGGATCACAGCCATCCCCACACTGGATATGGGGGACACCATTTGTAGTTTCATCTTCTCCCTCTTCTCTTGGTAGATCCTGGAATGGAGGAGGGGGTAGAAGAATGAAGAAATAATTACTTTCAAACCCCACCTGGATTCTCAGGCCCTGACTCCCCCTGGAACCCAACCCCCTTGTCCTCTTTTACCCCTTCAACCCTCCAGCTTCCACCCCAGGCCACAGAGTCTTCCACTGCAGCCTTGGAGAGTTTGGATGGGCTCCTGTTTGGTCCCAGAGGCTGCCACTCACCACATGTCCCATTGGCAGATGTGCACTCCAGGCCAGCGTGCAGAGCTGCTGTGAGAGCTGCTGGCCCTGAACCCAGGCAGGGCTGTTGCCCTCCGGCACAGCCCGGCCCTGAGTGGTCCAGGGCAGCACCAGCAGCAGCAGCATCACAGCTCTGCTTCCCAACATCTTGTTGCCTGCTTCTCAAATCTGGCTGGCTCCGTGCCTTGCAGTCCCTGTGGAATCTCTATTCACTTCCCCTTGCTCTGAGCCTGATTCTCTCTGTTCTGGTGTGTCTCTGGTTTGGTTCCCTCTGTTGTGCACCAAGTTTCTGAGCTGCTTCCTGTAGATTTTCTCCCCTTGTCTGAGTCTCTTTTTAAGATCCCTGCATTGGAAGACCCGCCCTTTATACTAGCAGGTGACTCACAGCAGGTGGGATTCCCCTCCCTGCATCATCCCCCTCCGTGGGGAGCCCAGGTATGCAGCCTCAGTCCCAGGGGAAATGAGTCGTGTGGTTGCTGTGGCTGGAGGCCTGGGATGAGACTTATGTGTAATGCTCTCCAGGAATCTAAGTGGCTGCGGGGTGGGGGGGGGGGTGGAGTAGGAGTAACGAATATTTAAATGAATCAAGTCTCAAGTTCCTTCCTGTTTAACCTTTCCCTCATCTTTTTGCCTCTCAAAGCTATATTCTCCCTCCCTTCAAACCAACTCTGATTTCCTCACCTCCTCCTGCCTGAGTTAAAAACCAAAAGAGAAGCATTCATTTATCTCGCAATAGAATGGCAAGTTCAGTTTGGAATGAAGTTTGGTTCCCACCTGATGCCCTCAACCTAAGAAAAAAGGGGCTTCTTTTTCTCTGTTGGGAGCGTTGTTTTTTCCACTAGGAGAGAATGGATAAGAAAACACTTTGTGAACTGGGAAGCCACATAAGTTCAGCATAAGGTATTATTGCTCCCTCACTTCAGGTCTCACTCTGGAGGCTAGAGGGCTGCTGGAGAGAGAGCTGTGGCTAAGAACCAACTGATTCTTCAGCCTTCGTGGCTCAAGTGTCATGGGCTCTGTGGGATTCAGGTGATTTTGTGGGGGTGGGGAACACCAGTGTAAGCAAAGGCTAGAAATCCAACTTAGATACTTCAGCACCCAGTCCCTTCCCCATGGCTAGGAAGTCTGGGAGTTCTGCGTAGTTGAAGGTGCACAGTGTCAATGACCCTGGCTGGTCCTTTAGCCTGTTGCATCCATGGGTAAAATCCGCTGACACTGATTTCATCACCATCCCTGATGCAACATTCAGTGAAACAGCTGAGAGTGTGAGGTCGGGTGTGGGAGTGGAGGGTGGTCTAAATCTGGGACTGCCCCAACCCCAGTGGAGGGTCCCAGGACAATTTGGACGTCAGAATGAGGCCATGGATGACCACACAGATGGCTCCCAAAGCCTTCCCAAGAGGTTGACCCTTTTTCTCTGAGAAATTTACCCTTGATAGAAGTCTTCCTTCCCTTAGGACTATGTAAAACTGCCCAATGAAACTTCTGATTCAAATATGACTCTGTGGTAAATCCACTCTTTGGATAAACATTTCCAGCATCAGAGAGGTTATCTCAGTTTGAGTGAGAAATGGTTTGCCTCTTCTTACATCGGTGGATACACGCAGAATAAAGACATTGGAGGTGGGGTGTGGGAGGGGGAAGGGGAGATCACCTCACTTTTGTATAATGTCTTCCATGCTTTTACCACCTCTGGTTCTCATTCTGGGAGCCCTTTAGGATAGGAGATGGAAGGTGAAAAGGAGGAGGAGGAAGTGGAGCCCTGGGGGATGGGATGAGAGGGACAAGGGTGAGTTGGAGGCACGGGGCTTTGTTTCACTTCCTGGTGCTTAGGGAGCTGGGTAGGAAGCAAGAGTGGTGGGGCGACTGTGGGACTGTTGTGTGACAGGAACTACTTCCAGGACTAGATCTGACCTGAAGCTGCAAGGAGACCTTGACGTCAGCAGGACCTCAACCGTTATGCAAATTACATTGACAAGACACTCCCATGCAGGCCTTTCCAGCTGGATGTCCAGATGCTAAATCCAGCTGAAGTTTCCCCAGGTGGTTAAAATTATGGCTTATACCCAACTCTCACTTTATGCCAAGTACTTGATTTAAGCACTTTTCACGTATTAACCCATTTAATTTTCACAACCACCCAGTGAGATAGGTACCATTATTATCCCCGTATTACAGATGAGGAAACTGAGATGCAGAGATAAGTAACTTGCTCAAGATCACAGAGCTACTAAGTGGCCAAAATTATACTGCAGATTTCAGAACCTGCATTCTTGGTCATTCCATTATATTGGACTATGTGAGGCGACACAGCATCTTAATAAAGCAGCTCATTTAGCCCAGGTATCCTTGGTATCTCAGGCTCTGTTATTCTCAGGGTGACGTCTTTCTTAATTTGAGACTTCAATATGGACATTTCTAAAGATGAACTGGCTCTGTCTCTCAGCACTGGTCTTTTTGGGAGACTTTAAATCTAGGGACCTGTGAAGTCAGCTGAGTTTGAGAGACCTTCTGAGTTAAGCTGTTTCTCCATCTATGATCTCTGAATAAGCCTAAGACCTGTCTGAGTCCTGGAAATTTAAATTATTGGATTCTTTTATGAAGGTCTATTTACCAGTCTTTATTGAGAGAGAAATGCTTTAAACTGTATCCTCTATAAGGAATTCCTTTCACCAAAAAGGCCCTCTCTGTGGCCTTTAGAAACTGAGCTAAAAAGCCCCAGAGACATCTAACAACCTGGATCTATTCCAAAGCAGTTCAAGCTCAGAGCTAGACTCCAAGAATTCCTCAGAGTTAGTGTTGACGCTAAACTTGTAAGAGCTGGAGGAATGCAAGTATCTCAATTTGCCCTTCTCCGCCCCTCTGAGGAATAACGTCCAGCTCCACGAGCTAGGGGAACTTGATAGCTGAGGATTCCCGTTCCCTGAAAATATTACCGGGGCCTCTAAGGAGGGAATAATCACAGATGGGAGTTTCAGACCGTAAAAGATGCATCTACTTGGGCCGTGTTAGGAGGCTGCCTCCCGCTTCCTTTTTTCTCTCCCATGCTTGGAAATGATAGGAAATGCCGGCGAGTTTCGGGGGTAACAGAGACTGAGGTGGCGAAGCGCTCACAAGAGCACCACAGGAAGAGGGGGTGGACTGGGCCATACTGGGAATACCCAGCAGTCGATTCCCAATGCTTTGGCTTGGGCTCCCCTTATTCTAGTTTCTAAAGCTATAGGGAGCATGAAGAGTTGGTTTCCAAGCCTAGGGCTAATTTTGTTCAAAGGAGGCCTAGAAGAGAAGAGGTTACTGTCTAACGAGACCAAACACGGACAGAGGCTGACTCCGTTTGTCCTCAATTGCGTCCCGTAGCTCGTTTTTGCCCAGCTTCCGCGTCATACGTCTTCTCGCGGGGCGGGGTTAGGGGGTGTTTGCGCGCGCGCGCTGTACCTGGCTCCTTCCGATTGGCTGAGGTGAGCCCCTAGCCCTTTCTGATTGGAAGCTGTCACTGGGAGTGCGCCCTCTTTTCCGTCGTAGAGTTTGGTTGAACCTGAGGCGCGGGGGAGAATTGGGGAAACTGGAATTTCCCGCGGAGCTGACGGCGCTTGCTCTCCCCCTACTCGTTTTAATTCCACGCGCTCCAAAATATCCGCCATGGAGAAATCTTGGTAATGACCCAATCCCCGTAAACATCCCAGGAACACATCTGACCCCTACCCTAATCCCTCCTCTCCCCGCTGCCGCCGGGGGAGAATTATGGGTAATTGATTTTTCTGGTTCCCCAAGAGAATTCTGGGTAACTAGCTATTTCCATCACGTCCCCCCACCTCCGCCCCAATTGTGGGTAGATGGCCATTCTTATTTTCCCTTGGAGAATCCTGGGTAACATTGCAGAGGATTCTAGGAAACTGACTTCTCTTGTACTCACCTCTCAACCACCCACCCCCACCCCTAATTCTGGGAAACAGGCACTTTAGCTCCCTCTACCTAACTCCTACCCCTGCAGTTGCTGCTCCTTCCACTGTTGGTTCAGGAATGAACCAGGCAATGGGAGGCCTGAAGGGAGGTGAAAGGGAAGTCAAGGATTAAGTTAGCTATGGGGTGGTGGGGAGTACAGAGTGCCTAGAGAAGAGGAAGGGGCAACAGTTCTACCTCTACCCAACTTCCCAGCCCCTTCCTGCCTGCTTCATCCCCTGCTTAGCATTCTCACATCTGCCTGCTTCATCTCCCTCCTGCTGGTAAAACCTAGAACATACTAAATACAAGTACCTCGTCCTACCCCTGACTCAGCTACCTCTTTCCCTTTGCAGGTCAGGATGTCCATTCTAGGTCCACTGGTGCCATCCTGCTGAAGGTTGGGTCAGGCATCCAAAGGGGCTGTGGCAAGGGAGGGTGTGACACAGGTCTAACCTGCTGCCATCATCATCATCATCATCATCATCATCATCATCATCATGAACTTCGAGAGCCTGGACCCTGGACTGGCAGAGTATGCCCCGGCCATGCATTCTGCCCTGGATCCTGTCCTGGATGCCCATCTGAACCCAAGTCTGCTACAGAATGTGGAGCTGGACCCGGAGGGAGTGGCCTTAGAGGCTCTTCCTGTCCAGGAGTCAGTGCACATAATGGAAGGTGTCTACTCTGAGTTGCACAGTGTGGTGGCTGAAGTGGGTGTGCCTGTCTCCGTCTCCCACTTTGACTTGCACGAGGAGATGCTGTGGGTGGGAAGCCATGGGGTAAGAACTGTACCCCTTTGTAAGGTCTGAAAGGAGATGTTGGAGGTCTGTTCTCTGGTTTTAGCCCAAGGACAGCTGCTTTGCAGGAAGCCAGAACTAAGTTGAGGTGACAAGAATTACCTGGGTCTCTTAAGTCAAGCCAAGAGGAGGGGAGTGGAGGGAGAAGGAGGGAGTCATAGGATCCAGAGGTGGGTTACATAGGTGTTCTTATTCAGAAGGCATCGCAATTCTACCGCAATTTGCCCATTCCATGCTTTGATTTATCTTGATAACCATACCCATCAGTTAGCCTATAGCCATACAAATCCAGTCTCTAATGCTCCTCCTCTGTTTTCCATTTTTATAATTATATAACATTTAACACATATTTCTGCAACATGGAATCATTTTGTCTTCTCTGGCTGATTTTAATGTCTCTGAGAGCAGTTATCATTGTTAATTTTTTAAAATGTGTATCCATATTGCCAGTTTGCTAGGGAGCGCAAAGATTTTTTAAGAAATAGCATGGTATCCTTGGTTTATTAATTTACCTACCATACGGTGTGAATTGTTTTTCCATTGGAAGCAATGAAGTTTTTTGGTAGTACATTCATTTCAATAGGCAGTGTCTACTGCTAGGCTAGGCCCAGGGAATAAAGTGGGAATAAAACATAATCCTTGCCCTCAAGGGATTCACAGGACAATGGGGGGTGGGGGGAAGAAAAACATGAACAGATAATTTTATGGCATTTAAAAGAAATTAAAGTGTTTCACTTAATAATTATGAATTTAGGATTTAAACTAGTAAATACCAGTGTGAAAATATGTACTGGGTGTTGGTGAGCATAGCAGAGGATCAGAGGATCTCCAGAAGGAAGTGACACCTGAGCTGAGTCTTGAGAGATGAGTAGGAGTCAGGTCAAGAAGAGGGGGAAATGCTCTCTTGGCAAAAACAGTGGGATAAACAATGATTCCCAAGGTATTACACAGCAGGGTGATTGAAGAGTGTGGGAACTACAAGCAAGTAGGGTTTATTGGATGGGAAGCTGAAGCTAAAGAGTTAGACATGTCTTCATTCAACCAGTGCTTTTTGAGTACCTAATAGGTGCCAGACCTTGCTTTGGGGTCTAAGTTTGGAGTAAGCATTTAGAAAGGCAACAAAAATACCTTTATGATACATCAGGTGTTGCTTAATATCCTTAAAAAAATAAAGTGGATTAAGAGGGTTGAGATATTGAAAGGTGGGAGATGTTGCTATTTTAGGTAGTTGGTCAGGGGAGGTCTCTCTGATAAAGTCATATTTGAGTAGAGACCAGAGTGCAGGCCAGGATGTCTATTTTAATCCCGTCTAGAAGGGAGAGAGGAACCCATGCTGACTTCTGGGGGAGAACGTTCTGGAAAACCTCATATGCTGTGTTAAAAGAGCTTGGACTTGAGCCTTCAGTCCACTGAAGATTTTTATCCAGAATGGCAAGGTCTGGTTTGCATTTTGGGTGGAGTGCTGAAGTAGCAGTATACAGTTTGACTTAAGGGGGATGGGTCAGGATTCAAGTCAGTTTGCAGGATATTGTAGGAATTCACATAAAATACGATGGAGGCCTGAATGAAGCACTGTAGAGATTTATTCATGAGAACTGATTTGGGAAATATTTAGGAAGTAAATAAATAAGACTTAAGTCAGCTACCAGTGACTTACTCCTGGGTAGATCATGGTACCATAGGGAATATAATTAGGAAGAATTGAAATGGTGAATTTGATTTAGGATGTGGGGAGTTGGGGTTCTTATGGGATATCCAAGGAGAGATGTTTGGTAGGAATTTGGATGTGTAAGTCTGAAGCTTGAGGCAATGGTTCGGGCTAGGGAAGGAAATTAGGATTCATCAGCTTTAAGATGAATGGTTAAAAACTTGAGATGGGGTGAGATTACCTAAGAAGACCAAGTAGAGTGAGAAGATAGTGGGCTGGGAATAGCCATATTTCAAGAGGGGTCATAAGGGTTGCACATAAGGAGAAGGTATGAGCTAAGAGTCAGGAGTGAAACCAGGAGTGAATGATGTCATAGGAGCCAAGGGTGGAATGAGTTTCACATTCTCTCTGCTGTAGTCTGACCCACAGTATACACTTGCCACATGGATTTAGACTTGACTGTGGAACATAAGAAAGCCAGCTGGCCAATAGAGGATTGGACCTGTGTCCTTGACCTTCTGAACACTGTTATAACCAACTGAGCCATTAGCTATTCAGCAGGGTCATTGTGAGGATAAAATGAAGTAGAGTTTACAAAAGTACTCTGTAAAGTATTAAACAAACATAAGATAATATTATCAGTGTCGTTATCACTAACATTGGTGCCCAGCCTTATACCTTGGTCACTGCCAGCCAGAAAGGCCAGGCAAGAATGGAGAAAAACTGAGCAATGTCCAGTCTCTGATTTGTATCTGGGATGGCCCTTCCCCTCCACTCAAGTTGTCTCATCTTTTCATCCGTTACAGGGCCATGCCACTTCATTTTTCGGCCCAGCTTTGGAGCGCTACTCATCCTTTCAAGTCAATGGCAGTGATGACATTCGGCAGATCCAGAGCCTGGAGAATGGCATCCTTTTTCTCACAAAGAACAACCTCAAGTATATGACCCGTGGGGGTCTCATTATATTTGATTACCTGTGAGTGGCTTCTCACCTCTGGACTGGGAAAGAGGGTCCCTCATAGAGTGGGAAGGCTAAACGACTGGAAACTTGTGAGACTCTGGCCCGTCAGCTTTTCCTTTCCCACAGGCTGGATGAGAGTGAGGATATGCACAGTCTCCTGCTGACTGACAGCAGCACTCTGCTCGTTGGTGGGCTGCAGAACCACATACTGGAGATTGACCTTAACACTGTCCAGGAGACTCAGAAGGTACACGCAGGACCCAGGGCCTGAGGTTGTTAGTGGGGAGTATACCCGGGCTGGAATCGCCTGTGATGTGTGTGTGACCTTTCTGTTCCTTTGGTCTGTGGGAAGAATCATTCTCACTGGTTCCTTCCGCTTCCCTCCCCAGTATGCAGTTGAGACGCCTGGAGTCACTATCATGAGGCAGACAAATCGCTTCTTCTTCTGTGGCCATACATCTGGCAAGGTGGCGAAGTTCCATTTTCCCTCCCACCATAGGACCCTGTTTCACAGATATGTGATTGGGCTCTGTCTTTCCCTCAATTCTGGGGCTTTAGTTGGTGGGGTGGGAGGAATGAATTGAGTTCCTGCTCAGTCATGTTACACTATAAGATTATCTTCCAACCTGATGTTTTCTGTTGTGAATGGGTACCTTGGAGGCAACAGGATAAACGAGAGTTCTCTTTAGGGTCCCTTCCAGCCCTTGGCTTCTCATTTTGCCTTTTCTGTGCTTTAATTGCCTGTATTCTAGAACCTTAGTTCTTTTAGTAGGAGCCTCACAGGGTTAGGTAGATGTCAGTTCCTCTTCCTGATAACAGCGTTGGCAGATAACCAAGTTCTCAACTCTTCAGGTTTCCCTTCGAGACCTCCGTACTTTTAAGGTGGAGCATGAATTTGATGCTTTCTCAGGGAGCCTGTCGGATTTTGATGTGCACGGCAACCTGCTGGCTGCCTGTGGCTTCTCCAGCCGCCTCACCGGCCTGGCCTGTGACCGTTTCCTCAAGGTGTATGACCTGCGCATGATGCGTGCCATCACGCCACTTCAAGTACACGTGGATCCTGCCTTCTTGCGCTTCATCCCTACATATACCTCTCGTCTTGCTATTATCTCCCAGTCAGGTATGAAGGGGTTGAAGGAGCGGGTAGAAGGCGCCAGAGTATACTCCCTGGAATTTCTCTGTTGGAGAGAAAGTAACCTTTCTGAGAGGTCTCAGGGTCTCACTTAGATTTGCTCAGAGATTATAGCTTTTATTTTCTCCCTGGGTGTGAAGAACACAGGAAAAAAAAAAAAGGTGGAACAGGCAAAACAACTTCAGAACTGCCCTTTGCTGGATAGAAAATCTCCCTGTGGTTTATGGGAAGGCATCAGATAATATGTTTTCCTATCTCTAAGCATGGATTGGGGGCCTGTCTTTTCTTGATACCAGGAGAAGAGGGTAGGAAGGGCATAAAAGGATGGCTCCTTTTCACTTTCCAGGGCTCAGTGGGCTTCCTCCTCCCTCCTAGGGCAGTGCCAGTTTTGTGAGCCCACAGGCCTGGCCAACCCAGCGGACATCTTTCATGTGAATCCTGTGGGGCCTCTGCTGATGACGTTTGATGTGTCAGCCAGCAAGCAGGCCCTGGCCTTTGGGGATTCTGAGGGCTGTGTGCACCTCTGGACTGATTCCCCTGAACCTTCCTTCAACCCCTACTCCCGTGAGACCGAGTTTGCTTTGCCCTGTCTCGTGGACTCACTGCCTCCTCTGGACTGGAGCCAGGACCTGCTGCCTCTTTCCCTCATCCCTGTCCCACTCACCACTGACACGCTTCTCTCCGATTGGCCTGCTGCCAACTCTGCTCCGGCTCCCAGGTTGTACCTCATCTCTGGGCCCAAAGGAGGGGGGGTAGGGGAAGGGCTGAAACACCAGGATTCTCTGTGAGCTCTGTTACTATCCTACTTCTTTCCTTATTTTTATCAGGCTTTAGTGTTTTCTTTTTTTCTGGCCCCTTGGGGATTGGGGATTGGATGGGCAGACACCACTACCTTCAAGCCCTAGAACTGTACTGCATTACAGGCGAGCACCCCCTGTGGATGCAGAGATTCTGCGCACCATGAAGAAGGTGGGCTTCATTGGCTATGCGCCCAACCCCCGCACCAGGCTGCGCAATCAGGTATGTTCAGGGGGGAAGAGGCTCAGCCTCCACCTCAACTCACTGGCATTTCTGTCTTTTTCCTTTAGTAGTCCTCAGTAGTTTTTTTTAGTCAGTCAAAAAAGATTTTTTTGAAGCTTATTGAATTGAAGGTACTATATGAGGTGTTAGCAAGGATTCAGAGACTTAGATAGGGTCCTTGCTCTTAAGAAGTTCAGTATTTGGTTGGCAAAGATAAGGCCTATCCGTAACAGAAATTACTTACTCTTGTTAAATGCTAAAGGAATGTTAGAAGCATTCAGTGCCAGAGCTATTTAGAGGGAAGATGCTACTCTGGGCTAGAGTGGTCAGGGAAAGCATACTGAAAGAGGTGGATGTTGAGCTGGCAAGGTGAGAGATGGGTAGGTAGACAGTAACAGGGGAGCCTTTCAAGATGAGAGAATGGTGTTAGTAAAGGTCTCAGGAGGCTTAACGTCAGGTGCATCTGACGGGGACTATGCTGGAGCAGCTGTTAGTATTGGGAAACAGCAAGAGATGAAGTTTGGGAAGGGCCTGATTGTGAAGCCTTGAATATGGAAAAAGTGATGCAGCAGAAGGGCCATTCTGGGAGGGTGAGTTTGGTGGTGGTATGCTGGACAGAGTGAATGTGGAGGCCCAGTGTGGAAGCCATCGCCGTGGTCCAGCTGTGATGAGATAGGGCAATGGCAGCGGGAATGAAAAGGAAGCAGTGGATGCTGAAAACCCGTGAAGTTAGAAGGTTTAGGACTCAGTGACTCTTTCAATGTTGAGATAAAGGTGGGGGGAAACCAAAGATGATTATACAGCCAATGAGGATACCTCTTTTTAAAAACCCTAGATTCCTTACCGACTCAAGGAGTCCGACAGTGAATTTGACAGCTTCAGCCAGGTCACTGAGTCACCCATAGGACGGGAAGAGGAGCCACATCTCCACATGGTCTCTAAGAAATACCGCAAGGTGCTGGGGGATACCAAGGAAGGAGCCCTGGGATGTGGGGAAAGTTTCCCAGGGAAGGAGAGTCATATGGTAAAGGATTCAAGGCCTCATTCAAGAAGCCTTCACCTATCACTCAACTCAGGAAGGAGGTTTTGGGGAAGGTTATGGCTACTGCAAAGATTTAAGGGATTCAGAGGGTATCTTCATCTTGCTCAGACTGTTTCTGCTTCAGGTGACCATCAAATACTCCAAGCTAGGGCTGGAGGACTTTGACTTCAAACACTACAATAAGACACTATTTGCTGGGTTAGAGCCCCACATCCCCAATGCCTACTGTAACTGCATGATCCAGGTAAGCCTGGGTCTTCCTGCGGCTTGAACATGCCTACTGCTTTTCTTCTTCCCTGTGGCCCACAACCCTTACTCTTTTTTCAGAACCCCCAACAAGCCCACTTTAGCTTCCTTTACCATTCTTTCTTGCCCCATGGTCTTCAGGTCTCCTGTAAACTTTCCTTCTTCAGTGGACTTCTGCTTTGTGTTCTCCATCGGCTTTTCTTTTTAAAATTTTTTTTGAGGGAAGTAATGAAGTTTATTTATTTATTTACTTGATGGAGGTATGGGGATTGAACCCAGGACCTCAGGCATGCTAAGCATGCCTCTACCAGTTGAGCTATACCCTGCCCCCCCCCCCCCCGGCTTTCTTAACCTTCCCATCCCTCTTCCTCTCTGCACAGTTGCCTGCATCATTTCTCCTGCTCTTACCTCCAGGTGCTCTATTTCCTGGAACCTGTTCGCTGTCTAATCCAGAACCACCTTTGCCAAAAGGAATTCTGCCTGGCATGCGAACTGGGCTTCCTCTTCCACATGTTGGACCTCTCCCGAGGTGACCCTTGTCAGGTCAGTGCCTGGAGACCTGGGACAATAAAGCAGAAGGGAGGTGGACAGTAGGCAGGGCAGCGCTCTATAAATGGTCACAAAAGAGAAAATAACCCTTTTCCACCAACACACTTCCTGGATTCCAGGGCAGTAACTTTCTTCGGGCGTTCCGCACCATTCCTGAGGCCTCAGCCCTTGGTCTGATTCTGGCTGACTCGGATGAGGCTTCAGGCAAGGGCAATCTGGCCAGGCTCATTCAGAGGTGGAATCGCTTCATCCTCACTCAACTGCATCAAGATATGCAGGAGCTGGAAGTACCCCAGGCTTATCGAGGTGCTGGAGGCAGGTATGGAATTGGGACAGGAATAGTTAAAGCCATTGTGACAGGCCCCTCGGTGACTTTTGGGTCTCCTAACTCCCTCAGTGTGAATATACTGCCCTCCTCACTCTTAGCAGCTTTTGCTCATCGGGGGACTCTGTCATCGGGCAGCTGTTCAGCTGTGAGATGGAAAACTGCAGCCTCTGCCGCTGTGGCAGTGAGACCGTGCGAGCCTCATCCACCCTCCTCTTCACACTCTCCTACCCTGAGGGTAGCAACAGTGGTATACCCCGCAGCTGGGTTGGGGAGGCTCCCCCGAATGTCCTGTAACATCAGGGAAAGGGTGTTGGGGGCCTAATGGTGGATACAGGGAGGACCTGGAGTGAAGCATTCAGTTTCCCCTCAGATAAAACTGGGAAGAACTGTGACTTTGCTCAGGTGCTGAAGCGAAGTATCTGCCTGGAGCAGAATACACAGGCCTGGTGTGACAACTGTGAGAAGTACCAGCCCACGGTGAGTGGGCTGTTGCACTGGACTAGAGTCCTGCCATGTTGGGGACTTGGCCATGGTCTCATCTGGGACTGGCTGGGTCAGCACTGCCATCCAGAGATCTGTGGGGAGTGGGAAGAACCCTAGTTTGAGGATACAGATTCAGGCTTACCTGTTTCTGTTGGGGTTTCTTTTCCTATAGGCTCCCTGCCATTCCTCGTTTGTTTTATTTTCTCAGATTCAGACCCGCAACATCCGCCATCTGCCAGATATTCTTGTCATCAATTGTGAGGTGAATAGCCTGAAAGAAGCTGATTTCTGGAGAATGCAGGCTGAGGTAAGGACTGGGGCTGGAAACAGACCTTTAGGAGTACTTTGTAGTTTTCTCCCTCTTCTGACCTCCATGTATGATTGATGCTCCTGAGGAATTGGATATTTTCTCCTTTGTGTTCAGGTTGCCTTCAAGATGGCAATAAAAAAGCATGGTGGGGAGATCTCCAAGAGCAAGGAGTTTGCTTTGGCTGACTGGTAGGTTACTGTCTGTGGAGCACTCACAGGATTGAGCTACCCAGTGGCTCCTCTTGTCACTGGCTAGATCTCCTCAGGACAAATTTCTAATTCTTTTATCCTGATAGGAAGGAACTAGGGAGTCCAGAGGGCATGCTGATGTGTCCCTCCATTGAGGAGCTGAAGAATGTCTGGCTTCCTTTCTCCCTTCGAATGAAGATGACTAAGAACAAAGGGCTGGATGTTTGCAATTGGACTGATGGGGATGAGATGCAGGTTGTTGAAAAACTGGGAAGAGGAGGGGGAATGAGGGAGAAAAGTTCGGGGCAGAAGCAGGGCAAGGGGAAGGTGGAACTTAGTATAGGAAAAAAGAGGAATAAGGCCTAGTAATTCACCAGTTGTGGGCTTCTCCAGAGTGATTCAGTTCAGGGTTGGGAGTCACAGATGGGCTAGGATGGAGAGTCCCTACCCTGGTCCCCTGTCCCCATACCCCAAACTCCCTGTCCTCTATCCCCCTTCCCCTTCCTTCCCCAACCTTAAACTTAGCTTAGCAGCCTGGGTACCCCCCTCACAGTGGGGCCCAGCCAGGGCAGAGGAGGAGCATGGTGTCTATGTGTATGACCTGATGGCTACTGTGGTACACATCCTGGACTCACGCACAGGGGGCAGCCTGGTGGCTCACATCAAAGTTGGAGAGACCTACCACCAGCGCAAAGAGGTGAGTGAGGTAATACAGGGCAGGGACACTCCTGGTGATGGCCACAAAGGAGTCCCAGGTCTGTCCTTATCTCGAGTCTGAGCCAGAGTGGTTCAGCCATCACTTTGGTATCAGTCTTTCTCTGTATCTCCACAGGGCGTTACCCACCAGCAGTGGTATCTCTTCAATGACTTTCTCATTGAACCTATTGATAAGGTTAGTTGTAACACATTCCATTCCCCCTTTCATCTCCCCCTTTCCTAGCATCCTCATCCTCAGTGCCCGAGAATGCCAGGCAGATTCAGGAGGGAGGGATGGGTCCTCAGTAATAAAAAGCATTAGCAGAGCTAAAAATAGTACCTGAGTCCTGTCTTCTCTCTGACTTGGGAAAGAAGGGAAAGGGGGCATATATGTAGGCTACTGAGTGCTTTTTCTCTTTTAGCATGAAGCTGTGCAGTTTGACATGAACTGGAAAGTGCCTGCTATCCTTTATTACATCAAAAGGAATCTTAATTCCAAATACAACCTGAATAGTAAGTGGTACAAAGTAGACCCAAGGGTGTGGGCAGTTTAGATTTGTCTTCAGGAAGAGCTCTGAGAAATAGCTTGTTAAGATTAGGATTGGTAATCAGTGTTACCAGGTAATCAGTTTCCAGGTAAAGAGATTCCTGCTTCTCAGGGCTTAAATTTAGAAGCTGGAGATCCTGAGGGTGTATGGGAAGAGGTGATGGAGAAGAAGTCTGATCAGAATGGCTAAGATTATGATTTTGAGCCTAGCCATTCCTATCCCCAAGTGTAGGTCTCTTCTTTTTTTGGCAATAAACTCATTATTAAGTCCCTTTTTAGTATCTTTAAACCATAATTTCTCTGTAACTTTATTTTTCTGAATTTTCTAAGCTAAAGTTCAAAGTGAAAATCTTATTGTCTCCTCTCTGTTGACTTTTGTTTTCTCTTAGCATATTTCCTGATCAGTTTCTGATTTGACCTGTTCCATCTATCTCCTCTGTTTGTCAGACATGATCTTTTTACTCACGTGCTTGGATTATTGAGGGAACACAGTGTAGACCTGGTCTCTAGTCAGACGCTCTGGCTTCCCTCCCCTGGTCCCTTCCCTTTCCCCAGCTGTCTGTCTTCTGGATTCTCCCTTCCAGTCAAGAACCCTATTGAGGCAAGTGTTCTACTGGCTGAAGCCTCACTAGCACGGAAGCAGCGGAAAACACATACTACCTTTATTCCACTGATGCCAAATGAGATGCCACAGGTTGGGGACCTGGTGGGCTTAGACGCTGAGTTTGTCACCCTTAATGAGGTAACCAAGACCAAAAGGGTGGGGTGTTGGAACAGAACTCTGAAGATATTAGGAGTCATAAGCATTTCTCTGATTTTCTTACTAAGTCTTTCCACGTAGGAGGAAGCAGAGCTGCGCAGTGATGGCACCAAGTCTACAATCAAGCCTAGCCAGATGTCAGTAGCGAGGATTACCTGCGTTAGGGGCCAGGGACCCAATGAAGGCATCCCCTTCATTGATGACTACATCTCTACCCAGGAGCAGGTATTAGGATGTTGGAGGTGCAAATGAAACAAGCCCTGTGCTTATACAGGGTGCCCTAAAACCCAGGGAAGAGTGGCAGGGGGAACTGTGCGCCTCGCCTCCTGGACGACTTGCCCTTTTCTCTATCCCTAGGTGGTGGATTACTTGACTCAGTACTCGGGGATAAAGCCAGGAGACCTTGATGCCAAGATTTCCTCTAAGCACCTCACAACTCTGAAGTCTACCTATTTAAAGCTTCGTTTTCTCATAGACATTGGAGTCAAGTTTGTGGGTCATGGTCTGCAGAAGGACTTCCGGGTTATCAACCTCATGGTTCGGGCAGGGCTTTTTTAAGAGTCTTCTTTGCATGTGGTCCCTCCAGGGTATACATCGTGCATTTGGGGAAATGGGAAATTATAGATCCCCTGCCTTCAGCCTCTTACTCTTTTATCCCTGGCAGGTGCCCAAGGACCAAGTCCTTGACACTGTTTATCTATTTCACATGCCCCGAAAGCGAATGATTTCCCTGCGATTCCTTGCTTGGTACTTTCTAGGTGAGTTGCTCTGCCCTGGAGGCCCTTGTGGTGCTCAGGAAGAACATAAAAAAGTATAACAGACCAAGGGGAGCAGGGAGGACCCTGAGTTAGTGGTGAGAGTTATTAACGGATTTAATTAGTTTCACGATCCCTTCTCTGCACTAGGGATGATGTGTAGCTCTTTCTCGTAAGGGCAGTCGGGTTTTTTATTACAGTTTATTGAGAGTTGGGGATGTGAGTAGAGGACATGTTCTTACCTCCCTTTGCTAGGTTCCAAACTATTCCGCCTCTACTTCCCCCAGACCTGAAGATTCAAGGGGAGACCCATGACAGTATTGAGGATGCCCGCACAGCTCTTCAGCTTTACCGAAAGTATCTGGAACTAAGCAAAAATGGCACTGAGCCTGAGTCCTTCCACAAAGTGCTCAAGGGCCTTTATGAGAAAGGCCGAAAGATGGACTGGAAGGTGCCTGAGCCTGAGGGCCAGACAAGTCCCAAGAGTAAGGCCTGGGATGGGACAGGGGAAACTAGACTAGGGGGTTTTGATTGCATATGTGAAAATTATACCCACCATAGTAAGAATGACATGATGTTAACAACTGTACTACCCCAGCCTTAATATTTGTAAAGCACTTAACACTTTACAAATCACTTAATCCTCTCAAAATTCAGTGAAACAGATTTTATTATTGAAATTCTCTATTGGTCCTAACCTCCTCTTGCCCAATTCTGAAGTGTTTGGAGCAGATCCATGCCCTTTTTTCTCTTGCTTTTTTCCTTTATAAGTAGTATCCTAGGTGCTTTTTCTCTGCTCACCTTAAGAGTCAATGCTTTTGGTTTTGCCTCTTGACAGATGCAGCTGTCTTCTCCTCAGTGCTGCCGCTCTGACCTCATCATCTCCCAATGAACAACTCCCTCTCCCTTCAATGTTCTGTGGCCCAAGAACTGGGAGATGGCTTCCCAAGTTGGCTATACCCTGTCTACTTCCAGAATTGGACCTGCTCAGGGTCTACAGATGGTGCTATTAATAGAACTGGAATGCAGCAGAATTGTTGCAAAGGGTCTAGGAGCCAGATTCCTTTTTCATCCTTTGCAGAATAGTGGGCGAGAAACAGTCTAGAATTGACCCAGATGGAAAATAATTAGCATTCTTAATAAATATCCTGGGTAATTAATACTCAGGCAAAGAAGCTCCTGGAACCAAAACTTTTCAGTTCCTACTTAGTAAGTACTGAAGTCCGAGACAATGACATGATACAACAATAGTTCAAGACCTAGCTCAAGTCTCTGCCTGAAGGATGCCTGGAGGGGCCAACATTTAGGGTCTTGGTGGCCCCAGCAAACCAGTGTTGCCAACATCATCATTGCCAAAAGGGCCTTTGGGTCCTAGACTAAGCTTGGCTGTTGGCTTCACTCCTGCTGACAGCTGAGAAGCATCTGTCTTCCATCCACTCTCCTGTCCTAAGTCTTGTTTTCTTGTTATTTTTTTAAAATTTTGTTTTAAACTGCATGTTTTATAAAATAAAACCAAAAATATTATTACGTGTCATCTATCTCACTAGAAACGTGCCACTGTGTGGTTCTCTGACTTCAGCCCTCATCTCCTTTGTGTTGGCGTTACTACTGGTAAAAAACACTAAGGCTTTCTTTCAAATTTACACCTAGAAATCAAAGTAAAGCTCTGGAGTCCAAAGTTAAGGATTTTGAAGGAGTAGAATTATGTCTCTCCTGGGCAGTGTTATGTCTTTGCTGTGGCAGCGTAGAAGCCTAAGGTCGGATTCTTTTAAGACGTACAGTATGGTTTCCCTGTTAAATGTGTAAAAGGGGAGTTGGAGAAGCTGACAAACTACAGGTCCCAGGACATCTTAAAACCTGTAGTTACTACCAAAGAATTGTGTGGTGCTGCGGTGCTTCCTGGGAGATGTAGTTTTCTCGGTACTGAAACCAGGGCTTCTCAGCGGCTAGCAGCGCACCTTTCTTTTTGAAGGTCCCAGCCCACCTAGACTGGCAAGCGCGAGCTTGACAGCCTCCATGCACCACGTCGGGCTCTGTCCCTGCTTCAAGCCACTCCTATTCTTCAGCTGGCCCCTGGTGGTCACGTGGAGCTGCTCGCCACGCAAGTCTGGGTCCTGAGAGCCACCGGGGTCCTCGCTGCCTGGGAGCCGCTCCTAGGCTGCCTGTTCGCGCGAGAGTTTGGAGGGGCGGGCTTGGGGTCGGTCTTCGGTGTGGGGCTCATACTACAGCGCATCCAAGCCCTGCTTAGCGGTCCGCTTAGGGTGCGAGGAGCTGAGCTGGCTCAGGCGGTCTCCGGGGCACCCCGCGTCTGGAAAGCGCAGGAGCGCTCTGGAGAAGCCTGGACAGCCCCGCTTCCCCGCAGCCAGGTGGTAGGGTCGGAAGCTAAAGTGAGAATCCGGCTGTCTTCCAGCGCCTGGGCCACAGCGGCGGCCCTGGGAGCAGAGGTGGGACGGATGCGAGTGGCACTGAGGGTCGGGGATGGACTGGAGCGAAGGCAATGGCGGGGTCTTTAGAAAGGGGGCTGGTCCGCATGGGGGATAACTTATAGGTTGGTGTTAGGGATGCAGTAATCTTCGGTGCTGGGTCCAAATAGGCCTCAGTTTTTGAGTGCTCTTCGCCAGTCAGCTACCTCGCTACCTCCTGGCCAGAATCATCTACTCTCCTTGCCAGCAGCTCCTCTGTGCTTGTCGTCCTTGTTAAATCGCCAACCACCGATCCGTAGCTGCCACATAGGACTGTGAGTCCTAGGCAGCCGACGCCTAAGTACTGACATCTAGGGCCTCACCTGTCGACGTAGTGTCTGGGGCTGAGCCCCAATTCCGGGCTTGAGCTCTCACCCACCGCCCCTGGGAATCCGGGTCCTTGAGCGCCAGAACAGAGGAACCCCTTTGTGTCCCGGCTATTTCCTGGAAAGTAGAGCCAGATCACACTGAGGCCTTTGTAGGCCTGGGGGGGAGGGGGGGCGGTAGGCAGCAGGGGAGAGTGGAGCCGGCTCCTCACACCTATGCTTTATTTCAATCCAAACCCAGGTGGAGCAACCCCATTACGCTAAAGATGAAAGGCTGGGGTTGGCTGGCCCTGCTTCTAGGGGCCCTGCTGGGAACTGCCTGGGCTCGGAGGAGCCAGGATCTACACTGTGGAGGTAAAGGCACGAAAGAAGAAATGGGAGGAAAGGAGGTGGGGGAGAAAGCGCCTTGAGAGGGCATGGGATCCAAGACCTGAGAAAAGGATGAATGGAAATCCCTGGGTTGATTCTTTTCTCCACTCCCTCCCCCCCCTCCCCTTGCACCAGCTTGCAGGGCTCTGGTGGATGAACTAGAGTGGGAAATTGCCCGGGTGGATCCCAAGAAGACCATTCAGATGGGCTCTTTCCGAATCAATCCAGATGGCAGCCAGTCAGTGGTGGAGGTAACTGTGACTGTTCCCCCCCCAAAACAACTCAATCTTTGAATGAGAACTTAACTGATTAAAGAGGGACCTTAGTTTAATAGAAATGAAGAAAACATTGACCCACAGAAGTGTCTAAAAGATTAGGCTGTCTCATTTGGAAAAGGCTGGAGGCTTATAACCTATGCACTTGCTTCCTGGCTCCAAACCTTAATACTCTGTTTCTGCTGTAGAAGTTGTTAGCAGACAGGGAACCTTGATTAGCCCCCTTATTCATATCCTTAATCCACATGACTTGTGTTTTCACTACGGCAGTATGGTATACATACAAACATTCGTTCGAAAAAGAGGTAGGTCTTATCCTTATATTTAGGAAATTTATTTTAGTTGAAAACATAACACACATGACATAAACCTGTACCTAGTGAGCATCTGAGAAACGTTATGGTTATGATCCTTGTGAAATGCTTTAATAGTTATCCTCAAAGCCTGCACTACCTCTCTAATGCTTTCCCACTGAGGGCAGGTATTAGTCGCATTTCAATACAAAAAGAAAATCATTACCTTACATCCCAAAAAATGAAAGGAATTCAAAAATTTTTTTAAATGAAGGGAATTCAAATGGAGAGAACACATAATTGACTAGGGTTAATCAAAGAGGCCGTTTATCTATAATTTGGAGCTAATGACACCTATTTTATTTTTGAGGCTCGTGTAACAAAGTAAAATAAGATCATATATCAGAACTACACAAATCATACTGTTTTTAAATTAGGGGAGGCTTTTTAGAATAGGTTGGTTGAGCTAGATTTGGAAGGAAAAGTAAGGAAATAAATTACTAATGTACAGAGGTAGAAGAATGTGACCCAAGGCTGAGGACATTTCTAGGTGCCTTATGCTCGCTCAGAGGCCCACCTCACAGAGCTGCTCGAGGAGGTGTGTGACCGGATGAAGGAGTATGGGGAACAGATAGACCCTTCCACCCACCGCAAGAACTACGTGCGTGTAGTGGGCCGGAATGGAGAATCCAGTGAACTGGATCTACAGGGCATCCGAATTGATTCAGACATCAGCGGCACCCTCAAGTTTGCGGTAAGCTATGGGAGTGGGCAGCTGGTTCTTGGAAATTAGGGGAGTTATTGGAGAGCCCAAGTGGAAAGTTGGGTTAATGTCTTTGTCCTCCTCTCTGGAGGTGGAGACCAGAGGCTTCCTCTTGTTGTCCTCTCTTACTCGTTTCTCCCTTGGGTTGACAGTGTGAGAGCATTGTGGAGGAATATGAAGATGAACTCATTGAATTCTTTTCCCGAGAGGCTGACAATGTTAAAGACAAACTTTGTAGTAAGCGAACAGGTAAGCTACTGCCACTTTACCTCCCATCCTCACAGCCCTGTGGAACCTGGCACATTCTCTAGCGTGTGTCCCACCCCCACTCCTCCAGTACCCTCCTAACAACACCCCCCAACCTAATCCTCTGAAACTAGCTCAAGCTTCGACTTCCATTACATATGGCGTAGAAGCCTGGGTTGTTTCTCTCCCTTCTCTGTCAGCTTTCAGAATTTGAGGCTCCCTCACCTGAGATACAAGTGAGAGGACATAAGAATGTTTTCTCGTTTAAAAGCACATGCTCTGAAAAATGGTGGGGGGGTGGTGTCCATTTGCTTTGAAGTATTTTTCTTGATAGTGGCATATATCAGTATGAGAGTGGCATTTTCTTTCAAACTGTTATGTGCTATTTGCAGATCTCTGTGACCATGCCCTGCACATATCGCATGATGAGCTATGAACCACTGGAGCAGCCCAGAATGACAGGCTTGATGGATCACCCCCAGGAGGGGAAGAGGGTGGCAATGCCTTTTATATTATGTTTTTACTGAAATGAACTGAAAAAATATGAAACCAAAAGTATGAACTGTGTTGTCTTTTCATGCCCAGAATTGGCCCTTACGTTAGGCTTGAAAATAGGGGATTCCAGACTGGAAAGAAAAGAGAAGGAAGAGCTTTGGAAACGATGTAGCACAACGGTAGGAGGAGCCTGAAGCTCTCATTCTTTTGCCATCTGAGATTCCTGCTGGACTCACAAACTAGATAAGCATTGATTTGGTGCCTATTCAACATAATGTGTTTAGAGTCTAATTATAGCAAGAAGAGGAACCTCTATGAATAAGCTAGGAAACATAAATAAGTGTATGGTAGTATAGAATTCTAGAAATTTCTTGTATTCATCCTGATGAAACATAAGGTAAGACAGAGCTTCGTCTTGAAGGAAACAGATCATTCTTCCCTCCCTGCCCTTCCAGATGGAGGGATCGGCAAGAGCAGACAGGAGGGAGCAAATGGATGTGATCAACTCAGCTGAAAAGGAAAGGCTTTGTCAGATAGGGAGAAATGAGGTAAGGAATGGTATTTAATGAAAAGCCTTGCTTGGTGGCCTAAGCTTTCAGATTTGATGCCAACAGCAACACTAAAGTATACATTTTATCATCTCCATCACTAGGCATTGTCAGTCTGGACCATAAGTCTGTCTCCACTTTTTGTGGGTAGAGATTCTGTACTGGGGCATAGGGATGAAAATATAAAGGATACCTTCTCTGAGGAGCTTCTCAAACACTCTCATGCTGAGGTGTGGCTGTCTCAGGGTTTGGAATGGAACATTTCGGCCCCAGAAAAGCCTCAGGGGGAGAACACCTGTTTTTCAGGTTTATTCGATTTCAAAGACTTTTTAAACTAAGCACTTTAGAAGCTAAAGGGAGCTTGGAGGTCATCTAGTTTACCTCTGCAGATTTTACAGATGAGGAGACTGAGACCTAGAGAAATCATAGGTCCTGAAGTTCTATATTTAGTGGCAAAACTGGATCTATAAGTTAGTGTTCTCAAGTGTCAATCTGATCTAATATAGCTGTGAAGTAGCTTCTCCTTTAAGTCTTTTTTCCTCCTAAGATCTTGCACTAAGCCCTGGCACACAGATTGAATATAGTCACAAAGCTTTCTCATACCACAAATCCCTGTGAAACCTAACAATTAACTAGCCCAGGGTAAGCACCCTGATGTTAGTTGACAACTAAACTCAGGGTCTGGTGCTAATTCCTTCTTCTCTCATCAGTCATAAGAGATGCTGTCAAATAGTTTTCCACACTAGCTGTTACTAACCTTTATTTCTTCTGTGATGCATGTAAATAATGTTCACATGCTTCATATCCCTGTGAGTATACCCAGGATTCTGTCCATTGCCTGCTTGGTGTCTAAAAAGTTCTTACTCTGACACCAGAAAACTTACCAGAGCCTAAGTGAGAGTGCTCTTATAGGGACCTTGAAACTTTTAATTTACAAAAAAGCAAATTATTTACAAGTTTTAATAAATAAAACAAGTTTAATACTAACCAGTAATAAATTACCTGGGGTACACCTCACTGGTTTGGCAAGGTATAGCTGTTCAGAACTCTCCAGTCACTGGGACACAGGCATGTCTCATATAAGGAAGAGTGGACATTATTATCCTTGACTTGATCCTCAGAAAGCCAGGAGGATATACTTTGCATATCTTTTAATTCATATCCCAGGGTAGCACAAGGAATCCATGAATTTATCTGAACCTTTCTGGAGGCTCACTATAACAAATTATTCTAGTCCAGTATTTGGTAGAGCATACACTCAACCTTGCATATCTGGTTACACCTTAAGTTCTAGATGCCTTCTAAATGAGTTTATCAGTAAAATGTTAGAATTTAAAGAAACATTCCCAAAGACAGTGTTAAATGAGATCCAGGTGTGACTAGGAAATTGTATATGTGAAAACCTAGTCCTTTAAAAATAAGTTTTAGAGGATTTTTTGCTGTAAAAAGGATTCAGAACAAGAATAGGATTCCTTTAAATACAGAACAAAGATGAGCAGCAAGGGGAAAAGAACTAGTATATGATAAATACTCAGAACAAGCACATACACACACTTAGTTAATTGTTACAACTCTAAGAAATATTAGATGTTACTCCCATTTTACAAGTGAAGTAACCAGGCTCAAAGAGGGACGGGGGAGCCAAGGCTTCAATCTTATTCCTAGGCCAAAGGAGTCTCCATGTAGTCCCCAGTGGCTATATAAAGTAATACTTCTTTTATTTCTTTGAAAACTACCTTCAAGTTTGAACATGTGTTCTCTGAATCTAGTAATATACAGTAAAAAAAAAGCACTATGTCCTCTTTTCAGTCATTTTTCCAGGCTGATTATTCCCTGTAAGAAGTCCATTCTACCTCCCTGGTCATTTTAGGTGCTAAATGTTTGTCTCTCCTACTTTTATTACTTGCATTCTGGGAGGGTCACCATTTATCATGTATTTCAGGTATGAGGGTACAAAGGTTTTACAGGATGAATAAGACTATAGTTCCTTATCTTTTAAAATATCGTTAAATATAGCAACACACTGAACTGATGTGCCAGGAGATAGTTAACAATGACTCAAAAGTCCCCTTCCTGAATTGCAGCTGATTATTTACAGTCATCACCATATAAAGTAGCTAGTAGTTAAGATACAGCTTCTGGAGTAAGGCCAACCTAGGTCTGAATTCTAGCAATCCAGTAGCAAGCTATGGCCCTGAGCAGGATACTTCATCTAAATCTTGGTTTCCTCCTCTGTAGATATACTAATATTACCTACATCCCTTAGAGTTGTGAGGATTAATTAAGATAATGCATGTACCACATTCAAATAGTATCTGTAAATATTAAGCATTCAATAAATTTTAGCTATTACCCATTAAATAAGAGTTTGGTTTACTGATAATGGATTTAAGTTTAGGCTGCATTCTTCCACTTATCCTTGGCCACTAGGGGGCACCGTTGCCTCTGTCCATTTTTAAGAGGTCATCCCAAGGTCAAGATGACCTCAATTCTCAGCCTTCTCTCCATTGCCCCTTCCAGTTCTCAGGCACTTAGTTGTATTTGGACCTAGAGCTCATTTGGCTGCTTTATGCATGTTAATCCTTCTTTCTTAACTTTTTCCCACCTCCCCAGGTCCCAGCCATGTTCAGAGAAACTCTATGCCAGCTCCTAGGAGTTTCCATTTAGTCCCTTTGATCCCTAGGCTTTCCCATTGGCCTTATACCACAGGATGCCAGGACTAAATAGCTTCAAAACAAGTCTAAGAAAGTCCTCATGACACTAGGCTCCAGGACACTGTGAACATTATTGTTCCCCACTCTTACCCCAATCACTAGGACTCCAAAATAGGTTACCCTTATGGCCACTCAGTAATATCCCTTTGGTAGCCTCACCCTGAGAATGCCTCCTGTCTCTTAGGGCACTGGAGTTCAGTCCTCTGGTCTGCTGGCTAGTCTCTGGTTAATAGATGATTAACCAGAGAGAAGAAACAAGGCCAGACTATTCTAGGGTTAGGAGGAAACCCTCTGTGAGATCCTAAATTGGGAGCAAATATTGATCAGTGGAGCTTTGAAGTCACTGAAGAGATAGCTGAGGTCAGTGCTCCTCTGGGACACTGCTTGGCTTCTCTTTATGACGTTCTTTCCTGAAACCTACCGATCTGATCCCAAGCCAGAGGAGCATTGGTTCATAGGTGTAAAGCTGAGTATGAGAAAACTTGGGAAGGAAAAATGGTGTCCTTCTTTTTCCAAGTTCAAGCTATAAACTAGGTTCTTTATAAGGTCTATCTAAACCTGGCTTAGATGGTACTGAGACCTCTGAACTTTATTACTGCTATGTGAGGAGATAAAAGGACTGTTCACTTGGGGCTTGGGTTTGTAGATAAGGTGTCCTGGTCCTTGGGTTAGTTCCCCTCTGTCCTTGGGTCAATGGAAATGTTAGGCTTAGGGAGGTAGAAAGGTCCTATGGTCTCATCTACCCAGAGGAATTAATGAAGAGTGATTTGTAAGATCACTTTAGTGCCATGGTTCATTTAATGGCCTCTAGGGAGCACAGGATAAGCGTGTATAGAAGATAGCCAAGTAAGTGGAAAGGTCCAGAGGCCCTATGGGAGTGACGGGAGTGATGTGACAAGAAGGGAGGGTGCCTAAATGCCTTATTTGGGATGAAGTGTTGGTCTGCAACTCCTTATCTTATGGCTAGATACGGGGTGGACTGGCTGTATGGGGTTATGTGACTGGAGTGACAGTGAGACTAATGCCCAGGACCCAGAGGCTCTGGCCTGTGCTGGAAGCCTTCATATTAAGAGGGCATTTGTAAGACTTGGATTTCCCGGCACTAGACACACCAACTGACAGCTGGATGGATATTCAAGCTACTGCCTTTGCTTTCCTTCTCTGCATACTGGGGTCTGTTGGTATCTATAATACCATGGCTCTACTTACCTCAAATGATCTCCACCAAGTAGCCAACTCTGGCAACACAGCCTGTGTCCACATGATGTCACCTCTCTGGCCATTAAGCCATTGACCAAAGACATTGTTCAAAACTGCAGGCCAAGAAAGTAGGAGGAACGGGCCATGATCAGTTGCCGTGATAGTATATTAAGGGGTTGGCTTCCGAGAACCTTCAAAGGTCGAAGTCCTTGAGGCTTTTTTCTCTAATATCCACTTCAAATTAACCCCACGTGTGTTAAGGGCAAGGGGAAAAGCCTAAGAAGGAAGTTAACTGAGTTCTCAGGCAAATACTTAACCACCTACACGCTCCCCTCGGCCCATCCACCCTTAATTAGCCTCCCTCGGACGGTCCAATCCTCCCCGCCACAACAGCTGTCAACGGCTTAGGACCCGCCCCCCACGCACACTGGACCAATGGCCGAGCCCGGGGCGAGTCCCCTGAGAGGGGGCGGGAGTGCGTTCCGGGCGGTAGGCGGGGCCTCGCTGAGGACCCCGGGCTGGGCGCCGCTGCCGGCTGGTCTACCCTTTCCCTCAGCCGCCTCCTTTCAACCTTGTCCCCCAGTCGGCGCGGCCTCTGGTGCGGCGGCGGCGGCGGCTCCCGTTCCTGCCGCAATTCTCTTTCCTCCATCCCTCCCCACCAGATCCCCGAGTCCGCCCGCCATGGCTTTACTCACTGCGGCTGCCCGGCTCTTCGGAGCTAAGGTGAGCAACTAAGGGACGCAGTGCGCCGTCTTAGGGTGGGGCTGAAGCGACTGCAGGCCCTCAAGCGCCGGGGTCTCCCTCCCCTACCCAGGCGCACCCCAGCACGCCTTAAAGGGGCCCTGCGCTTGGCTGGCCGCCAGCCCTGCATGGAAGCTCCCAGGGCCATGTGCTTCGCTGGCCTTCCGGCCCCAGGGAGTGAAGTGAGCGCTGCCCGCCCCGGCATTCGGTCTTGGGCGTGTGGCAAGGCTGGACCCTACTGTCACCCCACATGTCTAGAGTGGAAGGGGGGGCGATGCTTGGCCTTGGAAAGAGAAGCAGCCGCCAGTGGAGAACATAGGTGTTGTTTCATTGGAATTAGGGAAAGAGCCTGTTTGGAAGAGGGCGCGGGGGTGAGAGAAGTGGCAGGGGTGAGCAGGTCTGCTCACTCTATCCCTGGACCAGAGAGCTAGAGCAGTGGCTAATTTCGGCTTCTGCTTTGTAGAGGGGGCCTTGTCATTTTCTGAACTGCCTGATTCCATTTTTCCAACCCAGTTGTTTAAGCCTTTAGTGACCAAGCCGCAGCAGTTCCTGCTAGAGGAGTGTGACTGGGGTCCTCTTTGTCCTTGGGACTCTTGTACTTTTAATATATAGGAGGAGCTTGGGTGGGGTGGAGCAGTTGTGTAAAACCTGCATGATTATCACATATGATTGGAGAAAGAACCAGAAAGGTTGTTCCCCCAAACTGCTGGCCAATAAATGAAGATACTGGGCAGGAGACAGTAATTCCAAAGTCACATGACCGGCCCTACTACTTGCTCACTCAGGTTTTACTGTTCCTCTTAAGTCTACTCTACTCAGAAGAGATTCCTCTTATTCTTTGGGGCCTTCTACTTGACTTTTGTTGCCGTTGGGATCATAAGAATATTGCTGCAGATAAATGGTGCTATCAGTTTCATATGCCAAAATTGTCTCTGGGTAACTTGGCTTTTTAAAAGAAAAACTGCTGTGCTGAAGGAGTCCCAGTCCTCTAATCCAAGCAAGGACAGTCCCACAAGTGACCTTGACCCCTTCAAGGAACCTACACTTTCTCTTCTGCAGACAGATTAAAGCTGCCAGCACCTGAAAGGAAGGAAAGGAAAATCTTAGAATGGTTTTGGCTTACTGTGTATTATCTTGCATGGTTGGCAGATAAGATGAAGCCTGGGGTTCTTCCAGGCACCCAGCAGCAAGGTGGAGGCTGATCACTTGGGAGATACTTGTCTTACTTGACTGTTGTTCTCCTGCTGCCAGGGAACAGGATAAGGAAGCCTCTTGGGAAATGAAGCAAGTTCTAGACAGTAGTTTGGCAGAATAGGGGAATACTATAATTAGCTCATTCCAGAGCTTCTAACCCTACAGTGGAGTTTGAAAAAACCTTTAGAATTTACATTTGATTTTATTTTGTCTCTTAAGCCTCTGGGGAAACTCAGCTTTTGGGTTGACAGGGCTACCTAACTGGAGAATCATTATTATTTTGTTTACTTTCCTGTTAGAGATAGACCTGAGGATCCCCGAAACCTGTGTATTGGAAGCCGTCGGAAGGCTTTTGACCCTTAAAGCTAACAAAGCCCCACAGACTCAGGAGTGGAAATTTCCTGAGATCTAAGCAGTATAGCCAGGATACCAAGAAGCCTTTCAGTTTGTCAGCATTGCTAGCACCTGCCTGAGCTTTCCAGATCAGCCTGCAGCCTAACTGGTACTCTGTTTTACTTTTGCTGTTAAGCTAGGCTTTGTAAGGGAAAAATACCTGGAAAAATTGACCCCTGCCACTTTGATTCTCAAGGTCAGGTGTAGTTTCACTTTCCTGAGAAATTTTTTTTTTAACCTTACTAGGAGACACAAATGCTAGTCATTGTTCTATTGCTCCACGCTACCTCCTGTCAGGTAATTTAATGAACACCTGAGTTGGAGAGCCCCCCTAATAAAGAGCCTTGAGATTATTTGACTTCTTGTTTACCTGAATGAATTCCTACTATGCAGTGGCTTTAGTATTAGCTGTGGGTGCCTTAGCTTTGTGCTGTAGATACTGTCTTTTCACAGGGGACCTGGATTGGGAATTGGAGAAGGGCCACCAATTAACTTATGGATTCTTAACACCAAAGTGGCTTAACCAACCCTAGTTCCATCCTGTACCATTGAATTGTTCCTCCAAGCTAGGATGTGTGATAACGTTGAGTAAATCAATCCAAAAGTGTTTCTAGATTATTTCTAGACTTTTTCAAGACACTTAAATTAATACCCATGATTCTTTCACAGCAGACTTGTACCACTCACAACATATCCTATATAAAACCTAATCTGAAATTGGGTTCATCAAAACTGAGTCAGTTTTGTCTTGTGAAATGTTAGGCTTAAAGCCCAAAACTTTTAAAGGTAAGAACTCAAATCTCTTTGCTTTCACTTTGATTACCAGCCTACCCAAAGTAATGGCAGTTCTTTGATGCTTACTAGATGGACCAAAGATGAAAAATGGAGAATAAAGTGTCATCGTCATGTGCTAGTGGTGCGATGATTGCGTTTGTACTTCCTAGTGGTCTTTAGTTTGGTAGCAGATGAATGCATGGGTGTGGGGAGGCATCGAAATGAGCAGTTGTGAAGGAGATAATCAGAAAACGGGAAGGCTGGCATTCCTAGTTCTTAGAATCCAAGTGGGCAGAAGGCAGGAAACCAGACTTGGTGGGTCTCCCTAAAGCCACAGAGTAATTCCTTCTGCCCTATTTTCAGTGCCTTATGTGATAGATTCGAGCAGGATTTGAGTGAAATTTAAAACAATAGTGAGGCAACTTTAGTAATAGATCTTAGGATCTGACGAACTTTCACTTATTCCCTCAGCTGCCCAAGTTCCTGTATTTCTTTTAACGTGTTATTATTTTTAAAGGTCTGTAAGGTCACAGTGGGTGTCATCACCTGAGGTGTTTGTTTTCATTGCACATTCATAAATCCTGTCTTCACATTCTGATTCAGCAGCAAAGGTGGGATGGGATCTGAAAACTTGTATTTTTCAAGCACCTCGGTTGACTGACAATGCTTGGTGATCCCCTTCTGTTGAACCAGTAAAACCACACGCAGTCCTTTTTGTTTGCAGCTGTATTTAATGTATGTATGAAGCTTTGAATGTTGGGCTTTTTTTTTTTTTTTTTTGAATCAATGATTACTTTAAAATGACTTCATAAGTGATTATTTTAAGCAATAGTCCGTTTTAGTCTATTTTCTCTAGGTTTGTCTTCCAAGGCGTTTTTCCCCCCCCAAAATGCCTCAGGAAAAGTTTTTTGTAAATCCCTGAAACAAAGCATCGTAACAACTCCTAGTAGAAGTGAGAGAACAGTTTCTAGTTCCTGAAAAAGTAGTGTGGTGACAGATCATAAACACTTTATTCGCTACTGTACACTTGGTGTGCACATAATAAGTAGGTGTTCAGCAACTATTTGTTAAAGAACAGTAAGAATTTCTCTGAACATCAACTGTTTGATAAAGGACAGCAAAGAATAGTAAAGGAAAATAAGAACTCTTGATTCTTTTCTGAGGCTGAATTTGTGTCCTTGGCTGTCTTCCTCACTGAATAATCAGTGAACCTTTTGGGAAGGGTCTGTTAGACAATGAGAATTAGGTAGAATTATTAAGGAAACTCTTGTGAGTATGAAGGGGATCAGAGTATGAACTCTGAGGATTATTCTGCTCAGGCTGTCAACTGGCCTGAACGAGCAGTGCAGGCTGACTTCCAATATCACCATTGTGAGACAGTTCTCTGAGCTGGTTCTGGGGAGAGAGGAACCTTTGTCCTATGCATGTTCTTTTTCCCTTAATGCAAGTTGTTTCTTCTGCATTGGAAGGCTTTGTAGCACAAGATTTTTCCTACAGTTATTAGTGAATTATGTTTGCTTCATCAACTAAGCCAGTTCTGCTGGCTTGGCAAGCTCTGATTTTGTTTTATGAAGGAGGAGAAAGGGCTCTATTAAAATCAGGAGCATCTCTCACAAGTTTTTTTTTTAATTAAATTTTTATTGAGTTATAGTTGATTTATAATATTAGTTTCAGGTGTACAGCATAGTGATTTAAAAATTTTGTAGATTATACTACATTTTTTAGAAGTTTTTTTGGGGGGGAGTAAGGATTTATTTATTAATTTAGTTAAATGGAGGTACTGGAGATTGAACCCAGGACCTCGTGCATGCTCTACTGCTGAGCTATACCTCTCCTCAATTATTCTTCATTTATAAAGTTATTATAAAATACTGGCTATATTCCCTGTGCTGTACAGTATACCCTTGTAGCTTATTTATTTGATACGTGATGGTTTGTAATCGCTCAAGTTTTTGATGTCAGAGCTCCGGGATATGTGGCAGGACTTGTTCCTGAATGTGCCTAGGATGGAGGATCAAGGAAAATTTGGCTTTTCCCCTGTAGAGTAAGGATCCTAGATGTGGACAAATGATGATAATAGGCTAAGAGGAGTAAGGGAGAAATAACCTTATCCAAATAGGATTCTACTGTTTCCAGAATTTGGGGGAGAATGGAGTAGCTTTAATTGATTTTTGTTAAGTTATTTGGCCAATACCCTGTCCCAGAAATAAGTATTATAAGGAAGTCTTTTTTTAACTTTTTTTTTAATATAAGCAAGTTTTTAGCAGAATTTCCTGCTTGTATTATTTGTCTTTATCCTCCATTGGCCCTTTAAGATAGAGGTTCCCTTAATTATATTTTTCTATCCTAACATAGCGCATGTGAGAGCTACAGCCCACTTCTATCAATAACTCTTTTAGACTTGACCCTTGATAACTCCACATCCCAGAGCCTTTATATTCTACCCTTCTGCTCGCTTAACACTTTAGACCATGACTACGTCTCAAATTTTATTGTTCATAGGAATCACCTAATGAGTTTGTTAAACTGCAGATTTGTGTTCAGTGAGTCTGCGATGAGGCATTTCTGACAAGCTCCCAAGTAATGCTAATTCTGCTGGCTAGGCAGCCATACTGTAAATAGAAGGCTTTTGACTACTTTTACATATGTCCTTATTGGAGTCTTAGAATCAAACTTGGAGCTAAGTAGCCTGAGCATTACTAAATGTGGAGAAAGAAAGGGAAACAGTATTTAGTTGTTTTGCTTTGGATGTCTCAGTTACATAGGAATGGAGCTGGGACTAGAACCCAGATTTCCTTTCCTAATTCCAAGTCATGTGTTTGTCTCCTGCACTACTAGGTAAAGTTGCCCTAACTTGAATTTTTCCTATTCTAGCCTTTTGAGTGGTCATATCAATGAATTGCTGCCTTTAAAATCCTTCGTATTTCTTCAGTTTCTTCTAAGCTGCAGAGTAAGCTAAAAATATGACTAAACCTGACATCGAAGTGTGCTAAAAAGTGGCCATTCTATTTGATTTTCTATATTTCTTGTATAATAAATACAGAGCACTTGCTATGTGCCAGACATGGTTTTGAGTGCTTTGTAAATATTGGCTTGATTAATTCTCATAGCAGTCCTTTGAGGTAGGTACTATTATTGTTCTCATTTTACAGATAAGAAAACTAAAGCACAGAAAGGTTCAATGGCTAGGGTCACACAGTAAGTGGCCGAGAAGTGTAGTAGAAACAGAATATACTAGCTTTATTCTATAGCATAGAGCCAGCTTCTCCACAAACTAGCATTGCTTTGCAAATTGGAGATCTGGCTAAGAAGTGTTACTGTTGGAGATTAGGGACAGTTGAGATTAGCTTTCCTTAAGTTACTCCTGAGGCACCTCATTAAATGGCATAGCTGCTGTCTACCAAGGCAGTTAAGACTTTGCTGGTGGTAGAAGTGGGGTGATAGTTTAGTTCCAAGTTCTTCCTTAACCGTTGCCTTAAAGTAGTGTTTATATAAAAAGATCTGAGAAATGGCTGTAACTAAGCAGCAGTTGTAACCCATTTGATGCCCTTAAATGATGCTGCATTCTTACAGCCTTGTTAGGTAACCTTCTACATCCTTTTCTTTCTGATTTCTCTTTTTTCCTTTTCCTTTTTTTATTTTTTATTTATTTTTTTTACCTTAAGTGAAGTAAAAGAAGAGGGAAGCTTACTGATTCTAGCAGTTCTCTCTCTCAAGGGAAAAGACTGTATTTGTTTTATGTTTATATTGGTGGAAGAAAGACCTCCAGCCTGAGGAAATTTCTATTTTCATCTTAAGATCTGGCTCTCATTCTGTCTTTTGAGCTTTGGTAGATTTTTTTCCCATAAGATTTAACCTTAAACTATTCTTCTTACAATCTTTCCTCTTGCAAATGAAGCAGACAGCCATTATAGAAACCTAAAGATGGTTTAGAAGTGGACAAAATGATCATTATGAAGAGATTGCAACTTTTTTCTCTTAGATGATATGTTCCCCTATAGCCTTTTTAAAAACAAAACCAAACCACAGCAACCACCTACCCACAGTTAAAAGGTCCTGCTGAAGGCTGATGTGGTCTCTGGGAGATGGGACCTCTATAATAGGGGATCTGTGGGAGTATGGAATGGCTTGAACATGGTTAGGCCTGTAGAACAATAGTTTAAACCTATTCACAGGTTTTCCCTTGTTCATTTTTTGGTGACTAGTTAAAAAAAAAAAGAAAGTTATTTCTTGAGTGCTGGGTCCAGCCTCTGTTTGCCCCATGTAGGATGAACAAGCTAAAGGGCTATTTGTGCTGCATACTTTCTGCCCAAATGGTCCTCGGTGAGCTAGAGGAGATTCTTTTTTTTTTTTAATTGAAGTATAGTTGATTTACAATGTTGTGTTAGTTTTGGGTGTACAGCGTAGTGATTCAGTTATACATATGTGTATTCTTTTTCATTGTAGGTTATTACAAGTTATTGAATATAGTTCATTGAGCTATCCAGTAGGACCTTGTTGTTTATTCTGTATATAGTAGTTTGTATCTGCAAGAGGAGATTCTTTAGGAAGTTAATGTAAGGAGTTGTGAGCAGCCCTGGTTAACAAGTTGAAGCTTTCCCCCCTTTGTTTTAGGGCCATATCAGTTTGCTCTATGCTGTCTGAATTTAGCTTTGGGTTGATTCTTTTTATTTTTTTTATTTTTTTAACATTTTTTATTGATTTATAATCATTTTACAATGTTGTGTCAAATTCCAGTGTTCAGCACAATTTTTCAGTCATTCATGGACATATACACACTCATTGTCACATTTTTTCTCTCTGAGTTATCATAACATTTTGTGTATATTTCCCTGTGCTATACAGTGTAATCTTGTTTATCTATTCTACAATTTTGAAATCCCAGTCTATCCCTTCCCACCCTCCATCCCCCTGGCAACCACAAGTCTGTATTCTCTGTCTGTGAGTCTATTTCTGTCCTGTATTTACGCTTTGTTTTTGTTTGTTTGTTTTTGTTTTTGTTTTTTAGATTCCACATATGAGTGATCTCATATGGTATTTTTCTTTCTCTTTCTGGCTTACTTCACTTACAATGACATTCTCCAGGAGCATCCATGTTGCTGCAAATGGCATTATGTTGTCGGTTTTTATGGCTGAGTAGTATTCCATTGTATAAATATACCACATCTTCTTTATCCAGTCACCTGTTGATGGACATTTAGGCTGTTTCCATGTTTTGGCTATTGTAAATAGTGCTGCTATGAACATTGGGGTGCAGGTGTCATCCTGAAGTAGATTTCCTTCTGGGGTTGATTCTTTTTAAAATAACCTTTTTTCAAGGGCCTTTTCCCTTTTCAGTCCTCACTCCTGCCCTAGCAGAAAGAGGGGTATAAAATTCTAAAAAGGCTTAGGCTCTACTGAACTCTCACCTTAGGCATGTAGTCTTTTGGAGTTTATACAGTATCACTGGTACAAATGATTTTCAGCACAATCAGAGAGCAGTGCAGTCCAGTCAGCCGTCTGTATCTGCAGGTTCTGCATCCATAGGTTCAACCAGCTGTGGATCAAAATATTTTTTAAAAAATTCTGGAGAGTTCCAAAAAGCAAAACTTGAATTTGCCACCTGCTGAGAGCTATTTACATAGTATTTACAATTATATAACATTTACATTGTATTAGGTATTATAAGTAATCTGGAGGTGATTTAAAGTATATGGGAGGATGTGCATTGGTTATATGCACTTACTACAACATTTTATATAAGAGACTTGAGCTTCCAATTTGGGTGTCTGTTGAGGGAGAGGTCCTGAAACCAATCCCCTCTTGGATACCGAGGGATGATTGTAGTTACTACAAAAGATGTCTCTGGCCTTTTGGCAAAAGGAGGAGAGGTGTAGCCTTGCTCCACCATTAGTTTGTGTGCATGTGTGTGAGGTCTTTTTAATTTGCAAGGTGCTTTCACATCCATTGTAATTTAATCATCACAAGACAACCCTGTGAGATGTGTGGTGGATGTGTCAGCACCATTTTATAGATGAGGAAACTGGGGCTTACTTTGACTGTCTCATTTTATCTTCAAAATTATCTTGTGCAAAAAGGCAATCTCCTTGCCTAAGCCCTTATGATAAACTTGGTAGTAGTATAACTGGTTGTCTTTTTCAAAGGCAGTGTTGAACTTTCTCTTGCAACTCAGCAATCTTCACATAGAAAAACGTAGGCTAGCTACACTATTTATATTTATAATTGCCAAGATATGGAAGCAGCCTAGGTGTCCAACAACTGATGAATGGATAAAGAAGATGTGGTATATGTGTGTGTGTGTGTTTTCATATACACACACAATAGAATACTACTTAGCCATAAAAAAGAAATTTTTGCCATTTGCAATATGGATGGACTTGGAGGGTATTATGCTAAGTGAAATAAGTCAGAGAAAGACAAATACTGAATGATACCACTTATGTGTGGAATCTAAAAAATGAAACTAGTGAGTATAACAAAAAAGAAAAACACTCACAGATACAGAGAACAAACTAGAGGTTACCAGTGGGGAGAGGGAAGGAAGGTGGGGCAAAATAGGGGCAGGGGATTAAGAGGTACAAACTGCTATGTGTAAGGGATATATTGTACAGCATGAGGAATATAGCCAATATTTTATAGTAACTATAAATGGAATACAACCTTTAAAAGTTGTGAATCACTGTGTTGTACACCTGAAACTTACATAAAATTGTGCATCGACCGCACCTCAATAAAAAAAAATTCCTTTGGTACAGTGTGTAGGTGATAAACTCAGCTTTTGTTTACATGAAATGTCTTTATTTCACCTCCTTTAAGATTTTTTTCCTCACCTGGATAACACAGCTCTAGCTTGATAATTATTTTCTCTCAACACTTTAAAGATAATTTTCCAGTTTTCTGGTTTCCATTGCTCTTATTGAGCAGTCTGTCCACTGTTACATTGTAGATATTGTCTTCTCTGTGTTTTTTTCCAAGAGCATTTCAGGTAGGGTTGTAATAGGCTGCTTCCACCTGTGGGCTCTCCTAGACTGGTGAGGTTGAAGTGCTGCCAGAAGACCAGGTGCTGAAGAGACCTTCCCATCTGGGTTAAGTAATTGATCAGTTTCCTCATTTGCTTTTCTCAGGGCTACTCAGAGCTGTTGACAGCTAGCTTAGGGTGGACTAGGTACTTTAACAGCTGCCTCTCTGACCTTTCCTGTGTGCCTAACAAAGCCCAGCCCTGGAAGCCAGGTGATGTGAGTCTCTGTCTGGAACACTAATGAAGCTGCTTCCTCCAGACTGATGCCTCCTTCCAGATTGTTCAAGGCCTTTTACACCTTTTTTACTTCAGACTGTCCTTTGACACTAAGACGAAGAGAGAGGTTGCGTCACCGTAACTACTTTTTAGTACATAAGAGGGAGGACGATTGCATAAGGTTTTGTGTTTTCTTTGCAGAATGCATCCTGTCTGGTTCTTGCTGCCCGGCATGCCAGTGCTTCTTCCACGGTAAGGTTTGAAAAAGACGGCTGAGAGTCCTCGAGGCAGCCTGACCCTGGGATGGGGCGGGCAGGAGGGCTACCACCCAGCCTCTCATCATTGTTGTTATATCTGTTATTACTATTACTGTTTGTTTGTTTATACTATTACTGTTTTAAAATAGCCAAATCACTGTGAACGTGGTATGGGTTGTGGGTTTCGGCTGGAAAAAGTAGCTCTGTAATGTACTTCAGCAAAAGTAGCATTCTCTTTACTGACTATTCAAAGCATTCTGACCCATACAAGGAAATGCTGGAGCTTATGGTGTTCATTAGAAATTAAACTATTCTTTATAGTTCAGTGGCAGTAAGTACATTCACATTATTGTGCAACCATCGCCACTGTTTTCATCTTACCAACTTGAAGCTCTGTACCCATTAAACAGCTCCCCATTCCCTTCTCCCTCTGCCTGATTCTTTTACGCTCATATGTAGGGTAGTTGACCATATTTCCCTGACAGACAGGAAATCTGAGAAGCAAATCTTGACATACCTACTTTGTAGAAATCTAATTAATATTTTGATCATCACTTAGCCTCTACTTCTCTTTTTAGAATTTGAAAGACATATTGGCCGACCTGATACCTAAGGAGCAGGCCAGAATTAAGACCTTCAGGCAACAACATGGCAAGACAGTGGTGGGCCAAATCACTGTGGACATGGTAAGGTTTGTGGGGTTTTGGCTGGGAAAAGTAGCTGTGTAACGTGCTTCAACAAAAGTACCATTCTCTTAAGGTAGGGTATAGCTCAGTGGTAGAATGCATGCTTAGCATGCACGAGGTCCTGGGTTCAATCCCCAGTACCTCTATTAAAAAATAAATAAAAATAAATAAACCTGATTATTCCCACCTCCAAAAAAAAGAAAACCAAACAAAAAACTCCCCCTCCCCCCCCCAAAAAAGCACCATTCTGTCTTATACAAGGAAATGTTGAAGCTTCTGGTGTTTGTTAGAAATTAGATTATTCTTTTCTACAGATTTAATAGTTGAGCCTAACCTAATTCATGTATGGGAGGGATGAATGAAGTTTCTGTTCCTTTTCCCAACCCCTCAGCTGTTGGGGCCAAGGCTCTCTGTCTTTGAGTTGATGCTCTACTGACCATCCAGTTAAACCGCAGCTCTAGCAGGCCTTATAGAACAGCTTTAGGACAGCTTCTTCTCCAGCCTAAGAGTCTAAGCAGCTCAGATGATAATTTCACAACAGTGTTTAGCCATTCACCTTTGTCTCCTTTCCCTGCAATTAAACCCTTTCTGTTTACTTTGGTTGGTGGGAATGAGGGGATAAGAGTAGACAGGAGAAAAATTAAAAAGAAAAGGGAGCAGAGGCAGAAACTAATTAAAGATAGTGATTTCTCAACTTAAAAATTCATTTCCCATGTTAGCAGTCTTCCTCTCAAAGTTCCATTCTATAATAAATAAACTTCTCAGAAATCTTCCCCCAAAAGAAGCCTTGCAAGTCAGAGAATAAATCTCCTCTTCCAGATCCCGTGAAGCACTACCAGTCTCTAGCCTGAATTATTCTTTTTTTTCCCTTTTTTCTTTTCTTCAGTAGGGGAGGTAATTTTAGGTTTGTTTATTTTTTTTAAATAAAGGTACTGGGGATTGAACCCAGGGCCTGTGCGTGCTAGGCGTGCACTCCAGCCCTGAGCTATACCCTACCCGCTAGCCTGAATTATTTTAATGACTGGTTACATCTTCCTTTCTTTAGATGTATGGTGGCATGAGAGGCATGAAGGGATTGGTATATGAAACATCAGTTCTTGATCCTGAAGAGGTAAGAGACTCATTGACTTTACTGTTGTGCACACCATGGATTAGACCACTAGGGAGCAGGAGAACCAAATAAAGCTCCTACCTGTGTATTCTGGAAGGTGAAAATAGGTACATATGGAATAACTAAAGCACGAATTTACTTTTTTACTATATCAACTAATAAAACTAAAAGCACAAAGCAGGAGTAAGTTACCTGAAGATTTTCACTTTAAAAGTTCTAACTTGTTGACAGGTCTGATAAAAGTGGAACAGGTCAATTATGTGACTTCAAGGCTAATAAACTTAAGAGTTGTAATCCTTACTCTTCTCCCTCCCTCAAGGGCATCCGTTTCCGAGGCTACAGTATCCCTGAATGCCAGAAATTGCTGCCCAAGGCTAAGGATGGGGAAGAACCTCTACCAGAGGGTTTATTTTGGCTGCTGGTAACTGGACAAATCCCAAAAGAGGAACAGGTAAGCCGAAGGACATTAGCTGTCTCATTTCCCTCCTTCTTTGCCTTTCTCTAGTCTCAGACACTTAATCCTGATCTGGTTATGGGTGGTAGTTGATAGAGATGTGCAGTGAGGGTAAAGAATCAGCAGAGTTACATGGATTGGATCGAATTATCTTGGATTTTCTTTACTCAGAGGTCACTGTCTTTTTATTTCTCTTCTTTTTCCTTGCCTAGTGTTGTGAGCAGTGTCTCCCTTTCCACAGGTATCTTGGCTTTCAAAGGAGTGGGCAAAGAGGGCAGCTCTGCCTTCCCATGTGGTCACCATGCTGGACAACTTTCCCACAAATCTACACCCCATGTCTCAGCTCAGTGCAGCCATTACAGCCCTCAACAGTGAGAGTAGCTTTGCCCGAGCATATTCAGAGGGTGTCAACCGAAGCAGGTACTGGGAGGTAAGGAAACTTTGGTGCAGTGATTGATGTGTGATGGAGAATCAGGACTTGAGTGTGAAGGAAGAGAAAGGAATGTAGAATCCTTAGGAAAATTACTACTCTGAGATATGCCAGAAATTCATTTTACACGTTTTTATTGTAGGCTTGCTTTTTATTGGTTGTTGGGATTGCAAAGAAAAGTGGAGCATGCTTTCTATCACCAAGGCTATTGATTTAGTTAGGGTGATATACATATAAAAAAAGAAACTACAATTCAGTAATCTTGCTGTAATAGAGGTATGTACTCAGTGCTGTTGAAACATTGAAAAAGATGTGACTCAACTGCAGGGTTCAGGGTTCCCGAGGAAGCTTTCACAGAATAGTCTTACCCTGGCCCCAAAGGATTCCTTCTCCTCCCCTTCTCCAAATAAGGAGAACCTTGAGAAGTTGGGTGAATGGCAGCTGAGTAACTGGAGCCTAGGAGGGCTAGTGCCTATCAGCCACAGTTCTGCACTAACCCACTCAAGATACCTGTCAGGAGTGGAATGGTGGTTAGCATCCTAGAAGTAGGATCCAAAAAACAAAAGAGCCACATTTTCTGAAAATGAAATATGACCTTAATAGTTTGAACTCTGTGGTTAGAGTACGAGAAGATTTTTGTGCCTTGTCCTAGCACACAGGACACAATTCCTTCCACCCTGTTTCTAACACCCCACATACTCACAAACACTGGGTACAGTACAACGTATCTGGCTAGGTTTACAGGAGGACATCTCATCTTCTTTTGTTTATTTGGAGACAGGTAGCATAGGAACAGAAAAGTTCCTTTTTACAAAGCAGATACACTAAGTGATTTTTGACCAGGAGAAGGCCCCCAGTGAGTTCATTATGAGGCAAGGCAGAAAACAGCATGGGCCACTGGTCTAAACAAATCCTCTTGGGGTTTTCACAACTCCTGCTTCATTTGGTTGGTCAATATTTATTCAATGCCAACTGTGTATTTAGAGAATTGTGTTTACCGTTGGGGGAAAGAGGGAGAAAAAGTTGTGTAATTGATGTTAGTCTGGTTGGTATTGAGGAGGAAGGTGTAGGAATGATGCAAACTAAACATATTCACAAGCATTTAAAGCATTTGTAGTTACACATCGGCAGGTTCAGAAGGTCATATAACCTAAATATATTGCTTTTCATTTTCTTTTTTAAATGCTGTTTAAGTAACTGCTATCTTTGTGGGTCACCATAAAAGGTTAAATCAAGCCCAACAGTTTTTCTACTTTATAACTTTTAGAAATGGACCACTTAGTAGTGCCTGTTACTACTTACAGTGCTATTGTCTTGTCTGTTGTAAAGTTCTGCATACTTTGCAGTAAATACTGTCAGATATTTCCCTTGTAGCCAAACATGCTGCATTCCTTCACACTGTCCTTTACTGAATCACTAAAATGAATCTTGTTCTCTGCTTGCTATTGCCTCCATTTCAAAGGACAGCCATTGACTGGTTGTTCTGCCACCTCTTTGTGAAATGTTATTGGGTGACTTTTGAAGTAAATGTTGTATTTCAGGACTTTGCTGCCTGGAGAGTATTTATAAGCAGCACCAGTATATCTGTCCGCTTCAGGATATGTATCTATTAAGTTCACACTGAACAGAAATTAGCACCAGTAACTGCTTTAGTTTAGTGGAGCTTAGTGCTCTTTTGCTGCCCTGTCTTGTGGTCTCTCTCTCAAGTCAAACATGCTATTTCGGTTCAGTTCTCTCATCTTGGTTAATTTAACCATAGGCTGCTTAAGTAGAATTATGTGACAGCATTCAGCTGGTTATTTCTGTTGAAAAATTTAAGTTAAGGAGTATGTGTGATCTAAGTCTTTACTAAAATCATCAGTTCATGCTGTTTTTTACATATACCTCAAGAGGATGATTTGCCTACAACATTTTCTTCCATCATAGTTTACGTGACTTTAAATAGTGTCATCTCTTGAGGTGAAACAGGTCTTTTTCTAATTGACTTAACTTCACTCATGACTAGGAGATTACTCTGATGCAACGAGCTGTTTAATTGTGAAGTAGCCTTAAGATATTGTTGAATTGAGTAAAATTTGCAAAGTGCCTGACAGATAAGGTTTTTCTAGTAAGGCCTATGAATAGTTTATGTAGGTTTTGAAGCTGTTTATAATAAAATCATCATCCCAGCACATAAGCTCTTGAAAACATACCAAGTATTATGTTTAAATGCTTTCTATTCATTATGTGAACAACTCAGAACAACTGCATGAGATAGATGTTACTACTTATTCCCATTTTACTGAATGGGGAAACTGAGGATTAGAGAAATTAAGTAGCTTGCCCAAGGTCATGCAGCTAGTAACTGGTAGAGACCAGATTCAGACTTGAGTTGGCTTCACTTTAGGGTCTCTTCACATTAATACTGGCTCTCTTCTTTTTCTGTGTCTTCTCAAAAATGATTAATAGCTAAATGCTTGGCCAGAATTTCTCTAGCAGTAGAGATACTGGCTCACAATGATGATTATGGTCCGTTTTACCTTTACTCCAGGCAGTTGTGATAGTGGCATATTTTAAGGTCTTTTTTTCCAAGGCTTTATAGATAAAGAATGAGTGAGTACAAGTAGCTAAATAGCACCTCAGTCTTAGCTTATTAAAGAAGAAATAAGGAGTTCTCTGTCGGTGTGTTTATTTCATCTCTTGACTGCAGCTTTGCCACCACACAGAGCCGGGTAAGGATCCCACACCGTCATACCTGGTCTGATACGTGTTCCTTTATAAACTTCATCTCAGTGGTAGAAGTTGAAACAGTCTCCTTTTTGTAGTTTTTTATGATGTGGTCATTCATACTTTACAGATGATTTTTGAAAGTTAGTATATACTCCACAGATAACCAGTTTGCCTAGCCCCGGATCCTGTTCTTGTCATACTGCTCATGAATCCAGGTCCCTTAGAACTGCATATCCTTGATGCAGGCTTCTGGAAATAACCTACTTCCTTGGGGGATGTAAATCTGCAAGGAGGTATAGTTAATAGTATGATTATCTTGCAGGTAATCTCCTGAGAACTTGCAAGTGTTAGCTAATATTTCTTGCTTCAAGTAGCTTTTTAATTTTGGCAGTATTCTCATTGAATCTTGGTGGCATTGACAGAATTCACTGAGTTCTTGAGTAATAGATGATTTCATAAGGATTAACTCATTTAGGCTAGTTACTGTAGATTTTGCCCTTTGTTCCAACAGAACTACTGAAACCTCATGACTTACTGCAGTAACATTTAGCCAGTAAGCTCGATAGGACAGCACCATGTGATATCATTCAGCAAGTATTTTCTCCATGCTTTCCGTATGCCTGGAAAGTTACGCTTTCTATGTACCGTGAATGAAAGTAGAAATTGTTTGTTATTAAAAAAAAAAAAAAACTACTAAAACTCTGTCCCCTCCCTAAAGGAACTTGAAATCCCTTTGAGAAGATGAAATTGAGACATAAAAGTTGAGCAAGCTATTAACATCACAAAAAGCAACCAGATATTTTATGTTTCTCTTAATAAATGAACACAGCACTATTTATCAAATAGTCTTGCTAAAAAAAATTGAACCTGAATCTACTCAAGCCTCTAGCTCTGTCAGTTTGTTGGAAATACAGTGGACAGAGGAACATGTTAAATGACATCACAGGTACATAACCAGCAAAATTTAAACTGTGAGAACAGATAATCTGATCTTCCACAAATAAGCTGCAAAGTAAAAGAAGGACAGCATAAGAAAGAAAAATTGATTAAAAGAGACTTCAGAGACATTATCAGACAGTTGCAATGTGGGCTATTTTTAATCCTGAATGAAATGAATGGGGGAGGGCAATTATAATAAGTGAATTGAGATGTGAGGATGGATTTGAATACTGAGTAGGTATTTAGTGGTATTGAAGATTTATTCAGTTTTTTTTTTTTCCAGTGGGATAATGATTTTGTGCTTTGATTATGAAAGCCCTTTATCTTCGAGAGATACATGCTAAAGTATTTACATGTTGAGATATCTATCTATCTATCTATCTATCTATATCTATATCTCATGTCTGGGATTCACTCAAAATAATTTGGAAGGTGAGAGGGGAAAGTAAGGGTATAGATGAAACAAGTTGATAATTATTTAAGCCAGATGATGCTTATTAGCTGAGTGGGTGACCTTGTGCATGTTACTTAACCTGGCAAGCCTCAATTTCTTCATTTGTATAATGAGGGATACATAACCTTACAGGATTATTGTAAGAGAAGAAAAAAATGCAAATAATATGTGTAGCACAGTACCTGTTACATAGTAAGTGCTTAAAAAATGGAAGCCTTTGTTAACTAACAACTGAATGCCACTGTTTGACCCTTGGCATATGTGATGAATTTTCTTTCAAAGATGAAACAGACTCATTAAAACCTAGTGTCTTAGCATTCATTGAGTGCAAAGTCGTGTAGCAGAAAACATGATTAAACATATAAGGATTCAAAATCTGACTTTGGCATTTAACCAAATGCTCCCTGAGCCTCAGTTCCCTATTCTGTAAAATGGAGGTCATTATATACTTTGTAGAGTGGAAGAAACTGGGAATAATGTTTTAATATACATGAGATAGTGTGTGTCAATCCCTCAGTGCAGTGCCTGGGTCACAACAGTTATTCAATTAAATAGTCACTTTTGTTATAATCCCTGTGTAACCACCCAGCATATAATCATCCACCCAAATAGCCCAATCCATGGATGACAGACACCACCCCTGCCTAATTCTTCTTTTTGATAATTTCTTTTTTTCTCCATTTTCCTCTTCTTCCCTCAGTTGATTTATGAAGACTGTATGGATCTGATCGCAAAGCTACCTTGTGTTGCAGCAAAGATCTACCGGAATCTCTACCGGGAGGGCAGCAGTATTGGGGCCATTGATTCTAAGCTGGACTGGTCCCACAATTTCACCAACATGTTAGGCTATACTGATGCTCGGTTCACGGAGCTCATGCGCTTGTACCTCACCATCCACAGGTGAGGGAGACCCAGCAACCGTAGCCACCAGGTGCCTGGATTGGTTGTGAATATTAAGAAAAGCTCCTTAACATTCTCATCTTCTGGGAACAGGTGGTGGGCAGCAAGGAGATGGAAACACAGCATAAGAGATGATACAAGGCAAAAAAGGGGTTCAGTATGGAAGGTTAGGAGGTCTAGGGAAATTACCATAACTGCCCTAAGATCATACTTCTAGCCAGGAAGAGGTACTAGCTGCTCACATTGGATAGGTCCGTCAGCTTTCCAGGAGCTCCCTCTTCTGGCCATTGCTATTAAAGTTGGGGTGAGAGTCCGGGAGCTTGGCACAGCAGCATCATCAACCAGTCACCTCTCCAGCCCTGTGGATTAGTGAACAAAGGCTGGTAGTAAGATTGGGGCATCTCTTACAAGAGCTTATGTAGAAATGACTGGCTGTAGGCTTGGTGAGCCCATAACTAGGCTAGTGTGTGGCCATAAGAGAACAGCAAGGTCTGTGTTCCCATAATCTATGCCTTCTTTCTCCTTTCTCTCAGCCTTGATTCTCTTTTCTTACTTCCCCACAGCGACCATGAGGGTGGCAATGTAAGTGCCCATACCAGCCATTTGGTGGGCAGTGCCCTTTCGGACCCCTACCTGTCCTTTGCAGCTGCCATGAACGGGCTGGCAGGGCCCCTCCATGGACTGGCAAATCAGGTAAGGCTACTCTTTTTCTTTTCCTGCTCCATGTTTTTCTTACTCCCATGCTGTGTCTGATCCTGTCATTCTCCCCCGGCATACGCATTGACACTCTTTTATTCTCTAAACCTTACTCACAGGAAGTACTTGTTTGGCTGACACAACTACAGAAGGAAATTGGCAAGGATGTGTCAGATGAGAAGTTACGTGACTACATCTGGAACACACTCAACTCAGGACGGGTAAGCAGAGATGCTGAGCAGTCAGGAGAGAAGCCAAGACTCAAGTTCTGTAATTTGGAAGAATGAAGGAGAAAAGAATGAAATAACTCCCTAAATTACAGAGGGAGATTTTTTTTTCCCATTTGCCTACCCAGAAGAATTCAGAAGAGATAAGAATCTCTGAGACTACAACTGGCTTTTCCCCTCATTCTTTACAGGTTGTCCCAGGCTATGGCCATGCAGTGCTAAGGAAGACTGATCCACGATATACCTGTCAACGAGAGTTTGCTCTGAAACACCTGCCTCATGACCCCATGTTTAAGCTGGTTGCTCAGCTGTACAAGATTGTGCCCAATATCCTCCTAGAGCAGGGCAAGGCCAAGAATCCTTGGCCCAATGTAGATGCTCACAGTGGGGTGCTGCTCCAGGTGAGTCCTCCCTTCCCAGCTTTCTCTCATTTATACCAAACCCTACTGTTCTCTACCGTGCACAGAGTCAACTCCCTAGTCAGAGCAAGGACTCTCACACCTCCTTCCTTCCTTTTTTGATAAAGTTGCCTTTGTTAAGGGGTGTGGGGGAGGGTGTGGGCTGGAGGAAAGGGGTGCTCTCTCTTCAAAATCCAATTGCTATACTTTTCCCAATGTCATTTCTACTGAAGGCTAACTAGTTTAAGGTTTTTATCACCCTGGGCTTGTACATGCCACTACCTGTAGGCCTTTAACAAAACCTGTTTCTCTTTACCTTACAGTACTATGGAATGACGGAGATGAATTACTACACAGTCCTGTTTGGGGTATCGCGGGCACTGGGTGTATTAGCACAACTCATCTGGAGCCGAGCCCTGGGCTTCCCTCTAGAGAGACCCAAGTCCATGAGCACTGAAGGTCTGATAAAGTTTGTGGACTCTAAGTCAGGGTGAAACTGGAGGCTAGGAGGAAACTAACTACCACAAAGTGAGGGAGCTTAATTTAAAAAATATACTTTTGTTTCAGGGGGCTTTTAAAGACTTAAGATTAAATTGTGTCTGAGGCACTGATGATAAGTTTGAGTTTAAAATATAAATTAAGATTTTAAAAGATGAAAAGTGACCCTTCTTCCCTAACCACCTCTTTCCCCTGCCTGGTATGAGTTGCCCATCAACTGTTGATGACCAGGACTAATGCACGTGGTATGCGTTAGGTTTGCCACCCCCTAGTCTCCAGAGAGAGAATCTGACTCCTCTTTCCCTGGGTCAAAGCTGGTTGCAGAGAATCTGCTGTCACTTCAGAGCTTTTGGTTCTATTCTGCCCACCCTTTAATAGGCCAGCAAACCAGGACTCTGCCCCTTCTGTTTCCATAGGAATCATGTTGGATCGTCAGCTGTACCAAGCCCCATTAACCTCCCATGCACACAGACACTTCCAAGCAAGGCCTATTGGTTATGCTTTGGCTTTTTTTTTTTTTAATGCTACCACATGATCTTTATAAAGGCCATGGCATTTGTTGTGACTGGCACCCAGTGTTTGATTTTTATTTTATCTTTTTAAAGTTATCCCATTAAAACTAAGATCTGGGAGTGTTCTGTTGCCCACTACTTTAATACTCACCTCCTTCCAGATTTCCTATACCTGCTGCGCCTCAAGCCGAGGTTGCTCTGGACTGTCCCCTCTTGGTCACTGTTAGAGGCCTCTTTCACGGGTTGTATATAGCACTGTCTGATCTGTGGTCTTTCCTAGTCATTTGGATTTATCAGTGCTTAACATAAGCTAAGCTTTTTACTTCCACAGAACACAAACCACTACCCTTTGGCTTTTTTCCCCTTTAACATGCTATGGGCTATAGAATAGAGACTTGGGGATGACTGACATTTCTTCCCAGAGGTGCTAGCACCTCTTTCTGAACAGGGAAATGATTTAAGATTGGACATGGTCTCCTTTGAATATCAAGTACTGGGACTGAGGGCATTAAAAATAGTAAACCTCCCTCCTCATCCCCTGCCACAAGCAGATATCCCTTTATTTATCAGGGTCCTTAATCCTGCACCTTCCCCAAGAGCTCACAGTACAGTGTTTGTTTTTAGAAGCCCCATATGCACAGGTTTCCAATGACTCAGAATGCTCTACTGCCTTTTCTTTTTAAGAAAGGATTGAAATACACTCCTGCTGTGCCCCTTTCCTCCCTCGCAACTCCTGCCTGTGTTTGTGTGGATCCCTAATCCCCAGAACCACGCTGTTGAGATGGATAATACTGTCTGTAAACCCCTGGGTAACTGTCAAGTCATAATGCAGACTTCAGGTTGTTCTGTATAAAATACAAAATAAATGTTTTTATTAACAATGCTTGAGCCTATTAAATAAGGTCTAAAAGAGTCTCTATTATGAGGTAAGGAATCTGGCTAGCAAGATCCTAGACTTAGTGGATTATAAGTTATCCTGTGTATCCCTTTATCTTGAGGCAGGTTTGGCATTCATTTACCCTAATTAGAAGACAGGCTCCCTGTGAGATTTCCAAAGGTGATTTTTGTCTTTCTTCAAGGTTAGAAGTCTTTGACCTTTAGCCCCCATCCTTCCTAAATTTGTTGTAAGGTAGAAGCCTCAAGGACTAGAGCTGAGACCTCACAACTGCTTATGTGACTGATCCAAGGAAGCTAGTCCAGCCCACTGGGTGAAAGGTACAAACGATACCAAGGGCAAACAGGATGGGACTGCTGGCTCAGGATCTGCACCTCTAGAGCGCTCGGGTACTTCACTGAGTGCCTATTCTTTGCAGCCTCTGTTAAGGAGACCCCCCAAAATAAGAGGTAGTCCTGTGGGCATCAGTTATATAGGAGGTCTGAGACCAGATTGCTCTGTCCTGAGAATCCTGCAACAACTGACCTTCTGAAAAAGTCTATAAATAGGCAAGGGAGTGGGTACTAGGTCCTGGCTTGTAGAATGTGCTACTATAGTTAGCAGGGACATTATGTCCAAGAGGCCTTCTTCCACCTTCACTCCCCTAGGGAAGGAAGCCATGACTTTTCTTCTTTGCTATATCTACATCATTCCCCTCCGAAAAACAATATAAAAAGCCAAATTCACACTGTCATAACTTATTTATTGAAATTTTATAAAAACTCAGGCCAAGTGGAAGAATAAGATACAACCCAAGAGTACAACTGTTCAGTGTTTTTTGCTCCTTGCCCCTGTGGCACTGGTGGTAAGAAAGCCCTTCGCTCTCCACTATCCAGGCAGCATGGAAATACTCTTAAAGTGAGGTCATATGGATTTCAAGCTGGGGCCAGATTTCGGGCATCTGAGGCTTTCAGGCAGGCAGAGTTATTGACCACCCAACAGCTCTCTGTCAGAGGAAAGAGCTCAATGAATTCAGTCCTTAAAAAGTTGCTGTCTTTCCCTGGTCACACACTAAGGCACTTTGACAAGAGCTGAGATAACTCTGTAGTCCTGATTATAATTCAGTGTGAGAAGGTTGCAGGCATCAAGCATTCAGGGCTCTCAGGATGAGCCTGACCATTTCCAAGGCATTTCTCCTTTCCATACCTCCCTGCCTTTTCTTTCTCCCAGCATTTCCAGCCAGCTTAGAGCCCAGTGTCTGGGGAATTGAGAGGGAGAATAGTATTACGAACACAGATTCTTCTCTCAGATTAGAGCAGGAGCCAAATGAAATAAATAAGAGAACTGGGTGGGAAGGGAGAGGAGAGGAGAGGCTAGGGAACAATCCTTTGCCTCAAGTCTGGTGCACCTCATGGAACATCATTTCACGGGGGATGATTGTTTCTGGACCAAACTTGGTTGCTGCCCGGCGCTCGAAAGCAGCGACATTCTTTTTGACAACCTCATCAAAAAACATGGCGGCCAGCTTGGAGTGCAGCAGAGAACGAAATTCAAAGGAAATCTGGGGATGGGTAAGAGATGGTCAGAAACTCTTCAAGACTATGTTGGATAGTCCCTGGACAAATGCAAGGATACTATTCAGTGCCTTTTCCTCCCTCCCCCTCCATTTCCTTAATCCTCTCAAAAGCCCCAGAACTGAGTACAAAGTACAGGTTTAATACAAGCTCAGACCTGTGGAAAGCATCACTGACTTGGAAAATGCTAAGTGCTAGCTATGCTTTAAAGAATAACCGTCACAATACTTCATTCAGTTCATCCCCTACAACCCAGTGGTAACCCTGTGCTACACAGCCTCTTGACTCACCGAAAAGTCCACAGTGCAAGTTCGGGGATAGGCAGGAATACCAGGGCTAAACCGCCAAATGGTCTCTAAGTGGTTGAAGAGCCTGCCATCAGTGCAAACAGCCTACAATAGGACAATTAGTTAAACAATATTACAATGGAATAAAGCCTGTGTCAAGTATAGGAGACATTAAGAAGGAATAGAAAGCCATTTTCCTTTCCTTCTAATATTTTATTAGGGAAATATTTGACACATGGAGACAAAAACCATTACAAGGAAAGGCAAAATAGCCCTTAAATACAAAACTGCCAGAGAACTCAGAAAAAACTTCCTGATCAGTCCCTCCCAGATTGGCCTCACCTTGACCATGTGAGGTTTGACCATGGAAACAGCAGAAGTATAACGTTCCACGACAGGTGGAAAGCCAACCTCCAACTGGGCCTTCAGGTGACCTTTGCGGCTGGAGACCACCAAAGACTTCTTACACCAGGGCACAAATTCACGATACTCCTGGACATTGGCTACCACCTCGTACATCTCCTGCATTGAGTACCTAGGGGGAGGAATCACAGGGAGAGGCCAAGGAACTGCCATCTGGGCCAGGTTCCTCCTTGCCCAGGCACCCTCACCTCATACTTTTGCCCACTAACCATGCACCTTCAGGAGCTGGAGAACCCAAATAAGCCAGGATGAATGACTTCCCAAAAGCAAATGTGCAGATTTCCATGATGTTCATGTTACCGTAAGTTTTGAGGTTTACAGAATGCTTTTGCATTTACTATCTGTTTTGATCTTAAGAGGGACCATCTAGGGAAAACAGGTTGTCAGTTTTACTAGTGATCACGCAAGGAGTCAGATCGCAGCTTTACAAATTTCTGACAATGTGGCCTTGGATAAATTACCTGTCTCCATTATCTCCTCTGTAAGTCATAGGTAATAATAGTACCTGAGTCATAGGTTTGTTGAGGTAATCATGAGGAAATCTATGGTAAAACACCTAAGCATCCTAACTGCCGGCAATAGCAAGTGCTCAATAATTTAGTTCTCATCCTGCTCAGAATACATAGTTCTGCAGAGAAATAATATCCTGTTGTCTTACGTTATTGTCCAACCCTAGTCATGTTTTACTTAATGCACATGCACAGCAACCAAGAAGGGGGGAATTAAGGTTGGAAGGCTGGTAGAGGAGGATAAAGGGTCAGTAATGTAGCTGGGGAGAGGGATGACCAAGGATGAATCTTGCCCAGTATCGCTACCTTTACTTTCTAGCCCGGACATGGCATTTTGTTTGGAGGGAAAGGGAATGTGGAGGGATGGTGAAGAGGAGAGGATGCTCACCCCATGATCCTACGCTCCGAGTAAGCCTTTCGCTTGTTGGTGAAGGGGGCAGCAAAGCCCATGAAGGAACGGCTGGGAGGTAAGCCAGCCTCAGGCGCCAAGACCTGGGCAGCTCGGGGCAAGAAGAGGCTGCAGGAGATCAGAACTCTAAGGCCAAAAGGAAAGGAGAGAGACAACGTCACGATTCTTTCTTTGTGTCCCTCAACCATTCCCAGGGGAAGGGGAAGAGGGGCGCATCCCAGAGGAAGGTCGTCCAGACAAGCTTTTCCTCTAGCACCTGCTGCAGTCGGCCAGGCTCCCTGGCCAGGCAGTCACGAGTGCGAAAGGTCGAGGGCAGCTGAGGACGGTGCCGGGGGAGGAGATGGGGAAAAGTGGGGTGAGTGCGAAGCGCCAGCTGCCTTTGGGGGCTACCCTACTGCTGAAAGCGAAGACTCTCAGGCAGCATCACAGTCCCAGGGGCCTCTTCAAGCTGCGCCCGCGAGGGGCAAGTGGGAATTTGCCTCGGTAATAACTTGCAAAAGCTTTCCCCAAAGCTCTGCATTAGACCCCAGGATACGACCGCTGCCGCCCCCCGCCGCGCCTGCAGCCAGAGTTTCAATCCTCCACCGCGGAACTTCGGGGTCCTGGGCGACCCCCTTTGCTCGGGTGCGGACATCCGCACCTCCCTCTCACCTCATTGGTCCCGGCGGTCGCGGAGGGCCCGGGGGCGGGGCCGGGTGCTGCGAGAGGCCGCAACAGCCTCGCGTCGCCGCGCGCGTCCCGGCCGGGAGCCGCCGCGCACCCGCCGAGGCCATGCGCGCGACCCTCCCTTACTCCCTTCGCTCTGTTACCCGCTGCGCCCTCCTCACTCTAGAGGAAGAGCGCAGGGAAGCGGCCGCCGGGCGGGTTCAGGGCCCCGAGCACAGGGGCGGCGCGGGGCGGTGGCTTCTCTCGCCCTGCTCCCGCCCGGGCGGCCGGGTAGTCAGAACTGAAGCCGGGACCGCGGCTCCAGCAGCTCCCAGTACCCCCACGTCACGCTGTTGCCATGGATCGGGACCAGGAGATGGGGGAAGGAAGGGGACCACGCGGCCTGTCGGGAGATGTAGTTTCACACCTCTGGCGAGAAAGGGCGCTGCAGTGGGTGTTTGAGAAGCTTGCAGATATGGCCCAGTGGAGCGAGGTCGCCAGGCAAACTACTTAGCGAGTCTGTGGTCAGGAACCTGATACATAAGCACTGAGGCGATTTCATGGGCGTGTCAACAGCAGACACTCGTTGGTCTTCTGAACGTCTGTCTTTGAACCGTTACCAGATTCTGCCTTGTTTATAGCTAGAAGTTCCATTCATCATTGTAGCCTCCGTGGTGCCTAATACACCTGGTACACCCTTGAGAAGGGAAATTAACGTACCAACCTCTGGGCTAAGACTTTGCATAGTTTTTTCTGTTACTATTTATAGAAAGAATTCGGGGTAGGAAGAACCAGACTTACTTTTAGGGTAGAGAATCATCTTTCACTTTTGGGGAAGAGAACCATCTTTGTCTGGAAAAGTGTGCACTTTATGGAGGTGAGACCTCATGAACAAGAACCCAGGCAAGGAAATGTCACTACACTGCTTTCAATCATGATACAAGGAGGGGGAAAAAAGCTCTCAACAGAAGTGGGGAGAAGGAAAAAAAGTGGGGAGAGAGAAGAGAGAAATCAGATATTAGAGAGAGAGACTGGATCTGGTGGGTACAAGAGCCCTTGAAATTCTCCTACGGCAGAGTAGAGGAAGGACATTTTGAGAAAGGTGGTGCCTGCTGTTGCATTTAAAGATGTTTATGGTACTATAGTGCAAGCCTCTCCTTTGTTTTCTTTCTAAGTCTTTAGTCATGCTCTCCACATTCAGGAAAGTTTCATCTGAGTAGTGTTGTGGAGGTGAGGGTGAGGAGCTAAAATAATTAGAGTCTGTATTGCCTTTTGGGTCTAACTGGTATGGAAGAGAGACATCTTGTCCAGAAATAGGGGCCTGGAAACAGATATAAATCCTCCAACCCCCGCCCCCCGTCTCCTTGAGATTGGCATTAATTTTGGGAATTCCACGGGATTTGAGTTGATATAAAATGCGAGCCCATTTTATCTGGATTTCGAGGAACAGGAGCCCTCCCATAAAACTCTGGCTTATATTTAACATTTTGTAAGAAAAGCATTTTAATCCTTACTTTATATTATACATACATGAAGTCCCAAATTGGGGAATGGTCTCACCTCTTTTTTTCTTTTAACATTTCTTCTTTCTCCCTCAGCACTCCCACCCCCACCATTAAGATACAGTATCTCCTTCGAGGAGCCACTCTCAGAAAGGCATGTGACTTTAAGGAACAGACTTACCCTTTCCAAGCCCACTCTCTTGTCCAGCCCCACTCCCTCTGACTAAGGGCTTACACATGTGAGACAGCTGCTTAGAATGAGCAGAAAGGATCTGGTCAGATAAAGACAGAAATTAACTGAGATACATGACTAAATTGTGACCTCTTTTAACACTATGCCTTAACCGAGTTAACTGCTGCAGAGTCCCCAAGGTACAATAGGCCTGCCAAGCCAATTTGCTTGTTGTCCCCCCACTAATTAGATTAGGTAATTATTGCCATTTAAACTTCTCCTAGTTCATTCCATGTTCCTGAAACAACCAACTTCCTGCTATTTTCCTGTCATTCTACATCGATAACTTCCTTCAAGTATTGACTCAAAACACACCTCCTCCAGAAAGACCTTCTTGACTGAACCCATCTCTCAACATTACTGTGAACACATAATGCTGCATGAAGTAGCATGAATCCTATATTCTCTAGTGGTTTCACATGTATATGTATATTCTACTGTTATGAACTCCACAGAAATAGACACCATTACTTCAAAGTTTCTACCTCCAAACCAGGCTGAATACAATGATGAATCCTCAATCAACATTTGTTACAAGACTGAAAACTGAGGCTTGAAGACAGGGAGGCATCTGTCTAAAGTTATTCAAATATGAATTCAGTAGTCGAATCCAGAAGGACTGTTTGCATAAGAGAGCTTTGCCACCACTTCCGGCCTCCTCCTCCCCCCAACACTATGCATCTCCCTGAGCTCTGGAAGTATCTGTGTTACCTACATCACAGTCCTTTTTTCCCTACTGGGAAATCCTCTTTCTGTGCTCTGAATAATATTAAAAATAACTCTTCTAGCCCTTCCTCCTCCTTTCAGCTGCCTAGAGAACCCGTCTGGCAGATTCCCTTGTTCACCTACACTCAGGAGCCAGAACTAGGCACGTGACCCCAGCTCAACCCCTGACTCCAATTCCTCAGGTTACCAAGAGCTATTTTGGGCAATGGAGGCCATGTAGTCCCCTCCTCCCTATCCTCTGGCCCATATCCTAGCTTAGCCCTTCCTGGAAGGTCCATCATAGCCAATAGCCAAGTCAACTTGTCCCAACACCCATATCCAGTGGATCCCCAGCTACCTTCATTTCTACGTCTTCAGCCTCATCGTCTTCATCATCATCATCATCATCAAGCATTAAGTGTCTGTTCCCATATGCAGCTCTACCTGAGCTACAAAGAAAACTTAATGTATATACTTGCCTTCAGAGAGCTCAACATCCTTTTTTTCATAGAAAACCAAGCCAAAAACAACGTACAGTCCTGTGTTGGAAGACTGGCTAACAAGGAGTTTAAAATTCATTCTGAAACATTAGACTCCTGTATGTCAAAGATGTAAGGTGAAATGAATGATAAAGGTGTGTAATTTAAACATGATTGTGACTACAATACAGGGAATATAGCCAATATTTTATAATAACTGTAAATGGAGTATAGCCTGTAAAAATTGAGTCACTATGTTGTACAGTTGTAACTAATATTTTACATCAATTTTATCTCTATTTTTTAAAAAGTAAAATAAAATAAAAAAGATTGTGACAGTCTAAGCTAAGTATGGAAATGTTAAGGAAACCTAACAAAAGGGAAAGAACATGTTAACCAGGGAAGACTTCCTGGAAGAGGTAAGTTTCCAGGAATACTGTGAACTTTTATTTTCAAAATGGTAAAAATTCAAAAAATTTAAAGGTATATAGTGAGAGGTAAATTTCCTTTTCATTCCTTATTCCCTGTTTCCCAGTTTTTCTCTCCAGGAAAAAACACTGGCACCAGTGTTGTGTGTATCCTTCCAGGGGAATCAAGATATTGAAGGTGATGAGGAGCATAGATTGTTGGAGAGCAACGGAGGGCTTTTATACCTCTACCTTGAGGGGGGCCAGTGTGCTACATTTCCTAAATGTGTTTCTTTCTTAGGACACATATATTGAGTTGCTAAGCTCTGAACAGTACCTGAATCACCTTTTATAAATTGTACCAATTCTTCAATATCCATTTTTCTTCTCCCCTCTTTTTCCCTTTCTGGGATGGGATGACCTCCATCCAGATCTTGCCTCCCTGGCTGCTCTCTGGCCTCTCCAATGGAGTGGGGTAAGCATCCCGACCGTTTTCTGGGGATAAACCGTTGAGCCTTTTAAAGTGTAGACACCCTATCACCTAAGCCTGGCAACAAAGTAATTAGGGAGTCAAAAAGCCCCCTTCTGCAGGCCTTGGAGGCTGCCTTCTACTGCCAGCTGTCCCAGCTTCTTCGTGGGGTCTGCAGCTGAGAGTCCTTGCGTTTTCTCTCTGCAGTTTGGCACTTTTGCTCTTTCCTTTCTACCCAACTCTTGTCACTGCCAGTGGAGACACGCGCCTTCCCTTCCTCTGGGACTATTGCTATATAACCCCCAGATCTCCACGCCCCTGCTTCCCCAAGTCTGTGGGGGGTTTTGGGGTGTGTATCGCTGACAGGAGTTAGCTCCAGCAGAGGTATTGTGGGCTGGGTGAGATCTGGTCAGCTATCTGGTCCTCAGGTTGGAAGACACCGCAGGGTCAAGGCGCGAGTTCGCGCTAGGGTCTTGAGGGGGACGCCCCGGACCGCCAGACCGGAGCGGAGAGCACGGCGCGGCCAGCCTGGGCAGCCGGAGAACCAGCGCGCGAGATGCGGGACGCCGGGGCCGCTCGACCGCTAGGGCGGGGCGGAGGGTGCCGCGGCCCGGGGCCGCCTGCGCGGCAAGCGCCCTGCGGCCGGACCCAGGACGGCCGCCAGGGAGCGCTGCAGGCTCCCGCTCGCCCGCCCCCCGGTAGGCGGGGCCGCGCTCTCCCCGCAGCCGCCGCCGCAGCCGCCGCCTGGGCCGCCCCGTGTCCCCGGTGGAGCCGCCGCCGCCGCCGCCGGGAGCTCGATGCGGACGGAGCCCGGGCCGGGCCATGGGGATCCTCAGCATCACGGACCAGGTCAGCCCTCCTGCCCTTGCGCGCTTCCTCCTTCCAGGGCCGGCCGCCGCCGCCACGCGAGCCCGGGGATGTGCGGCCTAGGCTGGGCCCGAGCCCGGGGCTCCCGCCCCGCCCCACGCCGCGCTCCCCTCAACCGAGCCGGTGTCCTTGGGGGCCTGGCGACCGGCGGAGACACCGCGGGAGCCCCCTGCAGCTAGGACCCCAGAGCGGAGCCCCTCCAGCGACGCCCCCCAAACCTGGTGCCCCCCCGCACCGCTCCCTTCCCCGGTTCTGCTCCGGCCCGCTCCCTGAACGCCGGTTCTCCCTGCAGCCGCCCCTGGTCCAGGCCATCTTTAGCCGAGATGTGGAGGAAGTGCGTTCCCTCCTCTCGCAGAAGGAGAACATCAATGTGCTGGTGAGTTGGGATCGGGGAGGATGGCGAGCCGGTAATCTGGGCCCTGGTGTTCTGGACCCCTCCCCACCAGTGGGGCGATTCCGTGTCTCCTCGGCTTGGGTGAGGCCACAGCTCTTTCCACCCTGGGATGGGCGACTGCTCCACATTCGGGGATGGAGAGCAGGTCAGACTTGGAGCACAGACCAGTGGAGCTGAGGATGCCCAGAAACGGTGTTCTCTTCTGAACCATCCGTGTCTGCAGCGCCCCCACCTCTCCTGGAAGAAGGAGACTCCGTCGCGGGCGCCGACCCTCTGACTCCACCCTCCCTAGGTGCTTGCTTTGACCTAGGATGGAGGCTTAGGAGGCTGCAGAATCTATGGGAAGAGGTTCTGGGGAAAGGCCTCGAACTCTAAGACTTGAGCTGGGGTCCTGGATAGTTCACCCCCACAGCTGCTCCTCTTTTCTGCCTTCCCAGGACCAAGAGAGGCGAACCCCACTGCATGCTGCTGCCTATGTAGGCGATGTCCCCATTCTCCAGTTGCTACTGATGTCAGGTGAAAGTGGGGAGCTGGAAGGTGTGGCGCCAAGGGAGGGGGCCTGAGGGAGGAGCCTTCTTTTCATGTCCAGAGATTGTCCTCTGGTGGTTGGTCCAGATGAGGTTCCATCTCCATCCAGATTCTCTGGCCTGGTTACTGCCCTCCTTCCCTACCTGCTCTCCACCTCCCACCAAAAGTGCAAATTATATCCCCACAGGTGCTAATGTCAACGCTAAGGACACACTGTGGCTGACCCCTCTTCATCGTGCTGCTGCCTCCCGAAATGAGGTACTGGCCTCCCACCTCCCTTCACCCTTCCAAAGAAGATGAGTTGGTTAAAGGTGAAAGATAAGGGTTGGAGAGTCTCTGTCCTCTGCCCTACAAACTGGTCCTCCCCCAGGTAGGGAGGAGACCAGACCTCGGCCCCTCCCTCCTACCCCTAGAACTGGCTGGTAAGGGGGAGCTAAGTGTTGCCAGCTGATGTGACGTCAGAGTAGAGCTTAACACTGGGCTGGCAGACTGTAGGGGGCCCTGCTGCCAGGCCTGAGTGACTCATCCCTCCCTGGGGGGCCACCTTGGAGTCTGATCCCCCCTGGGCACTGAGATTACTTTCCTTGTGATGGAGGGATGAGGGTAGTGATCTTTTGCATCCCTGCCCCTCAAACAGCATGAAAGTTGACAGCACAAGGATGAAACATTCCTCATCAGCAGGGTCCTTCAGCCCTGAAAAGTGGGAAAAGGAGATCTTCCTCTGGCTTTGTCAGTCTCTTCCCTGGCTCCAGCCACCAGGGGGAGGGACTGAGGCCAGTGGGTGGAGTGGGTGGTGATTAGGAGGAGCATTGTAGCCTGGGTTTTGGAAAGAAACCAGTATCTGTTTGCTTACCTAGGTAACGGAAATGACTTTGATGCCTATAGAAGGGCTGAAGGCATTAATGCAGCAGGAGCATTTATCTTTTCCCAGAAGTGGTGGGGGATTGGGATCCTCCACGTGTGTAGATTCGCTTGGTAGTAGCTCTACGTGTGGGTGAAGATTTTCAGGGTCTGGGTTGGGGAATGATACTAGGTGACTGAAGGAAGAGATCCACGTTTTCCTCAGCAAGGTGGGGAAGGTTTTAAGCTCTAAGAAGATCCAGAAGATGGGAAGTAGGTGTTGAGAGGCTAGGTATGTTGGAAAAATGAAGAGACTCTGCTTGCAGGGTGCGGAGACAGGGCCACGTGTGCTGTGCTGACCTCCTCTCCCCTCTGTTTCCTGTTGGTTTACCTCCTCCCCCTCTCTCTTCTCCCCTGCCCCCCAACAGAAGGTGCTGGGACTGCTGCTGGCACATTCAGCAGATGTGAATGCCCGGGACAAGCTGTGGCAGACACCATTGCATGTTGCTGCCGCCAACCGGGCCACCAAGTGTGCTGAGGCTCTGGCACCCCTACTGAGCAGCCTCAACGTGGCTGACAGGAGTGGGCGTAGTGCCCTGCACCACGCAGTGCACAGTGGGCATCTGGAGGTGAGGACTGCTCCAAGTCCACGCCAGCCTCGTGCCTTTTCCCTTCCCTTCCTGCTCACCTTCCCTGGCTTCCGGGCCATGAGGCCTGGGGGGAAGCAGCCCAGATGATTATACAAACACTTGGGTTCAAGCACCAAATGAATGGTCAGGTTAGATTGAAATTCTTGACTTGGACCTCAAGAGGGTGATAAAGTCTCTGAAGTTGCATGGAACATGTTTGTCTACATGCCTTTTTCTGAAGTGAGAGTCCTTGTCTTTCAGCACGTTTCGAAGACTTTTCTTAAGAGTTTAAGGACCACCAGATCACCTGAGAGACTCCCTTGAGTTTACCTCAGACTTCCACATCTACCTGGGATCTCCTTAGTGCCTGCTTTCTCTGTCCCCTCTAGTTCTCTAGATTGTGCTTCCCAAGAACAGAGATGTTAGGCTGCCTCGGCCTTTTCAGAGGCTGAGGGCTCTGCTCTTAGGGATGTTGAGGACATGAACCCAGCTCTGAACAGGAGTCTCTCATGTCCTGATACAGACGGTGAACCTGCTCCTCAGTAAGGGAGCCAGCCTGAATGTCTGTGACAAAAAGGAGCGGCAGCCTCTGCACTGGGCAGCTTTCCTAGGTGAGAGAAGAATTATGGGAGGAGCAGACATTGGACATTTGGGATTCCTAGGGTAGAAATGCGGGGGTTGCAGCCTTTGGAGAGAGGTGCTGGGGCATTAGAACTTGCCCTCCACCTCCTTGAGAGCATATTCTCTCTTCCCAGGGCATTTGGAGGTCCTGAAACTGCTGGTGGCACGGGGAGCAGACCTAGGCTGCAAGGACCACAAGGGCTATGGGCTGCTCCATACAGCTGCTGCCAGTGGCCAGATTGAAGTGGTGAAGTACCTGCTCCGGATGGGGGCTGAGGTCAGGGTGCTGGGCACGGGGGCTGAGGCTGAGGGTACGGAGGGGGAGGTCTCACACAGTCTGTTAGGGAGATGAGGTGTTGGGATTGCTGCTGTGCTTTGGGGAGGTCAGGAGGATGTGGTAAGAGGGTCTGAATAATGCTTATTGGAAGCAGTAGTGCCTTCAGTCTTTGGGTTTGGAACCTGAGGCAGTTGTTGGATTTCTGGGGTTCTCTAGGCTGCCTGTGCTGGCTTCCATTTTAAGCTGATACCTCCCTTATCCCCTTACCCTCACCCCTGGAAATCCAGATCGATGAGCCCAACGCTTTTGGAAACACAGCTTTGCACATCGCCTGCTACCTGGGCCAGGATGCTGTGGCTATCGAGCTAGTGAATGCAGGAGCCAATGTCAACCAGCCGAATGACAAAGGCTTCACACCACTGCATGTAGCTGCCGTCTCCACCAATGGCGCGCTCTGCTTGGAGCTGTTGGTCAATAACGGGGCTGATGTCAACTACCAGGTGCCTGAAGGGATGAGTCTGAGACCAATGGGGAGAGGAACCTGGCTCTGGGGGCCCTGACCGTATCATCCCCACTGGATAATTCTCTGGGGAACTGTCCACTGCCTCCTGGGCTGATCAGACCTTCCCAGGGACCCAGGAGGGTGTGGGCTGAGAAGATGTCCACACGATCACTCCGTTCTCAGAGACATGTCCTTTGGAAGGGGGAACAGGGCATTCTTCATGCTTTGCACTAGAAAAAAATGCCATGTTTCCACAGAGCAAAGAAGGGAAAAGTCCTCTGCACATGGCTGCCATCCATGGTCGTTTTACCCGCTCCCAGATCCTCATCCAGAATGGTACGGACTTGGGAGATTTTGTGATCTCTTCTCCTCCCCACCAGAGAACCCCTCCCTAGAAACCCCTTTCTTTCCTCATTCCGTCTCCCACCCCGTCTTCCAATCAGGATGGGCACCTGGAGCTCTGAGCAAGGCACCTGTGGAAATGGCCCTGCTCTGCCTGCCCAGCCCCCTCAGGCTCACAAACAAGATAACACGTGTAGAAGGCTTAGCCTGGCCCCTGGCACATAACAAGCACTCAGACGGCAGCTAACTAGCGTAAGTGGTCGGAAGCCTAAGGTCTGAGTGTGTGGGTGTGCATCCCCCCTTCAGGCAGCGAGATTGATTGTGCCGACAAATTTGGGAACACGCCACTGCACGTGGCCGCTCGCTACGGACACGAGCTGCTCATCAGCACCCTCATGACCAACGGCGCGGATACCGCCCGGTGAGTCCAGCCCCCGACCCCACTTCTGGGCTGTCTCAGGTCTGAACAGACTGCTCACGTCAGACCTGGAGAGACCACGGAGAAGCTTCCACAGCGAAGCTCGCTGTCTCCTGGGCTGGTGGGAGGTCCCAGAAAAGAGGTCTGCAACTGCGCCCTCCTTGACCTGAGGCCTGAATCCCTCCACTCCTCCCCAGGCGCGGCATCCACGACATGTTCCCCCTGCACTTAGCTGTTCTCTTTGGATTCTCTGACTGTTGTCGTAAGCTTCTTTCCTCAGGTATGAGCTGACTGGTTCGGGGCTTGGGCAGGAGGGAAGAGGCCTTTCCCCACTCTGCTCAGTGCCCTCACGTGGGATCTGCGGCTGTTCTGGCCCCGCAGGTCAGCTGTACAGCATTGTGTCTTCACTCAGCAACGAGCACGTGCTTTCAGCTGGGTTTGACATCAATACGCCTGACAGCCTTGGCCGCACCTGTCTTCATGCTGCTGCTTCTGGAGGGTGAGTTCTCTTCCCTCTCTTCCAGGTCTTGAGAGGAGGGCCTGTCGGCAAGGGTCTGGACCCCTCCTTTCCTGCCCGGAGCTCTCCCCTCTCACAGTGAGAGCAGTCGTGGCAGAGAGGGCTGTCTGGTTGCAACCTCCCTCAGCCCCTCCCTGGGGAGAAGCCAGAGGCGCTCTTTCCCTCCCTAAACCTGCGTCCTCCTTCCTTCCAGGAATGTTGAATGTCTTAATTTGCTGTTGAGCAGTGGAGCTGACTTGAGGAGGAGAGACAAATTTGGAAGGTGTGCTGATGTGCAGGGGTATATATACATAGGGAATATCTGATTTGAGAGACAAGAGATGGAGGGTGGGGTGGGGAGTTGGAGACTAAGTGAGGAGAACATTACAAAGCAGCTTTTGGCTGCACATCCAGTTGCATTTGGCTCTGCCCCTGATTCTTTTACCTACCCTCTTCCACTTCTCCCCAGGACCCCACTGCACTATGCAGCTGCCAATGGCAGCTACCAGTGCGCCGTCACACTGGTGACTGCTGGGGCAGGCGTCAACGAGGCTGACTGTAAAGGCTGCTCTCCCCTCCACTATGCTGCTGCCTCTGACACCTACAGGAGGTGAGACGCCCACCTGGTTCTTCTCAGCACCCCCCCCACCCAGGCTCCCCCCAGACTTCTTCCCTCTCCCTCCCCCCAGGGCGGAGTCCCACTCATCTTCCACCCACGATGCTGAAGAGGATGAGCCGCTGAAGGAGTCCCGCAGGAAGGAGGCCTTCTTGTGAGTAGCTGCGGAGAGCCCTGGGGTGCGTTCTCCCAGCAGTGCTGACTCTGGTCCCCTTGTTCCACCACCACCACCACCGCTGCTGCCCTGCGCCTGAGCTTAGTCCTGGACTATGCACTGTGGGCGCAGGAGACACAGTTCCTTCCCTCAAGGAATGATCTTGAAGGAACTAGATAAGCCGAACATACAAATTCATTAGTTTATTCCACAAGCATTAATTGAGTATTTACTTAATAGGTACCAAGTACTGTGCTAGGTAGTAAGGGTAAAAGATGAATTACCCCAAATTTCTGCTCTTTGAAAACTAATAATTTGTTGGGAAAGATAAGCAAAAGGGCACTTATACACTCTAACATAAGATATTAATAATAGGGGAAACGGGGTGAGGGATATATGGAAACTCTGTATTATTTTCACAGGTTTTAAAATTAAAGGCTTCTTTAAAAAAAAAAAAAATCCAAGAGGCTCAGCTGTGTGACCTTTAGCAAGTAACTTAACTTCTCTGTGCCTCAATTTCTTCAATCATAGCAGGGATAAGAATAGTATCTACTTCATAGGATCATTATGAGGATTAAATGATTTAATACACATGGCGTACTTAGAGCAATGCTTGACACATAGTAAATACCGTATTAATATTACTACTAGTACAACCACAACAACCTATGCGAATGGTGCCAATAGAGTACAGAGGAGGAGGCACCTGACTGGGAAGGTTGGGAAAGGTCTCACAGAGGAGGAGATTCTGGGAGCGAGTTTCAGATGAGTCGGACTTTTTCAGATGGGCTGGGAAGAGAAAGCAGGGGTTCAGCATGCCTGGAGATGGGCGAAGAGTGTGTCAATCAGCAGGTTGGTAACTGATGATTGTGCTCCAGGTTCTCTAGGAGAGCATTCAAGAATAAAGGAGGGCATTGAAGCCAGGGCAGACCTGGTGGGTCTGGAGCTGGAGTTGAATGGACAGGAGTTAGTCTACCAAGAGCAGGGGATGGGTGTTGGCCAGCTAGGCCTGGAGGGGCTCCCTCACCCTCTCCTCTGCCCCTCCCTGGCTGGGCCTGTCCCTGCCTCACAGTCTGTTCCTGCCCCCAGCTGTTTGGAGTTCTTACTGGATAACGGTGCAGACCCCTCCCTGCGGGACAGGCAGGGCTACACAGCCGTGCACTATGCAGCTGCCTATGGCAACAGACAGAACCTCGAACTGGTATGTGTGGGACCTGGCCTGGAGGTGGGGAGCAGGGCAGGGCACGGCCCACAGTCTACCTTTGTGTTTGTGGATTCTCAAACCAAGGGATGAATCAAATGTGGTCTCTAGATCCAGGGGCTAAGGGGATTGCTGTAAGGGGGTCAGGAGTAAAATGTTGGGAGTACCAGAACCTCAGCACCTACTGACTGTTCTGTCCATTGCAGCTCTTAGAAATGTCCTTTAACTGCCTGGAGGATGTGGAGAGCACCATTCCAGTCAGCCCTTTGCACTTAGCTGTGAGTCCCAGGTCTTTTCCTTTCGCCTTCCTTGTCCCTACCTGCCCCATGCCTACACACAGCTAGAAGCACCTGTGAGTCGGTCCTTGCTTCCGCCTTCTTGTAGGGATGTGTTATGCAGGCAGGGGTCTGGAGAGAGGCCCGAGGAGCCCACAGCTGGGCGCAGGCCTGCTGCCTGGAGTCTCCCCATGGGCCCTGAGAGCCAAGTAGGGGCAGTGTCCTGAGCTGTTTCCCTTGGTTGCCTGTGCCCCTCCAGGCCTACAACGGTCACTGTGAAGCCCTGAAGACACTGGCGGAGACGCTGGTGAATCTGGATGTAAGGGACCACAAGGGCCGGACCGCGCTCTTTCTGGCCACTGAGCGAGGCTCTACTGAGTGTGTGGAGGTGCTAACGGCCCACGGCGCCTCTGCCCTCATCAAGGAGCGCAAGCGCAAGTGGACACCCCTGCACGCTGCTGGTGAGCGCGCCCTTCAGGCTGCTCCCTCCCCTTGCCACCCACCCCAGGCTTCAGAGACTGGTCCCCAAATCCCTTCTGATTGGGACCAGGCTTGGGAGTGGAGTAGGGTGAGGGGAATGGAAACTTCAAGTACTGATTTGCAGCCTTCTGTCCCAGGTCTTCCCATAGCCTCCACGCTCAAGTCCTTTATGCTTTACCTGGTCTCCTCCCCCTCACTATGCCCTGACACAGGCCCCGTTTCCTCCTAGCTGCCTCTGGCCACACTGATTCCCTGCACTTGCTGATCGACAGTGGGGAGCGAGCTGACATCACAGATGTCATGGATGCCTATGGACAGTGAGTGTGGGCCGGGTGTGGGGTGCAGGTTTCCCGTCCCTGCCGGGCCCTCACCCTTTCTCCTGCCCACTCTGTAGAACCCCACTGATGCTGGCCATCATGAATGGCCACGTGGACTGTGTACATCTGCTGCTAGAGAAAGGATCCACCGCTGATGCTGCTGACCTCCGCGGCCGCACTGCCCTCCACCGTGGGGTGAGTGAGCTCCTAGGTGGGTCACTCACAGATGGGCCTGGATAGGGAGCACAGGACCCACCAGCAGTAAGACATCAGATTGTCCAGCAAGTGGGCCAGGATCTTGTGCCCATGGTCTTAGTGGGCCTTACTGTGTCTGCTCCAGGATGCATATCTGACATCTGTAGCTAAGAGCCCTGATTACCTTGCTCTATAATCACATACGGCCACCTGCTCACTGCCCAGACTCTGTCCCAGGATACCCGGCTGGCCCTGTCCCGTTAGATAACGATGTCACTACCTTCCCCACAGTCACCTGTCCTATAGCCGCCTCCTCCTCGTCCCCTGGGATTCTTTGGCCCCTTAGTCTCCCTCTGCAAAGGGCCAGGATTGACTCTCACCATCCTGATTGTCTGTTGGCATAGAATCAGGAAAGGAGACGCTGCTCCCTAACACTTAGAATCATTGCTGTAAAGATGGGTTGGAGCCTTGAAAGTGATTCTTCCTCCTGAGCCAGCCCTGGTGACTGGCCACTGGAAACAGAGTAGCTCCTCACCCTCACTCACACCCCCATGTCACCCACAGGCAGTGACTGGCTGTGAGGACTGCCTGGCTGCCCTGCTGGACCACGACGCATTTGTGCTGTGCCGAGACTTCAAGGGCCGCACCCCCATTCACCTGGCCTCCGCCTGTGGCCACACTGCAGTACTGCGCACCCTGCTGCAGGCTGCCCTTTCCACAGATCCCCTGGATGCTGGGGTGGATTACAGCGGATACTCGCCCATGCACTGGGCCTCCTACACTGGTGTGTTTCTGGGGCCTCTGGAGGCACAGCCATGTGTGTGTGTGGGGGGAGCAGACAAGGACAAGTGGGTTGAGGGAGGGACCTGGGTTGATCTGGAAGTGGAATGGAGTGTCAAGAGATGGGACAGGACAGACGTGGGGGACTTTGTTGTTGTTTCTCTCCATCACCACTCTTCCCTCCTCGTACCCAGGACATGAAGATTGTCTGGAGTTGTTACTTGAACACAGCCCGTTTTCATACCTGGAAGGAAACCCCTTCACTCCTTTGCACTGTGCAGTGTAAGTCCCTTCCTACACCCTAGCCCTTCTCAAGGCTCTGTGATCTAGGCTTAGGACAGGCAGTCTGTTTCCCCTGCCCCTCCCACTCACCCTTCCTCTTTCCCCAGAATTAATAACCAGGACAGCACCACAGAGATGCTGCTGGGAGCTCTGGGTGCCAAGATTGTGAACAGCCGAGATGCCAAAGGACGGTGAGTGTTAGGAGCCAGGGAGAAGCCTCCGTTGCCTCTGGCTTCCTCTTCACTCGGGAGAAAGGGCCTTCCCTGTTTCACTCTTCCCCGCCCCCCGCCCCCCAGGACCCCTCTTCACGCCGCTGCCTTCGCGGACAACGTCTCTGGGCTCCGGATGCTGCTGCAGCATCAAGCTGAGGTGAACGCCACTGACCACACTGGCCGCACTGCGCTCATGACGGCGGCTGAGAGCGGGCAGACCGCTGCTGTGGGTGTGTAGGGGCCGCGTGGGAAAGGGAGGCGCTCCCCTGGGTTTTCACAAGATGGGTCAGCCCTGCCTGTGGGACTCAGGATACAGGAGGCATGTCTTTAGCTCTTTCCCCCTCTGCAGAGGGGATGCAAAGTGTGTGCAGATAGGAGGGTGGAGAGCCAGGATGGTGCTGCCCTGGAAGGGAGCGTCAGTCTGCTCTGCCCCTTTCCCTTGTAGAATTTCTGCTGTATCGAGGGAAGGCAGACCTTACTGTGCTGGATGAAAACAAGAACACTGCCCTCCACTTGGCCTGTAGCAAGGTACTGCCTGGGCTGCTGGTAGGGTCCATGCTTGGTGAAGGGGGCTGGGTCTGGGGACCGAGAGCACGCTCAGTGGAGGGCAGGATTGTCCAGCCTGTCTGACTGGTGGAATAGCTTTTTGTCCCCCTGCCATGCCCTCAGCTCCTACTGTCGTGCTTCCACTTCACGAGCCCCCACCCCGTTCTCTCCCTCAGGGCCACGAGAAATGTGCCCTCATGATCCTGGCAGAAACCCAAGACCTTGGCCTTATCAATGCTACCAACAGTGCGCTGCAGATGTGAGTGCATGGGGAAGGGGGCTCCTGGCTGGGGGAGGCAGGTGGGTAAAGAAATTGCTGTCCACATCCCAGGGGCAGCGCACAGGATCCGCTCAGCACCCTTGCTCCCGTGGCTGGGGGTGGCAGTGCAGCAAGCTGCCTCCACACTCCTTCTTTTTCCTTTCTTCCAAGGCCACTACACATTGCTGCCCGGAATGGTCTAGCTTCCGTGGTGCAGGCCCTGCTGAGTCGTGGGGCGACAGTGCTGGCTGTGGATGAAGAAGGTGGGTGGGGTCCAGAGGCCCCCGCCTCTCCCAGGTTTGGGGTCAGAGATGTTCTTCAGGAGGTGACTTCTTAACCTTACTGGTTGAGAAACTGAATTTTCTTCACATGGGAAGTCTTCAGAGCAAGGCTCCAACACCAATACGCTAGCGTCTCTGAGGGGAGTCTGACGGAACTAGGTGGAGGCAGCGGAGTGCTCAGGAAGACCTCCCACACACCTCAGTGTCCCAGCCTCCTGACCATCGGCTCTGCCCTTTACCCCATGTGCGGACAGTCTGCCTGTCAGCCTCCCTGGGCCCTCATAGCCCCTGAATTCTGACCATGCTGGGTCTTGCCTGCCTTGGCTACCCTGCACAGATAAGAGAGCTCAGGGCCTGGGGTGGGGGGGTGGAGGGGGACTCAGGGATCCAGGACCCTGGGGCTCAGTTCTCTGCTTTGCCCTGCAGGTCACACCCCGGCATTGGCCTGTGCCCCCAACAAAGATGTGGCAGACTGCCTGGCCTTGATCCTTTCCACCATGAAGCCTTTCCCACCCAAGGACGCTGTCAGTCCTTTCAGCTTCAGCCTGCTCAAGAACTGCAGCATCGCGGCAGCCAAGACGGTGGGTGGCTGCGGCGCCCTGCCCCACGGGGCCTCCTGCCCCTACAGCCAGGAGCGGCACGGCGCCATTGGGTTAGATGGCTGCTACTCCGAGTAGCCCCTCCAGTGTCCCTCTCCCTGCCGGTGGCTTGATATCTTATTCTATTTATTTAGAAAAAGTCTATACATTTAGGGCACTTTAAAGGAGAACACGACTGGGTTGGGGGGCGGAGGGGGGAGAAAAGCACTGGGGAGCAGCTGCTCACCCCTTTGCCACACCATCCTGGCCTGGCAGGGCTCTGGGACTGACAGGGAGCACCCCGGGCCCTTGGTCCCCCCAGGGCAACCCCTTCTGCCAAGTGTCCCAAAATGATTGCTCAATGCCTGGCTCCCCTTCTTTTATCCCCTCTCTCAGTACCCCTTTCTGCTGCCAGCTCCCTCAACTCTTCCCTCTGACTCTCCGCTCTGTCCCCTGCCCCTGCCAGGCAGATCCCTCCCTCTACTTCCATACCCATCACTGCCTCCCTGCTCAGCTGGCCCCTCCATCCCGCAGCAGTGAGAAGCCTTAATTTCTGGTACTGTGTGAGCACTCTGGGGGTGTCCCCCTCCCCCTTCAGGGGCAGCTAGTGGACGAGGGGGGAGGGTATTTAGCACTGGGGCCTGGAGCTTTTCCCCCACTTCTGTTTCCCATCACCCCTAAAGTTCAAATGCAAAACACTTGAAGCAGCAACTACTGTACCTGGGCCCCAATCCTGCACTCTCCCTGGCTCCTCATATGCAAATCAAGGGCTGGTTCTGCCCCCACAGCCTGCCCCGCCCTGCTTCCCTCCCTGGCCTGGCCCCCTGACCACGCACTTTAACCTTGCTTCTTTCTTTTAACTTCTTTTGGGAGGGTGGAGCCTGTGGCCATTCCCCCTCTGGCTCTCCTCTCCCTTAACTTTGAGGCTTGTCATGAATTTTTAAGTAAGCATTTTATCCTTTAGGGGAAGAAACAAGTTAATTTCCTGCCCATTTCAAAACCACAGCCCTAGTATGTCCTCTGTGTTTCAGGCATGTGTTTGCATGTGTGTGGAGGGAGGGACCATATTCTTCCTCCTAGGCCCCCTAACCCCACAGCTCCTCTGTGCCCCGTCTGCCGCCACCTTCTATTAGGTCCAAGAGTACCCACCGCCCCCAGTCACTCCTGATCTGAAGCCAAAGATGGTGGGAGGGGCAGGGCAGACTAGGGACCGTGGCTACTTAGGGACCCAGGCTTCCCCTCTTGTGTGAGGATGAAGTTCTGATCTAGGGAGCGACGAATAGACACTGAGGCTTGGTTCCTGCCTTCCCAGCAGCGGGGAGAGAAGGGATTGAGCTAGGGGCTGCACTGAGAAGATTCCTAAAAGTCGCACCCCGAAAGCCAAACTGGGCTGGAGTGAGGAGGGGGCAGTTTTCTCTCTAAATGTAGCATTGCATTTGGCCCTGGTCCCTTCAGATGCCCTGTCCATCCATCTCCTAGCCAAGCCTCCTGGACAGTTGGACCTGCTCCTGCAGCCCAGTGTTCCCTTCCTCACACTCAATACCTCAGCCAGGGGCCAAGACACAGAACTTGAATAGAGGTCATGCCCCCTCCGCCCCCACAGTGCATCCTTGCCCAGTTTGGCTGCCATCAGTATTGTCCCCTGAGAACTGGATAGGCTTCGTTTACACAGAACAGGGTCTCCCCCTGGGGGTCCCTCAGCCTCCTTCCCCCACCCATGCTTGCTTTATTCATGATCTTACCCCCTTTTCAGTTGTGTTCCCTGCAAGTCTTGCCACTCGTGCTGAGGGTGAGTTGAGGGGAGAGGGGGGCATCCCAGTGACCCCTCCCCACCGACTGACACCCTTAGCCATACCTCATGCTGGTTCCCTGAAGCCTGGGGGTGTTTGTCCAAGTCCTTGTTCTTTTTGTCGTGGTCCCTTTTTATCCCCTTTCTCTCTGTGTCTCGCTCCCCTCAACCCTCAGTTCCTAAACCATTTCAAAGCTTCCAAATGACCATTATTGGTGAGAAGGATTGTGCAGTTTTTAGTTTTTATTTTTGTTTTCGAAGCCAAAGGGCCTTGCGACGCCCCTCTTGCCCACCTCCCTTCACACCCTATCCTCCCCTATACGACAATCAATGTGACCTCTCTTAAGGGCTGCAGCCCCCACCCCCAACCCTGCTGGTTCTGCAAAGCTTGCCCCCAACTTCAGTTCTCTCTCCTCAGATCTTCCCGTTCCACCCCCCTCTGCCTTCTCATTTTGGTGCTGGGAATTAGCTGTTGGGGGGCAGGGGAGTGGAGAGATGGGTCCTCCAGAGAAGACACTCGGGGTATCAGTCGTGTTCTCCTTTATCAATGTTTGGCGACGACAGGAAGAAGCTGAGTATTGTCAGGAGCCCCATCGTTGTGCTAGATGAGATTTCTGGTGGCTGCCCGTTCCCTGCTGCGCCTTCAGCACCCGTCAGCAGTGCTGGGGCCAGTTGTGGGGAGTCCTCTGTGCCTCCTCGTGTGGTCTTGAGGAGGCCTGGGGGATGGGCAGCCTCCTGTCCTTATGCCAAAGGAAACCCCACACCCTACCCCAGGCTCCCCAGCCCCTAGTGTCTTTGAAGCATTTTGACCATTCTCATGGCCACTGCATATTTATTTTAATGTTAAGTTGTTTTTTTTTTTAAACCTCTTTGACTTAAACGGGTGTGGAGAAGTAAAACAGGCAGAATGCCCCCCAATCTTAAGGGGGTAGGGTGGGGAGGAAACATCTTCCCTTTGCCCTCCCTCTCCCCCTCCCCCTCTCCCCACCGCAGCTCTAAAGCACTTGCTTCAAGTAATAAGCACTTTTGAGAAAAGGCCTATTTTAAGTGAGGACCCTGGGTGCAGCCCCAGGTCCCAGCAAAGGAGACAGAGCGAGGGCTACATAGGAGACAGGGAAACAGACGTGGGAATCAGAGGGCGAGATGAAAAGAGCCAGTTTTTAGTTTCTGATTTTTGGGGAGCTGTTTCTGATTGGGCGGTGGCTTTGGTAGGGTTGTGTACTATCCTTCAGAAAAACAAATGGCACAAACTGTGGGTCCCAGGATGGACCAACAGACCCAGGTCACTGCCACTGTCCAACTGAGACTGACGGGCCACCTCCCCCGCCCCGTGGCCCCCTGAGCCATAGGACTGCTGAAAACCACTGAATGTACAGCCCAGGTTGGGGTGGGGAGCAGCCTCTGGGGGAGGGGGCTTCTCCTTTTGTTTGGTGCTGTGGGGGGTGGGAGAGATGAGACTGAGGGACTGCCACCCCACTTAGACATGTGTTCCTTGGGGTGGAGGGGCTGAGGAGGGCTTGCCTCCCTCTCCAACCCCAGCCATGGCCCCTCTTCCTTCCTCACCCCTATCCGTTTTGACTGTAAGTCCAGCTCACCTTTGCCTTCAATATGTAACCAAAGGAAAACTCAATACTGTTTCCACCGCTGTCTGCCCACCCGAGCACCTTCTTACTCCCCAGACTTAGGAGGGGAGAAGGGCGGGGGTGGGACAGGGGGTGGGGGCCAGAGTGAACGGTTCTACAGCTGTACCCCCAAAGCCTCCTCTGGGGTCTTGGAAGGGACCCTGGGAGAGGAGGTGTTGGGGCCAGGCTGGAGGGACTGGGAGCAGGCATGCTCAAGATCTTGTGCACATGAGTGTGACTTCGTCTGAATGACTCCAGTGACTGCGCTCCAGAGGGAGGCCCCTTCCTCCTTCCCTCTCCGCCATTTCTCACCCTTTCCCCGCATCCAGTGTTCATCCCCCACCTCCCCTTCCCACCACAAAGGAAAATAGCCTTACAGACCCTAGCCCAGAAACCCTCCTCCCGGGGCACACCAGCACGGGGCCCCATCCTGCCTAGTTTGAACCCTACCTTTTAAGAAGGAGGGATAAGGAGCAAAGCAGCCCCTTCCCCTCCAATCGCAGCGACTCCAGCCCTCCGCGGCCCAGACTGGGCGAGCGTGGAGGTGAGGAATCCTTGAGGACCAAGCCCAGTGGTCTGGGAAGAGGGAGGTAGAGAGGGAAGGGTCTGACTTGGGGACCCCCTCCTCCTGACCCAACCCCTAGAGAAGCGACCAAATCCCAGAGATGGGAGGAAGCTGGGGTGGGGAGGGTCTGCTCTATGAATTACTTGAAGGTACTGACTCCAAGGCTGCTGTTGCCCACTTAGGTGTGAGGGGGACACTGTCACTGCATTTGGGAGGGCGGAGGGTGGCGGGTGACGAGAGGATCTGCCCTTGGCCCTCGCTCACTCCTGCTAGGCCCTTTCCCTGAGGAGCCTGTCTTTGTCCCCAGGGAAGCCAGGGCGAGCCTGCCCCTCCCACCTCCATCCCTCACTCTGGGCACCCTCTCCAATTGCACTAAAGTAGCTGTGTGCCAGTCTTACCCCACACGACACAGGGTGGGGTCTCTGCTTCCAGTCCTTTCTCCCCACTGCCTCTGCTCCCGTCCCGGACAATCTCCTTGATCCCCTGTATTCCTGGATAGCTCAGCTTTGTGTGTGTGTGTTTTGGGGGTGGGGGGTGGGTTCTGGCTGGAGTGGGTTTGGTAGGGGTTTGGGAAGGGCTAGGGGAAAGATGGAGGATGCATTCTTCTACCCCCTTCCTCAACTCCAAGCCACAGAAGCCTGGGAGGGAGGGTGCCTACTCTAGCTGCCGTGTGTCTTGCAGATGTGCCAAAATGGGGGTGGGGGGAGGGGAGGGTGCCTGGCAGAGCGGCCCCCAGGGTGACTCTCTCAAAGCAATACAGTTCCTCCTGCCTGGGGGATGGCAAGACAGGGGAGAGGGTTGGGTTAGGCACCTGGGGGTTCCCTGTGTACAGCTGTGTATTTTCAGGGGTGTTCTCTGTCTGGTACCCGCTGTGGGCGTCTCTGTGTGTGTGAACCTCCCCTTCCCTGTGCCCTGCATGACCTGTGATGCTGCAGACACCACCATCCTGTGTGCAGGGGTGTGTTGGGGGCACTGAGGGGCATGTCCCATGTCCTGTTGCACCCTCCACCCTGTGACCCATGTACTCGGTTGTAGGAAGTAAAGAGAACTGAGCACAATTCACTGGATTCTAGTTGAATCTTTCTCTAAGCAATGTTCCCCTTCCTGCCCTTCTCCCTGCCCTGGATCCATCTGTGGTGCTAGTGTTGGGGTTGGGGGTGATTAATGCTGGTGGGCAGCAATAAAGGGCAGACCTGCCCAGATGCCTGTATCCCCAGGGTGCTGAGGGCAGCAGGAAAAAGTGGGGACTTCAGTGCATTTGCCCCACCCCTCCCCCTCCTCCCTGGGCTAAAGCACAATGCTCTCCCCGCAAATCGCAGATCGAAGCACCCTGCATCCTCGAGGCCCCTCCCTCCCCCCCTTTGAGCCCTCCTCCCGCCACATCCTGGTTTTCTATGCTGTTTTGGTGCAAGTACAACTGTCGTAGTCATGGCTTTGGGATGGGTTCTGTTTATTAAAATCCTATTGCTCCTACTGGCCCTGTGTCCCGCTTCCATTCCTGTGGTTGGGGGGAAGGAAGGGCAACCTGGACGCCTTTCCACTGGCCCCCATCAGCCATCAGAGACCAGGGGCCACAGCCGCTCCTCCAGCAGGGCTATGGTGAGCATGAGGCTGCCCCCCAGCAGCAGCCCCAGCCCCTGCAGTAGCACGTTGAGCATAGGGAGGGGCTCAGGTGGATGAAGCAAGGCTGGGAGCTGAAAGAGAAGAACAGCGTCAGGATCCTGGCCTGGTCTCTGCCCCTGAAACTCCAGACGAAGATGTCAGAGTGTCAGCAGCCCCACTCAGACCCCTCCAAGCCCTTGTTTCTCAGACACTTGCAGGCCTGTGGTCCAGCCCCCTGCCAGGTGGCCACCGTGAAGGCGGAGGGACCGACACGCCCTCTCCTCCACACCCACCTCCCCGCTTCCCTTGGTCTGTCTGTACTTCCCCACACCTCTCACCATGTCCACAAGGGCCACATAGAGGAAGACCCCGGCAGTGGCCCCAAACACCCAGGGAGTGAGGGGGATGGGGCCCAAACTGAGCCCCACCCCCAGGGCTGCACCCCCCAGTCCCAGGACTCCAGACACCAGGCTCAGCAGCAGCAGGCTCCGGAAGGGCAGGCCTGCCTGGAGCAGCATCGCAAAGTCACCTGTGGGGAGAGGACAGGGCTGTCCCTCAGCCATGTCACCCACCAGCCTCCAGCTTCCATCCCTTGCAAGTCTGTCCTTTCTGAAGTCCACCCCACATGCTTCTGCCATCCCTACCCAGTTCGTGAGGCAGCTCATGGCAGAAGACTGCTATGGTGGTGCTGAGACCACTGGAGAAGCCGTCAGAGAAGGCAGCACCTGGGGTGGGCAGGATTGGAGGTGGTCAGTCCGAAAGGAAGCTTTCCCCAGGGGCAGGGGCCTGGGTTCCCTCTGTGGTCCTCCCATCCCCCTTTCCTGGTAGCCCTCTCCTAGCCCCAGCCAGTAGCTGAGAGCCCTGCCTTCTCCTTGGACCTCACTCCTTCCATCCCCTCCCCTCACACCTATGGCCAGCCCGTCAGTGAGGTTGTGCAGACCGTCTCCCAGGAGGACCATCCACGTGATATTGGTGCCACTGCCACTATGGTGCCCATGACTGTGGCCTTGGTGCCCAGGAGGTGCTGGGGCCTGGCTGTCCTCCCTCTGGCCCTGAGCCCCTGGCTCTGCAGAAAGGAGGACAAGGAGCAGTGTTGGTGGCTGCAACTGAGAGCGAGGAGTCAGGGGCCTGCTCTTCATTTTCTCCTCTGGTCACCTGGAGCTGCCTGTAGGGGCTGAAGTGCCATCCCACTGACGTTTTCCGGGTCCAGGTCTGGTGTTCCAACATCCTTTCTTTTCCGTCGGCAGTATCTCTGAAATGGGAGGGTATCCCTCTTGGTGGAGGAGGCAGCAGAGCGGGGACTAAGGAGAGGCCAGGCTACCAGCTGGGAAAATGAACACCCGGTTCCACCTCTGGTACTTGGGGGTGTTCTTTGGCCTCTGCTCTCTTCCCAGGTTGGCACCTCCCTGTTTCTTGCTGACTTGAACTCAGAGAGGAGGCCAGAAGTCCTAGGTCTATGCTGAGGAGCCCCCACCCACTCCCTGTTGTCAGGTCCTGCAGTCAGGCAAACGGCAGAGCCAGGAGCATGCTCAGCCCTTCACCTCCTGGCTCGAGTGGCCATTTCTAGGACTCTGGTCATGGCAGAAAGAGGGAAAAAGGGTGTCACTCACTGGCCCGAGCCCTCGGCGCCGCAAAAGCCCTAGCATGTTCTCCAGCACGAAGAGCAGGAAGAGACCACCAAGCACCGACAGTCCTGGTCCCAGGTCCTCCTCTGGCCTCCCGCCAGATCCAGCGTGCTGCCCTCCATGTGCCTGACAGAGAGGCAGTCAGGGCAGACTCTGGAAGCCCCGGCACCCAACACCAACCCCCTCCTGAGTGGGAGGTGGCGAGCCTTCACGCATACGCTCTACCAGAAGGCAGCTGTAGGCTGAAGCCGGGGTGGGAGAGAGGATGTCCTATGGCTGGGAACATCTTGGATTGTGGAGGCTGTCCACCCCTGGGGGCAGGGGAACAAAGAAGGGACTTCACGTACATGTGGCAGCAGGTGTAGCAGCGCATCCCCACAAAGAGTGCCCACGGCCAGGGCCCCCAGGAAACCCAGCAGGGGCTGCAACAGACGAGGTCCCAGGAGCCGCAGCAACAGCAGGGAGAGGGGAGTGGGGAGGCTGAGCAGCAGAACTGCCAGGGCACTATGAACCAGAGCTGGGGAGAATCAGGGGCTGAAGTTAGGCAGGGCTGGATGGAGGCCTCCTTGGAGGTGAGGTGGGGCAGAGATATGCTGCAAGGGGAGGCAGGACCCCAATGAACCCTCTTCCTCGGCTTGGGGCCCACCACCCACTCTCACCCACTGACCAGACAGTAGATCCCCTGGGGGAGTTGGGGCTGGGGTCTGGATGCAGACACGGCTCTCAATCTGATAAAGCAGGGCTGGACACAGCAGAGCAAATTGACGAGGGGTCAGAGGAGCAGCAGGGCTCAGGCCAAAATTGACCAGCAGCTGGGAGCCATTCAGACACTAGGGGAGTTGAGTTGGAGGTCATACATTGGGGAAGTCTGAGAACTGTGACTCAGATCTTTAATGTCTGCCCTTCCATTGTGTGGACTCCTGGGTCTCTCCCAGGGTCCCATTTGTTCACTGGCAGTGCGTCAGGGACTGGGGACAGTTATGTATAATCAGTGTGTGTTAATTATTAGTGAATATTCAATCCAATGTAAATATTCAATTCAGTGTGAATTGGGTGCTAGTGAACATTGCCACCAGCTCCCTCCTTCCCAAGCCCTTGATGTTTCATTGATTTGGTGATGGAATTGGTTGGACAACTAGAGCCCTCCATCCCGAAATCTTAGAAGGGAAAAGAACCTAAAATGCCATGTACCCTTCCTCTCAACAGCCCTGTCACTCGTTCACCCAGCCTTCGCTGGAATGCTTCCTGTGATGGGGTGCTCACCCTTACCAGGCCTGCTTCGTGGCTGGTTTTGGCTGCCTTCTGGTGTACGTGGAACAAGTTCACTGGCTTTCTGGAATGAAGACAGCCATCTACCCCCTGCAGGCCTCCTCTCCAGATAACCAACGCCAGATCCTACCCTGGGCTGCTTCTCTGAATTCTCTGCTTTGCAAAATGTGGCCCCTAAACCAAGTCTTGGAGTTCTGAATGTGGGTTTATCTGTTCTGAGCCCAGAGGGAACATATTTCTACTGGAGTAACATACCCTAAGATCACACCTGGATTTTTTTTTTTTTAAGTAACCATTTAAAATTACTGACTCTCTAAACATTTTAGGCCATCGAAATCCCGTGACTCATTCCCCCTCTCTAGAGATCATCAGACTCACATCCTCATTCAGATGATCAGCCAGTGAATGGTCCAGCAGCAGAAGCCTGTGAAAGAGGCCCAGGCCCGAGGGGCCTGGCCCATGAGGTGGTACTGGGGCCTCTGGCTCCTCCAGGTCGCCCCACCCTGAGGGATCCAGCGGCAGCCCTGCCCAGACATCCACACTCAGCTCAGGGTCTTGTGGCCTAGAATGGATGGGATAGCCAGTCAGACTCATGCTCTTTTAGAAAGGGGGCTTGCAAGGATACAAGGAATCAGGTTCCGAAAAATCTGTAATTCCAGGAATCTGATTTTAGGGAGCAGAGATGGGCAACTGCAGACTGAGTCAAGCACTGAGAAGAGCTGGGGTGTGACATTTTGGGGTGGGGTGGGGGTTACTACCTGTGCGTGAAATTGTCTCCAGCTGGGGGTATAGCCCGGCCAGCTGGCGGCCCATGGTGTCCCAGGTGGAGGGCCTGAACTCGGCCTAGCCCCAGGCTGTGGAGCAGCCGCGCCAGGCCCCCTGCAGTCAGCGTCCCATTCTCCCCGTACAGGCCAAACAGCTGGGCCAGGTAATGGTTCTGCTCCTGCTCAGCAGGGCCCAGGTTGGGGGCTGAGCCCCCTCCCCAGCCCAAGGACACCCATACACACATGCCAGCCAGCAGATGACTCATGGGGGACCTCATTATTGGGGGGACCGGGTAGAGGCTCTGGTCACGGCTTCTACTCCCCCAGGAGCATCCTGAACACTGTGCCCTGGAAGAACAAGGAGGAGGGGCTGGGGCTCCTGCTCTGCCGTCCCTCGCAGGACCTGGGGAGCCCACACACCTCAGACTGCCCCCACCTCAAATCCAGCGGCAGCCCCTTCCTTCCTCCCCCCAGTGCCACCTCCTGAGCAGCACTTGTTTGCCAGTTCCTAGAGCACCATCTCTGAACCAGAACACTCCCCTTACCTGACCCAGAGCTGACCATCCCTCCCCTGTTCCCCAAACCTGACCCCTCAACCTTGCCTCACCTCTGTCCCCCCTCAATCCCCAGGGCCTCACCCCCACTGGCAGTGTGAGAGCTGTCACTTCAGGTCCGTGGCAGGCCTTGCTGTGGACACTAAGAGGTTCCTGAGTCAGGAAGGGGAGCTGGGCTCAGCCTCCAGCTGCCCAGGTAGATTGGAGGCCACGTCAGGCAGGGGCTGGATGGACAAGCTCCCCACACCCCCAGCCCACCTGCCTGGGGGCGGGGTCAGGGGAGGGGCCAATGTGTGAAGGCTCACATCAGATAGGAGTTAATGGTTCACTGGTCTCTGGGATGGGGGAGTCAAAGGTCAGTCTTGGCTGGGCCCCTGAGTAGGGAAGGGCCACCCTCTGCCCCTAGAAAAGCCACATGGCTAAGAACTGGGCCTGATCTTCTAAATAATTTGCACACATACCAGCCCAGCTAGTACCATCTTAGCCTTTCCCTGTGTCCACTCCCACCCCACCTGCCTGACATCAGGCACTGGGCTTCATTCATCTCCACCCCCATCCCCACATTCCCTGGGAGGGTGGGACCCAGGTGTCCCTAAGCTGGAGAAGAAAGTGAAGAGGCAGATTAAGGGGCCACCTCAGATGTATAGGGCAGAAATTGTTTGTAGAACTTCCTCATCCCAAAAGAGTAAAAGCCAGAACTCTGGGAATCGATGACCAAGAAAAGGGAAGCACTGGTGGGAAAAGAAGTATCTGGGTCCCCTTCATAAGTCTGACCTGGTTTAAGATCAGGGAGCATAGTCTGATTGGGGTGATTGGTCAAGGGGGTCGAGGTTGGCATTACCTGACAGCAGGAAACAGGAAGAACGCCCAGAGGAAGAGGGACACAGCCTTCTTGGTTCCAGCCTTGGGAGGGGGGTAGGCAGGCAGGCGGACAAGGGTCACCAGCAGGGAGGGGGCAAGGGAGGGGCGCTGCCTTAAAGGGGCAGGCCTGCTTTGCCTAGGCCTTACCTGCAACCTATCTCCCCTCCGCCTCCTAGGGACACCCCACCCTCCCAAATGCCCAGCTGCTGATCTCTTCACTTTCTCATAAACAGCAAAGGAGTCTAGTACAGAGTGGTAATGTTTATTAGGAAGGGGATTCAATTCGACTTCCACATCACACGCACAAGAAACAGACTGTAATTGTCGTTTCTACAGAGGAAGGAGGGCCCTGAATTCCGGGGGACAGGCAGCTTCAGCTGGACAAGGAAGGGAGTATGGGCTTAGGGTGGATAAGGCCACTGTTCACCAGCCCTCCAGTGAAGTTTAGTGGCTAAAATACTGCTACAACCCCCCTGCTCCCCAAAGCCAGCAGCCCAGTATAAAGCTGTGTTCTCTAGCAGACACCTGGGTTATAGTTGGTGGGGGGAAGGGAGGAAGAATGTCTTGCTATCTCTTGCTGCTCCTCCGGGTTTCTTTGCCGTTACTGACAGGGTTGCTGGAAGGGCCAGAAGGGCCAGCAGGCGTGTGGTTGGGCTGGCTTCGGGTAATCCGGGTGCTGGGAGGGTGGGAGGGAGTGTGAGGGGGGTGCGAGCCACCACCAGGACCCGGTGGGGCACTCAGTCCATTCCCGTTCTGGCTCTCAGAGGCTAGTTGTGGGAGAAGGGGAAGAAACACAGGAGTTAGAGAACTGAGGTGGGAAAGCTGTCTACCCGCAAGGCCTCCCTCCCTGCTCCAGGAAGCAGCAGTCTTCACCAAGCACAACTGTGCACTGATGTCATGGGAGCAAGTGCAAAGAACATTAAGTTGTAGGAATGCAGCCCCAGAGAAGACATTTTTGACAGTTGCTACGTGAACCCTCATATGATATTTTTCCTCCTTTATTCATTTCTGTATTGTTGGGAGTCAGACCTAGAATTAGCTGTTTAGTTCTAGGCTCAAAGACCACTGACAAAATATCCCTTGACCAAAAGTGACAATAAAACTGGAGAAGCATTGGGAAGGGAAGGGCCTGAAGTTTCTGTGTTTAAATATAAGAAGGATCTTAAAAAAGAAAAAGAAAGAAAAAGGTGTGGTGTGTATCATGATGAAAATATAAATAAGAATAAGCAAAAAAACTATTGTACATACTCTCATGCCCCCAAAATAATGAGCAACATTTCTGTGTATGTTTTCAGCCTTTGATGGCTTCCTTAAACTACCTGAGCTGTGTCTATCACGATCACTGCACTCAACCAAAGTATATTATAACCGTCACCTGTGGGACTGCTTCCTTCATGGACTACAAGCTCCTAAGGGAAGTGCTGTGTTTTTCCCTTGGCATTCCCCGTCAGGAAATGCTTGTTACATGAAGGCAGAAACCTGCCTCTCACATACATAGGGCACCAGGGACCGAACCATATTCTAGATTTTGAGTTGGAAAAATCATAACCCTGAGGGTCAAGGCCTAGAAGCAAAGTCTAGTTTTAAGAAGATTGGCAACCCCGAAAGGGAACTATTTAGCGTTTACAGCTGTGCAGTGTGGACTCCATGTTGTCATGTAAGTAACACGCTGTATTAGAATTGTGTGATGAATCGAAATGGGCAAGGGGAAAAGGGGCAAGGTTCTTCCAGAGAAGAAACAGAGAGGAACAAGCAAAATGAATGAGGGCAATCCGTGTGGAGAAACTGCTCTCATTTTTGCCTTTGAGTGGTAGTGGCAAAAGGGAGCTCCACCAGTGATAGAAACACGTCCCTAAATATTTTCACCCCAGAGACTTGCAAAAGAGCTGGGAGAAGAATCAGGTGGAAGGGGATATATTGAGGAAAGAGAGATTTGGAAAAGGGAAGAGGGCAATGCATCTTTCCAGGCTGTGGAGATTAGGAGAGCAAAGAGGACCAATGGGTGGGAAGGAACAGGTTTACCTGTAGAAGTGGCAGGGGGTCCGGTGGTAGGCTGGGGAGCCGTGGGGCTGCTGTCGTTCTGTACCTGAAGGTACAGATGGCATATTTAGACCTTGCTCCCTTCCATGCTTCTTGGCCTGACATGCCCTCCTTCCCCACATCATGGCCATGGGACTCACCGTCTTGTTGGGTGCCTGCTGGGCGCTGTACTCAGGGTTTGGCTCACTGAAGTTAGGAACCTCAGAATAAACCATACAGAATCTGCGAGGGCAGAGAGTGGCAAAGCCTCAGACCCATCCTCTGTGCCATTCTGGAGGCCTCCAGGACATGAAATGAACACCCTTATGCTGCCTCCTTGCAAACCTCAAACTCCCCTCCTGGTCTGGTTCTTCTACATCCCAATCCCCAAGATAGGACTTACTCCCCAATCTTCTGAAGATCACCCCCACGGCCAGTGTACAGCGTCAGACAACCCTTGAACACTGAAGCGTACCTGTTGGGGGCAAAAAAAGCAGGATTCAGAATTACAGACTGTTAATCCCACCCCCTTGACTGTTGTTGCCGTTGGATAGCCAAAAGTCACCACCTGGCTTACCCTTTGGTGAGCCGGATAATGTCCCCAGGCTGGATCAGGTTGCCCACGTCGTCCCAGACAGAGATGTTGATGCTGCCAGTTTTGTCTGCCACTTTGCAGGTCCGAACCTCGTGCCCGTCCTTTGTCTTGGTCACTCGGCCTGGAGGGAGCAGATCAGTGGGGGTAGGGGGATGCTCAAATAAGTGGGGGCGTGGTCAGAGGGATGAGGTTTAGATACCGGTGGAGTGAGGAAAAAGGTGGACAAATAGGGCAAAGCCAAATCTCTGGGGCAGGTACGGGGGCCGGGGGGCAGCGGGGGAGGAGGGGCAGCACCATGGAGAGGGCCCTGAGTGGGAAGAGGCCCAAGTGGCATTGGAGGCTTGGATCTGGCCAGAGTTCCATCTACCCTACATTCTGGGAGGGGGCTAGGGGAGAGACTGGGTGTGCGCAGTATCCTGGGGTGCGCCCTGCATCCCAGGTGCAAGCTAAGAATGGAGATGATGTTCTCCCCCTCCTGGCCCCCAACTCCGAGAACCCGCGCAGGGGGCCCACCACCCCAGCATAGCCACCTGTCTCCAGCACAATGAAGATGAGGTTCAGGTTCTTGAGCCCGGGCTTGATATCCTTCACGAAGGTCTCCGTCGTCATGCTGCCCGAGCCTCAGCACCCCACTAGAAGGGGGAAAGGGGGATGAAGTTTCAACGCTTGGAGTCTTTGCCCCCATGTTCACTTCGCAAGGCCTATCTACTACACTAAGCTGGGGTCAGGCAGCCTCACACCCTCTAACTCCTCTAAAAGGTTAAAAACGAACTTCCCCTGGGGTCTCCAACTTAAGATCAGAATTTGACGACCTCCGGATAGGCTGCTGCGGGGCTGGAAGCCCCCCTCACGGCATGCTCTTTCAGTCTCAGACCCCGAGGTGGGAGAGACAACGGAGACCTGATTAGGGAACCTGGTGCAGAGCCAGGGAATGGAATCTTACTCATCAAACCTTCCCGAACCCTTATCTGGACAACCGGGGGCTCGATCCATCCCCTCCCCCACCCACAGCCCACCACCCACCAGCCAACCGGCCGGACAGTGTACGCCGCTGAGCCGCCTGCAGGGGGAGCCAAAAGCCCGGCTACCGCCGGATGCGGACCAATGAAACGCAGCAGGGCGAACATTCCCGGAAGTTTCCCCCGGCGGGCCCCCTCCAGCCAATCAGCACCGCCCTGGCTCGTCCCCGCCACCCCGCGTCCTGCCGCCCGTACCCGCTCAACCAATCGGGATTTGAGATTCACGCGCCCCCAAGGGGGTGGGATTTCAGGCATTAAAGGAGCCTCGGAGAGGGTTGACTCCGCAAGGAAAAAGATAGACCACGAGGGGGCGCATCAGATCCCAATTTTCCTCTACTTGAGTGGGAGAAAGCACTTAGACTAAGATTTTCTCTCCGAGACGTGACACAGTAGAAAAAGGGCCAAAGGTTTTTGGAATCCGGCGGACAAAAGCATGAAACCTGGCTCATCACTTCACTTCTTTTCTCGACAGTTCTTAAATTTGTGATTCCGTTTTGCAGAGAAGAAAACGAAGTTATATAAAAAGCAGTGCCTACCACGCAGCAGGCAGTTTCCTCCTCTTCTGCAACTGCTCTAACCCTCATCTTTATTCCTGATTTGGGGTCTTCATCTTTAATGCACTATCCAGCTTGGTCAAGGTCTCTAGAGAAAGTAGCATTCACACCAGAGACAGACGATAGGCTAACTCCCCTCCCCCTGCAACACACACACCTTTGGAAGTAATGGAATTAGAGGCCCAAAGAGCAACATTCGCATTAGTCTCTCTCACAGTTCGAAAGCCACCTGTTCCTAATGCACTTATCTCACTAGATCTCAGGGTCCCCCCGAGGAGTGAAAAGAGGCCTGAACCTTTAGTTTCCTTTGAGATTTGTTACATAGTCAACAAAAGGTAGCTAGCTCTGTAATGCTGTGTGTAAACCAATTACATACAAACAATGTATATACACGTCCATTACCATTTGCTTAGTGAATATCCATAACAAACAGTGCTTAATATTAGATTAACCTAAGAGGTCATGTAAATGTAATGTCTTGTTTTGGTCAATCAATCCCTTACCTTCTCCTAGAGCGCTTTAGGCTCCACCTGGACTTTTCCTCGAAGATCAGGTTCTCTCCCTCCCACACTCCCAGCCACGGTGTTGTACCCCAAGGAAATCAAACCACAACCCAGGAAGAAGGACATTTTATCTCCCTTCTCTCTCCTTAAGTGTTTCAGGGAGCTGTACGAGTGTTCGGAGAGCCGCCTAAGTATGCCATGAGTGCAGCTAGGAGAGAGGCGGACAACCCATAGGGCACCCTAGATCAAAGTTTTCCGGTCAGACACTCCCGCATTCCCCACCCCTTGATCGCCTTGTTGACTACAGTATCCACTCCCACGACTATGCGTCATAAGATCGGGAGGCTCTGGGATGCTGACCGCGGCTCTGGAAACGGGCGAGGGGCCGGACAGACGGCAGGTCACACTGCAGGCCAGCCTCCTAGCGACGATCTCGCACCAAGCCGCATCAGCCTTAGGGCATGGAACACGTGCACCCCTCCAAAGCCAAGTCTTGCGCCCGGGGGGGAAAGTCGGCCTCCAGCTCTGCCCCTGACGTTCACGCTGAGAAGAACACAGAGTTCGCCCTCCCAAATGACTACACAGCTCTCGCTGGGACCATAAAGATTTCCGGTCTAGAGCGGAGGTCTGGCTAGCCTTCCACTCTCCTCGTTGGCCGCTCGTGGTTTCTAGTCCAGGGCTGAGTTAAACAAAGAGGCGGGGTTTGGTGACGAGCTTCCGCCGGGTTGCGTAGCAGCGGTGGGCGGGGCCAAGGCTCTGTCTCACACCGCGACGAGTGGTCGGAGCTTTCTCCCCTTTCCTTCCCCTTCCCCTTCCCCTCCCAGGAAAGGCTGGGACCCGGCGCCCGGGCTATCCCGCGGCCGCTGCGGCTTCAGCTCCAGCCAGGCCAGGGTACGGAGAGTCCAGACCGCTTCCAGGGCGGTGCGTACGGCGCCTGCGCGGGCTCCCACCTTTAAAGAGGGTGTGGGAGGGGAGGGGGCGATGTCCCAGGGGGATTGGGGCGGGGGTTTGAGATACTGGAGGTCGGGAACAGGAATGGGAGTAAAGATGAAAAATGGAGGAAGGGAGCAGCGATAGGGAGAAGTCCAGAAGTGATAAAGAGGCGCTGGAGGGTGGGTTATTCGGGAGGTTCTGTGGAGTGGGGGAGCCTTAAGAAGTGCAGGAGAGGGCCTGAGCTGGCTGGAGGACTGGGAGGAGGGGACTCAGGCGAACAACGTGGTGTTTAAATGGGCAGTGACTGACGGGCTGGGAAGGGAGGAAGGGAACATTCTGGGGGCCAGCCTGGGCAGGGGCGGCGGAACCTGAACCCCCGCCCTCGAAACGCCATAGCTTGGCTCCTCTCCCATGCCTTGTCTTTGGCAGCCTTGTCTTCCTCCTCCGTTCCTTCCTCCTCCCCCTCCCCCCCTCCATGAAGGAATCTCACATTCCTTACATCCCTGCCCAGGGTTTGCAGCCAGTCCCTCTTCGCAGGCTTCACACACCGGAAAGCCTTCTCCAAACCAGAACGCAGGGGAAATTGAGGAGTGGGAGGAGGGGGCTGGAGGAGTAGAAAGCTGAGAAAGGGGGGGGGGGGTGTTTTGCCTGAGGCACTGACAGACATCTTCCCCATTCAGAAACTGATTTCATTCCACATCGTAGCGAATGTGGTCGTTAAATGAGACTACTGAGCCACTGTTCTTGTAGACTGGGCTGTGAGTGATAGTCTAATCCCTTCCTATACAGGTGGTTTTAGTCTGACAATAGAGCAAGAAGCTGATAGTGTTGCAGGCTGATAGTTTCCCCCCAGATAGGTATGGGGTAGACTCGTGGTAGGGAATCTGAGTGATGCAATAATGTTACTACTCTCTGTGTCCCGCCGACTTTGTGGCTGCGTCTGGTTCCCAGTAATGGAAAAGAAGGAACAAGCTTCTTTCAAGCATTTCTTCATGGGTCCTCAGTACTCTAAATTTACTTTACATTGTATTACTACAAATACCTTACCTGAGAACAACAGTATTTGGTATGTTTTCACGTTTATCATGTCATTTGACTTTTCTTAATAATATGGGTAGGTAAGGCAGGTTGTCATTTTCCCTACTTGACAGGTGAAGGAATTGGAAAGTACATAAGGGTTACATGGCATGATAAAAGTCATACAGTTGACAGAGCTGGGACCAGAACCCATGTCTTCTGGTCCTCTCAGTTGAAAAATCCTGTTTTGTTCTGATCAAGGAAGCACTGATGTAGGATTGGTTTTCCTAGGATGGACAACTGTTTGCTTTTTGAGTCTGGAACATTTCACTAGAAGAAGACAACGTAGCCAACAACACTGGTTCCTGAAAGCATTTCTTGAGGTGCAGGTGCATATGCCAGAAGTAGGGTTAGGAAGTAGGGTGTTGTCAGAATGGAAGAAGTATTATACCTTCCTGTGTATTATGGATGAGGGAGAGCCATATCAATTTCCACCCTACCTTCCTTCCCAACCACGGGGAAGAGAAAGTGTATCTGGCATTGCACCGTTATCTCTGATTAGTTTTAGAATACCACACTAACGTGTCGTGGCTGCTGAGCACAGTAAACTTATGAGCATGTATACCAGACTCAAGATGAAATGGTCTCTGTTTTATGTGTAAAGATCATCGTCATCCTATTCCTTCCTAACATAGCCCTTAATCTTGATGGATGTGAAGGTGAGGAAAGGAATTTGAATAGTTTCTATTCTGCATTTGAAGCCTTGTCTCCCTCTTCTTGATTTCATCCTTTTAGTACTGAGAATCTGAGCAGCCTAATCATACTGCTACCTCCAGTCTTCCCAGTTGCCTACCCTGGAATAACTTCCTGATCCATTGCCTCTTCATTTTTTTTTTTTTTCTAAACCCAATCCCCTCAGGAATATTTCCTGACTTGGGAAGTAGTACTGCACCTGTACCAACATTCTTGAGTATCCTCTCCTTATGAAATAGTGTTTTCCAAGTGGAGGGTAGGACAGAATTCTTTTTGTACGAAATACTTTATGTGAAAGCACTTTGGAAACCTTAAAGCCTCATCTTGTGCACACAGGGTATGTGGGTCACTGCATTGTATAGCTACAGATGTGGACTCACTGATGTTACTTACAGTTGTGTGCACTGAAGAAAAGACACTTTTTCTATCTCAAACAGCTCCTCCTCACTGCCTCTCTTCTTGTCCCTTTCTTTCCCCCTCTCAGCTATGTTTGAATCTCCTGGCTGGTGTGTATGTGATTCCTTAGCCAATGATCGCACTCCTTAGGGGGTCGTCCTGGATGCCTAGCCCTGAAACCTGTAGTACTTATGGAGTTGTTCATCCTCCTTAGCCGACCTCCAGATCCAAGTCTGTCTAGTCTCACTGCCAAGTGCAGGTGGTTCTCCTGACTCACCTTTTTCTTCCTTGTTCTTATTAATAGAGTGCTCCTGATTGTGACATCACATCCATCCCCTTGGCGATGGAGCTTGTCACTAGGAAGGAAGACTCAGTCGGAGAATAGCCAACAAGATGGGTCACTGGGAGCGTCTCCTGAGTGGCACTGAGTGGAGGCATCAGGGGGTTGGAGCCTTGTGAACAGGGAACCTGCCCCCCAACACTTGGAAGGTAAAGAGCCTTGATTTAGAATCTCATGCCAGGCTTCAGCCCCCTTCTCTGCCAGTCTGGGTTCCTTCTGCTCTTGAAAACCTGATTCTGAAAACTTGTATCATAAAACTTTCTGTGATTAACCCACTTCAGTCTGTTCTTCTTTGCATTTTTATGTGTTACATGAACTATGAACTTTTATTTGTTGGTAAATTGCTTAGTACACTTATGTCTTTTTATGTGTTTTATATCCTGTATACTCACGTATTGGGCTCAAGCCTATAGCTTAGTTTGAGAATAAGGATTATGTTTCTGTTTCTTTTACATGTCTCTACTGGCAAGGGGACTGTGTATATAGGGCGAAGACGAGGTTTGGGGTGAGCGTACAGATAGCGCTGGCGACCAAGTGGGAGGCCCTTGCTGGTAGGCCTCACTTACAGTGTCAGATGACTTCGTGAAGAATCATGTGCCCTCTGGATTCTTTTTTAAGTTGAACCAATTAAAGTTTGCTAAAGAAGCCTAACTTAAAAGACCCCCTGGGGCAAATCCCATATGGGTCACAACATTCTAGACTCAACCTTAGAGGCTATGTACCCCACCTCCTCATCTTAGAAGGGAGGAAGCTGAGTTCTGAGAGCTCAGTTCTCTAAGAGGGGGAGTGGCTTTAAGGACTCTGCTAATTAAATGAAAAAGACCACTTTCTTTCACTTAGAAAGTCGAGTTGCCTAAAGAGAATAAGGTCACACTTTGCTCTGGTTAAGCCAGGGTACCTTTTATAACATAATTATCCCCTAACATAACCTTTTATTGTTTTATATGCTGAATCTTAGAATCATGGAACTTGTATTAGTATTAGAATTAGTAAAAGGGAGACTGTTTACCTGCATTTTAACCTTATGCTTTTTCCAAGAATTGGTGACAGCATGCCCAGTTACCCTAAAATGGGTTGGAGTGGCTTCTCTAATGTTTCTCTTCCTCTTGTGTGTGTGTGTGTGTGTGTGTGTGTGTGTGTGTATGTGTGTGTGTGTGTGTGTGTGTGTGTGTGTGTGTGAATGTGAATATGCATGGTTTGCACATCTGTACATGGGTTCAAGAAGCCCTGAGTAAAGGAGGCTAAATGTTCGGGCTCCTTTAGGAACAGTCTGTTTTGAATTCCTCGCTGTCTCTAGTAGAAGATCAGAGAAAACAACTGCAGCAGTAAGTTAAAAGGGCATAGGAAAGGGTCTAGTAAAGTTCTTGCACTTTTATAATAATGCTGACAAGGAACAGAGAGAGACACCCTAGTGTAACATTACGGAAGTATAGCAACATAATTACCTGGTTATGTTCTGGCCTGCAGAATAGAAGGCTGGGAATACAGTTTCCAGTTTGGGTTCAGGATGTTCAAATCAGGGAAGTTGGCTGAACTATAAGCCTGAAGGGGCACCTCAGTGCTACTTTAGTTCAGCTCCTTAACTTAAGTGAAACCTTCCAAGGCCTTTTCCTTTTCCACAACTCAAGGAGAATATCTAGGAAACTGCTTCCAGTGGTTGTGGTGACTGGCTATCTCTTGAGGTCCCTGGGGTTTCAGTTTTATTAAGGCTTCTGTCCCCAGGGCAGTGAGCAGTTGAGTTCTCATGAGACATCCCCCTTGGAATGATAACACATCCCTATGACAGCCCCGCAGCAGTGTTGAGAGTCCCAGAGAGTGGAAGGAATAGTCAAGGAGCCTAGCCTGTCAGCTGGACTGTCTGCCTAGGGGCAGGGCGAGACAGGGCAAGGAGCTGGCTTCCAAGGTTGTGTATAACCCACGTCAGCTTTTGTTTCCCATAGATGACAAATGGGAAATACCCTGACCAGATTACAAATCTAAATTTCTCCTTAGCTCTTTTTCAGCACCTCTAAAAGGATGTAGTTATAGGAGGGTGGACAAAACAGGAGCATCTCTAAGCAGATAAAGGAGAGGTTTTGATTTAGGAAGAATAATGCCCAGCATCTCTGCAGAGTTTTGGAAACCCTGACTTTACGGTGGGAACCTTGCAACTCCTAACCCTGACTGGTGGCTTCCCACACCCTCTGGCTGTCTCTGCCCCAACTGAGACAAGTTCTTTGCTGTTTCTTTTGGGGACATGGGATCTCCTGAGACCTCATTAAGATAAGTTTTCAGAATTTGTATGCCTCCTTAAGATAACATTATTAGCACTGTTTTAAAACGAAAGTGCAGTGAAACACAGTGCAGACTTACAGCCTGCTTTCTACATTGCCCTACAGCAACAAGGGAGAGAAGGGTAATGTTTGTTTGTTTTTTGAGAAGGGTAATGTTTTCATTTTTGCCCCTTGCTTTAAGAATAACTGATTTTTTAAAATTAAATCTTGCAGAAACATATAACCTAGATCAAAAGTATAATCTCAGCATCTATATTTTTAAAATATCCACACTACATACACTACTTGGAAAAAAAAGTTCTTCTAAAAACAGGACCATAATATTCATACTGTTTTTGCAACTTGCGTTTTTCAGTTTGAGAGGCAGTTTAGCATAGCAGTTAACGGCTTGGGCTCTGGGGCTGGTCTGCCTGGGTTGGAGTCTGGCTCTACCACCTGTTAGCTGTATGATTTTGGACAAGCTTTTTAACCTTTACACATGTTTCTCATCTGTAAAATGTTGATCATATAGTCCCAACCCCACAGAGCAACTCATAAGAGTTGTAAGAATTAGTTAATATACGAGAAACGCTTGGAATAGTGCCTAGCATATAGAAATATTCAATAAATACTGACTTCATTGTTATTTAGTTGTATAAGTAAAACATGATCATTGTTAAAGAAAGGAGAAAAATTAATGAAGCAAAGCTGTGAGTGAAATTACAAGTACTAAAAATTTACATTTAGAGACAGCTTCTCTTGTATGTATCCTTCAGTGTGTGTACACACACTTTTTTAGAACACAAATGGCACTATAATATAATATGTATAATAGTATGTATAGTGAATGTTATTTTACTTACTATGTAAATAATGAATACATTTAAGTAATATAAATATTAACAAGAATCAAAAAAAAAAAGTCATACTGGTGCTACATTGTGTCCCATTTTATGGATACAAGGAATTCTACTGGATGTTTATATTATTTCTGATTTTATTTTTCTTGTATAAACAATCCTTAAACAATCTAGTATATTGTTTTACACCCTTGTGTAATTATTTCATTAGGCTAAGTTACTGGAATTAGGATTGCTAGGTTAAAGGATATATATATATTTTTTAGGACATTTACTGTTTTTTTTTCTTGGTTATGATTCACCTGATCACCTTGATCAACTTTTTCTTGCAAGAGGACATTTTTCCAGACCTTGGTATAGTATATGACATGTTATATGTGTATGTCATCTATGTTTTATTACATAAATGACAGGTATAGTCGGTGACACATTGAGTACTTTGGACATGTTTTTTGATTTAACCTTAATATTCCTTCATAACAGGATAATTATAGCCTCATTTCTTTATTTGAATATTGAATATACACACAGAGAAAAACTTTTTGAAAGGTACCAAGGAATTTTTAATTTCCTTAATTATTTCCCCCACTCCTCTTCCTTAATTACCCCTCCTCAGCAGCAACTACTGTTGGCAGTTTCGTGCGTCTCCTTCTGGAGAGTTCCATGCATATGAAAGGATATACATATACATACTTTTTTTTTGCACTCATGGTGGCATACCTTACATATACTATTATATACCTTAGTTTTTTTCTCTTAACAGTGTGTCTTAGAAGACTGCATACCTGGTGCATTTTAAGGCAGCAATAATTTTTTCCCCTGTGATTAGTTTTATAGATGTTGTAGAGAAACCAACTTACAATTTATTTAATTGAGGTAGATATTGTAAAGTAAGCAGTTCAACAGTTCAGTTATGGCTGTTTGGGGATATTTTTGCAATCGTGTAGAAGCTGTCTCAGGTAGCTCCTCTTCCTGACTAAGCAGTCTAAGGTTGTATTAACTGAAGGAGAGGAGAGGTGGTGATAGTCCCATTATGTCCATGTAGGCCAGCCCACAGGTGGCGCTCTGGGTGCCTTGTTTTAGGGGCCATGGGCATCCTAGAACACTGTGGGAGAACAGAGTCTGGGCTCGGTGTTTCTCCTCTGTGCTCTTGCTGCACCCTATCTTGACCTTTCCCAGGACTGTCTGAGTGCAGGGTGACTGCTGTTGGGTACTGTGGAGAGGATTCTTGCTCTGGGTTGTTAAACCAGATTGACTCTTACGGTCCATTCTAATTCTGAAGGCAAAAATAAAACTCACTTAACAGGGTCAATGGGAAAAACTTCTAGCCATGATCAAATTCTGTCATCTTTTATTCCTGTACTTCAAAGTAAAAGCATTCTTGTATTTTTTTATTCTCAAGTAACTTCTAAATTTAAATTTATATTTTTTCCATATTTGTGGAAGACAGATGTTTAAATTTGAATTATGACTTTTGGGGGATGGTTGGAGGTAATTAGGTTTATTCATTTAATTATTTTTGATTGTGGTACTGGGGATTGAACCCAGAGCCTCATGCATGCTAGGCGTGCACTCTACCACTTGAGCTATAACCTCCCCACTGAATTATGACTTTTAAAAAAAAGTATACTAATTAAAACTTTCGGTAGTTAAAAATAGAAGAAGAACATTATACTCAGTCTTACATCCAAATGAAACCATTGTTAATATTTTGATAATTCTTTCTGGTCTCTTTGTGTATGGATTGTTTATAAATACATGCTTTTAAACAGATCTGTATGTAAATTTGTGTCCTACTTTTTTCACCAATTATTATATCATGTTACTGAATATTCCTCATAAGCATCATTTAAAAGATATGTTATTCCATTAAATGAATTTGCATTACCATAATTGTTTAACTACCTTTACTGTTCATTTAAATGAATAAGTGATTATCTGATTTTTTTAAGTTTACTGGTATGATTTTTGCAAATCTATTTGGACCTCTTTTACTACTATTCTTTCTTCCTTCCTCCTTTAGCGGTGTCCCTCTTCCTATTTAACATAATTCCAGATCTCCTCCCTACCTCTCCCTCAGTGACCAGATTCTTTCCTGTCATTATTTTTCCTTCTTTACTAGTGTTTTCCTCTCAGTACATAAACATCTTCAAGCCTTTCTCATCCTGAGGGAAAACATCCCACACAAGCTACTTCCTCACGCTCCTGTCCTCCTTTAGCTAGTCCTCTCTTCTCCCTTGGAGATCAGCCTTTTGACAGGGTTCTCCTCAGTCCCTGTTTCTCTGTGTCATTTGTTCATTTTGAACTGCTGCAGCCTGGCTTCCACTGGCCACGCGGCACAAAACTGCTCTCCGTGGCGCCACCCAGCTCCCCGGAACCACGGAACCACTCTCTGCTGTGGTCTCCACAGTTCCATGTCCTGACAATTTTCACTTTTTTTTAATCTGACTTGTATTTGCAGTTTTTGACACCTCTTTTCCCTCTAAGCACTCCACTTCCTTAGCATTTTTTTGTGGTAAAAAAAAAAATTCACCATCTTAAACCATTTTTGAGTGTAAAGTTCAGTGCTGTTAAGTATCTTCGCATTGTTGTGAAGCAGATCTCCAGAACTTTTTCATCTTGCAAAACTGAAAACTACTCATGAAAGAAAAATTCCCCTTCCTCCTCCTCCCTCTGCAACTCCCTTGACTTTTGTGAGTGATTTTCTCTTATCTCTAGCCAATCTTTCTCAGTCTTTTTTGCAAGCTCCTTATTGTTTTTTCCCTTTTTTGTCATTGTTAAAGTATCCTCATGCACTGTTAGTGGTAGTGTAAGTTGAAAAGGCTTTCCCAAAGTCCAGTATGGAAGTGTCTAGGGAAAGAAATAGTAGGCACACCATTCAGCCCAGCAGTCCCACCTCTGCGTATCTGTCCTAGGAGAGAGATTTGTCCTTGTGCTCCCAAAAAATCGTATTACAAAGATGTGAATTGCAACATGAGTTGTTCCAGGGGAAAAGTTGGCAGTCAGGTAAACTTTAGTCATGAGGGGAATGGCAGAATACATTGTAATCAAAGTATAGACTGGTGGATTGGAAATTCTTACAATTAGAATGTAAATTACATGAGGGCAAGGACCTTACGTGTCTTGCTCATACATGAATCTTTGTAGAGCAAAGAAGAGCAACTGAAAGAATGAATGTTCACCAAGCAATGGATGGGGAGAGAAAGGTGGGAAGAGAGGCCATCTTCTTTTCAATGAGAATATAGTCATATGTATTTCTTGTGGAAAAGGAAAGACTGAAAAATAAAGCAAGGGTACTATAGTCTTCAGACCCACCTTCATTTTCTGTTTCCATTCTGTGCACTTTCCCTGTGTGGCTTCTCAGAAGTCATCAGCTAGATCCTACAGTAAAACACAATTAAATATAATTCACCATAGCAAAAGTTAAAAAAAATAAAAGAGAGAAATCATAAGCTATCACCTTTAGGATTCCTACTTGGAATCTTTTTCTTTTTTTAATAGACTTTATTTTTTTTAAGAGCAGTTTCAGGTTTATAGCAGAATTGAGGAAAATACAGAGTTTGCACATATATACTCCCCTACCCTCAACATCCCTCATCAGTGTGGCATATTTGGTACAACTGATGAACCAACATGGACACATTATTATCAGCCAAATTCCATAGTTTACGTTAGGGTTCACTCTTGATGTTGCCTACTTGAAATCTTAAACTCTGTATGTCCAAAATTAAGATCATTATCTTTTTACCCCAATCCTGATCTTTTTTTTTTTTTTTTTTTTTTGAAATTCTTATTTTGGTCAATAAGAATTCACCACTTGTTATCCGAGGCAGAAACAAAGGACTCATCATCTTTTTATTGCTTTCTGAACCAATATAGATTCTTAAATGCCTTGGTTTGAGCCTTTATACTTTTTTAAAATCTGAATTTTTACAACAACCTCCTAAAAAGGTCTAACTTTCTCTAATCTTCCCTATCCCCTGTATTTTCTGCATAGGTGCCAGAATCATTTGTGTAAAACAGAAAACTGATCGTGTCAATTTCTTAAAAATCCTTCAGGTGTACACACACTCAGAGAATTGTCCCTCACAAGATTCTCATTAATTACAAAGGAAAAAAGTAGTAACTCTACAGTAGAGAAACCTGACGGACAGCATTTAACCAAAGGGTCAAAGTTAGTATCACCAGGAACAGTACAAATCAACATGTGCTCCGTGGTATTTTTGCCCAAAATGAAACCTGCACTTAATCATGAGGAAACATAAGACAAATCCAAATTGAGAGGACCTTTTTTTAAAAAATTGAAGTGTAGTTGATTTACAGTGTTGTGTTAGTTTCTGGTGTACAGCACAGTGATTCAGTTATACATATATATATGTATATATTCTTTGTCATTATAGGTTATTACAAAATATTGGATATAGTTCCCTGTGCTGTACAGTAGGACCTTGTTGTTTATCTATTTTATGTATAGTAGTTTGTATCTGCTAATCCCAAACACCTAATTTATCCCTCCCCCTACCCTTTTCCTCTTTGGTAACCGTAAAGTTTGTTTTCTACGTTTGTGAGTCTGTTTCTGCTTTGTAAATAAGTTCATTTGTATCATTATTTTTTAGATTCCACATATAAGTGATAACATATTTGTCTTTCTCCTAACTTACTTCACTTAGTATAGTAATCTCTAAGTCCATCCATGTTGCTGCAAATGGCATTATTTTATCCTTTTTTATGGCTGAGTAGTATTCCATTATATATATATAAGTGTGTGTGTGTATATATATGTATATATAATTGTACATATACACACCACATCTTCTTTATGCAGTCATCTGTTGATGGACATTTAGGTTGCTTCCATGTCTTGGCTATTGTAAATAGGGCTGCTATGAACATTGGGGTGCATGTATCTTTTTGAGTCAGAGTTTTCTTCAGATACATGCCCAGGAATGGGATTCCTGGATCATATGGTAACTCTGTTTTTAGTTTTTAAGGAATCTCCATACTATTTTCCACAGTGGTTGCACCAAACTACATTCCCACCAACAGTGTAGGAGGGTTCCCTTTTCTCCACATCCTCTCCAGCATTTATTGTTTGTGGATTTTTAAATAATGACCCTTCTTACTGGTGTGAGGTGATAAACCGCATTGTGGTTTTGATTTGCATTTCTCTAATAATTAGCAATGTGGAGCATCTTTTCACATGCCTGTTGGCCATCTGTATGTCTTTGGAGAAATGTCTATTTAGATCTTCCGCCCAGTTTTGATTGGGTTTGTTTTTTTGTTATTGAGTTATATGAGGTATTTGTATATTCTGGAAATTAAGCCCTTGTCAGTCACATCATTTGCAAATATTTTCTCCTAGTCTGTAGGTTGTCTTTTCGTTTTGTTTATGGTTTCCATTGCTGCGTAAAAGCTTATAAGTTTGATTAGGTCCCATTTGTTTTGTTTTTGTTTTTGTTTTTGTTTTTGTTTTTTGCTTTTATTTCTGTTGTCTTGGGAGACTGACTTAGGATAACATTGCCAAGATTTATGTCAGAGAATGTTTTGCCTATGTTCTCTTCTAGGAGATTTATGGTATCCTGTCTTACGATTAGGTCTTTAAGCCGTTTTGAGTTTATTTTTGTGTATAGTATGGAGTATTCTAACTTCATTGATCTACATGCAGCTGTCCAGCTTTCCCAACACCACTTGCTGAAGAGACTGTCTTTTCTAAATTGAGAGACATTCTCATTTAATTGGTGTGTATTCTTAAAACATGTTAAATTTATGAAAGACAAAGATTTAGTAACTTTTTCAGATTGAAGAATTAAGGAAGCTTGACAACTTAGTGCAACACAGACTTGAATGTTCTTTTGCTAAAGGAGATTATTGGGACAATAGGCAAAATTGGAAAAAGGTAGATACAGTATTACATCAGTATTAATTTCCGGATTTGCATAGTTTTACTATCATTATGTAAAATAATGTTCTTCTTTTTAGGAAATACAGTACACATTAAAGTTATCTAGGGTTAAAGGCAGCAAGTCTACAATTTACTCTCAAGCAGTTCAGAAAATTTTTATTCATCTGTTTATGTATATGTATAGAAATTATAAAGTAAATGTGGTAAAATGTTAACATTTAAGGAATCTGGATGAAGTATATATGGGATGTTTCTAAGTCTGAAATTGTCAAAATAAAAAATTAAAACCTACAGGTTTATATCAACAAAAAGAATCCTTCAGGTATTCCTGTAGTTTTCAGGTTAATTCTAGTGCTGGTGTAGTGTCCCAGGGCCTTCCTTACTCTTAATTTATCCATCCCTTTCCGAACCTCTGGTGCTAGTATGCTATTTCTTTGCTGTTGATTGAGCCAGGATTCTTTTGGTTGTAAGATACAGAAAACCAATTTAAAGTAGCTTAAGCAAAAAGAGGATACACAGGGTGGTGTCTCACAGAAACCAAAGGTTGGAAGACAGCAGGGTCTTGGGAACAAATCCAGCCCTCTGAAGCCTCAGGACTTTCCAGCTCTCATCCAGGCCTTTCTCACTGTGTCTGTTTCAGTCTTGTCTTTCGCTCTGTAGATTTGTCTTCCTCAGTCCACATAACAGGTAGAGAAAGAACAACTTCTCTTTCTTGGTGTCAAGCTCAAATTCTCAGAGATAGGATCCTTTGACCCTGCTTGGCTTGCACGCTCACCCGTGGCCCAGTCAGCTGTAGCTTAGGGTCAGGTCTTACTGGTGAGCCATGTGGCTGAGAGAGAAAAGGAGATTTCCTAGTGAAGCACGCCATCGGTACGCACTGCAGCTCTCAATGACGGAGGCACACAGGGCAGTGACACTGTGGGCTGCTCTTGGCTCTCTTTCCACCATCCTCATTGTTCATTTCAGTGAGTTGCAATAAGGAAAATCACAAGGGGCCTTAGTTCTGGGTTTTACATTTCACTTTATGTCTTTAATATCATCCTTCACGTTCTCATCCTAATCCATCACTGTTGACGGATTATTCAAGGGAATGTTGGCATAGGAACTGAAGGTCAGCAGTCTAATGAGAGACACATATATGGATATCCCCATTTTATATGAAGATAGCCAGACGAGGGTGGTTTACAGTAGCAATTTTGGAGGGATTGTTAGTAAGCCCAAGGCCCTGAATTTAGGCCCTTGAGATGGAGGAATAAGCATGCAGAGAAATGGTGGTGACGGAGGTCAGTGTAATTGTAGCAGTGGCATCGGGTATCATTGTCTCTTATAAAACAGGTAAAGAAAGATAAGTGGTTCCAAAGTGAGCCTTGTAATTTCTTGTATCCATCAGCCTTGTGTGTTAATCAGGATTTTTGTCAGGTTAAAGAGATAAACTAGTAAACATACTAGGGAATTTACTGGCTCGTGTAACTTATGTTTGGAAAGTGATTGTGGCTTCATGCGTGGCTAAGTCCAGGACCTCGAGTGATTTCATCTGAATTTGAGTTCTCAGCTCTGCTTTCTGCATTATAGCTGCATTCTATAAGCAGCCTTTCCTCAGTAATGGCAGAGATGGTCACTGACTACTCTTGAGCTGAGCATCCTACCAGCTGTGCACCCCCAGGGGAAAGAGCACCCCTTGAGAGCTCCAGTAGAGTCCTAGGCATCTCTCACTGACCCGGGTTGGGTCACATGTCCACTAGGAACCAGGGTGTGATTCCTGAGGGAAAACTGGTGCTGTTTGCAGACAATAGGGTGTTAAGTAGATAAAATACATGTCCACTCTACCCTGCTTGCTGGGAAGCTTCCAGTTAAAGCAACATTTAATTACACCAAACATTTTATTGTTTTGTAAAGAACTGTGCTTGCTGCAAAATTGGATGTAGAATATGAGTTCCTACTCCTGAGAAATTTTTAATCAAGTAATAGAAATTAGATGTGTACATAAATAATGGTTACTCTCATGTACTGAGTGCCTAGTATGTGCCAGCAGGCACTTTGCTAAATGTTTCATATGCCTTGTCTCTTTGAGGACAACTCTGTGAGAGTCACTTCTATTATTACTTATACCCATTTTATCTATTTAAAAAACCATTTAGGCTTTGGAAATGTGCAGCGCCTACCCAAGTCACACAGCTAATCAGTAGTAGACTTGGGGATGTCACAACCGTCAGTTTTGATTCAATCCAGTGCTGTACTTTGGCTTGCACTTGACCTGTCGAGGCCCTCAGCATCCATCCCATCCTCACCGCCCGCCCCGCCCCTACTGGACAGAGTGATTCTAAATTCCTGAGAACAATGTGATTGACTCAGCTCATCTTTTTCAGGACATCACAGCTGATGGCTGATCTGTAGATTGTCTGCTCATCCTTGATCCAATTAGCCCACTGGTTGGATGTCCACAGGGGAGTTTCAGTTACTGTTAAGTGACCTCTTCATTAGGTTTGGCCTTTAGGAGCCCAAAGAAGGGCACGGCAGCCTCACTGCCCTTTGAGTCTTTGTTCTCCTGAATTTCCCTCCCATTCAGACTCTCACCATTCTCTCCTGCCTAGATGTTCTTCCTGTCTCAGATCTTGCCCCTGTTCACAGACTGATTCTTAAAGGGGACTTTTATCACATCATTCCTTGTATGTCTTTCAGATGCTCCCCATAGCCCTCAGGATGAAGTCCAAACTCCTTATATAAGACTTCTCAGGGCCTGGCCCTTGCTGGACTCTCCAGCCTTATGTTCTGACACTCCCTTTCTGGCACCCTTCATATCAGCCTTTTTCTGAACCGTTTATAATTCCCTGAACTCATCGTATCCCTTCCTGCTCTGGGCCATTAAATATACTATGTCATGTGCCTAAAACTCTTATGTCCCACCCTGGTCTGCCTCCCCCTGCCCCCCTACCCAGCCTAGCTAAGTCTTGTGTGTCTTGCTGGTGACACCTAGTTCTGGAAAACTTCTCAAAACCTCCTTCTCCTTTCAGCCTGGGTTAGGTATCCACATCTCTTGCCCTCATAACGCCCTGTGCTTATCCTAAAAGCATTTATCATTTCATATTCTAAGTGTATACTTATATAATATCTTCTCCCATTAGAATTAAATTTGAGTCAGCTTTATCTACCCCCCCCCAAATGACTGGCACATAGTAAGCTCTCAGTAAATATTTATTGGACAAATGAATGGATCTTGGCAATGAGAGAAGTTGGCACATATCTGATCTTCTGAACTGGCCTCTTTTTCCTCTGTTGTTCCTTCCAGGACCTGGGTTTCAGTGATGAGACATGGGGTATGATGTAACCCGTTTCCAGGGGGATGTTGACGAAGACCTTATCTGTCCTATTTGCAGTGGAGTCTTGGAGGAGCCAGTCCAGGTGAGTCTGACGGCAGCTTTGGTGAGGCAATAGGTGGCAGTGGAGCTAGTAGGAGATATTCATAGGTGATGGGGCCAATGGGGAAGTCAGTGTGTCCTGGCTCCCGTCCCCACTCCCCACACTCCTGACACACACAGAGGTTTGGTGCAGAGGAGCAGTGGCAGCTACAAGAGGAATGGGGCCTCCCAGAGTCTGTCTAGAGGTGGACGCCGCAGGAGTGCAGCGGTTCAGATTTCCTTCTGAGGTCACTGTGAGACTGCTGTGCTGTGAAGCGTTTGTTTGTTTCTGTCCTCTGACAGTAGCTTGGTAGCTTCTTTTCCTCTTCAGGGTCTCTAACTAGGTTCTATCTTCCTACCCATGACTGAACTTCAGGACTCTCCCAAGAAGTTCTCTGCATTTTCATGATGTAGTATTTCGGGTAATCAGCCAGTCTCCCCTCAGGCCTCTTCTGTCTGCCTACTATTTAACAAATAGGAAATAGGGGAACTGTATGTACTGACCTAGTTTCTTCCTGGGATTTATTGAAAAAAAACAATTTTTGATGTAGCCATATACTCTGCATTTCGGTATGAAAGCTGCCATTTTCATTAGGTCATTTCTCTACCAGCCTTGCCAGACCAGAGTCAGTTGTGTCTTCCTGGGGCAGGTATGAGAAGAAGCTCATGATTAACCAGGCAAGTATAATGAGTGAGATGAATTCTTAACAGTTGTATTCATGGGACATCATCCTGTATGGTCCTTATTGCCCACACTCTGTAAATACCAGTTGATCCTCCATCACTCCTGCCTGGCTGGAAATAATCCCATTTTCCAAACCAGGACACCAGTCAGTGAGGTCTCTTGGCCCTTCGCCTACTCACTGCTTATACAGCTCCCTGGAGCTCTCCTCGATCCTTGAAGTTTATTCTTACTGTCCAGTTTTCAACTCCCCAGAGCACAGATGCCTAAGCTGGATGAAAATCAGACTGCATCAATGACAGCTAGCCCTGGACCTATCCCCTGCCTAGGCCTTTGCCGCCTACTGCCGTTAGAAGCAGATTGGCTGGGTGTGGAGCAAGCTCTCCTGGCAATGTCAAGAGGTCATGGGGTGTGTCAGTTCCCTCCCCACCCTGGCAGGGCCTTGTCTGTTTTCTGGCACTATCATTTGAGGTAAGTCACACGTGGAGAAGTGACTGTCTAAGGCAGAAACCACCCCCAGCCCCCAGGCTTTACCTTCTGAGGTTACCAGATACATTTCCAAGGGTAGAAGGGCCCCTGATAGGGATGCTGATTTCCCTACATGGTATTTATTTATTTATTGAATAGACGAATTCATACGGTTCAGAAATCAAAACAGTATAAAAAGATACATGGTGAAAACTTTTGCGTCCATTCTTGTCCCAGTTTAGCTAATCCCCCCATGGATAACCATGTTTATTGGTTTATTTGGTATCCTTCCAGTGTGTATATGGGCAGAGATAAGCAAGTATGAATGTTTATATATATATTTGCCCACCTTTCTTGCACAAAATGTAGCACATTCTGTATACTTCCACAGAGGTGACAGGTTTAGAGAAGAAGGTCACTAAAGAGGTGCCTTTGAGCTGGAATCTGAATGCCAGGAGGCATTCTGGCAGAGGGGAGCAGCAAAAGCAAGAGCAGGCATGAGTAGGGTGTGGACAAGGAACAGAGAGAAAGCCCAAATGGCCTGAACTCGGTGCTGGGAGCATGGTGTGAGGCGAGGAGAGGCCAGAGGCACAGGGCCAGATCAAGCAGAATTTTATGGGTCCTGAGCAGGAGTTTGGATTTATTTTAAGTGCAATGGGAAACCATTGTAAAGTTCCAAGCAGGCAAGGGATATGATCTAGTTTGCATTTTTAAATGAGTACTCCGGCTGCTGAATGTGGAATGGATTATAAAGGGGCAAGGCAGAAGTAGGAAGACCAGTTAGAAGACATATTTAATAATGTAGATGTGTACACCTGAAACTGACACAACATTGTAAATCAACTATACGTCAATAAAATTTAAAAAAAATAATATAGATGAGAGAAGATAGCTTGAACTGGGTTAGTTGGGGAAAGTGGACAAATTTAGGATTTTTTTGGAAATAGGGTCTATAAGATTTTGGAAAGGATAAAATATGTCTTTAAGTGAAAAATACAATGTACTGACAGTTGGATTAGCGATACTGAGAATGACTTCTTTCGTTATGAAACCTTTCTGTTACAGACTTTGGTGTTTGTGAGCATCTTGAGGGTAGAAACTGTCTTTCTTTTTTTATCTCAAGGACCTCGTGAACTGCAGGGACAGAATAGGCACTCCAGTTACTCATTCATTCATCCACATCTACTGAGTGCCTGCTGTGTTTGTCCCACTGGAGGCCAGATAGTGTCTCCCCAAAGGCCAGGGAATCCTCGCACTTTGAATTATCAGGGAAGCAGGCTGAAATACCTTTATGAAACTGAAAAGAATGTGATTCTACAAAAAAAAAAAAAAGCTTGCCCTGTTTTGGAGCATAGGCCTGCTCACTGGGTCTCAGAGCAACGCCTTAGATGGGCCCTCATGAAATAAGAGCTTGGGCCCACCAAGAGAGGACCCTTAACCCCTCACCAGAAGTTCAAGGTTTTTGTTTTGTTTTACTTTCTTATATTGAACTTTAGCCAGTAAATCTTTGCCCCCCTCATCTCTACTCATCCCTCAAGACCTGTATCAAATTCTATCCTCTTCAAAAAGTTCAAGTAGAAAAATAGACAGTATGAGGTGGTAGAGGAATACCTTCCAGGCCAAGGTACAAGATAAAATCCCAGATGAAGTAAGTGATGAAGATTTAGGCAATCTATCCAAGAAAGAGTTTAGAGTAATGGTGGCAAAGATGTTCAGAGAACTCAAGAGGAGTATAGATCCACAGAGCGAAGTTTTTAGCAAAGAGTTGGAAATAACCAAACAGAGTTGAAGAATAAAATTACTGAAATGAATAACACACTAGAAGGAACCAAGAATAGACTAAGTGAGGCAGAAGAATGGATCAGTGAGCAAGAAGACAGATGAGTGGAAATCACTACTGCAGAACAGAAAAAATTAAAAAAGAATGAAAAGAAATGAGGATAGTTTAAGAGAACTCTGGGACAACATGAAATGCACTAATTGCATTATAGGGGTCCCCGAAAGAGAAGAGAGAGAAAAGACCTGAGAAAATTTTTGAGGAGATAATAACTGAAAACTTCCCTAACTTGGGAAAGGAAACAGTCACCCCAAGTCCAGGAAGCACAGAGTACCACACAGGATCAACCCAAAGAGGGACATGCCAAGGCACACAGTCATCAAATTGACAAAAATTAAGGATAAGGAGAAAACATTAAAATCAGTAAGAGAAAAGCCACAAATGACATATAAGGGAACTCCCATAAGGTTATCAGCTGATTTTTCAGCAGAAACTGTACAGGCCAGAAGGGAGCGGCACAATGTATTTAGAGTGATGCAAGGGGGAAACTTAAAACCAAGAATACTCTATCCATCAAGGCCCTTGTTCAGACTTGATGGAGGATTCAAAAGCTTCACAGATAAATAAAAGCTAAAAGAATTCACCATCAAACCAGCTTTACAACAAATGTTAAAGGAACTTCTCTACTCATCAAACCACAAGAAAAGAGAACAAAAAGAAGAAAGAAAAAAAAGACCTACAAAAACAAACCCAAAACAATTAACAAAATGGCAATAAGAACATTATTACCTTAAACGTAAATGGATTAAACACTCCAACCAAAACACATAGACCGGCTGAACGGATACAAAAACAAGACCAACTGACAGGTATGCTGTCTGCAAGAGACCCACTTCAGAGCTAGAGACACATGCAGGCTGAAAGTAAGGGGCTGGAAGAAGATTCCATGCAAACGGAAACCAAAAGAAAGCTGGAGTAGCAATACTTATATCAGACAAAATCGATTTTAAAATGAAGAGTGTTAGATTTTCTCAAAAACTTTGTGTGGCATCTACTGAGATGATCATATAATTTTGTGTTTTTCACAAAATTAATTTAATTTGGTGTATGTAATTTAATATGGTGTACTATGCTGATTGATTTTCTAATGTTAAACCAACATTGCGTTTCTGGGATGAACCCCATTTGGTCATAATGTATTATCTTTTTATAAACTGAGTTATATTTGCTGAAGTTTGTTAATGTTTATATTTATGTTCATGAAGGATATAGGTTTGTAGTTTTCTTTTTTTATAACGTCTTTTCATGATATTGGTATCAGTGTAATACTAGTCTCGTAGGATACGTTGGGAAGTGTTCCTTCTTCTACAGTTTCCTGGGAAAGATTGTGTGGAATTGGTATTACTTCCTCCTTAAATGTTCAGAAGATCTTATTAGTGAGCTCATCTGTGGCTGAGGTTTACCCTGTTGAAAGACTTTGGGGTATTGTTTTTTGAGTTTTGGGTATTTTTCAACAGCTGTATTGAGATATAATTTATATACTATTAAAAGTACGATTTTATGTGGAAAAAAAAAATCCTGTCCTCTTCAGAAATATCTGCCGTGATTGACCTAGACTGGAAAGATCTCACCCTCTGGATTTCTTTGGCAATTATTGTGTATATAATCCAGTTAGCAATTAATAATTGCCTTATGTCATCTCTCCCATTGTCTTGGAATATTATTTATATCTTTTGTTGTTAAATAACTTTGTTTTTCTTGTGTCACAATCCATTTGGAATCTTGAGCACAGGAAACACATCTGAAGCCTGTCGCCCACAATGCTTGGCCCATAGTAGATCCGTACTTTGCTGTGACCCCGGGGACCTCTGGTCCTAGAAGCTGCTCAGAGGCTTGATTGGCTTTGCAGAGTTAGTGTACCCAGGCTCTTAGCTCCCGCTAATTCTCTTGTGCCCCTTTTGCCCTACTCCCCCTTCTAGGCGCCTCACTGCGAGCATGCTTTCTGCAACGCCTGCATCACCCAGTGGTTCTCTCAGCAGCAGACGTGTCCGGTGGACCGTAGCGTTGTGACGGTCGCCCACCTGCGCCCAGTACCTCGGATCATGCGGAACATGTTGTCAAAGCTGCAGATTGCCTGCGACAACGCTGTGTTTGGCTGCAGTGCTGTTGTCCGGCTTGACAACCTCATGTCTCACCTCAGTGACTGTGAGCACAACCCAAAACGGCCTGTGACCTGTGAACAGGGATGTGGGTAAGATTCCTACCCTCCTCCTGCCCACACAGATAAGGGCCTTCCCATTTATACCCCATCTCTGGATCCCCTGCTCACTCGCTGAGGAGTTTCCTGTGCATGTCGGCAAAGAGTGTTCTTGGCCCCCCTGGCTCCCTGCTCCAGGATCTCACTTTTGTGCTGCTTTCCCAGCTATGGTCTTTTTGCTCTTGCTTTAATAAAAGGAGAGAGACAGCAATTCAGCAATCTGTGTGATAGCACTAAAAACTCGCTTACTTTAGTCCTCCCTTTTGTCCATTACTACTTTTTCTTTGTCAGATTGACTGCTCTAATTTCCAGCCTTCTCATATTCCCTCTGGACCTATTTTTTTCTTTCTTTGGGGTGTGAAATATTTGATTAAGTGCTGATAGCTAGGCCATGAATCTAGGGCTTCTCAGAAGGAATGAGTGCACAGGCAGAATCTAGGGGGGGAAGGAGAGGCACGTGGGAGATGAGCCACTTTCAGAGAGGGAAGGAGCCCCAGAGAAAGTAGACAGCAAAGGGACGGAGGGGAGTGGGGCAGAAGGTGGTGAAGGAAATAAACAAGAGGGAGCCTGAATGTTAGAAATGACTGCATGTTAGAAATTTGGGGTAGGAGAGAGCGCTCTCAGCAGTTGTGCACCTTTGGCCACATGTATCATTGAATGCTCCTGTTGTCCTATTCTTTTCCCACCCTGGGGGGCAGCCTGGAGATGCCCAAAGATGAGCTGCCAAACCACAACTGCATTAAGCACCTGCGCTCAGTGGTCCAGCAGCAGCAGACACGCATTGCAGAGCTGGAGAAGACCTCAGCGGAACACAAACACCAGCTGGCGGAGCAGGTAGGGCCCAGAGGACACAGGGCAGAACATGTCCTCTGTAGGCAGCTGTAACCTTGTGCCTGTGGGTGACAGGCTCCGATGTGAGTGGCAGGTCGGTGCCTGTGCTTGCGAGCCTCGGTTAGTACATACTCTGTGCTTAGCAGCCAATCAGACTGGAGCTCTTCTTGCTTCCCTTCTTCCCATCAGTGACATTCATTAACCTACTGTTTATCAAATGCCTTCCTTTGAAGGCACTTTGCTAAGCACTGGGGCTAGAGCTGTGAATGACAGTCGTATCCCTGTCTTCATGAAGCCTCCAGTCTGGTTGTTCCTCAGATCTCTTGATTTCCCTCATTCTCAGACAAACTTTTGTCTTTAGTCTGTTGTCTGTCATAACCATTATCCCTCATCTTCCTTCCCTCTAACAGAAGCGAGACATCCAGCTGCTAAAGGCATACATGCGTGCAATCCGCAGTGTCAACCCCAACCTTCAGAACCTGGAGGAGACAATTGAGTACAACGAGATCCTAGAGTGAGTGTCGTTCAGGACGTGGAGTCACTCCACATGCTGGCACTGAGCCCTGCGGGGGAGGAGCAGGGCAGTGGCAGAAGGAGGGTAATAAGAGGGCTGGGCTGGGGCCACCGCCTCTCAGATGTTGGGGTGAAGAACAAGGCCAGAGGAGAAAGGGATAATCTTGAGGATCTCATTCTTTTGGGTGGATGGAAGGGGAAACTTACCCAAGAATTAGGTGGGTACCCACATGTACAGAGCCGTCTGTTAAAGGCCTGTGGAGCGCTAGGAGGACCAAAAAGAAATAGAAGATATTGTTCATGCCTTCAGGGGGCTTACAATTCAGAGAAGAAGGTGCAAATCCAGGAAAGAGATGTAAAATGTAGCAAGAATAAGCAAAGTAAACAAGCAAAATCTAAGATCCCTTTCAGTTCTGGGGTTCTGTACAGTTCATAGACTAAACTGTTAAGTGTGAGTCAGTATATACAGCACACAGTGCTGCACGGGACACAGCAGAGGGGGATAGCTGCTCTTTCAGTACATGTTTGTGGAGCGCTTCCTGCATGCCAGGTACCATGTGCTAATAAGTATTGAAATTTTTAAGAAAAATAACAGGGACCCTATAGTCGTGGAGTTTAATCTGGTGAGAAACATGTAGTGACTTAGATGGGACCAACCAGGGAATTGTTTGAAGTTTCTGAGCCAATGATGGAAGGAAAGAAGGACGAATCGGGTTAGGCTGAGTGCAGAGCAGGTGGTCGTTCCTATTTGGAGGAAAAGCCAATGCAGAGAAAGGGGATGAGCTGGAATGACCACCTCCAACTCCCTCCACACAGGTGGGTGAACTCCCTGCAGCCAGCAAGAGTGACCCGCTGGGGAGGGATGATCTCGACCCCGGACGCTGTGCTCCAGGCGGTAATCAAGCGCTCCCTGGTGGAGAGTGGCTGTCCTGCCTCCATTGTCAACGAGCTGATTGAAAATGCCCATGAGCGGAGCTGGCCCCAGGGTCTGGCCACATTAGAGACAAGGCAGATGAACCGGCGTTACTATGAGAACTACGTGGCCAAGCGCATCCCTGGCAAGCAGGCTGTCGTCGTCATGGCCTGTGAGAACCAGCACATGGGTGACGACATGGTGCAGGAGCCGGGGCTTGTCATGATATTTGCGCATGGTGTGGAAGAGATATAGGAGATCTCGACGGGCTATGAGGAGGAGATGAAAATCAGAAAATCCTGTCACTCCAGCAGCGGGGCCCTGAGTCCTCCCCACTTCCCTTAATACCGTGGCTTACACCTGAGCCACACATCTCCCTGCTCTTCTGGCACTGAAGGGGGGCCCCGGGGCACTCTGCTCAGCTTTTCAGGTGGGGAACCCAGATTCCCTTCTTTTGCTTCATTTCTTCTCCTAAGATGTCTGTAAATTTTCCATCTGGTTGGGAAAGCCCCCACCTCTATATCTATTTTCCTGCCTAGGGTCCCTGGTTCCAGTTATTTTCAGAAAGCACAAGGATACTCATTTTCTCCAGAGGATCAGGGTGGAGTGAGGAATCTCTAACGGTTCCCCTCCTCCAAAACCAAGGAATCAGAACAGGCAGGACTATTGACTCTAAACAGCATTTAGAGGGCAGCTCTGGGGAGAAATGGTAAGGGTGGAACAAAACCCTAGAAATGAATAAGGAGGCCAGCCGGTCATTGTTGGTGGCCCTTAGGGGAAGACTGGACCTCTGTGCCAAGCAATACCCCATTCAGCCCACCTTAAAGGTGTGGGCCCCCGCTGGGTCTGCAGGTGTGCAGGTTAGGATGCTGAAAATTTCCAGATGAGCTCTTCTTTCCTACACTTCCTCGTGGTTAGGGAATGACAGGGGTGGGGGTGAGGGGTTAGTCTACTGGGGTGAATATGCTCAGCAGGAAGCAGCTCTCTGGCGTTTGCTGGAATCGGGTAGGCGCTGCCTCTGTGGCACAGGCCCGAATGGTTCCGTAGACCCTTCTCCAGCCCTGTGATTGTAACTAGTTATTTTGATAATTTCCTTTGGCCGTTGTTACTTGTTTATATTTCACTCCCTCCCTCCCACTTTTTTTTTTTTTTTTTTAAGAATGGCCTGATTATGGCTACCCCACTTTTCCAGCCCAGCCACATTGTTGGCAATTTAATTTATTTACTTTTTTTTTTTTTTAAGAAAGGAAAAAGAAAAAAAATTAACAAAACTTAAAACTTTTGCTCTTCCTATTGTGGGGATTCTGGATAGGGTGGGACAGGGATGGGATCTGTTTTATATTTTTCCTTTTCAGCACAACCTTTGGCTTTAATATAGGAGGGCCAAGGGAGTCCTTGGCTGAACTTATGTCTGTCCCAGTCCTCCATAACCCATCCGAGATGAGGAGCTTCCTCTATTCCAGTGATGGATGTGACAGTCCAGCATCGATGCCTGTGCCCTCTGGAGAACTCTGCTCCCAGCCTATCCAGGGTCTCATTGTAAAACTCTGGACTTAGAGTATTAATTTTGAAGAAATCCTGCCCACTACGCGCCTCCCCCACCCCCCTGGTTTCCTTGGAGATAAACAGCTGGGTTCTAAGCTTCACCAGGCAAAGTGGGATAGAAAGTATGCCCCTGAGTACAGGCTGTACTCTGCCTCACCCAGGCCCCCAAGGACTTGAGCTCCACTTCAGGCTGCCCAGGGCATGCTGTGATCCCTAGGGTGACTGACAGAGTAAGAGGAGAGGAGATGGTGGGTGTGGGGTAGTGGGTAGTGGGTCTTAATAAGCAGGTGGGAGGTGGGGTTAGAGAGATGGCCGTGTAACAGCTGCTGCTCTTTTTGGAGTTGCTCTCCTGGCCAGCTTGCTGTAGGTCTGGGTAGTTGGGTCATGGCCCCAGTGGGACTGTGGGCAGGAGAGGGATACAGCTTGGAGGGCGTGCGGAACAGTCGTCATATGTTCCAGCTCCAGGACGTTGTGCTCAGGAATTTGAAAACGCTGCTATACTTAGTCTGGTTACGACATTTCTTCCACCCCCACTGCCCCGGCCCGCCTTACCAAGGCCCATACCCTCCTGTCGTCACCCTCAGATGGAGCCAGGAAGCTCAGTAAAGGCTTCCCTACCCTTTGCACTAGTGTCTCTGCAGGTTGCTGGTTGTGTTTTATGTGCTGTTCCACGGTGTTGACTGCACTAATAAACCTTTTACTCAACTCTAAATTCTTAATTCACATCACTCCCCTCTTGAAGGTTCTCCTCTGCCTTGTCCTTTCTCTCGCCTTAATTCCCCTTGCTTCCTCCCCACTTTGTAACCCACTCTTGTCTCAGAGCCTCTGTTTTAGGAGGATGTCTGTCTGGGAGGAGTGCACTTCGTATCTTCTTTGCCCTGCGTGCCCTCCTTTGTCCTTCCCTCCTGTCCCCTGTTTTGTACAACCAAAGCTCTCACTAGTGATCTGAACTGTATTCTTTTCAGGGTTTACCTTTGCTCCAAATCCACATCTTCTTAGGTGCTCTGGGATTTCAGGACACTTTCTATGATGATATGCTAGTAACTTTCTCCCTTGTCCCCCAAGCACCTTTGCTTTGGAGTCTGGGATTCCATCACAGGCAGGAACCCTCCACCCTTGTGTCCTAACCAAGAAGGTAAACACAAGGGAAAGAACCTGGAACACCTGCACCTGCTGTGGTTGCTAAGTCTTGCTAAGCCCTTTTGTAGGCATCTGCTGCCATCTTCCTATCATGAGAAAATAATCTTTTACCGCAGTGCTATATTTTAAATTTCTTCAGCATTTATCATGCACCTAATATAAACTTGGTAGTACTCTAGCTACTCTAGTGGGGCAAAAAAAAAAAAAAAACCCACAAAACACCCACATATGGGCATTCCTGTGCCCACTGGATCTACTACACTTTCATAAATACAAGGTCTGATTTAAAAATGCCAATGAACAAATCACAACCTAGAGCACAAGCAGTAATATTTGTACCCTAGTGATACCAGTAGTGTTTAAAAAAAAAAGCTTCAAAATTACTTTCAGAAGCTGCTGTTCATTCTTTTGAATGTCATGAATGATGCAAAATCTTTTGAGGGTAGATTTGGTTTTTGCAAACTATTCATTGAGTGCCTATTCTACAAGAACTCACTAGAGTGGGACTGAGGGGGCAGTGGTTCATGTAGCAAAATGGCACCTATGTGAGCAGAGGGAAGAGAAAGCCACAATTCTGATGGGTTCCAGGAAAGACTTTTCCAGGAGATACAGTGTTTGCTCTAGATCAGAGTTTGGCAAACTACAGCTTGTATCCTGCTGCCTGATTTTGTAAAAAAAAGTTTTATTGGAACATAGCCATGCCCGTTTCTGTTTACATATATTGTCTATGGATGCTTTTAGATTACAGCAGTAGAGCTGAGTAGTTCCCATAGAACTATGGCCACAAAGCCTAAAAGGTTTGCTATTTGATCCTTTATAGAAAAGTTGCCAACCTATTCTGGACTTTTAAGGTCAGGAGAATGGGCAGGGAAGTGCAGAGAGGGTTGGTTGTTTTGATTTTTCACTTCAGTATACATTTGAAAAGTCAGAACATTTTCCTACCAAAATAACAAATGCTTAAAATTAATATTAAATTAATATTCACAATTCCTCAATTGTCCTAAGAAAAGTACTTTTGGAGCTAGTTTTTGTCCAACCCTGGATCCAGTCCAGGAACCCTGCCATTACACCAGTTAAGTGTTTTAACCCTCTTAGTCTGGATTCCTGGAACAATCTTTTTTTGGTGACACTAATTGAAGAAATTGGGCCAGTTGTCTGGAGAGTGGCCTTTTGGATTTGATGGATTGCCTCTTGACAGTGTCCTTTAACTTGTTTTTCTAACCCCTGTTTCTACTAAACAGAACTAGGTCTAGAGTCAGAGAGATTCAAGTTAAACAGTTCTGGGGATAAAAGACATCACGGGAGAGGTGTTCTTTACGTTGTGAAACATCAGGACGTAGGCCCAGCCGTCCCACCATTACTCTGATCTCTCCACTGTACGCTTGAGAGATGTTTTTAAAGCTGGCAAGGTGACAGACACGTGCCCTGAGACAAGGGGCAGCTGGCAGTGCAGCTCCGCCTGGTTACTGCTATACGAGAACAGGGCCCAACATTGCCCCTATTTTTCAAGAACTTTTGGACACCCTAATGTTTATACTAAATGTCACAACTTTTAAATATTAGCTCAATTTTTTAAAAAATGTGGGCCAAAAAAAGAACAAAACAAAAACATCGGGTCCACCAGTTTGCAACCCCTGTTTTAGGCTAAGATCATAGCATGAATAAGAACAAATAGAGGTGAAAGATTTGTTGAAGGAAGAGACTAGTTAATCAGAATCTGAATTTGTTGAAGGAACTCATGGAAGATAAGACTAGAAATAATTTGGGGTCGATTCTCGGAAGGCCTTGAATACAGGGCAGGGAGTTTGGACTTCAATTTTATAGGTAGTTTTTGAGAAGAGTGACTTCCAACTTGTGAGTCTGATGGCGATATTATTAAGCTTTGCAGTAATTCATGCAAAAGAGAATTAGAGCCTGAAACAGAGCAGGAAAGGGGACAAGAGACATCAGAGGAGAAAAGTCAACGGCTTTAGTAACTGACTAGATTCACTCAGCAAACATTGATACCTGTCTTATGCCAGATGTGGTTCTAGGCATTTGAGATATACAAGTAATTGAGAAGCCTTGAAAGGAATGTGCAGCTTAGTAGTTGACATACACTTGAACAAATAATGGAAAACACAGAATACCATGTTGCTAATAGGTAAGAACTAAGTACAAAGGGACAACAAGGAGGAAGGGGGTCAGCTACATACCTGGTGGGATGCAGGAGAGAAGGTTTCTCAGAGGAATCATTGGAGTTGAGTTCTGAATAGAATCAGATCCTAGCAGTGAGGAAAGGGGCCAACAGCCAGACTCAGCATTTACTGTGAGTCACGCACTAAGTATTAAACATCTAGTCATCCCAACAGCTTCATAAAAAGATGCCATTATCATGTCCATTTTCTATGTGGGAAGACCAAAACAAAGGACAAAATTAGCACAGCTAATACTCAGAACTGGGACTTGAAAGTCATGCCAGAGCCTGAGCTCCCAACCACTGCACATAACACAGGGCAGGTAACCAAAGATGAGTCACAGCTAAAGACGGATTTCTAGTCTGAATGAGAAGATAGGTTCATTAATCTGAATAGGGAGAAGAGGATGAGCAGGTTTTGGGGGTGAAGTAATGAGCTAATTTGGGGGCCAATGGGTTGGAAGTGCTTCCACACAGAGGGGTTTAGCCAGAAAATGGAAATGTGGGTCTAGAGCTCAAGAGCAAGAAGTTAGGATTACAGAGGTGGATTTGCAAGTTATCTGCCCAAAGATGATGAAGAAATTCTAAGAATGAATGCAACCACTAAAGGAAAGAACAGCAAGAAGGCTAAGAATGTGACCTTGGGGAATTCCAGAAGTAATCTGCAACAAAATCTGGAAAATAGATGAGAGATAAAGGTGGCTAGTGCTTCAGCTTTTTTTTAAAAAGAAATTTTGAAGTAATGAATCATTTAAATCTGGCTAATGAACTAGTTGTGAAGGATTTCCAGAAATGTTTTGTGCAATGACAGCATTCCTGAAATAAGCGTAGGTTGAGATCATTTCAGCTGAAGTCCTCTAATTTGCTTTACTGGATAAACTGCAGAGATCCAAGCCTCTTAACATTTGGAACAAGTCAACAACTTGGAAGGGGATAGTGAGTTCCTATGTGTTAGATTTCCCCACTTTAGCTTTTTACTCAGGTAAAAGCAAATTTGATTAAAATCTAAGAAATTGTAGCTGAAAAAAATCAGTATAGGGTGGCATTAGCTAGTCATTGGTTATAAGGTGGAGACAGAAGGAACTTCACGAGAGAAGGAAGGAATTAGGCTGTGACGTGGAGGCGCCTAGCCTGATTAGATTGGTGGTATCTTACTGGGAAGAATTAAGGATTAAAAATGGGTGATTTAGGCAGAGTGTATCGAGAATAGGAGCATGTGTTTGAACAGATGGGGCTCTGAAATTCCTAGACGGGATTAATACGATGAAAGTTGTGTTTTAGAGATTTAAATGGTGAAACTGGGGCACCTGAAAGGCCATTGTAACAAAAGCGTGAATTAGATGATGTGATGGAAGAGGCAATGATTGATGAATGATGGGCACGGGAAAAGAAAATGTCTAGTAATTCTTAAGGCTGAAACTAGACGAAATTAAGGTAATCGTATTAAATGGGAAAAATTGAGAACGTGATTCTGGGAAAGAGAGTTTTGTTTGTGTTTTAGGAGACATTAGCTCAGCCATGCAGATGAACACGCAGACATATAGGCAGAGGGAGATACAGGACCACAGTTTGCCTGAGAGGCCATGTCCGGGATGGTGGCATGGGGTTTTTGTCTTGGGAGGAGAGAGAAGAATGCAGCTTTCATACAAAGCCACAGAGGAAGGGAGAAAACAAATGAGATGGAGAAATAGTGTTCTAAGAGAAAAACAAGAAAGTACAGAGTCTCTGAAGCCCGATAATAAATCAATGGTTTTCAACATAGCAAAGTTTTCTGCCACAGTGTTATTAAAGATAGCATGAAGCTGAGGTAGAAGGTATACATTTTATTTTAAAAAAAAAAGAAGTAGAATACAACATGGTGATTTGGAAGTGTCGGGTGAAGGTGTAGTTCTGTTTGTCCTGAATTAACGAAGGATTGAACCAGTGGGACAGGAGCATCTTAACTTGTTATGGAAGAATATTTATGGACGGTTCCTTAGGTGGTTGAAATGAGTGAGACTGCAAGCACAGGTGGAGAAGGTAACATCAGGGCAGATGGATGAGCAAGGACAAATACTGAGCCAGAAACTAAAGAATGCCCGTGAGTAGAACGTAGTAAATATGTAAGAAGGGGGCGTGTGTGTGTGTGTGTGTGTGTGTGTGTGTGTGTGTGTGTGTGTGTGTTGATTATGCAACACAAAGATACAAGGATAGAGAGACAGGATTTGTTGGGATGGAAGAGTGAAAGGATTGTGGAGTTGTGGGCTTTGAGGATGATAAAAATTTGAAGTTCTCTCTCATACACGAAGGTTCGAAGTCTTAGCCCCTCACCCCGAAAGTTACAAGGGAGGTATTTGAGAGTGAAAGGTAGGATCCCAAGTACCGAATAACCTCAGCCCACTATTCTCGGTCCAGATCCTCCATTTTGTAAACCATGGGGGTGGGGGGAGTGCTTCTTCTCTTCACAACATAGTTGTCGGTTGCCCTCTGCTGGTCAGTTTTGGTCTTGGCTCTCTAGGTGTTTAAATTTGAGAGCATGCGCAAAGTGGGATTTGGTAGGAAGTCCAGTACTGAGCCCATTAGATTCCATCCATTCAGTACGTTTTTGATCACATCTATGTCTAAGGCCTAGTAGTGGAGATGCAAACAAAATACACAGTCTATCTCTCAAGAAGCTTACAGTCCAGTCTTAGTAAAGATTAAAACATGTACACATAACCATGTGAAAAAACAACCATCTCACATAGTAAGATTAGGGTGTAGGATATGGTGGGTGACAGGTGGTCAGAGAAGACTTTCAGGAGAACCAACATGTAAGTGAAGACTGAGAAGGTGAGGATGAGAAAGATTATTTCAAGCAGAGAACAGCATGAACACAGATAAATACTACAGCAGGAACTAAAAGAATACCAGTGGATGAAACACAGTGAATATGGAAGAGTAGGGAGAAAAAAAGGAACCAGGTCGTGGAACACAGAAAGCAGCCATGGTAGGGTTTACAGTCTCTGCTACAGTGTGGATGCTTTATTGCAGCTTTACGTAGAGCAACTCATTAGTCCTCACAAGTACCCCTACCCTCCAAATGAAAGCTCTGGCAGGTTGTAGGTCCATCCTGTACTCACCCCTGAGAAAAGTGGACACAGTTGAGACTATCTATATAGGAAGTAGACACAACATTGTAAACTGGCTATAACTCAATTTTTTAAAATGTTAAAAATAAATAAATAGGAAGTAGAATAAATATAACTTGTTTTTATTTTAATTAATTTTTGCAGAAGCATGTCAAAGGAGATGCCTTGCATGCAACCTAGTGGATGGTGGTGGTAGACTGATCGGTTCCAGCTTTTGTAATCAAGAGCCTTACAGAGGAAGAGTAAACAGACCTGCAGGATGGAAAGTGAGAATGGGAGGTGGAGGGGAGGCAGTGAGGGTGATCTTGGAAAATACAGCATGAGGAATGGTAGGAAAGGGGGAAACTCCAAAGTGTAAATGTGTAAAAAGCTCTATGAACCCCTGCCCTCTGTGGATCCTACTTGGAATTGAAGCTGTGCAAGAAATTAAATACAAAAAGAACATCGTCAACTAGTATCCTAGATATTCCCCACAGTCAGAAATTGGAGATAGTAAAAACTAGCTGAGGTGAGTACAGGAGGGTTAGAGGTTAGAGAAGATAAATTCCCTAGCTAGGAATTTGGAACCCGGAGAACGTAGAACAGTACTGGCACACAATGAGCACTCAATAAAAAGTAAGTTATCTTCCCACACTCTAGCTCCAGCTAGATTGGCAGTGTTGGTATTTCAATAGGCCACTCCTCTCTAGCCCTGTGATACCTGAGGAGGTGCATCTCCTCAAGGAAATGCCGGTGAGACAATGTCTTGTTTCCTGGGTCTTCATTGTAATCAGACCTACAATATGTGACATCTGGTCATGAAAGCCAGCGTGCCCTTTTTCCCCAGGGAACTCCAGTTTTGACTATTGTGGCACAAGAGGCATTCATGTTCCCAATCAACAGTTAACCCTTTCACCAAATCCTTTGCTGTGCCCTCCCAAAATAATGAAACATGCCGAAACTCTGCCTGCAAACCTGAAGTTACAGAATTCTTAAAGTGCTTTGTGTCCTAGCAGCCAATACAGTTGTGCATAATTAAGCTTCCCGTGATCACTCTCATCCCCCTCCCCCAAATCCGGGGGTGAGACCTGGCTTCTATTTCCTAGACAGAAAGGGAGGTGCACGAAAGGCGTGTGAAGACAAGGGATTTCCTTTAACACATCCTAATGGGAAAAAAACGGCCGTCACGAACAGGATTCGAACCTGTGCGGGGAAACCCCATTGGATTTCGAGTCCAACGCCTTAACCACTCGGCCACCGTGACTTCCAAAACCGGTCTTTACCGCACTTACAGAAGGGGTCCGCTTTGCGACCGGGGAGGGAGTGTGGCAGCAGCAGGAAGCCGGGCCCGGGGCCGAACACGCACACCCTGTGACCCCCTCCCATTCGGTTCCTTACCTCTTGCTTCATGCCACCCAAAGGAAAAAAGTCGTGTGGAACGGGTGACACAAGGAGGGAGAGTCTCTCGCCCAGCGAAGATTCGGGGTCTCAAGGAGCGCAAAGCTATTTAGGAGGCGATGGCGTGGCCTGCGAAGAAAGCAGTTGGAGGGAAGAGAATGGGCCCCTAGGGTGGCGGCTAGGGGACTCCTCGAGTGAAGGAGTGAGAGGAGAGCTAAGACAAGGCGTTAGGGGCGAGGGAGGCTCCGAAAGAGTTTAAACGGGGAACTTATGGGGATGGATGAAAGGAAGGAACTTTTGGGGGAAGGACTCGGGGGTTCCTTGGGATTAGGGGCTGCATAGGGTTAGTAATGTGCAGTGGGGTTAGGGCCACTCGGGGCTATGGGCTGGGGGCTCCTCAGGCGACGGGCACCCCCTTGGGGTAGGATAGAGAGGTACCCCACTCCCTGGGCTCAGAGGCAAGAAGAGAACAGGCTTCACGTCAGGTAAAGAGCGATCTCAGGGGAGTGTGCGCCCCCTCCAGGAAGCAGCCTCCGCCCCAATGCTCCGGCCGCCGCGGCCGCCGCCGCCCGGGAGGCCGCCGGGGTCCGCCCCGCGCCCGGCGCTCCGCCGCCGCCGCCGCCGCGCCAGGTCGGCCGGCAGGGGGCGCTGCACGAGCCGGGGCCGGCCTAGGCGGCGGGAGGCGGCGGCCGCGGCGGCGGGAGGCGGCGGGAGGCGGGCGGAGGAGGAGGCGGAGGAGGCGGGAGCTGAGCTGAGCGGGGCGGGCGGCGGCGGCGGGGCCGGAGCCCGAGAAGATGGCGGTGCGGAAGAAGGACGGCGGCCCCAACGTGAAGTACTACGAGGCTGCGGACACCGTGACCCAGTTCGACAACGTGCGACTCTGGCTCGGCAAGAACTACAAGAAGGTACGCGGGCAGGGCCGCGCGGGGGCCGGGGGCGGGACAAAGGGACCGCGGCCCCGCGGCCCCCCCGGATCCTGCCCACCCTCCCGCGGCCCGCGGCCCGCGGCCCCTCCCCCGTGGCGCCGGGAGCAGCCCCAGCGCGCCCTCCGCCGCCCCGCGCCCCTCCCCCAGCCTCTTTTACCGCCCCCCCCCCCCCCCCCGGCTCTGATTCCAGCCCCCGCCCCCGCTGCTGCGCCCTCTGCCCCTTGTTTTTCTCCACTGCCCCGGCGGGTCCCGTTGCCAGCTGCCCACCCTCCTGTAAACCATCGCCTTCCGGGCTTTTCCGGGAGAGACGGCCGGGGGCGGACGGAATGCCCCCCCCGCCCCACAGCGTGCCCGCCACGGTGCCCGCCAGAGCTCCCCACGGAGCCAGGTACCAGCAGGGCTGAGGCCTCCCCTGTGCTTTGTGTGTGTTCAGAGAGACGATGAAAGCAAGAGGGTAAACAGCCACAGAGCAGGCCCTTGACTGCTCATCAGCCTGAAAAGGGCCCCCACCCCGGGATCACCTGTCTGCCGCTCGTCCCCCACCTCGGTCCAAGGGGCAACAGAACCTCTTTGGGAACCAGAGTATAGGAGTTCCTGGGCAGCGACCCCTTCTTAAACCACTCCTCAGTCTCACAGTGAAGTCACCCCGTCACCTGGGCGTGCATTGCCTTGGGTTTGGGGTTCAGAAGCTAAGACACGCTTTATGTCTGTAGACCCCCACCCCATAACAGGAGATAATAAGGTAATGAACAAAGGGTTCAAGAAGCCTTACCTGTCTTTTCTACCAGACCTCTTCCTGGTGGTGTCTTTGTCTTTAGGCCTGGTTGAAGGGAATCTCTCTACATAGAATTTTCCTCTGGAAATGATCTCTCTTCCTTCTCACTACCCCCAGTTAGGGGTTCTCTTTATGACTTTCCTTCGCAACCTAGTTCTTCCTGCCCAGCTTTGCAGCCTGCCAGAAATGTGATGGGCGGTTTAGGAGAACGCCCCTCTGATCCTGGTTATGAACCCGGCCCTGCTCTCGGAGGTCTCTCTGGGTGTCAGGATCCTGACAAACAGCTGCTGGATCTGTGGCTTGTCTGTTCCCCAGCGTGAGACTGTGGTTCCCAGGCTTTTACCTTTGACCTTTTGGAAGGAAGATCAGTCTAGGGGCTTAATCAATGGCCTCGGGGGATTGACAGCCTGTGACCTGGTTCAGCTTTCTAGCTCTTAGCTCTTTGTCGTTTACCTTTTCTTTGAGGGATCTCTGTACACCTCCCACTGAAAGGTGCACTTTTCTCTGTGATTAGGGTTGAGGAAAAAGGTGTCAAAAGGTAAAGTGAAAGCTAGCTTCCTGGCTCAGTTTTAAATGAGAACAGAAGGCTAGGATGCTAAGTAGCATACTGTGGAAATGTTTAAGAAGGCTTAAGGTTGCTTGTCTCGGGTACAGTTTCCTGAGAAATGACAGATGTTACCTTGCTGTTTCCCACCAGGCTGGGTAGTAGCTGGTCTTTCCCACCTAGGAAGGCCTTTGAAGACTTTTGTGTCCAGTTCCTCGCAGAAGCAGAGTGTACACTTCACTCTCCATCTGTCCGCCCCACCTTACTTCCTTGCACTTGCCTCATTAGGCTGTATTATAGGGGGAGTCTTGACCTGCCACAAAGTTACCCCAAGAAACAGACGGTTGTCTCGCTTAGAGCCTTGAAGATGTTGCTTCCATCTTCCATTCTGAAGTCCACGAATCTTTAGAATTTTACACCCCTCAGACATCAGGGTCCTGAAACCCCATTTTTAGGGTGTAGCTGAGGAAGAGTAGGAAGCCGCCTTTACCTCCGGCACACAACACTGGCCGCCTAGGCTGGGGGCAGCAGAATTTCAGCTTCCTGGTGAGGGGCATCTAGAGCCTCCCTTCTGCCATTTTCTTTATAGAGACTAGACACATCAGGAAAGAAAGACACTATTTTCTTCTGCCCTAGATGCTTCCAGAGCTCCTGAGGAAGAGATAAGGAAGATGGTGGACGACTGATCTGGGGTCTATTTTTCTTTCCTCTCCCTTGTTTCCCCAGTATATACAAGCTGAACCACCTACCAACAAGTCCCTGTCTAGCCTGGTTGTACAGTTGCTACAATTTCAGGAAGAAGTTTTTGGCAAACATGTCAGCAATGCACCGCTCACTAAACTGCCGGTGAGTGCAAAAAGCAAGGGGGTGAATCCTCCAAACCGGAAAGAGAGTTGTTTTCTATGTTTTTGTAAATGTCAAAATTTTGAGATTTGGATAATTTCCTACCATCATCTTTGCATTACTGGCTTGACCGAGTCCCCAGTTTACCAGTCCCTTTGTCCTAGTAATACTTTGTGCAACAGGTTGTCTTGGAGTATCTGAGCACAGTCATGAAACTCATGGAATGGTTAAAACATGTGAGATTTGCATTTGCATAGGCTTGTGTTCAAATCCTGGCTCTGCCACTTGGTATCTCTGTAATCTTGGTCCTTCATCTCTGGATGGGATTAATACATCTACCTTGTAGCGTTTCTGTAGTGGTTAAGGAGGTGACCTAGTAAAGTGCTTGGCACATGACGGGGCTTTGCGAATATTGGTTTCTTTTTCTCCCCTCTTCCGGGCCACGTGATACAATGGCACAGGGGTTAAAGAATTCCAGCTTCCAGAGGGAGATCAGTTCATCATGGGATTTTGTTAAAAGATTGTTAAGCCATAAGACAATTCAGGATGTAATTCTCACATACTTCTCTGTCTCAATTTTGTAGATCAAATGTTTCCTAGATTTCAAAGCAGGGGGCTCCCTGTGCCACATACTTGCAGCTGCCTACAAATTCAAGAGTGACCAGGGATGGTGAGATGCCTTCTCGTCTGTCTTCTGTGCTTCTTATCTTTAGTTTAGAGGGAATCCCCCTTTATGATTACCTGGGGTCTTTGTGGGGTGGGAGAGCACAGACATTCTCGCAAGTCTCTTACTTTGCTAGGTCAGCAGGCCTGACTTGCTAGGTCAGAAAAATGGCTGGAAGTCAGAGCCAACATAGACTCTAGGAATGAGTGAATGTGTGTGTGTGTACATCAGCATGTGTGTTAGAGAGGAAAAGGGATTCTTAGGTTGGCATCTCAAGCTTTTCTTTGTCCTTTTGGACTAAATATGAAGTGATTCATGGAGTTGAGATTAGTGAACCCCAGATCCCAGGTGATTTTGGCAAAACTGAAGGCAAGATTGCCTCCTAATTTCCCATGTTAAAAAAGTCACATACTCTAACCTCGTCCCCAGTCTTGAGCTTTGCCACTTACTAGATTATTGCCTCTTCACAAGGCGGCGTTACGATTTCCAGAATCCATCACGCATGGACCGCAATGTGGAAATGTTCATGACCATTGAGAAGTCCTTGGTGCAGGTAATTGTCAAGAGCCTCCCGCATCCATCTCCCTTCCCTCAGTGAGAATCCGAAACACCCTTTTCCTGTGACCTCATCCCATTTATTTCTTCTCCCCACAGAATAATTGCCTGTCTCGACCTAACATTTTTCTGTGCTCAGAAATTGAACCCAAACTGTTAGGGAAATTAAAAGACATTATCAAGAGACATCAGGTGAGTGGATGGGTCAGGAGAGGTTTCAGAAACTCCATGACCCTCTTCCTGATGTTTTCCCTGCAAGAAGCTGCCCTGAGGTAGCCCTACCTACTTGGAAAAATATTAGAATTAAAGCATTGAGCCTCTCTTTTTGTCTGTTTCTCCATTTCCCAGTCTTGACAGGTTTGGATCACTGTTCCTAGAGACTGCTTGGGCCTGGCGGGGAGGGGCATCTGCTTCCGTTGAGCTAGAGGTTGTCTAATTCCAGATAAATGAAATTTTTGCTCTTTGTAACTCTATAATAACAAGCAGGTGTCGCTGGGACGTACAGGGGCATAAAATTGACTTTACATTTCCCATGTGTAATAGATTGTCTTTTCAGAGGGTTATCTGTAGCAATTTTCAATTCTTTGACTTTTCTCCATTATTAGCACAATCCCAGTTATTTCCCTCTGCCACTCAGCTGATGTGTGCTTGGAGAATGCAAACTAACTTTAATACCATTCTGAGCAAGATCTAATTAGGAAGGCATAGCTGTGGTTAAGTCTTACTTTGGTTTATTTACACCCGTGAGTCATTCGGAGGGGTCCATAACCTCTGCTTTACCTGCTTCTCCTTGTGCCATACAGGGAACAGTCACTGAGGATAAGAACAGCGCCTCCCATGTTGTGTGTCCTGTCCCGGGGAACCTGGAGGAAGGTGAGACTGGGGTTTTCTTGGTCACTGCAGTGGATGGCTTGGACTAGGAAGTGGAGGACAACTCAGCAGCTACATAGGGCCTGGGCTCCTCTCTCCTTTCAACCCTGAATCTTCCTACCATCTTTGTTCCTATTCCTAGGGTCCCTGCTGCAGCAGGCGTTGGGTACAGAGTTATTTTTGGTGCATATCCCTTTAGCTTATGTCTCTCCCTGCTCTGTCTCTGTCCCCAGAGGAATGGGTGCGGCCAGTCATGAAGAGGGATAAGCAGGTTCTTCTGCACTGGGGCTACTATCCTGACAGGTGAGGACGGGTTCCTGGGGCAGGTGTAGGTACAGGAGCCAAACTGAGACGCCCTAGAGCATATAGCAGAGCAAGAAGGCACTCTTTAGGGGTTATTTTTAGGTCTGTTAATTTGTTCTCTGCTCCCCACCCCCCCACCCCCGTTATGCAAATCCTAAGTCTTGGACATACTAGACAAGGCTTAGGCTAAAAGGATGGGGGTTTTTTGTGTGAAATGATTATCATAGTATAATTTTTGATAAGTAAATGGTAGAAATAATCTAAATGTCTAAGAGTGGGAAAATGTTTCAACAAATTTGTGTATCTAGTCAGTGGGCTGTTTTGCAGCTTTTAAACTGATAGACGTAAGATAGATAATTTGTAGGTGAATATTGTAAAAAGTAGGATGTAGTTATTATTGCAGTTATGTGAAAACAAAATTGTACAGAAAAAAGTTACTGGGGGAACAAATGCGCTGAATATCACAAGTATCTGTGTTAGGGTGATCCTTTTCCTTCTTCTGCTTTTGAAATGATTTATGATCATTTGTATTTTATACTGAAAAGAATCCCAATATTAATTGGAAAAATAATCTTGCCAAAAAATAATCCAACAACCCAATACTTTTTCTAAATGGAAAAGGGAAAAAATTTGCGCTTCGTTTTTCCATGACTCCATCCCACTGATTCTGGTTCACGCTTAATCCCCATGGCAGTTATGACACGTGGATCCCAGCCAGTGAAATTGAAGCATCTGTGGAAGATGCTCCAACTCCTGAGAAACCTAGGAAGGTGAGCTTTTCTTGTCCGCCCCTGTCATCCCCCAAGAAGAGTGCCAGGACCAGCCCACTCTTTGGAGGTGAAGCAGAGGCTCCTGTGTTAAGGGTCCACAGACAGAGCTGGGGCCTCCAGGCCTCTCTCCAGCACAGTCTGCCTTTGTGCTTCAGGTTCATGCAAAGTGGATCCTGGACACAGACACCTTCAATGAATGGATGAACGAGGAAGACTACGAAGTAAATGATGACAAAAACCCCGTCTCCCGCCGAAAGAAGATTTCAGCCAAGACACTGACCGATGAGGTGAAAGCTCCTCTTCTTTTCTTCCTTGAGCCTTTAGCTTAAGTCTCAGAACAAGTCTTCGCTGGAGATTGTTGGCTGACATTTGCCCCAATTCTCCAATTTGCAGGTGAACAGCCCAGATTCAGATCGACGGGACAAGAAGGGGGGGAACTATAAGAAGAGGAAGTGCTCCCCATCTCCTTCACCGACCCCAGAAGCCAAGAAGAAGAATGCTAAGAAAGGGTAGGCTAGCCCCTAGCCTGCCCCACCTTCACAGCTCTGTCCATATCCTGTTGAAGGCAGGAAGGACAAATCCCTTCCCTTAACCACTGGGCCCTGACCTGGGTGAGCCTGAGACAGAGCTGAGGAGGCCTTCTGTAGCTGGCCAGTGGTTGGTTCTGGTCCCGGCCACTAGTAAACTCAATCTCGAAATGAAAGGTCTTCACCTCTTCCCATCACTCTGTAGTGATTGGTTTCTCTTTTTGCTCAGCCCTGCCCTCAGGATTCTCTCTCTCTCTCTCTTTCCCAGCTTTATTGAGGTGTAGTTGACATACAGCTTCGTATAAGGTGTACAGCATCATGATTTGGTATACATACATCATGAAGTGATCATCACGATAAGTTAGGTGAACATCCATTATCTCATATAGACACAAAACTGAAGAAATAGAAAAACAAGTAAATGATATTTTTTCCCTTGTGTTGAGAACTCTTAGGATTTACCCTCTTAGCAGCTTTCATGTGGACCACACAGTGGTGTTACTTGTATTTATCACGTTCATCACAGTCCCTTTGGGAATCTCTCTTTCCTTTCTCGAACCTCAACTTCCAAAGGTTCCTTGTCTAAGGAGGACTCAGTTCCCTTGCACTGTCTTTCCTCCTCAGTCCCTCAACACCTTACACCAAGTCAAAGCGTGGCCACCGGGAAGAGGAGCAGGAAGACTTGACAAAGGACATGGATGAGCCCTCACCGGTCCCCAATGTGGAAGAGGTGACACTGCCCAAAACAGGTATGGACCAGGCCGCCCGCCTCTCCCAGTCCTGCCCCTCCTGTGTCAAACCCCTTGGTTAGGCTGACCTCTCAGGCACAGCTTCAGCGTAGAGGACCTTGCCCTTCAGCTTAGTTAGTTATTGGAATCGTTTTCATCACCACAGACAATCCTCTGACTTCATATCCATGTCTGAGTTGAGGACTGTGCTCTATACTTGACAGTAGTTGTCTCTAAACTCAGGGTTATACACTACTGGCAGTAAAATGTATTTGAGCACAAATTATATACACATACTGTTTACTGCTACTTTAGGAACATTATAAAACAGGCAAATGTTATCTAAAAATGGGAAAATGTAAAGAATAAGACTAAAAAGCAAATACAAACAGAAGTCCTAATGCTCTCAGCCTGTGTTCCAGTGGGCCATCTTTCACATCTTCACTTTGGAGACCGCTGATCTGCAGTGCTGCTTACAGCCTATATTCCACAGACGTCCAGGAGTGTGTTTCAGGAGTAGGGCCGGGGAGGCCACTGAGAGAGAGGCCTTCCAGCTCCTATCCCCTCATCAGTCAGGGCAGCTCTCCTCTCTGTCCGTGTTTCCTCCCAAACTTTAATGTATGAATTCAGTTGAGGCGAGTGTCCTTTGCTTTCAAAAATGTTTTAAGATTTGCTCAGACTCTATCTCAGTCTCTTAAGAACTTACAGACACATAGATGAAGACAAGGGTTTATCAAAGACAAGAATGCTGTATGAATGTACATAGAAGACACCTCTTTATAAGAAAGAAGTTGAGTTAAATGAATTTTTGGCAGGAGAAGGGGGGAAGGTGGCCAGGCCAGTGAATTTCAAGCCCTAGAATGATTGTGACTGGGGGAAGTTACTACATTTTGTCATCAGATGGAGCAGGATTTTGAAGAAAGTGAGCTCTCTGAAACTGTTAACAGTGGAGGTGAAGGTCTGATTTAGGCAGAACCTATCTGATAAAGTGACTCTCTCCTCTGGCAGTCAACACTAAGAAGGACTCAGAGTCAGCCCCAGTCAAAGGAGGCACCATGACTGACCTGGGTAAGACGGGGAGCTCGGGGCAAGGCATCCAGAGCCTGAAGGAGGGGAGGGGACGCTGCCACCCGCCCCTGCCTGCTGGGGCCTTTCAGAGAGCACACTTGTCCTCCCCTGCCTCAGGAGGCTCCAGCCTTCTATCTTGATGTCTCTCTTTCAGATGAACAGGAGGATGAAAGCATGGAGACCACGGGCAAGGTGGAGCCAGTTTAGAGAGGCCCTACCTCTCTATGTGATTCTGACTTGTGATTACAAAATTCCTTCTACCCAGAACGTTCCACTGCCCAGACTCTTCCCACCCCAGACTTGTTGCTCAAAAAACTCTGACCCTGTCAGAGTCCTGGGGCCCATAACTGTTGATTCCCACCCCCATCTCTAGTGCCCACATTCCTGGGAGGTGGGAGAAGCACGGGGTTGCTGGGGCGAAATGGAAATGCTGAGAGTCCAGCAGCCTCCATACTCATAGGATGAAGATGAGAACAGCACAGGGAACAAGGGGGAGCAGACCAAGAACCCAGACCTGCACGAGGACAACGTAACTGAGCAGACCCACCACATCATCATCCCCAGCTATGCTGCCTGGTTTGACTATAACAGGTAGCAGTGCTTCAGCGTCTCATTAAACCCTTACTTCCCTGCTGCTGGGGCTCAGCGTGCTGTTCCTCCTCCTGCCTCCAAATAAGTTATTTCTTCCTCAGCCAGACAGGCCCGGGTACAGTTCAGTTTTAGTGGGGCTTCTGGCCTCTTTGAATCATCCAGCCCTGGCGGGAAGTTCTCTCCAAGCGTCTCATCCTTCCTGCCCGCCCCATCTTTGGGCTTTTCCTCTTTGAGGCTCCCGTCTCTCCACTGGCGCCTTCTGAGCACACCCTGACTTCTCTTGCAGTGTTCATGCCATAGAGCGGAGAGCGCTCCCCGAGTTCTTCAACGGCAAGAACAAGTCCAAGACTCCAGAAATGTAAGGAAACCTCAGCTCGTGATTCTCTCTCCCTCCTGCCCCCCATTCACCCTTCCCAATCCAGTTTAGCAAACATTTCTTGAGCTTCTTCCACGAGCCAGGCCCTGTGCTAGGCTTCCAAAGACGTGGTCCCTGTCCACAGACACCCCCAGCCTGCTTGTCTAGGATCTGCCTGGGGGCGTGCTTTTCTGTACAAAACAGGTATCTGCCCCAGTGCCTCCATTTCTTTCAACAGGGCACAGAGCCTTTCCATCCATAATTACTGACGCCATCTAAAATGCACACATCCCTGGCACAAGTAATAGCTTTGACTAAAATGTAAGTGACTGTTACTAGGCTGGTCCCTGAGAATAGGTTTTGATAGAAAAAAAATGGGAGGAGGAACTGTGAAGACCCAAGTCTGTGAATTAAGGGATGGAGAGGGCTCTCTGGAGAGAAGTATTTTATAAAGTGGGGGCTTGGGGTTCAGAAGTTTTCATGTCCTTCAAGGCTCCCCCTCAGGCCAGACTTGCTTGGCTTTGGATGAGTTTGGCCATCTTCTGTGATTAGGGATGCTCCAGGATAAATGTGGTGAGGCAGGTGAGACTTAGTGCTGAGCTCAGGCCCCCTGAGAACTGAACAAGCTTGCTTCCCGGCCGGTCCTCAGCTTCCCCGCTCCTCACTCTGAGGCCACCCTCCCTTCAACTGTGTTTCTTTCCCCGTAGCCTGGTTTGGTTCTCTCCTCCTCCTCTTCCTGGGGAGAGCAGTGTGTGCAGAAGCCTTGCTCTCTCCAGAGAAAAAGGAAGGCGTGACAGGTGACATGAGTTCACCGTGATCTGCAGGCAGGGTTGGAACTTGAGCTGTTCTACACTGTGCACTCTCAGTATGAGATCGTAAATGATGGTAGTTGCCTGCATGCGTGGAGTGCTTTACTGTCTCCCAGGCACTGCCCTTAGTGTCCTACATACCTCAACTAATTGAATCTTCACATCAGCTTCAGAGGTAGGTCCTATTATCTTCAGTTTCCCGATAAGGAAACTGAGGTAGAGAGGGGTTAAGTCGCTTGCTTAAGGTCACACAGCTCGTCAGTAGTAAGACTGGGACATGAATCCTTTAGCTCATGTTCTCAAGCTTTACACCACACAGCAGCTACCATTTTTGGAGCTCTGCCAGCGTGGCCGGCATTGTACTTCATCTTTACAGACCCTTCTGATTCTCAGCAGACACTTTACACGTGAGGAAATTGAGGTTCAAAAAATCTAAGCAACTTGCCCAGGGCTGTCACGGGAGAACTAGGATTTGAACTTAGACGTTTCCACCTTCAAAACGTGTATTCTCAGTACCACGTCATGCTGACTAGGTGGGTGCGCCAATAAGGACTCCCTTCCCTTTAGCATCTGCCTTTGGAGTTAAGGGCACCTTTTCTTACCTTTTGATTCCTTGTTCATAAGTTGGATGAAACATCCCCAAGTATAGCCAAGGAGATAATTTATTTAACTAACAACATCAAGGGTTTGAATACCTTGCGTCTAGCACACAGTAGACCCAAGGTGGGACTTGAGCCAGGTGAGTTCTTCTGTCCCTGTCACCTAGGAGGAGTCCTTAGCCCTCGTGTCATCTTCCCTACCCTCCAGCCCTCTCATCGTTCACCTCTTTCTCTTCTAAGCTACCTGGCCTATCGAAACTTCATGATCGACACTTACCGGCTGAACCCGCAGGAGTATCTCACATCCACTGCCTGCCGCAGGAACCTGGCGGGCGATGTCTGCGCCATCATGAGGTGGGTCTGCAGCTCAGGGGCAGGGGTATGTGAGGATGTCTGCCCACAGATGCCTCTTGGCTGGGGTAGAGAGGCCAGCAAGGAGCATAGGGGACGAGTGGGAAAAGCACCTCTAGAGAAAGGTGAAGTTCAGGTTTGGTCACCTGAGGGAGTGGCAGTGGCAGTCTCTAAAGGGTGGAGGAAGGAAAGGAGCAGGTCTGTGGAGAAGGATCCTGGTTCACTTTACTAGCTATCCAGCGAGATACCCAAGAAGAGATGTTAAGTAGGCGGGTGGATAGGGAGAGGGGCCCCAGCTGTGGTGTAGACTTGGCTGTCACTGGCATTTGGGTGGTGGGAGGAGGTGGGATTTCTCAGGGCGTAGAAAGAGCAGAGAAGAGGGTGCCCCACCTCCACCCCAGCTCTCCTCTGGGTGTGCCTGTCTGGCTGTCCCGTGTGACTCCGTCTCTGCCTCTCTCCTCACAGAGTCCATGCCTTCCTAGAACAGTGGGGTCTTATTAACTACCAGGTGGATGCTGAGAGTCGACCAACCCCAATGGGGCCTCCACCCACCTCTCACTTCCACGTCCTGGCGGACACACCATCAGGGCTGGTGCCTCTGCAGCCCAAGACCCCGCAGGTAGGGTGAGGGGCTGTGGGGACAGGGTGGGGTGGGGCAAAACGGGGCTTCTTTGGACTTTTCTTTTCTGGTTTTTTAGGATAATGGTTCAGGAGTGTTTTGAGGCTTCTTCCTTTTCCATGAGATGCAAAGGGCCACAGGAATCAGCCCCGTGTGTTTAGCACCCTCTCTCAGCCTTTGTACCTAAGACTGGGAGGACGTGCTGAGGGAGAAGAGATGTTCCTTGCCCTCAGGGAGCAGACAGGCTCATGTAGGGGATGAAGCAGATACAGAAAAATGGCTTAAAATTAAATTGCATGAAATTTTTTAACTTTGTCATGTTTCCAACATTTTTTCATTTTTGCCTCATAGTTTTTTTTCACTTCCATTTTTTTTCACTTCCATTTCATACATTACAAAAATTAAGAGGAGAAAGGTTATGTGGCTTGCCCAAGGTCACAGCATATTAAATCCAGGATTAGAACCTACTTGTCCAGCTCCTAAGAGAACTGTAAAGATATGTGTGAATACCAATGGGTAACATGCCAACTACTGATCTAATTAATCATTAAGGGAACACGGAGGAGTGGCATGAGTGCCCCCCGAACTTGCGGGCCGCCCAGCATTTGGTCTTGAGGCCTCCAGGGCCTCGGCCTGCTCGTTCCTTGCCCAGCCTCCATGACGCCAAGCTCTGTCCCCCAGGGCCGCCAGGTTGATGCTGATACCAAGGCTGGGCGAAAGGGCAAAGAGCTGGATGACCTGGTGCCAGAGACGGCTAAGGGCAAGCCAGAGCTGGTAGGTGGGGTGTAGACCCCGCTGGGCTTCTTATTTGCCCCTTAACTGGGGGGCCCCTGCCCGGGAAGAAGAGCCTTGAGAGCAGAGGACCGCAGCAGTGAGGGAGGAAGTCCTGCCCAGGGGTGTCCCTGGCTGCGGGAAGGAAGCTCCTTCTGTCTGTTCTCTCTCTCTGTCTGCCCCTGGCTCCTGGTGGCCACTCGGACTCACCTCTTTCTTTCCCCTCCACAAATAGCAGACCTCTGCTTCCCAGCAAATGCTCAACTTCCCTGACAAAGGCAAAGAGAAACCAACAGATATGCAGAACTTCGGGCTGCGCACAGACATGTACACGAAGAAGAACGTACCCTCCAAGGTACGGGGGTGCGGGCTGCCCGGGGGGAGTGCACCTTCACTCCTCTGGGGCTGTGGGCGCCTCTCTCTGACCTGCCCCTGTTTCCCCTGCAGAGCAAAGCTGCGGCCAGTGCCACTCGAGAGTGGACAGAACAGGAGACCTTGCTACTCCTGGAGGTAACTGGGGCAAGGGGAGGAGAGTCCTTCGAAAACAGAAGTGGCCAGGGTGCTGGATGCAGTCATGAGTAGGGAGAGCATTATCTTGCCCTGGGGACCAGCTCCAGGCCAGGGATTTGGGCCATTTCGTTAACTCCTGGTCCTCTTAGTGCTACTTGGAGGTCCCCTTGGCCCCAGCAGAGTGCACAAATACCAGGACACGGAGCTTTGAAGCCAGACCCGCCTAGCGGGATGGGGGGAGCGGACCTTCAAGGGAAGTGGCTAAGTAAGTGAAGTTGTATTTCCACCACCAGGCACTGGAAATGTACAAAGATGACTGGAACAAAGTATCAGAGCACGTGGGAAGCCGCACGCAGGACGAGTGCATCTTGCATTTTCTTCGGCTTCCCATTGAAGACCCATACCTGGAAGACTCGGAGGCCTCCCTGGGCCCCCTGGCCTACCAGCCCATCCCCTTCAGCCAGTCGGGCAACCCAGTGATGAGCACCGTTGCTTTCCTGGCCTCTGTTGTCGATCCTCGAGTGGCTTCTGCTGCCGCGAAGTCAGCCCTAGGTAACGTGGAGGGGTCCTGGCCCTCTTTGGTTTGCATTTGAAGGGCTGGGTACTCAGGCTGTGAAACCTCCTCAAGCTTGGCTGCCCTCCTGGCCTTTCTGCTGCTGGCATCAGCCCAGGCAGCTGTCCACCTCCGTGCGGGTTTAGATGAAGAGATGGGCTTGTGAAGGTGCTCTTACAGGGAGAGCCAGAACTGCCTACCTGCCCCCTCCCAGCCTCTTCCTCTCTGGGTTTGGGTCTTACAGAAGAATTCTCCAAAATGAAGGAAGAGGTTCCCACAGCCTTGGTGGAGGCCCATGTTCGGAAAGTGGAAGAAGCAGCCAAAGTGACAGGCAAGGCGGACCCAGCCTTTGGTCTAGAAAGCAGTGGCATTGCAGGAACCACTTCTGATGAGCCTGAGCGGATCGGTAAGGCCTGCACCTTCCTGGATTCTTCCCTTTTTACCAAGACCCAGAGCCTCTTGGCCTCCTCGTGCTGTTCCTGCCTCCAGTTGGCCTCAGAACACAAGAGATATGGGGAGAAGTGGGTGAGGTTTTTATTTTCCCTGGAACTTTACCTTGGGGACTGTGGCTCCCCGCTGGTCCTCTCGCTAAGAGCTTAGCTAGGAGAAGAGGCTGTTAGAAAAGTGTTGCAAACAGACTCTGTCAGACATTTCCCATTTCCTCTTCCCCTGGGCCCAGAGGAGAGCGGGACTGACGAGGCACGGGCAGAGGGCCAGGCCACGGAGGAGAAGAAGGAGCCCAAGGTATCTCAGGACTGATGTGGGCTGGGAGGGTGGAGGGGCCAGGCGTGGACCGTGGAGGGGGAAGCTGGCTCTGTTCGGCTCAGGCAGGCGTGGGCTGGGCTTGGATGGGGCCGCGTCCCGGAGGCAGGTCACCTCCCAAGTAAGAGGCATGAACTCAGTTCCTGGTCTGAGCCCTCTGCGTGCAAACCAGCCTCCCTGATGCTCTCCGCTCTCCTTTCCCTGGGACTTCAGGAGCCGCGAGAAGGAGTTGGGACTGTAGAGGAAGAAGCAAAGGAGAAGACCAGCGAGGCACCCAAGAAGGATGATGAGAAAGGCAAGGAAGGCGACAGCGAGAAGGAGTCAGAGAAGAGTGATGGGGACCCAATAGGTGAGCCACCAGTGTGGTGGTCGGGGCCAGAGAATGAAGAGGCTGTAGGGCTGACGACCCCTTTCCTGGCCCAGTTGATCCGGAGAAAGAGAAGGAGCCCAAGGAAGGGCAGGAGGAAGTGCTGAAGGAAGTGGTGGAGTCAGAGGGGGAGAGGAAGACGAAGGTGGAGCGCGACATCGGCGAGGGCAACCTGTCCACCGCCGCCGCTGCCGCCCTGGCCGCTGCTGCCGTGAAGGCCAAGGTGAGGGCCAGAGACCCAGGGGAGGAGATTCCCCTTCCCTAATCTCCCGTCACCTGGAGGAAGTCCTTCCTGGTCGCCCTTCAGGTATTGCTGGCCTCTTTCCTTTTTCTTTTGATCATGAGAGGGGGCCCCAGTCATCACTTCTCTAAGCTGTTTTAAGCCTTTGCCGTTGGGCCTGTTCTCACCCTTGAATTATTTGACGTTGTCTTATCCTTTGCCCCTGTAAAGACAGTCGAGCCCATGCTGTTCTTCTGGGTTGTGACCACAGCAAGTTATGTCTTAAAACCTGCCAGCCTCCGCACTACCCTTCTCTGCCCCAGAATGTCTGCAGCTGGGTCCTCCTGCTGACGGGCCGCCCCACCCCTCCTTCCTTAGCACCTGGCTGCCGTGGAGGAGAGGAAGATCAAATCTCTGGTGGCCCTGCTGGTGGAGACCCAGATGAAAAAGTTGGAGATCAAACTCCGGCACTTTGAGGAGCTAGAGACCATCATGGACCGGGAGCGAGAAGCGGTGAGTTGTGTCGCCTGTAGAGGCCAGCCAAGCCCCGGGCCCCCACCTTAACACTGAGCTGGGCCTCAGTTTAGGACGGAGAGGGCAGCAGTTTTTTTGATTAGTTGCAGACTCCTTAATTTGGGATAGCTGACCCTTGAACAAAGCAGGGGTTAGGGGCGCTGATGCCCCCACACGGTTCAGAAATCTACATATAACTTTACAGTCAGCTCTTTCTGTGCAGAGAGCCTGAGGCTGACAGGGCTTCATAGCAGAGCCCAGGCCAGGGCAAGAGGAGCCGGCCCAGGTGGTTAAGAACAAGTGAGCCACAGGTGGAGCCTGGAGACCAAGGTCCTACAGAATGTCTGCTCCATGGGGGAGATTCCAGTCATTTTTTTATTACTTCATCTCCAGGTCCTTGAATGGTGCTTGGCCCGGAGTAGACTCTCAATAAATATTTGTTGAGTGATCGAACAAATCCAAGGGCTTCAGGTCCAGGATGTGAACATAGAAAGGGGATGGGATGGACAAGATGTTGAACCATTTTGTTTTTGAGAAAATATAAACAAAATAGAAGACAGGGACCCTGACTCTGATCTCCTTAAAAACATCAAATATACAGTATGGAGACATCTAAAACAGTGCTTAAAGTGTCTGATAAATGTAAATTAAGAGATTTCTGATCAAGTATAAAAATCCTGGGAGATAACAGAATAAAGGCAAAGCTCAGGGGCTAGTGAGTTGATCTGGGGTGGCTTCCTAAGAGTCGTTAGTTTTTCTCCAGTTTTGAAGGAAGAAAAGAATATGAATTGACATGAGGAACTAGAGGGTTTTCCAAATTAACGTTATGACAAATTCAAAGCTTTGGAGCTGAAATGAGCAAGGGCTACCACCAGATGAGCTCCACCGCAGTGAGAAGCTCTGTGGGCCGCCAGATCTGCTGGTGGGAATTGGTGAGGAGAGGGCAGGGAGGACAGAGGAAGCCAAGCACAAGATTGAGATTTGGCGTGGGAAACTTCCAGAACAAAAGTCTGGGTTTGTCAGGAGACAAAGCAGGGGGCAAGGCCTTTTCCCTTAGGACCTTCTGAACCCGGATAACAGTACTCAATTGCCACTGGCAGCTGGAGTACCAGAGGCAGCAGCTCCTGGCTGACAGACAAGCCTTCCACATGGAGCAGCTGAAGTATGCGGAGATGCGGGCTCGGCAGCAGCACTTCCAGCAGATGCACCAGCAGCAGCAGCAGCCACCGCCGGCCCTGCCCCCGGGCTCCCAGCCCCTCCCAGCTGCAGGCGCTGCTGGGCCGCCCAGCGTCCACGGCTTGGCTATGGCTCCGGCCTCTGTGGCCCCTGCTCCTGCCGGCAGTGGGGCCCCTCCTGGAAGCTTGGGCCCCACTGAACAGATTGGGCAGGCAGGGTCAACTGCAGGGCCACAGCAGCAGCAGCCAGCTGGAGCCCCCCAGCCTGGGGCAGTCCCACCAGGGGTACCCCCCCCTGGACCCCATGGTGAGTGATGGGATCTGGAACTCTTGCTGACTAGAGGGATTGGGATGGATGTTCCTGTCCTCCTCAAAGGGGATATGTGATAGGACTGGAGATCATTTCTACAGGTGGGCCCACCTCAGTTACATCCCTAAGCCAGCAGGAGTCCCTCCTCGACCCAGAGTTTTGTTCTAAGGATTTGCCACTTATTCTAGTATCAGGAAAGAGCAAGGTGGTGCCTAGGAGTGGATAGGTTACCTCACTGTGAAAGTGAGTTGGTGAGCGAGATTTTATGTCTCTAATCTTCTCAATCTCTCCTCTTTGTTCCCAGGCCCCTCACCGTTCCCCAACCAACAAACTCCTCCCTCAATGATGCCAGGGGCAGTGCCAGGCAGCGGGCACCCAGGCGTGGCGGGTAATGCTCCTTTGGGTTTGCCTTTTGGCATGCCGCCTCCCCCCCCTGCTCCATCCATCATCCCATTTGGTAGCCTAGCCGACTCCATCAGTATTAACCTCCCCCCTCCTCCTAACCTGCATGGGCATCACCACCATCTCCCGTTCGCCCCGGCCACTCTCCCCCCACCTAACCTGCCTGTGTCCATGGCGAACCCTCTACATCCTAACCTGCCGGCGACCACCACCATGCCATCTTCCTTGCCTCTCGGGCCGGGGCTCGGATCCGCCGCAGCCCAGAGCCCTGCCATTGTGGCAGCTGTTCAGGGCAACCTCCTGCCCAGTGCCAGCCCACTGCCAGGTGAGAAGGGTCCTGGAGGGGAGAAGGGTGAGGGAGAGGGGTCCATGTGGAGGGCTGGAGGGCAGGTGGGGAGGGGTTCAGGCACTAGAGCTTCCACGATCCTTTTTGAACGCTCTGATAAAATTAGAATACAGGAGGGAAGGGCCTCTCTGGCTGTCCTCCACCATTCCCTAGCCTGGCAGCTGCCACCTCTGGGATGACGTTGGGGCCTTTCACTGGTGGGTCACGGAGGAGTCCTGTGGCACAGAGCATCTCAGTTGTAACTGGAAAAACAGCTACTTGTTTGCATGATGATTGGAGTCCCCTTTGCTTGTTCCCCTCACGTTCAAGTGCCTCATTTAGAGAGTTCCCTTGGGGCAGGAGGATGATTTGGGGGTATACCAGTTTTCCCAGGGTGTGATGGGAGAGGGTGCTGGGGAAAAGAAGTTGTACATTGTGGGTGTTCATTCATTGCCCGTCCATTGCATGCCAAGCCCTGTTGTCTGTCTGTGGTGGTCTGGGTCTGGAGCCCTCTCTCCCACACACCCCAGCTGATGCAGCTTCCTTCTCTCCACAGACCCAGGCACCCCCCTGCCTCCAGACCCCACGGCCCCGAGCCCAGGCACGGTTACCCCTGTGCCACCCCCACAGTGAGGAGCCAGCCAGACATCTCTCCCTCACCCCACATGGAGATCAAGGGTCCAGGAACAGCCCTCTCCCCACCACTGGGACCCTCCCCCAGCCTGGAGAGTTCATCACTACGTAAGGAAAGCTCCTGCCCCTCCAAAGCCCCCACCATGCCCGTCAGAGGCGTGCATTTTTATATCGGATTGTTCAAGGACTCCTGTTTGAAAGATGTTTCTAATGTCTGGGAGAGAAGATAGGACGGGGATGCTGCCCTCAAAGGAAGGGCTGGGGGAAGGTGTTTATACAAGGTTCTAATTAACCACTTCTAAGGGTGCACCCCCTCAAAACTACTGCATTTTTTTATCGATGAAAAAAAGATGAAGCCCTTTAAAAGGAAGTAGAGAGATTTTAAAAAGCCACATTGGAGCTCCCTCCACTCAGTGGAAAAAATCCAACTTTTACATTTTTTGGAGGAGGGAGGGGAGAGTTTTAGGAAAGGGGAAGAGGGTCTGGGGATAGAATAGGGTGCAGAATCTGTCTCCTCCAGCCCCTCATTAGTAACTCAGTCAGCTCCCCCTCAGCCACCCACCCCCCAGTTTATTCCCTCTAAGCTCTCCAGCTGCTTCCTCATTGTTGCTGTTTTAGGCCACCCCAGCTCAGCCAATGACCCCTTTCCCTCTGAATGTCAGTTTTGTGTTTTTTAAAAGTCACCTGCGTAGTTGATGTCAGTGTATGTGTATTTGGTGGGGAAACATTTTTGGGGATTCCTGTGGTAGGTAGTAGAGGAGGAAAGGGCACAGGGGGCTATTCTGTCTCCTTCCCTCGGCTGTCAGCGAGCGGGCTCCCCGAGGACACCGAGAGGGGAGCTGTAAGAGGATGGGGAGTTTTAAAAACCTGACATTGTCAAAAAGCACTTAAGCACCTCCTTCTCTGACTTGGTGGGTTACCCCTCTTGCCTCTTCCGTCTCCCACCAAGACCTTCAGAATCTTGGCTGGTAGCTAGGGACTCCCTGGGATTTAGGGGCAGCGGTCAGGGGCCGGGGGATGGTGCCTGACCTGGGGTAGTGCCGACCACCAGCAGCTCGACCACCAGCTTGCAGCTCGGCTCTGCTCCCCAGATTCCAGCGCCCCCGGTTCCAGCTCTCCCCTCTTCATCCTTGTGTGAAGGCAGAAGTGATTCCAGGCTCTCCAACCATTCTTCTAGTTCCCTCCCACCAGGCCCTTTGTTCCTCATGTCCCCATGTTTCTCTTCCTCTGCGTCTTGGCACCTTCTGTTCAAAAGTTTTCTGTAAATTTTTTTTCTTTTTCTTTTTTTTTTTTTTTTTATAAATTAATTTGCTTTCAGTTCCATCTTGTGGATGCCTTCTGTGTTCTCTTACCTGTGGCTGTTAGGCAGGGGGACTGGGCTGGGGGCAGCATCCCTGGAGTCCTTCCCAGGGGCATTCACTGGGGCTAGAGGCACTCGGCAGGCCATAGGCCCGCAGACACTGGGCCTCTCTCCACAGCAGGCCAAGAGCAGCACAGCTGTCAGGACCATGCAGCTGGCACAGGAGCTGGGCAGAGGCTCTCACCTGCCCTAAAAATAGCCATCTAAGACTTGGAAGGACATCCTCACAACCTGGAGATTTTGTCTATTTATCCTTTCAGAAGCACTGGCTTCATTTCTTCCCTTATTAGGCGGGGAGAAGGCAGGCATCTCACTCACTAGTTGTTATTATTGGCCCCTAGCCCTGCTGAGGTGACAGACAGGCTCAGGCAATGCTAATATGGCCTGGCTTTCGCTCCAATAAACACTCTGGGCTCCCTCACCAAAGGCCTTCAGTGCTGGGGAGGGCTAGGAGAGAACTCAGCCAGATACGGGATGGAACAAGGGTCCTACAGGGATTTAAGGCTTTCCTAATCCCCAAGGGGTAGCCTTTGTAGCATCAGTGAATGGGGCCAGCACTTCTTAAATGAGGCAGAGATGGCTCCTACAGGCTCTTCCCCAGCTGTCCCCAACCTCCGGTCCATTGACCCTGGACAGTCTCGCCTCGCCTTCACTGGCTCAGGAAGGAAAGGAGACCCGCACGTAGGGCACAGAGTTTATTTGGTGACTGCTGATGGCAAACATCATCCAAAAGAGACAAGTTGGGAAAAATACTGTGATGACAAGGGAACCTAGGAAGCCTTCGGGGCCACATACACAGCCTCCCACAGGGGAAGGCACAGTCTCCGGGCACACGGGGAATGTCCTCAGCCATTCAGCACCATGCGGACGAGCTCTGTGGAAAGGAGAGAGGGGTGAACCGGCGAGCAGGGCCAAGGGGAGGGGTCCGCCAGGGGCTAGGAGACCACAAGACCACGAAGGCAGCCTAAGAAGGAACGTGCCCACAGCAACCAACCTGGGGGGTCAGTCTGCAGAGGAGCCACCTTGAGTCTGACCGGTTCCCTCGGCCCCCAGCTCCCCTCCCGCCAGCTGTTAGTTCCCCACCCCACCCTGAGCAGCAAGAACACAGCAGAGGCAGAAGGAGTTCCAGCTACACCTACAGCTACTGTCAGCCACTGGTGGAGGAGAAGACAGAGTTTGGGGTTAGGGTACCTCCAAGCTGCCCAGCAGAAGGAAGGGAAGAGACTGCAGCTACAGCAGCACAATGGGGCACACAACCCACCCCTCTAAGCCAAAACTGCCCCTGCTCCCGGGCCAGAGGATCACCCTAAAGCAAGAGGGGACAAGCTGGTGTGAGTTCCCAGACACCAGTGCCCTATAAGCCAACCTCAGAGCCCATTCTAGGAGAGGAGGTACCACACCCCCAGGCTGTCTTCCTCTTTGAGGAACCCCTCCCCTCCCCAGTCAGCTCCATGCAGAAGCATGCCAGGAGAAAGTCAGATGGGAGTAGGGGGAGGGCAGGGGCTAGAGAGCAAAGGCCAGGAAGAAAAACACTGGGGAGGTCAACTAGAGAAGGGGGGGGCTGGGAGGAGCCGTACCCGCCCCATGGGCCCGTCACCCCGACAGGATATGCCTCACAAATGCTGCAGGAAGGAAGAGACATTAATGGTGAAGACAAGACACAGACATGGGGTGAAGGGGTCAGGCGTTGAGGGAACAGCCATCCATTTACTTCCCATCCCTTCCCCACCCTTCATGCCACATGACCCCTTCTTTTCTTGTCACACCCCCCTGGCCTCCCACCCCTAGGCTGGGCTGGGCCCTGCCCCTTGCCTCCTGGCACTTTCTGGAGCCCAAGTCCAGGGACAGGGAAAGCCTCAAAAGCTGTGCTTGACCTGCCCTGTGTGGCTGCTTCCTCCATGAGAGCCCCACTTCGTCCCTCACCTTCATAGTTGATACAACCATTGCTGTCCTCATGTCCTGCCACCAGCATCTCTACTTCTTCCTCTGTCATCTTCTCACCTGCAGAGGGGAAGAAAGAGTGACCACGCTGGAATCAGGTAACAGATGAGGTGTATCAGGTGGCATCTCAGCTCAAAGAGCAAGGGCAGAGCTTTACCCAGAGTAACGAGAACGTGCCGAATTTCAGCACCCATCACGGTGCCGTTCCCTTCCTTGTCAAACACCCGAAGGCCTTCGACATAGTCCTCATAGGTGCCCTGGTCCTTGTTCTTGGCCACAGTCTGCAGCATGGGTAGGAAGTGCTCAAAGTCCAGCACCTTCACGTTCATCTCTGCCGAAAAGGAGGTGGAAGCAAAGTCACACGCGTTCTCAGGACTGGGGATTATGGGGCTCGCACTCAAGGCAGGAGAAATCTGTGGGATTTGTTAGTCTAGATAAGACCCGCTTGAGTTCAGGGCCTAGGAAGATGAAGGGAAGCTCTTAGCTGAAGACTGTGGGCCCACTTCCCACACTGAGGAGTTGTACTTAATGACCCTCACCATCACTCTTGGGGTTCCCCAGGACTTTTAGCACCTCGGCGTTGGTGGGGTTCTGGCCCAGGGCCCTCATCACGTCCCCACACTGGCTGTAGAGGATCTTGCCATCCCCTGTTCGGTCAAACAGCTGGAAGGCCTCCTTGAACTCTGAGGATTCAGATAAACGTCAGCACTGGGCATGCAAGGGTTAACCCAAACCCTCCCAGGCAGTTCCTACTGCACATTCAACCAGGATCATGCTGAGGAAACCAGATATTTATACCACTGTACACCCAAGTCCTCTAAGAGGGATCCAGTGTCTCTTACTCCCAACTCAGATATCCCACATAAAGAAACAGCCTTCCTCCCCACTTTGGCAGAGTGGCAACATCCGTTCACATACCCCCTCCACCCTCAGCAAGCCTGCCCAGCCTCCTCACTACACTGCTCAGGGCAGGAATTTGCCACCGCCCTGTCTGGGCCCTGTCCTTATAAGGAAGTGGGAGCAGCAGCCTGGGACTGGGGTCATCCCAGCCTGCCGCTTCTCACCCCTCTGGTCAGAGGAGAGGGCACAGCCCTCTTTCAGAGGGTACAGCTACAAAGAAGTACCCTCAGCAAAATCCCCTTTTCACAAAATAACAGGTCGCTGCTTTTTACAACCGTCACAATTCCAAGCTGTGGGAGGAGGAAAGTTATCACAGGAGGAGAGGAGAGGCAGAAGTAGCTGATGAAGGAACAGGGGAGCACAGGCAGCTTAATACACCGCCCCCAAACCTCACACACAGCAGGCATTAGGTGACCAAGTTGTTTCACATGCCCACACCACCTAAAACTCACCCAGTGCTTGGGGCTCAGATCTAGAGTAGAAGGGGAGGGAGGAAGAAAGAGTGAGAAAAGAAAATGGAGGAACCAGAAGGAGGGAGAAGGGAATCCACGAATTACTCCCCTAGGGGTGCTGAAGGGATGACAGGTTGGGGGGTAGGTGCTAGAGGCAGTGTCCCTCTCCCTAAGCATGACCTCAGTGGGTCGGAGATTACCTACCTGCGGTCTGGTCCTCGGTGAAGTCACACTGCTCAGAGAAGAGGGGAGCGGTCAGCATCTTAACTCCAATCCCCCAAGCTTCTATCCCAGTCCCACGAACTCTGAACCACAAACTCCTGTTCCATGCTTGGGTCTCACTTCCCAGCAGGACAGGATGCCCGACTTTACAACCCCACCTCCAACCTTCGAGGCCTTCAGGTTCCTTTGCCCGCTACCCTCTACCTTCCCCTCACCCCCTACACCCGGCTTCCCGCCTCTCGCCCCAAATCCCGCTCATCCTCCCGGGCCCGGGCCCCACCATCTTGACTGCTCAGCTCTGCGGGACCTTTTCCTGCTGTAATGGCTCCGGTTCCTGGCCCAACCCTAGTCTTAGTACGTCTCAATGACGTCATCCCCAGCGGACCCAGCCAATAGGAATCTTGGCCCTGGCTTATGCAGATAATATTCCTACATTAGTAATGAGGTGGGCGGGGCCCGCTGTTCTTCATTTCTCCAGAAGAGCCCTACCTGGGGCACAGAATCCTCAGAAGAGGGTGGAGTGGGGCGTAAGCAATCTGCTCCTCCGAGCAGCAGGGAGATCCCAGGATGTTAGATTGGGGAGAAGAGAGTCCTCCCTTCCCTTCCCTTCCCTCCCCCACCTCTGAAGAAAGCAAGAGTCGGAGGCCAGGGAGGAACCATCTCTTTATTTTCAACAAAAGGTGGCCTCCTAGTGGCAGGAACGTGCTTTCGCCTTTGGGGGCCGGGGCGGGCAGTGCTCGACCCACTGCACCTGTGGAAAAAGAGGAACTTTGCCAAACCCTGGCGTTTGCGAGCAGCAGGACGTGAAAACGTACTTCTCGGCTTTTCTACCCTGGCGGGAGAAAAGGAAGGAGGCTTGCCTTTCAAGGCGGAGTGGGATGGCCCTACCTGTAATGCTCAGACGCTTAGGATGTGCTTCAGGAAGGCTGCAGAGAGAGGAGGCAAGATGGCCTGATGATAATCCATCTGATTTTAGATAACCAGGCCCCAGGGTGTCCCCACCCACACACGCGAGCCTCCTGCCTCCCTTCCTCTCTTGTCTCTTCTGCTCCTCTGGTCTCTCACCTTCATAGTTGATGCAGCCATTGATGTCCTCATGTCCTGCCAGAACTGTCTCCACCTCATCTTCAGTCATCCTCTCTCCTGAGCCCCAGACACAGCGTTTTAGCCCCAGCCTTCCCTCTTTCACCAACCCAGGCCTCAGTCTTCTGGGTGGTATCTCCTTTTTTCCCACCCTGGAGACTTGCCCATAGCAACAGTCCCCCAAGAGAATCCTCTCTTTGTAATGGTCATGCCTTCAATGTGTCCCTGAATCTTGCTTTCCATTTCACCTCAATTACATCTGGTGAAAACTTTGACAGACAAGAAAACTGACCTCCAGAGGGTTAAGAGACATACCATATCATAGAGTATAACCATCTATTCCCAAACAGAAATTCAGGTCTCCCACCTCATCCTGTTTCCTCTGCCCTCTGGGGAGGCATCTGCATCCCCCTCACTTTAGCCTCTACAGGAGGAAGACCTTCAGATTTGGCCCCCAAAGTTCTGACCTTCTCAGTCTCCTGCCCATGACCTACAGGACAATAATCACTCCCTGACTCTGCCTACTTGGCTAACCTTTTTTTGGTTCACCTCCTCCTCTCCACCCCACAATTTGGTCCCTGCCTCACCCAGGGTGGTGAGGACATGTCTGAGCTCTGCTCCCATGACTTTGCCGTTCCCCTCTTTGTCAAACACCCGAAGCCCCTCCAGGTAGTCCTGGTATGAGCCTTTATCCCGGTTCTTGGCCACCGCCTGGAGCATCGGCAGGAAAGTCTCAAAGTCCACACGCCGGGACTTCAGCTCTGGAGATTAAAGAGGTAAGGGAGAGGTCACCGTGGTATCACCTAGAACTCAGCTCTCATCCCCACCACGAACGGTTTTATCCGTTCAACATTCAGGATGTACTTCTGCCCCTGGGTTTGACAGTTGTTGAAGTCCTGGGACCCACTTCAACATCCTTTGTTACCTTACCGACATTCCTCAGTTCTACCACCAAACTGAAAACCTGCATTGTTCCAGGGGGTCCATTACCATCACTCTTGGGGTTCCCCATGACCCTGAGCACCTCGGCGTTGGTGGGATTATGGCCCAGGGCCCTCATCACGTCCCCACACTGGCTGAACTGGATCTTGCCATCTCCCACTCGGTCATACAGCTCGAAGGCTTCCTTGAACTCTGAAGTATAAGGAAGGGTCAGTGTTGACAAGGAGTTCCCATTAGCATCAGAAGAAAGGAGATTCAGAAACTGTGTGCTTGAGCTGGGTAGAGCAGGGAACACAAAGAACACTAGTGTAGGAGGTTTCAAGGTCGGGACCAGAGTTAGGGGAAGAGAAAGAGGATCTGACCAGGGGCTTGGGACTGGATAGTGGGCTCAGGGGACCAGCTTCTCCTCACCCTCCAGCTGGTCCTTGTTAAACTCGATCTGTGGAAGAAAAGAGCAGGTGAGGAAGGATGACAGGGCTCATTCCATCCCTCCCCAGCACTCCTCCCCACCAACTGGCAGCCACTTCTGGGGAGGGGCCCAAAGGGACCAGGCCAGGAGCCCAGACACCTCAGTCCCATTCCCAGCTCCAGACCTTGGGAGAATCCCAAGAGGAGGAATTATTGGGGGGAGGGTTTCCTGGGAACAGGGTTAATCCCATGCCACCTGTTCCACTCCCTCTACTGCCCTGAGCCCTGCATCCCTCACATAACTGGGGGCTGAACAAAGGCTAAATTTACCCCTGGCCCCCAGCTGTGATTGTCTAACAAGTCTGTCCTCTTCAGCCTTCCCTCCTGGGGTTCAGAGCTGTGGACTTTTGCAGTGAACAGTCAGCCAGGCACAGACACAGCTCCCTCCCTTCACCTTGAAACTGTCCTCAGAACCCAGATGTTCCCCATCGCACAGTCCCTGCCTCCAGCAAGAGGGTCAGTGAGAATGTGTGTGTGTGTGTGTGTGTGTGTGTGTACACACGTGTTATAGGTTAGAGGAAGAGAGCAACAAACACAATAGCACAGTCATAAACCTGGATTGTTCCAAATGGAGGACTAAGGGGAAGCCCCAACACCATCCAGTGCTTACTGATTCCCTACCTTCTGGATGACCCCTAATCTCCTAGACTATATCCCACCCTTGTACCACCCCCTCCAAACTCTTTTCTCACTTCCCAGAGACTCACCACCACTTTGGAGAGATCAATGGGGGGCTCCTGGACTTTCGGAGGGGGTTGAGGTACAAGTGGCACTAGTGCTGGCGCTGGCTCTGGTGCTGGCTCAGCCTTGGGCTTGGCTGGAGGGGCCCCTGCTGCTGGCTTGGCAGGGGGCTTGGAGATTGGGGGTCCCGCTGGTTTCTTCACGGGAACATCCTTCTTGGGAGGCATGATGTCCGGTAGCCAAAGGACAGTGTGCCGATGGGGGCACCCATCTCTGTTTAAATAGCCAGGGAGTCTGGGATGTCAAGGGGCGGGGGCAGGGGCAGGGAGCCAGTTGGCGGTTGGGAGGGTGAGATAGAGGAAAGATATGCCGGCCTGTCCTCACTCCCCTGGGCTCCTATGGTTCAGGACTCCTGCCCCAAGGTCTTCTCCCTTTGGATCACCCCGCCCCAAAAGCTGACCAGAACAATGGCCCCTTTGGGGGCAGGGGGAGGAAGCTAGCGACAGCCCAGAATGGAGGAGTTAACCTCCAGAGTGTGGAGAGGATGCTTGCCAGTGACAAACACTGACTAGGGGTGAGGCAAAGAAGGAGATCCAGGTATTCCAGGCCCTCAACCCCCTGATTCAGAACAGCCCTTTTTCCTAGCAGCTTTAGACACTTGAAGGTTGAGGCAAGAATGGGGGTCTTGTGAACTGGGATTGTTAAAGTGGGGTCTGGGAGCAGTGAAAGATGGGGGGAAAAAAAAGCAGTCCTTCCTCTCCACTGACCATGGATGAATAGAGCAAGGGTAGTTGATCCCACAGCCTAATGATACTCAATGCTTAAAGTCTCTGACCCCCTCCCTCCCAGCCCAGAACTGGAACTGTGCACAATATAGAGAAAGAATAGTAATAGAAGAGTGTGACACACACCGCGCATTGTCTCCTGTGCCTAGTGTTGTTTTAGGAGTAGGGATGGGGGCAAGGACCAATTTTAACACCCACCACCCATACTCTCAAGGAAGAAATTCTTGTCCACAAGCGTACGGTCATTCAAGTCAGACAAAGGTAGGCTGTCTGCTGAACCTGTAGAGACTCCGTGGTGGCACCTGGGGGGAAGGGCAGGCTCTAAGAGGCAAATGACCTAATTTCTAAAATCTGTAATCCAAAAGGTTGTGGGAGGTCCTCTGGGCTCCATGAGTACTCACCCCCAACCAGAGGGAAAATAAAACCCTGACTCGGTAGCCAGGTTACACACCTTGCTTAGAGCGCTGGAGAAGGGTCAAAGTCGGGGGCGTGTAGAAGAGGGGAGGGGTTGCTGGCTTTTTTCTTTTGGTGGGGGTAAAGAAGGAGATGATTTAGGTAGCAATCGGAGGAAGATAGTAGTGATTCCACTTAGGCCCTAGGGTTCAAAGAGTTGATGCTGGATCTCCCACCCCCAAAAAGCGTCTGAATCTCATGACGGCAAATTGTCTCATTTTAGGAAAATCAGAATAATTCCTCCAGCCGGGTGTACATCACACACACACACACACACACACACACACACACACACACACACACACACACACACACACACACCCTTGAGCCTTAAATAAAAGAAAGAGTCCCTCCCCAGCTCCCCAAAACTCACCCCGCGGGGTCCAGGTAAGGGGCGGAGGCGGGGCGCAGGGCGGCCGCGGGCCCTCAAGGGTTAATTCCGGCGGCCAAGGAGCATGCTGGGAGTCGTAGTCCTCGGGCGCCCGCGGGCTCACGGGAAACGCCGTCCTCCGGCGCCAGGCGGACGCCCGCGCAGTGAGTGGCTTCCGGCCCGAGGCGTCGGTTGGTGACTCAGGAGCTTTGGGACCCGATTCTTGTCCCGGAACCAAAAGGCAATGAGCACTTTACAGTCCCTATCCCTGACCCTAAAACCGCGTGCGGCCCCTCAGGATATCTCCCTTGCTTAGCCTTGAGTTCCCCGTTTAGCGTGGGCGGGGATATTTTCCGGGATTCACCGGTGAGGAAGCAGAACCAGGGGAAAGGCTGAAGCTGCAGCTGTAGCAGGCCAGGTAGAGGTAGATAGTAGGAGGCAGTTACTGCCCCCGCAGAGTGGTTCGGTCTCTTTAGCTTCTCTTGCGGTTTGGTAGAGAGAGAAAAGAGGCTATTGAGTTGCTGTGTGACTTGGAACAGTTACTTTAAAGTTTTTTGAAATGAATTTCAAGTACATGTTAAGGAATTTATGCCGAGTCACCTGCCCCAGTCTCACCAATTGAAGAGACGCAATTGAAATTCTCAATTGAAATGCAGCTGAAGCCTCCGTTGAAATTTCTCCATTCTGCGGCCGCGTTTGCGCCAGTCACCCTGTTTGCTGCTGACAGGTCTTGGAATGGAGGGCTGGGTTTTTCTCTGATATATAATTCTCCCAAGGTGTTTGGGGGTTTTTTAGATTTTTAAAAATGGAGTTGTAGTTGATGTACAATATTAAATGTTTCAGGTGTACAACATAGTTTTACAATTTTTAAGGTAATACTCCATTTATAGTTATAAAATATTGGCTGTATTTCCTGTGTTATACATACCCCAGATGTTTATCAACAGTCTCCTCTGTGCTGGGAGAGAACCAGCCCGGCCAGGCCCAGCCTCGCTCAGTGGATCCGTAAATGCCCGTAGGCACATACTGTGCTGGAGACGGGGGCTTGCATGGGCGTTTAGGCGGTGGATCAGAGTGGAAAAGCCGCGGGAAGTCAGAAGGGTGAAGGCATAAGTGAACTTTACGCTGGAGACGGGGGCTTGCGTGGGCATACAGGCAGTGGATCGGTGTAGAAGAGCTGCTGGAGATCAGAGGGGTGAGGCTTAGGTGAACTCTATGGGCAATGCAGTAAGTGATGTTTGCTGTTTGGGAAAAGCTTCTTGGAAGAGTGGAAATGGGTTGTATGATAGAAACAACACTGGTGATGAGGATGTTAGCAACCATTCCGGGAAGCCTCCACAGAGCAGGTACTGCATGAACCACAGTGTGTGTTAGAGTATGGATTCAGACCAGCCTACTTAAGATTTGAATCTAGGTTTTGCCAGGTACTTGCTGGTAACCTACAGCAAGTTTAGTTATCTTGCTGTGCCTCAGTTCCTTCATCTATAAAATGAGAATAATAATACCTACCTCTTAGTGCTCTTGGGAGGATTCGATGTGTTGATAATTTATAAAACAGAATAGGCCAGGTACAGTAAGTGGTATATGAGTGTTAAATTTCCTTTACTCTTCCCGACACATGAAGTAGTTGGTATTTCCTCATTTTACATCCGTAAAGGATCACTAGGCATGAAGAGATGGAGAGCAAGAAAGAATACATTTCTGTTTAAAGTGTTTGGTTATAAGACTCAGGGAGGGCCACATCACAGATGCCTTTTTATGTCTTTCATCACTTCCACAGAGGTTGATTTCGAAGATGTGGTTTATCTGATTTTTTCTCTCTTCCTCTCCTTTAGCTAGAGCCATCTCTTTGGCAGTTTGCCAAGTAGAAGTGGTTATGGCATCATCTGACTTTCTAGCATTTTTTGTCTGCTTTATAGAGAAGTAGTACAAGGAGAAAAGATGAAGACCTTTGGCAGAAATATAGGTTGGAGGACTGTCCTTCATTTTCCATATTATCTCTGCTTTTTAATCATAAATAATGTTGACTAGGTTGAACATAATCTTAACTAGGCATAGGTGATTTATACATCATGTGTGTGGATTTTCTGTGACAAATGCCTGTCTCCTCTCATGTGACTTGTATGTTCTTAAGGATTAGGTATTCTAATATTAGTCAACATAAAATACACTGTTGGTAGGAATGTAGTTTGGTGCAGCTATTTTGGAAAACAGTATGGAGATTCCTCAAAAAACTAAAAATAGACTTACATTATGATCCAGCAATCCCACTCCAGGGCATATTTCCAGAGGGAACTCTAATTCAAAAAGATACATGCACTTTAATGTTCATAGCAGCACAATATACAATAGCCAAGGCATGGAAACAACCTAAATGTCCACTGACAGATGGCTGGATAAGGAAGTTGTGTTTGTATACAATGGAATACTACTCAGCCATAAAAAGAATAAAATTATTACATTTGCTGCAACATTGATGGACCTTGAGATTGTCATTCTAAGTGAAGTAAGCCAGAAAGAGAAAGAAAAATACCATATGATATCACTTATATGTGAAATCGAAAAAAAAGACACAAACTTACTTACAAAACAGAAACAGACTCACAGACATAGAAAACAAACTTATGGTTACTGGGTCCCAGGAAAGGGCATGGGAAGGGATAAGTTAGGAGTTCGAGACTTGCAGATACTAACTACTATATGTAAAACAGATAAGCAACTTCATACTGTATAGCACAGGGAACTATATTCAATAGCTTGTGGTAACCTATAATGAAAAAGAATATGAAAAGGAATGTATGTGTGTATATGTATTACTGAAACATTATGCTGTACACCAGAAATTGACACAGCATTGGAAACTGACTATACTTCAATTTAAAAAAAGGAAAAAAAATTTTAATTAGGAAGGGCACATTTTTTATACAGTTTTTAAGGATTACTTTCCATTTACAGTCATTACAAACTGTTGGCTGTATTGCCTGTGTTGTACAGTATGTCCTTGAGCTTGTCTTACACCCAATAGTTTGTACCTCCCAGTTTCCCACCCCTGCATTGTCCCTCTGCCGCTTTCCCCAGTGGTAACCACTAATTTGTTCTCTGTATCTCTGAGTCTGCTTCTTTTTTGTTATATTTACTAGTTTGCTGTATTTTTAAGATTCCACATCTAAGAGATATACAACATTTGTCTTTGTCTGGTTAATTTCACTTAGCATTATGTCTTCATGCAAATGGCAAAATGTTGTACTTTCTAATGACTGAGTAGTATTCCATTTTGTGTGTGTGTGTGTGTGTGTGTGTGTGTGTGTGTGTGTATGTATACACACCACATCTTCTTTATCCATTTGTCTGTTGATGGACACTTAGGTTGCTTCCATGTCTTGGGAATTGTAAATAATGCTGCTATGAGTGTCGAGCTGCATGTATTTTTTTGAATTAGTGTTTTTTTCAGATATAAACCAGGAGTGGTATTGTTGTATCATATATTAGTTCTATTTTTAGTTTTTTGAGAAACCTCCATACTGTTTTCCACAGTGGCTACACCAATTTACATTCCTACCAGCAGTGTACAAGTGTTCCCTTTTCTCCACATCCTTGCCAACATTTATTATTTCTGTTGTTTTTGATGATAGCATTCTGACAGGTGTGAGGTGAGGAAGGGCACATCTTTAAAAGGAAAAGAAGATATACACTAAAAACCTAATAGAGGGGTGGGTATAGTTCAGTGGCAGAGCACATGCTTACCATGCCCCAGGTCCTGGATTCCATCCCCAGCACCTCCATTAAAAAATGAAACACAACAAAAAACCTGATAGAACAATTTTTGAAATTACATGACACTATAGATCTTCAGTAACTTGAAAAATTGTGGGTTCACCCTATACAGCTTAACTAGCTCTTTCACCACTAGCCAATGTGTTAAGATGGATGATAGTTTAGGTGGAGAGAACACAATCTCAACCATTAAATAGAAATGTCTTTGGTCCTCTGGTGTTTTGACCAGAAAGGTGGTACTGGTGGTAACACAGAAGAGGCAGGATAATGAGGATGTTTTATGATAAGTAGGGGGTTTATAAAGTTGTTTTCAAATCCCATTTTTGTAGACACATACTAGATGCAAGATATAAACAGGAAAATAGATTTAATGGTAAATAATGCTAATTTGATTTTTGTAACGTTCTAAAACAGTGGTTCTCAGCTGTTCTTCACAATCTACCTGGAAACTTTCTAAGAAGACAAACTTCCAGATTCTGCCCCCAAAGGTTCTGACTCTAGGTTTGCATTGGGGCTTATTTTATTTGAAATATTTTTAGCCTACTGGAAAGCACGAGAATAAACTAACAGACATTGGTAACCACAGCTTTAATAAAAGGAGTAATCTTTTTAAACAATGCATTTGATCATGTCATCATCCTACTTAAACCCCTTCCATGTGTTTTGGTAAAAACTAAATCCTTACATTGGCCCACCAAAGCCAGCACAGTTTCAAACACTCCTTGCCTGGACCAGCCACACCTGCTAGCTTTCAGATCTTCAAAAGTGTGCTATGTCCTCTTTGCTCAGGTTGTCCTTTTATGTTTCTGCCCCCTCTCTACCCACCAACACACTATTTCCAGGGCCAAGGAGAGCACAGTGCCTTGCATATACTGGGCACTCAAATATCTGTAGGATGAATGGCTATCTGGGTGAACAGGAAGAATCAAGGATGGACACTGATAGGTTGGGGATTCAAGAGATTGAGAGAGTTCCCATGTATTGAACTCTTTGTTTTGTCCTGAAATAGAAAGTGAGGTGATTGATTTGCTAAAAGGGGAAACAGAAGGAGGTGACCTGAGAAAGTATGAAGGTTTTTTGTTTGTTTTGGGCAGGGAGGCAATTAGGTTTGTTTATTTTTAATGGAGGTACTGAGGATTGAACCCAGGACCTCATGCATGCTAAGCACACACTACCACTGAGCTCTACCTTCCCACTAGTAGTGAATGTTTGAAATAGGTGCTGTGAAAGATGGGTGACAGCTTACTGGGGACCCATCCACAAATACTCATTTGACATTTACTGAGTGCCTAGTCTGTGCTCCACACACGGACTTTTTGAGCAGCATGGAGGATGGTTGCACTGGGAGGTTGTGTGTTTGTAATGGCTTCAATCTGCAGGTAGTGATTTCCTTTTTCCAGCAGTACTCAGCTGCTTGGATGATTGAGCTGGAGAAGAGAGGCACCTGGAATGGTAATGGGTTGCAGTTTTGTGGAACAGGGATAATGGGTGGACTTGGGAGCAAGGAGGTTGAGAGTCTGAGTAAAAGAGGGCTTGTGGTTCAGGCCAAATAGAGAAGGAATGAGTATGAAAGTGGCTGATTAGATTGAGAGAATATGGAAAGTCACAAGAGGCTCAAGTCTCAATGAGGCTGAAGAATTAAGGTGGTTGGAGATCTCAGAGTTTTAGTTGGAGAAATAGTGCATTTGAGATTAAAATTTCAGAGGATGTAGAGGAAGATGGGAACTAGGATGAATGGCTGTGGGAGTGAATGTTTGAAAGGGTAGTGAGGTGAAGGTCTTTGGGTTTGAGGAGAGTGTCCCTGAAGGTTCTTTCAATTGCAAATAGCAAAAAATCTGACTAACACTGGCTAAGCAATAAAGAGGATTTATTGGCTTATGTAATTGAAAAGTCTACAGGTAGGGTGGGTTTTCAGTTCATTTGTTTGTTGTTGTTTTTGTTCGGTTTTTGGTGTGTTTGTTTTCTTAACAGAGTTACTGGAAATAGAACCCAGGACCTCATGCATGCTGAGCAGGTGCTCTACCACTGAGTTATATCCCTCCCCTCTTCAGTTTATTTTGATCAAGAATTTCATGACATAAAGGGACCTGTTCTCTAATTCACTTGCCACTGTCCGTGTGTTAGCTTCTTCCTTGTGTCCCCTCCTGGGGCCAGATATGGCTTAGCTGTTACATCCTTATACCACGAGAGGAAGAGCAAGCTTTTCTTGACCATTGCAGTCAATTCCTGGACTTCACTCTGACCAGACTTACAAGAATACCCATCCATCCTTGAACTAATCACCATGCCCAGGGAAATTGCCTTGATTGCGTTAGGTCTGGGTTATTGCCTTTCCCGTGGTGGGGACGATGGTGTTGCTCTGATTCACTTGGGTCACCCAGGGTGTTTCCCTGCCAGTGGAACTGGATTGGAGTCCATCCAGGTGGGGAGGAGAGGAAAGGAAACCAGCAGTGTCCACCCCAGTGAGGAACTATGATACTAGTTATTGAATTACCTACAGTGTACATTGAAGACTCCAGGGTGACAGCAGTATCCAGGGTGACAGCAGTATTCAGGGTGCCACACCCTTCTGTAAATACTGAGTGTGTGTGCATTTAGGGAGTGATAGCAATGGGAAAAGGTAGAGACAGTATATCAGATTGGCATCATCCCCAAAGAAGCTGAGATTTTCACTGCTCTGAGAATAAGGATGGGGAGGCAGCATTGGGGCACAAGGAGAATGCACAGCTCACCTCCCAGTATCAGTATATGGGGTTCAGGAGAAAGGACGTTCTCCCCTAGAGGGTGCTTCCAGGATTGAGCTTTCTTGGGAGGTGAGCCAGGTTTCAGGGGAGGCCACAGTGAGATTTGTACAAATAAAGATAAAGAATTATAAGGGATATAGTGAGTGGGAAGTGTTATGTGGAACTAGGTTTGCAGAGAGCACAGTGAAAATGTTTGAAGGAGCCCTTCAGCTGCTCTCTTACTTCTCTGTTCTTTATACCTTTCTTATGTTCAGCTGTGTTACAGTTACTCTGCTTGCCTGACTACCCTACTCCTACCTAGGTTTTTAGTTCTTTTTTTTAAAATTGAGGTATAATTGACATTTAACATTGTATTAGTTTCAGGTGTACAACATAGTGATTGGTATTGTATACATTGCAAAATGATCCTCACAGTAATCTAGTTAACCTCTGTCACCATACAGTTACAAAAAGTTTGTGTGATGAGAACTTTTAAGATCTACTCTCTTAGCAACTTAAAAATAATGCAATACAGTGTAATTAATTATAGTCACTGTGCTGTGCATTACATCCCTAGGAATTATTTATTTTATAACTGGAAATTTGTACCTTTTGACCCCCTTCACCCATTTCATCCACCCTCCGTCCCCTGCCTCTGGCAGCCACCAGTCTGTGCTCTGTATCTATGAGCTTGGTTTTGTTGTCATGTTTTTTAGATTCCACATGAGTGAGACCGTATAGTATTTGTTTTTCTCTGTCTGACTTATTTCATTTACCATAATGCCCTCAAGTTCCATCCATCCTGTCACAAATGGCAAGATTTCCTTACTTATTATGGCTGAATAATATTTCATTGTATATAATATATATCACATCTTCTTTATCCATTCACCCATCAGTGGACCTTTAGACTGTTTCCGTATCTTGGCTATTGCAAATAATGCTGCAGTGAAATAGGGGTGTATGTATCTTTTCTAATTAGTGTTTTTGTTTTCTTCAGAAAAATACCCAGAAGTGGAATTGCTGGATCATATGGTAGTTCTACTTTTTATTTCTTGAGGAACCTCCACACTGTTTTACATAGTGGCTGCACCAATTTACATTCCCACCAACAGTGCACAAGGGTTGCTTTTTCTCCACATCCTTGCCAACTCTTGTTATTTCTTGTCTTTTTTATAATAGTCATTCTAACAGGTGTAAGGTGTTATCTCATTGTGGTTTTGATTTGTATTTCCCTGATGATTAGTGACGTTGAGCACCTTTTCATGTACTTATTGGCCATCTGTATGTCTTCTTTGGAAAAATGTCTATTCAGATCTTCTGCCCATTTTTTGTTTGTTTGTTTTATGAGGGGGAGGGAATTAGGTTTATTTATTTATTTACATTTGGAGCAGGCACTGGGGATTGAACCCAGGCTCTCGTGCGTGCTAAGCATGCACTCTACCTCTTGAGCTATACCCTCCCCATCTTCTGCCCATTTTTAAATTGGATTGTTTGTTTGCTGTTGAGTTGTATGAGTTCTTTGTATGTTTTTGATATTAATCCCTTATCAGATAAATGATTTGCAAATATTTTCTCCCACTCAGCAGGTTATTTTTTTTGCTGTACAGAAGGTTTTTAGTTTGATGTAGTCTTACTTGTTTATTTTTGCTTTCGTTGCCTTTGCTTTTTGTGTTAGATTGGATTTTAGTTCTTTAGGGCAGTCTTACCTTTACATTTCAGTAGTACCTTCCTAGTGCAACACTCCACAAATGTTATCTGGATTCCAGCCCAAGATTAGAAAAGAAAATTGACAGGTGGGGGGATTGCTGCTAGAGAGAAGGCTTACTGATTTCACAAAGAAATGACAGTTGGTAATTGTAACAGTGAGAGAAGAGACAGGAAAACCTATAAAAGTAGACAAAATTTTGCCCGTCAGTTGGCAGGTTTTTATAATATCCAGGAGACAATATAGGAAAACACTTTTGTGTAATGCTAGTGGGAGTACAGAAAATTTGTATAATTTCTTTACAATGCAGTTTGGAAGAGTTTATTAAAAATTGTTACTGTACAGAAATTGACCCACCAATTCTATGTATCCTAAGGAAATCCTTTTAGTGTGTATAAATATTTTTATGTTCCCACAGTGAATAGCACAGTGAGAACTACCTTCATTTCTTTGTTTTGTTTTTTTGGGGGGGAGGTAGTTAGGTTTATTTATTTATTTATTTATTTTTATTGTTTTATTTAACTGGAGGTACTGGAGATCGAACTCATGACCTTGTGCATGCTAAGCATGCACTCTACCACTCAGCTATACCTCCCCCTGTACCTTCATTTCTGACAATAATCAGTTAAACTATGATGCAGTCATTCTATGGAATTGTACACATTATCACCATTATAAATTATATTTTCAAAAAACAATGAAGTATAAAAATTCTTATTATGTATTAAGTGAAAAAAGCAGGTTATAATATGACCCTAATTTATAAAATACATATTCCTATAATCATGTTAGCTTTTCCTCCTTGTGTTAGTGACTTCAAGGCCTTAAAGAAAGCTGCTGCAGCTCCAGGCATCACATCTTCTCACTAATGACTCAAGTGGTAAAGGAAGGGGGGCAACCAGGGTTTTCTTCTGTTGACGCTCCATCCCCAGATGACTTCCTCTTACATCTTATTGACCAGAGCTGGGTCACAGAGCCATTCTGAGTTGCAGTGGAGGCTGGGGAAGTGAGTTTCCAAAAAAGAGGATTGTGATTAATCCCTTGGGGCTGGCACACTGCCACCAGGAATGTTCTAGGGTTCTGTATGTAGGGAAGAGGGGCAAATGGCCTTTGGGTAGACATCTGTTGCCACGCCCAGTTAACTGCAACACATTGTTTGGGCCAATAGTCACATTCCAGGAAGGCAGTATTTGCAAACATCAGTGACAGTGTATCCATGTGCAGTTAACTCTGCCTTTCTCTGGAAGAAGTAGGCATCATGTGTCAGTGTCAGAGGTCAGCTGTTTTGAGACATGCATTAATGTTTAATTCCTATGATTAATGACCCTTAATTTGCTTCATCTTTGTATGTATAAGCACAACAATGTACTGAATTGTGTCTTGCCTTATATTTAATATGTAGATCAATACCTCTTCCCTTATGTATCCTGAATTTGAAAAGGTTGCAAAAGAGTAGGGACCTTTTTGGGATGGGAGAATTTGTGCCATGTCCTTTAGCTTTCTGGAAATGTAATTACTTGGAAGTGATGAACTAGGTCAAGAGTGCTTCTTAAAATCACACATTGCAAGATCCCTGGTTGTATTATCTGAGGCCAGCTAGAACAGCAGGCCTTGGGCCACGTGCCCAGTGTTGAATAATAAGATGAGAGACCTTAGAAATATGAGCTCCTCTGCCGTGTGTTTTGGGGTTTTCAGCCCTTAACTCTGTGGGTCTGGGGAAGGGCAACAGAGACTTCTTGCTCATGGCCAAGGCCCTTAAGTTGATGAGGAGGAAATAGGGCAAAAGAACTAGCAGTGAGTATGAAGGAATTACTGGTGGGAAAAAAGGAGCTCAGTTAGTTGATGGCATAGAGTTTAAATTCAACTTTTGCTAATTGGGTAGATTTGACAACTCCTTGTGGAGCTGAGTTTAGTTCTTTCCCTTGAGCCTCTCCTTTCCTCCCAGTGGACAGCAGCCTGTTTATATTCTTCCAGAGAAGATGATAAAGCCCCCCTGAGGCAGTTACAAAATCTCCAAGTTCCTATTCCAGGGACCTGGTTTTCAGGAATTCACTCCTCCTTTCACGTGGCAGTTAGAAGGGAGGAGGCACAGCTTCTATACTTGCATTCCAGGAAGGGTCCCAAAAGGAGCAGGGTTCAGGGTGAGAGATCTGAATGGGTATAAATATTTCTCATGTAGCTGCCCATCAGGTGGGCCCAGAGCTTCTTTGGATATGGCTAAACCTGCTACTCTGTGACCCTGTGCAGTGGCACAGAGCTTCCAAGTTCACCAGGGCTAGAAATCCTTTCCCTGGGAAGCCCACAGGATGATAATGGTCAGCAGACAGGTGGATGGGTAAGACTTTGTCACGGTGACAGGGAATGAATCTCACCAGAAACAAAACAGTAGCTAATTCACATAGGTCCCTTGACCACCCTCAACGGAACCAACAGTCTTGCGGGCAAATACAGGGGGTTCTGACCACTATCGAAACTGACGCAGTCCCAGCTGCATGGCGCTCATCCGCCTGCGCCTGCCTCACTGCTTTCCCCTTTCACGGAGCAACAAGTCAGTGAAGAAGCTGCACCGCAGCCTGGCTCTAAACGATCCCGGAGAAGCTCCGGTGGAACCAGAGGTTGTGATCCACCAAGTTAGAGTTATTCTAAGGAGACAGAATGTAAAATCTTTGGAGAAGGTACATGCTGACTTGATAGGAAAGGAATCTCAAAGGGAAAGGACCAGTTTGGATGCCTACCAAGACTCTGAGAATAATTACAAGGACAACTTGTGGTGAAGGTTCTAAGACGTGGGATCGTTTGCTTAAATCAGCCTTTTTAATAATCTGATCATCTAGTTGTTAAAAATATAAACAAACTGACATTTGTGAATTGAATAAAGGCTTTTGACACTTGGAATAAATATCTGATGGGTAGGCTGGAGTCCCTGTTCTTAAGGAAAAGAGCCACAGCTGATTTGAGTATAACGTTTAATGTAAGATAACAGTGGATTGGCAGAGTTGGTACAAAGCTAAGAGATTCAGTTCTAGTCAGTGAGTTAATAGCCTAGGCACCTGGATAAAAATTGGCCCTGCTGTCCTGAGTCCTCCAAAGCCCTCTGCACAGCAGCAGCTAGAGGCGCCAAGACTGATACTGGCTACCTGAAGGCTTGGATGGAATCCAGGTGTTCCCAATTCCCAGAGTGAATCAAGAGACTGGCTGGCCCCAGTCAACATAGCAGGTGTAATTTTCAGGACAGGCTTGAGGAAAGTAGGTACAGAACTGGACACAGGGTCTAGGTTGCTGTACATTTGCCACATACAGTAATCCAAGAGGCTCTCAGCTTGAGTGGTTTGCCTTTCCACCCTCCCTGACTGCTTATGGTAGGGAAGAAGGTGACTGTCCAATTTAAGAAAAAAGAACTTTCCAAAAGCTATATTTGGCATAAGCTAATGCCACTGCTAGTGCTGCCAGTGGCCAGGCACAGACACAAGGCCCTGAGGAGCTGGGAGAAAAGGAGAAGGATGTGCAGGCAGAGCAGGAGACAGCCAGCTCAGGTCCCTGTCCTAGGACCCCAGAAGGATAAAGGCCGTGCAGCAAAGGGTAACGTACGGTCCTCTTTGGTCAGGCAAAGGCCCTAGCATGGGCCTGGAGGTGAGAGGGCTGGGAGGCGCAGGCTCTGTCCGCTGGCCCCAGGCTTTAGGCTCATCACATTGAGGTGGTGATGCAGCAAGAGATGAGGCAAGGAGACAGCAGTCAGGCTGGGAATCCCCGGATCCTAGGAGCTGCCCTTGTCATCCATGAGGTCATACCTGCAGGAACAAGCAGAGACAGCTCGGGTAGAAAGATGACTTTTGTGTCCTCTTATAAATGAGACATGATCTGAGGCTCTTGTACTTCAGAAGATCATGGTTCTCAGCTCAGATTACATCCTTTTCTCCCCTTGTGACTGGGATGTCTCCTCAAAGATCCAGGCCCATCCCCAGCTCACCAGATACTCACCACTGGGCTGCACCCTGGGAGAGGTCTATCTCAGCAAGGTCCAACTGCACCTGTGTTGGAGGATAGTTGGGGTGATATGTTACTTTTGATACATCCAAAGACCATCCTCACATACTCCTGGTCCCAAATCAGTGGCGAGGTAACTGGGTCACCGGTAGAGTAGTGTCACCAGGGCGATTCCTCCCAATAAGGACTGCAAGCCTTGCCACTGGCAGCCTCTAACGCTCCTCTTCACCCTGCTCACCCCTGCCCTCTTACCTTCCCCAGCAGCTCACGTTCTCGTGACATGAAGGAGGAACTAGACTTCACAGAGACATCTAGCTTTCGCCGGAGAGCCTCATCCAGGGACAGCTCCCACTCAAACCTGGGGAGGGACTGGGTGTCAGGGGCAGGGTCCTTCCTGAGCCTGCTGTCTCCCCACCTGAATGCCCACTGACTTACCGCTCATTGAATTCAGGATTTAGGGTCCTCTTCTTCTGTGAAGTCTTCCTCTTGGTGCCCCGGTTCTTGTCTGGCAGTAGCAACAGTGACACATAGGGGTCAGGAGGGTCCCGCCCATTTTGTCGAAGGGCCCTGGAACAGGAGGAAGGCAGTGGTGAGGGAGCCTCAGGGGAGGGATGGGGAGAAATGAGTCTGGGATGGATAGAGTCTCACCGGCACCCGTGAACGATGCTGACCAGCTTTCGTTCTTCACTGTAGTACCAAACCGTCAGTCTCACCTGGCCCAGAGGCCCGGCTGGAGCCTCATGGGGACTGTGGAGAGATGGAGATGGGCCTGGGAGAGGTGGTGCCTCGGGAGCCTATAGCTTATCCTTTAGTTCCTTGACTGTGTCCCATCTTTCTGTCCCAGAGCTTTACCTGTCACCGTGCGTTAGGCGTTGCCGGAGCTCTGGGGCTGAGGAGGTAATGTGTGGGAGTCCCTTCCAGAGCTCTAGTTCTTCACTCAGAGAGGAGGAGCTGTGGCTGTAGCTGTGGCTGTGAGCTTCCACCCCCGAGTGCTGGGACACCAGGATCTAGGCGGGCAAGAATGCCATGAGCTGCACAGCGTCCTGCTCCCCCCGGGCTAGGAGGACATGGCCCTCTGCTCCCGCCCTCCCTCCCCCTGCCCACATGTCCTGGCGCTCACCCCCAGCTGTGCTCTCAGTAGCACTTGCCCTTGACCATTGCTGAGTGTAAACCAGCGGTCCAGGCAGAGCCGGTCAGCCACGAGGAGCTCGGAGAGGGGCAGGGATAATGAACCCAGTGTGCCAGTCCCCTCACCCCGAACCTGCGGAGCAACAGGACTGTGATCAAGAGAGAAGTGATTCAGGGGGAAGGTATAGCTCAAGTGGTAGAGCACATGCTTAGCATGCAGGAGGTTCTGGGTTCAATCCCTAGTACCTACTCTAAAAATATATAAACCTAATTACCCCCACCCCCCCAAAAAAAGCAAAAGAAAAAAAATCACGTTAAAAAAAAAAGAGAAATGATTTAGTTCTGGCATCCCAGGTCCAAACGCTTGGAGGCTTGGGTGGTTGTGGTGAGAGACGCTCCTTCTGGTCCCACTTCCCTACTTTCCTGTCTTAACCAGAGCAGGCTGTGCTATTTACTTCCTAAGCTTTCACAGATGATACCAGTAATACCTGCACAGGGCGGAGGACAGTAAAAACGGAATTAAGTTTCTGCCCATCCTACCCCCACGTCCATACTCCAGATGTAATGACGTTTAAGCCCTTCCTGCTTCTTCGTTCTAACAGTTCTAACTAATCTGCCTACATCTCTACTTCATAATTTGCTGACTTTAGTACATAGTGATGCCCTGCTATGCAAGATGATGAATTTTAACACTCGGCAACATTTGACCACTTCCTGTCTCTTGAAACACACTTCTTTCGGCTTCTGTAACCCACTCTCTCCTGGTGAGCATCCTACCGCCATGGCTACACTTCAGGCCCTCTGAAAGGCTCTTCTTCCCCCATCTGTCCTTTCATTGTTTCATTGTCCATCCTTTTGTCCTCTTTTCACTCTACACACGCCCTGAGGGATCTTGCTCACCCTCATGACTACAGTTGCTCCCTGTTGCTTGCTCACGATGCTCAAACAGGAGGGAGAGGGAAGAACATTGTAATGGGCTGTAGATCTACCAACAGGATGGCTGTCTCCCCTTGGATGGCCCTCAAGAGATCTCAAATGCTAACTCCTGCTCTGTGCATTCCCTGTGTTGGCAACAGTACCTTTATCTGTCCAGCCAGCCCACCCATGCTAAACCTGGGAGTTAGCACCTAGGCTGTTCTTGTTCCTTCTCCCCTTCCATGTCAAAATAACCACTAAATACATCTGGCCTTTGTCAATTCTTGCTTCAGGTAAATCTAATAGTCTCTTAACTCATCTACCTGCCTCCAGTGTTGCCTTCCTCTAGTCCATCTTTCACCCTGGTGTCAGCAAGATCTTTCTAAAATGCACATCTGGATATGCCACCCTCCATTCCTTCCAGTGTTCCCTATGCCTTTAGGGTAAAATCCAAATTCTTAGCATATTTTTTAAGAGCTCCTGTGAGCTCGCTTCTGCCTGCCTCTCTAATCTATAATTTGCCTTCTTTCTCCTCCATTTCCTTCTCAGCCTAAAGAGTTTTCCTGTCAGGGCCTATTTACCTTTAAGCTAAGGACGTCTTTCTTAGCACCCACCTCACCTTTTCCCTAGTCTGAGTTAGAACCTCTCCTTTTTTCCTCACGTTGCCTTTTACCTTAGTGGTTATTATCTGTCTGGAAGTATTCTCTGGTCATTTTTCTCCCAAGAGAGTGTGAATTCCAAAAAGATAAGAACTATACTTTTTATCTCTGAATGCCCTGTGCCTGCTTCAGTGCCTGACCCATGACAGCAATCTGCAAAATGTTTGTAGAATGAAGTTACAGTACCTGCAACTCCAGGCTCTCAGTGTTTGGTTTCCTGATGAGAAAGGAGGCACTTTCATCCCAGATAGGGGCTGATGTTTGGGAAACAGTCTGGTGGAGATGGGGGGTGATGATCAGTGGTTGACACTCTCTACTCCTCTCGTCCCTCCCATCCCTAGTCCTGCAGCATTTCCTAATACCTTAGTTTTATGGGAAGTATCTCCTACAGCAAGAGTAGCATAAGGGCTGGGAGGCTTGGTACCTTTCCGGAGCTGGAAAGAGAATATTAGTCTTAAATTTGGACCAGTGGATCCCCACCACAAACTACATCCACAGCCAGTGGCCTATGTCCCCATTATCACTTGACAGCCACCACCCTCCTGTTCTTGGACAGACAATTCTTCCCACCTGGGAGAGAGGAATTTGGAATTTACTATTCCAAATACACGAGCAGCATCCAAACCTGAGGGAGGTAGAAGGGCCAAAGAGCTATGGGGTGTGGGGAGCAGATCTCACCGGCAGGTCCTCAGCCCGCTCCAGGTAGACGGACAGCAGGGCTGCTGCCAGTTCTGCACTCTTCTGAGTCTGGATCAAACTGTTCACCTGCAGCACCTGGGGGAGGACACACAGGGGCTGGGGAGTGGTCACTGACACCCTGGGGCCTGGCATATGCCTTGAAAGCTGATGGAAGAGTTTACCTTGACCCATCTGTGGTCCCTTCCTTCCTCCAGCATCTTTCCTTACCTCCTCTAACTCAGCAGCAGTGGGACGAGGGGTCAGACGCTCCAGACGCAAATGTAGGCGGCCAGATGGGACATCCTCCAAGGTCAGCCACTGTGGAATTAGGTAGGGTTAAGACTTGGGGGTGCGGAGACAGGGACTATGAGAATGAGACATGTCAGGTTCAGGAGGGATGGTTGATTCTAATTCCATACTCACTTCATCAAGGAAGCCACTGTTTAGGACTGTGGTGAGACTCACTTTACACCTGTAAAGGAGAAAGAGTCAAGTCTATGGTCAAAGCCAGTCTCTTGTCTCCAGGAGGCCAAACTTCCATGGCCTACAGAGGCCCAGCCTCCTACCCTCTCACCTGCCCAGAAAGTCATCCTTGTCCAGGTCCTTATCGAAAACCTCAACCTCTAGCTCTTGGCCTGGAATTGATGTGACGATCACCTAGTGGGAGAAAACAGTGGGGACGTAAGGGAATCCTTTCCTTTCCTTCTTCAAATGACGAGACCACACCCCCACCCCTGCCCATCAGCTGACTGCAGAGGTTTTCTGGACCACTGTCAGAACTGGGGGAAGAAGGGGGCAGGGCTGGGAGGAGTCATAGCCACTCGGTTCTGACCTCAAAGACCTCATTCCAGTGGGGGTTGAGATCTTCCCGAACAACACGGCTCCGGAAGCTTCGTCCTGCCAGCTTTAGTTTGACATAAGGGTCTGACTTGCCCTTCACCAATCCTCCCAAGAAACGGTCTTTGGCAATCAGGTCCTGGGCCTCTAATACATGGATCCGAAGCACATTCTGCAAAAGGGACAGATGGGGGCACCAGATGTCAAAGGGAGGAACCTGTCAGACCCAGCCCTGAAATAGGCTTTGCACACACACAGTTCTAGTTCCTTCCAGATAGTGACTCACCTCTGTCCCAAAATTACTGTCAGGAGTAGTTTGATAGGGTCGAGGTGGGGCATCCACACTGCTGCCTGTCTCGGGGTCCTCACTGTCCAGGTCCCAAGCCCCCGGAGTACCAGGCACAGCAGGGAAGCGCACTTCGGATGGATCCAAGTACAGGAGCTGGGAAGGGGAGTGACTGTGATTGTCGAGTCAAAGCAGTGCATTTAGGCTCCGGCAGGCAAGGTGTAGGGGGCTAGGGGACAGAGTGGGGGCTCTGACTGGGTAAACAGGTCCCTGCCTGGGCTGGGCATATCTCTAGAGGGTTCCCTCCTTGCTCACTCTACTCAACCATCTCTTCCTCCAGTGACATCAACATTTTTTGTGTTCCTTCTAGATGCTTCCACATACACTAGCTCATTTAATCTTAGGGGATGCCCTTTCCCTACTCTTAATACCGAGGAATCCACAAGGCCCTTCCCTACCCACAGCACTTTCCCCATCTCCATACCCTCATCACCAGTTTCATGTAGAGCCGGGAGTTTGGGCCAGAGCTGCTGAGCTGGAACCACTGGTCCAGAGTGAGCTCAGGAGCAGTCAGCAGACGAGGCAGAGGCAGGGTCAGTGCCCCTAAAGTCAGGGCCCTGGAGTCATCCTTCACCTACAGGCCCAGGAGAAGGGGATGGAGTAAGAGATTAGGGAAGAGGGAGGCGGACTCAAAAAACAATAACATGGCTGCAGCTTCATTCCCTCTGTGCCAAAGACAAAACTTTTGCTCCTTTTACAGTCCTCTGCCCACTCGATGGTCCCTCCTTTGCTCTTTGTGGTCCCATTACCTGGAAAGTTCTCATTCTGCTCCTCTCTGCCTATTTAAATCCTACTGATACTTCAAGACCCACTGAAAATCCTGCTTCCTTCACAAAGTCTCTCCTTTCTCCACCCTCTGTACCTTTCTCTGGCCATCCTTAGCACCATACTATGGGTATTTCACACCCACTGGTTAATGTTGAATCATACTTAGATGATTTTATATATGTTTGTGTCTATGAAACTAGCCAGTGAGCTTCATGAAGGCAGATACCATGTTTCATGCTCTATGACCTTAAGAGTGCTAGGTGTCTGCAGGTGCTCAGTATGTTCTTCTCTTTTAAAAAATAATTGTATTGAGCTATAATTTACATACCACAAAAATCACTATTTTCAGTGTAAAATTCTCAATTATAATGATTCTAGAGAGAAGGGTGAGGAACTATGGAGAGTGGAGGAGGTGGAGAGTCTAGGTAGATGGACTGAAAATAGAGATCAGAGGAGAAGATGGAGAGAAGAAATGGTGCTGATCTGAAAGACAGAGTAGGGAATCCAGGAGGGGCTGATAGGTGATTCTCTTACCTGCACATCGAGCTCCTGGCTTTGAGGGTCTTGCAGGAAGAATCGGAAGGCTTCCTCCCACACCGGAGAGTTGGTGCTATAGACAGACTGGAGATGTGCAGGATGGGGTCAAAGGTACACGGCACAGTACCATTCCTACTTCTCCAGAAAACCCCTGCCCTTACAGGCATTCTAAAGGGAAGACTTCATCCCAAGAACAGTCCTCCCTCCTTCTGGCCCCACACACGTATGACACCTCCCACAGTGATGTCCTTGTCCTGGCCCTCACCTTGCTCTCCTGGGTCACATCCTGAATTGACAGCTGTACCATGGGGTTGGGCTCCTTGTTCCCCCTTTTCAGCTGTGGGGGATACAGTTCAGAGGTCACCATCTTGGTTGTTTTTGTTTCAGTGAAGGAAGGTGGGCTCTCATCAGAATCTTTCCCCTGAGGTGGCTCTGATCCCCTTCTTGGAACCCTTGTGTCACATGCTGTTGCTTCTGGAGCAGGGGCAAGGGGGATGGTGTGGGAACGCCCTCAGAAGCCACACTCACAGGAAGATCCTGGGCCCGATCCAGATAGACCACTAAGATGGCAGCTGATGGGGGCTCTGGTCGGGAGGAGACTCCGCGGTTCCACTGCAGAACCTGGTGGGGGCGGGTAGCAGTCAGACCTCCATCCCCTCAGGCCCCCATACTAACTACCTGTTTCTCCCCTACTAGGTTCCTGTTGTACATGTTAGTTACCTGCTCCAGTTTTTCTGCATCTGGCAAGAGTGAAAGCCATTCTAGCCTTAAGTGAACTTGGCCTTGCCCACCTTGTAGAGGGAACCACTGGAGGGAGAGGGAGTGGAAGAAGTGAGTATAGTATACACTACAGAAGAAGTAGAGTAGAGATCAGATACCCACCCAACCTCTTCCCCGCCAACGTAGCAACCATTGTCTACCCAATGGGTGACACCACCCTCCACCTTCCTCTTCTCTCAACTTACTTCATCCATTACTCCAGCCTGCAATACCTTCCCCACATCCAGCTTCATTCTAGGGGTGGTGGTGGTGGTGATGATGGCAGTGAAAGGGAAAAGAGGGGAGTGTTGTAATTAGCAGCATGTTGTTCATTGGCCCTCCACTCAACCACCCAGAAATAGCTGGCAGATCTCAGACTCCCTTCTGAAGACTCAGGAGGCATTTATGTATGTGTGCATGTGTGTGTGTGGTGGGGATGAGGGGTGGGAAGGTTGGGAAGGAAAATGACACATGATTCTTAAGCTTGGAAAAGGATTATAATTCCCTCTGGGAACTTGGTGGCCTTGGGGCTTTAGAATCCCAACACAGGCAGAGTCTCACCTGCCCAGAAAGTCATCTTTGTCTGGATCCTTGTCAAACACCTCCACCTCAATCTCCTGTCCTGGGACCTCATGTACCATCACCTGAAGGACACAGAGGGATAAGGGTCTGCAAGTGTGAGAATCATCCCATCAGCATCTTCTCTCAAAACCTCCCAGAGCCTCCCAACCTGACATAGCCCCTTTCCTTGGTTCTCCCACCTCGTAAGTCTCTCCCCACTGGGGGTTAAGTTCCTCATTGATGACACGACTGCAGAATGCCTGGGTGCCCACTCGCACAAGTGCGTACGGGTCCGACTTGCCCTCAATCAGGCCCTTTACATATTTGTCCTTAGAGCTCAGCCCTCGTGCAGCCAGCAGGTGAATCCGAATAATGCCCTGAGGGCAGGAATCAGATTGTGAGAAATTAAAGATCCAGCACAGGGTTCCTGAGAGAAGGATCTGTCTAATAGGGGAGAGGCCGTACCCTGGGAAGAGGGGAACGCAACTGGGCTACATCCTGAAGGTCAGGCACAAGGGGCACCAGTAATCGATTGGGCAACACAAGGAAGGCAGCGATGGAATCCATGATCATGTTGTCAGAGAGGGAGCTGAATGAGGGAGGAGAAAAGGAGGTGAGTGTGGCCCTAGCTTCCCATATCTCCCCACCCCCAACTGTTTCCCACAATCAAGAGATGTAAAGCTAGAGGGAAGTCCTTGCTTCAATACACCTTTTTGCTACGCTTCTACCCTGATTTCCCACCTACTGCTCTGTCCCTCCCTCACTACCATCCCAGTTTGTCTTTCTCCTTTTGCCCCTGCTGAGGAGTCTGTAGCCTTCTTCATCCTCTACCAAAATGCACGGTCCTCCCACAGAAAAAAAATTACAGTATGCAACTTTTCATGGGTATTTGTCTGATGTCCCCAACTAGGGTCAAGGCTCCTGGAGGACACTGGCTTCAGCTTTTACTGCTCTGTATTCATTAATCCTCCAAGCCAGGGCTGGAATACTTAGCGGTACTCAGTAAGTCCTTGATACCTGAGTCCTGGGATATCCAGCAGGTTGGTCATCCCTGTCCAGTTGATATCTAAGGTCTGGAAGCACAGAGCAAGGGGATCAGGACAGAGCATATGGTGGCATGGTCACCCCATCCAACAAGTACCAGACCCCTCAGCCTGCTTGTCAATTCCCTCCCCCATAGCTGGCCACCCTCCCCCTCCCAGTCCTCTGTTTCCTCACTCATCTACCCCTCCTCAATGTTTTCCCTTACCGGGCGTCGGATAAAGAACATCGACACAGCCCCCACGATAGGAAGGTCCCCAATAAGTGGCTCAAGAATCACCCGCAAGACACCATGTAGCTGGGGCAGGAAGAGAAAAGCAAAGCCTTTCCTCAGAAGAGGCCTTCATTCTCCCACAAACCTCCCCAGCCTGGGTTTTCCCAACCTCCCACTTCCCTACACCTGATGAAACTTAGGGCAAAGGCTTCCCTTGGAGGCTCCTGACATCTGCCCCACCTGCATGCCCTTGACTCCTGCTTTGCAGAAATATTTCTTCACTTCCACATCAATCTGTACATCACCTACATAGCTGGGGGTTGGTGAGGAAGAGAACAGAGAGGGTTAGTACAAGGCTGTAGTGGGGGTCCAGGGAGTGAAGTAGAGTGACCAGGAAGGGAAAGTGGGAAGAGTGGTGAGTGGCATTACCTGATGTTCAAGTCCATCAGGATCTGCTCTTTTCTCTGACCAGAGTGAACCTTGACTCCTAGGATGCGCAGTGGCTGGAGAGAGATGAATTCTTGAGAGGGGATGGAAAGGGAGGAATACCTCAGCCTCCTTTGGGCCACCCACCTCCCCTGTCCCATCTCCTCTCTTCCATTACTTTCCCTCCTACATACGTACTTTTTCACCCAGTTCCACTCGTGTGAATGTAAATGTCTGCAGGTGAGGGTTAGATCCTCGAACAGCTGGGGCCACAGTTTCAGCCAAAAGTTTCTCCATATACTGGCCCAGGAAGGGCCAGACCTGGGCCACAATCTGGGAGGAAAGGGATCTGGTCACAGAGCTGGCCCTCTAAGGCAAGTGCCTTCAGAATCCTCCCCACAGGGAGGACTGGGGACTAGGCTGGGGCTAGAAGTGAAGTATGACAGGGCCTGGCAAGAGAAATGAACGCCATTCCCCCTCATGAAAAAAAAAAATCAAGACAATCAACCCTCACCTTGTTTAGCCACTCAGCCTTTTCCACATCTGGGAAGCTGACCTGGAGGTGGAGGAAGCAGACAGTGAGGAGCACACCCCTACTCCTGGGTCCTACTAAGGTGCCAGGTGGGATGCCCTCTGAGGAAACCCAAGTGCGACAGAGCCTCCTCACACCCAGGGGTTGGGGGGAGGGGCTGGGGCGTCCTGAGATTCATTCCTCCACAGGGTTTGGGGGCACTGAGGTCTCTGACAAAGGGAGCTGCCAGGGTGCAGGCCACACCATGTTGCTTTGCGGATAGCTCAGGGAGGTGAACTGACAGCTGCTGGGGCAGAGAGGAGGAGGGAAGAGAAGGGCACATTCTTTCTGGAGGGGGAGGTCCTGACAAGTCAGAGTTTGAGGAGGAAATCCTGGGACTGGATTAGTCCGGGTTCCTTTTACCAGCCTTCCCTCAAACCCTCAGACTGGGACTTCTATACCAAGAAGGTGAAGAGGGAAGCGGCTCCTGAGTTAGGGAGGGGCCAGAGGAGTTATTTAGGCCCAGGCTGCTGTTTTCTTTTTTGTCAATGTGATTCCTTGTACAGGAAGGAAGGACACCTGTGCTTTGTATTGGGCGGAGGAGGAGTTGCCTTAGCAGAAAGATTAATTTCCATGATGAGGAGTAGGAGGAACAGAGGCAGGTTGCTGCCTGGGCTATAAGTCTCCTGGGGCCACTTCTCCCCCTTTCTCCACCCCAGTCCAGGATCTGGGTAGCAAGGCCGTGTCTGCCTTGTGTCAACTTTGATTCTCCCTCGACGGGCACCTCTGCTGGGAGGAGCAGGAAGGGAGGGGCCGGGTAACGGGCTCTGCCTCTGCAAGGCCTAAGAGAAGCCATTCTGGCCCCTCAACAGAGGAGAGGGGCGTAGTAATAGGGTCCTGGCCCCAACCGTGAAAGCGTGGCCCACAGTCCGGAAAAGGGTGGGGCCGGCCAGGGGCGGTGGAGTGTGGGCAGCGGGCACTGCAGCAGCCGCACTGCCCTCCCCGCAGCACCCCCGCCCTTTGTCCAGAAGCCGCCTCCGCTGCGCTGCGGCCCCGCTGCCTGAGGCTGGAAGACGAGGGCCGGAGGGTCCGTCCAGGTGCAGGGGCTTGGCTGCTCCCGGAGCTGGGTCCCAGGGGTACCCAAGGATAAGAGCGGGAAAAGGAAGAACCTTATGGCCTTAAGAAATTTTTTAAAAGTCCTTGGGAGGACAGGAAAGACGAGGGAACCCTCTGAGCGGGAACGGGGATGCCCAGCAGCAGCAACGGCGTGAGCGGCACCAGGAACGAGGAGGGGCATTCGAGCAGCTTGGAGGAAGAGCCACTGCTGAGACGGGCTCCTCAGATGTTATTACTGCTCTTGCCCAAGCGTATAGGAAAAAGTCCTGATTTTGTTGAAGAACCGGGATCTGGGCGTGCGGAAGGCGGAGGTGGGACGGCGAGGGGAGGGGAATAGTCGATCCCAAGAGAGGCGCGTTCCAGCAAGCAGGAGGCTAGTGAGGCGGGAGGGGAAAGTCTGGGGTCCATCGTCCCAAGATGAGGAGCTGACTTTAGGGACAGGGAGGGAGAGCCCTACTACTGGAGGGCTAGAAGGGGGCTATGCTGCACTGAGGATTGAGGGGGGTCGCTTACCCAGGCAGGTAGCTCTCGATGGCTCATGTAAAGAGTTTTTGCCGTGAGCCGCTCCTCATCGTCCAGCAGCTGCCGCGCTACTCGAAGGCTCCGTTCTTTCTCCTCGCGGACCCGGCGCCAGCCCAGGTAGAGGGCGAGGCCGAGGAGCACGAAACCCACGCTGAGTCCCATTGCGCCGGCCAGGTACACCGGCACCAGCACCAGCAACCTCCGCCCAAACGAAGTCAGCACCGCCAGGGCCTCACCCGCCGCGCCTGGGCCGGCAGGTTGGTTCCCAGAACTCTGCTCCGGCTTTGTGTTTGCAGTGGGGGACAGGTCAGGGGGGTCGGAGGGAGTAGAGGTCTGGTCCACGGGGCTAGGGCTGGAGTCGTCTCCAAGAGAGCGCTCCATGGTGCCACCTCTGGGAGGACCCACCCGACCCAGAGACCAGCTAGCGGTTGCCTAGTCTTGCGACGAGCTCCCCTCTACAAACCAAAAATCCCAGAATGGGGGAGGGAACTTCAAGCCACGCCCTCTTCCCTGACGACTCGGGTTGGCCCGCGCCGCAGAGACCAAGGTGGAGTCAAAAGCTCGAGACCCCGCCCCCTTCCGCGGGGAGCGGGAGAGGGCTCCGGAAAGGCAGGACCTTCCTGATTGGACCAGAGTGCCAAGATAGGCGGTCTGGAATGGCGGGAAAAGGAGTAAAAAGGCTAAAAGTGCAGCCTGTGATTAGGCAGAAAGAGAAGGAGGCGTAGCGTACCATTTAAAGAGGAGAGGTGGGACCAGGAGTTCCCCCACGTGGGATTGGAGTGCCTGTGGTATGACGTCATGCAGAGCCGCGTCGCGAATTACTCGGTTTTAGAGCAAGCTGGGGTTGTGAAGTTAAGTTGTGGAGGATCAGGATTTCCTTTCACTCCATTCAGACAGTTTGGCAGGATTTAGTCTGGGATTCCTACATGCTCATTTGTTAACTTTCCCTAGCTTTCATACTTTTTCCCCTGGGTCTCCTTACACAAGGAAAGAAATTACCCTATTTGGAATGAAAGTGTTCAATGACTGACCTTGTTTATCCTGTTCCCCAGTCTTCTACCTTGTCTATGCGCTGTAAAGACAGACACTACAGAAAACGGGAGAATCTGAGAATTAGAGTTGAGATTATCCAGCCTTCAGGGCAGGGGGGGGGGGAGGCGGAGTGAATAGGAAGTGAGGCTTTGTTTCTCTTTAGAAATCTCCAAGTTAGTCCATTCTGTCTCCAAGAGTTAAAGGACAGATTAAAACTAAATTGGCTCCAAAGTGGGGAGGGGATCAGCTGCAGCAGAAATGATTACATCTTCCTAGAATTTCCTGACCCTGAGGAACTGCTAGGACACGAAAATGAGAAATCAAAAGTAATGAGACGATTCTATTTCTCATTTGCCTGAGTTATAAGGAAGGTTTAGAATACTGTCAGATGTAGAACTAATGCAGTTCTACATTGCACTGCGTAGGTTTACGAACGGAAAAATGCAGGGTTCATTGATGATGACTAAGGTAACTGGTGGAATGTTGTCTAGGGACTTAGAAAGTGGACTGATTGAAAGCCCAGGAGGGAAGGGTTGGGGATAAGATGATTACCTTTTAATGCAGTATATATGGGGCTCGTTGTGTTATTCTGTTTGATGCAGCAGGGGAACTAGGATTGATTTTTTGAAAGAGACTAGATCTGCAGCCATTAAATTTTATCTGGCTCTGCAGGACAGATTTCATCAGGCTGTGTTTCATCAAAGCTGCTTAAAACCTGTCCCTGCCCAGCCTTCCTCCCTTAATCTTAAAATTTCTCACTTCCTTTTCTCTACTTCCCTGAAGATAACACTATCTAAACTGCTTCTTTGGAGGATGTAAGAGGGATCTACTTACCAACTGATGAAGCAGAACTATGGCAGGAAACTGGATGAACCTCCTTAGAGAGAAACTTCTCATTAAACTGAAATTTGCCAAGCATTGGAGTAGGGGGAAGGACTCCTTTAGGCTGGAGGATGGAGAGGGCGATCTATAGAGGTTCCTTTCCATACTTTACATTTTTCATCCTATCTAAGTCATCAGACCCTCGCACTGAAGACGGTATATGGAGGACAAAAGCTCATCCCCAGGAAGGTCTCTTCCCATCTGGGACCCAGGAGCCACAGAATCAGCAGCTGCAATGCAGGCACCAGAACAAGTAAACAGGGTGGGTCCCCGCCCATTGACAATTCTGCTGCCCAGGTGCCACCTGGTGGTGATAAGCAGTAAGTGGGTAACAGTAAAAAAGATGGCCATTTGATAGAGGAAGTGTCTTAAGTGAGGAGAGTACTGAGACTTCCCGGGTTTGCAATCTGCATTTATATGTAAACTACAATTGCCTCTCAGGGGAGGCAGAGGGTCAGATATGGTAATCTGGTCCCAGCCTACTCTAAGATGGAAGGATCAACAGGATTTGAGGAAACGTCCTCTGTATTATTCCTAGCAAGTTACTGCATAGTGGTCCCCTTGTTGGATGGCTGTTATCATTAGAACTATCTTATGCCAAGTCTGCCTAAATAGATTCCTGGCTCCATTCCTTACTAATTGCAGAACCCTGGGTTGATTACCCTCTTTAAGCCTGCCTGCTCCTCTGCAAACTGGGTAGATTAATAATACTCATCGTGTCAATGAGATACTGCATGTAAAGTGCTGAGCAGAGTGCCTTGGTTTATATAAAGTACTCAAATGTTAGCTGTTTTTCTAGAACTTCCTGCTTATTTCCTATGCAACAAGGTAGGACCTTTTCTCCACTAGGCAGCCCTTCAAATCTTTGAAGACATCTACTGGGTCTACCCTCAGTCTTCTTGTCAGTTATTTTCAGGTACCACACTAGTTTGTCAAGGGCCCTCTCTAAAAACTGTTCAGAAGAACACACACTTCAGAATTGGTTCCACTCCTACAGGGTTGAACTGCTATATTTACACTGTGTAACTATGGTTCTCTTATCCTTATGGAGCTCCTAGAAAAGCACCTAGAACAGAGCAGGCTCTTAATATTTATTGACATTATGAAGAGTAAGATTTTAATTTTATGTAACCAATTGGAAGTCCCACGTTGTTCTCATGTGAATTACTGCTAACGTAGATCTCTGCATTTGTTCCTCAGAGAGGCGCAAACAATTTTTCATGGGGAGAGTCAATCTAAATTGATCCAAATTGACCCCTTGGGTTAATTTAGTCAATCCAAGTTACAGACACTTTCAATATTACTTAGTACTTCCTTGTGTTACTGTTGGTAACTGGGCTCTTCATATTTTTATACTTCTTTTTTTTTTAAATAAAACATAACCTTTGGGGATATCACTAGAGACTAGAGATTTCTCTAACATGAATGTGCTCATCAACATCTACTAGGCACAAATGTTCAGTTTTAATTCTGTCAAACGCTACTATTAACCAACCCATTAATTATTTGCTTATCTGCAGTGACTTAGCAGGTGAGAAAGAGGAAAGAAGCTCCGACATCTGGGAACTGGCCTGATACAGCTAGGTTTGGAACTGTTAGGGGCTAACCTGGGCTCATAGGTAGGAAATGGTGCTCTCCTGCTGGACAGAAAGTCACAAAACACCAACATCAGCCAAGGACACTCAGTAACTGTGATGAAGTGAGGCAAAAAAGAAGACCACTTTGAAATTGTGCTCAAGCACTAAACAAGGTAAGTGTGCAAACCACAAAACAGCAAACATCCCCCTCTCCCAGCTAATGAGTGACTGCTGCTTCATTACCTAGTACAGCTTCAGCTTCACTTTAGTCCGCCCTTTTTCTAGATAAGATAAAGATAGCCAATCTTGGAATTATCCCTGCTTCCCTGACAGCACTGAATCCAGAGTGAAGCCCCACTTCCTCAAACCTTCCCCTAAGTCACTTAAGCAAAGTCCAGGTCCTGTAAGTCCTTTCTGACACCCTCTTGCAAGATACACTATGGTTCTGCATGGCATGTTCTCTCCATCATTGCAATGAGCATTAAATCCAATTTGTTCAACTGCAGGTGTACCCCTGGTGGTCTCTAGCTGGAGTACATTAATAAAGTACCGACAACATCTACAGTTTCCCAAATCTACCTCTTTAGAGATACTTAGCAAAAAAAAATAATAAAGTTAGCTTGTCAGAATTTGGCCAAGATGAATTCACATTGGTATCTATGATCACATTTGTCTAGATGCTCATAAACAATCTCTTTTAATAATCCAGAACTGTGCCAGAAAATCAACATTAAGCTTTCCAACGTGTACAATATTTTAGTATTTGCCCGTTTTTAGTCTTCAGCCTCCCCCCCCCCCTTAATGACTAGCCTTTACCTAGCCCACCATCTTCAACCCCAGGTGTAACCTGAGTGATCAACCAGACAAGAGAACAAGAGGTAGCACGAAACGATGGGGAGAGAACAACCCAGGATCACTTTCTCTAGCCCCAAATCCACTGACCATTAGACTAGACACCTGAGTTGTTTCCCCTACATCAGCCATGAGCTGAGGAGGAACTGAGGTTTGGCTACCGGGACCCTTGGCCTTACTCTTCAATTGGATCGAAAATCTTTGTAGTTCTAAGTGGAGGCAGAGGGAAGAAAGGGATGAACCCTGAGGCCGGAGTCCCCAGAAGAACTCTCCTTTTCCCAGCACCTCTCAAGCCTTGAAGGCTTAAGGCACTGGTAACTGAGGACAGGATGGGGTGGGAGGGATGTAACTGCCATCAACAACTCAGATTGCAGAGCCACCTGCCCTGCTCTGTTTGAATAAGGGAAGATCTGTCAGTACATACCCTATTCCCATTTCCCAGCACAGCCCCCTCCTTAGTACCTGCCCCCCTAAATGACCCTAGGAACCCTGGTTACTAAGGCAACCTGGGAATAGTACATGCAGATAGAAACCTGAACAGATGGGACTATTTTTAAACTAGACTAGGTGGCTCCAATGTTTTTACGCTATGAATTGCCTTCCCCAAAGCCTTTGGTCTTGGTCTTGTCCTGGGTCCTACCTTTCTTCACTGGCTTCCATCCAACCTTACCCAAGTTATGTGAGAGTGGGGTCTTTATCTCATTTTGGCATGAGATCTATTTACTGCTCCCATCTTCCACACAGAATATCTAAGCAAGTTTTCACTGCCTCCACTTGTTAAAAATAATTTTTTTTATTTCTTTGGAAAATGGTGGGCCCTGCCCTATGGATTGCCAGGCCAAGCCAGGTACTGAAAGCTCCCCTAGTGTTTGGGCTGGAGTACTGTGGTCCCCGCCTTCCCACGGGACCAGGAGCAGCTCCTGTACTGTCCAGCTCAACTAGGCCCCCAAATGTCTGAAGGCTCCTACGAGGCCTTTTCTCCTGGCCACCCACTTCCCCATCTTTCCTGGCTTTCCCTCTGGACAGGGTATTTTTTTCTTCCAAAGCTAGTGCTGGAACCTGTGCTGTGCAGAAGAGAGGACAAGACCAGGGATGTCCCCAACTTCCCATCAGAGGACACACAAGCCCTCAGTTAGTCCTTCCTCTGCTGGCTTCAGTCTGCGCTCCTATGCAAGCCCCCTCTGTGAGGCTTGAAGGAAGATGGACAAGATAACCCTCATAAAAGGGAGGTGAGAGAAAACACACCAACCCAATCCCTTCTCAGAAGCAAACTCCTTGTAGTTTCTCGTCCTCGTTCATGGGTGAGCCCTTCGGACAGGGCCTGGGATGGCTAGGCGAGTGGGTGGGTAAGGGCCCCTCGACCCCAGCCCTGGAAGGCTATACCAGGGGAGTGTCCATTAGCCCCATCAGTGTGGCATGGCTGTGATACGCATGCTCTGGGAAGCGATAGGGTAAGTCACCATGGGAGTGGTGGTGTGGCTCATTGTGATTCCTGCCAAGGGCTGGGCCATTGATACGGCGACAGGGGCCACAGGAGCCACAGATACAGCCACAGGAGCCATGGAGACAGGTGGGGGTGCCATTCCCTGGGCAATGGTTTGAGCCAGAGCAGCTGACAGTGGCGTGATCTCTGGGTTCAAGTGTGGGGGTGGGGGTGGTGGAGCAGCAGGAGGTGCAGTATTAGTTGGGGGAGCAGCTGGAGCTCCAGCAGGGGCCACCAGTTCTTGCTGGGACACGGGGCGAGGCTGTAGAGCCTGGCTGCTGAGAGTAGTGTGAGTCTGGGCGATGCCATGGTTAAAAGTGGCAACAGTGCCCACGGTGGGGGCCAGAGTCTGCTCAGTCGCTGGTGCAGTGGAGCTGAGGGTCATGACCTTGGCCTGATTGCGGAACTGGGCATTTTGTTCCAGCAGTACCTCGTTGGTGGCCAGCAGGTTGCTGACCTGCTTCTTCAGCTCTTCTACCCGCTTCCTGAGCATGGCATTCTCCTCTTCTAGCAGTCTGCACTCCACCCCTCGGGACGAAGCCAGGCTGTATTCATACGATTCAAAATGGGGGCCATCTGGGGGGCAGCATCCACCTCGTCGGCGCTTGGGGCCTGGTTCATGGTCCTCAAAGCCCCTGTCAGGGAGGTCGTAGATATCATAGAGATCGTGACGTCGTCCTGGGGGAACTGGGCCTGTTGAGCCCCCACCACCAGCGCCTCCTCCACCCCGAGCATCAAACTCAAAATCTCGTTGCAGGTGCCGGAACTTGCACTTGGCTCCTCTCTGGCAATCACCCTTGAGAAAGTCACGGCAGATAGGGACCTCCTCCTTGCCATTTGGTAGGTCAGCTGGTGAAAGGCCCAGGCCGGCTGCCACTTTCTGCCTCAGCCGAGGAGGAAGCTCTCCTGTCTTTTTATAGCCATCCTCATCCTCCTTGGAGCCATGGATGAATCGACAGTTTGGGCGGCTACACTCCTTGTTCTGGAAGTCGTGGCAGAAGATGAACTCGTTTTTGCTCACCCCCAAGTTGGACACCTCACTCATGTCTGGATGGCGATAACGGCAGCGCTTGCCTCGCTTGCACACGTTCCTCAGGAAGTCTCTACAGATGGCATCTGAGCTGGCCCCGCCACTGCCTGCCCCAGTCCCACTGGCCTCCTCGCTGCCACCGCCTCCAGGGCCTCCACCGCTGCTCCCAGTGCCGTTGGCATAGCTGTCCCGGTCCGGCATCCTGGTCCCCCCCAACTCAGGGCTCTCTTCCTTTTCTTGCCACCCTTGGTGACTGCTAGAAAAGAGGAGAACTGTGTCAAATAGGAGTCCTCGACGGAGGTCAAACTCTTCCTGACTATAGGAGAGGCAGTCCAGCAAGAGGCAGGCCAGAGGGGCAATGGCTTTGGAGATGGAGAATCCAAGGGATGAGAATTCTGCCTTGACTGGCTGGCTTGTCAGAAGTCCCACCCAGGCGCTAGCTCGTGCACCTGGCCTGGGTCAGAATGATTCATCCTTGCCTGGCTAACAGAGGAGGGAGGGAGCTGGGGTCAAGTCACCTCATCTCACCTAACGATGACAGGCCAAGGAGGGGGCAGGGAAAGAACAGCACTGGATTTTATTTCCCCTTCTGAACTGACCTAATTAAAGTTGTGGAAGCAAAATTAAAACTGCTGTTTGTCATTGTCTGAATAGGCTAAGAGGAGACTAGGAATAGTGGCCAAGATAAGCTGGTAAGCTATTAAGATTGTGGATAATAAAGATACTGGTGACAGAACTTCCCTGAACCTCTCTTCCATGGGATCTCAGGTAAGGGCTCTGTGAAGTATCAGATCTCTAGATCCCAAGAAATCCTGAGTAAGGAGACTGGTATCACCAGCTTGAGGGCAGTCCCTATAACCTGTCATTTTTTTGGTATTCTCTGCCAGCTCACCACCGTTCTCAACCCTAGAGTGGTCAGCCTCTCCCCTCCATTTCAGAGGAAGAATTCTACAGCTAGACTCTTCACTTATAGGCCCCTACAAAGGACTAAAGCATTTTGGGGAGGTCAAGGCAATAGAAAGGAGTTAATTTCACAAGGACAAGGGATCTTTCTTTCCCCATTCTATATCCCTTCCACTCTTCCATGGGAAGATCCCACCGACATGAAACCATACCATTCCTCACCCCATAAAGATCCTCTTTATTTATAGACTCTATAAAAGCTTTTTAAGTCTTCTCTTTCCCAAGAGGGCTCAGGAACGTCAGTCCACTGCCGTGGTTCTAGCCCTCCCCTCTCCCCACCCCCAACCAGACTAGGAGTCCCTGCTACCACGTGTCTGACCTCCTAAGCCTTTCCTAGGCAGTGTTCAGGCTCCCTCTGCTGTTCAAATAGTAAAACGCCATGCTGTTTCCCCATGAGTATAAGGGAATCTTTCCAGTTTCTTTGGCCTTGATCGCCCCTCAACCATCTAATCCATTGCCTCGACTTTGCGTTCAAGGTAAAATGAACCCTAAAATGAACCGACCAGATCAGAGACGAGAGCATCTGTAAAAGAGGGGTCCTCTTCCTCCAAAGGGAGGTAGTCCCAGAATGATAGAAACAATCAAGGAGAACAGCGGGAAAAGAAAAGATAGAAACTTTTACTAAAAGGGAAAAGACCTGGTGAAAAATAAATGGCACCTACCCAAGCCTGATTCATGTTGCAAGTCCCACCAGACACAGAAAAATCAAACGAGATACCCCTTCCCACCCAGCTCTCCCAGGATTGTTCGATACCTGAGGTAGCTCAGGTGAAGTCCGGGGCTCCTGTGGGTCTCCACCTCCACATCACTGCTGGGTTCTGAACAGGAGAAAAACAGATACTTGGGTGGGAGAAGGGGTAAGAATGGAGTACTAGCGGGTGGTTGTTACAAGACTGAAGTCTGACAAAAAGGCAAGAGCTCTGGGAACTTCAAGAATTCCTTAGGGTTCAAATTGAACTTCACTTGTCAAGAGGAAAAGTTGCCAGCAAGAAGAGTAAGGGGTAGAACCAATTTGGAGAGCCTAGGATAATGGGTTTGAAAACCAGCCTCAAGTGAACAAGGGTGAGGGGCGCCCTGCTTCAAGATGAAGGAGGCTGTGGGGATCAGGGCTCGACCTAGGGTTGGGATTAGGAACTCTGAACAGCGAGCCGTGCAAGGGCAGCGACTGACAGTGCAGTGGGATGGCGGATTAGACTCGGGGGCGGTGATTATGACGCTTCGCAACACCCCAGAGTTGGCGAAAAAAGTCAAGGAGTTTCCTGCAGCAAGTCTTACAGCCTGGCAGACTCTCGTTCAATGCCGCCGGAGTTCAGCCGGGGACCAGGTGAATAGGACTATGGGAATACGAACTGAAGCGGGGAGGGGGCTCCAGGTGACATCAAGCTGAGGGGATGGGCAGGGCTGTGACGTCACGGAGCTGGCGTTTACTCGCGAAGCGGGGTCAATCAGAAAAGAGATTCGGCCCTGAGACATGAAGAAGAACCAACTCGGCCCTGGGGGGCCTTGTGTAGCCCGGCTGAGACCAGCCGCTGGGCCGGCCCCGACTCCTCCCCTCCGGGCGCGGTCTCCACCTAAGTCTCCCGCCTCCCTCACCTGCCGCCGCCGCCGTAGTTGCTGCTGCCGCCTGCCGGTCCTCTAGCTTCGACAAAGAGCCGCCTACCCTATCGTCCTTCCGCTTCCTGCGGAAGAAAAGACGCTCTAGCCAGCAGACCCGGAACTATACTCTATGGTGTGCAAAGTACTTGCGCGACTTGCCGCAGGAAGTTCCCAGCAAGCTTTGCGTGTCACCATGGCAACCCGATAAAACGGCACAGCAAAGTACCTAAAAAGCGGGAATTTAGCTGAGACACCACTGACCCCTATGCCCCCGAAATCAACCTGAAAGCTGTCCCTGGCGTGTATAACTCCCCTTTCCAGGAAGGGCCACTCAATACTCTGGCAGCTCCGAGGGACGGGAACCAGATGTTGGTCAGGGGCGGGGCCCACATCCGCGACTGAAGCCTATACAGCTCGCTTGACATCCTGTACAGCTCGGGGTAGAGGCCGACTGTACTGATTAAAAAAAAACTTCCCAATGGAACAACAACAAAAAAAGCCACGGAACAGACAAGACGATTTTTTTCCTTCAGCTAAAACAGCAGAAGAGATGGTTTATTGTACACGTGTTACATTCAGCCACAACTGAGAACAGAACTAGTCCATAATATCACAGGTCCAGGGCAAAGGACCAAAAGGGCCCGTTTTGATATGAGCAAGATGGGTCTCTTAAAAGTGGTCGAGGCGATCAGAATGGCGGTAGATGTTCCAAATCCACTGAAACAAGTTCTGGACAGTAGACATGCAGTCCAACATTATCTAACAGTGTCCCTGGCCTCTGGCTTTCCTTGCTTCTGCTCCTGTGGCTTCCACGGGTGTACAAGTTCACTTGGACCTCTGTCTCATCTTTCTTCTTTTGCGCTTCAGCCTGAAAAATCAAACATGAGAATACACTTCCTGCCCACAAGTCCGAGGTTCAGTCTTTCCCTCCCATCTAAAATGTGCATACAATACACGGAATGGGTAAAAATCAACACTACAGTTCTATTAGCTTGTGTCCAATCCCTGGCTTTGACAAGTCAATGCTCATAACGTTTTTCACTTAAAGATGTTTCAGATTTCTAAACCAAATGTTCCTCCCAAGTTCTGTCCAAGGAGTGCTCCACTTCCCCTACCCTGCAAAGTCTCAGCGTACCTGCGCATTCGCTTCTTCCTCCACTGGCAACCGATCATAACCAGAGACAAAGATTAAAACAAGAGATTATTAGTTTCAGTAACAAGCTAGGTAGGGTTACGAAGAGCATCATTTAAAACCTGGCAAGTTCTTGACCAAGTATGAAGGCACAGTTGCAATAATCACAAACACAATCCAGACTCCCAGCCGGGTCTCCAACGTAAAACCCCGAATTCCGCATGCTCTCTTCTACTCCCGCCCTCTCTTCCACATTTACCCACCACCTCCGCTGCTTCTCCCCAAACTATCCTCCCTCTCCCACTAGCCCTTGGGCACCCTTGAGAACCCAATGATCTGGGAATGATGGCGAACTTCCCTGGCCTGGGTCTTCGCCGCAATCGCCAATTCCTACAGCCTTAGCTTACTGGCAGGGACTGCTTACCTTCGCTCTCATTGCGAGGAGGCTTCTACGGGTAAAGAAAAAAAGGCTACGGTTAGTTTGCTGTAATGATGGTAAGTGCAGAGACGAGATGTTAATGGATTGTACTCGGAATCCGAACACAGACAAAACCGACACTCACCTCAGAAGATGGCGCTAAGGCCGAGAGAGCGCGAAAGGCACGCCTACGGATATTTAATGAAACGCTCAGTGTCGTCACTTCCGGTAGCTCGCCCTGCCCCCGGGGCGGGGCTGCCCTGGGCCAGTAAAGGTAGTTTTCGGTCCTTCTCTGGTACCTGGTAAGTGATTGAGTTAGGAGAGTTCTCTTGGAAAACAGTATTTTGAGTTACAAAATCCCCCTTTCCCCAGTTTTATTATGAATTACTTAAATATGAGCACAGTGTTTCCAATAAGAGACAAAGATGCAGACGAGCAAAGATAGCGACTTCCGCTTTCCCTCATTGCTTCATGGGAATTGCAGTTTCCTGGCGACACCCTCCATTTTACTGCGGGTTGAATGAAGTTTTGGATACATGGATAGGTGCGGACTGTACAAAAATTCCTGATTTGTTGTACTGGTTTGCTTTATTTTATATCTTAATTGCTGCAAGGAGAATCGATCTCGGAACTTCCAAAGGTCCTAAGATTCCAGAACATGGAAGAATGTTAAGTGGGGAGTTGAGAAAACTGCCATAATACAAAGAGAACTTTGTCGCTGAAATGGATCAGCTCTTTCCCTAGCCAACTCTGGTCTTTTTCCACAACGCCTGAGGCAGAATGTCACTAGATTCCTGGCCACAATGCATCTTGTTCAGAAAACACTTCAGTGATACTCCCTCTACATAGGGTGAGGATCAAATCAATGGACAGAGGAGAAGCAAGATTGGCTAGACATTTTAGGAGAATATTTGTTGGTAAGATAACATTCCCAGTCTCATGATATGATCAGGTCAGAAGCACCCAGAAAACAGACACCCAAAGATTTGACTACAGGAAACTTGAATTATGAAGGATGAAAGAGCACCCTTAATCATAGAGGCTTCACCTTACTCACAGCAAGATATTTTAAGGCTTGTTATAGTCCCTCCTTTTTTAATGGTTTTCCTTTGTAACATTTCACCTTTTTAACTCTGGCAAGTTTCTAAAATTAGAGTCCTTGTTCCAAGTGCTTAAGTGGTTCTACTACTGTCACCATCAGAATCTACCAAGGTTTTGAAAACAAAAAATAAAAACTGAGTCAAATTATTCTGTATCATATCCACCAAGATTGCACCTGTTGATTGCCCCCTAGTCTGTAAGCTCTTATGAAGGAATCTTTGTTCAGCTTTATTCAGCACAGGGGAGTGGGCCTGTACGATACTCAGTGGTAGAGTGCATGTATCTCCATTCATTCATTCACTCATTAATTTATTGGGGTGGGTGGGTTAGATTTATTTATTTTTAGAGGAGGTACTGGGGGTTGAACCCAAGACCTCTGGTATGCTAAGCATGCACTCTACTACTACAGCTATAACTCCCCAGCTCCCAATACCTCCATTAAAAAAAAAGAGAAGTTTTGCTCAGTATAGTATCTTCAGCTCAGCAATGCCTCATGTTAAAATGCTCTAATTATGCATCTACTCTTAAACTGGCTGTGAAAAATTGCGTAATACTAAAGGCGTTCTTCCTGGCTTCCTAAATCAAGATAAACACTTCTTTGCAATAAACACTGTGTCCTTGAACAAAGTGTCAGCAGCAAGGGATGTTTTTACTTTAGAAAAATCAAACTCCCATAGAAAATTGACTCTTAACTCAGAGAACCCAACCCAAGATATTCCTTATTTTAGAAAGGCTATAGAAAACCAGTTCCAAATGATCACAAAAAAACCAAAACAAACATTCTAAATGATCATTCATATCTCCCCACCACATCAAATAAGAGCAGCACACAAAGGCACATGATTATGAGCAAATCCAAATTTATTTTAACGCCATGTCATTTTCAATATGTTTAAAAACCTCATAAATTAGCGGGAGCCCTAAGTTCCCTGGGACAGCATGCCAGAGGTACTGAAATTTGTCACCCTTCTCTCCAAACCCCTAGCAATTCATCCAATCCAAGTCCACAGCTTCAGAAAGCCAGCACAGCTTCAGAAAGCCAGTTTTGTCTCTTCAGTCTGCTCCTCTGGTTCCTGGTCTTTCTTTCAAGGAAGGGAGGTCAAAATAATTCAAACAGGAAACAAAACCACAGTTGAGCTTCCAGCTCAGGTTTCTAGGATGGAGCAAGGGAAGAACCCCACTGACTCCAAAGAAATGGACAAGGTTGAGATGGATTACTTCTTTACAGCTTTGTGAGGAGGAGAAAGAAAAAGAGTCCTGCAGAACAAAATTGACTACAAAGATTTACAAATGAGGATCCATTTGATTGATGAGAATCCCTTAGTAAATGCAGGCTCCAGCTCCTAAAAATGGGAGGGGCCTGAATAGACAGCCTGGGTCATAAAAGGAATCTGGCATGTGGCAAAAAAACAATCTGAAGAATAGCCCCTCTTTATACTGAGGCCTAATAAAATACATGGGGGGAGGATGGGAAGAGAGAGCAACAAGTCCCAACAGATGGGAAAATGCTGACACTGGAGTGGTATAAAAAAATTTCAGCTGAGTTTCTAGTGGTGGTGGCTACTTTAGCCTCCTTCCCATTCTGTTGTAGGGCCATGAACATCGACCAAGCGGAGAACAGTAGAAAAAGGCTAGAAAGAGGGGCTTGAAGACGATGGATTTTGACTCCTGATTTTATTATTCAATTTCTCTTTTCTATTTAAAGTAGTCTTCGGTGGCTGGGAAGCCTGGCCTCCCAAGACCAGAGTCAGTTGGAGCTGGTTGTTGTTGGAAGGGGGTGGGTTGGGGGACTGGGATGAGGACAGGGAGACCCTGCTCTGCTGGCGGTCCTGGGTGGAGAAGACGAACTGCACTTCACAGAGCCTGGGGTGAGGTGGGAAGGGGATGAGGCAGGAGTGGCAAGCTGGGGAGATGGGACCCACCTCAGTCCCCAGCTTCATTCTCTTCTAAAGTTTCCCCACTGGTGGCATTCTCTGCAGTCTTAGAGGCCTATATTTGTGGAAAGGAGAGGGAGAAGACGCGTCAGTTTCTAACAACCTGGGGTAGTATCCAGGGGATCAAGGACAAAAATATCCTAATTCTCTAGGTCAGGTCTGAGAAGGGGGGAAAAGAAGGACATACAGAAATTGATACCCCCACCACGACCCAGGAAGGCGGAACAAAGAGGGATCAGGTTCATCCTGCCACAGAGGGATGGTCATAACAAACCTTCTTTTTTTTCTTTTTCTGGGTTTTCCGACTTGCAGAACTCTGGAGGAGGGCCTGGAAAATAAGAAGGAAAACAAATTCTGAAGAATATGGAGGAAACACCGAGTGTCACTCTCAGTACCGTAGCTCTTTTCAGGACTTTGCCATCATTTAGTCCTCACTCCCAGGACAAGTGCCACATGCTGGTCACTTTCCACCCACTACTAACCTTGAGCTCTGCATCCTGGACCTCCAACTCGGACTTATAAAGGTCAGGCTCAAAGGGACCACTGGTTATCCGCATGGGGCCATTGGGCATGAGCAGAACTGTAAATTTAAACTGGGCAACAAATTCACCTATGAGGGAAACAAAGTGTTTTGATAAAATGTCCCCTTGTCATACTCTTCTGTAAGCTATAGGGAGGAGAGGACCGTAATCAGGGGCTCTCTTCTTAGAACTCACCCTCCTTCTCATAGAGAACATTAAATGGCTGCAGCAGCTCATGTTTGGCGCACTCCACCACACCCATGCGGGCCTTCTTCTCATCTTCAAATGCTCTGGGGAGGGAAAGACAAATTCAGGTGTCCTGAACTCCCTATCATGTCTCACCACTTTGCTGATGTTTTTTAAATAGCTCCTAGCCTTGGGCAGAAATCACGTGTAGGACTGTTTTTTCACACTACCTTCAATGAAAGGGAGATGGGGAGAGGGACAGAACGCAGGCTGGAACTACAAGTCTAGGCAGGAGGGGAGTAGGAGGGATGGAGGGAGGGGCGGGGAGGGAAAGAAGTGTGTTCCTGGGTGTGTGGTCTGTGCAGCAGACTGGTTCAAGCCCATCCTCGTTAAGTGCAGCAGTACCTTAAAGTAAAGGGCATGGCATCAAAACGTCTTTCGACCTCACTGAAGAAGGCACGTGAAGTTTTCATTTTCAGGCCATACTGCTTAGAAGGGTCTCGTTTGTAAATGGTGGTTCTCTGTCCTGCGTCCTTAGCCTAAAGAAGTTAGATCACATTTTGGTCCCGTGCTCTCGGAACACACACACCCTCAGCTGCCCCTCTTTGCTAGCTCTGGTAAACGCTCCCCACCTTGCCCTCTCCAGAGCTGACAAGAACATCCACAGCATATACTTCATGGACCTCAAATTCAGCTTTTTCATGGTCCTTCCTAAAAGGAACAGAAGGGGAACCATAAAGAGCAATCAGTAGTTCCTAGAGTTTAGAGTAAAAGGTGGACAAGATTAGCCTGGAGTACGGAAGAAGTTCATGACGAGTCTTGTACGATGGAAGGTACAGGGTGGGGTGGGCACCTACTTCTGCTGGTCTGTGGGATTCTGGATAATGGTTTTCTCTCCGTCGATGACATGCTGCTTCAATTGGTGTGACAGCATACCTGTAGACAGGACAAAGCCTGTGGTCCTGCCCATCTAGAATCCCAAAAGATTTTCAACCCACCCACCCAAGCTGATTCACAGGGCAGGCTATGAGAGCAAAGTGCCTGGCTATGGAAACCCAGGGCCCTGAGGTTTTTGGCTTGGACTGTGTCAGAGCCAGGATGGATCCTCAAGGGAGCAAAGGTCTTAATTCTGCCAAACCACTCAACCCTCAACCCTACTGAGGTCTCACCTTCTATTGGTGTGCAATTAAATGAGTGGGCAACTTTGTTCCAGGCTTCTGTCACTTGTGTGTTCTAGAAATACAAAATCAAATAAAAGTTAAGTTACCAGGGGCTAGTAGTAAGTTGTCTACCACGAGAGTAAGAAGCATAAAAGAACTAAGGGTTCTGACATCCTCCAGCAAGTGCAATGATTCTCATCCATTTTTCATCTCATAGCCCTGTCAACCCTACAACCTAAAGATTACACTTGCATACCGTTTTATAAAGTGCTTTCACGGAGATGGCCTAGACAACAATTCTGGAAGGTGAACAGGGCAGATCTATACCCCAATCTAGAGGAGGAAACTGAGGATCAGAAAGGTTAACTGATCTGCCCAGAGTTAAAGCAGTTAACTGAAAGAATCTGGTATAAACTCAGGTTTTCTGACAACAGTCCAAGTGTTAAGTTCATTATGCCTGGCATTCTAACCTGCAGAGAGGGTACAGAAACTCCTATTTCCCTCTTCTTACCTCTTTCAAACATGATCTGATCCTCACCTAAACTACAGTTATTAAGACAAAAAAAAAAAAAAAAAAAAAAAAAAAGAAAGAAAGAAAGAAAGAAAGAAAAAAAGAAAAGGTAAGGTGAATTACCAGTCACCGCTAGTTATTAAACTATGTGCCAGGTACTATAATAATCACTTTACATGGATCATCTCAATCTTCACAACCCTGTGAGAATGAGGCACAATTTAATTTTTCCCATCTCACAGATGAGGAAATCTGAACTTGAAGTTATTTTTAATCAGTAGGAGGTGGCAATAGGGTAAGAACCCAGGTCTGACGTCATAGCTAAATAATAGCCACTACACAACACTAGCCTTCCAGTGAAGATACACAGTAGTTAAGTACATAAACAAAAAATAATCAATGTGCAAAATAATAATAGCTAACAGAAGTGCTGTGTGCCAGGCACTGTTCAAAGTAGGTACCATTATAAGGAAACTACAACAGAGGCTTAAGTAAAAATGATGCAATTAAGTAACAATGGGACAAATTGATGAACAGTGTGAAGAACAAGGGAACACAGAAAAGGAGAAAAAAAGATGATGCTTTAAGTATTGAACAGGTCTCTGGAAATTTAAGTGTTAAATGCCTCTGCTGATAGTCTAACACGCTAAATTGTATGAATTCCTGAGAAGTTTATGATCCCTGGCCTTCCCAATATTGTCCTGCAAGGACCTTTGGCCTGTCTTTGTCACAGTTTACTGGTATGATTATGATTTTTGTTTTACAAACTTTTAAAATTGAGTTTTAAAAAGTTTCTTCTGTTTAGCACAGGGAACTATGTTCAATGTCTTGTAATAACCTTTAATGAAAAAGAGTATGAAAATGAATATATGTATATATATGCATGACTGGGGCATTGTGCTGTACACCAGAAACTGCCACATTGTAACTGACTGTACTTCAATTTAAAAAAATAATAATAAAAAATAAACTGAATTTTTATATCTGTGTTTTATTGTAAGCTATTGATCTCAAACTGTTTTGGGGAAAGACACACATCCAAGACATGAAAAAGGAAGGATCTCTATAGGTTCCATGAGGAAGGGCCCACACATTCCCTCTACCTGGCACTGAACCATCCACCTATGGTAGGCACTCAGAGTTCACTACTGTTTGGTATTAAGCTTTTTAGTAGTGCCTGCCTCTTCTCTTTCAGTCCCATCCTAAGATGTTGCTAATTTTAAAAAGCTGTTTGTTTTATAAGGGGGCTGAAGGAGAAGCTGGCTGTTCAATACAGAATAGCTGTAGGTGCTCACTGCATCTTCGGCTCTAGCAAGCTTTGGAGTTGGACTAAATAGCTTACCTGGTTTCCAGGTTTAACCAGGCGTAGGGCAGCTTCAGCACAAAGGTGAGCTGCCTTAATGACATCTGCTTTCCGCCCTGTTACTTGAGTCCCCTGTAGATAAGGAAATGCAGTCAATGCCTTCCTGGAAAGCTCTTTAACTCAGCTGGTCATTCAGTTAAAAGCTGTCTGCCCATTATGCAAAGCCCACCAGTGGTCAGGAGAGAAAAAGCAGTCCACCTACCAGAGCTACATCAACCACAAAAGTGTGAGCCACATTAGCGATGAAGCCATCCACGTGGACCCCAAGGTCACTGAAAGGCAAGAGCAGACAGAGCACAGCATTAGCAATGGGCACTATTGTGAATTCTTAGGAAAAAGACAAGTCTCTAAAATGGCTTAAGCTTACATTTTTACCAAGTCACCTTCCTTGAGAATATAGTCCTGGTCGCTCTTCAAAGGGGAGAAGTGACATACACAGTTATTTACTGAAATGCTGGTGGGAAAGGCAATACCTGTAAAGAGACAATCAGCCTTACTGCCTTGCTCGCTCTCTTGGAGCCCTGCTGCCCTTCAGAAAAATGAAAGGATTTTCTTCAGGGTCTTGCCTAAGTTTAATCAGCTTGGATTGGGTAGGAAACTGCTTAAATGTCCCCTGACATTCCAAATCTCCAAATATCTCAACAAGTGCTGGTGTAGGGGTTGCATCGTTACAATAAAACAAACAGAACTGAGTAAGAGTCAAACTTAGGAAATTAGTGGGGGATTGTTTTTTACCTTTCTTCATTTCTTTTTCTTTCTTGAAAATTTTCCCCGTCTCTTCCATTATCATGGCATCACCTTTTTCACACAGGCTCAGTACTGACACACCTGAGCAGGATGCTTCCACCAAAGACCGAAGGACCCCTGGAAATAGAAGCCCATCGTATCAGTGCTGCATGTGTTGTCTAAGATACCATCCAAGCAATTTATCCAGAAACGGGACTCACAGTTTCTAATATTCCCTAGTGCCGCTGCCCGAAGGGTGAAAGAAGGAATAAGTTTTGCCTCTTGGGATGTACCTACCTACAATCTCTCAATCTCTACCTCCTTTTCCTCCCTTATATAATGTGATAACTGGGTATGCACCATCTGTCTCCCTAGGCAAGGGAGACTTTCCAAAGATGATACCTGTGGTGTGGTAGGACAGAGTTATGAACTTCAGGGGGTTCTCACCAAGGTACTCAACATACATGCAAAGCAGACTGGAGGAAATTTATAGGCGTCAGGGACAACAGGAAGGTAGACAGAATTGCTGACTCGAAGCTGATGCATTGTTAAATGCTACCTTCTGCCCTTCCCAGACACCCCAATTAGGTGTTAGTAATCTCAATATATAAAGACTTATTTCTTCACATAACAAGTCCAGGAGACTTAACCTAAGGTCCCTGGCTTCAGCAAGCTCATGCTTATAGCTTTTAGCAGATCTCAAAGAAGTATGTGACCCAAAAGAATTTCAAACAGGTATCTGCAATTACAAGTGCCTCAGAAATTATAAACTGCAAAAAGAAGAAAAAAATTCTGATTCAAACCACTAAATGTCCATTACATTAAAAAGCACTGTTCTTTTCACTGGATACCCACTCCATGGACCATCCTGAACTTCAGGTTTGATTTCTGTGATCCAAGTTTTGGTGATTCTTTAGAAGCCTGAAAAACTCAGGTTTTCAGTCACAGGCTCAAAGGCATCCTAAAATACCTATCTTTACTGTCAAAAACCACTTAAAAGCCCAAAGACAAGCATTTTCTGTCCCCCTAACTGGGTTTTAAATTGGAAAGAGAGAAAATAGAAAGTGACACATCTGCCTAGAGTGGCAGGCAGCTGCTGAGAAAGTGGAAGCACGGTCCTAATAAGGACGGCTTCTATGATCCTATCATCGGTCCCCCCTCCACCGGTACTATTCACAGGTTTGCCTAGTTGGGATGAGGAGAACCTCAAAACACTTTTAGAGTTGTCCAACCCCTGAGAACAATCAAATCTGATGGCGAACTAAATCTATCTGCGCAGACTGGAGATGGTAATGAACAACTTCAACAACAGCCAGATGTACCTCCAAGAGTTATGTTAGGAGCCCCAAGGGGTACCCTTCAACGGTCCCTGAGCTGGACCAAAAGTAGAAGGCGGCCTCCATCGGAGAAGGAGCTAAAGTAAAGAACGAAAGACTACAGCAGAGCACGTGGTAGGCAAGCTGGTGTCAGGGACCGTGGCGGAGGAAGAAGGGAGCCGGCGACCCACAGAGGACCCGGCAACACGTGCCAGCCAGGGTCCTGATGGGGGGTGGGGGGGAGCCGCGACAAAATAGAGGGGTGCTTCCTTTCCAAGGTGGCCTCGTTGCTGCCAAAATCGGAGGAGGCAGCTATCCGGACCCAAAGGTGAGGGGCAGGAGATACGCCTTGCCTCCTTACCAACGGCCTAGGGTCGAAGCCCGCTCCGGGACTCGCTCTGAGCTCTTCCCGGCAGCCTGCCCGCACCTCCACAAGACTCCAGCCCAGGCCTAGCCGCTCAAGTCCCAGGCACGACTCAGAGCCTTCCCACTACGCCAGCCCCAGCAGACCAGTACGGGGCCCTCACTAGCTCACTCCGCATGACCCCACCAGTCCAACCCCTGGGGGGCTAGCCCAGCACCGTCCCCTTTGCCTTTCCCTCCCAGCCTCGATCTCCGGACCCCTGAGGCCGCACTTACGGTTGGCGATGTCGCCCCCCATCTTATACTTGGTCACGACGAGGTCCTCGGCGATAGTTTGCTCCTGCTGCTCGTCCTCGCCCGACATCTTCCCACCACCACCACCACAACTGCAGCCTCGTTTTTCCTGAGCCGCCGCCTCTGTCGCCTTTCCCAGCCACAGGCTGCGGCCAGAGCCCCTTCGATCCGCGAGGAGAGCGCAAGCAACAGCGCGAGCAAGCTAGGGAACGGGCGGGCGAGCGAGAGCGAGAAGCTGCGAGCGCGCGGGCTGAGGCGCAGGGCACGCTGGGACAACGAGTCCTTCCTGCCGCCAGCCTCTAGGCGCCTTCACGGACCTGTGAACTACAATTCCCAGCCTGCCTTTCGCGCCCCTAAGCCAGGCCCTGGGGCCTTGCCCTCCAAGGGCCTCGCACGCCGGAATCGCCAAGCACGCTGGGAAGGGTCAGGCTCCCGCGGGAAGGCGGAGCCGTTGGAGAGCATGAGGGGGAAGCGTGGTCTGTCCCGGAAAAAACCACATTCACCAGGAGCGCTGAGGGAGAACCCGTAATAGAGGGGGGCGGGCTAAGGGAGAGGGGGCGGAGCCACAGCGGCGAAGTGGGTTTGAAGGCTGCGGGGCAGGGCGGAGCCGAGAGGAATAAGGGTAATTGCACTGAGAGCAGGGAGGCTGGGTACGCCCTTCCCTGATCCCGGGAGCGGCAGGCGGGACCAGCTCAGCCGGTCCGATTGTCCCCAGGTGCTGGGAAACCGGGAGAAGAGCTAGTGGGAAGGAGACCAAGAGTGCGTGGAGCAGGGGCTAACTGAGCAGCCAGACTTGTGAGGGATTATCCATTTACAACCTCCCAGTCTAGAGGCCGGACTCCCACTGAAGATGGCACTATTGTTCCAACAACAGGATTTGATGGCACCAAAGGGAACTGTTCAGAAACTTTTGAGAATGAGAGTTCTGAAACTGATGGGCGTTTCAGTGTTCCATCTCTTAGAGCTTTATCCAACTTCCTCAAACGTGTTGTTTTTGTTTGTTATTCCCAGTTGGTAGCCCTATGGAGATTTCCAATAAAACTCTAAAATGAAAAGGATTTTGCCCTATGACTGTCTTAAGGGGATATAAGTAAAAGTATGGAGGAAACTACATGAGGCCGAGTAGGACTGTCAGAAGACAGAGAAGGCAGCATGCGGTGCTAGCTGTCCACTGCTGAGGAACAGAGAAAAGGGGAGGTCTACCTCACACTAAGGGTTTTCATTTGACAGACAGGAAGCTGCAAAACTTTGGCATTTTTATTCAGACATGTATAAAAACAAAACAAAAAACTTCAAGGATAACAACAGATACCCCCAGTTTCCCATCCAAGGGGGCAGAAGCCTGAAGCTGCTGGGTCCTCTTTGTATCCCAACTGGAAGCTTCCCACCACTGGGTGAGAATAGCTCCCAAAAGTAGCTCGGGGGACCCTTGTGAATCTGTCCCTTGGGTAAGAAGTGGAGATTATATAGGACACATAGGTTATGGTTTACATGAAGATGGCCAGTTCTTTTTCCTTCTCACCACCCCCTTACTCCCACTTCCCGAGATGAGAAGTCCAGGTGTAGCAGGAGGCTGTGGTTGTCGGAGTTAGACTTGATTCAGTGCAAAAACAAGAAGACAATGCCCCTTAAAAGGGCTCTGACTTATGTAAGTTTTCCTTGGTACTTTTAAGAGCACATGCATTGGAAGATTTTGAATCCTGGACCTGCCACTTAATTTACTTAATCTCTTTAAGGCTCAGTTTCCTTATTTGTAAAAATGGGATAATACCTAGCTCACAGAATTGGTGTCAAGGACTAAGTGAGATAATGTAAAGTTTAGCATGATGCTTGGCACATAGTAAACGCTCAATTAATAGTAATCACGATCATCTGCTCCCAACCTCTTCACACAATTTTAAGCTTTTCATTTTTTCTAAGGAGTTGAGTCATAAGCCAAAATTTTACTTTCCTCTGCCAGGTTACCCCCTTTCCTCTTTCGTAAAAGTCTAGTGGGAAACTAAGGCACACTTTAAAGCCTAGTCTCAACAGGTCAGGGTCTGAGAGAAAGGGACATGGGGAGTAATCCTTCATATCTCCAGGGAGTTCCCCTGAGGAAGCTGAGGAATGGGATTGGGAAAGCACACAAAATAGGGAAAACCGTCTCCTTTCCTAAGATTGGGAAAGAGAAGAAAGTGCACAGCTGGCTACATATCACAAGAATTTCATGTCCGAGTGTTTAAGGCCTCCAAAGGTTGAATGGAATTGTCAAGGACTAGGGCAGAGGGGCTGAGACCTGTGAGGGAGAGGGACTAAGGAGAACAGGGGTACCCTCTAGAGGCACTAGCTGCCATCAAATGCTCCCTGAGTACCTCAGACAGCAGGGGTTATGTTCTCTGGGCGTTAGCCTTGGGGAAAAGCCTGCTGTGCCAGTAATCAGGGTTGTCAAAGGCAGAGTCAGTGGCTTCTAAACTCCGCAGAGTTTTGAGGTGGGCATATTGAACTTGGGGGGCATGGTGTACAGGCCCCTGGAAAGCTCTCATTTCTTCATAACCTTGCTCAGCTGCTGGGCAGGCTTCCATGGCTGCATAATCCCCTCCAGGACCACCTCCACCACGTCGCCGATTCATATATTCATAGTCCTCATCTGGAGTTGTGCTGGCATTGGGCATGGTGGGCACGGGGTTGAGCGGGCAACTCTGTGTGCTGCCCAGGGAAGCACTGAGGTCTGATCCCACATCCATGTATTCATAACCCAGCTCCTCGAGGGAACTTGGCCTAGGGGGATGAGGTGGACTGCACCTTCTCCTCCGGTTCATGTATTCATACTCCTCATCTTCTTCTTCTTCTTCAGTACCCAGGACAGAACTGAGACCCACTGAAGAAAGGGTGCCTTCCCGGGAGGAGGTACCTGGGGATTGAGAAGAGAGGCTAGGGGTGTGGAGAACTTCATGGTAATAGGCAGTGGGAGATGGGGGAAAGCTGGGGGAAAATGAACAGGGAGGGACATGATTAGAGAAGACAAAAGGATTAAGAGGAGCCTGGAGAAAAAGAATTAGAGAAAGACTTGAGGAAAGTGCTAGGGAGTCAGGCACCTTTGAATTGTGCATCTGGCATGACATAACCATTGACATCCTCTTCCTCTAATCCTGGTGGAGACTGTGGGGTGACAGGAGTAAGCAGGCTGTGGCGCTGGGAATGGTAGGCACTGTCTCCACGTGGCCGTGGACTCCGGCTCCGGCTTCTACACATGGACACCTTCTCCTGGAGCTCAGCCTCAGAGCCTGTCACATGGCCCTCCGATGACTCTGAAGCCAGGCGTCCCCGTGGCAATGGGTGCAAAGAGGCTGGACGGGGGCACCGTTCATTACCCCCACAAACTGCAGACTCCTAAAGAGGAAAATAATACACAGAGATTTACACAGAGACGAGGGAGGAAGAGAGATTTGTTTAGCAGGAGATTGGATTGTTCAGTGCCTTCTTTTTTGTGGGACACTGATTAATAAACCTCAGAGGCTTCTAAAGTCTCCCACACTACCCCTATCAATCCTACAGTAGTCTGCCATCCAGCCTCTCAGCATCCTCCTAAAGAGACAGACCTTACCTGACAAGCTTCCCCAAGATTCCCCTGGTTCATAGGCATATATCCAGATGATGGACTTATAAGGCTCTGGCTCTAGGATGAAAAAAATGAGGAAGAGGCTTAGATTAAGAGAGAAATCTGCTTACCACGGGGGCCTTTGTGTAGTTAACCTGGACATCTGTAGGGTTCACGAGGGCACAGGTGTGCAGAGGGCTCAGGGTGCAGAAAGTCTTGGATAACTAGAAAGTGCCTTACCCCACGTGGCCGATTGAGTGTTCCAAGTGGCAGGCTGAGGGCAGAGCCCAGTGTGGTTGCCAGGTTGTTCTCCTCTGCCTCCAACTCCAGGTCTAGGTCTAGTTCCGGCTCCAGCTCTACTTCCTCCAGCTCATTGTTTGTCAGAGCAGGAGGCTCTGCTCCAGGGGGAATTCCAGGCCCACTCTCTCTCTAGAAGGGCAGGTGGTTGATTGTTAAGGTAGATCCTGGTTCCAGCTGGAGTACCATTTTCTCTGGATCTCCTTGACACCTACTAGTCCCTACTCACCTTTATGACCAGGTACCGTGGTGGGTCTCGGGCCATCCTAGTGAACTCATTGGCTAGCTCTTTAAAAGTCGGGCGAATGTTCTCATCAATCATCCAACCTGAGAGTAAGATGTAGGAAAAGAGCCATGAGAGGTGAGTAGAGTAGGGAGGAAAGTCACTTAGAAATTGGCTGGCATCAGCAGGAAACTCACACTTGACCATGACCATGTAGACATCAATGGTACAGATCTGGGGCTGCGCCAACCGTTCTCCTTTCTCCAGCAGGTCTGGTACTTCAGCCAGTCGCAGCCCTGCATAGGGCTCTGCCCCAAAGGTCATCAGCTCCCAAACTGTCACTCCTGGCACAGGGAGACACGAAGAGTTGATGGCAAAAGAGCAGACATGGGCGTGCAGATGAAGGGAAGGCAGAACTTGATCTGACAGAGGATCTGAAGGGCTTAGAGAGTCTAAGGAGGGGTCTCAAGAGACAGCTTTGGAATTTGGGCCAGTGATGGTTTGGAGGGCATCCAGATGGACTGACCATAGCTCCAGACGTCACTCTGGTGTGTGTATTTCCCAAAGTGGATACTCTCGAGGGCCATCCACTTAATTGGAGTCTGGAGGATTAGAGACAGAGATGTCACCAGCTGATTTCCACATTTTCCTAGCATTTCTAAACCTACGTTCTCCATCATTCTTTTCTTTGCTGCTCTCTGAACTTTTATTTCTGGCATCTCCAGCTTCCTCTCCTTGAACTAACCTTGCAGCACCTGCTCGCTCCACGTCCCCATGCTTCATTCCACCCCCACCTCCTTACCCAGGCTTTGCATCTCCTTACCTTGGCCTCACTGTGCATCAGCTGCTTATCATCAGGGGGCAGCAAGTCAGCAACCCCAAAATCTGCCACCTGCACCTGACTGGGTGACTTCAGCAGCACATTTCGGGCAGCCAGGTTCCTATGCACCATACCATGCTCCTCCAGGTAGTACATTCCCTGTAGGGGAAGAAGTATTCTCAAGGGTCAGGGAATTGGTCCTTGAGAGTCAGTCACCCCACACCCTAAGACACCTCTCAGCACTTCAGACTCCCGCTCCCCTCCCTGTTGGCCCCCAGCCAGCCAATTTCATCATAAAACTCCTCCTCTCACCTTGGCAATTTGTACTCCCCAGTTGAGCAGCAGCTGTGGCCCCAGTGCCCCACGGTGTTGCCTCACATGATCCAGCAGGGAACCCAGAGGCAAGTACTGAGTGACGAGCTGCAGAGATGACCCTGGACACAGTCCCAGCAGCCGAACAATGTGGGCGTGGTCGAGGCTGCCAATGGCCAGCATGTGCTAAGAGACACAAGAAGGGTTATCCAGGGAGCAAACCAGTTCATGTGCACCCCGACCAGGGCTCCCCCAACAATCGAGGACATCGATGTGGCTAACACAGTACCTGTTGGCACCAGACCGTGCTTCTTCATAATCGTGTCTAATATTGACCCTTTCCTAGTGGTGTACAGGACACCCTGCCTTCACTTACGTCCGTCACAGCTTGGAAACTTTGCCGTCCACTCTTGTCCTCAATGACTTTAATGCAGACTGGAATCTTGATTGATTCACCCTCAGGAATCCATACTCCCTGGGAAGTTTTGGGCAGGAGTCAGCCTAAGGTTATTCTCCCCAGGCTAGTCTTTTCCCTAAACCTTTCTCCCCTTTCGCCCGAGTTCCTTTCCCCACCTCCCCAGACTGCCTGTGGGCCACTCACTTTGTGCACAGTTCCGAAGACACCCGAGCCCAGTACTTTAAGCTTCCTCAGCTCTGTCTCTTTGAAGATTCTGGCCAGCACTTTGTTAGCCTTCTCACTGGGGTCCAGAGGCTCTATGCTCTGAAGAGCAGATGGGAAGGAGGTCCTCAGGATAGCCCACTCCCATGTCCCTTTCCAACCCCCTCTCCCATAGGTGGATGCCAAGGGCAGCAAAGTCCAAAGGGGTGGGAGCAGGAAAAGGGATGTCTCTAGTCTTAGAAAGCATTGCAGGCATACTGGGGAATAATGGGTTCTGAGGACTAAGGAAGTTGTGTTCATGAGATGAGGGGTCAAGAGGGCTGGGCTTTCCCATTGACGGCGGGTAGGGGAGAAAGCTGGTAATACTATCACCTTCAGTAATTTTCTCTCTGTTTCTCAAAGCACTTTCACATACATCATCCCCTTTCACCCTTACAGCCATCCTGCAAGGATGGATGTTATTGTTCCCTTGGGATACATGCATAAACTGAGACCTAGAGAAGAAAGGCAACTTCTTCAAAGTCACGAGGCAAATTAATGGCAAAATTGGGACTAGAATTAACGTCTCCCATTTCCCTGGCCAGAGTCCTTTCATGTGGACCATACTACCTCCTTGAAGAAATGGATCAAAACTCTGGGAAAGGAAGAGGCTCTTAAAAGCTTGATGATGGTATAGGGAACATTTCAGGAGTAAGCTAGGCACTCACCTCACCCCGTTCCAAGTAGCGCCTCATAGCCCTCTTATTCTGAATCCGGCGCCCACGCCAATAGAGAAAAGTGCTGCCCAGGATCAGGAAAATCACTGCCAATCCTATGACCACTGTTAAAGCCATTGCCAGATGGGTTTTGCTGCAGGACAGAGAAGCCCGGCATTATCCTCGGTCTACATTTCCCTCACAGATGTCATCCATACCTGTCCTAAAAGTATGGCGCAGGTCTGGGGCAAGAAGTTAACATTCACACCTACATATCTCCTTGAGCACTGAAGGGGTTAACCTAAATCTCCAGCCCCTGAGGCTACTGCAAGTTCATTTTAGGAAGGGAAGGCCAGAAGCCTGGATTTCTGCATCCTGAGTCCAGTGACAGTAGACTGTATATCAAAGGCCAGAATCAGTAGAGACTCAACTCTTCCTAGCAGGTCACTGCCCTCCCCCAAATATCCCCAGCTTCCTAATTCTCCAAGCCCATCATACCTGATGAGTGCCAGTGTTTGGCCCAAACAGTCTTGTAGCTCTGGTCCCTTACACCTGGAGAAGAAAGTCATCTCCTTAAATGGGGGCTTGGGAGACTCCCACAGGAGGCTCAATGCCAGCAGCCCCAACATACAACATTGTCTCGGACCTACCATGGCATCCCACCCTGGAGCCCAAAGCATACCCCAAGACATGGCCCCCCAACCCCCTCCAAGTCCCTCTCTTGAATGAAACTCCCCCGAGCTAAAGTTATTCCAGGCTCCCCAAACGTGGTGTCATTTTGTGCTGTTAGTGAGTTTCCCTTTCTCCAATCCTTCACTGCACAGCTGGGAGTAGTTCTTAAGTCATAGTTCCTTTCTTCTTTCTGCTCCCCTCACCCTCTTCCTTCCCCCTAGTTCTGTGCGCCTAACCTTCCCCCAACACCCTTTTATCATCCCATCACTGACCCCTGGGTGCAGTTCTCATGGCAGGGCCGACATTCATTCTGAGCATCTGGGTACTTGTAGATGGGGCCCTTGGCACCGAGGACTCCAAATGGGCAGCTACTCACACAGTGGGGCCCATCTCGAAAATGGGCACACTGGGCACAGGCATCAGAGCCCTAGGTGGAAGAGAGGTCAGGAAGAATGGGATCTCAAGGTCAATTCCATAATCCCCAGCAAAGACTAACCCAGCCATTTAAGACCCTCCACCCACAGACCCTAGCATTATCTGGCCTCCCTGTGCCTCTCTGTGGCCTTGAGATTTGGCCATATCATTCCCTAGACCCTCCAGTGTGGCCCCTGCCCTCTCTCCCTGAGAGATCCTGGTGCTGCTACTGTACCGAGCCATTGCACGTGGCCGTGCCCTCCATGGGCTGGCATTCCGGGTGGCAGGAGAAGCATTCAGCCTCATGGGCAAACTCACGAGGCTCCCTGCAGTAGGGGGTAAAGGGAGGGGGTCACTGCCAAGGCCTCACCTTTATGTCCTGATCCCCCAAACATGGGCCACCTACCTAATTCCCACCAAGGCAGATGCAGAAAGTGGTCTAAAAGCTTTCAGGTGCCACCTGAACAGCTCCATTCCCCCACCCCTTCTTGACTCTCTGCCCTCACTGTACCCATTCAGGAAGTTGCAGTGGGTCACACAGACACCTCCTCGGCTGTAGTTTCGGCAGGATAGGCACTGACCGGGGCCTGGGCCCCAGCATCCCCCGGAGGAGCACAGTGGGTCACACACTTTGCCCTCTGCCACTGGAAAGGAAGGGGTGGGTTAGGAGGAGGCTGAGGACTCCTTACAAGCCGTCTCCTGAATTCCTGCTTCCAGCCTAACCCTCCCTGGCTCTGTCCCCCAGCCCTACTCCCACTTGCAGGGCAGAAGGATCTGCGCAGCTGCTGCTTCCTGACCCCCTCCGCCCACCCCGCTGCGGGCCCCTTCCCTCACCGCAGTCCCTGCGGGGCCGGTTATGCTTGATGTCCAGCCTCTCTTCTGAAGGCCCCCGAAGCAGCCTGGTCCAGTTCAGAGAATGGTGGTAGCAGAGCTGCCGGTTGGCGCTTATGTATACACGCCCAGCGCTAATTTCTTTCAACGATCGGAGGCCCAGAGATGTTACATTCAAGTTCTTCATGATCAACAATGAGAAGCCCCGGCTGAGAACGAGGAGATGGGATGAGAGGGGAGACCACAAAGGGCAAATCGACAGTGTAGTGGATTCACTTTCATTCAACAAATTTGCTCTGGGCTAGTCAGACCCGCTGAGAGGGGATCCTTCTCCTTCTGCCTTTTCCCCATCAAACTCCCACTGTATGAGGCAATGCTGTACTTCACTCAGGGATGCCTGAGAAACAGGGTTCTTTGCATGGAGATACCACCACCTCCAAACCCCTTACTCACTTGTAGAGGCTTCTGCCCCCAATGGTTGTCAGATTGGAAAAGACACTGAAGTTGTGCATGTGGGGTGGCCAGGACTGGATGTTCAGGTAACCTGAGGGGTTGGAGAGAGGCATGTGAGCGGGGAGTCTCTCCCTTTCCTTTCTCGAGTTCTCCTGGTCCCTCCCCTGCTGCTTGGGACATGATTTTCCTCAAGTGGTTATACTGCAGTTTTTGCCAGTGGTTCATCCATCCATCTCAGAACGGGCAGCCTCTCCTCCCACTCACCTGTGATCTCCCGCACGGTCCGGAAGACATGGAGTTTCTCAGGGTCCAGAGCAGGGATCTTGTGCCAGGGGTCTCTGGAGGGAACAGTAGAAACCAGTCAACAAAGCAGAGGCATAACACAGTTGCAGTGAACATGCCCAGCCTTAGAACTTAGTTTCTGAATACCATTCTCCACTAGAAGGAAAGAGGGCTCTTTGGAGAAATAGTTGAGGGAGGAGAAATATAACTTAAGCTACAGCAGCTTGTGCAAAAAAAGTAAGGAAATGCTCAAAGCATGAAGGGTACAAGCCCAAAGGATACAGGTAACCAGTTTGAAGGGGCCCCACAATGAGCAGATCGGGGACAAGTGAACTGGTCAACTGAAATAATGATTGTAAGAGATTATGAAACACTGAATGAAACAAGTATCCACACAGATTAAACACACAAACAAATAAATAGGAAAGGAAAACTCTTCTGAACACTAAAATGCCACCGCATAAATGCAGAAGCAATAATGGAGTTAGAAAATCATCATTTTGCAACTCTTATTATAAAAACTGATTCAGGCAAATACCTCACCACAAGATGCTTATTAATTACAAAGGGAAAAACAGTAATTTTACAGTAGAAAAGCTGGCAGACACCACCTTAATCAAGTGACCAGAGATCTCACCGCCAATGATGGGACAAATCAACAACAGGTGCTTCCTTGCAAGGACACGCTGAGAATAAATCTGAAGTATTCCTACTGAAAGTGCATAACCTGAATCTAAGCATGAGAAAACAACAGGCAAACCCAAACTGAGGAACACTCCGAACTACCTGGCCTGTACTCATCAAAGTCAAGGTCATGAATTGTTACAGATTAAAGGAGACTGAAGAGATAGAACAACTGAATGTAATGTATGATCCAGGACTTAGTAAAATAAATTAGTGAAATCTGAATAAGGTCTGTAGATGAGATAACACTTTGTATCGATGCTGATTTCCTAATTTAAACAACTGTACTGTGGTTATGTAAGCAAATGTTCTTGTTTTTAAGTAATACACACCTAAATGTAACTGGGATGAGGGGGCACCACGTCTGGAAATTTACCCTCAAGTGGTTCCAAAAAACAAGAGCATGAATAGTGTGTGCACACATGTGTAGAGAGAAAAATTCTAAGCATGTGGTACATCGTTAACATTTGCAGAATCTGAGTAATGAGTGTATGGGAAAACTTTATACCATTTTTTGCAACTTTAGTGTAGATAGCCCTAACGTTTCTCACACAAACACATACACACACGTTCACACACACACACACTCACTCACTGTAAGCACTGCCCTATGGATTAGAACGTCCCTTTGTTCTTTGTAGCTCCAAATCAAGGAGCAGAACTAGAGAAAATAGCTGGAAGTCACGGAGAGGCAGATTTTTATCTAAATTTAAGGAAGAACTTTTAGAAAACTTTAACAAGGAGGACACGATGTCCCTGTCCCTTACCACTCAGCTAGCTGGACTGCTTAAGGATGTCTCTGAGGGGATTCAAGCCGTGGCTGAGATACTGAGTTAAGCACTGTCAGGTCCTCTGTGACTGCTAAGATTTTATGATCTAGACTCCTGATCAGCTCCACATATGAAGGGTTGAACCAACACAGCAAGCTGTGAGGGGGTGGAGGGGGTGGGGGGTCGGGGGAGGAAAGCAGAATCTCTAACCCATTGAGGCCAGTGATAAGAAAGTCCAGGTTGCCCAGGATCTTGGTGCAGTTCACAAATCCATCAATGTTGCTCGAGTCCACAGTCTGGAAGCGGCTTCCAGAGCCCGTTCCCTCACAGGCTGTGAACACAGAAGAGGCTCAGTGGGCATTGGGGAGTGGAGGCTGAATAGTCGCAGGGGAAAGATGTCTGTTCACCAACTCCTTACCATCACCTACTCACCTTTGGGGCACAGACCCCCACAAGGTTCACATATCTTGAGTCCATTTTTATCTACTTCCATCTTATCGGGAGGACAGGCCCTGACACAAGACGTTTGATCCACTACAAAGTTATCTAGGAAAGAGGAGGGCACCCTTAAGGATGAGGGAGGAACACTGCCAACTACCAGCTGAAACTCCTCCCTTCTCCTCTGCACCGGATTGGCTCCAATCAACAACCTAACGTTCCTTAAGTGCTATCTTATGGATTAGAAAGGCCCTTGCTCATTGTTGATCCAAAAAGCAGAACCAAGAGCAATTGCTGGAAGTCACGGGGAAGTAGGTGGGGGAACGGGACCCAGGGGTCATACATCAGGGGTGATTAGATAATCTCACCCATTTGGCCTCTACATCCTCTATTAACCACCCAACTCAATCCATTTTGCCTCCTAAAATTTTGTCTAAAATCCTGGCTCCACTACCATCGTTCCTTCCTTGCAGACACTTACGGGGACAGCTGGCGACACAAACTCCTCCATACTGATACTTGGTGTGGGGATTGGGTTCTAGCTGGAAAGTTAGCTTGTTGTAGACAAGAGGCTGTGGACACTGGCGCACGCAGGCTCCACTGTCATTGAAGAGCCGGCAAGCCTAGGAACACAGGAGGCTCATAAAACTCATGTTACATATATCCCCTTACTTCCTCCCCAAAACCCGCATCCCATTGCAGAACAAGGCAAATGGTGGTACCGTACGTACAAAGCAGTCTGTGTTCTGAGGGCCTGAGCAGCCCCCTGCGCACTCGTCATGGCAGCACTGGTTGGGGTTGGGCCCAAAGCAGTGACCATTACACTGAGGGGCGCAGATGGTCTTGGTCACTGTGGAGGAGAGAAAGCACAGCTGTCAGAGCTCTTAGGACTGTATTCTGAGGCCATCACTCACCCTCCTGCCCTCTAGGCTCACCCTCACCCCGTGTGGACACAGGCTGAAGTGAGCAAGGATATGAAAGTGTATGTGAGTTTGAAGTTTTTTTTTTTAATCTTCTTTTTCTGGGGGGAAGGTAATTAGGTTTACTTATTAATTTTTAGAGGAGGTACTGGGGATTGAACCCAGGACCCTGTGTATGCTAAGTATACACTCTACCACTTGAGCTATACCTTCCCCCGAGTTTGAAGTTTTTAGAAGGAAGAAAACCCACATGTCTGGCAGTCTTCTGGTCTGGGACCCCAGCATCGCCCCTTGCAGACCTCATGACACGGGGGACCTGGTTGGGAGAGAAAGCAACACGAGGGACTGTCAGGGCTAAGAACGGCTTGCTCGAGTCATCAAGGATGATGTCAGCACACAGGCACCCAGTCCCGGGAAGGCAAGAGCCAGGGCAGCGGCCCTCCTTGCCTTCGCAGAGCAGGGCTGGGCTCAAGTGAACCTGTCAGCACGGGGTGGAGCCACGCCTCCGCACCACCCACAGGGCCGCTGAGGGGAGGGCCTGGGACACATGCCTCGCTCAGCCCAGTCCCAACCTGGTTATCTGGGTCCTCCTTGGCAAACTGCACCGAGCAGGAGTATGTGCGAGTGAGTGGACAGGGAGCAGCAGACTGCAGTCAGGGTAGGTAGGTTCCAAGAAGGGAGGATGTTGTAGTGGAAAGAGAAATGGATATCTGGTCCAGAGATCTGGTTTCTCACTCAGAACACAGAAATCTTTAGCCCCTTTTCTTCACTCCCTGCTTCCGTGGTTCAGATTCTAGGGGACTGGCCTGCTTCCTGGTGGCAGGCTTCTTGGGTCTGGAGCCTGAAGTTTGCTCAGTGGAGAGGTGGGTTCAGATCAGGACTAAGTGATGGGGGTGTGGGGCGGGAAGGAGGCACTCTGGTTGGGCGGGGGCAGGGAAGCAGTCTTGATCGTGGCCACTCACAGCTCCTGCCATTGTCCTTCACCACTATCTCGGCATCTCGGTCCCGCACGATGTCCCTCCAGTCAATTGTGTCCATATGGCAAAGTTTATCGTTCTTCTCAATGTAAACGCCCCCTGACAGAATCTCTGAGGTGGGGAAGAGAAGTGACAGGGTCAGGGCTGGTGAGGGAAGCCCTCCTCTTCCTGACCTCCCCACCGGTCCGAAAGGCCACCAGAGTCGGGAGCTGGGGACGTGGGGGGAGGGGCGGATATGTCCAATTAAATCCAAACTGCAGAGAAGGCTGGACCTGTAAGAAAGAGGAGGAGCCCGGCCAAAAGAAAGTCCTGCCTCCTCAGACACCTGTCCAGATCCGGTTTAGCCAGTGGGGGAGGGGAAGGGAAAGAAGGAGAGAAGATCCCTGACTCACCCCCCCACCCCCGCGAGCCCTACCTGAGTGCTTTTCAAGTGACTGGGACAGGGAGAAGTAGAAGGGAGCCAGGCGGTATTTCAGCCCCGAAGTCCTCCAGCCCGGGGGGGGGGGGGGGGGGGTTTGCAAAGGGGAAGGAGGTGGGATCCCCATCCCCAGGGAAGGCCGGACATCAAGGTACACAGTACCCGGGTCAGAAGAATGAGTAACAGCCCCAGCCCCAGCTCCAGCTCCAGCCCCTCCCCAGGGCACAGATGCCCCAGCTCCGTGTTAGGGCTCTCTTTTATCTAAGGAGGAGTGGACCCTCAGACCATAGTGGTCAAAGTGCTGGGGACTTTGAGCGGAGCACTTAGAGGGATCAGTCTTGGGTCACCATCAGCAGGTGGGCCGAGGGGCAGGACGGGAAGGAATCACCAGGAACTGACCAGTGAGCTGAGTGAAGCGGAGCTGGCGCAGGGCATGGCTGGAGTTGGTGTTGTAGTTCAACATGACAAAGATGGCGAACTTCCCATCATAGACCTGGGTCCCCCGCACCACTCGGAGGTTGGGCAGTGGCAGCGTAGAGAACTCATTCATGGCCACAAGGACGTAGCCAGTCACTTCTCGGATCCACTGTGACAGAGCAGATCACAGCAGTGAGAGGGACAGTGGGGTGAAAAGTCTCAATCCCCTCTCCCTCCCTGAGGCACTGAGAATCCCTAACTCCTTGAATTCTTTCCAAGTCCTGCTTTGGAGTAGGGAGTAGATGGTACCACATAGACTTCTGCAAATGAAGACAGGCAGCAGAAATGACTGAGGAATTCTGGGCTCCTGTCCTTTCCTTCTCAGAGCTCCTCATGCCAGGAGAGCTTCTCATGCTCCTCATGTCTGTGCTTACCCCTTCCTCACCTCCCCAGGCATCTCTCCGTTGGCAGGTGCCTCTCCACGTGGGTCCCTGGTGCAGAACACCTCCCTGTCCCCGCCCCCTTCTCATGGCCAGCACCTGTTTCCCCGGCCATAGCGACCAGACCACAGGTCCCAGATTCCAATCATTGCCCCAGAAACACAGGTTTGGATCCTAGAAACTATAGAGTCTTAGAAATGCTGAACTCCAGCAGAGGGTAGCACTGAGGATATGAAGGAGGCGTCTCTGGGGAGGGCAAGGGGGAACGGGTTGACAAAGGAGGTCGAGCATGCTAACCTGCAGGAAGGAGAGGTCAGCGTTGTGTCCTGTGAGCACAATCTCGAGGTTCCCCATCACCACCTCACACCTCTCGTAGAGCTTGTACAGCGTCTGGTACTGGTTCTCGGCATCGCCAGTCACACTCAGCCCATTCAGAGTCCCAGGGCACACTATTTGAAGTGGAGGTGAGAGTGGCAGAGGGCTGGACACAAGTTTTCAGCCCCATTCCCCAAGACCATCCCTTTGGTTGCCCTCTTCCAGGAACATTCAATAGGCCCAGAAGGCAGCTGCCTCCAGCCCTCACCCCTAGAGGCAGACATGAAGGCCTATGTGGGACTGAGAGCCTAAACTTCCTCTTTTCCCAGAATCCCCTCACCATCCCCCCCGAAAAGGAAGGTGAAAAGGTTTCCTTTATCCACCTGGGCCTCCTCTGTGCCTCTTTGGGGCGCTTCTTTGGATACTAAGGAGTTAACCGAGAAGGATGTGGGGTTGTTTTCCCCTCCCTGGAAAGAAGTTAGAAAAGGGCCACAATTTGGTTACCCTCCTCTTCCCCTCCCCCTCCAACCAGGGCACTTACGTCTCTACCCCCATCCTGCCTCTCTAGGTCCTGGAATAAATATCTCTTTGGGGCAGCACACAGCCCCTATTGTGTCTACCGAGGGTGGGATGGGGGCAGAGGGTGGGGGCAGTGCCCGGGGCCACAGTCCGGCCCACAATGAGGCGATTCTATCTAGGAGGAGGGGGCTGCCCCACCCTGTCCCCAGACACCCTGTCCTCAACAGCAGCCCCCCTCCACCCTCAAGCCTTGGGCTCAGACAAGTGACCTCACTAGAGGAGGGGCGTTCTGGTGGTGGCGGGGGTGGGGGGGTCATTGTGAGCTTTGTCTATAAAGCTGGAAGATAAGGAGCTGGTTGCCTACCCTGCACCCCCTTCCTAAACTCTGGCTTCCCTTCTCACTCCCTTCCCCATCCCAACACATTCACGTTCCCTCAGCATCACTTTCCAGCCCTAGAGTATTTTTCAGCAAACACAGAGAAGCTGGATGGAAACAGCAGTTGACTGCCTCCATTCTAAACCGTCTAGCCCGTTTCATTGTCAGAGGAGATTCATTAAAAAGCCTTCCAACATGGCAGTCCTCACTCCCCTCAGGGAGAGCCTAGACTCAGGGAGCAGGAGGCCTGTCAGTCTCGGGGGCTTCCTTTACCTGGTAAGTGTGGAGGACACAGGGGCTATGGGAACTCTTGGACCCTGAAGGCTTATCCCTGTCTCTTTCCTCAGGCCCAGTGAGAGACCGCGGGGAGGGGCGGCAGTTACCACCTGTTGCAACCACCCTTCCCTGAGGCAGCGGCAGCCTAGTGGGAGACAGGAGTAGGAATGGAGGGAGGGAGACTGGTGAGGCCCCACCCCTCCTCCTAGTGCACCCCTAGTCTGCCCACTTGACCTTTGAAGGGCTCCCATTCCTTATCACTCCCCATGACCAGAAAGGGGTGAGCTGGACCCAGCAGAAGGGTAAATATGCCAGGAGCTCCCAGAGAAGCCTGGGACCTCCAGGGTCCTTGGGCTGAAAAGAAAAGGACTAGGAAGTTTAATCATTTCTAGAGTAGCCCCACCCCACCCCCCTTCCTGGCAGGATACCCCTTCTTCCAAGTCAAGGCAGCAACCCTTCTCCCCAGATAAGGGAGGAGCCAGGATTTCTGCACAGGGAAGCAGGGTGTGTACTTGTACACACACACGCACGCACGCGCGCACACGCACACAAACATGTACACAGCTCCTCTACTGGCCCAGAAGTCTGAACTGGTTCTGTCCTTAAGTTTCCTCATTAGGAAGTATTTCAGGTGACCCCATCTGTCCCACCTGCCCATATGTGTTTGTGCAGACAGTGTCCGTGCCTGGGAGGCTACAGTGTTAGAGGGCCCAGTCCCTGGCCACCCTGAGGGTAAAGTCCGTATTACACAAACAGGGAGCAAAGGGCTGGGCGGGAAAAGAGCACTAACAACACCTCTCAGGAGGAACCAGGCAGCTTGGGGGAGGGGTTGGGGAGGGGAATCATAAAGTTCCTGCTGGACCAGGGACCAGGGGCATAGGGAGGGCCAGTATCACAGGCCGTCCTTTGGTAGAGAGCACTGGGGTGGGTCAGAGCAAGAATCTCCAGCCCCTCCTCAACCAGAGGCCTCCTCTCCAAAGTCCCCCACCCCCTTCACAGCCAGGACAAAGGGGCTATAGAAGGACTGAGACAGGGCCGGATGCCCAGAGGCTGCAGGATCCAGATAAAGGGTAAAGAGACCCAACCAAGCCTGCCTCCTGTCTTCCTCAGGGAAGGTGGCCAGGATCTGGGACTCCTGGGTTCCCAGTTGAAGATTCCAGGAGTCTGGATGGGACAGTGACAGTCACTCTACTCAGTCCCACTCCATTCCCCAGATACCCGCCCTCCACCAGCTGGGAGTGTTCACTTCTCAAGATCCCAGGGTCTAAATTTAGGCCCAGCAACTGTGAGGGAAGCACAGGTGTTTCTCCCACTCCCACCCTGGGGAAGGGGCCCTGGCTGTGCCAGACCTCGAGCTGAGATCTGGGGGGAGGGGAGGAGATCAACAGGATTCCTCCAATGCCAGCAACACCAGCACCCCTCAGGTGTCCATGGTCCCAGAGGCACCCCAAAGTGGTGGGTAGGCTCAGCTGGCATGAGAGTGGGAAGAAGAATAGAGAGCAATCTGACTCTTGTCTAGACTCCTAGAGACAGCCAGATAGTAAACAGAATGGGGGTGTGGGAAAAGCAGGTCTAAGACAGGCTCCCCGGGACAGGGGCTCAGAAGATGGGAGAGGTGCCCTGCTGGCGCTCAGGTTGGGGAGAGAAAAGACAAAGAGAGAAATACCGCTGGAAGTCTTTGGTCCTACAGCTCCTGGCCTTGTATATAGTAGATGCTCAATAAATATTTGAATTGATCTGGCTCTTGACAAAGAGAGGTCACGTCGGGGACCAGCCAACTTTATTGTTTTGAGGGAAAGCGGGCAGTCAGCCTCTGCGTGGTCCCTCACCCTGCGGTCACCTGGACTTGGCCCTCCCAGGGCAGGCCCATTCACGGAAGAGGAGGTGCCGCTGTTGTTTTTCAACACTAGAGAACAACAACCTCCCACCCCCCCCTTCCACAGCTCCGCCCTGTCGGCAAAACAACGAAACTGGAGGTGGCTGAGACCCAGGAGGCAGGAGGTGGGAGAGCAAACCGAGACTCCCCCAACTCCGCTTCCTCCAAGATCTCCACCTCCAATCATCCCCTCACATTTACAGAATGGAGGTCCCAGCTCCCCTCGCTGCAGGGCCCCTCATAAGTGTGAACTGTTTAAGCATCAGCCCTATCCGAAGAGACAAATCAGAGAGGGGTAGGCGGCCGGGGTGGGGAGATGGTGGTCCAGGAATCCCGTCCCCGCCCGAGAACCCGAGCCTGATGGTCCCCACCCGGGGGGTCGCAGCGGGCTTGGGCTCAGCACCCCCAGGCTCACACCGCCCAAGCTCCTGCCCCTGCCCTCCCGGACCCCGCGCACTCGGTTCGGGATCCCGGGTTCCGAGCCTGCCTGTGCTCCCGCGCCGCTTACCTGCCTGCGAGTTGCCCACCTCGGAGCCCCGGGCCAGACTGAGGAGGAAGCCCAACACCTGCAGAGCCGCGTTCACCCTCATGACTCCAGCCGAGGGTGAGGGGAGCCCAGCCCAATCCGGCCGGAGGGGCCCCGGGACTAGGACATCGAAGCGGAGCCACCTGAGCCACCAGCGACTTGGTAGCGGCGGCAGAAGAGGTTGCAAACTGCAACCGGAGCCGGAGCCGGAGCCGGAGCCGGAGTCCGGGGCGGGATGGCAGGGGAGGGGTGTAGTCTGGGAGGGAGCGCAGGGGGAGGGGGTGAGTCACGGCCGCGCCCCCTCGGGCGCGAGGCCGGAGTCGGGATTGCTGGAGCCTGGGCGGCCCGCCCCGAGCGCGCCCCACGCCCGAGTGCCCTGCAGCTTGGCTACGCAGAGCCCGCATGGGTCTCACCCTAATTTTTCTCCAGGAGTTGGACTAAGCTGAGGCCAAGATCCCAAACGCCCCCAAAATGCCTCCAAGGAGAAAGGTAATGGGGGTGGGGAGAACGCTCCATAGCCCGACCCCCTGAAGTTGGCCTCGCCCACTAACCAAATCACTCAACTCCCCTAGCCGGTTGGGTCACTTGAGGGATTTTCTGTCTGAATGTGAATGTTTCTGTGTGTTTTTGAAGGGGAGGGTGTTTTTGCCGCCTGCTTAGGGCACCTCAGTTTCCCCGGAACCTCCTCGAAACCCCATAACTCATCCACGCTGCCGAGGAACCCGAGCCCCGGAGGCCGCGTGAAATTGCACTGTCTCCGGCCGCTTCCTCCTCCAGGCCCGGCGCCGGCCCGGCCTCTCCCGGGGATTTGGTTGGGGGGCGGGGGTGGTTTCCAGCCTGGGAACAGACCCCGAAGCCCGCCTTTTCACTTCCACCCCGGGAGGGGCTCCCGCACCTGTCGCCGTCCCCTCTGCTGCCCCCCCACGGCCGCCTGGGAGAACAGCTGCCTCCCCTTGCCCACTGGACTCTGACCGCGCCGTCGGGGCGGCCGCCGTTGCCGCCGCTCTACTGAGGACCCAGATGGGCACACCGTTCCCACCGCAAGCGCTCACGCTTTCCCAGGCCTTCCGCGCCCGGGCTCTCGCCGGAGAAAAGGAGGAGGGGGCGGTGAAGGGGGACGCGGAGAGGGCACTAGAGACTGCGTCTCCGAAGGACATGGACTCCGGGCATCTCCAGCACGAGAACCCGGATCCTGGCCAGAGGCGGTCGGGCTCACCGCGAGTGGCGGCCCCTAAACCCTGCCAGGCTCTGAATAGCTCCTTCGGGCACCCCCTGGTGCCCAGCGGATGGCAGTGAGGCCCCACACGGCGTTGCATTCCGGATCCTGCCCAGAGAGCCTAATAATTTCCCTCAGAGTTTCAAGCCTGAAGACGTCAAGAACAGTTGAGCCTTGATGAAGAAAAATTTCGCCTCTCACTCTGAGCCAAGATTACTAAAATTCTTTAAACTTGCTCTGTCTTAATATGCACCCTGGAGAGCCCATTCTCTGTTAGAGGCTATCTTTGCCCTTGGGGCGTTGACTTTGCCCTGACCACTTACATAACAGTCATAATAGTAATAGCAACATTAACACATGCATACATATACTACATCGTTTGCAAGCATTTCCTCAAACTTAGAGAATGTTTCACTTAACATAAAGATTATGTGAGCTAAGCGACATCACTCTCCATTTTACAGAACTGGAAATGTGTGACTACTCCAAGGTCATCCACCTGGTGACCCTGGAGAGATGATCAGGTGATCAGGAGGAGGATTTCTTCTGTCACTCTGAGACTAGAGCTTCATCTGCTCAGAATCAAACTCCCACCAGATAACAACTAATACCACTTAAGGTGCCTTTCATTTTATTACTCATCCACCTCAACCTAGTGTTTAAGGCTCTGGTTCTGAAGGAGGAAACCCCTTTAGTTTCCTTGTTTGTCAAACAGTCATATTTACTTAAAGGTTATTGTTTGTATTTAATGAGAAAAAGTAGGTAGAGCTCTTCATTACTAGCTAGCAGTATTTCTTCCTGCTATTACCAACCCCAACCCTTCCCTCCCCAACTAGATCCCCAGGTGTGCTTACTGGCTTCCCTTCTTCAGTACATTATGCTAAACATCAGGGATATAAACACTGGATAAAGCTGACAAGTCTTTGTTCATCTCTTACTTCTTTCTTACTTCTTTCATCTCTGTTGGGTGCTGCCTGACTCTATAAATGAAAGAAGGGAGGATTTATTTAGGAAAGCTTGTTGCAGTTATCCAGCATCCCTTTATCTTTCCTTACTCTTAGTTGATGACTTTGGTTCTTATTTTACTGTGAAAATAAAAGTAACCAAAAGAAAACATCCTTATCTTTCTACCACCAATCTGGTTAATTTACCTCCATCGTTGCTTATATACTCTGACTACCATCATGTTACAATGAATTGTTTGCTACTATTTAAACCAACTGTCACTCTCCCATTCCCATCCGGCACCTCCACCCTCACCCTACCCTCCAGTTCTACACCTCAGTCATCTCTCCTTGCCTTTTTCCTCTCTTACCCCCTTTCTCTTATATTATCAACTGTTCCGTCTACTAGATCATTCCTATTAGCATACAAGTGTGCTGTAATATCTGCCCCCTTAAAAAATAAATAAAACAAACTTTCTTTGACCCCCATGGCCTTCTAGTTCTTTGCTTCTAACTACTGCAAGATACTCTCTTATACTGGTCCCTATGCTTTATTTGTTCACTACTCTAATGATTGCCTCCAGCTTCCTGCTACCACAAGCGATGCTGAAATAAATATCCTTGTACGTATATGTCTCCTTTGGTCCTGTGATAATTTCTTGTGCATATTGAGCTCCACACTGTCTGGAATGTCACACCACTAATGGTGTGATTTCTATATCCCAACCTTCTCGCCAATACTTGACATTATTCAACTTTATAATTTTTCAATTTGCCATGAATTTAAAATATCTCATTGCATTTCTGTAATTATTTATATGTTTGAACATCTCAAATTTCTTCTTACTTTTGGTTTTTCTCTTTAATGAATTGCATATTCGTTTTCCTTTGCCAATTTTTCTATTGAGATTCCAGTTTTTTAAAATTGATTTTTGGCTGTTTATTATATATATTTCAGATATTAGTCCTTCATTGATTTTAGACACTGCAAATATCTCTTCCCAACTTGCATCAGTAACTCTGTCAATCATATTGTTTATTGAACAGAGATCCTTAATTTTGGCATAATTTAATTAGTCAGTTTTACTTCATATGATTCATGATCTTGATACATTTAAAGACTTTCTTCCACACCCTGCAACGCATTTATTGAGGTATAATTGAGATGTAATTGATATACAGTAAACTGTACATATTTCAAGTCTACAGTGTGATGAGTTTTGACATACATACATAACCATAACCACAGTCAATGTAATGAACATATCCATCACCCAGGAATATTTCCTCGTGCCCTTTGGTAATCCTTCCCCATAATCTCCCCCTGCCGCTGCCCCACCCCAGCATGTGTATATCCAATTATTCAAGCACCATTTGTTCCTAGTAGTAGATTTTTAATACTAAAAAATGCTAGTACTACATAGTAAAAATTGGCACTTTTTAAAGTTATTTTGAGGGGAGAAAACTTTAGGGGAGGTATTTTACATATAGAATCCTTTGAACTGGACCATGTCAAATACTTAAAATAGGTAAAAAGTATATGCCAGGTAAGTTTCATGTAACACAAAGCCCCTGCAAGAATACAAGAATTAATGCAAAAACGAACAAAGCTCCACATATGCATTAGAACTAGCAAGAACATTAAAAAGATATCTGAGTACAACATGAATATTACCCAATCAATACTAGTTAGATTGATCCTAAAACTGAATAATGAAAATTCACGAAACAAATGTTATTGGTCCATCTCTAATGTGTGTATATCAAATAGCCTAAGTAAAATACTAGTTAACTTAATCAGTGTATTAAACAATAATCATCTGCACTTTCTTTCCTGAAGTTTCTGGAAAACTCGCATAAAGTGGTAAGAAACTATCCTCCAAAGTCAGTAGAACATATCTGCAAAATCATCAGGTCGAAACTTTTGGTAGGAAAGTCTTTGATTAACATTTTAATTTCTGTAGTGCTTATTGGTATTTTCAAGTTTTCAATTTCTCTTTGACCCATTTTGTTGTTTATATTTTCCCAGAAAGTTATCCATTTCACCTAGGTTTATAAATTCACTAGTGTATGATTATTAATAATGTTATTATTTTTTAAAAGTCTCTGTCCTGGGAGCTTCTGAGTTGGTGATCACATGGAGACGTGGGGGGAAGGCACCTGAAGGGCACCAAAGCTCCTTGCCCCTTCCCACATCCTTTGCCCTATACATCTTGTCCATCAGGCTGTTCTTGCATTATATCCTTTTATAATAACTAGTAATCTAGTAAGTAAAATATTTTAAAAATATTGTATCTGTGTGTTCTGTCTGCGGTGTTTGTGTCCCATTTCCATCCTGTATTTTGCTTACTTGCATTTTCTTTTTTTTTTTTGTCTTTTTTTTTTTTACATTTTTTATTGATTTATAATCATTTTACAATGTTGTGTCAAATTCCAGTGTTCAGCACAATTTTTCAGTCATACATGGACATATACACACTCATTGTCACCTTTTTTTCTCTGTGAGCTACCATAACGTTTTGTGTATATTTCCTTGTGCTATACAGTATAATCTTGTTTATCTATTCTACAATTTTGAAATCCCAGTCTATCCCTTCCCACCCTCCGCCCCCCTGGCAAACGCAAGTCTGTATTCTCTGTCTATGAGTCTATTTCTGTCCTGTATTTACGCTTTGTTTTTGTTTGTTTGTTTGTTTTTTAGATTCCACATATGAGCGATCTCATATGGTATTTTTCTTTCTCTTTCTGGCTTACTTCACTTAGAATGACATTCTCCAGGAGCATCCATGTTGCTGCAAATGGCGTTATGTTGGTTTTTTTTTTTTTTTTTTTTGTCTTCTTTATCTTTCTAGCTAGAGTTCTCTTTTGTTTGCCCTCTGGTTCATTGATTATATTATTCCCTTTATTCATATTTCTTCTCCATGCATCTCATAGATTTAGCTTCTTAATGATATCCTTCAGATCTTCCATATTGCAGCTTATTGTTTGAGAGGGTATATCAAAATCCTCAGTTCTTTTTTTTAATTGAAGTATCGTTGACTTACAATATTGTGTTAGTTTCTGATGCGCAGCAAAGTGATTCAGTTATACACGTAGATACATATTCTTTTTCATATTCTTTTCCATTATGGCTTATTACAGGATATTGAGTATAGTTCCCTGAACTGTAAAGTAAGACCTTGTTTATCTATTTTATATATAGTAGCTTATATCTGCTAATCCCAAACTCCTAAGTTATCCCTACTCCCCTTTCCCTTTTGGTAACCTTAAGTTTGTTTTCTATGTCTGTGAGTCTGTTTTTGTTTTGTAAATAAGTTCATTTGTGTCATATTTTTGATTCCTCGTATAAGTGATATCATGTGGCATTTGTTTTTCTAACTTACTTCACTTAGTACGATAATCTCTAGGTCCATCCATGTTGCTGCAAATGGCATTATTTCATTCTTTTTTATGGTTGAGTAGTATTCCTGTGTGTGTGTGTGTGTGTGTGTGTGTGTGTGTGTGTGTGTGTACACAACTTCTTTATCCATTCATTTGTTGATGGACATTTAGTTTGCTTCCATGTCTTGGCTACTGAAAACAGTACAACAGATTTTCACTCTAAAATCTCCAGTTCTAATAGTTGATTCATTCTTGAGTTGAATGTTTTGTTCATTAGTTTCTAAACTTTTTTGGTTTCTTTCAAATGTACTTAACATTCCATGTCTCTAATTAAAACTTTATTTATAGCCTAGAAAATTTGAGAAACTTTAAAGTATTTCATAATTTCTCATCTTTCTTAACCCCAGGTTTACTAATAATAGTATGTTTTTAGTTTCCAGACATTTGAGGACTTTAAAAAGTTATCCTTTGATTAGTAATTTCTCATGTTATTGTGTTAGTCATAGAACACAGACTGTGTAATGTTGATTCTTTAACATGGAATATTAGGTTTCCTTTGTAACTTAGTAGGTAGTCATGTTTTGTAAATGTTTCACAAGTGCTAGAAAAAGTATATGATCTGTTTGTTAGGGGTAGAATTCTCCATGTCTAATATATTGCACTTGTTAATTGCATTATTCAGATCTAGATCTCCTTATTGTCTGTCTGCTTGATCCATCTGTTTCTAAGAGAGCTATGTAAATATTTCCAGTTCCAATAGTTGATTTGTATTTCTCTCCTGAATGTGTCAGTTGGTGTTTGATAACTGTAAAATGAGGAGAATAATAGTCTTTTCTTATAGGATTATAATGAAGAGTAAGAATTAATCCATGTAAAGCCTACAAGAGTATGCCTGGCAGACAGAAGGTACTCAGTAAAGTTAAGTATTAAAATTTATATAGTTTGAGCCTACATTGCCAAACACACTTATGATGGATATATTTTCTTGTTCTCCTGTTTGTTAGGTAACTCTCTCCTTTGCCCCATAATTTTTTTGGTGGGGGTGGGGTGGGTAATTAAGTTTGTTTATTTAAAAAAAGTTTTTTTAAAGGAGGCACTGGGGATTGAACCCAGGACCTCATGCATGCTAAGTACATGCTCTACCATTGATATATACCCTCCCCGCCCACTGCCCCATAATTTTTTGCCTTAATTTTTATCACATTAAAATCCCAATTTGCTTTTGGTTTATCTTTGCCTGGTAAAGCTTTTTCCCTTGATCACATATTGCGTTCCCAGGGAAGCCAACTCTGAAGTGTAGGTTAGAGTTCAGGCAGTTTATTAGTGCGTGCTCTTGGGATCAGTACTTACAGGAAAGGAAGGAAACAAGACTGGAAGAAGTTGAGCGGTCACAACGCTTCAACTAATTCTGAAGGGAACTCTGGAAAAAGATTAATCTCTCACTCTCTGGAGACCAAGTGTCTTACCCAAGGCATCCGACATACCTGCCACTTCCTGCTCAACCAGTCCATTTTGCATGATGTTATCAACCAGCAGCTCAATGTAGTGGTGTTCTGGGAGCTGTGCAGCTGGTCAGGCCTCCTTAGACTATTTTATGACAGAGGGCAGGAGATGCAACATAGCCTTGGGGCAAGAATGTAAATGTATATCATCGCCTATTCCAGATGAATGTATGTGAACTGTTCTCCTATCTGATAGGGCTGGGAAGGAATGTGTTTGCCAGACCACGGGCTGCATACGGCATACTGCATACGGCAAGACCCTGTTACTCTGCTCTAGCAATGATACCACATACGGCAAAGCAGCTGCTACTAGGGCTAGTAGTTGGTTGGGTTTGCAGTCGTTCACTGTAATCCTCCAGGGTCTGTTTGTCTTTTGCAGGGACCAGACTGGTGAATCAATTGAAGATACAATGGAGACTATGACATTTGCTTCCTTTAGATCTTTGTTGTCCAATATGGTAGCCACTAGCCGTAAGTATTGATTTCAAGAAGTTAGAAAAAGAGAACAAATTAAATCCAAAGAAAGTAGAAGAAAGTAAGTAATAAAGGCAAGAGCTGAAACTAATGAAATATAAAATAAATATACAATGTTGAAGATCAACAAAGCTAAGTTTGTTCTAATAACAGGAATAAAAAAGGAGACTTCCTACGGATTCTACAGTTAGGAAGAGGATATCATGAATAACTTTATTAAAATAAATTTTAAAATTTGGTTGAAATAGAAACATTTTTAGGAAAACAAAACTGTATTTGATAAAATTCAACACCCATTATGATTTTTTAAAAATGTATTAAACTGGGAATAGATAGGAACTTTTAAAAATTTGATAGAGGGTATCTGTCAAAAACCTATAGTAAATATCATACCTAGTGGTAAAATATTGAAAGTTTTCCCCTGTTACAGAAAATGGACTATTGTTAGGGGGAGGGTACAGTGCAAGAGGTAGAGAGCATGCTTAGCATGCATGAGGTTCTGAGTTCAATCCCCGGTACTTCCCCTAAGAATAAATAAATAAACCTAACCCCACCCCGCCACAAGAAAAGAAAATGGACTACTGATACATGCTACAATGCAAATAAACCTTAAAAAGATTATGCTAAGTGAAAGGAAGCCAGGCATACAAGATCACATATTGTTTGATTCCATTTATATAAATTATCCAGAATAGGTAAATCCATAAAAACAGAAAGATCGGTGCTGCCAGGGGCTAGGGATAGTGCGTATGGGGAGTAACTGCTTAATGGACATGGGGTTTTATTTGGGGGTAAGAAAAATGTTTTAGAACTATATAGAGGTGGCAGTTGTATAATACTGTAAATGAACTGAATGACATTGCAATTTTTTTTTTCTTGTAATGTCTTTTTCCAGCTTTGGTATTGGGGTAATGTTGGCCTCATAGAATGAGTCAGGGCATTTCTTCTTCTTTCTCCTTCTCCTTCTTCCTTCTCTTCTTAAGAGTTTGAGAAGAATTAGCGTCAGTTTTTCAAATGTTTGGTAGATTTCACCAAAGAAGCTGTCTGGTCCTGGACTCTTTTGATTAGGGGGTTTTCTACTTGTTATGAGTCTGTTAGACCTCTTATTTCCTCTTGATACAGTTTCGCTAATCCCTGTGTTTCCAGGGATTTGCTCATTTCTTTCTCTTTTATTTTTATTTTTTGTATATATATATATACACATATATTTATTGAAGTATAGTCAGTTTACAATGTTGTGTCAATGTCCGGTGTACAGCACAATACTTGTCATATAGGAACATATGTATATTCATTTTCATGTTCTTTTTCACCATAAGTTACTACAAGATACTGAATATAGTTCCCTTTGCTAGGGATTTGCTTATTTCATCTAGGTAATCTAATTTGTTGGTGTACAATTGTTCACAGTATTGTCTTATAGTAAGGTTGCTAGTAATGTCTCCACTTCTGATTTTAGTTATTTGTTATCTCTTTTTTTCGGACTAGTTAAAGTTTTGTCAGTTTTGTTCTTTTCAAAAAATTAACTTTAGGTTTCATTTATTCTATTATTTTTCTATTCCTTATTTCATTTGTCTCTGTTCTAATCTTTATCATTTCCTTCCTGTGCTAGCATTAGGTTTAGTTTGCTCTTCCTTTGCTATATCTTCCTCTTCTTTCTGATCTCTAAATGGTGAGGGGTTTTAGAGCTCAGTCCTTGTGTTTCAGTGTCTACTCTCACTCCATAAGTTAGGAAGTAGGGGAGATCCAGCAAAGAAGAGAGAGAGCAAATGTGTCCATGAAGAAGAAGAAGAACCAAGAGAGAAGACTGTCTCAGAAGAAAAGCAAAGAAACTTTAAACAAGCAGGGACAAACACTGCCGGGAGGGCAAAAAGGATGAGGATTGAAAATTGACCAGGGATTTGATCATATGTGGAGATTTTTGATGACTTTAACAAGACAAGTTTCTCTCACTTGAGAAACTAAACCTGATTTATAGTGGATTGAAGCTAGACTGGGGGAAGCTATCAAAAACTACTATCTACTTTCAGACCCTACAGATTACCCTTCTACTATCAGAAGAATTCAAGAGCCACCTTGAAGAGAACCCCAATGTAACTAGGGTAATAACTACAGTGGACTGGAGCACATTAAATATAATTAAATCCATGAGTTCATAATGCTCCTTAAAGAAATACGAACTAGTCATCACTGGAAGGTGATAGGAACCAACCCATTATTTTGAAAACTCTACATAAAGTATCAAACACTTATCCTGTCTTTCCTATGTAAACTGTACAGCAGAGTAGCCTACTACAGCTCTGAGGGGAAGTTTCTCACACGAATATACCAGCTAATAAATGAAGAAGTGATAATGTAATTAGAATATCACCATTTTGCAACTCCCAATGAATTTATGGATTTAAGCTTTGAGCAACAATAGCTGCTAACATCACTAAAAAAGATAACGAGATATTATATGCCTCCTAATGGAAGAACTCACCGACATCTATGAAGTCTCACCAGAGTAACCAAATCTGAATCTGATCAGCCTCTCAGTCCAATACCAATTTACATCAAATTCATAGAACAGAGGAAAGATACCACACAGTCAGCAAAATACAGAATGCAGGATATTTTATAGGACAACAATCTAAGTTTCTTTAACAAACAGACTGCAAGAGAAAGATACCCTAGAAGATTAATAGATGATTTCAGTTTCCCCTGAATACTCCCAGGATAAGGAATGTCTTTTTGAGACAATCAATACAGGGCTGGGCCACTCTGAGAGTCAGAAATGTTTTTACTTTCTCTAAAAGTGCACTAAATTCCTTTTTTTTTTAAAATTATCTTTTAATGTATTTTTTTTGTAGGGGAGTAATTAGATTTATTTATTTATTTTTAATGGAGGTACTGGGGATTGAACCCAGTACCTCGTGCATGCTAGGTATGCACTCTACCACTGAGCTATACCCGCCCCAGATTCCTTTTTAAAAAGTCAAAAAATGCTGTTTATATATCCTTAAAATATATTTTGAAGGATACACAAGAAACTGCCTATAGGAATGGATGCAAACATCACTGCATATCCTTCTGTACTTTTTGTTTTGTTCATGTTTTATGTAGTCAAAAAATGAAATAATTGGAAAGGAAGGAAGGAGGGAGGATGGAAGGAAGGTAAGAAGGAAGGAAAATCTTCAGACCAAATATGTTTCTCTGTAATTTCTACCAGGTAGGCCTAGTTCTACCCTCTGGTTAATCCCGCTTCTATGTAACAACCCTTCACATGTTTGAAGATGTCTGTCTTTTCTCCTTTTGTTTTCTTTTCTCCAGCCAAATGTCTCCAGGTCCTCCCATTGTTCTTTAAATGACTCGCTTAACAATCTCTTCTCTATTGCCCCGTCTCTCTTGGCTGTTCGTGGTCCAGTTTGTCAATGTGTGTTGCCCAAGACGGAATATCAGATTGCAAGTGGGGCTATCACTTAGCACATCCTGAACACTATGTCTATTAATGGAAACAAAGACTAAATTAAATGACCCAGCAATTCCATTCCTGGTTATATACCACAGAGAAATGAAAACATATGTCCCCACCAAAACTTGTACATGAGTGTTCATAACAGCATTATTCATAATAGCCAAAAGATGAAGGAAACCAGAATATGTCATCTCAAAATACGTCTCTTTGACATAAAAATTATTTTGAGCTAAAGGCAATTACAAACAGCAAACACAGAAAAAGCTCTCTCTCCCCCCTCTTCCTTTTCTGCCTAAAGGCAGGATATAAAATTTCCTTTACTGGAGACACTCTAGACCCTTATCAGCCCAGAGATGGCACCAGAAAAATCTGCAAACAAATCTCACTCCATTAGTTTCCTCACACATATTTATCTTTCCACAGTTTCCTACCCTTGGAAGCTTAAAGCCCTTTTCTTTTGTCCTATCATTTCTCCACAAATTTATTCTTTCTTCTTGAAGATGCCATATGAGACAGAGTTCCAAGTCACTGCTTCCAGTTACTCTTTGTTGAGGTTTCTCCTGTGTGATGTGCACTGCATATGCTAATAAACTTGTTTGTTTTTGTCTTGTCAATCTATCTTTTTGTTAAAGAGCCCCAGCTGAGAACCTAAGACGGGTAGAGGTAAAGTTTTGCCTCCCCTACAATGGAAACAACCCAAATGTCTATCAACGGGAAAATGGACAAACAAAATGTGGTATATCCATACAACTGAATATCATTTGCCCATAAAAAGAATAGAATATTGATGAATGCTACAACTTGAATGAACCTTGAAAACATTATGCTGTATGAAAGAAGCCAGACAGGAAAGTTCACATATTATATAATTCCATTTTTATGAACATCCTGAGAAACATAATCTTTACAGTCTGAAAGTAGATTAATGGTTGCTTAGGTCTGGGAGGACGATGCGGGGATAGGAGGATGATAGTGAATGGTATGAAGTTTTTTAAAAATTGAAGTATAGTCAGTTATAATGTGTCAATTTCTGGTGTGCAGCACAATGTCCCAGTCATGCATATACATACATATATTCATTTTCAATTCTTTTTCATTAAAGATTATTACAAGACACTGAATCTAGTTCCCTGTGCTATACAGAAGAAATTTGTTTTTTATCTGTTTTGAGGTTTCTTTTTGAGGTGATGGAAACGTTCCAAAATTGACTATAGTGGTGGTTACATGTATCTGTGAATATACTAAAACCCATTGAATTGTACACTTTCAATGGGTTAATTACATACATAAATTATATCTCAATGTGAATTTTTGAAAGAATATATTTTTGTTTTTAAAAAAGTAAATTAACATTTTTGGTCAATTTCATCATAGTGTCACTTCGTATAGGGTTGCTGCTGACTTGTCTTTCCAGAAGCTGTTATTAAACCAGCCTATACTCGATCATCCGTTATGAATTGGGGGTCTGAATGAGCTTTCACTTATCTTGGCTATTTATCATCTTTTTGAGATTCATCCTTTTTCTGGCCATTATATTGCCTTTTGGATTCTGATAATGTTTTCTGCTATGCAAGCTATCTGAAAATCAGATCACTGAAATTCAGTTTTTTATTCATCATTTATACTGTATTATTTCCATGGATTCTAATCTTTGTCTCCACAATCCATTATCTTTACTGCAGTTTGTGATGTTTAAAAAGACAAAACAAAACAGAAATTTCATCAGACCTCTCCCTTACTTAAAATCTTCTAAAGGACTTTCATTGCCCTCAGGATAAAGGCTTAGAAAGCCCTACACTGACCTGGTCCAATCCTCCAGCTTTGTCTCTCACCACTTCTCTATCCCATTTTGTGTATCTGCCACAAACTGACTCTTTTCTCTCAACCTCCTAATATGCTACTTCTTCTGGAACATTTTTCCTTCAACAAATATTTATTGAGCCCTATTTCCCAGGCGCTATTCTTGAGCTCCCTCGGCACTTACAACCTAGGGAGAAAAAGATAATGGACAAGTACACATATCACTACCACGTGAAGAAGAGTAAAGCATAAGCAGGGTCCCATACAAGAGTAAGGAGGGGGGGTCTGTGTGGTGGTGGGTGGGGAGACGGCAGCCGCAAGGCAGCTCGGTTCTTGGATTTCACAAATCCCCACCAAAATAAAACACAGACAGAACAGAGTAACTAGCTGGCAAAACCAAAAATTCATGGGCAACATTACAACAAAACTAGGTGACAAAGTGTCCCCACAAACCCCAAAATACAAGCAGCGGGAATGAACACCGAAAGCCACAAGACCTGCTTGTTGTAATGGGCGTGTATGCAGGAGAGAGCAGAGGAAGCAACCCGGGGGTCTGAGAGGGAGAACAGGACGAGCTCCAAATGGCAAGCCTGGCCGGCCGATCCGACAACGGCAGCTGAAACTGAGGGAAGTTTTGCGCCCCCAGTGGCGGGTGAAGGCAAAGGCCCCCACGTACCGGCATGGCCTGAAGAGTTTGGGTTAGTTACTTCACCCCTTTAAACTCTCCAAGCTGACCATCCAGGGCTCCCTTGCGGGACAGGCCCCAGACTTAAGAAAAACTGCCGAGAGAGGAATCAAAAATTGAGCAGGAATGGGGCAACGGAGACAAAAGAAGAGAAGGTCCGGAGGAAAGTGGGGTCGGGGTACGAAGCAGGAAAATCTCACAGAGCAAGCCACCGTATTTTAAACACTGACCCCAAAGCAACAGAACAGGGAGCTCTGTCGAGATAGGAAACCTACCTGAACAAATCCTTCAGGAAAATTAAATTCAGGTAAAGATAAGCAGCAGAAAGTATCAAGTTAAATCCTATACAAAGTTACTATATAAAAAAAAGAGAATCAGAAATAGAAAATCAGCCCTGTAGGCAAAGAAAGCCTGCCAGAGACATACGCTCACAAAACAGGCGAAACTTGTAACATTTTATTTCAAAATGAGCCAAAAGGCATTAAGAAAGTGATAAGAAACATGAAAGAATAACAAAGGCCAGAAAATTTAAGCTCAAGAAGCTTGAAGTAATAGAACTCAAGGAAAAAACTGAAGTAAAGGAAAAAACATTCTGGCAATGAAGACTGAACCATAAGGAACCCAAGAGCAAATAAACGCCAGTAATGCCTTAAAAGAAATGATGAAAAAGAGGAAGAAATTAAAAGTTGAATGAAGTAAGAGGATTCAAGAAAAAAATGACAAATGTTACAAACAAGGAAGATATAAAATCCTTGACTCGTATTTTCTTTCTTTAGGTAACACTTAGAGTGTCTTCATGGACCCCACTAATAGGTTAATATAAATCTCTGAAAAAGAAAAATAAAGCAAAGGAACAGAAAAACACCAAATACTACTCAAGATAACTTCCCTAAAATTTAAATTTTCAAAACTGTGTATTAAAAGAATATGGAAGTTACTCAAAAATATTGATCTAGAATGACCAACACCAAGACATATTCTAATAAAATTACTAGACTTTAAAGGAAAAAAAAAATTCTTGATCAGACAAAAAGAGTATGACTCATAAGGGTCAGGTTAGAAAATTATCAGACTTTTTGACAGCAGTAATTTATGCACAAAGGAAATGAAGTTGACATATTTTAAATATTCAAGAAAAGAGCATGTGAGCCAAAGCAAACTAATCTTCAACTATAGTGGCCACAGACAAATTGTTATCAATATGCAGGAACTCAGGGAATATTGTTCCCATGAGTCTTTCCTAAGAAATCCACTAGAGAATGCACTTCAGACAACCCAGCTTCCTAGACGGACATCAACATAAGGGCTGTGAATGAGTACTGTAATATTAGTTACTTACAAAACTCGGACTGAATGAAGGTTAAAAGAGAGAGCATAGTATATAATGACCATAGAATCTGACAATGTAGATATTATAACCACACAAAATGGGAGGGAATGACATTTGCAAAAAAATTTTTAATCTGTTTTCAGTAATCATAATTGGTGGAGGCAATATTACTAGTTTATTCTGAGACTGTTGAATGTGTCATGTGGGGTAAAGCAAATGAGTAATTATGAAATATTCTAATTCTCTATTTATGTACCTTTAAGAACCATGATTATTATTATTTATGGTTTATAGAGGTTTATTAAAATTGAAAGTTGATTGATCTTCTATCCCGTAAGTATCCAGCAAGCTGCCTGTCAACTGGTAAGCTGCATGACTGCTGCTGTCATTAATGCTCTTGAAATCTTCAGAGTAAGCGAAGGTCTGCCTTTGCTTAAAATTCCTTGTTCTATGCTTTGTAGCCAACCCAACTCTTCACATCTTTGTGTACAAGGTCACCAAAATCTGCACTCAAGCAAGCCATCCACAGATAAAAACATACAGCCAGTAGCAAAACAAAAAGTTGGTCCAGACACATCAAAGACTGCAGTCCACCCCTTCAACTTCCAGCTAATTCTCCTTCGTGCCTGTTTGTCTGTGGCCAGAGTGTGAAGCTTCCTCTTTAGAACCTGGGAAGAAACAGCCTCATGTAAACTTGGGTGCAATCTCTACGAAGAACCACAATTTTTGATGCAAGAAAGAAAATACAGATTTTTTTTGTAGTTTGATAGTTCCAAATTTGAATTAGAAATATCAGTATGAACACTCTATTACATAGCTTTGTCCAATGAAAAGACCTCGAGTGACCAACGCAATAGTCACGAGCGTTCCTAGTTCATGGTGCTCTCTAATTTCCATTTCTCATTAAAGAAACCAAAATTCTTGGAGAAATAGGTGGAGACTGCCGGATGCTGGGGAAATGGTGGGATCCATGGATTGGAGGTAAATGTGAAGAAAACAAACTATTGAGATCGGCATGGTTGAGCCAGTGACCTGGAAGGTGAGGTGGTTATTGGAGAGCTGGGTTTGAGGTTTCTAAGATGGTAGTTTTTTGGTCGTGCAGAGGTCTAAAATTAAAATTACTAAATATTAAAAAAAGGAGAGAGAGAGGAAAGAATCTTCCAGGGGTGCTCATCACAGAGTGGGGGTTCAGGAGAGCACAGAGGCTGGGACTGAGGCAGGTCAGGGAGGCAGACAGTAGTGTTGGACTGAAGGAAGGAAGTGGGGGGAGGAAACAAGCTCTGATGGAATTGTCCGATGGTCTCTTTGTGGAAGGAAACATTTCTTCTTAAACTGCTTTATTGTGGCATAACTGACATATAATGAACCACGTATGTTTAAAGTGGTCAGTTTAAGAAGAGCAAAGCCTTTAGGTAGAATGACAGACCCATGCCCTGAGCAGAGGGGAGCTTCCAGAGTCCTTCTCACTGCAGTCAGTCCTCCGGACATTTAGTTCATGCCAGGGTCATTTCCTTGTTCTAATTGTGCTTTAATTGCTTTCAAAGTATATTTGCATATGGCCTGCAAATAATGCAGTTTTAGCTCTTTCTGCTAAGTATTACACTTTTTTCTTTCTCTATTTTTTGAACTTTGGTCAGAATCTCTAGTACACTCATTCAAAAAATATTTATTGACAGCCAACTACGTGCTAAGCAAACATTTTTGAGGTCTCTGCCCTCAAAAAGCTTACAATCTATTTGCAAAAAGAGGCTGTATATTAAACAGCAGTCGTGCCAGTGACCATTTGTATTATGTTAACCATAGTTAACATATAATATACAGCTGTTAACCTTTACCAGGTGAAGCAACTTTCCTTCTATCTTTGATTATTGAAAGTTATTTTTTAGGTTTATTATAAACAGCACTGAACTCTACCAAAAGCTCTTTTTGTCTCTCTTTGGATAATTCTATGATTTTTCTCACTGAGTCTATTAATGTGGTAAATTACATTTTTAGATTTCTTGTTATTGAATTATTCTTGCATTACCACGATAAACTCTGCTTGATAATGATTTATTTTTAAAGAGACATTTGATTTAGTTTAATTCAGTTCATTGCTATTTTTAAACAGCTTTATTGAGGTACAACTGACATTGACAGTGAGCTCCAAATGTCTAAGCTGATAAGCTTTGACGTATGTGTGTGAAGCCATCATCACAGTCAGGATAATGAACGTATCTATGACTCTCGAAGTTTCCTCGGGAGCACTCATTTCTAACGCATCACTTGGGTTATAGCTGCTTTGGGGGCACCTGCCCACTATGGTGGGACCTGGTGGTGCGGGGGGCCCAATGGTGGCAGTGGTGCTGCCTCAGTGGTGGCTGGGTGGCTGCGAGCTGTTCCCTCAGACTGCACTCATGGCTCATTCCTTCTCATCCTTGGCCCTCAGCAGAGACCACATAGCTCAGAAGCCCTCTGACACCTCCAGACGAGAGTGGTTGCTCCTGTTCTGATCTCCCACTGCACTGACCCTATCGTTGGTCTCCTTTTATGTTACTGGCAGTTTAATTGTCTCCCTATCCAGATAGACTGTAAGCTCTTTGAGGGCAGAGACCAACTCTGTGTTTGTTTAGCACTATATTTCCCAGCATCTTGAGCATAGTATGCCTTCAGTAAATATTTTTGGATGAATTAATGAATGAATGAATCAACCAATCAGCATTTTAAGTGTTGAAGACGCAAAGGTGAATGAACATTGGATCCAGCCCTAAAAGGCACACAGCCTAATGGAGGAGCAGAAAGGTTAACAGATGCATTCGTTTCTATGAAGAGCAGTAAGTGCTGTGACAGAATCCAGTACGGTGCAGGCACAAAAGGACTGGTTATCTGTTCTGGCAGGGGACATGGTCTGAGAAGGCTACAGGGTGGGTGCAGAGCCTGAGTCAGGGTGATTAAACTAGGACTGAGGGTTATGGCTGCTACAAGCTGATTAATGGCCCCCAAAGATGTCATATCCTCCCCTATGAAACCTGTGACTATATTACCTTACATGGTAAAAGGGACTTTGAGGACATGATTAAGTTAAGAATCTTGAGATGGGAAAATTTTCCTGCATTGTCTGGGTCGGCCCAGTGAGATCACAGGGTCCTTACAAGAGGGAGCCGTGACTGTCAGGGAAATGTGCAGCTGCTGTGCTGCTGACGTTGACGATGGAGGAGGAGGCCACAGCCAAGGAACGCAGGCAGCCTCTCGCAGTGGGAAAAGGGAAGGAAGGGGATTCTCCGAAGAGCCTCCAGAAGGAACTCAGCTCTGCTTCTATCTTGATCTTAGCTCCACATGACCCATTGCAGGCTTCTGACATCTGAAACTGTAAGATAATAAATAAATCTGTGTTGTTTTAAGCCACTGAGTTTGTGGTAATTTTGTTACAGCAACCATGGGAACTTGTATTAGTACAACGGCCCACGACCTGAAACCTTCCTTCGTGACCTCAGACATCAGTCATTCATTCAGTGCCATGCACTGTTCTAAACACCAAGGAAACAGCAGTAAAATGAGACAAGGTCTCTGCCCTCAAGGAGCTTACATTCTAGGGAGGGTAGACAATTAACAGACAACTCAAGAAATAACTGCAGTAGTAAGGGGCATGACGAAAACGAAACCAGGTACCAGGGAAAGGACCACTGGTGTGCCAGGGGAAGGGCTACTTTAGACACAATGGTCAGAGGGGAATTCTCTCAGGTGACATTTGCACCAAGACTTGCATGACGAGAAGGACCAGTTGTATGTTGATCTGGGGAAGAGCATTCCTGGCAGAGCAACCAGGAAGGGCACGGGCCCTGAGGGAGCAATGAGCTCGGAGTGTCTGAGGAAGAGAGGAGGTCCATGCGCTGGAGCAGAAAGGGTCACGGGAGGTCAGAGAGGAATGGTGGAGCCGTATCATGCGGAGGCTCGTATCCACAGCAAGGAGCTGGGATTTTATTTTACTTGCAGAAGGAGGCTCTTACAAGGATTTGAGTGGGGGAGGGACAGAATAGGGTTTATTTTTTTAAATAATCAAATCTTGTTGCTGTGTAGTGAATGAACTGTGGGGGCTGAGACTAGCAGCAAAAAGACCAGTTCTGAGGTCATTGCTGGAATCTACCTGAGAAGTGGTGATGGCTTGGGGCCAGTGTCCACAGCCTGGAGGCAAACACTGCTATCAGTTTGTTGGGAATCCTTCTAGAACTGTTCTATGCACAAACATAGCAAATGCATTTTTACTTTTATTTTTCAAATCATAACCAGTTTTATTGCAAAAGGAAGGACCCTGTACACCATTATCAATTCTAGTACCTTAATAGCCGCCCAGCAAGTCATTAGCACACAGAAACACGCATCATGAGAAGCAAGAACTACCACTCAGCCCCTCTGCATATTAGCAGCTTGTCACTCCTGAGCAATAGTGCTCACATCGCTGAGGTCTGCGAACACTTCTCACATTCAACCTGAGTGAAAGATGGAATGCCTCAAGTACAGATGCAACATATTAGAAATAATTTCTGACAAAAAATGTCACAAATTAAACCAAAGTATTTTAAAACAAAGAATTTGCTACACCGTAAAAACTGCCTTCCCATCATCCAGCGAGCCAACTGCATGCCTTTGGGCTTGATGGTGACTCTCAGCGTGGATGGCACACGGATCGGTATCTTCAAACAAACCCACCAGGTAGGCTTCACGAGCCTCCTGGAGCGCACGAGTGGCGGCACTCTGGAACCTCAGGTCAGTTTTGAAATTCTGGGCTCTCTCCCTCAAATCTGCCTCTGGGAAGGCAGCTTCCCCATCAGGGGCTGGGTGGATTTCCGGTAGACAGACTTCTCCAAGCGCAACGGCCCCAGGCCTGAAGCAGTGAGGGTTTTTTCACCCTGCGGGTAGAGGGCGCGCCTTTCCTGGCAGCGTGAGCGGCCGGGCGTTTGCGGGGCGCGTTCCTACCCGCGGGGCTCACGCGCGGTGGGCTTGGGTCGGGCCATTGTCTCTCACCCGGAGCCCACGTCTCAGGCGGCTTCCTGTCCGCCACGCCGCCCAGTGAGGAACCCGTTCTCCGAGCTGGAAAGGAGCCCCTCCAACGACCGCCCAACCCACTCTGCGTTCGCAAATGCATTCTTGATTGTTTTTTTAAATGAAAATTTAGAAAGGTTAGTAAGTATGTATCACGCTTATAGAGTCATAGAGGGTGTGTTGTGTTTATGCAGAAATTACCTTTCCTAGGTAAAGTTGTCCCTAGAGTAGAGAGGGGCAATTTACTACTTCAGCTCTAAACGGTGCTAATTGGACAACCCTCAGTTTTATACTTTGGTCTCCTGAGTTGATTTACCTGGTTGGAGGGACTGTCCCACGGAAGTAACCGATCTTAATTCTTTTGCTAGGGATAGGTGCCGTCAGAAATACGTACACAGGGGAAAATATTTGCAAACGATGTGACTGACAAGGGCTTAATTTCCAGAATATACAAACAGCTCATAGAACTCAATAACAAAAGAACAAACAACGCAATCAAAAAATGGGCAGAAAACTTCAATAGACATTTCTTCAAAGGGGACAGACAGACGGCCAACAGACACATGAAAAGATGCTCAACATTACTAATTATTAGAGAAATGCAAATGCAAACTGCAATGAGGTATCACCTCACACCAGTCAGAATGGCCATCATCAAAAAGCCTACAAATAATAAATTCTGGAGAGCATGTGGAGAAAAGGGAATCCTTCTACACTGTTGCTAGGAACATAATTTGGTGCAGCCACTATGGAAAACAGTATGGAAGTTCCTTAAAAAACTAAAAATTGAGTTACCATGTGATCCAGCAATCCCACTCCTGGGCATATATTGGGAAAAGATGAAAACTCTAATTTAAAAAGATACATGTACCCTAATATTCACAGCAGCACTATTTACAATAGCCAAGACATGGAAGCAACCTAAATGTCCATCAACAGATGAATGGATAAAGAAGATACGGTGTGTGTGCGTATATATATATATGTATATGTATATATATGTGTGTGTATGCATATATATGCAATGAGATATTACTCAGCCATAAAAAAGAAGGAAATAATGGCATTTGCAGCAAACTGGATGGACCTAGAGATTATCATATATTAAGTGAAGTAAGTCAGACAAAGGCAAATATTATATATCGCTTACATGTGAAATCTGAAAAATAGTACAAATGAACTTATTTACAAAGCAGAAATAGACTCATAAACATAGAAAACAAACTTACAGTTACCAAAGGGGAGTGATAAGTTGGGAGTATGGGATTAACAGATGCATACTGCCATATACAAAATAGATCAACCACAAGGGTTTACTCTATAGTTCAGGGAACTATATTCAATATCTTATAAGAAACTATAGGGGGGCAGGGTATAGCTCAAGTAGTAGAGCGCGTGTTTAGCGTACACAAGGTCCTGGGTTCAACTCAATCCCCAGTACCTCCTCTAAAAATAAATAAGTAAAACCTAATTACTGCCTCTGCAAAAAAAAAAAAAAAAAAAAAAAAAAAAGTTGGGAAAAAAAAGAAACTATAATGAAAAAAATATATATATTTATATGTATAACTGAATCACTTTGCTATACACCTGAAACTAACACAATATTGTAAATCAACTATACTTCAATTGAAAAAAAAAAGAAATAGGAACATACATAGGCACCTTTGCTTTAGGAGACAACTGGGCAAATGATAAAGAAGACAACATTTGGAATTGAATAGGTCCAGATCTGGGCTTTGCAATTTATTGTGTTTAAAGTTTAGAAATGGAGAGCAAGAGTAACTGGAAAACCGTGAACTTCATACCACAGGCAAGGTGCATTTGGACTATGCTAGAATTGGGAGGTAAAAGCACTAGGGACTGGTGGCACCTCAGCTGCATGCCATGCCAAAGGAACAGAGAGGCAGGGAAGGAAAGTCCTCAAAGGATATGGGCAGCAGAATTCTAAGCCCCTGTCCCCAGTGACCATTCTAGATGGATAACATAAGGGTCCTCAACGTTTCTATGCTGAGCTTTCAATACCGGCAATTTTGCACATTATATATTTGCACTCTCAATCTCCTTCTTAACATCAGCAGAGGAATTATTCCCATGATGCAGTTATATGATGATGCTTCCTAACAGCCAACAGTTCGGTTTCTGCATTTGTCACCTTTTTGCTTTTGGAGCTATTTTGCAATTGTAGCATTTGTGTGGGAGATTTGTTTGTTTTGTTTGTTTTGCAGTATTTTTCAAACTGTGCTTCTGGGACCCCTGGAGGTGTTTCAGGGGCTCTTTGGGGTAGGAAGGGATGAGGAGAAGGATGTGAGCACTCCACAGACACAGAGATACGCTGCATCAGCAAAAGCAGCACTTCAACCTCGTACATACTGAGTTTCTGAGAGACACTCACTTGAAGAAAGGGTTCTGCCACCTAAAAAAATGGAAAACCATAGTTTCATTGTATTTTGTAATTTCATAGGTCTTATGAAACAGAAAAACAGAAGCCCTGATGTAGTGTGAAATTCAACTATAGTGAGAGAGCAGTGAGTCTTTAGTGTTAGTGCAAACTGAGCCAGTAAATTGTGTTTATGGTAAAGGGGAAGTTCAACATTAGTGGGAATCTTTGAAATGCTAGGAATACGTCATCAAAGATTGGATCCAAAAGCAGAGACGTCTTAGGATTGAGATGTAAATGAGGTAACAATTATAGAGTGCCTAGCAGAGAGTAATAACTGCTAACGTTTATTGGGCACTTACTTTGCGCCAGATGCTACAGTCAGTGTCTTGTACATATTACCTCATTTAATCTTCACAACATCATGAGGAATTTACTATTATGACTCACATTTTACAGATTAAGACACCCAGCTGCAAAATATATACGTGTGTGTATGTGTGTGTATGTATGTGTATATATATATTTATTTATATTTATAATTACATATTACAGAAAGTAAATCTTAGTTAGGATTTGCACCCAGGTCGTCTTGACTCCAGAGTCCACATGAAACTTCAGTGATTCAGCCGATTTCCTGACCCAGAGTGTGTGGCTAGCTTGACTCTGAGTGAGCTGTCAAAATTGAGTTTTTCTAAAAAATACTGCTGAAAGAAATTAAAGAAGACCTAAATAAGTGGAGAGATACACCCTGTTCATGGATGGAAAGATGCATATTGTTAAGATGTCAAATTTTCTCCAAGTTGATTGATATATTCATGTAATCCCAGTTACAAACTCAGCAGAGTTTTTTGTTTTTGTTTTTGGCAGAAAGTGATAGCACAACAAAGTTGACAGCTTACCCTGGTTGACATCAACACTCACTAAAAAGCTACACTGATCAAGATAATGTGATATTAGCATAAAAATAGACAAATAGATCAACGGAACAGAACAGAGTCCAGAAATAGTGCCACAAATATACAGTCAAGTGATTTTTGACAAAAGTGCAAAGGCAATTCAATACAGAAAGGATAGTCTTTTCAACAAATGGCGCTGGAACAACTGGATATCAATACACAAAAAAATTCAATCTATACCTCATACTGGATACAAAAATTAGTTAAAATGCATCCCAGACCTAATGAAATCTATATGTAAAAACCTAAAACTATAAAAGTTCCAGGAGAAAAACTTTGTGACCTTGAGTAAGGAAAATATCTCAGAGTCAATACCAAATGTACCATACCATCCACAAAAGACAATTAACTAGATTTCAACAAAATTAATGACCTCTGATTTCAGAGACAACGTTAAGAGAATGAAAGGGTAAGTCACAAACTGGAAGAAAAAATATGCAAATCACATACCTGATAAATGATCTGCATTCAGAATAAAGGACTCAAAAAACTCAATAAAAAACTAGCAACTTGTGGTGATCATTTGTAATGTACAGAAATACCGAATCACTGTGTTGTACACAAGGAACTAACATAGTGTTGTAAGTCAATTATACTTCAAAAACAAACTCAGAAAAAGATCAGATTTGTGGTTACCAGAGGCAAGGATAGGGGGATTGGAGGAAAGCAGTCAAAAGGTACAAACTTCCAGTTATAAGATAAGTAAGTACTGGAGATACAATGTACACTGTGTACCCCATATTTTCAACTGAGTGAACCAACAAATTACCTTTATTTAAAAAGAAAGTTGTTAATAGTAAATTCTATGTTCTCATCACAAAGGAAAAATATGTTTTTTCTTTTTATGTTGTATCTCTAGAGATGATGCATGGTCACTAGACTTATCGCGGTAGTCAGTTCATGATGTAAGTCAGTCAAATCATTATGCTGTACACCTTGAACTTACACAGTGCTGTACGTCAATTATACCTCAATAAAACTGGAAGGAAAAAAACCCAAGCAACCTAATTTTAAAAACAGGGCAAAAGATTCAAACAGACATTTCACTAAAGAAGATATATATTTGGCAAAGAAGCACATGAAAAGATGCTCAACATCATTGGTTATTATGGAAAAACAAATTAAAACCACAATGAGACAGCACTAAATAACTATTAGAATGGCTAAAATTAAAAAGACAGCCAAATATTGGAGAGGATGTGAAGAAACTGGAACTCTCATACACTGCTGGTAGGAATGTAAAATAGTACAATCACTTTTTGAAAACAATTTGGCGGTTTCTTAAAAAGTTAAGTTTGCGCCTACAGTGTGACCAGCCAGTGATTCCATTCCTAGGTATTTACTTGAGAAATGAAAGCGTATGTCCACACAGACTCTGTAGATAAATGTTTATAATGGCTTTATTTATAATAGCCAAGAATTAGAAACACACGCAAACGCTCATCAGCAGGTGAATGGATAAACAAACTGTGGTCCATCCATATGATGAAATCCTACTCAACAATGAAAAGGAACCAACTACTGATACATGCAACGGTGATGAATCTCAAAGTATTTAAGCCAAAGTAAAAAGCCAAGACAAAGAAGTATGTACTATAGGATTTCATTTATGTAAAATTCTTAAAAATGCAAACAAATAGATAATGACAAAAAGCAGATCAGTGGTTGCCTGGGTATGGAGCCAAGAGTGACGACAGTGAGATTACAGAGGAGCAAGAAACAACTCTTAGGGTGACATATATGTTCATTATCTTGAGTATGGTGATGGTTTCATAGGTATATACAAATATCCAAAATTTTGAGGGGAGGGCATAGCTCAGTGGTAGAGTGTGTGCTTAGCATGCACGGTTGAAAAATAAATAATAAATAAATAAATAAACCTAATTACTCCTCCCTGAAAAAAACAGCAACAAAAATTTTCAAATTGAACGCTTCATAAATCTACAATTTATTGTATATCAATTACTTTCAATAAAATTATTTTAAAAATTGAGTTTTTAAGCATGCAAAGTTATTAACTATCAGGTTCTATGCAAAGTCCATTGCATATATGATTTCATTTAATTCTCAAAACAGTCCTGTGAATAGCTATTACCATTTTTAAACAAAGTTATGGAGGTTCAGAGAGAGTAGGTACCTTGCCCAAAGTCAAAAGGCTACTGCATAGCATAAGAAGGGTTCAAACTCAGGTCTGACTCCAAAGCTGAGCACCTAACTGCTACACTGTACTGCCCCCTTTGGTCATCTCCAGGCACTAAAATTGGTGAAGCCTGTCTTGCTGCCCCTGGCATGCTCTTGAACCTAATCATCCAGGTGGCCTGGCTCTGTAATGCTTTATACTGGAGAAAAGGGTATGTTCTCAGAACTTCTCTTTGATGGATGGGGAGATGGGAGGGAGGCCCTGTATTGCCCCTCCCCACCCCAATTTCTCTCCTCTCCTAGAGCTCCCCACTCCCATCCCAGTGCTTCTGGGCTACCCTCACCTTGCTGCCTTCCTAGGCACCCACCATGTCAGCAGTGCTGAGGGCAACGCTGACCTGAGACAAGAGAGCGGAGAGAAAACGTCAGGAAAACAGCCCTGAGGAGGAGCTGTGAGGTCCGGGTCCCTGCAGACAGGTGAGCTGGGACTCCGGGCCCACTGCACACACCTGAGTTGTGAGGTGTCATGTTGGCCAGGACTCACTGCACTGCAGCCCTTATCCCTGTTTACATGCAGTGCAGTCACCACAAGAAGCCCAGGGCACCTTTCATCTGTCTTCCAGACTCTAACGCCCATGCGGTCCTTTCTGATCCCGTTTCTCCCCCATCTCCTGAAACCTTTGCATGACCTTCTAGAGCTCAGGGCTCATCATCAGTAAAATCGCCCAACTTCAACATTCCTGTCACCATCTGCTGTAAAGGAAACCTGGCTCTCTCAAAAGGACCCTTGACCAGCAACGGAAAGAAACCCCTCCATATATTCTATTTTAAACATCCCACTCTCTGACTTCATTTTTTTTTTTTTTGACCTCATGTATTTTACCAGCTCTACTGTCCTAAACCCAAACAGAACTTGAACCCGTTGATTATATCCCCTTTTCACTGGACCTCACCCTCCCCATGTCTTATCTTTCCTCTGTGTCCATCTGAACTTCCATGATGTCCTTAAAATCACTCCCTGGTTCCTTTGGCCCTTCTCACTTTAGCATACTCATGTGGCTAGCCCACAGCTCTGGTTAAATCCAAGTCTCCATCCACTTTGGGTCTGTACCCAAAGAACTGAGTAAGTGGGAAAAAATACTTAGTCATGCCAACTGATCTCACTTTAAATCCCTGCCCTTTAACCTCCAGTGCTGCTGGGCATTCACACTACATTGGATCACAGTCCTTGACACACTCCCTTTCCACTCTCCCAGATGCCTATTCCATTCTTTTTTCTCTGTCTTCAAACCTTCAGCTCCTCCCTGAACTCTCATTCTCTGCGGATGACCTTGAATCCTACTTTCCTGAGAAACAGAAGTAGCAAAGAACGTACTTGCTTTTGGACTATATATTCCGTCTTCTCTCCTGTTACTGTAGATAAACCATCCATCCTCCTAGCCAAGGCCAACCTCTCTGCTTGTGCACTGGACTCCATCCCTTCTTGTCTGTTCAAGGACATGGTTCACCTCGTCTCCTGCATCATCTACTTTTCTCTGTTTCTCTCAATTTTCCCAGCCTCAAGGAAATATTCTAGTATTTCTATCATTTGATAAAATTCCTCTCTTGACCCTACTGCTTCCTCCAGCCACTGCCCTATTTGTCTTTCCTTTTTCAGCAAAACTCTTTGAAAAAGTTGTCTCCAATGTTCTTTCCATTATTTTTTTTTTTACAATTAGTACCATATTTAATAAAAAATGTGTTAGAGACATTGTGTCCCATTCTCTCTTGAAGCCGCTCTGACCATGCTTTTGCCCCACCACTCCACTGAAACTTCCCATCGAGGTCACTGGTAACTCCATGTTGCTAAGGCCAGTTTTCATTTTCTCAGTCCTTATCTTATGTGACCTATTAACAGCAGTTGGCACAGTTGATCACTTGCTCTTCCTTGCAACATTTTCTTCCCTTGCAGAAGGTATGTAGTGTGCTACCATCTGTGCTGAGTATAATGTATTCGCTTATAGTAAATATATTTATTCAGAAACTAGTTATAAGTGTTTGCCTCCTGGGTAGCTGGGAGAAGATTAAGTTATTTTCACTATATTTGCTTTTGCACTTTTTGAATTTTTATCTTTTGCCTTATAACTAATTGGAGGGGGGACTCCAGCTACTTCCCCTATACCTTCTGAACTTGCCCTCTTGCTCAAGATTCTCAGTCCCTCAGCCACCCTCATTTTTTCCAATCAGTTCCTTTTTGGCCTCCCTTTTCTCCCAGTAGATCTTGGACTCCTTCATTCAACAGTCATGACTGAAAAAGCACCATGATTTGCATGTTTGTATTCTCAAACTAGAGCAAACCAATCATGCATCTTCTTTCTCTAGTCCAGTTCCCTGGTATTTTTCCAAGCATGGCCTGCAGACCAATTATGTCAGAATTGCTTGGGATGCTATTAAAGTGCAGATTCCCAGACCCAATCTCAAGCACTGAATCATGCTTTTTAGAAGTGTGGCTTTAGGACTGTGCATTGTATTCAAATGGTAGAAGTGATTTTTATTCACACAAAGAAAATTATTTCATTAACCCCTAACTTTTCCATAGGCCAAGCATTCTTACTCATCTGCAAATGCTGAGTACCTGCTGTACATCAGACAATATAACAGACCATCTAGACACTCTCCCTGACCTTGTGAGACATTTCCCAGGGATATTTTCGGTTTTACATTGGATGGTACTGTTTTTGGTGATAAAAGTCATTTTGGTGATAAAAAATAGTGATAAACTTTTTTTGTTTTGTTTTAGTTGTTTTTTTTGTGGGGGTTGGGGAAGGAATCATGTTCATTCATTCATTTAAATGGCAGTACTGGGGATTGAGGCCAGGATGTGGTCTACCACTGAGCTATACCCTCCCTCTTGATGAACCTTTTTTAAATTTAAAAACTATATAGTTTAAAAATTGCCTTCTAAATAGAAGTTATTAGTTTCCCATTGGGAATACGGATATAACTTTTAAAAAAGAATAAATACATGTAAAAAATGAGTCAATTTAAAGAAAATGATAGTGTAGATATGACAGAAATACCAGAAGAGGTACAAAAGTGCCTGAAGCTTAGGAAATAGTCATCTCGGACCTCAGAGGTAGCTGTGGCACAAGAAAGAGTTAGAAAAAAGAATAGCTGGGGGTTAGAGGAGAGGGAATTGGATGAAGGTGGGCAAAGGGTACAAAGTTCCAGTTACAAGATAAATAAGTACTAGGGATGTAATGTACAACATCATGAATAAAATTAACACTGCTGTATGTTATATATGAACGTTAAAAGAGTAAATCCTAAGACTTCCCATCACAAGGAAAAAATATTTTTTCCATTTCTTTAATTTTGTATCTTCATGTGATGATGTTTGCTGAAGTTATTGTGAGAGTCATTTCATGACGTAAGCCAAATCGTTATGCTGTATACCTTAAACAGTGCTTTGTTAATTATATCTCAACAAAACTGGAAGAAGAAATAGAATAGTTAATATTTTTCATGAACTAACTAGATCTAAGTCACATATCATGTCACTGCTCTACTCAAAACTCTCCAATGGATTACCAGCACACTTTTACTTTTTAACAGCTTTATTGAGCTACAATTCAACATACTACACACTTCACCCACTTAAAAGTGTACAAGTCAATGGTTTTTAGTACGTTCACACAGCTGTACAACTATTACCACAATTTTAGAGTATTTTCATTACCTCTAAAAGAAACCCGTACCATTTAACAGTGAGTCCACTTTCCCGTCTTCCCTATCCCTAATCTATTTTGTCTCTATAGATTTGCCTATTCTGGACACTTCATATAAATGGAATCATACAGTATGTGGTCTTTTGTGACTGGCTTCTTTCACTTAGCATGTTTTCAAGGTTCATGAATGTTGTCGCATGTAGCAAAACTCCACTCCTCTTTATGGCTGAATATCCACTGTATGGATCTACCACATTTTATTTATCCGTCACCAGCCGATGGATTTTTGGGCTGCTTCTATTTTTGGTTACTATGGATAATGCTGCTATGAACATTCATGTACAAGTTTTTGTGTGGATGTATGTGTTTTCAATTCTCTTGGGCATATACCTAGGAGTGGAATGGCTGGGTCATATGGTAACTCTGTTTAACTTTTTGAAAAACTGCCAGGTTGTTTTACAAAGTGGCTAAACCACTTTGCATTCCCACCAGCAGCGTGGAGATTCCAACTTCCCATCCTCACCTGCACTGGTTATTATCTGTCTTATTATAGCCATCCTAGTGGGTGCGAAGTGGTATCTCATTGTTTACTATCAGACTGTGAGTGAAGTCGAGTCTTTGCCAGGGACTACAAGGCCCCATGTGATCTGGACCTGTCTTCTGTAACTTTGTGTACCACAGATACATAATCCCTTGTCTGCAACTGAAAAACCAGAACAGCTATGAAAATCAAGATTTTTAAAAACTCACATGGCAGCAAAACCTGGCAGGAAACTCTTGTTAGGTAATTTATAGTCTTTTTTCTACTTAACATGACTATCCTTATATTTTGCTGTAGAAATAGTTTGATCCTGAGTGCTATTCCAGGTCACTCTGGGAATGTTATATATTAATAGTATATGCTCTGTACTACTGTCCTAAAACCAAAAAGCAACCCCAATACAAGTTAAGTTTTCAAGGACTTCAAATAAAGGACTGTAGACCTGAACCACTTTCCCCCAGCTCACTTGAATTTAGCCACTGTCTTGCCCTTTGTGACATGCCAGGCATACTCTTGCCTCAGGGCATTTGCACTGGCTATTCCCTCTGCTGTAAACCTCTTTCCCCATTTATCCAAATGCCTTGCTCCTTCACTTTAATTTTCTAATCAAAGGTTATCTGTCACTCTTATAAGACCACCTTATGTAAAACTTACTTAAAACTGCAGCCCTCCCTCATGCCAGACCACCCTCTCACACTGCTCCCCCACTAAAATGTAAAGCCGTATCAGACCAGGGTCTTGGTCACTGCCTGTCTTTAGCACTTAGAAATGTCTGACACATAGTAGGTACTCAGTATTTTTTAAATAAATGATTGCTTTGTATCACTTAATCTTGTAAAAATACTGTAAGAGTGACTGTCCTAAAGATTAGAAAATTGAAGACAGAGGGGTTAGGTAACTCACCCAAGGTTACACAGCTCAAAGTAAGAGGTGAGATTTACATCCAGGAGTTAGCTTTCTTAGGTTTTCTTAACTGAGTGCCAATCACATAGGCAATTGATATTTATTTAACAAATAAATGAATGAATGTAGATTCCAGCCCATTCTTTCATCTACTGCTCAGTCTCTTTTGACAAGCTTATTAGCTTGTTAGTGCGAACCCCTCTATACCCAATATTGAAAGAATAGGCTAAATGTGTAAACTAGAAAAGCACATTAACCTAAATTGTGTGATAGGCAGTGAATACTTTTTTCCTCATACATGCCTAGTCATGAAGAGGAAGACAAAGAAAAATGAAAACCCAGGATTTGAGGTTGAAGGAGAGGGTGGTCCAGGACCTCAATGAATCCTGTCTACCACAAGGAATTGACTTGAAATCCAATTAACTTCACAGGTAGCCACTGAAAAAATGACTGGAAGAGGCCAGAGGCTTCAATCCGGCTTCACATTGAGTTTAAAGAACACATCACAAATGTTATGGAGGTGCCGAGACTGCAATTAACTCCCCTAGTAGTTCATTAAAACAAGCTGGGTGATTGGGGTGGGAGGCAGGGGCTCAAAGGTCTATACCAAGTTTTCTGTGACCAACTACTAGAACTTCAGTCCTCAACAGGTTAAGCAGAGCACACTGATTTTGCTGTCCAAACACCTGGAGACCCTCAAGCTGACCTGTGGGCCACATCTGACAAGATGTGGCTTTCATTTCTGGGATAGGTGAATGCCTATATAGCAGGTAACTTTCCCATAGGTGGAAACTAGATATCCCAGTTGCCCATTAGACATGATTTATTTGCAACTGGTGGTCGATTGGGAAGTGGGATGGGGCTATTTGAGCATGGAGCACAGGGAGAGCCCTTTTGTGAAAGTTATTTCTGGCACTCCAAAATCAGTTTGGAATTAGAGTAGGTAAAATTAATCCAATTTTCAGCAGTGTTAGGTTCTTTAATGTAAGGTTCCTGGAGAAGGGATCATACATTGCATTTAAATTGCATTAGATCAATTTTTAAGCTCATGGGAGAGCCAGCTAAGACCTACCCTGAGAAAAGGATAGTTTATGACTAAGTATCGAGAAATCTCACAGCAGTCACATGGCTCTTTATACTTGCATCTGGTCTCACTGAGCAAGGTGGGATCTGGGACCACCAGGGTTAGCATTTATTTTCACCTTGAATCTGGTTTTCCTATTCAGTGTTTTATCCCTGGTGTAAAGGGGTCATTACAACTTAAGAGTAAAGGAGCAGATACTGTGGATCTCCCCAGTGGATGGAGACGCTCTTGCCGACATTGTGTTGGCAAATTCAGGATTTGCCACAGCTGTTCCAGCACGTGCACTGGTAATGCTGACCATGAGCAAGTCAGCATGAACAGTTTCCATCTGGGTTTTTTTCAGTTAAGGGTCTAACAGGACCACCTCTACACTCTGAAATACCCTACCCTTTCCTTGTCTTTTAAAAAATTAGGTGTTACTAGATTTTAATTACTTCCCTATCTTGTTTTTTTCCGTCTTTTGAATACACTTCTAAAAATGTGCTTCCCAGCACCATGTGTATTTTAATTAAACCCTCCCAAGTTATTAGTTCAGCTTAAGGGGAAAAAAATAACTTAACCAGTGAAGCCAGCCCATATTAATCCACTCCCAAATTAATTTTTCAAATAAACATATAGTTGACCCTTGTCACAATGCACGGGTTAGACACCGCCCAGTCAAAAATCCTTATATATAACTTCAGATTTGATTCTCTGTATCTGGGCTTTCACATCTTAGGAGTCAACCAACTGTGGATCATGCAGTGTGTGCATCTGGGTGGGGGCAGGGGAGACCCCTCACAGTTGAACCCATGTTGTCCAAAGGTCAGTTGTATACCCTCAGCTGAAACTTTCTGATTTCTGAAATCTGGGACAAGTGAACCATTGTCACACAGAGAAAATAGGTACGGTCTTTCCCCATATTTCATCTGGCAACTTCCCTCTTGTGGGACTCTCACAAGTTTCTAGGAATGCCTCTGGTGTCCTGGACATTTTCACTCCAAGAGAAACGCACCACAGAAAGATGCAGGTTGGGTGAGAACTGGCTTACCAGCAGACCAATTCCAAGGAAGGCAGGTAAATTTTGTGCAGTCAAGATTCCGTGACACAACATTGTAAAATGATTATAAATCAATAAAAACTGTTAAAAAAAAAAAAAGAAAAAGATTCTGGATACAGATCCCCTTAAGCTAAACCAAGTCACAAACTTGTATTAAAGCCCTCATGGCCTCCATCAGGGGTACACACACTTCAGTCTAAGTCACTTCCTGAAGAGCTCCTCACTCAAAAGCACTCCTTACCTTGATAGTTCCCCACCTACTTTTAAGACACCAACTTAAGCCACTTTCCAGGCAGAATTAACCTAACATTAGCAAGTGCTTTAATCTGCTTCCCTCCAACATAGCTATACAGATCAGTGAGGCCAAAGACAGAAATACAAAAGAAAACCAAGATAAGATTTAACTTACATGGATAAGCTTTCTCTGGCATGAAAAAAGACTATGTGGCAGTCCACGCTTGGTAAAAATGATTACAGTTCCCATGGCATACACAACCCTCACTCTACCTAGCAACATACACTCAACATGCTATACAAAGTATAATTTCCATTTTATTGAGGCTTTTCTTTTCCAAAGAACAGTATTTCTTCAGTCATTAAGGACTTAGTTCCTTACATGGGCTTTGGTGGAGGTCGTGGGGCAGCACCCTGAAAGACAAAGGAATGAAAGAGTAAATTAAAAACCATCGATGGAAGAGCTCCCTTCTCTAAGAACATGACCACTACTCCCCCCTCACTAACAATGTATCTGGGCCATAAACACATGGAAAATCAACAGCTGTGGAAGAAAACCACAGTACTCAATCTGAAACAGATTCTAACAACTCTTCTTAAGTGTCTCTAAGCAAATGTTTTAGGTATGGGTCTCATTTGCCTCACCAGACAATCTTATCCATAGGCAGAGATCTTGATATTCCTCTAGTCCTCACACATCTTTTGTCCACCACCCCTCTGACTCCTATACACATCTGCTCTTTAAGATACTCACTGCAGGTCTAAATCTGGGCGGAGGTGTTCGGTCCTTCCGGGCTTCGCGAGAACGGTTCCTGACTACCTTGCTGTGAATGGCACAACTCACGCAGTAATGTAGTTTCACATACAGCTTGGGAAGCACATAGGCTAAGAAACAGGAAAATTACAGGTATAATATTAGGAATTAGACACCCACCTTGCACGTTCCTTCTTGTTCAGTCTAAAGCAAACCCATTCGTGGGGTTTCATACGTAGCAGAGCAGCTCCCTTGCTGCCAGCTATTGAAAATCAGCCCTCGACACAAGCGTTGAAAAAAAAAAAGCAAACCCACTTAAACGTCTGTTAGGCACGTCTAACACTCCTTACTTTGATAGTTCCGCCCCACTTTTAAGACACCAACTTAAGCCATTTGCCAGAAAGAATTAACCTAACATTAGCAAGTGCCTTAACCCACTTCCCTTCAATTGTTTGGTTTCTGATGCCTAAACACATACAGAATTTCACAAATGAGTATCCCCTTACTAACCCATCCTGTCACCATGGAGACCGAATCCACCCCATAGATATAATAACTCCAAGAATCCAGTTCCTTCGGAAACTGCATCAGCCCTAATGCCTACTCCTGGACCCCTTCTTGTTGTCCAAGAAATGTTAATTTGTCTCACGAAAAAGAAAGGAGCAAAACGACGTCACATTGTTCCAAAGATCACCCTAGTCGACCAAACTAGACAGCTTTCATTCTTAAGTTTTCAGGAGACTTAACCCACACTTTTCTACGAGTACTCAAGTCTTCAACAACCCAAGATTACGTTTAACGACGGTTACAGCTAGTACTCCCCAAGTTTCGACAGAGTATCTTTTGTACGTGCTTTTGGGATCTCACCCCCTACACAAGTAGTCACAAAATTGCTTAAAGACTGCGCACTACGACGAAGAGTCTTCCTCTGCCCAAGCAAAGCTCAAAACGCAAAAGAGAGAAAAGATTTCGTTCTCTTCTGCCAACAACAACCTCAAAGGTGCAAGGAAATTGCGAGGCACGCGCCAATGAACGGAGCCTGCGGGTGCGGGGTGCGAGCGGAGATTTTAGGTATTAGGATACTTGCACAGTTCGCGCCGAGCGCTCACTCACCGTCGAAAACGCTTGCTTCGGAAATATCCCTGACGGCTGCGGCTTCTACTATGTTTCGAATAACGAACTTCTTAATGGCCTTGTCCTTGGGCACGCATCTGGCACAGTTGGTGCAGCGAATAGGCTGCACATGACCGCGGCCCTTTTTGGCGCGACCATTGTTCCTTCTTTTCTTGGTCTGCATCGGGATGAAGATCCCATTAGGAAGAAAATGCAACTCACCCAGCCTTAGCCCCCTTCCGGCTACTTTCAAGGCCGGCAACCCCCAGAAAAGCGCCAGTCAGATCTCCAATCCCTCCAAGCCCAAAAGAAACATACGCTCTGGCCATTCCTCCACCGTGGGCCAGTCTTCTAAAACCCAATCCCAGAGTCTGCACACCTCGGCCTCCACCCAATCCCGCACGTTCCCCACGCGCCACAACTCACCATCTTGGAAGCGAGTACGCGAGAGAGGATCCGGCTTTCTCTCCGGCTCTCTTATATAGAGCGAGATCCCTACGCTTAGGCTGGGAGAGTTTTCCTAGACGTCCCCTATGCGCAAGCCAAGAATGACAAGCCACTTTATTCAAACTTTCTTTATTATTCAGCCTTTCCGCTGAAGTACAGGGTAGAAAGGTGTTTCTCGAATTTATTTTTCCGTGATACAAAGTGACAATGGGACTATTTAACCAACTGGCGGAAGAAAATTAGAGTTATGCGTTTCCCATCAAGCCGTGCGACGCCCACCCCGGAAGTAATTCTGGGCGTTTATACTTCTTAGTTTTTTGCGACGCTAGGAACGGAAGTTGCCCGGCGCAGGACCATAAGTCATACTCCCTATTAGAAGACAGAGGGGAAGAGATGCATTGTGGGCATTGTAGTGCGAGGTTGGCCGGCCCCGGGCCCCAGGTACTTACACCAAAGGCGGCACTACGCCACCGGGGGACGCTCTCGGCTCATTTCTCTGACAGTCTTGCTACTTGGTGTAATATTGGGAAAGGGAAGACCTGGGGGAAGACAAAACATCTTGTTAATTCCCACTTCCAGTACAGGGAAGACTCTACAATGAGGGGCCATGGATAAGTGCATTGGTGCGCGGGCTGTTTCTCATTCACCTTTTTATTCCGGGATCCTATTACCACAGTACCAGGTACTGTAGTAAATGCTGTAAAAACATTAACTCATTAAGTCCGCAACAAGCTTATAAGGCAGGAAGTATTATTTTTAAATTTTATTTATTTATTTAATAGAGATATTGGGGATTGAACCCAGGACCTTGTGCACGCTAAGCATGTGCTCTACCACTGAGCTATATACCCCCACCCCACAACAAAGTAGGAACTATTACTATCCGCACTTTACAGATTGAAAAACTGAGGTATAAGAGGTTAAAACTGAGGTTGCCCAAAGTCACACAGAGCTAGATAAGTGGTGTTCTGACTTCACTATACTCTGATGCCTCTTACCTAACAAACAAATGGATGGAGGTATAGTCTGGACCAGTGACTTAAACTATTTTGATTTTGATCCCTCGTGGAAATATATTTTACACTGGTACTCAGCACATACACAGATACAAACACACACACACATGCAAAACTGAAACACAATGAAGCAATGCCCTTAAGGACATAAGGTGCACTGGTATGTTCCACTTTCTATTATTTTCTATTCTATTTTAATAAATGCTGATCAAGCCCCACTAAAGTGATTTCACTACTCATTGAAATATCTGGCCCCCTAATGAAACATGCTTTCTTATGTATAAGCTCATTTACCTCTAAAGAGCCTTCAGAAAGTCTTTAGCCTTAAACAGAAGTGTTATACATGGGCAGCCAACCACTCACTTGTCTCCAAAGTTGAAGAAACCTGGGTGTAAAGGAGACCTCCCAGCATTAGACCCAAGACAGTACAGATGGAGACCAACAATTCATTCATGAATTATTCTGAAATCTGAATACAGCAGATTCACTTTCCTTCCAACAACTTATTATGGTTTCTTAACCTCTAACCCACTTTATTGGGGTTTGAATTTATTTTCTAACTTTTGTTTTGGCTTTAAAACAGCTATATTCATGGTCTCTTTTGAGTTTCAATTTGTTAGTTTCAATGGGGCATGGAAAATGATAGACTCTGGATGGAAGTGTCTCCAATTTTCACTTCAATATAGTCTCCTGGGAAAATGAGGCAGACAATATTGTGTGGAATGGCAATGTGGTAGATAGGAAAGAACAGAAAAATTCAGTGAAGGGGACAGAAAATAGTTAATATTGAAGACAGAACATGTACTTCAATAACAAAATCAATAAAATAAAATAAAAAAAAGAGACAGAACCAAGTTAATGTTCCTGTGCTGGCTTTTCTTTGGATTTTCATAGCCTGAGGGTTTCACTGGCTGCATAACTGGGCATTAAGGGATGGATATAGACTTTGGAGTAACATACTGTTCTGTTCAAATCTGGGTTCTGTCATTTACGGGTTGATAAGTCTTGGACAAGTTATTTTTTCTCTCTTGGGCTTTTATTTCTTCACTAGTAATGGTGATCATTCTTTTGGAGGTTGTCTGTACAATTAAATGAATACCTGGCACAGGGCTTGGCATTTATGAAATGCTCAAGAAATGGTAGACCCTATTATCATCATCATTCATGCTATTGTATCTTGTATTTCCCTGGGCATATAGTGTGTTTTGCACACAAGAGGTACTCAACAACTATTTGATGAATCTTTGCTTTGGATGCATAGGCAGGCTAGGCTTTCTCTTCTATCCTGAAGGCACTCCTGATGGGAAAATCTCCTCTACTTCCCATTCTGGGTTGAAAATTCATCTGTTCTTCTGTAGCAACAACTTGAGCATTTTTGTTTGGTTTCCTCTCAGTTTTAGGCTTGTTCACCTTCAAAATATTTAGTAGTTGGCACAATATGATGCAAGGAGGTTCCCCTCCCTCCCAGCAGAAAAGCAAGGCAAAGGAAGTCTGCAAAAACAACCAGGGGTGTTAAATTACTCATGTTTATTTATAACAGACCTTCAGCCAGTACAGTACAAAACTTACAGTAGTATATCTCCGTTACACAAATATTTACTTACAATATATTACATATACAAAATGCTTTGCAATAAGTCTCAAAAGCTAGTTTAACTCCTCTTGAGAAAGGAGAAAAACTCTTAAAAAAAAAAAAAAAAAGAGGAGGAGAGGGGAACCAGAGGAAGAGGTGAAGGGGTAAATCCAAGGAGACACCAAGCATAGGCTACAAATGAAACCCTGGGAGAGAGAAGAGGTGGTATTGCACTTGCTTCTGTTTTAGTTTTTCTTTTTGTTCTTCATAACTTCTGATTAAAAATATATATAATATATATATATATTATATATATATTATGTACACAAGGAAAGAAGCTGCCAGAAGTATTACAAAATCCCATCTGCAGCTTGGATACTGACAAGAAAAAACAAAGGTCTGGAAAAGCGTCTATTTAGAAATTTTCTTGTGTGGTGTTGATTTTAAATATCAGTATAAAAGAAAAACACCTCTTTTCTCCATGTGGGTTTCAACGTATTTTTTTTTATTTACTTTTTTTTTTATGCAAAAAGGGCTGGGAGAGAGCATGAGGATGTTTGAAGTTCCAGAGCTGGAAGGCTCTGGAAAGTAGGATTTTGTACCTAAGACCCTGGTTAAAGTGCAGTGATGGTCTGGAGAGAGACAGAGTGCCCTTCTCTCCCCTCCTTAGCACCTGGGCTTGCCCTTCCAGTCTCTGCTCTCATGGGCTCAGAGTATGGCCTCAGAGCATAGTCCTTCATGTTCCAGGAGGCTACAGGTGCCAAAACTGACTGGGGAGGGGGCGGGGCACCCTAAGGCTCTGATGCCCCAGGAGGGAATAGTCCTAATGAGGTGCCACCAAATACACAGCAGACGTAGAAGAGGTGGTGGGGGCACGTCAGTCGGGAAGGGGCTCAATAACCAGAACAGTTGAGGGGAACCCCAGATACTAATCTCAGCTCTGCTGCCATTCTGAAACAAGAAGCCAGTTCGCTGGGGTGCTCTGGAGACTCTCCCCTTCCCCGGAGACCACTCTCCTCCCAGCGGACTCCCCCATCCTCTGCCCTTGGCAGCATCTGTTTATTGCTACATTGTCAAGGAGGAACAACCAACCCACAGTGCCCCTCCCTGGCAATCTGGTTCTCCTGGGGAGACCGCATAATGGGGGAGAAAAGGAGGAAGAAGAGAAGGTTTTTAGGGTCACCTTTCCCAGAAGAGGGTAAGGTAGACTCTCTTAGAGCCCTTAAGAGCCCCAATCCCAGGGTCTGTTCCTTAGCCAACCCTTTACCATCCCCCTAAATTATCCCTGATAGGGAGTGAGAAAAGTAGGAGGCAAAAGAGCCAATAAGGAAAGGACATGTGGAAAGAAAGATGGAAGGGAAGAGAGAAGGAGAGAGGGAGAGAGAGAGAGAAGGACCAAGTGTTACAACTTGTGAGGTGTTGTGTTTGGTTTTTACTTTTTTTTTCTTTAAATATAGAAAAACAGGCTTTGGTTTGAATCTCAAGGAAGCAGAGAATGGGATGGCTGTGGCCTTGGGCAGGGAACTCTTGTAGAAAGAGACCTCCACTTGCAATGGAGCTGTATCTCCTCCTGCCCCTTTCTCTAGGTGACCCAAATAGCCAGGGGTCTCTGCAGCAGCCAGGAGAGTGCCCCCCTCCTGCCCTACGTCTGGGAGCTGACTGTAGAGGGGGCAGTAAAGGAAGGCCCCCAATTCAGTTGCACCCATCCCATTCTTGCTGGGACAGGAGTGGAATGGGGTGAGGGCCACGTGCCCTTGTTTATCCTGGGATAATTTTTGGTTACACTGAAAATTAGAAGAGAGAAAAGACACATCCTTTTCTCCCTGCCACTGATCCTAAGAACAGGGCCAGGAGCCCGGGAATGAGAGGGTGAATCCTACCAGGGGGAGAAGAAGGCAGCATGACTGGGGGGCTGAGGATACTACCCCCTTGTCATCAGGCAGCAACCCACCAGCTTCTCAGAGGACAGGGACACCCGGAGCCCCTGAGAGCCCAGGAAGGTCACTAGAGTGAAGAAAGTTGAGAGGTGGAAGAGAAAGAGAAAGATTTTGACCCACCCCCTTCCCTGGTTCCCAGTTAGGCACCTGTGGCTCCCAATGTGTCAGAGACAGGATTGCTGACCTAGCCTTGGCCCCTGAGAATATAAAATTGGGGCATTCCAAAGAGAGAAAAACCACCAGAGTAGACTGGCAGGCTGAAGAGAGTAGAGCAGCGCTGGGGGTTGTCTGAGGAGAGAAGACAGATCCCGAATACAGGCTTTGGGGAACTCATATTACCAGGGGTCTGTCAACAGGACCCTAGGTCCCACGGTGCCTGGGGAGATTTTCTCCAGCCCCTCCTACTTCCAAGTGAGGGATTTCTTCATTCGTTCAGAAATAGTGCAAGCTGCCTAAAGTGAGAGGGCACGAGAGGTATGAAGTACCAGTTTGAAGGGTCCCAGAGAGGAGATATAATGCCACAGAGCTAAGGTAGGGCCAGAGGGAGCTACCAGCATCAAAACTGAAGAATCGGATAATGTAAAAGGTGAGGACTTAACTCAAGAAGCTCAAGGTCTCTTAGCACTGAGAGGAGCCTCCTACCCCTGGGGCTGCTGGAGGAAGCTGGATCCAAGAGAAAAATGAGGCCTAAAGTGGAAGGGGACGGTGGGCAGGAGGGTTGGGGAGTAGTAAGTGGTAAGTAACCACTATAAGGTAAAAAAAAAAAAGAAAAAAAAAGCAAGAGAAAAATCAACAAATTATATTAATAAATAACTCAGTGAGATGGTGGGATGAGAGGAGAAGAGAAAAAGTAGAAAAATAAGCAAAAGACCTATTTCATCACAACGCTTAGATCAGTCAGGGAGAGGAGGAGCGTAGTGGGGAGGGATCAGGGTCAAGTGTGACGTCCTGTAGCCAGTGGTGAGGGCTACACAACCAAACAGCTTGGGATGTGGTGGGGACAGGGCTAGACTCCTGCAGCTCGGGCAGTGGAGTGGTGGGCTGAGTGGGGCGGGGGCAGTAGGTCGCTAGCCCACCTTGTGCTCCCCCCGGACGATGTGGGAAGAGAATTCGTACCGGTCCTGGCTGTGGTAACCACAGATGTTGCACTCAAAAGGGTCTCTGAAGCCATGGCAGCCCATGTGGATGGTGAACATGACATGGTCCAGGAAGAGGATGCGGCAGTGCTCACATTTGAAGGCCTTCACTGGCTCCCCGCTCTCACCCACCACCCGAAGCACTTCCTTGGAGGGGCCTGGGGTGCCCCGCAGTAACCCCTCCTGTGGCTTGGGGTCCTCTTTGGCGTAGGCGGGACTGGGCCGGCCCACCACAATGGTGGGCGGTGGCTGGGGTGGGGGACCCTGAGGGAGGGATACCACCCCCCCAACCCGATCTTCATGGTTGCTCTCTGTATCTGTGGAGTCCTGGCAGCCATTGCTGGGGGATGCCCCAGGGTCAGTCAGGGGGCCTCGGGCCCGGTAGAGGAGGGGACCCCCATCAGCCAGGTCCTCGGGTCCCTCACCTGCTTCTCGGGACCCTGGAAGCTCCAGTCGACTGGGGAGGGGCTGCATCTGAGTGTAGACAGAGCTGATGACGGGCGTGAGTTCCGAGATACAATTGGTAGGTGGAAGGCGGAGGGGACGCAGATGCTCTGCCCCTACAAAGGCCAGAGAACCTCCAAAGCCAGGCTCCAGGCCGTGGTGTGCCACCAACTCCACATCCTTCTCATAGCCGCCCGAGTTCACATCGTAGGGGAGGTCCGAGAGGCTGAATCGCATCTGCTTTTCGCCTGCGGAGAGGAGGGTCTCAGCAGAGCTGGGTTTGGATCATTCCTAAGCCCCTCAGGATTACTTCTTTGTTTGTTTCTTCCCCCTGGGGATGACTGTGACTTTATTTACCATGCCTCATTTACTTCCCTTGAGGTCAGGTCCTCTGTGGGGCTGCTCCCCGACCCTGGGCAATAATCTTAGAGAAGGACTCAGTCCCAGCTCATCAATCTTAATTCCCCCTTCATTACTCTCTACAAAGCTCCAGGTCCTTAGGGAGCTAACGACAAGGGCGAGGCCAGGCGACCACACATGCACCTTCTGTCTCTGACTCTAAGGGCCCTTCTCTTGGCCCCCATAGACTTAAGTCTTTATTAGTGTCCAAAACTGGAAGAGCCGAGTCCCCGCACCCCTGCTTCAACACTGACCCTCTCCCACCCTCCTGAGGTACATTTTCCCTCTTTGCTCCCCTCCTGTTCTGGGGATGGATTCTGAGCACAGGAGACCACCAGACTGCTTTCTTTCCCTCAAGCAAATCTGCAGATCCAGTTGGTCTAATGGCCACCGGAGCTCAGATTTAGGTGAGCTGTGGCTTAAAGCTGACGTCTCCTTCCAACTGGACTCTTACCTACGAACTTCTGAGGGGTGGAACGCTTGCGTTTCGTGAGGCTGTTGGCCAGACGATCAATGAAAGTTGGCCTCTCAGAGGATGAGTGCAGCATGGAGTCTGGCACCATCTCCAGGTCCCGTATCTCATCACCTAGTGGGAGGGAGGTGGGAACAGACAGTAGCGGCTTAGTAGGGGCAGCACGGGCCCAGCAGCCTCTGCCGGGGGAAAACCAGCAGCTCAGGAGCTGAGGGAGGTCACATCCAGTGACTGGGAAATGTGGCTCGCCTCACATCACCCCATCTAGACCTCACCGCAGTGTGTTTCAGGTAACTGGAGACAATCACGTACATCTGACCTTGATTTTATGCTTATGTTTTCTCTCTCCCTTTAGACTGAGGACATAGAGCAAATCCACCTCTACCTCTGACCATCCCTCAGCGCCCACCACAGGGCTCTTCACCCCCTGGGGCGCTCAGCACAATTACTGAAGTGACAGTCCCCTGTTCCACAGACCTCATTCGCTGTTGGGGTTGGTGCTGGGCTCGTCCGTGTCCCGCACTCCCTCCAGCCTGGCCCTCCACTGCCCTGTGGTCCTCCCGCAGCCTCACCTGATTGGCCGGCCAGCGCTTGGGCTTCAGTGCTGAGACTCTGCAGGTAGTTGTGGCACCGCTCCTTGTGCTCCTCCAGGGTGCTCTGCTGTTTGTAGCTCCGGCCGCAGTAGTTACACTTGTAGGGCTTGCCCACCGTGGGAGAGGAGACTGGGGGAGACAGGAGAGAAAGAGCATCAGAGGTACTTCCCCCTGAGCCCTGGCTCGACACAGTCACCCAGGAGCAAGTGGACATGGGCATGACGAAGGGATGCTGCTCAGCTGAGTTCTTCTGCTTGTCTTTCTTTCTCCAGCTTCGGCCAGCAGGCATGGATAGGTGACCAACCCTTGGAGAAGAGGGACAACATGTAGCTATGGGAGGAGAGGGGGCCCCAGGGACAGTTGGTGGGCCTCAAGATGGCCACGTTGCTGCTGAGAGGAAGGGAGGACCCAGGGACTTTGTAGGGGATCATCCCTGGCAGGCAGGCTGGCCCCACCCCAGGATCTCAGAGTCTGGGGCCCAGACTGTGGTTTAACCTTTCCACGTGGCAGGCGGGTGTAAGTGCTGTTTATCAGACAAGGGGATTTTTTTGCTTACGAACTATCTGCTTCAGTTTGGGGGAAATTGGTGGGCTGGGGTGACAGAAACAAGAGCCCTTAGACCTGCCAATATGGGGAGGGGCAATTTTCATTGACCTTTACTTGTACTTTTACCCGCCTCCCCGACCTGGTTGTACTGCTCATTTTTCTTTCTGTCTCTCTATACTGAGATACCAAGAGAGCCCTAGAGAACTCACCACTGAGAGAAATTCTAAGAAGAAAAACCAAAAAAGAATAAAATAACAAGAGGAAAGTAAAGGAGAAGAGTAAAAGGAAGAGAACACCAACTTTGGGGTCTTTTTTTTTTTTTAAATAAGGAAAAGGTTATAAAGATTTTGGCCAGAAACAGATTGAAAAATAACATATGATATCACTTATATGTGGAATCTGAAAGAAAAAAAAAAAGACAAACGAACTTATTTATAAAACAGAAACAGACTCACAGACATAGAAAACAAACTTATGGTTACCAGTGGGGGAAGAGGGTGGGAAGGGATAAATTGGGAGTTCGAGATTTGTAGATACACACTACTATATATAAAATAGATAAACAAGTTCATACTGTATAACACAGGGAACTATATTCAATATCTTGTAGTAACTTATAGTGAAAAAGAATTTGAAAACGAGTATATGTATGTTCATGTATGACTGAAGCATTATGCTATATACTAGAAATTGACACAACACTGTAAACTGATTATACTCCAATAAAAAAATATATATATACACAAAGAAAAAAAGAAATGAAGTAGAAATTATGTATTAAAACTTTTTTTTTGTTTCCACTGAAAAAAAAGGTTAGGAAAACCGAGATCAATACTTCCTTTAAAGACAACTTGAGACGTATTTGTGAGAGTAGAGAAACAAGGTATTGTATATTTAACATTTCTTGGTACTATTGAGCAGGAAGACAGGAGAAAGTATCTCCAGGAGGCTGGTAATTACTACCCCCCCCGTCACCTCCCACCACAACACCTAAACTGGGCCTTGACTCAATCAATCTGCCATTTCGCTCTTACTCCGTAAACACGAGTATTTAGGGGATGAGATGAATGTCATGGTCCCTACCCTCCCAAGCCTCTTGGGGAAATAGGTTTAATTTAATTAATAAAGCAAAAAAACCCTGTTGTCTAGGGGAGGGACTTCTTTTTCCTTACAGTGTGGACTGTGATAGAAAACATCTCACAGCGATGGGACCCAACAGTGTATCTGTGCTCGCTTCTGTCCCTACTAATCTTGTACAGAACAACATCTAATATCCGCCCAGCTGGCCTAGTTGTTGTTGGTAGGAATTCTCGGGGCCAAGCCATCCTTGTTCCAAACCAGCAGGGGGAGCCGCCCCTTTTCTGAGGAGAAGGAGCATGACACCGTGGCACCTGACATTAGTGGGAGCCCAGCGAGGCTGCGGAATAGCTCTGTGATAACAACATTACCTTGGAATTGTTATAAGGATCACCTGAGGGAGGAGACATGCGTGACATGCTTTGTAGGTTATAAGGCATGAATCAATAATGATCGTTCTCCACGTACACAGAGATAAAGGGGTCCCAGCCCCAAAGTGACAGAATCTAGAACAAGGTAGGTGGCTGGGCAAAGTAGAAGGTGGGGAGGTGATTGCTCTGTCCCTTTAAATCCTGGCCCAGAAGAGTTTAAGCAAAGAGAAAAACAGCAAAGAAAGTTTCCAAGGACAGACCCTACTAATTCTTTCCCCTCTGCCCTTCTTCCGGCCTTTTCCCAATCTTGAGCTCCCTCCTTCCTGCCAGCTCAGCTCCTGGCCTCTTCTCAAGTCTAAGCCGAAAGCGTAAGACTTAGCTTCAAAAGTGCTATCTGTCCAGCTGATTCAGAAAGATGTTGACTCAAGCCGCCTTGGCTGGGGCTAGGAAACCTGGTTAGTCCAGTTCCCTGGCACTGTCCCAAACGCTGACCTCAGGCACCCTCTGGATTTGCTCTTGCCTCTGAGGTGACAACCTCTTGGGACGGGAAACAGAAATGGGATACAGTTTTCCTAGGCCTCCCTTCTTCCAGTTTGGGAGGCTCATGGATATTTACAAGAATCAGCAGGAAATAAAGAGGAGGACTGACAGAGGTTGCCCGTGACCTGTGGTGCTGTGGGGGGAGGTGAAGATGGTGACAGGTGTGGGGCCTGGAGCACATGGGAGTGGAAGGAGGGGTTCCCCTGGCGCTCAGGGGTAGGGGGTGATGGGGCCCAGATGGTTCTGACATCAGCATGAACTTTAAAAACAAAGTCAGGGAGGGTGGCTGTACAGAGCCAAGAGCAGTGCCTGTGCTCCTTTTGGTCCATGTCACGGAACGTGGCTGATGTAAAATACCCCATCAAAGAGTCCCCTAAATTCCCCATGGGGCCCTGCTACCCCGCTCTGTGAGTGCTCCCCCCTCCTCAGCGACAGGCACGGTAACTCCCCAAACACAGGAGAGGTCGCCGAGCTCTATCCACTGGGTGGACTGGACAGGCCACTGACCTGAGTGTGTGCGGAGGTGGCCAGTGAGTGCATCACGCCGACGGCAGGCGTAGTTGCAGAAGGGACACTTGAAGGGCTTCTCCCCAGAGTGCAGCTTGATGTGGCGCAGCAGGTTGCCCTTCTGGGTGAAGGAGGCACCGCACTGGTTGCAGTGGAAGGGTCTTTCCCCTGCGAGTGTAAGAACAGATCCCAGAGAACCGGCTGTGAGCAACTCTGAAGGCTGAACCTAGTCCTTCACCCTCCGCTCCACCCTGCCCTGGGGGCAGGAGGGTATTCAGGAGGTGGGAACAGTCTGACCCCGGGAAGGTGTGGACTAGAGGTGTGTGGCAGGGAGCAGGACACCAGGCCTAGAACACTGGGCCAAAGACTGTCATCAAAAACTGAGGCCCATGGGGCTCACTCTGCCCCCAGACCCGGAGCAGCCAAGAAGAAGCTTCTGTTTCCTTTTTTTATTTTTTTTTTTAAATCATGAGACAGGAGGGCTCAAACACTACCCAGGACCCTCTTGAGGCTACACACCTTCCTCTCCATCACCTCCTGAGACAAATATCAGCTTTTCTTTGTAACAATGGCAGAGGGAAGTGCTGGGAAGTACAGGTGTTGAGGGAGCCCAAATTCCATCCCCCCTCCTTTTTCCTTCAGCTGGAAACTGCGAGGAGAGACCCTTCCCCTTCCGAGGCTGCCCCACCGCAGCATGGCCTCCCAGCACTGCCTCTGCCTCGCCAGCCCGCCTGGAGTGCCTCCCGGAGCCTGGTGGACTCACCCGTGTGGCTGCGCTTGTGCACCATGAGCACGTTGGGGCCGATGCAGACCATGCCGCAGACGTCACATTTGAGCTTGCCAGTTGGGCAGCCGGATGCCACCAGGGGAGTGAGGCTCTGGCCCGCTTCCATCACAGTAGCCCAGCGGCTCCGACAATGAGTCTTCCACGATCACACTGTCATCCTTCTCCAAGAGCCGCTCATCCGGCCCCAGCAGTCTGCTCGACTCCTCATCGCTGTACATCTCCACCTTGATGGAGTTGGCTGGAGGGTGGGATGGTGTTTAGGAGAGGGATAGGCAGAGGGGGCAGCCTGCCCATGGGCCAGCATGGCACTCCTGAAGTCCAAAACGCTATCTCCAAGCCCTGAGACGTTCAGGCTTTGGAAGAGGCCAACACCCTAAGTATCCCAGGTGGTGACCTCTGGGTCCTACTGGGACCTGAAACAACCTTTTCCTCCTGTCCCACCAACCAGGCAGATAGACTTCGAGAGAAAAAAGCCTGGGGTACATGGATGTCTTCAGCCACTGGGGAGAGGAGGAGAATAAGGGGAGCCTTTTTCTCCCCTCTCTTGTCATTAAGAAAGACGTCTGGCTTGGCCCTGAGCAGGAAGCCAGCAAGTAACAGTGGCAGGGGAAAGTGGTCCTAGGAAGACTGCAGATGGCGGGCTAAAGAGAGAGCAAAACTGGAAGACGGACGTGGCTCACGTTATCGCCCCCATAGGACTGAACATCTCTACTCTCCGTAAAAATCTGGAGAGGGGGATGGAGGAGGGAGGAGCCATTGAGGAGAAAGCTTTGGCTCTAGCTCTGACCTACATTCCTGGCTATTCCAACCATTTAGAGAATGTCACAGATCCAGGGCCAGCTGAGGAGGGGCAGTCATGGGGACCCTGTCTGGGCAGGAGACTGGGGGGCACTGATGAGAACCTTCTCATCTCTATTTCCTACCTACCTCCAGCTCACGGCCATTTCTATCTACTCATTTGTCCAGCTCCAGAATTTCTCTTTGGAGCCTTTACCGTAATCCCACCCATGCATCTTTTAATCCCCCCCTGGTCACTAGGCAGTGACCGTTCACTCTCTTCTCAGAAGTCGGGGGAACCCTAGACACTGAGCTCCTCAGTGCTGTTAGAGACTCTGAGCCGGAACCCAGAAGGAGGCAGCGCTGGGGAAACAAATGGCTGCCATGGAAGGCGAACGGAGGGCCAGACACAGACGGGGAGCCTGGAGCCAAAGGAGGGCAGGAGCTGCACTTACCACTGAGTGAGCGGCTGGGAGAAGAGTGCTGGCTGTTGGGGGTGCTCACTGAGGGCCCCACTGGGGCCCCGAGGAACTCCTTCTCCAGAGATGAGTCCCCGCTACCTTGGAGGAGAGAACAAGAGCAAGGGTGAAGCTGCAGCTGGAGCCACTTACTGTCCCTCGCCTAATCTTTTCAAAATTCAGCTAAGTTTCATGAACATTGATCTTGTAGCCTAGTACAAGGCAGTGCTGTATGCTGGGCACCGTACCTTGTGCCCTCGCCAGGCTGGGTGCCCGGTGCTGACTTCCGCGAGCTCGGTGGCCGCACCTTGCCCACCCTACCTTTATCTAGGCCTGAGGGGAAGAGCATCACTGCCTGACGTCCACAGGAAGCAGGGCTGGGGCTGGGCGGGCCGGGGTGGAGAGGAAAATGGGGGCCTCAGGAGGGAGGCGGTTCAGGACAGCCGTTCCTCCCTACTCTTCCTCTCCGGTGCCCCTGACACCAGGTTCAGGATCTGCAGGAAGGGCAGCTGGAATTGTCCCTGAATCTAATGATAGTAATAGTAATCATAATGACAGCAGCTAACATTAACTGAGTGCTTACTACATGCGAGGCATCATTCTATGCACTTTAAACGAATTATCTCATTTAATCTTCACAAGAACTTTGTGAAGTAGGTGCCAATATTATCTTAATTTTGCATATGAGGAAACTGAGGCACAAAAAAGGTTATGTTACTTGTCTGAAGTCACACAGCTACTAGTGGTAGAACCTGGATCTGATCAACAAACAGTAAGTACCCATGTCCTTAACATCACCTGTACAGCCAATTGGGAGTCACTGTTTCAGGAGGGGAGAGGTGGGCCCATTCGACTCTCTAAAATCAGCAAAAATGTGGCTACTCTAAAAAGCCTCCTATCTGATATGATTCCAATCACACATTTACTACTTGATGTTCCCTTGACAGTGAAATCATCAGTTAATTCTCCACATATTCATTTTAACTTGTTGACAAATTGCTTCGTAAAAAATGCTTTTTTAAGAGTGTCATATACGTTTTAAAAAATCAGATAACATACCTGAAGATACGAATCATGTCTTTAAAAAAATTTCCCTCCTCCCCACAGTCTTCTGCACAAATATACGGGTGAAATAAAACACGTGTGGACAAACACAGACACAGACACATATCACATATGTAGATACACACAGAGAGAACATACCTGCGGGATAGACATGGCCATAGCCGTCTACGTTATCTGCTAACATGAACATGCATAGACATGTGCACACAGGCCTAATGTGGAAGACGCTGAGAGAGACAAACCCTAAAATTCATCCCTGAAGTCCACCTATTAGTACTTTACCCAATTTCCCGGCTATGCACATACTTACTTTCACAAAATAAAGATTCCATTATAAAATGGTTGGAGTCTTGGGCCTGAGGCAAGAAATCCGGAACACACCCTCCTGAGGGATCCCTCTCCAGCTTTGGTCAGTGGGAAGAAAACAACCACTCAGGACTTTGGGACCATTTCCCATTCATATCCTCTCCTAAAAGTCCCATTTCCCCCATTCTATCCCGTCAAAGCCTGAGGAAATTTGTTCACTATCTATAGAAAAAAACCTTATGGCTTGAAACTGAGGTTCCCCAGCTGGGGCTCTTTAGATGAGCCATGGTTATCTAAAAAAAAGTTGACCCAAATCAGGACCACACACATATCATGAAGTGAACATCTCAGAGTTGAGGGTTGAGACTTGTAGACCCAGACACAGTTTTAAATAAGTCCTTTCAACTAAGAGTAGGGTTTACTAAGGTTAGAAGGGCTGGAAGGGTATCTTCTCATTCCTTTTCAAACCTTAGTGCTGACTTGCCCTAAATCATTGGATGTTAGTAATGGGGGAAGAACAGGGCTCGGGGCCCTGGCGCTGAGTCCTTGACCCTAAAAGGATGAGTGAGCTTGCTGGAAATCCTTCGCTGGTCCCAGCCTACTAGGCTGAGGCTGCCTCTTGGGGCCTGGGGCTTGGTATATGGAGAAAATATCCTTAAAGGGATATTTAGGGACATTAAGGGGAAAACATCCTTTGTGGCTCTCCCTATTAAGGCCTGGGAACAGGAGGAAGAGCAGGTACCTCCAGAGTCACGCCAGTAGTTCAAGGGGCTCTTTGATGCCGTTGCCGTTCCTAGGATAAAGGTAAGAGGCACAACAGGCTCAAGTCTACTTTTATGGGGCTGATACAGAAAAATGAATCAGTTTCAGGGGTCAGAAAGCCTTTTTGGGCTCCAGGGATTTTGAGTTCTAGCCAGACGGTGAAAAGAACTTGAGTCAGATTTAGGAAGTTCAGCAGTTCCTCTCTCAGCCCCAGAAACCCCAGTGAGGGAATTTCAAATGCCTGGGACTCCCAAGAAATCCCGGACTGTCAAAGCCAAGAATTAGGGCTGCTCTCAGGTCTCAGAGAAATTTTCCTGGTCAAAGTCATCATAGATTGGCTGAACCCCTGGAGGGCAAAGCCAAATCATGAGGTTCACATCAGAGAAACCAGGAGGTGGGTAAAGGGCAGAAAAGCAGGAGGGAGAGAAAGGAACCAGGGCAATGTCCCACATGCTAAATGTGTTTCCCATGTTGAGGGAGCCGAGCCCTCGCTCCAGCTGCCCTTCCTCCATCCCTTCAAAGAGTGGCCACCTCTAGGGAAGAGCCATGAGGTCCGGAGCCTTCACACTTCTCTGCCAGGGACCTTATCCTAACTGCTTTCCCTTTCTTGACCATGGACTCCGGGGGGCAGGATGCTAGCCTGCTAGCAGGGAAGAGTGGGGTACAGGAGCAAAGAAAGACGCCCATCCCCAGCTCTATTGTGGGGAGGAGGCTGAGGCCCCTTAGATCTCTGTTTCAGGTTGAGGCATCTGCTGCCGGGGCTCCTCTTTACGTAGATTCTCTCTATTACCCATTCCCACCCCAGCCTGTCTCGGCATTTCACCCCAGGCAGCTCTACATCTGTCCCCAAGGCCTAATCAAGATGTCACCACAAGCTCCCACTGTCCAAGTCGCAGTCTTTGCTTAGCAACACCAAACACCCTTTCCCATCCTCCGCAAGTATGAGGAGGAACGCCCCCTCCCCCGCCACACACACAGCCCCCATCCTCTCCCTCTCCTCAGGCTTGGGAGTTGTTACTGAATTGGTTCCCTAGCCCCAGCACCCCCCTCCCCCCCTCCACTAGCCACCTTCTGCCTGAACTTACATTATCCTTCCCTTGCCGGTGAGACCCTGGGGTGCGAACGCGGCCGCCGCCTTGGAAACGGCGAGGGAGTGCGGGCGGTGTGTGCATGTCTGCGTCTCGGTGGCAGGCAGGGGTGAGCCCAGCCACTCACCTTCCAGGAAGCGTGGATTCCTGGAAGTGAGGGGAACCGCCGTCATTTCGCAGGCAGCGGCAGCGGCACGGTGAGCAGGGGCCCACGGCTGCAGCCAGCAAGAAGAGCTCAGCCCAGGGTGTATGTGTGTGTGAGTGAGTGAGTGAGTGAGTGTGAGTGTGTGTGTGTGTGTGTGTGTGTGTGTGTGTATGTGTGTGTGTGATAGAGAGAGAGACAGAGGGAGAGAGAGGGAGAGGGAGAGAGAGAGGGAGAGAGAGAGGGAGAGCGCAAGCAGCTCACGCCTGGATGTGCCCGGGGAGGGGGCTGGAGAGAGTGTGTATGTGTGTCTGGCGGGGGTGCGTGAGGCTACAGCATCCCTTTCCCAAGCCGGTGAAGGGCTAGGGGTGGGAGGTGTGCACGGGTAGGGGGAGGCAGACGCCGTTGCCCTCGTGCCCAGCAGACAAAGAGGAACCGCACAACAAATGCCTGAGAGAGACAAGAGTGTGTGCAAGAGAGAGAGAGATGGATGGGCCGGCGGGGTGGGGGGAGACAGGGGGCCCCCAGGGAAGGCCCAATCCTCTGCCAGCTGGGGAAAGCCAAGGCCTCAGAGGTCATGGGGCCCAGGACACGGGGCAGCTTCAAGGCTCTCAGATCGGCAGACAGCCCCTCCCCCACCAAACTCAGGCACTCCTTTCCCTCCTCTCCTTACTCCTCCAGGAGGGAGGTCGCTCTCCAGATCTGGGGACTGACAGCCTCCCTGTTCCCAGCAGGGAGAAGGCCCTGCACAGTCCAGATCTCCGGCTGGTGTTGCTCTGTGGCCCTGAGTCCTTTCAGATCCCAGGCAAAATACTGGTATAGCCTCCCCGCCTCCCCTCCCCTCCTGTGCCCCTGGGGCCCCAGCAGCCGACAGCCCTGGATGAATCCGCCCTCTATCAAGACAAGGCCTCTGCTCCCTTCCCTTCCAGAGGAGCTGCTCACTGACGTGCTGACCTACTTTGGAAGACTAGATTTTCTGACTCCAAGAATTTGGGGGTGGGAGGGGCCGTGAAACTTTGGGCTGCCTACCCCTGGATCCTTTTCGGCCAAGGTTCCCTTAAACATCTCAGTCCCAGAAAACTCGGGACAAGCAATGCTCAGTCAATTAGTTGCCTGGGCTGGGTTTGAGCAACTCAGTTTCACTTGAAAGACAGGGAATAGGGGTGAGGAGAGCCTCTGTGGGGCAAATTAATGGATTCCTCCTTTCTTCCCTCTCTTCCCCAGGAGGGAGTGATCTGTACCTTTAGAAAGAGATAGAAGAAGAAAACATGGACTCCAAATTAGGTTCTGTGAGTTGGGAAAATCTATCTGAAGAACAGGAGAGATACCCGCTTCATCATGGGCCAGGCAAAGGAAGGCCACCAGATGCGGGTGGAGGCAGAAGAGCTGTGATGACCTTGAAGGGGCCGCTGCGTGCTTCAGGAGTGGTGTACACTGCCGCCTTTCCCGCTGCTTCCGAATCAATCCGGGAGAGGTGGGTCAGCCATGGGCACTCAGGTGCCCCTCAGGTGGGCTACCACAGCCGTGCTCAGTCCTGCAGGGCTGCTTTTCAGAGTGAGGGTTAGCCCTACCTTGACTGTTCCCTGTCCCTCTCTCAGGTAGCTGCTGACGTCTAGAATTCTCAAAACACAGATGAGGGGTTTCTGGCTTTCTTTCATTCAAAAGCCATCCTGTGCAGAAGACTCTTCTTACCTAGGAAATGCCAACCTGCTGAAAGCCAGGGAGTTTGGTTTCATAGCACAGTAAAGCCAACACCCTCAGAAGTTTTCGTCTAATGTCCAACATTTTCCAGAGATAGGACTGAAAAGAGCTCCACGGGATATTTCCCCAGCTGCCTTCCTAGTTTCTCATTTGCCTGCCTTAGGGCAGGGACGGATTTTCTCCATCTGAGTGATCCCCAGCACCAAGGCAGGGTCCTGAGAACTGGTGTTGCTCAACAGTGGTTCTCTGAATAGGCTCAACTGAGCAGGAGTTAGGAAGATTGGCTGGCTCCTCAGAAGGGCCATGACTGTAGTTCCAATAAAGTCTCTTTCAATTAAATCAGTCCATTAGATCCCTGTCACTCTGTCCAGTATGTGGCAGGGATCAAATGTCTGCCTGTACCCATTCCAACTCCTTTCTTCCTTAAATGAGAAAGGGGTCAGAGTCAACTTCTTCCTTAACATTATGCGGGTGTTGCCAATGACTCTCATATGTGCGTCTGACCTGTCCTGCTATCTCCCTTAGTGCATACTCATAATTCACGCATTGGTCCCACTTTAAGGTAAAAAAAAATAAGCTATAGGTCATTTCTACAATGGTGCTTGGATTACTAATGGGGATAAGCATCACATCAAAATCCAATTCTGGTTCCATCACCTCTTTTTTTTTTTAAGAGATGTTAGGGTTTTTTGAGGGGGGGGGTTAGGTTTATTTATTTATTTAAATTGTTTTAAATGGAGGTACTGGGGATTGAACCCAGGACCTCGTGCATCCTAAGTATGAGTGTTACCACTGAGTTATACCCTCCCTCTTCTTTGTTTATGGGTCCATGGTCCCAAAGGTGGGCCTTTATTTAATTATTATTATTATTATTTTATTTTTATTTTTATTTTTAATGGAGGTACTGGAGATTGAACCCAGGACCTCACACAAGCTAGGCTTGCATTTACCTCTGAGCTATACCCATCCCCCTTCCCTTACCTCTTAAAATCATTTCCTGCCCTGGCATTCTAACGGTACAAAAAATGATTCCTGTCATCCTCGAGACAAACTCTGTCTTAGGCCCTTTTCTCCACCCTCAGAGGGGAGGCCAGATGAAGTTCCTCATTTCTTTTCATCTTGTTAAACTCTGAGGGGATCCTGATTACTTTCATATCCCTGACAGCCATCCATACTATAAGCAGTGATCTCTTCCACCTCAATAAGAGCATTTGGCCAGTATAAAAAACTACAACATCTTATGATCATGGAAAGGACTGGGGGAAATGAGAAGCTCTGCTTTAATGGTTGTAAGCTCTTGGCCCATTGGCTGAACTCATTCAGACCATAGATCAGTTTGGCTTGTCCCATGGAATGTTTGTTTTTTTTTTTTAATATTGAGTTATTATTTTTAAAGGGTGGCATTTCCTATAAGATTTCAATTTCTGATTTCTTTTGAAAAACTGTAAGTTTTGGCTACACTGGATACACACTCCCACATGGCAGTGCCTGGTGGACACTGCAGAGCTGCTGCTCCTTGAGGTAGGTTAGGACACGTGCTCTTCAGTTCATGACAGCCCCATCGGTCTCTTCTGCTCATTATCTGAGCCTAGTTCATTCATCTACATACCCGCATGGCCCCTGCAGGCTTCTGAGATTTGAAACCCTGCTCCACTCTCTACCTGGCTGGGACAGAATGTCAAGTTTGGCTGGTGTCCTCAGGGCACAGGAGAAGGAAACACATCTTCCTTCCATCTCTTTGTTTCAAATCACTTCTCTCTCTAATAGTCTCCACTCATCTTCCCTTCCTATTGCCTTCCCCTCCCCCATCCCTCAAGAAGTCTGGGAAGAGAATCACTGTTTACAGAATGTAAAATGACCACAATAAATGCACACTAGCAAGCATGAGTGTCAGCTCTGTGACTGGGGCTCTCCACTTTGCTCCACAGGAGAGTGTCTGCTCCCAGCCCCTTACAAACAGAATGCACAAGAGGGCATACCAGACATATAGGAGCGGCCATTGCAGTCTTCTATGTCCATCTTAGGGAGATTCTGCTGGAAGAGAAAACAGCTGATATTAGAAGCCAGACGTGAGGAACGAGGAGGTTTCTCTCTAACATTCTGGAGTTAGCAAGAACCCTACAGGATCACTTACGTGTGTTCTGACCCTATCCTAAAGAATCAAAACCTCATACTTTGTCCTGGTGAGAAAGACAATGTACACTGACTTGCAAACCCCAGGGTTTCCTCCAACCCCAACTTCTGCAGACTTCCCCAGTCTCTTGGGGAGAAACACTGTCTTATTCCAGACTGGTCCCTGGTTGTGTTGTTTTGAGAGTAGACCCTCTTCCTGTAGATGGGGTGATGGAATAGGAATGGAGACAGGTTACAGACCAGCCCTCGGGTGGCAAAGAAACAGCCCCATAGAGGCTCTAAACCTTGTTAAGGATGGGGTAGTAATAAGAGGAAGAAGCTAGATTCAGTCATTCAAGGGATATTTTTTGGGTGGAGGGAGCATGGGAGGGGACAGGAAAGTAGAAGATGGAGAAGAGCAGCCCACCTTAGGTTCAGTGAAGACTCCTCTACTGAAGGGGTAATAAATTAAACCTTTAAGTGGCTTCCCTTACCTTCTTGTCAATTACTTTGCTATGATTTTTTTTTTAAGTGGAGTGGTGGGGGGACTCTGAATTTAAAATGCAGGCTAGTCTATTTGAGGGAAGGCAAACAGTAATTGGCAGTAGAGTATTAAACAACCAAGAACTGAGAACAATTAAAAGTGATAATTTGTTGCAATGAATTATCTCCTTAGGGGCCTGTGGGAGGAGAAAAAAAATCTATTTGGTGGAAATTTACATATATCCAAAATTGCTTTCACCCATCATCTAATGAAAAACAAATACCCCAGGGGCAGATCTGGGGGAGCCAGGGTGGGCCAAGGGAACAGGCTGAGCTGCACAAGGATTCTTGGTCTCTAAAGGATTCATTGAAGCAAACAGATGAAAATCTGGTTTGCTTGTAATACTATATTGAGAAAAGTGGGAGTAGGGGGTTCTGGAGGGCACCCCCTCCAGAGGGAAAGTATCTATTACCCTGTCTCTCCTCCCCAGTCATTCTTGTTTAGTGCTGAGAGACATACTCCTGTAAATAGTCTCATGAGAAAGCCCAAGACACAGGCTTTGCTTCACTTTGCAAAGCAGCTCTCCCTAGATTTCATTAGAGAGATTCCTAGCTTTACCCAGGAAGCCTGGGTGTGGAAGAAAAAATTCTCTAAATTTATTTTCAGCTCCTCTTTTCTTGACATCCTCCCTGGGATGGACTGAGACTTAGGACCAGACTGTTAAACCAAGCCACAAGAATAAGTGGTTCCTTGAAGGTTCCCTTAGGGGCAATGATGAGAAGAGCCCAAGTCCACAGTGGTTAGTGAACTCAGAGCCTCTGGAACTAGCCTTAGAACTTGCGGGTGGTCAGGGATGCAAATGTGAGGGAAGGCAGTCTGGTACCCACGGGCCCCTTTCATTTCTGAGTCATTAGCTCCATAATTGCCCTTTGGGATTTTGCAAAGCTCAAGATGCCACAAGTAACTTCCCTCACACACACTGCCCCCAGGCAGGTGAAGCAAGAGTGAGCAGGATTTCCCCTGTTTTCTGCTTGGAGAACCTGAGGCTCAGGGCAGCTAACGGACTTGTCTCAGGGCTCACAGTGAGATCGGAACAAGGAAAAGAGTAAGTCTCCAGCCTCTCTGAGGTGTGCTCTTTCCATTAAACCATCTTGCTTCCTTTCAAAAGCCAGGGTACTCAAGGCCTTCGTGGATCTCCTTGCTTGTCCTGGTTCTAACATCAATTTCCCTGGTTTGCATATTTTCCTTTGGTGTGATCCCTGTGGGAGTGGGGTCTGTTACTTGAAAAGGAAGAACAAGTTGAGCAGGCTCTAAGGGGAGAAATATGCTAATGCAATTGTGTGTGTGTGTGTGTGTGTGTGTGAGAGAGAGAGAGAGAGAGAGAGAGAGTGTGTGTGTGTGTGTGTGTGTGTGTGTGTGTGTGTGTGTGAGAACCAGGAGCTAGACAAGCACTAGGTGGGCAGAGCAGCTGAAGCATAGCATTCAGCTAGTACTGGCTTAGGAAGTATATCTCATTCTTGGACACCTGCCCAAATGGCCCCAAAATAATTGCCAGAAGGGTCTGAAGGAGTTGTTTTCTGAGTTGGACTTTGTTCTTAGAAGTAAACTGAGCTCTTCTGCTTCTTAATTGTTCTTAACAGGTGCCCCATGACACAGCTTGGGCAAAAACCATCTTTAGCTGCCTCCAACTGTCTAAATGCCACGCTGGGACTCCCTGGGAGTGAGATGGGATCGAGGTTCTGCTGTTCCCGATCCTGGTATTCTGAGAGCCACAAGCACATCAGGAGATGTACTTCACTGTCTGCTCAACTCTCCAGGCAGCACATCCCTCTCAACCTTCCCACTCCCTGCCCTTCACAGCACCTCCTTCCCTGCCTGGCCAGCCAGGCAGATCTTAGTGTCTCCTTAGAGGAACTGGGTCAGATTAGGCAGTGCCAATTGGAGACACACCACAGGGGGAAGAGGTATAAGGACGGAGAAGTTAGTTTCACAAGACAGGTTTGGCTCAAAGATCTTGAAAGGAAACTGGCTTTACAGCAACATAGACATCATCCAGTGACGGAGGTCGGCACATATGTACTGTAAATTCAGTTCAGTGAGCTGAATACAAAGCAACTAGAGACAGCCAGTCTCCCAATTCAGAAGAAAGTAGCTCTGTAAGAAGGGAGGAAAGGTTAGTCATTGTAACTCTGGAGACAAAGATTTTCTTCCCTGTTCCTTTGAATGCACTTTGCACCATCACAGGAGTCCTCCATGGCCCTGGCTTTCTCCCATCAACATGATATCACATTTGAACAGGAATGGGCACCCCTTCTAGACAGATTTCCTACCACGCTTCCTGACAAGCAGCAGGGGAGACCAATCCAAGGTCTGACTTCCAAGGGCAGGTCAGGCATCAGCTAGCACCTCCATCTCACCATCTCCCCAAAAACGTTCCCCCAGCTCTAACTATTGGTAACAAAAATACCAGAGCGTTAAATTTTCTCTGTGTAGTGGCCCTGAAAGCCTGAAATAAGATGGACATCACAAGTAATTAAAACTCTTCAAATCCTCCAAAGAATCCTGTTTGATCCAGTGACACTACAAAATGAGAATTTAAAACACTCCCTCCTCCCACCATGTAGCATACTAGGTAGAAAAGTAGTGAGGAGGATATTGGTGGGAAAGAGGGTGGGAGTGGAGAGAGGGGCAAGGGTCCATGCCATCCTTTTGGTTATTATTCCCAAAGTGCAACATGGAGAAGTGGAAGTTTTTTCCTCTGGCCCCTCTTAAGATCTGGGATCTAAGGCAGAGCCCAGTGATTATTAATAAGACAGAACTTTCCACCTTCCTGGACCTGAGCAGTTCAGATACTACAAGTAGACCAAACCCACAGCATCATCTTCTCCTGTCTGTGCCCTCCTGAACTGAATGAAATCTGAGCAAATACACTGGAATCACATAGCTGGCTCTGCGTTCTACCAGGACTTTGCATATTTGGGGAGGGGAAAGGGTTGAGGGAAGAGGTAGAATTAGGCATTGTCTGCAACCTGACTACATGCCCCTTTCCAGGATCCAGACCTTGACATGGAGCAGTTTGCAGCTCTGAAATGACCTTGACGGTCAACCTAGTGCCCTCTGAAGGAAACCCACCAACCTTTTCTCAGCTCATGTGTCTGTATGTACAGCAGAAAGCTCTGACTCCTTTTTCCAACAGGCTGTAGATGGTGACCTTCTGCCTACATACAACATAGACTAAGACAGCTCAGCTTCGTTATCCAAGTGCTTGGGGAGCAGAGCGGAGGGGATGAATTCCCAGATCTCCCTAGGAATGGCCAGTCTCTAAAACAAGAAGGGGTAAGAGCGGGAAACACAACACCTGGGCAGTGGGAAAGTATCACTTCATTTCTCCTTTTAGATCTCAGATGGATGCATCTTTTCTCTTGTTCTTTGCGCTTCCCTGTCCTCCCCATGCAGACTGCGGAAGAGAGAGAATGCTGCTAAGGGTTATGGGTGGGAGGGGAAACAATCTCACCCCTCCATGTCTCACTTCAGGATTTAAGGAATAAGGAAAGGGCCAAACGAAACAGTTTAAATCACTAGGTGTGATGCGCATGAGACGATACTTTGAGTCTTTTGGGTATACCCTTGAGTACATAAGCCCTGCTTCTATAGAAAGGCCCCACAAAGTCACGCTGTTCAGCTGCATGTTTGGGCAGGGGTCATGAAAGTGGAGCAGGGCAGTTCAATTTGAGGTGATGCCCAAAACGGTTTGCTCTCTCAAGTGAAGTCTGAAATGACACGGAAGTCTCAATTAACTATTCTGGTTGGTGTAGGGTGGCAAAAAGGTGGAAGAGACAGGAACAACTGCTTTTGGTGGCTGTCCTGGCCAGAAGTCCCTAATGCATGCTGACCAAAGCAGCTCACTGTTGTTTGGGCCAGAAAAAGATGTTTTCAGGCTCCTCGGCTAACAAGGAATCTTGCTCTGACAATCCAATTTAGTAAGCCTCTCTTCATGTGGAGGGTCTGGGGCAGGGCTACTCCAGGACCTAGGGAATCCTGGAGCTAGAATGGAGTTGAGAGATGACATCCAATCTCTTGGTTTTTAACAGAAGAGGAAATTAAGCTCTGAGTCCCCTATCTGGTTAGCAATAGAAGTAAGACAAATAGCACCCAGGTAACCAGTCGGGTTCTTTCTACTACAGCACAAAGTTAAATCTTGCCACAACTGTAAGGTTTGGGGCTACTCTGCTTGCCCTCTTTCTTGAGTAATGAAATGAACAGTTTTGGGGTTTGCATCTCAGTGACTTAAATCCTTGAACTAGAAATACAGGTTTATGATGGGAAAAGAAAGAACCCTCTCCTTCCCATGTCTGCTTTCAGAGATTATGGGCCTGAGGAAAAAGTCAACCTAGACTCTCACTACATCTCTTTAAGGTAGGAACAGGGCTCCTTGGCTCAAGGATTAGACCAGCAGTATTCCAGAGAGTCTACAAGGTTGATGCTCCCCACCTCCCCCAAGAGGGTGGGGACCAGGCCATTCACATCAGCACTGTCTTTTCTTAGGTGCTTTCATCTAATAAACCTTGAATCTGTCTCTGTTCCCAATACAGAATCCACAACTTCTGAGAAAAGGAGGCAAATAAAAGAGCTTGGAATTCAGAGCCTTTGCCAGCAGGGTCAAGAGACCAACAAAGAGAGTCCCTCTGCCTGTGACATTGTCTACATGCACAGGGCCCCACACTCTTATTTGTTCCTACAGAGTAAAATGAGGCTGGAAGTACCTGTCCAACAATAACTTATCTTTATTTTTCCTTGACTATTCTGTGTGTGTGTTGAGAAAAGAGATGGCCAGTCTGAGAGAAAATAACTTCTTTGTGGATGTTGGGTGGGGAAGGTAGGATAAAAGATAGGATAATGTTCCTCCCATGCTGGGAAGTACTGACTATATACTAAGAGGAAATAAGGAATAAATTTTCAGTTGCATTTTTACTGAAAAAAAGTCAGGACTTATTTCTGAGCCAAGTCTTGAAACATGATTTACCCTTAACCTACTGAGAGTAAGGGGACCGCCCAGAAGCTACAATTCAGCTAACTGCACTCAGTGGGCAATGAAAACATGCTTTGTGCTTGAGACCTCAGCATCTATTGATTAGGACAAGATATGATTCTGAAGCTGCCAAATTGAGGACAGCTCCCACTGTCCTGGGGCCTACTCTAGAGAGACCTCTCCTGCTTCCCCATAGTAAGGTTATTTTCTTCTTTTAAGACTTTATTTTTAACTAAGGAGCCACTCTTTTGACTGTTCTCATGACCCACGGAGCTGTCTGGATTCTCTGAATTAGGCTGTTAGTGGGGAAGGCTGAAGTCCTCTGCACACTGCAAAGCAAGATTCAAGGACCCACTGGCAGACCCATGAGGAGGTGAGGAATTCCCAGCAACCCCTACCAAACAAGATGCTATACTTTCAAACAGCGTCTGATTTGGCCTTTTATCTCGTCTTGTCCTCAGAATTTTAGTTATCTTTAAGTGGAAATATTCTAGGTAGTGAGATACCTGTTTTTAATACTTCCTAAGGATATGAACATGTACCTTCACATAGGCAAAGTGAACAAGTAGCAGTAAGGGAAAACAGCCAGGCCTCCAGAGTCTTCTGCTTGGCTATGATGTTAGAAGGCTTAGAGCTGACCTGTGAGCAAGTCAAAAATATACCAAGCTCACCCTTGATGCTTTGAGGGCTCATACTGGGGAGACTGGGGCACAGCTGCAGCTATCAAACATGTAAGTGGGGGTGGGTAAGAGTCACAACAGTAGACAGTTTTGCTTATAAGAGAAGGGACTGAGGCGAAAGAAGGTGTGCAAAATTTGACACAATGTGGTTGGTAATACATCAAATCTTCCTGGAAGCAGAATTAGTAAATTCTTGACCTTGGAGGGGGAAATGGGGTACTATATTTCCTAAACATCTCATATTTAGGTCTATGTTCCCATTAAATATTCCACTGTCACCCGATAGGGCCATTCATAATTAGAGAGGGGAAAAAAAAGCACAGAAATCAAAGGTAGTGAGGAACTACAATTCTATTAGATAAAGGGGAAGAAAATAACTGGGAATGGGTCTGTGTGAAGAGGTACAGGGAGGGCTGTTTTAGTTCAGACCTGCTTCTCAAGGTCTTTTGTTCTCTCTGGTTGTCTGCCCCAGGACTTTCTCTGTTACATTTCTTTCTTGGAGGTCTTATGCAGTGAATCTCTTCCTTCCCAGGTTCCCCAGACTTCTCACCCTACACAGTACTCCAGACAGCACTTTTCACTCCATTCCGGACTTTGTTCTCTACTACATGGTTCTCCCACTAGGCTCATTGCCTCCCAGATCTTCGCACTTCGGCCTATGTCTTTCACTCTAACCTTCTCTACCAAATCCCCGGTCTCTAGCTTCTCTGCCCAGGTACCCTGTCTAATTATGCCTTCTCCGCCCTGTTCCTCTGTTCTACCCAAGTCGTACCCCGAGAGGAGCCTCGCGCACGCCAGCTCCTGCCTGTCCTCGGTCCTCAGCCTTGACCAGTCTCCCGCCTTTTTAGGTTGCCTTGGTTTCTGTTACCTCCCTCTCAACCCTGTGGCCTCGCGTCAAACTCCCCCATGACAGCTTCTTCCTTCGGGCCGCAGCCCACCCAGCGACCCTCTACCCAACTGGCCCCCGCCCACGTCTCCCCGCGCTTTACTCCCAAGCCCCTCAGGCCCCGCCCCCGACCACAGAGGCCCCGCCCCCGCGCTTCGCCCAAGCCCCGCCCCTCACTCACCTGAGGCAGCTCCGCGCGCGCGCAGGCTTGGGGGGGGCGGTGAGGGAGAGGGGGCGGTATTGGGGGAGAGGGGGGCGGGGCGGCGGCGGTCCCCCACTCTGGCCCGGGCGGCCCAGTGCGGGGGGAGTGGGGTCACTGAGGTGGCCGCAGCCGGGCCGGAGGCGGCATCCGGGCGTTCAGCAGCGGCGGCGGCTCCATCTCCATCAGCGGCTTCACCTGAGGAGGGACGGCCCCCCCCCATAAGCCCCCCCCATCACAACCTTCCCCCCTCCCGCGAACAACTTCCGGCCCCACCACCAGGCGACAGGCGGCGTGGCCGAACACCGAGCGCCCCCAAGCCCTGGAGACTGCTGGGGAGAGATGGAAGAGCTAGGGGAGAGTAGCCGAGCGCCGAAAAATTCGAGTCCTAAAGGCGCGGTCCCGGGCAGAGCGTAACAATCGCTGCCCCTTCACCTCCATCTAATTTGCAAACTAGGCCACGTTGGACGCCCTACTTGTCCTACCACATCTGCTCTTAGTGCCAAGTTTTGTCTCTGCCTGTCCTAAGACAATATTGATTTTAACCTCTTAGCATTCTTTGCCTTTCCTGCCAAGTGCGTAGGGATTGCGGGGGAGGGGGAAGAGGACCTTAAGGATGCCGAATTTAAAATATTTTCCTCTTGGGGGGATATCCTGAGGTCATTCACCTAAGCAGCCCTGCAGATGCCGACAGACATCAGAGAAAGAAACCCCATTTCTTGATTTCCCTGTACTGCTTCCTTTTCCCCTCCCCTCCACCTTTTGTTTGGGTTGTCTCACTAGACATCCCAGTACCACTGAATCTCCTTCCTGCAACGTGCTCACTCTAGCCTCAAGAGGTCCCAGAAGTCACTTTTTATTTTTTGCTTTTTCATAGTGGTAGTCTTAAACAGATACTTTATTGAAGTATTTAGAAAAGTGTAACTATAAAAGAAGAGGGTTGAGCCCCTCACAACCCCTGGCAAACTACAGAGGCAGTAAAAAATTGTATACAGTTTTCTTACACATATTCTCACACATTCTCTGAAGACCCTAAGAAGAAAAGCAAAATAAGGCTTCAGTGGTGATGAGCATTAGAAAAGGAGATAGGGTAGGTAGAGAAAATAGTGCTTATTTCCAGAATTTCCCACTTCTGGTCCTCTGCTCCAACAGCTCTCACCTCCTGGCACAGGGTTAGTAGCCAGGAGGAGTATATAATACAGTGTCAAAGGAAGGGTGGATGCCTGGGTGGAAATGTGTGGTGTGTATGTTTGTGTGGCTTAGGAAGGCATAGTCAGGGTTGTGATCCAAGACATGGAGAGGTAGAGGGAAATATTTTTCTGTGGTAATGAGGCCAAAGGATGGATGTGGAAAGGGGTTGAGAAGGTGATTCTGAAGAGTAGATGGTTCCATTTCACCTTCTATGGGGCGATATGGACATGGACACGGTGCCAGGCGTTGCTGAGCACTCCTCGCAGGTTCCAGATTGGGGCCACCGTGTCTGGCTGCACGTTGTAGCTGTCATCTACAGCCTTACAAACAATGTTCAATTCCGTTTTCCCAGGTGGTACAGGGGCTTGCAGCTGCCATAGTCGCCAGGCCCAGGCCTTTCGGGGGCGCTGTTCCTCTCCATCCAGCTCAGCCACCTGCCAGGTTAGGCCCCCATCCAGAGACACATCCACCCTGACTACAGCTCTTCCTCCACCACTCCATGCATAGCCCTTCACAGTCACCTCCCCTGACTCTATTGTCTCCCCATCTTTGGGCTGTGTGATGGCTGACTGGACAGGAAGTTCCTGAATAGATGGAGCCGAGTCAAAATCTACAGTGTCCCAGTCCACAGACGGAGAGAAGCCTTTGTAATCTCGCCGCTGCCAGTGGCTGTAACTTTCCTCTGGTTCCACACTCACTTTGCCCAGCCATTTAACATGGCGGGCACCCACCACACCAGGAACCACCACCCGCACAGGGAAGCCATGGTCACGAGGCAGAGGCTGCCCATTCATCTCATATGCCAGCAGGACCTCAGCTTCAGGGTCCATGGCCCGAGCTAGAGGAATGGATGCTCCATAGGCAGTCCCTGTGGGGTCTGAGTCCAGTCCCTCAAAGCAGACATGGGCCTCAGTTTCAGAGAGTTGGTGACCAGCCTGGGCTAACACATCACAGAGCCGTGCCCCAGCCCAGCGTGCAGTGCTAATAGCCCCTGCATTCCACCCCAGACCTCTTACTTCTTTGAACTGAGTCATCTCAGAGCGCCGGTTACCAGCACACTGCAGAGTGACAGTGACCTCGTGTTTGGGGAACTGGTACAAGTCATCCAGGGATAGGGAGAGGGACTGACCCCCAGGTGGCCCTACTACATGCAGGCGGTAGGTGTCTGGGTCCAGGTTAGGTACAGGCAGATGATTCCGGGTGAAGAAGATAGGGTTGGGTGTAATGTAGTTTTCTGTCAGCAGCTCAAGAGGGGGCTCTGCATTAAAGGGGCGCTGGCTGTTGATCTTCAGAGCTGGGTGACGTATAGGATCATCAGCGTAAGGGTCAGAGGTCTTCAAGGTGGAGGGTGCCTTGTCTTCGGGGCTCAGCTCCCCAATCTTGTACTGAGCCAGTATCTCACGCACGTGGGACTGGTTGTGAACAGCATAGAGGGCCCAGAAGGGCTCTAGAGGACCCCCGGCTGCTAGCATCAGCTTTGATTGCCCCCCTGGGTGTAGGTCCACAAATTCTGTGACATCAAAGACCTCAGAGCCCAAAGTCACCCAGATCCCAGTCTCTGGGCTGCTGTGGGATCTCACTTCCTCCCTCGTGTATATGTGTGGTGGCTCCTGAGCAGCCTGCAGTCAGGGCAGGGGTGAGGCAAAAGGGAACAGAATATTAAGAAGAAATCACTCTAGCTCACTCTGACCCAATCCACAAAATGTGGCCACTGGGAAATGGAGGTAATGGGTTCCATCTCTACTGCACACGAAGACAGTGTCCATGGGCTCTGTGGTAAATAAAGCCTAGGTTGCCTGGGGAGTTCACTAGGCCCCCTTTGTTCTGACAGTAAAGTCGCTTCCTTCCCTACTTACCCTGCACCGATGGTCATGATAGGCCAACACTGCACCGAGGCCTAGCAGGGTTCCCATGACTCTCCAACCCCTGGTGCTGGAGTTACCACCAGAGAAGGTGAGGCTGGGGTGCTGGGGCTGAAACGAATCATTTGTAGAGCAGGCCTGTATGCAGAACCTTGAGGGGGTTGACTTGAGTCTGGAAGAGAGAGAGGTCTTAGTGGCACACTACTCCTGATTTTAAGAAAGGGCCGAGGAAGGCCCAGGGTGTACCTCTCCCTGGTTGGCAATTGGTTCCTTTAGTTGGGACTTAGTTTCTCCCAGGATGGGTGGGACAAGTGGGATGTGGCTTTCCCTTTCCTCCCTGGCTACTACCTCAACAATCTTATCTGGCAGATAAGATAACATTCATAAAGGTAGGGAGAGGTGGGTGGGGGATTAGGAGATATGAGATTGGAAACAAGTCCTAGAAATGAATGGCCTACCTGCAGGCCTGTCGAAGCCCTGGGACTACAGCTCTGTGCAGCAGCAGTAGCATTGTGGCAGACCTAGGATAGGAGGAAGATTCCAGGATCAAGATAGGGAGTCCTGGGAGGTGATAACTGAGGGAATGGGAGGAAGACACAGAGTTCAGCAAGGAACTCTCTGGACAAATGGGGAAAACTTTTCTGTGGCAATGAGGTCAAAGGATGGAAGTGGGGGTCCAAATGGGCCTTAGAGAAAATCTGGAGCACTTCGGAGACAGACTATGCTGACAAGATGGAAAGGAATGGGAGGCGGTGTCTATGTGGAGTCTCCTAGAATCACCTGTCTCCCATCCTCCACTCTCTACTTTGTCCACTACAGAGAACAATGTCTGGGGGCCAAAAGTCTATTGTCCAGTTTGCCAGTTTATTTTTTCTGAAGTCAGCAGAGGACAACTGAGGGGCAGACTACTTAAACAGGGACAAAAAAGGTAAAAAAGGTAGTGGCAGCCTAATGGGGTAAAGAAGCCTGGATTCTGAAGTTAAACTGCCTTGCATTTGTGAAACCAGCCCTACCATTAACCAGCCTTGTTCCTGGGCAAGATACCAAGCCTCTCTGAACTTGTGTCCTCATCTATGAAATGACATCTGTGTAGCAGAGCTGACGTGATGAGCAAACAAGTAATAACCCTGTCACTGAAGGCCTTTCCCTGTCGTCCCTCCACCCACCCTAAAAAAATAAACATTGAACCCTGCTGGGAACTGGACCCCAACCTGGGGTTCCCACCCTTACCTTGTCTATGCCATTCCAATGAGCTCAGCAAGTTGAGAAGTTAATGGCCAGGGTGTCAGGGGATGGGCTAGAGAAGGAAGAAGGTAATTTTCCTGCTCTGGCCTGCCTGCAGCAGTTTCTTCTTCACAGCACTGAGCAGATCACTGACCCCAGCAGGGCCAAAGTGGGGAGGGGTACGAGTCAGAATTGCTGATGAGATGCTAAAGACGGGGGCGGGCAGAGAGACTGTGAGGGAGCTAGGTGTTGGAATAGAGTCTGCATTTTACTCCTGTACCTTGGGACCCTCACTTCCTTCCACCTACCCTCAATCCCAGCAACCCATTAGAACAAAACTGGAGCGGTGCAAATAGGACTGACCTGCAGGTGATCAGTCCAGTGTCCCAGGTTGGGAGAGACAGCCTTCAAAACACAATGTCACCCCCCTGTGCAGGTGGTAGCCAGTCACTTCCCAGGGGGCACTTTAGTTAGAATATGGATATAACCAGCACCAGGGCACAAGCACCCGGTCCCATGTTACTGCCCAGCAGCTGGCCCAAGTGTCTTATAGCAACACCCCGCGGCCCCAGGAGCACCCGGCTAGCGGGAGTGGAGGCGGGTACTGGCGGTTCTGTTGTCCGTGGTATTCGGAGCGCTCTGGGTGCCAAGACCCCCGCCCGGGTTACTAGCCCTGCCTCCTCCTTTTCCTTCTCTCGGCCCAAGCCTCCTTACCCGTTCGGCGGCAGTCCACACGGTGGCTGTTTTACCCGCCCGGCCCAGCAGCTGCCGGCGAAGGGGCGGGGGCAGCGCCGTGACGTAGGGCCAGAGTAAAGGACCACTCTCGCCCCTCGGCTCACCCCTCAGCAATTGGCGGGCTGCAGGCCACCTCCCAGCTGCTGTGACCGCCTCCCGGAGGCTAATGCTGGCGGGGCGCCCCCTGGGCTCCGAGCTAGGAGCGATGTTTTTGTCTCCACCTCCCGCTAGAGGATGAATGGGACCCTCACAATGTCCGGAACCCAGGCAGTGGAAGGTGACAAGGACTCCAAAGGTTGGGCTAAGAGATGCCCCCGCCCCGGCAGAGACACAAGGTGCTTTCACTAGAGACCTCGGGATCCAGCTGGCTTTTCTCCCGGTGGTGAGCTCGGCCTCTACCCTGTTTTTGACAAACGTCTGTGTTGCAATTACAACAGCCCTGTTTGTCTTTTAGAGAAAACAGGATCAAGCGCTCGAGTCTCTTATATCCAGAAATGAGGGCAGAAATGAGGCCTAAATAAGTGGCTCAAAGACTTCGAGATTCCTTGGACTAGTTGAAGTTTCCCTCAAATTATAGAACCAACATTCAATAGCCATCTTTATTTTGCTTAGTTGCCATTTAATAAAATAAATGACATTTTCAACATTCAAAAGTAGGAAGATTATAATTGCTCATAATCTTAGAATAAAGAACACTAATAGAAATTGTTTGCAAATTACCCTTTTATCTTTTGGTGCGGAGAATTTGTCATTAGCTAGCTGCAAACGTATCCCACACTGCCCTCTAGAGACTAGAAGGTTGAATTACAACCTTAGTTTAAGTGACGGCCTTATTTAATTTTGGAAGATCACTTCCGCTCCCTTTCTGCTCTCAACTGAACTTGAGCTTTTACTACGAATCAAGGAGCTGTGTGGGGAGTACTAAGAGATATACACAAAAGGGAACCGACAGTGAAAAGGTGATTTTGGAAAATGATTCCCAACTCAACTGTATATAAACTAATCATCAAAGAGGCCTGATGCCCAACCTCTCCCACCAGTCTTAAGAAACAGGGCTCAGCCCAAGTATACAAAGAAGTCAGTTAGGGACTGTCTGAAGCCATGGATGAGACTTCTGCCTAATAACAGTGTCACCTTATAAAAAGCCACACACATGCTTTATATAATTGACCTTTTAAACCTCAACTTTTTTTTTCATTTTACATAAGAAACGGAGGCAAAGAGCAGCTAAGTAACTTGATCAAAGCCACAGCTGGTTAAGCTGGCAGAGATGGAACAGAATACTTGACTCTGTCTTTCCTATCCTTCAGATTCTTTGGAATTTAAAACTCCCTCTGCAACCATACCTAATCTTTTCTCTGTATCAATATCCCCCACCCACTTCCACTTAGATTGTGATGGACTGAAGGGCTTCAAGTATGGTAGGAAACAAGAGCAGAATTTCCTGTTGAAATTTTCCTATTGGGTTAGAAACTACATGATCAATCAAAAACATTCAGTGATTAAAAAAAAAAAAAAAGTTCTTTAGGTCACAGACCCCGAGATACTAATTAAGGCTGTGGACCCTCTCCCTAGAAAGCTGCACATAAATCTTTGAGTAATACTTCAAAGCATTTATAAGTATCACCTCTTCCTCCAATTTCATCAGTTGTCTGCCAGAGGTCTATAGACCACCACCCTTTCCCTTATATTCATTCTGTATAGATGGCCTAAATAAACAAACTAGGGTCAGATTTGATGAGGTCTCTAGTGGCCTGGGAACAGGAGCTATTAAACAGCAATAAATGGGCTATTTCCAAATTGGGTTACCTCACTATTCAAGAAAAGATTAGCGGGAATATGGTGGTACCAAGACACAAGGGAGGGTGTTTCTGATTCAATAAACATTATTGGGTGTCCTTCCTTCCAAATTTCTAGTATCAGATGGAGAAATAGGAAAAAATAAATAAAAAGAAAAAGAAACACTCCAGTACTTTTTTTTCCTCCTTTTTTACTTACATTAAATACATCGGTAAATCAGCAGTCGCATTCTGTTACCACGATTGTTATGTTGGGAGAAGGAGAAAGGGGGGAAAAGGCAAATGCTTTCTCAGGGAAAAAAAAAAAAAAAAAAAAAAAAAAAAAAAAAAAAGCCTCCCCGCTTAAAAAAAAAGATCAGAAGAAAAAAAATGAAGAGCTGGGAAATAAAAACTAAGATTCCCCCAAGCCCAACAGAGCTCAAAGGAAAGCAGAAGAGCTGGAAGTAGATGGAAGGCAGCAGACAGGCCCAGAAGCTAAGGCCAATCCTGTTCCTAAGGGGGGGCGGGGAGGGAAGAAGAAGCCTGGAGAAATGGTTTCCCAGCCCCAAGGCAATGAAACATCTTTACTCCTGCTCCACAAGGAAAGCTGTGCAGACAAAGAACTTCATTTCTAAGAGGCTTAAGAGAGCCATCCTAGTTCTTCCACTTGTAGGGATGCACTGAGTGCTTTTGGTGCTAGTGGGCGCTGGGAAAGGGGAAAATGTTTGCGTGTTTCAGGGCCACGGGAACTAAGGCTGCCCCTGGAAAAGGAAGGGAATTGAGGCCTAAGTGGAAGAACCTAAGCTGGGTCCTCCAGAAGCTCAGCTTCTTGGATTTCTCAGCTGCTCTGGGACAGGAGGCAGTCTGGAAGCCGAAAGGGCAGAAAGGTTCCAATCCTGGGTCACTATGGCCTCTCCTTACTTCCCCCAATAGTCCCAAAACTCTGGGTTAGAACGAGAAGGAGTTGAAAGTTCTCTCTTGCCTTGATGGCTTCCCAAAGCCATCCTAAAATTCCTGATGAGGGATGTAAAGAGGCTAGAGATTTAAAAGGACAACCATTCTCTGGGATGTGAGACACCGTGAGGGACCTTCAGTGCCAGTCATTCCCTGTCCACAGGAACAGGTGTTAAGATATGAGGGAGCCACATGTAGGCCTCTATGGTACTACCCCCTAGTGGTGTGTGGATTAAACCACTGGTTGTATGGGGGGTGGGGATATCATGGAGGAACCAAACTGAAGATACTAACAAAGAAGAAAAGAAATAGGGAGATGGGGGACAGAACAGACTGTACAGTGGGAATAAAGATCATATCTATTTACAGGGAAGTAGAAAAGACATGGTAATTGGTGGATCAAATTGAATGGGAACCCTGGGAAAGGACAGAAAATGCCTCCCTTTTGCCTGACTCCTCTTCACTCCCCTACCATGGCCTATGCTGTCCTGAGACTCCTCTTCAGTTGCTCAGTGATTCCCCAGGAAAGGCAAACCTATACCCAAGAGCTAGGATGGTAAGAATACAGGTGAGGTAAGAATCAGAGTTGGAGGAAGGTAGCAGTGGAGATTGGGCTTGAGTAGCTGCCACCAGTACTGTTCTCTACAGCCCCTCCCCAAACCTCACATACACCTCAGATTCCATTTAACTAAAAGGAGTAGAGGGCAGGTAAATCAATCAAAACCCCTATAAAACAAATATCACAACTGAACTACCATCAATTAAAGTGCAAACTGCAGGGGGATACAGTGGCTGGGGCTGAGGCCATCTGAAGGCAAGAGAGGGGAAAAAATGCATATGTAAAGGTCAGAGGATGGGTATCAGAAACTGGTCCCTCCTCCATTTAGATCACAGCAGAGCCAAAGATGCAGGCAACCAGTGAAGATTCTTTGGAGGACTCTAGGGTCCAGAATCTCCCCCGCTATGGGGGAGAAGCTACCTAAGAGGCTGGGTGAGGGGAAAGGAGGCCTTAGAAGAATGCCAGAGCCACAGATGACACTACGTCTCCACCTCCTCCTCCCAGTTAGCTAACAACATGACTCCAGCCTGGTGCCCAAGAGCTTGCCTTCCCATTCTCACCTCCACCTAGAAACACCCTCCATAAGACCAACTCACGGATACTGCAGTGTTTTCAAATATGAGAAACTCCAACCAAATAAAAACAAAAAGGAAACGTTTCCTTACTCCCTCCTGCTCCGCACCTTACTTTTCCCCAGGGCCCTTAATGTGACTGAAGTAGAAAACTCCTTCAGTTCCTGGATTCACCACCTTCTCCATCCTGGGGAGAGGAGGAAAAAGGGATCAAGAACAGAGATTGACCAAAAGCAGAAGGGGAAGGGGCAGGAGACAAAAAATGTTTTCTGAAAAAATGGGGAGGAGGAGGAGGAAAGATAAGTAGGTCACTGTCTTGCACCTATAATACAAAGTGAAGAAAGTTTGTTTTGGAAGGTAAGTCCTGGGGGATCTGACCCCCAAGCCCCAGAGTAGGGGTAGGAGGCCAGTGGTAACAGCTGCCTGGTGTTGGTTGCTGAAGCGTTAAAAAGTGCCATGACGGAGCTGTCAGGAGGCAGCCCTTGGAGCCAGGGCTCAGTGTGCTGTTACCATAGGGGCTGTGTGCTGAGGGGTGGGGATGGAGGTTATTTCTTAGCTCTCGTGCTAGCTCCGTGCTTGTTTGCTGCTAGCCACCCCCTCAGTTGCTACAACACTGGCTCTTGTTCTGCTGGGACTGCTCATGGAGATCCACACCACGGCTTCGGCCTGCTGCACCCCCCAGATTCTGGGGTTCACTCTTTGGCAACTTCTTAGCTAGAGATAAAAACAGAAGGGAACAAAGCATGGTCAATTTTACTGATACTCCCAAAAAAGACTACTGGGTGGGGGAGAAGTAGGGGAACGAGGGAAAGGGGATGTTCTGCAGGGGGGCGGGTTCACTGTAAACTACACTGAAGATGAGGGGTCTTAAGCTGCAGTGGTAGGACAGAGGGTCACATGGAAAGTTAAGATGCTGCTCTGACCTTACCTATTGCCAGGAAGAGATCATTCACGTTCATAGCTGTCTTGGCTGAAGTCTCCATAAACAATAAGCTGTTGTCATCTGCATACGCCTGGGCCTCCTGAAAGGGGTGGGGTGGACTGGTGCTCAGAATGCAGGGCAGGAACAAGTACTGCCTTTCCACTCCCATGTAGCACCAGAGCTAGCCAATATCCTAGGTTCCCTCCCTTAACTGCCCCTCTGAGCCAGCTGGCCCTGGACCCATATTTTGGTGATGACTCCCTCAAGGATAACCCAGGGTCTAGCCCACTTAATCCCACAAACAGAGGTCAGGAATCTTAATTATGGGGAAGAAGGTAAGCTGGTTGGGGGTTTTCGAGTTCTGACACTTGAATAGTCCCTTACCTCAAATTCAATTGCTCCCTCTTTCCTGTTTTCACATTGGTACCCCCACAGCTGGTACTCCCACAGCTGGTACCGGTACTTCCCTACCCCTTTGCTCTGGAATTGTCTTCTGACTCCTCTAAAATCTCCTGGCTGGCATTAGGGTCACAGTTTTGCTGTATTTAACTTGGTGCAGAACTGGGGAATGAGATGATGAATGTCCTCAGATGACGTTTTCAGAGAGGGCAGGTTTGGAAAAGAGAGGTCCTAAGCACAGAGGGAGAGTGTTAGAGAGGGACTCTACGGCCATCTTACTTCATACTCCACCATGCGCTTGTTGGCCAGGTCAGCTTTGTTCCCCGCCAGGGCAATAACGATGCTAGGACTGGCCTGTCGTTGTAGTTCCTTCACCCATGTCTTTGCTCGGGCGAAGGTCTCCTAGGAAGACACGAGGATGAGAATGGATAGGCTGGAATGACTGCCGATCCAGGCCCATCACCTTCAAAAACCAGTCTTAAAACTCACCTCTTCTAAGCAGCCTTCACTCACTGAAACCACCTGTGTCTGACAATTCATTACCTATGTCTTCTCAGCACTTGGAAGCATAATTTGTATTCTTATTTTGCTATTTTAAGAACCAGTTTTCTTTCCCCCACCTAATTTAATTCCTATAAATAAAAGCAAGGACAATCTTCTCAGCCCACTTACCTGATTAGTAATGTCATAAACCACAATTGCAGCTTGGGCACCTCTGTAGTACATGGGGGCCAAGCTATGGTACCGCTCCTGCCCAGCTGTGTCCCAGATCTCAAACTTGACTGTTGTGTCATCTAGACAAACAGACTGGGTGAGGAAGGCCGCTATGAATGAGAGAATGGAAGAGAAGTTGTTGTTAAGTGGAAGGATGAATGAGAAGATCCCACCACCCCCTCCTCAAAATATCTCCACTCTCAGTCCAAGACCGGTCACCACCCAGGCTATTCACCTATAGGAAAGGCTTAGCATTCTCCTCCAGGTCCTGGAACCAGAACTAAGGCTGCTCTTGGCTAAGTCCTTCCTGTCAGAAGTCTCTCTAGCTAAGGAATGGGGGCACGTCATAAATCCTGAGGGACAGAAAGAAGAACTGGCACTTATACCAGAGTCATCCCTCTTCCAACCAAAACAGAGGAGTAAGATGATGACAGAGATCATAAGTTTCAGAAAAAAGTCACATCAAGAACTGATTAGAAGATTTTAAAGCCTGATGTGAGGTCCCACCATTATCAATATTATTTGGCTGCTACTTTTTCATATCTTCTTCTGTTGGTCCAAGAACACGTTTCCAAGGTGACTAATAAAAGTGGGGAAGAAAGACATGGGAATTCGCAAAAGATCCTTTATTGAATTAGCACCCTATTTTGGGGTAGTGGCAGGGAGAAGGTAGCAAAGGTGGAAAAGGCAGATGTCCTTTATCTTTTGTATTTAGTTCCAGCCTCTATTTTACCAGATATGTGCATCAGGATCATTTAAAGAGCTTTTCCAAACATACATGTCTATACCATCACCAACCTAACCCTACCCCCAATACTAATCAGTAGATCGAGGGTAGGACCCAAGCATGCATGGGATGAAAATGGTCTCCAGGTGATTCTAATGTACATCTCTGATTATGAGTCACTGCCCCAAACCAACCTTGCTCAAGATGACACTCAACTGAACTTCACTGGCATAAAGATGAGAGTAGGAAGAGGAAAACAGACTGTGATAGAAAATTAGTGGTTTTCTTGGTGCACAAAGGCCAACCTTTCTAACCTTCTAGGAAGTAAGAGGATGAACATATACCTGCTTTCTGGCATTATGGCAATTTTTTTGTTTCACAAAGGATTTCCATTTCAGGGAGCCAAGAGGGCCAGTTCCACAATCAGGTCCCTATATCTCCCTTCAAAGCCTTTCTAAGCATTGAACCTCTTCTCTCCCTGAGGTACTCACCTCCAATGGTGCTCTCCTGGTACTCATGGAACTGCCCTTTGACAAAACGTAATACCAGGCTAGACTTTCCCACTGCAGATTCACCCAGCAGGACCAATTTGAATTGGCATATTTTGCTGGCCTGGGGCTGCCCGTTGGGCCTGGCTGTGCTTCTGCTAGTCATGGCTAGATTATCAGAGTGGGAAAGGGTGAAGGGAGGGGGATGCCACAAAGCGGCGAAGGGGGGAGGGGGGAGGGGAGGGGACTTCCAGGCTTCAACAGTCCTGCAAGAAAAAAAGTGGGCAAAATTAAACACAGGGCCATTACAGCTGCAATCATTTTTTAAAGAAAGGATAGAATCTCTTCATTTCTTTGCTCCCATGAGGACTTAACTCTTATAATCACCCATCATTAAAAGGTTATACCTAGACAGCAGACACTCAGTGGTAAGAGTGGGAAACAGTAAAATAAGAACTGCATCTAAAATAGAGTTTGCTGAAATGGAGACTAAAAATCGTGTGAGAGAAGTTTTTAACCTCCCATTCATTCCCGAACAGGTCTTCAAAGAAAGGCAAAGTGATCAACTTTTTAGTTAAAACACCCGTATCCACCCACAAGGACACTAGATCCCTGCTAACTCCTTGGTGTCCTGATACTGTCTTTTTTTACTCTCCTCTTTTTTCTAGCTTTCAAAATGAGAGATTTACTCTAGGGGTGTCAGACAAGTCACCCCTCCTCAGTGGAGGGTAGCTTCTGTTCTATATCCTTCATACATGACCATTCTTCTCGACATTTCTGAAAATCTAACCAAAGTCTAATTACCAAAAAATGTGTCCTTTCTCACTTCTGGTCAAAAGTAAGTACAGAAACACAACCAAGAGCCCACGTTCAGTATGAAAATCTAATCAAGGTCCAATTACCAAAAAAAATCTATCTTTTCTCATTTCTGGTCAAAGGTTAGTATAGAAACACAACCAAGAGAACACATTCAGTATTAATTCTTCACTTTGCTTCTGCCACCTCTCCGAACCTGAAACTCTGAGTCAGTAAGTTTGACTTGCTCTCAACCTGCAGCTGTCCTCCTGGTGCCTAGGGATTAGACTACCCTCCACACTAAAAGGGCCCAACAGCTGTAGCCCTCCAAATTACAGGCAGAGAAAGAAGGTACCTTCTCAATACATGCAAAAGTCTCTAGAGGATGGTATAGGGGCTAAGTCTTCAAGCTATAAATATTTGATGAAAGAATAGAACTAATCACCTTCTCTACCTTCCAAGTGGCTAGGACAGCTGGTGGTGGAGGAGGAGACAGAAAAGTTGGGACTCTGAGTGTCCCATCATCCAAACCTGAACACATATCATGTTGACTCTGAGGGGAAATGAACTATAAGATTCAAAGAAATGTCAGCATGATCAGAGCATGCAAAACCTCTCTAAAACCTAAGTGTTGCTTGGGTTGTACTTTGCTTGTTCAAGTGACTCTTTCCCTGCTCTAGGGTTAATTCTGTTGACTCCACAAACATACTCTGACATATAGGGGGAAACATTTTTGTCACTATAGCAAGTTGCTTTGGAGTCAAATCAGGGTTAAAAATCTCTGCAATCCTAGATGAAGACAAGACAGAAAATAAAAGATAGAAAAACCATACAGGAGGCAATGCAGAGGAACACAGGTTGTGGAGTCCAATTCACTGGATTTATTTTATAGTTCTGCTTACTAGCTGTGAAACTTGGGACAAGTTATTAAATCTATCTGTGTATTTACTCCCACATCTGTAAAATGGGTTAATAGCCTTATGAGCATCTACTTCATAAGGTTGGTGTGAGGATTAAGTGAGATAATATATACAAAGAACCTAAATATTTGACAAAAAGTGCTCAATGATTATTAAGCTACTAATCATTATGAATATAACATCAAGAAAATTTCTCTGCCTGAGCCTTACCTTCTGCATTTATAAAATGGAAAAAAAACCTACCTCATAAAGTAGCCATGAGGATTAAATGAAAGATATATTTAGCATAGTGCTAATAAATAATAAGGTAGGTATGTCATTTAGAGGCCCTGATTCACAGAAAAGATCAATTTAATATATTAAATTTCTCAATATTAGTCGTTATCAATATATTTCTAAAAGCCATGATATGAGATAGAGGGAAAAAAAAACAAGAAAAAAAAGTATAAAGAGGAAGTTAACAGAGGAATGAGACAGAAGTGAGAACTCAGAAAAGTCCCAAAGTAGACTAATTAAGACAGAGGAATGTAAGAAATTACTCTGATCCTACTGGGTATTTTGTAGTCTCCTAGGTCAATGAGTTCTAAGAATCTAGATATACATGTGCCACTTTGTGAAGTTTTCACTAGTCTACGATAAAATGATTAAAAGAAAAATGACATAGCAAGTTTTTCATAAAGCTAAATTTATTCAATCTAAAAATATCCTTTCTAAGATTTCTAACTTCTTACTTTCTCAGCATCAATTTTCTTTCAGAGGTAAATATATATTTATTGCATGGATAAACCTCTCAGGCCTATTGTTAACGTTAAAAATAAACTGGAGAACAAAACACATGGTTGATCCTATTTCTATAAAACAAAACAAAATCCTACGGAGAAAAAAGTATGGAAAGATACAGACTCATCTGTTAACAGTGGTTACCTCCCTCTGAGGAGAGTGGTATGTGAAGGATTCAGATTTTTTTCATTCTACATAATCCTTTTCTAACAGGAAATATATATTTTTAAAGTTTCCCATATAACTAGGTTTTTTTTAGTGCTTTTAAAAAATAGTGTTGATAGGCTTTCTAAATAACCTTGTTTTATGTATAAAAATAAAAACGCCAAAATTTAAATAATTGGTCTATTAAATCCAAAATCCTGGGAACTAGTATTGCAAGAATCAGTATTAACTCACTTCTTAACCACTAGTCACAGTTCTTTAGCTCTTTCCATTCTCAAACCTTTAAAGCACTGTTTCTCCAATTGTGGCTGTAAGCCAACAGTGACCCTGAAATCACTTGGTGGATCATGATCAGTATTATTAAAAAAAAAAAAAAAAAAAAAAAGAAAGAAAGAAAGAAAAAAAGTCAAATGTATTGTAAATAATAAGCATAAGAATTATTTTGCGAAAATGTTTCACTTGTGGGTAGATGTACACACAATGAATTACGAAGTAAAGAAAAAAATTTTTTAAAATGCCATGACCAAAAAAAGTTTAGAAAACATTGCTTTGGATTAGGAATTTGGTATTAACAGATACACACTATTATCTATAAGACAGATAAACAACAAGGACATACAGAAACAGTGCTTTGGAGATGTCTGACACTGCAAGATGGGTTAACATGAAGGCCAGTCTCTGGCCAGCCTATAGGCTATGGTTACTACTAAAGTACTTCTAGATGAAATTAAGATGAGGGCTGAATATAGCTCTCCAGGGGTCAGAGGTTCTCCAACCCTGCTACTAAAGTTAGGGAGCAATTATGAAAATGGGAAGTCAAAGCCGACAGAGGCAGTCCCACACAATGGTAAGGGCTTTGCAATCAGGCAAGCCTGAGTTTTATTCTCTGCTTTGCAATGAACCCATTGGGATCTCAGACTATTCACTCCCTTTGCCTTTCTGAGCCTTAGTTTCCTTATCTGTGAGGATGTGGGGGTGGGGTGGGGAGGATAATAGGTGAAAGTAGCAAAAGGCAGAATTTGAATTCAATTCCAAAGTTCTGGGTACATTTAAGATATCTGTTTCTCTTAGGTCTTGACTTCTCAGAATCTGTGAGGATGAATTATTTTTTAAAACATTTATGTAGTACTTCATATACATTATTTCATAGGAAAAGAAGATAGGCCATCATAACTCTACACTCTAAAACAGATAACATAATAGGAAAAAAACCCTACAAATAAGCTGATAAAGTTTCCTTTAGGTGCCATACACATTCTCTACTCTTAAGAAACAACAGGGAAAGTTACTAGATTCTTCGACTTACTCCCTCACATTTTTATCTACCAAAGCACGTGATTCAAGGGGCAGAACACTAAGCCTTAATGTTACTGCTCTACAATATATGGGAGTTAGAAGAGACTGAATTCTCATGGGCAAACACATCATGCTAGGCCTGGGAAAACAGTAGGGAGTTGGAGAAGTGTGAAGACAGGAAACAGTCAGACACTAGGGTTGCAAAGCCCTTGGTCACTAACCCTCACAGATTTTAAGTCAAGCCAGAGCCCATCAGCAATCAGCAAACTTTCTTGAATTGTCAGATTAGTAACTACTGGATTAGAGGAGACTACCTCTACCCCAAAGTTTTAACTCGAGGGTATGTCCTACCTTCTCTGTTCACAGTAATTGATGGGTTGTCATCTCTGTGCCTTATCTTTAATCCCAACGTGTTTATAGGGGTATTATGTTTCTTAGGCAATAGCTGGACTTTCAAAAGTTCAGGGGTACAGAAATGGAATAATACATATAAGACTCAACTGATTTCTACTCTGATGGTGATTTTTTTTGCTAAGAGTTGACAGTGGGCAAACGACCCATCCAAAGGCAAAAATAAACCACAGCCAACCAGTCATGTAGTGTGATGATTATTACCTTCAAACTGGAGGCAAAAATAGGAGAAGGAGGTTTCTTTTCATTTTTTGGGGTGGGGTGCTAATTACGTTTATTTATTTTTTAATTAAATTTTTTTTAAATGGAGGTACTGGGGATTGAACTCAGGACCTCATGCATGCTAAGCATGTGCTATATCACTGAGTTTTACCCTCCTCCCCAAGGAAGTTTTTCTTTCTTCAACCCTTTCAGTTCAGAAGAGAAGAAATCAGACTTAACTTTCCACAAGAATGGCTTATCAAATGACCATTAACTAGGGAGGATCAAGGCTCGACCATGGCATCAGCCCACTGGGAAAGGGGGACGTGGAAGATGAGGGGTAAGTTCTTTAGTGTGGGCAGCTCTCCCAGCAGCACAGGAAAATATGAATAGGATAAGTTCCTCAGCCTGCCAATCCCAGGTAGGGCAAAACTCCATTCCTCAGGTCCCTTTCTACTTGGTAGCTTTGGGTCACTATGCCAACTAAGTATGAAGCCTCTAGAAGTCTGTCATCTATCAATAGAGACTGAGTTCCAGGTACAGAGCCACTAGAGTCTAGCCCACTCCCAAATGTCAGCCCTATAAGTTCAGTTTGCCAGATAAGAGGCAGTCTAGAGGTCATCTGGTCTAGTCTCTGTATTTTATGGTGAGGAAACTGGGGCAAATCAATCAACCTACCAGGTGTTACCATACAGCAAGCTACCCCACAACCGCTTAGCAAATCTCCTAGCTAGCCAGTACTCCTAGTCAGGAACTCTGGCTCCTGTTGTACCACCACACCTCGTAAGGAAGCAGGAGGTGCTAAACTCTGAACTGAAATCCAAAGGCACCAGGAGAGGAACAAGAGCTTAGACTGGATAAAGTTTCTGCCTCTATTCGGTTTAGATAAGCACTTCCTTTGGGAACTAAAAACAAGTTAGGAAGGCCCAGGCCTTCCCTGGGAACTGGGATCCAGCCCTTTATTTTTCTGACAGAAGGACTCACTCATTACTATGCCTCTCTAGACGGTCTTGACCAACCCCTGCCAGGACAGTTGAAATAGAAGCAATTCAATGGAAGGCGTCAGGAAAGCAGTGGTAATTTCCGCACGATTCAGTGTGCCTTGTGATTAATGTGAGATTTACTGAGTAGGGAAGATAGAGCAGAAGCCAGTAAGTACCTTAAACTCTCCAACTTTGTTTAGACCCCAAATTACCAAAATCTTAAACTGAGTTCCACTACTTGGCTCAGCTTTCATTGTGTTCATCCAATGTTAACCAGGGAGTCACTGGCTTAAATGAGAGTCCTTCCACTTCCCCCACTTACATTTCTCCCTTGTAGTTCCCCAAGAGGCAAAAAGCATACCTATCTCTTATTAGCATGGTACTACAAACTCCCTGTTATTGACCTAGGAAAGACTGGAATGCCCTTCCCCACTCTAGACTGCCTAGCAAACTCCTAAGATACCTTCTAAAGCCACGCTCAAATGCCACCTTCTCTGTGAAATTCCATGACTACTCTCTCACTCCAGCAGGATTCATCACTGCTTCTTCTGGGATCCTAGAGTATTAAGACTATTTCTACTGCAGCATTCATTACATTATATGAGCTAATTGTGTTTGTCTTCTCTGCTAAACTATGATATTCTCACTAAGTGTGACTATTTTTTAAGTCATCTTGAATCTCCAGAGCAGAGCACAATACCTGGTCCCTAGTAGGTGTTCATTAAATGCTCCCTAAATTAATTAAGGCCAAAGCAATCTTGCTTCCTTCCTCCATCTACTCCTTCCCTTCTGTGCCATCTGGATAGATTCTTACTCAGTTCCATTTGGGAATGTTTTTAATAGGCCTCAGAGAACCAATTCTCCCTCTTGCCTCTCTGTGATCTCCCCTGGATGGAGGGCCCTCTTGGGACCCAGGCCACAAGGTACTGTTGCAACTCACATGGGCTAACTGCTTTTCCTGTCACCCGTTACTATGCCTCAGATGGCCTAATCACACTAAATATGTTGCCCTTCCAACCTAACACTGAAGCAACAGTGGCTAAAAAAGTTCTCTGAATTTTCAGTTATGTGAAGTGTTCAAAAAACATTGGGTCATTATCTCTATTAATTTCTGAACTTAAGAAACACAAGTTAAAAAAAAAATCATACCACCACAGACCTAGAGGACACTGAAAAGGTACCCACTGCCCCTCAGTAGAAACTACAACCTGGCCCAGAAATCTGCACACACTTTGCTCACCTGGGTAGCTCCTTATTCAGCTCAGTTACTGTGCAGTCAAGGGCTAAATCTTTTCTAAAACAAGTGGGATTGTATTATGTAGGGTTTTAAGGTATCCTTCCTCCTAGAAGGCTGTTGCATTTCCTTATTTTAAATTCACTGTCTTACACTTTGGTTACTTTCTAATCTGAAATGCTTTAGGATTAGGGAGCAGGCTGTACTGTACACTTGCTTCTTCTACACTATGCCCCCTCTCATAAGTCAAATTCGTATCAATGCACACAAACAAGCAAACTATCAAAGAGCAATCCTTGCTCCTGGGCAAACTAAGAGTTGGACGATATGAGGTATGACTTCAAGGGCAATGGGAAAGCCCTCTTCTCCAAAAGTATTTTTGTAACTCCAGATCTATGTTTGAAATTCTATATTGATAATTCTACTCCTTAGCTCCATGTTAAGAAGCAAAAACCCTTGGAATGATTAATACTTTAAGTGACTATTTTTTATTTATAACTTAACATGGAGCAATTCCAGATCATTTCTTGAAGGTAGACTTTGACTATGAGGAAGGTGGAAAAGACAAAAAGAAGAAGAAAGGGACAGGATACCACTAGGATGTAGGAAGCCTAGTGAGCATTAAAAAAAAAGCCCTCCCCCCACACACATGCATCTACACAATCTTCTCTAGGACTGGCTTTGCAGAAGAGAAAATAAAAGCTCCTGGGGGGACAACAATCAAGGTTTCTGGGGGCACTGTACAAAGGCTGGGCACATTAAAGGGCTTCTACAGCCAGTAAGGACAAATTCAGTTAATAAGGTGGTGTATAAAGCATCCCAGCTGTGCTGAGATTTAGAGGAAAATCAATTTCATATCCAGAGAAATTTGGAGCCTTCATGTAACACTACAGAAAGATACAGGGGCCCCTTAGGAGACCCATCATCTTCTTTTAGGATAATGAAGGGACAGTCACATAATCTGAACATGCAGAGACCATGAACCAGAAGATAGAAGTCTCAAATTCCTCACTTTAGCAGAGATGCCAATAATTCTCCCAAACAAAATAATTCACGTTAATGTTTCTTTCCTGCCCATAAAAGAGAAGCAGGCCATCTATTGGCTATTTCCTAGGATACCCATGCACAAGGGGGTGTATGTAAAGATGTACAGGATAACCCAGAGTAGAGCTCTCTGCTTGTGTGACTTTGATAAAAGCAAGACAAAATGAACTGTGAAAGGAGCACAATGAATAACAGAGTATCATCTCAGAAGGGAAAACTGGAAAGAATGAGAAATCAGTTTGGTGGAAAACATGAAAACAGAATTGCCTTTGGTGGCATATCCCCCAAAGCGAAGCAAGATTGGTCTGATGTGCTGTCTCTTATCTCTGACCTTTCTGGATGAAATGAGTGAGGTATATGTGGGAGGATTTACACTTTTTACACTTCTGTAAAACTTGAATATTTAAAAATATGTACATATTACTTTTCTAATTAAAAAGAAATGTAGTTATAAAATACGGTAGTATAAAAGGGAAAAAGGAGGAAGTATAACAAGGGAAAATCCAATAAGCTCCAATCTATGGAGGGACTAAGGAGGTCAGTAGGCCATTAAACATAAATAGGAGGGGACTCCTGTGTCTTAGTAATCCATCTTTTCTCTACTCACCATCTTCCCTAAGTGCCTCTCTGACCCAACCTTCTAATAGCTCAGAAACCTGGGCTCCTGAAGAAGTAGATAAAGAACAGTTGTGATGCCAACCTTCTGGAATGGAATTTCTCACTTGTCCCCAAATCCCTTCCTCAGTGATATCACCTCATATTTCCAAGCTTGGTCCTACCTAACCACTACCTGCCTGGGAAATACCCAAGTCTAAGAGACATAAAAGTTTCACCAACTATGGTCAGAAGATCTCTGGATAGCTGGGGATCCCTAAGCCCATTTCTAGTGCAGAAAATGAATCACTGATTCCCCACTTCTAGGTCAGAGATATGGCATCCAATATAGACCACATTATTAAGCTGGAAAGAAACCAACAAACATCCCCCAAATCCAACTTTTTAGCTTTTTCACAGTCATGAAACAGTAGGTAAGAAGTAACAGAGACTGCAGCCAAGACCAGCTTGAGGGCAAGGGAAAGTGTTAGGGGCTGAATTTGGAACAGCCAATAGTTACAGAAAAAAATTACTTTTGTCTTACTGGCTACCCTGGGAATACCAAAAAACTTAAAATTGCCACATCTCCATACTAATGGGAACAAGAGTTACTACTCCCAAGGGTACTTGCAGCCCACCCTTCAGTATTCCCATAAACTCCCTAAACTGATACGAGGCCCTACTTCCATTGCCCCAGCTCCCTGAGTCTTCTAGATTAGGAAAGCTTTCTTCCCTTGTCTCAGTTCTCCCTCCCTGAACCCAAACCCTTCTCGGCTCAACTCTGGGGCACCCTAGTTATTTTTATAATAATCGCTTTTCCTGAAAAGAATTTCTCTCACCCAGCTAAGAGCTCTTCTCTGGCCCTTCCAATGAGACATCTCGAGAGAGCTCCTCCGGGGCCGGGCGCCGGACTTGACCCCTCCTCACCTCCCGGCGAATGGGCTTACCTCACCCGCCGCCCCGTCCCTTTCCCCCAGCTCCTCCCTCTCCCGCGCCGCTCAGTGAGGCCTGCCCCTGCCCGCACACGAGCCCCGGGCCTCCCGCGCCGACCCAAGCCCGGCCGCCAACACCACCCGGCCGCCTCCCGGACTCACCAACTTCGGGCTCCCAGCCCGCCCGGCCCCCTCCTCAGCGCCCTCATTAGGCCTGCGGGGGCCCGGCCCCCTTCTCCCCTCTCCAGTGGGCCATTCTAACCCTTCACTGAGGCCCAGACCCGCCTCTGCCCTCAGGCCAGGGCGCTCTCTTCTCCCGGGCGCCTCCGCCCCTGCCCTTGCGGGCTCCATCAGGCCGGTACCTGGGGCTCCGTTCCCCCGTCGGGCCCAAGCCTGTGTCGAACAGACAAACAGCTGCAGCTCAACCAAACCTTCCTGCCCCTCCTCCTCCTCCTCCTCGCCCTGGGGCGGGGGCCCCAGCCAATAGCACGACTACCCGCCTACCGTCAAGGGTGGGCTCTGTGCGCACTAACCCGCCAATCCTCTGGAGAAAGGCGGGTCCTTTTAGGCGCTGTCACCAACGAGTACGAGCAAAGGACTGGACAGGCGGGATCCTGGACCAATACAGAGAGAGAAACCTTGAAGACGGACCAGGTGACGAGCCACTAAAGAGCGAGCTTCCCGAGGTGGGGGCGGTGCCCTGTAGAAGGCGTATACACCAACCAATAAATTCTCGACACCCTCATGACTCCGCCTTTTGACTCATAAACATCTAATCAGGTGAGCGACGGAGGCGGGTCAATGTGAAACTTTAACCAGTACTGAGAAAATTCGGTACTTGAATGGCAGGCAAGGCGGGGTCGAAAAGCCTTAGGAAGGCCGCTACTGACCTTCGCCCCTCCCCCCGGATTTGGCGGGGGTTGCCTCCGGTGCCCCGCCCTCTATGACAAATTCGTGGGCGTGAAGGGAAATACCTCTCCTAGGGACCCGGAGCCTGGGAATTTAAGTACTCCTCTTGTCGGTGCTTTCTCCTTTCGGTGGGGCCCAAGAGCACAAGAATTTTGGGGGTGGCCCGCGGGCCTGCCTGAGATTTTTTCTTTTAGGTGAGGTTAAGACAATGGCAACTCTGAGAAGTGGTAGCTGAGGGAGGCATTAGCTCTTTTATAATGATTTTTCATGAAACGATTGATGTATTCTGAATCGTATGTAAATGTGTATAAAGTAGCCTTAGAAAACTTTGCTGTTAGTGATATGCAACAAAAAGGAAAAAAGACGAGCTTACTGGGAATTGCAGTGTCAAGGCAAATTCCCATGGAGCCCACTTTCAACCAAATTACTGTTCCTAAGCCCTTCCTAACACTGAAATTCTGGAACAGGCCCATTGTATGTGTGTGTATTTGGTCTGTGCGTGTTAGGGGGTCGGGGGCTAGATGCAGGTTTGTGGGGAAAGTGAAGTAGGAAATACATAGGCTTCAGTTTCCCCAGCTGTAAAATGGGGGCAATAATTCCCACTTCGCCCACCCTCGGGACTATCCCAATTTTATCACAGAAGTCAAAAAGGGGTGAGGTGGGTAACCCTGCACAGAGAGATTAGGAAAAGGAGGGGGTGGGGTCTGAAATCAATTACATGCACACATTCATATTCTCTCTCACAACATTCTTTCAGTAAATACACAAAAGTAAAAGAGTAAAAAGATGAACTATAAAACCAGGAACTTTTTTTTTTAATGAATTACAAACTAAATTACAAATAATGTTAATAGCAAGAACATTCAAGGACAAAAGGTGGGAGAAGAGAGACAAAATCATAAAAAGAAAAAAGGATTTTTTAAAGACATTTGCATTACAAATCCCAAGGTGCCCATGGCAACAAGTCCAATCATTCCGACTTAAAAAACTATTATAACCTGAAATATAAATATACTTGTTCATCCTTCTTTTAAAGAAAAAAAATTTTTTTCCCAACCCCCCCACTCAGTCCTAAAAGTGTCAGCATTCTCAAAATGATGTCTAAACCTTCACTTTCACTCCATGGGGTGGCCTTCAGAGGAAGATGGGAACTAGCACCTGAAGAATTAAGAATCTTAAAAAGAAGAGAAAATTTCAAACATCGTTCACTGTCTCCATAAGGCCTCAGTGAAGCAGTCCCTGTCCCAGAGCCTCCCAGACACTCCTTGCCTATAAAAGGGACAGGCAAGAAGACTAGGAGTAATCATTTCTACTGCAGCCCCACCAGGACTGTGGAGACTGGGAATCTGGAGTCTCCCAAACTATTAGGTGAGATGAAACACTAAAACTAAGATATAAACTGGTTGGACCTATTATTTAACCTAATTCTTTAAAACAGGACCCTCCCTATGTTTTTGTTTTGCTTTGTTTCCAAAAGTTCCAACTTAGCCCCTTCGCTTTCAGTTGGCCTTACAAACACAGTGGCTGCAGGAGGCTTGGGGTCTCTGTCATCCCGAACACAGAAAATAATAATTGCCGGGCTTTCAGAGACTGGGATGGCAAACCCTATATGGAGGAATGAGGAAGAGTCAATCTTTTTTTTTTTTTCCTTAAATACCAGCCCTCCTAAGCAATGACTAAGAGGAGGGGGATAGGATGGTCGAGGCTGACATAAGTGCATCTAATACTGAAGCTTCCTTTCAATTTTACCTATTTCTCCCCTCCACCTGCTGTTTCCCCAGAGTTGGCTGGCTAAGAGGGGCAGGTGAGTGCTAAGGCAGCCAGACAAAATCAGTGGGCTAAGATCCCAGGACCAAGGCAGATCGGGCCCCCACTGGAGGAGAGGGTGATCCTGGAGGCAGGGGCTTGGAGAAGGACATCAGAGTCGAAGGTGGGGTACTGGCTTGGTCACATCCTGGAAGAAAGGGTGAGCCAGAGCTGCCTTTGCTGAAATCCGCTTGTTGGGGTCGTAGTGCAGCATTTGCTGGAGGGAGAGACGCATGCTGACTTCAGTAATGTGATAATGGACTGAATGGGCAGCAGGTGTTTTGAGAAATCAGGAAAATAGAATTCCTTTCACCCAAGGCAGAGTTCCTATTTCCCTCCTCCCTATATCTAATGGGTGCACAAATGACGAGAGGCAAGCAGGGGCTGGGGAGATGCTGAGACCAGGAGTCCAAGGCCTCATTCTTCTTTCATCTTGGAAAAACCCTGCCCTAGGGGAGCAACTGAGAAGAAATGGGTGCCCAGCCCCCACTCTCACCGATAACAAGCTCCGTCCATCTTCATCCAGCGGAGGCACAACTTTGCTAAAATCTTGCCTGGCCCACTTTGGGAAACTCGGCTTATAATCAGGCATAGAAGTAACTCCTGGCCAAACCACCTCATCAGGGGTCCCCAGAGTCCGAAAGATCCGGAAGAGTTGATCGATCTCAGAATCTCCGGGGAATAGGGCCCGGCGAGTCACCTGAAAATGGGGAGACAGGAAAGGCCAAGACCCACATTGACATCAGTAAAAACTGCCCACTGAATAATGCGGGTTCCCACAGGCAGTGGAAGGTCAGCAGGGCCCCATGACTCCCTCCCCAGGGCTTTTCATGGGGTCAGTCACACAGAGCCTGAGACAATGAAGTCCCTTCATCTGTCTCCTTGCCCCCTCCTTCCTTCCCCCAACCATGGCTTTGCAGATCCCCAAGGCTGGGTGGGGCTGGGAGGGGGTGAATGTCTGGGGTGCCACTGACGTGTAGCAAAGGGATCCCAAGCCACTCACGGGGTGTGGGGTAGACACTTCGGTCATCCCCCCTCCTTGTGATGCAGCCACTTCTAGATAGGAGCACAGCGGGCAGAGACTGTGTCTTCCATTTCTTCTGTGTTCCCCATAGCACCTAGCATGGTGCTGGGTACACACTAGGTGCTTAACAAATATTTTTTGATGAATTGAGAGATGAATATGGGCAATTGTAGGTAATGCACTGGGGATAAATTCACATTATATTTATAGGCTAATGGTCTCCAAGCCCCCAGTTACAACCCAGATAAGGGATCAGAAAACATGCTGCTGATTTGATTTGAAAACTCAGCTCACTCCACTGTTGTATTAAAGGGGATGAGAGCTCTCTTATAAGGCTGGGCCTCAGGGATCCTTCAATCTGAAAAGCCAGAGGTGGAGGGGGGACGTGATCTAAGTCTGCAGTTTAAATAAAAGGTGTGGATAAGGTGAAGACAATTGGTTTCATCACATTCCTGGTACCCTACAATAAGGTCTACAGGCCAAAAGAAGGAGACACTAAATGGAACTCATTCCCCAAATATATGCAGACTACAGCTAAAACAGCTGTAGAAATGATTTAGCTCAATTCAGGGATGAGACATGTATAGTGCGTGCTAAGGCTGTTTGAGGATATCCTAACATTGTGGGTGGCATCAGGGTTGACAGTCCTTTCCCCACCACCCCTCTGTGCTACTCTAGAGGAAGAACCTTGTGATAAGAGAACGGCCATGATTCTGCGCCAAGAAACACGTTTGGTTGTTCTTGAATGTGGGGAGGAGTGGGCTGGGTGGAACTCGGGCATGCCTCCGTACCATCTCAGCAAAGATGCAGCCCAGGCTCCAGATGTCCACTGCTGTGGAGTAGTATTTGCAGCCCAGAAGGATTTCAGGTGCTCGGTACCACAGAGTCACCACCTGGGGACAAGAGCAGGAAGGGGAGGGTGGTGTAGGGGGCATAGAGATGCCCATATCTCAGCTTCTCAACACTAGTCTGCTAACTCTCAGCTTCTTAAAAAGCAACTTCTTTCCCTCCGTCTTTCCCTTTCTCACCCCTGTGATTTCCCCTAAGTAAAATAACCACATACAACTTCTTAGCTCAGAGTTAACCTAGCCCCTGGCTCTCAGGACCATATTTTCTGAAAGCCCAATTTGCGACCTTCCTGGAAAACTTGAGGCAAGTGATCATAATTTTAATGCTGTGCCATCCAGCTCTCCTGGCTTGATATCAAACTATGAACTCTGTGCATACTCTAAGACCTCTTGGGGTGTCAGAGATACTTTCCATCTAGTGAGAGAGAAACTGCTGGCTAGATATTTTTAGTAACTTTGTGAATGTCCCTGTTAACACCTCCCAGGAAGTTAAGAGAAGACATGCCGAGAACTCACCTCATGAGTGTAAGTACGAACAGGGACTCCAAAGGCTCTGGCTAGTCCAAAGTCAGCTAGTTTTATGGACCCCTCTGCGTTGATAAGCAGATTTTGAGGTTTGAGGTCTCGGTGCAGGACGCGATGAGAATGGCAGAAAGCTAGGCCCTGGAGCAGCTGGAACAGATAGCTCTGAAGAGGGGAGAGAAAAGACTGTTTTTCCATCACAGTGAGCAGATTAGGGACTGCTCTGTGCCTCTAAAGTTCTACTAAAGCCTTTACTATATTAAGTTATAATTACATGTTAACAAGCAATTTCTCCCAGTGGACCCTCAGTCCAGTGAGGATAAAGATCAGGTCTTATTCAGTTTTGCATCTCTTTTCCATATCTTGTGTCCAGCACAGTGAAGGTGTTCAGTAAATGTGTGTTGAATAAATGTTTGTTGACAGATTGAAAGTAGCTCCAGGAGTAAAGAACCCAGCAAAACAGACAACCCAGAAACTGACTGGCTATTTTCCGCACCAAACAGGTGGAAAAGCTCTTTGGAGGAATCTACCAAGTGCCCTTAAGTCTGATTTATCTGAGTTTCAGCTCATCTTCCACCTGAGCTAAGTTGACTCACTAGAGTTTCAACTCCTTTGATTCTCCTGCCCAGCCCTAGGGTTAATAAGCATAATAAGCATAATAAGCAGTGAAAGAGCCACATACAAATAACGAAAGAGTGTGTGTGTATGTGTGTATTGGGGGTGGGGTGGGGATGAGGACTGGGAAGGAAGCCAAGATCACAAATCATCACTCAGTCTGGATTGCCTGCCTTCAGTCCCCAAAAGACATGCCCACGTTGGAGAGGAGGTGATAAGAAGGATTACCTTGATAAGGGGAAGAGGAATGCCAGTGAGAGCAGAGGCATCCATGAATTTCTTGAGATCCTGGTGCAGAAACTCAAAAACCAGGTAGAGTTTGTTTTCTGTGTGAATGACATCCAGCAGCCTAGGGAAAGGGAGTCCAGGAATAGAGGTGAAGAAGAGAAATGCCTAGACAACACACACAGAACACATCCTCCTTTACTGTCAGAGCACCTCCCAGGTACATACTTACTTGACAATATTAGGGTGGTTAAGCTCCTTAAGCAGAGAGATCTCTCGTATGGCAGTACTGGGTACACCCTCCGTCTCACTTGGAGAAGTTGGGAAAGCAGAGATGGGAATGTGGTTACAAATATTCCTTTCCCCCCAGCCCAGTCACTCTTCCCACTCCCCTACAGAGACACCACCCCAGCATCCCCTAGGAAAGGGAAAGAAGGGGGGCTGTAGGGGTTAATTTATGGGTGGACAGGGAAAGGGAATGGCTTTTGGACACATTAAGATCATTATTTCTTCTTTTCCCAAGGGTAGGTTAGCAGAGCCTCCTGGTGAAGGTGAAGAAGGTTAACAGAAAAAAAAAAAAAAAAAAAAAAAAAAAATTGGAGTAGCAGCACCGAGCCTCTCTAGAGGGGCCAGTGAGGTTCAACTGCCATTCTTTTGAAAGAGGGAGAGAATTCTAAGGATGAGGGTGGGGTTGGGGCAGTGAGGAGGGCCTATCATTCAAAAAGGTGCTCTTTACTGCTTACCACAAAACCCAACTACACGGGAGTCCTGGGCCCCCTCTCAGAGGCCTCCTTCCTCCTCTTCTTGAGTCTTTCTGACTGTACATTTGGGGGTCATAACCCGAACTTTGGGGAGGAAATTTACCATGGATTCTACAGTACCTTATATTCTCCACAGGGAAATCCTCTACTGTCCTTCAACCCACCTCTCCACTTCCAAAGAAGTCGCTCCCTGCTACCTTCCGGTCCCTGGATGGCTACCCAACTGTTAGGGTGGGGGTGGGGGGCACTCAAGGAACTCCCGAGTTAGGAGTCCCGGGTACAGAGGCCACTCACGTGTCCAGGCGGATTTTTTTAAGCGCCACCACTTCTCCCGTCACCTTGTTTTTGGCTTTGTACACAACTCCGTACGTGCCCTCTCCGATCTTTTCCACTTTTTGGAAGTTCTCCATGAAGCGCTAGCGAGTCGGGTCAGCCCGGCCCTGGAGCGGGGGCCTGGGAACCCTGCAGAAAGCGGCACCCAGCTCTCAGGGGCCGAGTAGGAGGAACAGGGCCCAGCACCGCGACCCCAGGTCGGGATGGAACGCACTGTATCTCTCGCTCTTGTCAATTTGTCCAACTTGAAACAATGTTGCCGCCTCCCCCCCCCCAGTTCCCGACCGCCACCAGAGGCCCCGCCCCTCCTTCCCGCGTTTCCATGGCTCCGCCCCCAGGCCCTCCTATTGGCCAACGTCAGAGGGGCGGTGCCAGTCGTGCGCCCCGCGCCGCAAATGACCCCGCCCCTCACAAGTTTGATTCTGAGGGATATTAAGATAAGTTTCAACCTAGGTAGGGAGGTCGAATACCTGTTTCCAAGTATTTGATTTGGACTCGAGAATCCTACCTGTGTCCTGAGTCTGTAAGGATTTCCTGATCTCTAAATCGCCGTTTTCACCACCCCCGGGAAAATGTGTACTGATCTGAGATTAAATTCCACCTGGCCCAAGGAGATTCCTCTGAAAAGCAGGAAGCTGGGAATCTCATTGTAAGAATTTCCTGGGCCTCAGAGGAGTCGTTGCCTCCGCCTCTCAGACTACCCGGAAATTGTCTCTCTTTGTTTTTGGATGCAGGGTCACTGTTTCTAAAGTCTTTTTGAGAGGTTCTAAATTTGACTCACAACTGATTGATCTACTCTTCCATGGTGAATAGTGTGTACCGGTACGTGTTGTGTTACTTAGCTGCCCTTCAGTCAGTTCTTTCCCAGGAGGATGGAGTGTGAGAAGATGAGAATGACTCTGAAACCAGAAACTCACTGAGTAGCAAGATGTCCAGGGACAGGATCCCTCGTCAGTTCTGCCTTTCTCAGGTCCTCTTGCTCCTCCCAGGCCTCCCTTAGAAGGAGAGGAGGAAGGGCTATGCAAATGAGCACCCCTTTCTTATATAGGGGCTTGTCCCACCTTCCAGCACCTTTGGTTGCTGGAAGAAAGAACAGGATGGATCTGGTGGTGAGAAAATACCTTCTCCATGTGGCTGTGATGGGTGTTTTTCTGACTGTGGGGGCCACAGAAGGTGAGTGTGGGATATGTGGATACAAACAAGTGTAAATTTGGGGTTGCACGCCTGCTCTGGCTTTCCGCTTCCTAATGGGAGATAGCAGCAATGCTTCTGGCTTCTCTCCCAATTTGATTTAGTGAGTGTCTGGGCACCTGAGCTCCCTCCCCTACATGGAGATTTGGGACTGAGCCTGAAAATAATCCCATCTGCTTGGAAGGGCAAGAGAATAGTGAATCTTTCTGGTCCTAATCCTAAAACCCCTTGGGCAGTGAGCTGGAACAGGTCTCCAAAAGGGGCGAAATGAATGGGAGACTTTTAGACAATGTCTCAGGCACTTGGGATAGGGTATTTAACGTGAGGAGAAAGAGAATGTGGTATTGGATAGAAAGGTAATGAGGCGCCACACCCCCTCTTTGGGATGGGCATGGGTGAACACAGCCCAGGCTTTGGCTCTGTTACTGGAAGAGACAGGCAGAGGGGTCTCAGCTGAGTATCACATGAAAGGGCTCTGGGGGATTGGAGCCTCGTGACAGGAGTGAGCGGTGGGGGTGGAGATGGTGAGAGGGTCTGGAATGTCCCGTGCTGCTCTGAGGAGGGAGGGTTGGGCATGGAGAAAGAATGGGACATCTTATGACTCTTTTGCTCTAGTGGTGGGATGCTCAATGGGCGATTCCAGATCCTCCCCAGCAGAATCCACCAGGTTTCCGGCACACATTACAAATGGAGTGAGGACAGTTTCTGCTGTGCTGAAATATCTATATCAAATCCCAGTGCCACCATTTCTCTAGATCTCACAGACTTCTAGGAAGTTCTCCTTGATCTGACTTCCCTCACTTATGGTGCAGTTTCAAGTCTTTCCCTTTTACTGTGTTTCCTAATGTATTTTGAAAATATTTTGTTCATATGTGTCCACCTGACGCTCTTAAAATACTATGCTTACTTTCTGAATCCTGATTTTTAAAATCAGAAAAAGGCATTTTTAGATATTCATGAAATTTTATATGGACTGCGTTTGATAATTTTGTCTGGTGTGAACTGACATGCTCATTCAAGAAAATATTTTTAAAATTTTTTTACAGGTACATACTGAATTTGTAGGATTTAAAATAACATGATGTCTGGGATTTACTTTTAAATATATTAGTCAAAAAACAAAACAGCAACAACAATAAAGAATAGATAAAGCCAATGTGGCAAAAGCTGAGAATTGTTGGATCTGGGCGAGACATACGGAGATCCATCTTGTCCCCTTTTCTCAGACCTCTGTCTTGGTCAGTTATAATAATTTTATTTGGCCCCACGCCCAACTTCTACCTTTCTGATCCATCCTCCTCACTGCCTGCCATAGTGGTCCTTCTAAAACACAAATCTGATCTTATTCAAAAACTTCTGAAGGGTGAATTGTATGGTACGTGAATTCTATCTCAATAAAACAAACTAAGAAAATCTTCTCAGGCAGCTTTGCCCACAGGAGAAAAGCCCCCAGCCCCTCTTCTTGGCCTCATCTCTCACAGTGTACGTCACCACATCGCCTAGTGGTCCCCTGTCATGCGTGTGCTTGCATACCGCCATGTATCTGCTCAGGCTGGGCCTCCTGCCTGGAATGCTTTATCCCACAGGCCAGCTTCTCATAGAATCTTTCCCAATATACCAGAGTGGAACTGTCAGTTTAGTTTGTCATTTTGTTGTACTTCGTGCATGTCTATTATGGCTCATATTATACAGCGCCTGGAATTTATAATAATTTATGCATATGTCTATTTCATATACTTTAACTTGAATCCCTTCAGGACCATTTCTTTTTCATTTCTTAAGTTCTCTGAACCTAGCACAGTGCCTGGTATGAGGTGGGTATTCAGTAAATTAAAATATACTTTGAATGTGAGAATGAGTGGGGTGACATGAGACATTGTTATCCCTTGAGAAGGGAGTGAGAGATGACCTTAGGGCCCTCATGGTACCTTCCTTTTAGGACCCAGAGACCGGGATTGGCTTGGTGTCTCAAGGCAGCTCAGAACTAAATCATGGAACAGGAAGCTTTATCCAGAGTGGACAGAAATCCAGGGGTCTGACTGCTGGAGAGGTGGGAACTTGGCAATTTCTGGGGAGGGCATGGTAGGAATGGGGTGGGGAGAGGAGTAAGAACTGGGCTGAATGTAGCTTGGGAAGATAGGAAGGGAAAAGGCAAGTGGGGAGGGGAAGCCAAAGAGTCCCAGCTAATGCAGCTACCCTTTTCAGGTGGCCAGGTCTCCCTGAAGGTCAGCAATGATGGGCCTACACTGGTTGGGGCAAATGCTTCCTTCTCTATTGCCCTTCAGTTTCCTAAAAGCCAAAAGGTGCTGCCAGATGGACAGGTCATTTGGACCAACAACACCATCATCAATGGTGAGTACCTCTCTCCTCCAGGCCTCATTCCCAGGGCTCAGAATCCCTGGTACCCTCAGTGAGCTCAAGGAATGACCCTTCTTCTTCTACTTCTTTTCCCCCACAAATTATAAATGTCATACATATTCATTGTAGAAAAATTAGAAAACACAGATAAGGAAGAAGAAAAAAGATTATAGTCCCTCAAATAGGGGACAGAAGACCCAGTTGATATAGAAGTTGGACAGACTTGGTTTTAAACTTGTTAGTAGTATGTGACCCTGGGCAAATCACTTAATTGTTTTGTGCTTCCACTCCCTTATCTGTAGGTTGGGGATGATACCTATTTTAAAAGTTGTTGTAAGGGATTAAAATGTGATAATATATAAATAATTTAGCAAAATGCCTGCCCTAGGCTACAGTGAAGGCTCAATAAATGTTAGTTGAGCTGTTATTTTTCCTTTCCCACTAGCTAGAGTAAATCATCCTAAACATTCTGACATATGGCCTTCCAATCTCTTTCCTATGCTAAGTATATACATAAGAATCTTTAATTATAGTTTCCATCCTCCCCCACCATCACCCCAAATGGGTTATACTGAGGAGAACATATTTTGTAGCTCAGGAGTATTCCTAGAGCCTGTCTCTGGGAGCCATGTTTAAGGTTTTGGTGTATAGTAAGGAATGCCAGAGTTTGAGGGGGACTCTGTATCTTCCTTTCAGGGAGTCAGGTGTGGGGAGGACAGCCAGTGTATTCCCAGGAACCTGATGATACCTGTGTCTTCCCTGATGGGGGGTCCTGCCCATCTGGCCCCTCATCTCGGAGGAGAAGCTTTGTTTATGTATGGAAGACCTGGGGTAAGAGACTCCATTCTTTGGCCTGTTTTCCACACTTGGATTCACCTCTTCCTGCCTGATCCCCTTCCTTTTGGCCTCATCCCTTAAACTCTGTGAGTTTCCCTAGTCTTCACTTCCCCCATGACTCCTTCCTCTTCCATAGCACCTAGTCAATTCTGTTACAGTTCTTTCTGGGAACCATTCTCCAATTACAGTCCCATACCACAGAACCTTTCATTAGGACTCCTTTCCTGCCCCCCATATATAAGCTTCTCTCTGAAATTACCATCCTCAATACATCTCCTGACCTTCCTTCTCTGGTTGTCTTTTCTCTAATCCTGCCTCAGTTCCCTTTGACTAGTAACCCCTTCCCTACTTTTCCTTCCAAAAACCTCAGGCCAATACTGGCAAGTTCTGGGGGGCCCAGTGTCCGGGCTGAGCATTGGGACAGGCACAGCAGTGCTGGGCACACACACCATGGAAGTGACTGTCTACCACCGCCGGGGGTCCCAGAGCTACGTACCCCTCGCTCACTCCCGCTCAGCTTTCATCATTACTGGTAAGGATTTAGGAAGGGACAAGGCCATTCGCAGGAGATGGGGAAGCTTGGCTGGACAGGAAAGAGGAAAGAGGTAATGGTGTGTAACCTTAAAGGGGCAGAGCCAGGAAGATGTGGGCAGAGGAATGTGGGGCTTGGAGCCAGTGAAGAGCCAGTCAGCTTGGGGTTGGAGGGTGTGGCTGTGAAAGGGGAAGCTCTGGCCCAGGCCTGGTCCTCACTTTTTCTGGCTCCAATCCCAGACCAGGTGCCCTTCTCCGTGAGCGTGTCTCAGCTGCAGGCATTGGATGGAGGCAACAAGCACTTCCTGAGAAAGCAACCTCTGACCTTTGCCCTCCAGCTCCACGACCCTAGTGGCTATTTGGCTGGGGCTGACCTCTCCTACACCTGGGACTTCGGAGACAGTACTGGGACCCTGATCTCTCGGGCACTTGTGGTCACTCACACTTACCTAGAGCCTGGCCCAGTCACTGCCCAGGTGGTGCTGCAGGCTGCCATTCCCCTCACCTCCTGTGGCTCCTCCCCAGTTCCAGGCACCACAGCCAGGCAAGTGCCTACTGCAGAAGTCGTAGGTACTACTCCTGGTCAGGTGCCAACTGCAGAGCCCTCTGGAACCACAGCTGTGCAGGTGCCAACCACAGAGGGCACAGGCACTACATCTGAGCAGGTACCAACCTCAGAAGCCATAGGTACCACACCTGCAGAGATGCCAACTGCCGAGGCCATAGGTACCACACCTGAAGTGCCAGCCGCAGAGCCCTCTGGGACCACAGCTGCACAGGTGACAACTACAGAGTTGGTAGAGGGCACTGCTGGAGAGGCACCCACCCCTGAGCCTGAGGGTCCAGATGCCAGCCCATTCATGCCTACAGAAAGGATTACAGGTAAGGGGGCCAGTGTGAATGAGGTTTGAGGTGGGTCATTTGTCACCACTCTAAAGAGCTGAAGGACTTACTCAGGACCCGGATGTTACCCCATCCTTAGCTTTAGCAGTGGAGTCCCTTCAGTCTTCACTGGTTTTAAAGTCCCTTAAGTTCCTCTTTTTTTTTTTTTTTGCAGGGGATGTAATTAGGTTTATTTATTTGTTTTTTTCAGTGGAGGTACTGGGGATTGAACCCAGGACCTTGTGCATTCTAAGCATGCACTTTACCACTTGAGCTATACTCCACTCCCCACAAGTTCCTTTTAATGGCATGGAATAGATCTGGAGTTCAGGAAACCAGGGTCTTCCTCTAGGCCATGGGGAGAGAACTTGTTGCTTCTCTACCCATGAAAAGAGCTGTTCCCTGAAGGGAAGGTCAGAGAGCAGACTGTAACCATTTACATAATATTTATATCTCATTTTCTGATTACTGTAAATGCACAGAAATCTTTCCCAGACTCTGACACCAATTCCCACCCCACCCACCTGGATCCCCACCCCAAAGCAGGCCTACCTGGGACTGTGGTAGGAACACTGAAAAGGGAGGACTGAGATAGTAGATGCTTAGATGAGTTAACGTGTGTTGAGTGTCTAGGCCATGACCTGGCACAGTGTGGGGTGTGATATTTGAGATTTTTAAAAATGCCAACTCTACCCGTGTGACCCAGGAGCAGTCATTTTTCCTCCTGGGCCTCAGTTTCCTTATCTATAAAATGAGACTTCCCAGGTCTTGTCTGATTCCAAGCCTGGATCCAGTAGCTCTGGCCCTACCTGGAAAAAATGCCTGCTTGGCCTCTGTTTCCAGGTGAGTCATTTGTCTCCTGACTTTTCCTCTTTGATCCTCTCCTGCCAGGCTCCCAGAGCCCTCTGCTGGATGGCACAGCTGCCTTAATCCTGGTGAAGCGACAAGTTCCCCTGGATTGTGTTCTGTATCGATATGGCTCTTTTTCCCTCACCCTGGACATTGTCCGTGAGTCTTGTGTATTTTGGGGGTTGCTAGAGGGAGGCGTGTGCTGCCTAGGGCTGCCGAGTGGAAGCACAGCTTGAAAGGAGGAAGCTCACCTGGACAAGAATAATACCCATATCCCAGCGTTTTCATTTGAAGGCAGGAGGATGGGGTTGGAGAAACAGCCCTAGGCTGTTCCTGTCCGTGGGCCTTTGGGGAGGACTGGGAGAGGAACTCCAGACTTAAAATCCTGCAACTTTGCAGAGGGCATTGAGAGTGCTGAGATACTGCAGGCTGTGCCATCCAGCGAAGGGGATGCATTTGAGCTGACTGTGTCTTGCCAAGGCAGGTGAGTAGCCCACTGGTTGCCTTGAGAACTCTTGGGTTGACTGTTGCCCCACACTCTGGTGTCTAGTGTTCCTTCCCAGACCCCCTGACATAAGGTGACATCTCTCCCAGACTACCCAAGGAAGCCTGTATGGACATCTCATCGCCAGGGTGCCAGCCCCCTGCCCAGCGGCTGCGTCAGCCTGTGCCACCCAGCCCAACCTGCCAGCTGGTTCTGCACCAGGTACTGACTGGTGGCTCGGGGACCTACTGCCTCAATGTGTCTTTGACTGATACCAACAGCCTGGCAATGGTCAGCACCCAGCTTGTCATGCCTGGTAGGTACTTGGACAAGAGGTAGGATGAAGCAGGGGAGTGGCAGAAGCTACCTGACAGGAAGCAGACACTGACTGTAGCTCTGTCTGGGATTCTGCTCGTAGGTCAAGAAGCAGGCCTCGGGCAGGCTCCCCTGTTCGTGGGCATCGTGCTGGGGCTGATGGCTTTGCTGCTTGCATCTCTGATATATAGGTGAGAGCCCCACCATCCAGCTCACACCCCCTTATCCCTCATTTCCACCACTCACTTTTCTTCAAGGGAAGAAGCACAGGGAGGGAGCACAGTGTCCAGGAAGGAGCCCAGACTTGGAAGTTAAACAGGCCTGGATTGCAGTCTTCCTGGTGGCACTTCAGGGGAAGTAGCTTAACCTTTCTGAGCCTCTGAAAAATAGGAAAACTAATACCTGCCCTGTGGGGCTATTGTCAGGATTCCAGACCATGGGGTTATGAAGCATCTGGTTCTGAAGCAAGAGTACAATAAATGATGATGTTGATGACTGTTAATAATAACATGAAGAGTGGAGGAGTTTGGGTGAACTGAGTTTTCCACCCATAACAAGGCAACTCCCCAGGCCTAGAGTGCCAGGTCCTCAAGGCAAGGAAGCTTGTAGGGAGGGAGGGGCATGGACAGAGGCTACCACAAAAACAGGAGAGGATGAACCCTGTTAGTAAGAAGGGGAGGGAGCTCGGATCCAGGACCAAGTAAACCTGGGATAGCGTTTATCCTCTTCTTTGGAGAAGCACAAACGGGCTGCCCTGGACCATTGCTAACCAGTATCCCCCCTTTTCTCCCAATATCAGGCGCAGACTTGTGAAGCGGGGCTCGGATCTCCCCGTTCCCCAGCTGCCACAATGTAGAACCCACTGGCTGCGTCTGCCCTGGCTCTTCCGCTCTTGCCCCATTGGGGAGAGCAGGCCCCTCCTCAGTGGGCAGCAGGTCTGAGTACCCTCATGTGATGTCATGATTTACCCAGGGGGGGACAGCAATGTCTGTCTTTTCCTCAGTCTTCCCTTGGAGACTACCATTGCCTGAAATAAACACTCAGAACCTGGTGCTGCTTTTTCCTTGCTTCTGGGAGAATCCATGTCATTTAAGGAGTGGAGGCATAAAGGAAGGAGGGGTACCACTTACTTAACAGATACCCCAGTGGGAAAAAAAGTCATTTTATTCAGATGAGGCACTTCGAATGTATTGTTTGTGGGGTGTGTGTGTGTGTGTGTGTGCACATGTGCATGGGGAATAGTGGAGGTGGTACAGGATAATAAATACTGTGAGGGTGAAGGAACACTCCCCTGAGCTGGCAGGAGGGTGTGGCAGCAATGTACAAAGCCTAGCAGGTAGAGTCCAGGGACGAGGAGGTGGGTTCAAGGCTGGCTTGGAAGCTGAGATGTCCCTCTCAGCACAAGAAGCCAAAGAAATTGGAGGAGCGGGGAGGCGGGCCCATAAGCATGGGCATCTGGTTCCTGTGGGTGATCTTGATCTGGAAGGGAAGGGGGCACATTCAGAGGCAGGACCTGGGGCTCTGGGGCTGGAGCAGCAGAGTTTTGGGGAACATTGTGGGGTTTAGGGTGGGTTATAAGGGTCCTAGAGAGGCCATGGTAGGAAGACTAGGGGCTGAGAAATCAGGATTTGGGAGGAAGGGTGCACAGGGAACTTCGGGCCTCAGGAGGAAGTAAAGAAGCTGTGGAATGGAAATTTAGGATCCATGAGGGTTCAGTTTTTGGCAGCCATAGGCAATACTCACTGTACAGGGTGTCTGCATCCAGGGTTCTCCATCGATTTGCATGGGGAGGGTTTTTGTGGTGCTGTGTGAGGTCAAGGTAGATTGGTGGTGATTACCAACCAAGTACCAAAACTCTGTTTCTTAGGTTGGTTTTGAGACTCTTTGTCACTGAGGAAGATCTGGTACAGCCCCTCCGCACCATCCCCAGACCCCTTCCGCTTTCCCTGCCCCGCTCCTTCCCTCAGAGCCCCTGGCTGGCGTTTTCCTTACTGGAAGGTGATCTCAGAGCACTTGGCCAGCCGATGTCCAGCATTCTTGAGCTTGGTGTAGATCTGGCCCATCTCAATTGCACCCTCCAGCCCTACTACTTCTAGCCGCTTGTCACTTAGATCTGGGGGTGAAAAGTAGGGAGATAGGTCTTGTAGAAGCAGGGTGTTTCCAAAGAGTCACACCTTCCATTAGTCCCACTCACTCAGCTCCGAAGGCTGCTCCTCTTACCGGGTACGCAGGTTTTCAGGATATCAGGGTCGGTGATGACTTTAGCTGTAGCACCTAAGGCCTGGTTGATCCCATGGATGTCACTTTGTGGTCTCTTGGTGTCACCCCAGAGATTGGAGCCACCGTGCATGCTTGGGATGTTCAGCACTGCGATGCCTTCTAGGGACAGGTTGCTTAGATCCAGTGGTTTCCCACAGATCTGAGGGGAGGAGAGCACAGATCCTTACCTCATGGCATAATCATGGACGTGACCCCTCCCTCCACCAGACAATGAACTGGGAAGGCTAGGATTTGGAGGCTTGCAAGACATGGAGGGAAACAGGAACCGGTGTATCTTGAGAACTTGGGAAATCACAATTGGAGAGCTGGGAGGTCAAAGTATAAGTTCAAGAATATGCGGAGTTCCCGAGGGCGCCTGTGGAGGAAGAAACTAAGATACAAGAAACTGAAAGGGATATGGGGTTGGGTCTTATCACACCCACCTCAACTGTCAGAGATTCCTCCAGCTTTTTGCACGTTGAGAAGATGGATTCAGACGTGGCAAATTCGAAGTACCATAGCTTGTTCTTCATTCTGTGTCGGCCCCAACAGCAGCCCCAGGAGGAAGGGGACAAGAGGCAGAGGTGGGCTACATGCAGTCCCATGGCGGTCAGGGAGGCTTGGTTGAGGGGCTTCCTAGAGGTCTCACTGCTCATCTAAGTTCTGAGTCAAACTGGGCCACAGCCTGGTCCCTGCCGCTGTGTATGCCCGCACCCATCCCCCCTTCTCTCACCTGCTGTTGAACTTCTCAGGATATTTCTCTCGCATGATGTGGAAGCGGTGAGCAATAGAGGCATCCTGGGGAGTTCAGGGCGTGTGAGATCAGAGGCTGCCCCCTCTCTCAGCACAGAGCCCTCCGTCTCTTTAACTCCCAAGTTGGGGAGTAATATGTCCCACGTTCTTTTCTTACAACTCACACCACTGTACCCCACTCCTGATTTCCCTGTGTCACAGCTCCCTTACCCTCTACCTTCCCTTTCTGCCCTTCTCCGGCCTCTGCCTACTTAACCCCCACCGTCTCCCTTTCCCCCATGCTCCACTCCACTAACCACACCAATGGAGAAGTAGTTATTGATGATTTGAAAGGGGACTGGGTCACTCTTTTCTTCAGTTTGTTGGGGTATCACCTCCACGGACCATCGATCCATATGTACCACCTTACTTGTCTCTAAATCCTTGAGGATCTTTCCCAAGTTCTGTCCCTCATACCCTAAGGGTGGAGGAGAAGACAGGTTAGCACTGAGCCCCGGCTCCCAGAGGGACTTCCTCTCAGTTCCCAGCTCCACAAATTCCCAGGGATCCTCTGACCTGGTTCTGCAGACCCTCCCACCCCTAAGCAGTGAAAGGGCAGGGTGCTCAGTCATGGCTCCCACAGACCAGTCTTAAGGTCAGACCATTGCTGACCCTTTTCTCCATACTGTCACTGTCATGGAAGGTGTATATTCCCAAATGTGTGTGTGCACTTAGCAATAAATGCCAAAATTCATCTGGAAGAGTAAAGGAAATAGCCAGGAAAATGCAAAATGCTGAAAAGACAAGTGATGAATATGAATAGTCTCTCTCTTTCTCTGATGCTTCCCCTCCTCATTCTACCAGATGGAACACAGCATAAAGCAATGGTGTCAAAACAGGGTGACACTGTCACAGTGAATACAATACAAAGTTCAACAGTAAAGAACAGAGTTCCCAGAAATAGACTCAAGTATACACTGGAATTTAGAATATGATGACATTTCAAATAAATGGGGAAAGACAGATTACTCAGTAAATGGTGCTAGATGTAAAAGTCAACCCTTACACTAAAATAAATTCAAGATGGGTCAACAAATTTAAATGTAAAAAGTTGAAGCACAATTTGTACTAGTGGACATGAGTGAATGTTTTTATAATCTTTGAGTGGAAAAGGGCTTTCTAAAGCATAGTACAAAACCCAGAGCCAAAAAAGAAAAAAACTGATAAATACAATTATATTAAAGTTAAAACTTCTGAAATCAAACAAAAGTAAAGAAAATATATTTGGGATTTTCAAAATTGCCACAAAATAAACAGAAATAGTTCTAACAACAACAACAAAACCCCAAAACCAACCAATCAAATGAACAAAAAACTTCTGCATGGTTAAATAAACATACACCTAAAAAAAGACAAACTACAAACAGGGAAGAATTATCTGCAGCACATATAACAGACTAACTTCCTCAACATTCAAAAAATGCTACGAATCCCTATATTTAAAAAGTCAATAGAAAAATGGGCAAATAAGCCAATCATGGAAGAAATACAGATGGCCAATATGCATATTAAAGATGCTCAATATTACTGATAATTAAAATAATTATAAATTAAAACTGTAAATCAGTTAACTTTTTGTTGCCTATCAGATTGACAAACTACAGAGATTGAGAAAACCAAGTGTTAATGAGATTATGAATAAACTGGCACTCAACTGCTGTTAGTTGGAGCATAGATTGGTATTTCATTTTTGGAAGGCAATTTGGCAACTTTTATCAAAATATCATCAAATTTTATCAAAACATATCCTTTGACGCAGCAATTCTACTTGTAGGAATTTCTCTCACAGAAACACATGCACGGAGATGCATGTGCAAGGATATTTGCTGAGGTACTCACTAAAACAGCAAAAAATTGGAGACAATCTACAGCCCATTGGGAGGCGAAAGTTATATAAATTATGCCAAATCCATGCCATGAAATAATGTGCAGCTATTGAAATCAGAATGAAATCTCTACCTACTAACATGGAAAGTTCTCCAAGACATAGTCAATGAAAAAAGTCCCAGGCCAATGTATATAGTATGATCATATTTATCTTTGTTTAAAAGTTGTATATGTGTTGTATATGTGTGCATGTGAAAACAGAAAAATGAGTGCAAATAGAAAACAGTGGTTATCTCTGGGGAAGTATGTGGAATTTGGTGGTGGAGTGGGGAGGGAAGAGGAGACCTGTATGTGAAGACTCATACATTTTACTTTTTAAAATCTTTTACAGGGAAAATGTACTGATGCATTATTTGTGTAATTTAAAACAAATAAAATAACTAGTAAAATGTTCATATTCTTTGAGCCAGCAATTCCACTTCTAGAAATCTCTCCTAGAGAAATTCTCACATCTGTGTGCAGAGATAGACTGCAGCACGGTTTGTAACAAAAGACTGAATGCTACCCAAGTGTCTATCAATATAGGACTAGTTAAATAAATTACGACATAGTCACACAATGGAATGCTGTTCAGCAATAAAAACAGTGAAGCACACCTGATTGTATTGAAATATAATGATAACCAAGATGAACTGTTTGGTTAAAATAAGAAGAAAAACATCAGTAAATGATCTCATTGTTTAAATATATATTAGTATGTATCTAGAGAGAAATAGAGAGAAATCTAGAGAGAGATCTAGAGAGAAATGGAGGAATAGACTCCTAAACTTCAGGAAGTAGATTACAGGGAACATTCACGTTCTTGGCATCTATATCTGAAATGTTTGAATTATTTTTTACCACAAGCATGTATCATTTTTGTAATCAGGAAAAAAAAGATGAAAAAAATAGCTCTTCACTTCCTCACATTCCATTGATGGTTCAACCTACTGTAATTTGTCTTTCTCCATGCCACCCTGCTGAAGCTCTTTTGGCAAACTTGCCAATAATTCCTGCCAAAAGCAACAGTATATCTTCAGTTCTCATTTTAACTCATGAAACTCCTCACTTGGCCTCTAAAATACCTCTAGGTATCAGAGGACCCACTCTCTTTCTTCTTAGTCTCTGCGGTGAGCAGAACAACAGCCCCTCAGAGATGTCCGCATCCTAATCTCCAGACTCTGTGAATCTGTTGCCTTAAATGGCAAGACACTTTGTAGATGTGATTAAATTAAGGATTTTAAGATGGGGAGATTATCCTGGATTATCTGGCTGGGCCCTAGGTAATCACAGGGCTCCTTATAAGTGAAAGAAAGGCAAGATGGAAGAGTCATGGAAGGAGATTTGACAACGGAAGCCAAGGCTGGAATGATAACACTGCTGGTTGGAAGGGGGGCCATGAGATAAGGAATGCAGGCAGCCTCTCATAACTGGAAAAGGCAAGGCAAGGAATTCTCCCCTAGAGCCTCTAGAGAAAACATGGCCCTGCCAACATCTCAATGCTAGTGTAGTTGAAACTATTTTGGACCTGTGCCCTCCAGAACTGTAAGAGAATAAATTTGTGTTGTTTTAAGGCATTGTTACAGCAGCAATAGGACACTAATACAGACTCCTTTAATAATTCATCTTCTGTTCAACCCCTAAATAGGGTGTTTATCAGGATCTGGCTGTCCTTATCTACCTTCTCTTCTTGCCTCTTTCCCTGGTAACTCAACTACTCTGAGGATGTCAGTTACCTCCTAGGAGCAGATGACTCTCAATCACGTTCTCTCCTAAATTTCTAATATCGATTTCCAACTACCTACCACATAGTTCCATCTGGGTGCTCCACTGACATCTAGTACATCAACTCAGTACGTCCAAAATTGAACCTATCTTTCTTCCTTAAACTAGTCCTCCACTTGTATTTCCTATTTTAATAAATGGTACCCCCATCTGCTCATTCCACAAGCCTAGAAGATGTCCTAGACTTGTCCTCAACTCCTCCTGCACAATCCATTAGTTACCAAATGTTGTGGCTTCTACCTTATGACTCCACTGATGCACCACTTTTGTGTTCATCATCCCTTGACTAGGCTATTGCAGTTGAGGTCCTGCCTCCTTCCTCAATCCAACCACCATCATGCTCCCATAGCCGTATTCTTTTCATCAACCCCTCTTCAAATCTCATCATTTTTTCAATATCAACACAGATTTTCATTAGTCCCATATATATATATATATCATTATTTTCATGATTCAGATGGAATTAGCAGAAGTTGCTGTGAAAGTCTCATTTGCAGAACACAAAGTGAAGACTCAAAAATTCATGATTTTGAAGTGTCTAATACTATAAATGAAAACAAAGTCAGATGTTGAGGATTTAAGAACTGGCCAAAAAAAGTCATATGTTTATATATAAGATTTAAATTATAATATGCAGAGATATCTCTACTTTCTGGAATAATATTTTATGTAAGGAGTAATTTTTATTATATAAAGTATTATATATATATATATATATATATATATATATATATATATATATACACCAATTTTTTCTTTTAATTACATCTTTCATGAGTTTAAGAGTTCCCCATGGTTCAAGGATTGCATATTCAAATGTCTCAGTGGCTAGAAAGGTTAAGTGAATGAATGGTCAGGAGCTGAGGGAATTGTGGTGAATTGAAGAATACATGACCCACTGCTTAGAAATAACCAAGGTCAGATTAAAAAAGCAGCAAGGTACACAATACAATACAAATCATTTCCGTGGACTGTCAGCTTTCAGTCTCCGGCAGGATAAAGTTCACAACGCCTCAGCACAGCATCCATGAACCTCTATAATCTGGACCCTGCTCAACTCAGCCCTCCCTCTTCCCATTGCCCACTGTGCACCCCGTGTCCAAGTCACAGAGAATGACGCACACCTTCCCTAATGCACCACTATGTTGTTTGGTGGCTCCTCTGGACTTACACAACTTTTTCCACCTGGAATACCTTTTGCAGTCCTTAGCAGACCCCTACTCCATACTCTCCTGAGAGATCTCAGAGCTGGACTCTGAATCCAAGAGCCTCGTTTCCAAGACAACTGCCTCAATTCCAAGACAATCTCACCACACTGATCTCTTTATCTACCAATACCATCCCTTAAACTCCTTCTCTTTGAAAGAAAATAGAGACTAGAAACTGGAGAGCAGTTAGGAGACTGTTGTAATAGACTTGGGAAAAAAATCATGATGAATCAATGAATGACCCCTGATTACAGATGACCCTTGAATAACACTGGGGTTAGTTGGCATATAACATATTCTGCCCTCCATATCCACTGTTTCTCTGCATCCACAGATTCACCCAATGGTGGACTGTGTAGTCCTGTAGGATTTACTACTGAAAAATGTCTGCATAGAAGTGGACTAGCGTTGTTCCAGTCCATGTTGTTCAACTGTAACTGGTTGAATAAATGAATGAATCATGGCCAAGCTCCCTGCTAGCTCCATCACTCAGCATCTGGCTTGGCTCTTACACAACCTTCCTTATTCCCACATTGTCCTCTCCACCCCCATATTCTTTGATTCTCTGAGTCCTAAGACTTGGGATATTTTTAGATTATGGGGAAGAAGACTGTCACCCCTGGACCCTTCTAGGTTAAGACTGTGATCCTTGCTTCTTCCAAAGCTCTCTTCCTTTGGGACAATCCACTTTGGGACCTACTCATCTCTGCCTCTCTTCTCTACCAACCTTTTTTCAACACCAGATGCCTAGATGCCTTCTCTATGTGCCTTTCCGTTCCAACCCCTATCCCTCCAGGAAAACAATTTCTAACCACTTACCTCCTCCCCATCTTAGGCAACGAGCCAGATCATTTCCAGTGCCCAGGGGCAACACAGCAACAGGAGGCACAAAAGGCAAGTTGGCTTTGTCTGGGGAGGCAGGTGAGGAGTTGAATAGAGGGAGTTAGCTCTGGAAGGCCACTGCCCCATGCCCTGCCCGGAGCCTCTCCCTTCACTGACCAATGGTCTCCAAAATCCAGCCTACTGTGCCATCTCCACCACACACCAAAATCCGGTAATCAGGAACCTCTCTGAAGAATCTGAGTCTAAGACAAAAGGCGAGAGAGAAGATGAGGAAGGACAACAGGACTGAGGCTACCCAACTCCTGGACAGGCAGAGTACTTCTTGTCTCTCATTCCTTACAACCCCCTTCCCCTTCGTCAAAAGACTTGTTTCTATTAAGGGCAGAGAAAAAGTACAATGGGGAAGTTATAGCCATTCCTCAGTGGTGAGGGAGAGATTGGCATCTCCATCCTTTGAGAGCAGAACAAAGATAAGCCGGAGAATTCAGAAGTTGGGATACCCAGTTAGAGCAGCATTCGGAAGTCTGGTTTCTTGGCTCCCCTAGCCCTCCCCTCTCAACATGTACCCTTTCCTGCTCTCTTCCAACACCGACAGGCAGAAACAAGCAGACACTGTGACACAGCCCCTAACTACACTCACCCTGGCTCAGGACCATCCTTTAGGAGGTTGAACACCTGTCGAGGGTTTAGTAGATACTGAAATTTCCAGAGCACCCTGTGTGGGGAAAAAGGAAAGATCATGGCAGGGGATATTCTGTACCCCACTCTCTTGATGCCCTCCTCAAGGTATGTCCCTTTCATACACACAGATTCCCAATGTCTCCACCTTAGAAGACCCAGTATATCTCCTCACCTCTCCCCTTGCTTCCCGCCACTCTTGGGGTTGACAAAGACCAGAAGTGGGTGAGTGTTAGAAACAGGGTCAATCTGCATTGAGGGAAGAAAACATTGAGGGATAAGGAAAGCAGACTTTTGTCAGAGTTGGGATGGGCCCTGGAGACAGGGGCAGAGGCTGGCATTCTCAAGAGGCTTTCCCCTCCCCTACCAGGTGGGGCTTCTGCAGAGTAGGCACCATTCCCCAGGCTTCCCACTTCATCCCCTCCCATGAGGGCTCTAGTGAAGAAAAACTGGCCCCCAAGACGAAACTCAAGCCTCTAACCCCTTACCCGCAGAGCCTCAGAGGGGCTCAAATTTATATCATCTATAGTCTTCTGGCTTGTTTTGCTAATTTTACGCTCCTGTCCAGAGACCTAGGAAGGGAGTGAAACAGAAGGAAGAAAAACTGGATTGTATGAATCCATAAGCAGATGAGGGTCTGACTTGAATCCTAAAAGTACAGGCTTTCTGCTCTAAATGGCACTGTGTGTATGCATGTGTGTTTAAATTAGGGGAGCACTCCTGTCCTCTCCCAGCCGCTGCCCAAGGGTCTCACCAGGACGCCGGGATAGATGGAAGATGGAGGCAGGATGTGATCACGGAGCAGCCCACAGTCACACTCAGGGCCCATGGCTGGCAGGCAGTCATCATGGATCTGAAACACAGAGTAGGCATGGAGAGATGGTGGAGGGAATCCTGTCACCTCTCAACTTGGGGTCTGGTACTGACAGAGAGCCCTTGGGAGTAGGGCAACTGTGACAGTAGGGGAGACATGCTGCTGGAGGAGGCCACTGGAAAGAGGGCAGCTTAGGGAGGGGCCCCAAAGCAAGGCTGGAGGGGTAGCTCCCAAACTGACCTCTAGATGGCACCACACACAATGCAGGCCAACCAGACTGTGATAGATTCGGATCTTTTTCTGACAGCGGTCACATCTCCCAGATTCACAGCCTCCTCGCACCCACACGTGTGCCTGGACCTTGGGGAAGAAGGCAATCTCTTGTCTGAGAGGGTCTGAGCAGGGACTCCGGGAAGGGCTGAGGGCAGCAACGAGCCAAGAGCCAGGGCCAGGGCCAGGATGCTGGTGGTGACTGGGTGGGCATGGCGTCACTTACACCAATGTCCTTCCGAGACTTGGCATAGGTGCTGACTTCACAGGGCAGGGCCCTCATGGCGCACTGGTCGTGAACGACGTATTTACAGACTAGGTGAGAGGGAAGAAGGTCAGAGCCTTCGCTGCAGCCCCTCCTCCCTCTTTACCTGGGGGTGAGGCAAGATCACTTACTGAAACGATACATATAACCCCTTGCTCTGAGGGTATGGTAGGAAAGTTTGGGGTGGGGGCTCACCTCCCACACTTGTGCCTTTTGCTCACTCTTCCCCCTCAAAGAGCAATTGCTACCCCACACCCAGTCCCACTCAACTGATGTGCCAGGAGCTGAACTGGATGATGTAAAGGAGGCCCAGATAGAACAACAACAACAAAAAGAATAACAGTAGCCAATTTTTATTGCAGACTTAATAGTGTGTACATGCACTGCATGAGGCACTTTTCTTGCATCAACTTATGTAATGCTCACAATTACCTCATTTTCAGTCAAAGAAACTAAGACTTAAAGAGGTTATGTGGCTTCCCCAAGGTCACATCACTAATCAGTGGCAGAGCCTGGGATTCAAACCCAGGTCTCTCTAAGTTCAGAGTGCTGTGTTCCCATAGACAGCTGGGCTACCCCTCTGCTCCCATGCCCTGAGGTCCCATCACTCACGGTTACAGCTCAGCCCCTGTTTGCCAAGACCAATGCTCGATTCGCATAGGTTGCAGTAGATGGGTCGGGGGAACCTCTTGGGTCTCCACATGTGCTGCCCATTGTCCTTCAGGGTCTGGGAGGGCACAGCAGATGCTGGGGAGTGTCTAAGCTCTTAGAGGGCCAACCTCTGGCAAGCACAACCCAAGGCAACAGTCTTACTCACCCTCACAAGTCTCCCCTACTCACCATCTCCAGACCCAGCAGCACTAGCAAGGGCACAGTGGTGGCCCCAGCCCGGAGCCACTCAGCTAGCGAGACGGAGCCACTGCCATCATAGTCAATCTCTTTCATCATCTCCTGAAGAATCTGAACAGAGAATGGAGGTGAGGGGACTTTTGGTATGAGTAGTCCCTCAGATCTGACACTTCTCCATTGCCCCCTAGGACACCCAGCTTAGCCATCCTAGCCAAGGGCACCAGCCTGCCTGTCAGTGATGAGGTAAGGGAGACGTGGGACTCATCAGGGAGAAGGTACAAGAAGGGCCATGCAGGAAGAGTTGCCTTACCGGCCTCAGCTCAGACACGTCCCAATCCAGGTATTCAGCCACTCGCATCATCTGTATGATGATTTTGTCCACTTCCTGGGGGCCAAGAGGGTAAGAGCCACAGCCATATCTCCCCTCATTACCAGCATCCAAACTCTTCTCTAGAAATCAGGGCTTCTAAGTTCCACCCGCAGACCCCCTCTAATCCTCAGGTGCCTCTGTCAAGTAAATGAGTGTCTATGTGTGTTTGTATGTGTGCAAGGCAGCCCCCAATTCATGTCTCCAGCATCCTCTTTTGGGAGTCAAGAGCTTGGGACCTACTCCCAAATTTAGCCCTAAAGGACTCAACTTCTCCCTCTAGCTTCCTCTGCTTCTTAAGATCCTGGAAGAGTTGGGAACAGGAGGGCACAGACAAATGGACACATACTCCCTTGCCCAGCATACAGGTCCCCCAACTCACTGAGCTGTCCAGGATCCCATTTCTGTCCGTGTCGTACAGCTTGAAGGTGACTGTGGGGTGTTTCAGGGGGCCAGGGTCAGTTTGTGAGGAATACCCAGAGAATTCATAACAGAATACAGGGAAAACAAAGAGATAAGGAAGGACATTTTGGATGAACAACCAGGACTTGGGGCTGAGACTGAGACAGGAGACAAACAGGGAGGGGAAACAGGCCTGGATGCTACCCTGGGTGAACCTGACAGGGGAGACAGTAGACACCTCCCACATCCCAAGAACATCCCAGGCCACCCACGTGAAAATATACAAGACATGGGGACTGGGGTGACTATGGTGGATGGCATTACGTATAAGGAGTCTGGGGGAAGAGAGGAAATGGGCCCATTCTCTGGCCCCACCTTTGTCTGGCCCTGTCAGCCTTTAGGAGTCCTGAAAAAATGAGGGAAGGAAGGCTGGGGAATACCTTCTCTCCCTTCACCTTTCCTCCCCTCTCCCAGTTCTGAATGGCAACTCACATTCTAGCTTGTCTTCCGGCCGGCCACCCTCCAGAAGGGAAAAGTAGCAGGAGACATCGCTGAGACACACCACATCTGGGTACAAAAATTACAGCAGATCTGAGGTTGCAGCTGCCTCCGCTCTTGCTCTTCTCTTTTCCCTTGTTCGTTCCAACTCTTCCCTTTAACTTTCCTCCCTCCAGCTCCTAGACCCGTCTGGCCACCCTCCACCTCTCTCCTCTTACCCTGCCCCCAACATGTGACTCAATTCAACTCTCACCCCAGAACTCACACTTAATTTGTTCTTCCAGAGGCCCAGCCCAGTCCCACCTACATGACCATACCTTGTTTTACAGTCTCTTCTAAGCAGTAACCGGTCTGGAAGGATTGAAACAGTGCCTCGCTTATGTGACTGGGAACATTATCCACCTCCAGATAGATTTTCAGGAATTGCTGGAATCCCTCATACCCAATGGCCTACGATGAGAGCAGGCATTACCCTGGGGGAGTCTACAGGATGGGAGTTGGGGACTGACGAATCAAGAGTGGTGGGGACAGTGACAATAAGTGCAGAGTTGAGAAGCAACCAAAGTGGGAATATGGTTTCTTGGGCTAAGGTCTGAGTTAATGGAATCTCTTGTTTTGTCCCAAAGCAATAGCTGCCATGACAGTGGGCACTGGGGAATCTAGAGAGAGGACAGCAAGGGTTGGGCTCAGAATAATCCCTGGAAGTTGGGCATCCCAATGCAGTAGCAAAAACAAAGATGGGAGGAGTTGGGGATGGAGAGGATTTCCCAGCTGCCACTCACATCTCCTTGGAGATATTCAGCCATTTCACCATCCTCAAAGAGTTTTAGGACATCACTGACCTTTTTGGTGGAGTCTAGGGTGTGAAGAGAGTGAGAGTAGAGCATTAGTCTGGTTCAGTTCTCCCTGTCCTCTGCTAGATTCTTGCTGAGACATCCAAAAGGAAAGAAGTTTCCAGTGACAAGAAAAAAGAAGAGATTCCAAAAAGAAACTCAGAAATACAGAGAGAAAAACAGTTCAGATCCTCCAAGGTGGTTGCCTTCTTTACTTCTTTTCTCTGAGACTTGGAGCCAGAGGTCAAGGTTCAGAGAAGGTGGGAAGAGAGCTGAGACCCCAGGCATCTCCCCATTTCCCTCTCCTCTCCTCCCCTCCCCAGCCAGGCAGATCTCAGCAGCACACTGTCTCAAGGCCGCTAGAGAAAATAGGGGGTGTTGGGTGGGAATGAGGAGGAGAAGGGATTCTTTAACAGTGAGGTCCCCAGAACTGAAGGGCTGAGAGGAAGACTCACATTCCATGTATGTTTGCAGCTGGGCAAAATCACTGGGGCTTATTAGGCCCCTCTCCTTGGCCATCTTTCTTTTTTTCCTAAGGATGGCTGCAAAGGCAGCTTGGTAGTAGTACTTCCGGTGCCTGCACCTCCGCTTCCAAAGGTAGGTCTGGAGGAAGGTAACAAAAGCATGTGGCAGGACTAGCCAGCTGTCTGTTCCTCTTTGCTTCCAGCTACTCTGGTCATTTTCCACTGCTACTATAATTTCTGTTCTTTCCTTGTCTCTGAGTCCCTCCCTAAGTCTCTTCCTTTCCCTGTGTTCCTCTCCCCTATGTCTCTATCTCTCATTGACAGTGTCTGTCCTCTGTCTCTGTTTCTCTGACTCATCTCTGACTTTCTCTCCAACATTTGTGGATCCCTCTCCAGCTCTCTGATTTCTCCCCTAATTTGATTCATCCCTGACCACCCTCGCCTCCCCGCGCCCCAGCCCCGCGTTCCCAGGCTGTATGTGTCTCTGTGAGCGTGTCCCTCTCCTGCTTCTACCTTTTCTCCCTCCACCCCCAGTCTCTGCGGTCTCTGCCGGGCCTGCGCTCCGTCCCATCTCCCTTCGGATCCCGCGGTCCCGGCCCTCCGGCGGTTCTCACTGAGATGGCGGAACGCCTCCCTGGCTGCGACCCCATCTTGCTCCGCCTCCAGCCTCGGTCCCCAGCCCCGGTCCCCAGCTCCGCTCAGCCACCCACTCCCAGAGCCACCCACGCCCCGCAACGACCTCTAGCGCTTCTGACGCGCGCGACACAGAACCAGCTCTCGCCGGGTCCGGCCCGGCCCCGCCTCGCCTCCGCCCTGCAGAGCTCCACAGGGGAAGGGCGGGGACCCAGGCAGAGAGGTTGGGAGGAGGCAGGGGAGGAAGGCGCTGAGCATCTGCCTGGCTTCTCAGTTCCAGGAGGGTTGTGCTGAGGGCGGGAGTCTCTGATGCTGGGTTCCTCCTTCCATTCCGCTAGGTTAGCAGTGTTTGGGGACCCCCAACTTCCCACTATGGGACTCAGGGACCAAGGAGGGGCCACCATGTGGATCAGGCTGACCACTGACCCAAGGGCCAGGTTGCAGAGGGCAACTTGCCTTGAGGATTCAATAACAGCAATAACAATAATATCTTACAGTATTACAGTACAGCACCACTTTGGAGTCAAACAGAACTGGGGTTAGTCATATTTGGGCCCCATTCTTAGCTCTGATACCACTGTGGAACTTGGGCAAATTACATCTATAAAATGGGGAGAATGATACCCAATTTCATAGTTGCAAGGATTAAGTGAAATAACGTATGAAAAGTACCTAGTATAATGCCTGGCATATAGAAGACTTACAAGGAATGGTAGCTATTATTGTATTAACAAGTAAAATCAAATTCTAGGAGGGAATTATTGGTATAGCCATCCTACAAATGAAGAAATGGGAGCTCAAAGAGGCTGGGACTTCCCAAGGCAGGTGATAAGCGGAGGAGCCAAGGCTCTAACCCCAAAACTGCATGACGGGGTTCACGCCTGTCTCTCTGTCCTCCTCTTGTTCCACTGTCCCCTTCACACACTGCCTTCTAGTCTCACTACCCTCCTTTCTCTTCCGCAAGCATGCCAAATCCTTTCTGCTCAGGGCCATGACACTGACTGTTCTGTCTGCCTGGAACACCCTTCCCTACTCTTGGCAGAGCTGACTTCTTGCCTAATCTCAAATGTCAGCTCCTCCAGGAGGACCTCCCTGATCATTCTGTCGTAAGTTGCCCCTCTCCTTTGCACAGCATCCTCCTTTGATTCCTTCTGGGAGCTTATCACAAGTGGAAATTGTCTTGCCAATGCATTTGCTTCTTTATTTATTGTTTGTTCTCTCCTACCAAAATGTAAGTTCCACAGGGCAGGGACTTGTCAGTCTTTTTTCACCACTGGATCCCCAATACCTAATGCCCATCTTGTTGCAAATGTTCCATACTGGTTGTGCAAATAGTTGTGTAAAGTTAAGGAATCATATTTGGGGACCATGAATCAAAATATGGTTAAATGGGATGCCAGAGTATCCATCCTGACAATCAGGGGAATATGAGACAATCTGGAGCACATACAGTAGGTGCTAAATAACTATTTGTTAAATGAATAAATGATGCTAGAAAGTACTTATTGTGGTACTCCACCCAAGGCTCTGACCTTCTATCTCCCTTCTGCCCATTTATTGAGGGTTGTTGGGTCAGGCTTAAGGAGGCAGTTAGGGCCTTCTAGAATTTCCTTTCTGATGATGCAAGAACCTTCTCTGTAGCCTCTGCCCTTGGGACATCTTTGCTGCTCACTGCTGTGTAGTATACTATTCCCGTTCTGGAGGCTCTCTGGGAACTCTTAGAAGGGGGTTCTGGGACACTGATATTCTGGAGAAAGGACTCCACCCTTCTGGCCCTTTCAATGACTATAATCCAACTTCTACTGCCAATGGATCTAATGAATACATAATAGTCTTATGGCTAATGGGGCCTGTATGGCTTAATTAGCCTCTCTGATTACCCCTGGGGATTCTTAGATGGCTCCAAGCTTCTAGGAAATGGAATCTGAGAGAGAAAGTGACAGGGAGAGAGCAAAAAAGGACAAACAGGAGAGAGGACACAATACTTCTTTCTTGCCTCTCTTTTCACAATAACCTTCCTAGCCCCCTAGATCTTAAATGTAGTATTCAGTAGAAGTTAAGAGAATGGACTTTTGAATTAGATAGGCGTGGATTGGAATGCTAGCTCTTGGGTGAGTTATTTCATCTCCCTGAAATTCTTTCCTCACTGGTAAAATGGGTGTCTAGACAAATTAGTCACAAATTGGGGATTAATAAGGTAATACACGCAATATACTCAGCAAATTGCATGGCACAGAGAAAGAAGGCAATGAATATTATATTATTATCATTACTACTACTACTATTATTATTAATTATTATTATACAAGGGTGGTAGCTAGAGAAACACATCTGGAGATTAGGAAAAATAATGCCTTGGACCAGGAAGGCATAAATTCTAGGGACTCCCAGCAGCAGTGAAGCCCAGTTGTATACCTTCCCTCTTGTGTCATATCTCAGGCACAGACATGTAGTATCAGGATCCTGCACTTTGCCTCTGGGAGTGTGAGGAGGTGGCTATAGAAACTAGACTGTCAGGGTCCAAGGACATCCCTGGGCTGAGACACTGGCCATAAGGGCTCCTGGGTTGTTTTTTTTTTCCAGTTGTCCAGGGTCTTAAAAACCTGGAATGAGTTCAGTTTTGTCCTTCTCCATCCCAACCCCGAGGCTATAACCTGGGCTAGTTCAGGCGAGTGCCAGGGCTGGGAGGGCGGGGTCTGCTGCCCGCCCGCCAGCTATTTGTGACTCACGCTTCCCTTCCCTCCTGTTTTCCCTGCTTGCCCCTACAAACTTGGGGGTCAGAAAGTAAGAAGTTGACTTGGAGGCAGAGTATCCTGAACATCTTTAGAGCTGGGAGGCACCAACGCTCTTATTTTACAGAGGAGGAAACTGAGGCCCAGAGAAAAAGCAACTCTTTCAGGGTCACACCCAGACTCGAGACATCCTGTCCTTAGTCCATTCGATTAAATCTTAGTGCCTCTGGTCTTCTAGATCTTATTTTAAACATGAAAATTACTGGTAACCAAGAGAGAAATATGATTTTTAAAACCAGTGCTAACATTTCAAGTTTCCTTCTTCATTTCAACATTCATTGCTAACATTCCAAGTCATGTCGGTTTACCATTACTCAAGAATCAGCTATGCCCCCGGAATACTCAGGCTGACCCAGCAAAACACCCCAAGGAGCAGGCACTCCCCTGATCACCTGGACTTCTCAATCCCTTCACCACACCAGGGCTTGCAACCTCCTCCTCTTTCTGAGGACCGAGAGAAGGTCTCATCTTTACTGCCCATTCCTGCTACCCATCAGTGGCTCCTAGAGGGAATCATTTGGCTTGAAGCCTCAAAATGTGTTAAGCCTCCACAAACGTCGCAGATGGTAGTGTTGCTTGATTAGGAGGGTGGTGTGTGCATGTGAGTGTGTCTGTGTAGGGGGGTGTCATTATGTGGTACAGGAGGAAGTTACGATGTTGGCATGGTTGGGGGATGTGGGCTCATACGTTATGAGGTTGAGGAGTTGCCCAGTAACATTTGCATTTCTTCCCGGCAAAGTTCATTTCCCCCATTTAAAGGAGAAAAGTGGGATTCAGACCCAGGGAGTTTCAGAAACTTCCCGGTGACAGGTGTGGAAAGGAGATGGGTGGGAAGTTGGAGACCGGGAGGCCAAACAAGAACCCTTCTCTACCCGTGCAGCTCTGTGGAGGTTCCAGAACGGACTTTCCTCCGACTCGCGTCTCTATGAGCCGGCTTCAGCATCCGTCCGAGTGATCGGGAGAGATGCGGGGGAAGGTCTGGGGGAAAAGCAGCCTACGGGGTTCTGAGCCAGCCCTCCCGCTGCCCCCAGCTCCTGGCGCAAACCCTTCTAGCTGCCCGCTCCAGCTGTCACGCTTCCTCCTTCTCGGCCCAGCAGCCCTACCCCAGCCCCTGGGGCGTCCCCTCCCGCGGCCCCCGTCCCCGCCTGCTCCGGAGCGGGAGGACTGGAGGCGGCGGGGGGCTCGCGGGGTCTCTACCTTGCCGGCGGAGGGCGCGCGGTCGGAGCTGGAGCGCCGGCGCGGGAGCTGGAGCCTGAGCTGGGCTGGAGGGGACGGGCCAGGCAGACGCGGCCGCCGCGGGGCCGCCCCGCTCCTGACGACACAGCTGCCCGCCCCCCACCCCGGCCCGCCCGCCCGCGCCAGCTCCCGGCGCCCCCAACTTCGGGAACTTCTAGTTCACCAGACCCGAGTCTCCCCTCCCCCGAATATCTCCAGGGCTCTAATTTGTGCCACTTTCTCTACATTCCTGAGCCACTCATTCCTGCCCCGATATAACAGCTCTGTTTTTTTATCTTTCAACCACTCAAAACCGCTCCCTGCATCCCCAACCCCTGGAGGCCAAGGTTGGAGGCGGGGTCACTGATGGGACAGCTTGTCAGTTGTCCACCCAACTGTCTCACCCTCTCCTAATTGCTGCCACCTGGGGACTTCTCTTCCCAACTCCTTTCCATCCACCTATGGATTGAATTCATACTCAGGAGATGCTGTAGCAGCAAGGCCAGAGTTCCAGACTCCACATCCTAAAACCAAACACCCACCCTGCCACCATGGGCTCCACTGCTTGACACTATCTGAAAGAATCTGGCCATCTTTGCCTCCTCACCTAGGTTAAACCCAAACCCTAGATGTCAGGGATTTGTTTTCCCCAGGCTAAGGACAACTTCTTCTCTCAAGACTCAGATTCTTCCCTTAATTCTCGGGTTGAGGTTTAGGTGCAAACAGCATTCTGGTCTGTGTCCACCCTTTCTTCATGCCCAAACCCTCCCACTTTACCTGCTGGCCTCAGCAGGTGGTATGGAAGGCCCTGGCCACAAATCAGGGTGAAAGGAGATCCTTTCAGCTTCTTCTGTCTGGAATCTGTTCTGGAGTTGTTACAGCTCTTGGGGCAGCATGGATGCTGGTAGAGCAAGGGTGAAAGACAGAGGCCTAGGGCCTTACTGGTAGGAACTGGGGACCCAGGCATCCTGCTCCCTGGCCCCGCCCTAACCCCCATCTAACCCCCTCCTACCTTTCATTGAAATAGGGCACAGTAACAAAGGCTTGAGTTCCTGGAATCTTCCCTCGTACACCTAGTGATGGAAGAGTGGGGAGGGGAGAACTCTGATTGGAAAGGTATATGTCCGTGTTGTGCATATGTTGTGTTTGTATGTACACACATACAAACACACATAATATAGACATACTTTTGGTGGGGGTTGGAGAGAAGGAATGAATACATGAGGCCCTCTAGTGGAAACAGAGGGATCTAAGCAGTTCTCAGACTGTTTCAAGATATCCTTGTCGGAAGAGAATCCTCCATTTTTGTTAGAAATATAGCTGCTGAGTAATAGGGTTTGGGAGTATTGTGGTTGCATCTGAACTGGAGATCTGAGGCAGGGGTTGGAGAGGGCCTGTCTCTCTGCTCCTCTCCCCTCTAATCTTAAAAAGATAAGGACCCTGCCACTCCCCATCCTTCATCTTCCCTTCCTACGTGACCTCCTTAGTCATGGAATCATAAGAACTTTTGAAGACTTATTATGCCCAGGTCCTGTACTTAGTTCTGCAGGACAGCCAAAAGCATAGCCCAGCTTATGGACTGCACCAGAGAGTGGCTTGGTGTGTGTGGGTATGTGTGTAAAGCCTCACCACTAAAAGCCATCCTAAACAAACATAGAATTTAAGTAAGAACAAGTACCCTAGCCCCTCTTCCAACCAGTTTTCTGCCCCTGAACCCCTCATCTAGGAATCCTGGAATGACACTGATCCTTAAGGTACTCAGCTTTCCTTACAAGTAACTCCTGCAGTGCTACCACTCTATTTATGGCCTGTGTTTCTCACTCTGTAATCCTCAGCTATGTTCCTACATGAAGTTAAAGATGCCTCTTCTAAGACATTTTTTGAGACTTCAATGCGGGGCCTGAGGTGATCTCTCTAATAAGGAATAAGATGGAATCAGTCATACTCTAGGCTTGCGTCTTCTTTAGGATCTGTGCTCCATCATACCCCAGTCAGTTATGGGTGGGGGTGGGAGGAAGAAAGGCCAAGAAACATCTAAGGAGGAGGCGTCTAATGCCTACAGTTCCAGGTGCTCATGTCTTTAATCAACCACATCATAAAAATCAGAAAGAAAGAAACCGCAGTGAACAAAGGGAAAGGAAAAAACAACAGCCTTGTTCTCCTCAGCCTCTTAGCTCTCCTCTTCCTCCTCAGGGTGGGGGGGCCATATCCGGGGTTCAGGGCTGGGTCCCAGGCAGGTCTGCTAGGCAGACATTGAGTTTCACTTCCTGTCAACCCCAGAGCTGAGGCAGGATGGAGGGGGGCGTAGTGGGGGGCCTAGAGGTGGGTAGTCAACAGGGGCCACGTTTCTTGCAAAAAAAGGTCCACTGAGCAGCCCACTAGTACTAGTACTCTAGGCCTCCTCAGGTAGTACAGTCGGGACTAATGTAACTCTCTAGCTTTTAGAAGCTTCAGCTCACCCTTACCTCTAATTGCTAGTAACAAGGCTATTGACAGGATGCTAGATCCGCAGGGCTGAAGCACTACCGGTGAAAGAAGGGCAAGGGTTAAGGATGGCAGTGTTAAAACACTTGCAGTAACTGTGAATGCAAATCAGTTTTTAAATGAATCTTTTTGAGCTCTTGTGAGTTGAGCCTTTGGTGGAATTCAGAAAGGTGGAGTATGGGAGGACAAGCTGTGACCCCAGAAAATCTCTGAAGCTTCATATCAAAGCTTTAGGAAGTTCCTAGTCAGCCATTGCTCTGTTTTGTTTGTTGTTGTTGTTGTTCATTTGTTTTATAAATGGGACATACAGCCTAGCGTTGGAGGTGGTCCCTAAGCGGTTCCGTTGGATATTAACCTCAGCCAAAGTTGGGGGTTTGGAGGAAGGTAGAAGGGTTGATAAGGAAAAAGCAACGTCGGGGGAAGGGGTGGGCAGACACCTGAGGAGAGAAACCTGCAGCTGGCCCCTCCTAGGCTGTAGGGGAAACGAGTTTAGCAGGACTTAGCCCAGAAGGAAAAAGAGCTGCTGAAAAGAGCGGGGGAGGGAGAACATTTGGGTTCGTCTAAAGAATAGGGAGGCGCGGGGCAGGGCAGTGCTGCAAAGGGAGTGACCGACCGTACGGCTCGGATTTTTGGCGTGTTGCCCTGCTTTCGATCCCCAGCGCCCAGACACACGGACAAGGTTAATAAGAATACTAACTGGGTCCGCCCAGAAGCCTTCAACTTGCCCTCTGACCCTGGGGCCAAACCCGAGGAGGCTCCCGGGGTCGAAGGCCAGAACAAACTTGGGCTGTCAGCACTTCGCCGCCGAGTCCTGGGGCCGCCCGAGGGGCAGGGCTAGCCCAGGGCTGCCCGCCCAGCCCGGCCAGGCCCGGCGCCTCCTCAGCCATAGAAGCCGCCAGCAACCCTGAGGTTCAGGGACCGGTGACCAGCCGGCAGCGCTTTCTGCCCCAGCACGCCCCTCTCGCGGATCTCTGTCCGGAGGTCGAGCTGAGCGGCCAAGGGCAATCGGCAAGCGATTTCGACCTCCCCACCTTCTAAGAGAGGGTCAGTTGGGGTCTTGCGTTCGCCCCTAACATTGGTGCGCCCCAGTGCGTTCCCGGAGTTGGCCTGCCCCGCCCCATGTCCCCAAGTTGCTCTGGGACCTGGGTTCAGGCCAGGGTCTGAATATTCTTTTCCTCATCTATTAGCGACTCCCCCTTTCTGGGTGCAGATGGGCCTTGCCCCCTTTTCTCCCGCAGGTCCTAGACGGACGAAGAATGCCTGTGAGGAGAGGGGCTGTGCCTCGGCACTTCTCTCGGCGCCCAGAGAACTGCTATACACGCAGCAGGACCTCAATAATGTTATCAGTGGCATTATCAAGCCCACGGCTCTTATTTTATTAAAGCCTTCAGCTTCTACTCCCTCCTTCTCCACCTCGGTCCATAAAATGGTGTACTCTCCCTTTAAGACTAAAATGGTGGCTTGCTACGGTCAGGACTCCACTTCCGGTGGGGAGGGGGGCGGGACCCCAGCCCGCTCACGCCGGAAGTGGTTTGCGTTTTCAAGATGGCGACTCCCTATGTAACTGACGAGACCGGCGGTGAGTGCGGGAGACCCGGAGCCGCTTCTCCCCGGGCTCTCGGGGCAGGGGTTCGGACTTGGAAAGGGGTCTGTGCCCCGCCCATCCCGGGGCCCATCCTTTGCCCCGCCCTCCGGACCGCCTTCCCCATTCATTCTCCCCTACGGGGTGTCACCTGCGCCCCCTTTTGGTCTCGAGTTTGGGGGTCTCCGCTTCCGGTCACCCAAACCCTGGGGTTCTTCAATGCTGGTCCTTGCTCCAGGACCCTCACTGGCCCTTAACTTTTCTCCAGCAGTTGGAGCTCCCATATCTCTTTTGGGTTCTTCAGCCTTGGGGACTCCTCCACCCTCAGTTCCCTCCAAATCCTGCTCGCCCCCTTCCCCTCCCCCATCTCTTAGTATGCCTGCTTTCTGCCCTACCCTAGCCCCGTTTTAATTCTTTTTCTCGAAGCTGTATCTGTTGGAAACCTCCTCGTTGCTACATAGTGCTTTTTCCACTATCTTCCTCATCTTTATTGTTGGATCACTGAGGTCTAGAGGTATGAAGGGAAGAGGAACCTAATACAACTTTCAGCTTGAGTTTTCTCCTTGATGGCACCAGCCTTCTGTCCCTTCTCTGGTGTTGGTGATAGGAGTTGAGAGATCTCAGGTGCAAAAAGGCAAATAGGAAGGTGTCTAGTGGCCTCTCAAGCTCTCTGACAAGCTGGTAGAATCTACTATTACTTCTGGCTAGAGAAGAGTTTCCAGCCTGGCTGCTTGAGATGCTGAACTGTCTGCTGTGTGTGTGAGAATTATGTGTTGAAAATTGAGAATCAAGATTTTCATTTTGGCTTTCCCATTATAATTTCATCTTTAAAAAAATGGGCATAGTAATATCTACTCATTGATGATAAATAAGATAGTATATATGAAAGCAACTTATAAAAATGCTGTGCAAGGCAAGATGTTACTGTTTTTTGTAGCCCTCATTGTGTATGTATATCCTGTAGAAGTGACAGTGTGTGTGTGCATGTGTGTGTGTGCACGCGTGCTTTGGTACATGCAGACTGTTCTAAAATGTGTCGTTTTGCTTTGCTGTTTTCCATGTTACTTACCTCTCAACCCACCTCTCCTATGGTATCTATGACAACTCAAGTCTTTGATACTTCTCTGCAACCTCACATTTCAAAGTGGTACCACCTCTTCCTCTGCTGTCTACATAGTAGGTCCTTCTTCAACCAGCTCCCTTTAATGTGTGCTTTGAAAATATTACTCATTGTCCAGTACACGTCTCCTTATTCTGTTTTCTTTAAACTGATTTAATGAAAATCCAGATATCACATCTCACCCTACCCTCCCACCAAGAAGCATCTTCTGTTTTCTATGACAATGTGGAAGAGGAGGAATCACACTGCTATTTTGCTTTCCCTTACTACTTCCAGATCATCGATCCACCACTATCACTCTCATCCTCGTGGAAGATGCTGCCATGCAATTATAGCATTTTCTCTAAAACCTCAAGGGCCATCATTTACTGCCCACAAGGACCCAGATGTATCCGATCATATTTTTTTTCTCCATTCTGTTTCTCAGTGTCTACACTCATTCTCAGTGTCTCCAGCATGTTTGGAATACTCTTATCTTATAGTTCCTCAGCATGAGACCATTGACTTTCCTTTGAGTTTTGAAACCAACTACACATCAAAATCACTACAATCTGGACCTACCTACTACATAGGACCTCACCTATGACACTGCTTCTGCCTTTAGGTCCTCTCCATCTCTCACTTTAACCTCCTTACCCAATAACCATTTTTACTGCATCACACTCACAGAATCAGATTTTGTCCTCCTTAGGTTCTCTGGTCCTTTACCTTTCCCATTTCATTGAGTCTTCCATTTCTTTCATGACTAATTTTGAGGCCCCCATCTAGACCTCTGTAACCAGTCACTTGATGCTGTCCTCATTGTTTTCTTCCTTCATTTTGATCTTCTATACTAAGCAAGCACTTCTGTTATCTTGAATCATACCCATCAACTGTTTTCTTGGCTTCTGCTTCTAGGCCACAGCACGTGGGTAGAGAAAAGACACAGACAGTTGCACATTCAATACAATGTAACTTAATGTTAACTTCTGCCAACATCACAGCTTCTGTCCAATTCTTCTTTCTTGGTTTGCTTGCATTCTACCATGGCTATTTTCCCTACCTTTCTCAGCTCTCTGTAACCTTCAGTTTTAAATCTCCTTCTTGTGGCAAATGACCTCACTTTTTATTTCACTGAGAAATCAAGGTCTGTCATTTCTCTTTCTTACCTGTTCATAGCCTGATTTCTTGAATATCAGGTCCACACATACTATTTCCATTTCCTTACTGCTTATTTGTTTCTTAACTCTTTACAGTGATTTATTTCTAGCACCAGCCTCTCTCTTGAGTTGCCAGTTCCCTTTTCTGATTGTTTGGTGACTAGCTTTCATTCTTAGATGTACTGTCACACCTTAAATCCAGTCTGACCAAAATCAGTATCAGTTTTTCCTTCCTTGTTTCTGTTAAAGGCAGTACTGTTCTAGCTAAACCAAGATCAACTTTTTGCATCATTTCTCTCTCTCTTTTTAAAAATTTTATATAGACTTTATTTTTTAGGACAGATTTAGATTTGTAGGAAAATTGAGAAAATGATATAATTCCCGTATACCTTTTTTCAGCTTCCCCTGTTATTAACATGTTACATTAGTATGGTGTCATTATTGCAGTTGATGAACCAGTATTGATACCTTGTTATAAACTAAGGTTCATACATTATTCAGATTTCCTTTTTTGAGGGGTAATTTTAGGTTTATTTATTTGCTTATTTTTAGAGGTCCTGGGGATTGAACCCAGGCCCTTGTGTATGCTAAGCATGTGCTTTACTGCTTGAGCTATATCCTCCCTACCAGATTCCTTTATTTTTTACCTAGTTTTTTTTTTTTTTTTTTTTTTTTTTTCCTGTTTCAGTATCCCACTCAGTATAGCTTATTACATTTAGTTCTCATGTCTCCTTTACTCCTGTTGGCTGTGACAGTTTCTCAGACTTTCCTTGTTTTTGATGGTCTTGACAGTTTTGAGGAGTATTGGTCAGGTATTTTTGTTGGCTGCCCCTCTGCTGGAATTTGATGTTTTTCTCATGATTATAGTGGGGTTGTGTACTTTTTAGGGGACAACCTTAGAAGTAAAGTAACATTTTCATCATATCATACAGGGATACATAGTTCATATTTTACAGGGATACACAGTATCACAATGATTTTTTTACTCTTGATATTTAGCATGCTCTTCCTGCTGAGGTAGCGTTAAGGTTTCTCCACTATAAAGTTACTTTTTTCCTCTCTCCGTTCCATTTTGTACTCTTTAGAAGAAAATCACTATTCACAGCCCACACTTGAAGAGTAGGGAGTTATGCTCTCTTCCTTAAGGATGGAGTATTTATTTATACACATCATTTGGAATTCTGCACAGGAGGTTTGTCTCTTCTTCCTCATTTATTTATTCAATCACTTATTTATATCAGTTTGAACTTTGAGTTATTATATTTATTTTATTGCTCAAACATTCCAGCTTTGGACATTGGGAGCTCTTTAGTTGGCCCCATGACCCTTTGACATACTGCCATCAGTGTAGGGTTTTTTTTGTTTTTTGTTTTTCCTCTTTTTTTTTTTTTTTTTTTTTTTAAAAGCTCTTCCTTACTTTCTGGCCCTAGAAGATGCTCCAGCCTCATCTTGCATATTTCCTGTCCCAGTCTAAGAATGAGTCATTTCTCCAAGGAGGCTTTGTTCCCTTTATTGAAGAGTGATACAGGAAACCAAGATCAGAGCACTAGGTGTTTTTGTTGCTAGTAACAAAATTAACTGGGGTGTTGTTTTTGCATTGTCTTTTACTCCCTCCTCACCGGCCCCTGTTGTCAAAACATCATTCTTCTGTTCCTACTGCTGTTACCCTTATTCCATCTTCAATACTTGTTAACTATGTGGCCTTAGGAATTTTAAGCCTAGGGAATCCAAGCCTTAGTTTTCTCATCAATAAATAGGAATAATAACTCCTACAATATAGGATTATTGTGAGAATTAAAATTTAAGTGATATAATGTACACGTCTAGCACATAGAAAGTGCCCAAGAAATGGTTCTGTAATTATTATTGTTATGTAAAGATTATTGTGTGGATTAGAAGAGATTATATATGTAAAGTATCAGGCATAATACTTTGGTTATTCTAAGTGTTTGATAAAATTTTAGTTTCCTTTATCCTGCAGATATTGCTGTGACAACAAATAGTTGTCCTACCTCTGTCACTCTCTCTAGTCCAGTTCATTTGACACACCATTACCAGATTACTGCTCCTTAAGTACAAACTTAATTGTGTAATTTTTGTTCAATATAATTCATTCAGAGTCCTCTGTTAAATTGGGCATATACCAGGGGGAGGCTTTAGCTCAGTGGTAGAGTGCATGCTTATCATGCACAAGGTCTGGGTTCAATCCCCAGGACCTCTATTTAAATTAAAAATTTTAAAAAAATGTAATTAAACCTAATTACCTCTTCCCCAAAACAAAAGCTAAAAAAAATTTATTAAAAAATTGGCATAGATCCTTCTGATATTTATTTTTCTGTGCATTTTAAAATCAGACAGTATATATATTTTTATGTGTTGCCTTTTCATAGCAACACATAAAATGTTTCTCTTTGTTATTAAAAACTCTTTGTAAACATCTTTTGAAATACTGGCAGAGTGTTTTATTGTTTGGGCATGCACCTTCTCTTACCAATTTTCTGTTATTGGACTTCTAGACTGTTTCCAGAATTTTTGTTATAAGAACTATATGAATATTTTTGTGCGTAAATTTTTGTCTGCATTTAGGGTTATTTTCTTAGGATAGATTTTCCAGAAGTAGAATTACTGGATTGGAGGGTACAAACTTTTATTTATTTTTAATTAATTAAAAAATTAATTCCTACTGATTGTAGAAAACTTGGAAAATATTTTCATAACTAGTATATTATATAAGTCACATGTGTGTTTGGTAATTCCAGAACCCAAAGATAACTACATTTACATTCCCTTTTAGTTTTATGTGTATACACACACACACACACACACACACACACACACACACACACACACACACACACACACACATACACATATATGTATATGTATATATACATACATACATAGCATATCTATTTAACATAATTGTGATTGTACCGAATGGCTGTACTTCCCAAAATACGATCCTTGAAACAATTAGAAGTTCTGTGAGAAGGGATATAAAATAAAAATCTAAAAAATAAAATGATATAAAAATAAGATTCCTGTAGTCAAATAAATTTGGGAAACACAGTGATGAACTACATTTACATCTTAATACTCACATGAATAAGAACATAGCTTATTTTAAGTCTTACTGATAAAAAACAGAATCTTTTTTTTTTTTTTTTTAATGTTTAACCCAGAATTTCCAAACCTTATTTAACAGTTCTTTTGGACATTCCTTGCTAATATCTTACGGAAGTAGTATTTTATCTAACAAAACCTTTGGGAAATACTGCTATATGAGAGGACCACCTCACTCTCTTAGTACTAGTTAGTTGTTAGTAGTTAGCTTAGCGTTGGTTTATGTAGCCAGATTGCTTTCTAAAGGGTTTTACCACTGACAATGATTGTTTTAATTTGTATTTCCTTTGATTATTAGTGATGTTGAACTTCTTGGTATCTTTTTCATTTATAACACAATACACAGTAATAATGTAAAAAGCAGTGCCTTTGAAACCCACAGCCTCATTTTGAATTCTGCTGCAGTTTACTGACATTGTAACTTCAGGCAAGTTATTAAATTTCTCATCATCTGGAATAAGCCTTCATGGAGTTGTGAGAATGAAATAAGATCATGTATATAAACACCGTCCTTGGCATGAAGCAAAGCACTCAGTAAAAAGGTGCTGTTATCTTTTTGGAATGGACTGTCAAATTTACATACGGACAATTTGCTCTTTCATTCAAGATACTCCTCTCTAGTATGAGCACAAACCACTTTCCAATACAGTATCATCACATCTCTGCCTAAACCCTCCAGGGAAACTGGGTTGTACAGTATAAAGCAGGTGGAACAGCAGTATGCTGGTATGTAAGCTTCAGCATCAGAACTGAGTTCAGATCGCAGCTACATGCTACCCTTGTGATCTTGGACATATCTTTACTTCTTGAAGACTCTGCCTCAGCGGCTGTGGGTGATAGTAATCTATGCATTATCTCGATTCAGTGAGGTGGTGGATGTAAAGTTCCTGGTGTAATGGAGCTCCTTATGTTCTTTCCTGATTGTTCTTAACATACTGTGAGTTTTAGCCTGCCATGATTTTGCTTGTTGTTATTCCTCTTAGAATGCCCTTTCCCTTCCTTTCTCTGCCTGCAGAAGTATCAGCCGTTCCTTTATTGTTGATATCATTACTAGTACTACCTAGTCTTTAAGATTAAGTCCCTGAGATTTTCCTAATTTCCTGTCACCTTCTCCCATCAAACAGGCTGTGCTTATTTATTCTCTTGAAATCTCTTATTAGTATGTATCAGTGTCTCTTAGGGATACCTAAGACATGTATATTTTTGTGTGATTCTTTGCCTAACTTGCTCCTACTTCTCCTGACCTAAACTGTAAATTTCTTGAAAGTGGGGACCATTTTACTGATCTTGATAATCCCCATAGAATGTGGAGTATTTTTCTCATGGGAGGCTTTCAGTAAATGTTTATTACATTTAATTAATTTGTAGTCTGGCTTCTGCCCACTCTACTTTTCTGAAGCTAAAGTCTTGTACATAATTAGGGATTTCCAAATTGCCAAAATGAATAACCTTTTTCGACTCAGTTCTCCTTTTTCTTAATCTCTTTGCAGTGTTTTTTTTTTAAACATTTTTTTTTATCGAGTTATAGTCATCTTACAATGTTGTGTCAAATTCCAGTGTAGAGCACAATTTTTCAGTTATACATGAACATATGTATATTCATTGTCACATTTTTTTTTTTTTCACTGTGAGCTACCACAATCTTTACAGTATCTATACAGGTAATCATCTGCCCTTACTTCAGATCCTTTTGGTCTCCATGGCATAGCACTGTCCTGGTCCTTCTTTTCTAGGATCATTTCCTGGTGTTGCTGACACCTTTTCCTTGAGGAAGATGACCATGACCATTTTGGAGGGTCATGCCTCCAAGATGGATCTTCTCTTTTTATATTTTCTCTATGTTAGAAACCATGTCTAAGTCTTATCATTGTTGGCCCCGAGATCATCCTCAGGCTCAGATCTGTGACCCAGATCTCCTTTCTTAACTTTGAAGCAGGTTCCAGGGATTCAGTACACCTTTTACCAGTTACTTCCCCCTAATCCTTTGGAGTCCTCCCAAGATTTGCTGTGTTGTCTCTTCTCTGTCTTCCTGCCAGCCCTGAAAACAAAGCCCTTTTCAGTTTAAGGAAACAGATTGAGGATTACAAAACAGCAGATGTGAGGAATAACAAAGTTTATGAAGTTCTTATAGTAGCAGTCTCTAACCTCTCGGTTCTGCCTCTCAAAGATGCTACCTGAGGGGGAGGGTATAGCTCAGTGGTAGAGTGCCTGCTTAGCATGCATGAGGTCCTGGGTTCAATCCCCAGTACTGCCATGCAAATAAATAAATAAATAAACCGAATTACCTCCCTGTCTCAAAAAAAAAAAAAAAAAAAAAAAAAGATGCCACCTGAAAATCCCAATATTCTGCCCATGGTTTTTATTTCTAGGGTTATAAATCGGCACACTCCCCCCTTCTTTTTGACTTTACCTTTGAATACCATCAAGGCCAGAGAATGGAACCAAGATAACATAAAATGGGTGCTCCTTTGTGATGATGGGCTGTTTATATCACTGAGGACTTCTAGTTAGGATGGCCATTCAAGAAGCTTCTGTCCTAGCTTTTCTCTAATTTCATCTGTACTAGTCTTAAGGCTTCAGTTATCATCTCTGTGCAGTTACGTAAATACACGCTTCTAGCATTGTCCCTTTCTCCTTAATCCCACGTAAAAACACTACCTGTCTAGAATTGAATTAGTTATTTTCACAAAGTTGTCTTGTCCTTTGGACTTTCTTTGTATCGGTGGTTTTTATTCTCCTCCAAATTGTCCACATTCAAGAGTGATATTGTAGTTAGTTTGTTGATTTGTGTTTATTTCTTACTTATTTTTTTTCTTCCTCATTAGAATGCATGCTCCAAGAAGGCAAGACCCTTGCTTGTTTTATTTATTCATTGTATCCCTAGCTCCTGTTACAGTGCCTGGCTCAACAACAAGTACTCAATAAACATTTAAAATCCATGTGTGAATGGATGTTATTACCATATGCCCTATTTACCCACATGGTATGTTGTGGAAAAATAAGAGAGAACACATGACAAGCACCAGATTAAATCCACTGTAGCAATTTCAATGATTTCCTCTCTCATTCAAATCTTGGCAGTTGTCAGATCCTATTTACTTAATTCTTCATGATGAATTTCTCTTTCATTTTCTTTTCAATACCCATAGAGATCATTTCAATTAAGTCTTCTCACATGGCAGCGATTGCTTTCATTTTTTTTCTACCTTTGTGTTACACTTTCAGGTTAATCTCCAGTAAAGCAAAGCTTTGAGCAGAGTCTGTACTCCCTTAATGGCCTTTAACATTCTCCCACATTCTGAAGCTTGAGTCCAAACTCAAGAGGAGATTGGATACCTTTCATAGTCTTACTAATTTACCTCTAGTCTCTTTTCCCATTACATACACCTTTTGCCCAAAATATACTGGAGATTTGCTCTTCCCTAATATGATACTTAATTTTATTTATTTATTAATTTGAATAATTACAGTCTTCTAGGGGCCAAGACCTTTGCTTCAAAGATCAAAGTCCCTGCTCTCAAGCAAGCAAACAATTACATTAAACATTAGATCATGAGAAAAGGCCAAAACAGGTACTGTGGGTGTACACAGGGCAACTTCTAAACTGGTTTGGTGTGGGGAGGTTAGGAAAGACTTCACTGAGGAGTTTACACTTGAACTGGACCTTTAAAGACCAATAGGAATTCAGATAAGAATCAAGAAAGTCTACTGCAAGCCAAAGGAAGCAAAAGCAAAAAGGCATAGAGAGTAAAGACACAGTCAGTTGCAATTTGTGAATATTTCAGTGGCTGAAGCACAGGGGTGAGTGACTGGGTGCTGAGAGGCTGGAGACTAACAAGAGCTGGGTCACAAGACCTTTGTGTGTGGATCCATCCTCCATGTAAATTCCCTAAGGGCAAGAGGAATCCTGGAAGAATTTTAAGTAGGGGCATGACTAGTCTGATTTGTCCCTTTGTTTATATTCTTCTATAAGCGTGAAAATCTTCCCTTTTTCCTCTTTCCTCATTAACCACACCCCCACCTCCACCTGTCTAAATCCTGCTCATATTCCAAAGATCACAAAGATGTTCTGTCTTCCATAACTTTATAGGTCACCTGGTCAAAAGTACTTTCACTCTCCTTGGTGTACCCATTCTCCAAGCCACTTTGGTTTGAAACAAAATGAGATTTAAAAAAACCCACAATATGACATTAATGGAAAATTTTAAAAGGAAAAATTATAATCCAGTCACCCAACATAACTTCATATTGCTCATTCTTTCCTAAACTTTTGAATATAATATTTAAGAGTTGAAATCATGGTGTTTATATAATTTTATTATGTTTTACATTCCACTGTATCACATTAATGATTTTTTAAAAATTTACTGTTATTAGTTTTAATGGCTGTTTTGTAAACCATTCCTGTATAACTGGATGTGAAGTTTGTTTTTATTTTTTAGCTATTTATAGATAATACCATAATTTTCACATGATTACTCCCTTTCTTCTTTTTTCTGTTTTTGTTTTTTTTTTCCGTTAGAACTATTTACTTACGCTAAATTCTCAAGATCAGAATTACTGAAACAAAGTGTGTTGAATTGTCTTTGACTTCAACCTCCTTACCCCTCCCCAAGTCAGGGAATTACCGAAGGCTGTTGATTCTTTGATAATGTATCTGGCATCATTCTCTTCCTTTCCATTCTCACTGTTTCAGGCAGTTCTGCCTCATGCCAGGATTATTGCAGTCTTTTTTTCCTAACTGATTTCCCCAGTCTCCAGTGTTTTCTCTTAACAATTCATCTTTTCATCATGCCAGAGTAATTGCCCTAAAATACTGCTTTGGATAAAAGATTCATTCATTTGACAAATATTTTTTGAATGCATGCCATGTTCCAGATATTCAGCTCCTTAACTGACATTTCAAGGTCTGAACATTCTCTCATTTACTTAACACCAGCCTGACTCAGCCGGACTGGTCTAGTCACCCTTTCTGGAACATGCCATCTACCTTCCCATGTCTGAAATTTTGCTTTAGAGTAAGATTCTGTTTACAATCTCATTCTGCTTCCCTTTTCATTTACTTTAGTTTGACTCTTTCTTCGGAGCCCACCTCTAGTCTCAGTCCTCCCTCCACGGAGCCTTGAGTTTTTAACTCTTGTCTCGAAACGGTCACAGCTAAGCAAACAGTATCCTCAGTGGGCCCTCTTTTGTTCACCTGATAAATTCCAAATTCCTTGACTTTGTTTTTAAGGCTTTCTAAGATCTTTAAATTTTTAAATTTTCAGCCTCACTTTGTGTTATTCCCCAATAGGGACTGTCCGGTTCACCTGGACTCCTCTGCTTTCTGCTCTCTGCATATTCCAGGCTGCCTCACAGCCGCATCTTTCTTGGCTCATGTTTGTTTTCTCCTATCCCCCCTACCTGTCAAATCTTACCCATTTTCTTTAACTTTTTTTTTTTTTTTTAGTTTTAATTTATTAATGATATTTGTATTTTGAGAAAAACTCAATTCATGTAACCATGTATAATCCATTGTGGGAGGCTCTTGACTTGACTTTTAAGTTTTTAAATCTTTCCTTTTTTCCCCCCTTTCTTGTTTTTTACAAAAGTGATGCTCAAAGGAAGAACAAGAGGCACACAAGATACATATATATATATATTATTAGGAGTTAATGGTTTCTACCACCTCTTCTTCTAGGTTATCCCTCTTAAGGTAGCCAGCATAGTCTTGGTATCTTGTTATGTCTTTCCACACCTTTCTCTTTGCCCCTGTACAAAGACTGTATGGACCTCTAAGTGCTTCTCTTGCCCCAAGAATGGGAGTGTCCTCTACCCCAGCGTTTCTCAGAATGTCCAGGACCCTTGGGGAGTCCCTAAAACCCTTTCAGGAGGTCTGCAAGCATAACTCTTTTGATAATATACTAAGATGCTATTTGCCTCTTTTGCTGGGTTGACGTTGGCACTAAGGGTGCAAAAGCAATGATGGGGGAAACTCCTGGCCCCTTAACAGTAATCAAGGTGATGGCACCAACTGTACTAATCATTGTGTTCTTCACTGACACACTGCAGTAAATAATGCCAGTTTCACTTAAGAATGTCCTTGTAACATTATTAATTTAATTATACCCTGGCCCCTTAATGTACATCTTTTAATTTATTTATTATTTTCCCAGCTTTATTGAGATATGATTGACATATATAACATTGTGTAAGTTTAAGGTGTACAGTGTGATGATTTGATACACGTATGTATTGTGAAACGTTTACCACAATAAGGTTAGTTAACACATCCTTTACCTCACGTAATGACCATTTCGTTGCTTTATGGTGAGAATGTTAAAGCTCTACTCTCTGCGGCAATTTGCAAATATACAATGCAGTTCTGCTGACTGTAGTTACCATGCTGTATCTTAGACCCCCTCAGAACTTACTCATCTTATAACTGAAAGTTACACAGCTTTCTGGTGTTCTCTGTGAATTAAGTAGGACGTAAGCATGAAGCACTGCTGCACACTGAAGTGCGGTGGTGTCTCAAGGAAAAGCACTGGTGCAGTTGTCCGAGTTGCAAGCTAAACAAGCTTCCATTTCATGGAACCCCATTTTTACTTGAAAGAACCACTGACAAACCATGGTAATTCAGACCTCAGTATCTGATAGCATTTTCCTGAAAATGAAGTGAGCCTGTCTATTTCAAGGAAAACAATTGACAGTGTTTGTTGCCAGTGATAAAATTCAAACCTTCAAGAGGAAATCGGAATTTTGGAAAACTTGTATCTGCCACTGTGAGCATGGCAGTTTCCTAGTAAGGACTTTTCTGATGAGATTTATGAATCTAAAACGATTGTTTTTTATATTGCGTAGTGAAATGCATAATATTACAAAATAAGAGTGTGTGGGGGATCCTGACGTTAAAAACTTTGAGGATCTATACTCTTATGATCCCAAAGTATATCATGAAGACCATTCAAGATCAGTGCATTTGTATCTAACATTGTTTTTCATAACAGCATGGTGTTCCATCGTATGGATGACCCACATCTATGTAGTCGTTCATCTACTGATAGCCATTCAAGTTGCATTCAGCTTTTCGCTAATTTAAATAATACAGAAACATTATTAATGCAAACATCTTTACATACAGCCTTGTGTGCTAGTGCTTTTGTATCTACAGTATGGATTCCTAAAAGTTGACCTCTTTCTCACCATTCACCTTAATAAAACTTCTCCTTCTCTACAATTTCTCTGGTCATTTTTCCTTCCCATGATTCTTGTTTTTGCCCCTTTTTAGCCTCCTATTCATTTGCTGTCTTTTGATGTCCCCATGCTATTGTCTTGTGTTTTTTAAACTTCCCTCCATGCCTGTCCTGTCTTGCCAACTAGATTATAAAATTAGAAATTCCCTGAGGGCAGGGATGGTGTATTATACAGTGTATAGGCACGCAATAGATAATGATGAGAGATTAATTAAGGGTTGATTGATGTGAGAAAAGGATGCTTTAATGGTTGCTTTTAGTGGAAGGATGGGTGCTGGGGGAAGCTGTGTGCTCTGATGCATTCTTTCATCCTGGGAGTCACACTTACACCAAATTAACGATGTTGAGTTATGTTACTAATGTATGCAACTTTAATTTTGTTTAACACTCTCTGCCAAAATAAACTTTCTCTATAACTTAAAATGTGTATATATACATATATAATAGTTTATTATGTACAATTAATTCCACAAGCATGACTGTAATATAATCGATTTTGAAATTAAAAAATTTTAAAAATTATTTGAAATCTATTTGAAAAGTCTATTGAAAATTAGAAAGAGTAACTCCAACGCAATTCTGTTATTTCAGGCAAGTACATCGCCTCCACTCAGCGACCAGACGGGACCTGGCGAAAGCAGCGGAGGGTGAAAGAAGGCTATGTGCCCCAGGAGGAGGTCCCAGTGTGCGTGGTCAGGCGTGAGGAGGGGGTACCTAAAGGGGTCCCTGCCGCAAGAAAGAAAATGCGTGCCTAAGAGTTCAAGGAGGAGTTTTCTGATCCCAGAATCCTCCGAAGTGGAAGGAGGGGGCAGCTATCAGAGAAGGGAGAGGAGGAAGCTAGGATTTAGGGATGAGTGAGGGATGAGTAACCAAGTGACCAGCCCTGTTCCTATGGCCTCTGTTCAGCAGAACCTGTAAATAGCGTTCAGAGATCGGAGCTTCAGGACCGGGGGATCCTACAACCTGCACAGCAGAGGAAAGCTGGGGAAGGGCCATAGGGAGAAGAAGGAAGCAGGAAAGAAAGGGGTGAAATAATTTATACTGTTAAGAAAAGGGCTCGGAAAAAAAGGGTGGAGGGCTTGATTTAAAAAAAAAAAAGGAAGAAAAGAAAAAAAGGGGGGGACTTTGAAAAGTCCGTGATTCTTTGACACTCTTCCCCGCAGGTATGAGAACAAGTATGTGAAGTTTTTCAAGAGTAAACCAGAACTGCCCCCCGGGCTGAGCCCCGAGGCCACTGCTCCCGTCACCCCATCCAGGCCTGAAGGCGGTGAACCAGGCCTCTCCAAGACAGCCAAACGCAACCTGAAGCGGAAGGAGAAGAGGCGGCAGCAGCAGGAGAAGGGGGAGGCGGAGGCCTTGAGCCGGACTCTCGAGAAGGTGTCCCTGGGCGAGAGCGCCCAGGTGCCCAGCGCTCCACAGGCCTCCCGGGCAGCCCCCACCGCCGCCCTGGACCAGCCCGACCCAGCCGCCGCCACCGAGAAGGCCAAGAAGATAAAGAACCTAAAGAAGAAGCTTCGGCAGGTGGAGGAGCTGCAGCAGCGGATCCAGGCTGGGGAAATCAGCCAGCCCAGCAAAGAGCAGCTGGAGAAGCTGGCGAGGAGGAGGGCGCTGGAGGAGGAGCTAGAGGACTTGGAGCTGGGCCTGTGAGGCCCCCCCGGGAACAGGGAACGGACTGCAGAACAAACCGCGGGGCTCTCCGGGGTCCTGGGGAACGTGGGCAGCGGCAGTCAGGAGGGGTGCCCCCTACTGGCTCGCTTCCACCTCTCATGGCCCAACTCTGTCCTCCAGAGCCTAGCCTCTCCTTCATTCCTTCCCTTTCCTTACCAACTCCTATTTTTTTGGACTTTTCTCCCTCCCATTCCCAGTGTTCAAAATCTCCGTGACTACCCCAGGAGGTACCTTTGCTGCTGATTTGGATGTCTTGTTTAAAAGAAAATCGGGTGGGTGGGAGTCTCTTGGAGAACTGAGGTCAAGGGTCGGGGGGGGAGTACGCCCAAGTCTTGGAGTCTTGGTTCCTGTTCACAGTGTTTATGGGTTATTTCCCCCTCCATCCCTCACCTCTTTTTTTTTTTTTTTTCTTTTTTTAAAAAAAAGAACAGAATAAACTCAAGTAGACAACATGTCTTGCTTTGCCTCTTTTGTCAGCTTCTAGGTGTTTTATCCCCATCAGTTTGGTGCAGGAAGGTAAGTGTTGGGAGTAATATTGCTTTTAATTTTTAAAAATGATGTGTATTACCAAATTAGTACTGACTTCTGTACATGTTTGCCCAGACTTCAGTGAACAGAAATTAGTGTTATAATAAAGTGAAACAACAAATTAAATTGGACGTTAATTTACATGTGTCATCATTATCGTGCTGCATAGCAACGGGGCCTTGGTATCTCCCTTGCTGTTTATTTCTGAAGATCATCGACCTACTTCACAGCTTCACTGGCGCAACTCAACTCATGAAATTTTACCTTCTCACATGCCCCCCACCCCACCCCCAGACGGCATTGTGGAGCCAACTAATGACAGGAAGAGGAATTTTCAGCCATAAAGAGCTGTCACTTTTTGTCTATCCTCTGATTTCCACATCCTCACTTATCACAGTCTTTCTAGCCAGCTGCCAGTATGGAAACCAACAGAGGGGAAAGTCAGCTGTAATGAACTATTTCAGGAGTTCACAGTTCTTAGCCTGACTCTTAAGGTCCCACACAATCTGGCCTTGTTTCTTGGCCATTCCTCAACTCTGGTCAAACTGCTCCAACTCTTGAACTATTTTCAGTTCAACAAATGAGCCACATTCTCTCTGAGCCTTAAGCCTTTGCCCCTGCTGGCCCCCCTGCCTAGAATACTTCTCCGGACTCATTCTCCCTAATCAACTCTTTCTTAGCATTTGGATCTCTGCTTAAATGTTATCTTCTCTGGGAAGACTTTCATTACCAAACATTAGGTACCTTTTTTTTTTTTTTCATTAGGCACCTTTCTTAACTTACTTCCTTAACACTCCACACTTAACATTTGTAGTGGCATTTATTACATTATATTGTCATGCTTGTTTACTTGTTAGCCCTTCTCCTCCTCATTAGATCATGTGCTCCTCCAGCTCTGGGACTGTGTTTATCATCACTGCATCCCAGTGCCCAACAGAATAAATTCTCAAATATTTGGCTGAACAAATGAAGCCACAAGCCATGTGGGGAAACAGAAGAGGAGAGAAAATTTGTGCCTGGCACACCTGAGCAGTTATGAGAACTTGATTAGGGACCTCAGTGTGAGACCAAAAGCCCAAAGAACCAAAAAACCAAAAGGACACCAACGCAATTATAAAGATTTTAAATAAGATTTAATTGGCTTATAAGTAGGTGTTTGATGCTTTGTAAGTTCTGATGTTTCAGAGGAATCTATACTTTAAAAATCATTATTAGGGAGAGATTAATTGTTTTGCAAAAGAATTTACCACAGTAAGCCTTTACATTTTCTGGGTCTTCAGTGGTTTGATTAAAGTTTATTTCAATATTTGTTGGGTCCTATCAATCATTGTGTTAGTCCGGAGGGATGCAATTAAGAAGACATTGTAGACCCTTCATTTAAGGAAGCTGTTAAGCGTGCAAATCACTAACTACTATGGTAGAGAGATCAGCAACGTGTTGAGGGAGAGCTAAGAAAGAAACTTCTGATTCGGGGGATGGGGAGGCTTAAAGGTGGAGTTGGAATTTGAAGACCCTCACATCTCAAGAAAGGTAAGGGAGAGCAAGTAAATGAGTAAAGGCTTGGCAGCATGAAAGGTACGTGGTAAGTTTGCTTTCTTTTTTTTTTTTTTTTTGTTGGGGGGAGGTAAATTAGGTTTATTTGTTTATTTATTTATTTATTTATTCTTAGAGGAGTTACTGGGGATTGAATCCAGGACCTTGTGCATGCTAAGCACGCACTCTACCACTTGAGCTATCCCCTCCCCCTTAAATTTGCTTTCAATTTTGCAGAGACACATTTCTTTACATAAAAATCAATGTTAATCACATGCTATAGGATGATATTTACAGATAAGCTAGTGTTTTTCTAAATGTGGGTTATGAAATCAATTTAGAAAGTTGTGACCAATATCGTTTCTTAAATAGAATAGAAAAGAGCAGAGAGAGATACTTAAGAGTAAATATGTCTCATGATAATTTTGTTTCAAATATATACTATATGAGTACCGGGTTAGAATGTAAGAGATTTATTTTCCTTACCTTGGTTTGCAGAAAAATAAATTCCAAAGCCACTGATAAAATCAATACTGAGGGGCTAAGGCATCATACACTCTCCTTCTGGGCTTTATATTTGGGATGAGTGGGATAGAAGGATACTAGTTTAATTACTTCCCCAAGGACTCTTTCAGCTTAAGGCGAAGTACATTAGCCCCTGTTTTTTTTTTTTTTTTTTCCATTCCTGAGACTGTATTACTATTTATTTGGCATTTCTTTCTTCCTTGCAGGTGAATCCTCTCTCCTAATGTGTAAATAGCAAAGATTTTTGGGATCTAGAAGTGAATTATTTTAGGATTGGCCGTTTGCCCTCACAGGCTCAGAGTCCACGTGTTAGTTTTTTATGTCCACTAGGTGGTGCTGTGAGGGGCCAGCGCTGGCAAGTTATCTTGTCCCTAGACTCCAGCTTGTTTTGAAATTAGCAGAGAGGTTTACTCAGCTAGAAAATCTTTTCTCTTCAGGCTCACAGGCACTCATGGATAAGGGGTGTCTAGATCTCCCTCCCCTTCCCAACTATAACTTCGTGCTACAAATCGAGAGAGAGAGAGAGAATCTGGGATCGAGAGGGTACAATTTTTTGTCAGTAATGCCATCTCTCAAAAGATGGTCAACAGCAATCCTTTCCATTCTGCCCTGAAGATCAAAACGGATGCTGAACTCAAGTGGAAAGGGTGGAGGTTATACCCCAGAACGAGTAACTGGCTGGATGGGGGTAGTAAAATTGGCTGAGAGGAGGGGAGAGAAATGTTAAAGTATCTCATCCTTGGGAAAGCAACAATACATGGAATTTGATTAAATTCAGCAAACATTCTCCAAGAGCTTTCCATAGCCAAGAGAACACAAAGATGGATACATGTTGGTGACTCCTTTCTAGAGTCTCAAGAAAAAGAGGCAAACACTCAACAATAATAAAGTATGAAAGATACTCTACTAGGGGCATAACCAGGTTGCCTTGGAGGCCAAGAGGGGACCCCTAAGTCAGCTGTGGGGTGGGGCAGGTGGTGATCAGGAAAGGCTCCACAGACGAGACGACACCTAGATTAAGGCTGAGTCTGGAAGGACGAGTAGGAGCCCTCCAACATTCTAGAAATCCACAAGGTTCTTCATTTACTCTTGTGATTTCAGTGCTAGTAACTCCCAAACTTTCTCTAGCCCAGGCATCTCTAAAACCTGCCTATCCAGTATCTCCTATTTGGATGTTGGTGCTTCAGATTCAATTTATCTAAAACCAAGCACTGAAAGAAGCCTGAGGCTGTTGATTTTTATAGTAATCATGTAGTTTTTATCCTTATTCATTGTCTGGGTTGCTCTCTTAGTCATTTCTCATCTGAACTACTGCAAAAGCACACTAACTGTTCTCCAGTTTAAATCTCTCTCCACAACCCACTTCCCCAGTCAGTCCCACACACTTTGATCTTCAACAAGATTTACCTCCCTTAAGCCCATTGTTGATGGTATCATTTCACCAAACATTTAGTGGGTTCCCTTTGGTCTACCAAAGGCAGTTGCTTGGGTCTGAATGTTTATGTCCCCCCAGATTCATACGTTGAAATCCTAACCCCTAAAGTGTATTAGTAGGTGGGGCCCTTGGGAGGTGATTAGGTCATGAGGGTGGGGCCCTCATGTAGAGGACTGATACTTTTATAAAAGAGACCCACAGCGGGGAGCGTATAGTTCAAATGGTAGAGTGCGCTCTTAGCACGCATGGGGTCCTGGGTTCAATCTCCAGTACTTCATCTAAGAATGACTAAATAAGTAAACATAATTACCTCTCCCCACCAAAAAAATAATTAATTAATTAATTTAAAAAAAAAAGAGAGAGAGACCCACAGAACTCCTGAGCCCCTTCCACTACGTGAGGAGAGAAATCTGAGACCTGGAATAGAGCCCTCTCTTGACCATGCTGGCACCCTGATCTCAGACTTCTAGCCTCTAGAAGTGTGAGTAATAAATTTTTTTCTTTTTTTCTAGGTTTATAGTTGATTTACAACATTATATAAGCTTCAAGTGTACAACATAGTGACTCACAGTTTTTAAAGGTTGTATTCCATTTATAGTTATTATAAACTATTGGCTGTATTTCCTGTGCTGTATAATCAAACTTTGTAGTTTATTTATTTTTATTTTTATTTTTTTGAGAGGAGTAATTCGGTTTATTTATTTATTTTTTTTTAGAGGGGGTACTGGGGATTGAACCCAGGACCTTGTGCATGCTAAGCAGGCGCTCCTTCACTTGAGCTATACCCTCCCCCCTTATTTTATATATAGTAGTTTGTACCTCTTAATCCCTTACCCCTATATAGTCCTTCCCCATTGGGAGTAATGCATTTCTGTTATTTATAAGTCTTTGTTATAGCAGCCTGAATAGACTAAGACAGCGCTCAAAGTTTTGGTCTTGAATTACTCTTTCTACTTTATATTCTGTGATTCCCTTACGTGCTTTTTATAGCCAAACACACCTAATCAATATTAATTTCCTAAATGTAGCTTATGATTCTCTACCTCAGTGTTTAAATTTATACTAGTCTCATCTTCCTTGTCGAAACACTACCTGTTTTGGGAGAGGAAAGTTTTCCTGAGCATAATGTTAAAGGCAGAAAACATATATGACAAAGGACTTATATTTGATTATATAAAGAGCTCTTGCAAATCAACAAGAAAAGACAAACTCTCCAACAGAAAAATAGGCAGTTTCCATAAATAGACAATTCCAATTGATATGGTTGGGTTTAATGCTCAACCATCATGCTATTTTTTTTCTACTTGTCCTATCTGTTTTTGCTCCATTTTTCCTGCTGACCTTGGATTGAGTATTTTTAGTATTTTATTTTAGTGATAATCTTCTATTATTAATTATATATTTTTTCAGTAGTTGCTCCAGGGTTTACCATATACATCTTTAATTTATCACAGTCTACCTTCGAATAATATTATATGGCTTCATGTGTAATGTCAAAACTTCACAAAGGTATACTTCCATTTTCCTTTCTCCCATCCTTTTTACTATTGTTGTCATATATTTAACTTCTACATAAAGTATATTCATTATATATAATGACTACTTTTGTCTTACAGAGATGATGATTTTTTTAAATAATTAAAAAAAAATTGAAGTACAAAATGTCAGTTTCTGGTATATAGCACAATATCCCAGTCATGCATATACATATGTATATTTGTTTCCATATTTTAAAGAATTTTAAAAATGTCTTTTATCTTTACCCACATGTTTGCTATTTCCATGCCCTTAATTCTGTTGTGTAGATCTCAGTTTCCACTTGGTATCACTTTTCTTCAATCTGAAGAACCTCCTTTAATATTTCTTGTAATGCTAATGACACATTTTTTGCAACATTTGTTTGTCTTAAAATTTCTTTCTTTTTTTGTGAGGGGGAGAATTAGATTCATTCATTCATTCATTCATTCATTCATTCATTTAAACAGAGGTTCTCAGAATTGAGCCCAGGACCTTGCGCATGCTAAGCATGCACTCTACCACTCAGCTATACTCTCCTCCTCTAAAATCTCTTTTTTTTCGGTCTTCATTTTTGATGGTTATTTTCTCTGGGTATATAATTCTAGATTGACACTTTTTTCATTTAGCACTTTAAAGGTGTCATTCCATTGTTTTCTGTTTTACATTGTTTCTGATGAGAAGTTAATAGTTATTTTTATCTTTGCTTCCATGTATGTAATGATCTTTTTCTCTGGCTTCTTTTCAAATGTCCTTTTTATTATTGGCTTTCAGCAATTTGATTAATGCTGTGTCTTGCTATAGTTTTCTTTGTGTTTTTCCTGCTCATGTTTCACCAAACTTTCTGGATATAGGTGTGTTGGTATTTTTTCCATAAATCTGGTAAATTTTTTGCCATAATTTCTTCAAATATTCTTTCCTGTTCCTCCTGTTTTCCACTACTCCAAATTACATGTATGGTAGAGTAGTTGATAATGTCTAATCGTTTGCTAAGGCTCTGTTCATTTTTCCTCCTAGCTTTCTTTTCTTTTTATGCTTCAGTTTAGATAGTTTTTATTTCTATGCCTTCAAGTCTTTCAATTGCATTGTCTAATTTCCTGTTAAGATTATACAATGGTATTTTTTATTTCTTACAGTCTCTTAAAAAGAAATCTTGAAAAGATTTAAGAAGGACACTTAATTACATGAAAAGACTAAGCGGAAATACTGAAAAATGTTAGTGATAACCACCACTGGGATTCCGGGTAGTAGGATTATAGATGATTTTTCTTTTATATAATTTTTATGTTCTACAATTATTATCATAAATTATGTACTATTTTTAATAAACTAAAAAATGAAGTTTATTACATTTTTTTCAGCTGCTGAGTGTGCTAACCTAAGTCAGCTGAGAAGCTACTCATTTGTGAACTGTTCTCAGAATCTCCCAACTAAGAATAGTTCTTTTCTTCTTCAAATTCTGTAGCCTCTTATATGTCTCTCATGGTACTTATCACATAGATCCATGTATTAAAGTTAGTTATGAATCATGCTTACCTCTCCTGCTGAACATATGTGAGACTAGCTTACCAGGCACTACCAAAAATTAGGGATTTTGCTTATTTCAGCACCACTTGATTAAAAATCTGTATGACTTAGGTTAGCACACTCAGCAGGGGCTAGTCTGACCCAGGCATCAAGACTGCTCTAGAGGAAGGGATGGGTCCTCTTGAGTATAGGTATTTCTAAGGTTAATGATATTTGAGTAAATTGTTTAACCCAGGATTTAGAAATGAAGGAGATTATTGGGAAGGACAACACTATGTAAACTACTTCTATATTCATCAAAAATCTAACGTAGACACGCATAGAATTAATTATAAGTGTGGTTTTGTTTAACACGAATCCCTCTGCCTAGAGTTCCTCCTCTGAGTGGCAAGCTTGTTTTAACTGGATTGTAAAAACGGCATCTTATCTAGCAATAACATCCCAGACAATAATGTGCAGGCTGTAACAATTCTAAAACTCTCAAATACAAAGCAAATTCAGTGAATTATAGTTCCTTATGCACAATGTAAGGTTAGTTTTTCTGCGCTACTTGTTTTCGCCCTTGCTCTAAACATTTTTACACTTTGCATACTTATTCCTACTAGGTTGGGAGCTCCTCATGGCAGTGGAAATAAGGCTGGTCTTATTCATATCTGAATTCCTAGTTTTTAGTACCTAGCATATAATGAAACATAATACAAATGTCTGTTGGTTGAATCTAGTCCCTAGGGTTCAGCGTCAGAAAATCTGAGTTCAAATCTCAGTTCCACTTGCCATGGGCAAAACTCTTAGCCTTCTTGAATGTTGCTTTCCTCAACTATAAAAATAAGAATGATGATAAAACCTAGTCCACAGCATTATTATCAAAATTAAATGAGATAATAAATATGAAGTCGCTTTTAAACTGTAAGTTCTATGATTAAGTTATTATTAATGAAGTTTAGAAGTAGAGAACTGATGATCACATCATGGAATAACCAGGAGAGGCCAGATATATTTCTCAAGAGACTTCAACAATATAGTATTTAGTTTCGTGTGTGTTTACTATGGCCAGGATCTTGCAAATATCCCTACAGAGACAGACATCTGGTTTTGTCAGCACAAATAGTAGATCTTCGGGTCAGATTCATATTAGTCAAGCTCATAAGACTGATATATAAACCAGAATATATAAACTACAATGTCAAGTTATCAATTTACACATACTACACCTGCCATGGGAAACAGAATATTTGGGCCAGCACAACCAGCACTCCAACTTCCCACAAACATTGCTCCTAATTTGGTTCACCAAACTATATTCATAAGGTCACTTGGTGAACACACATGTTTCCCACGACTGTTCTAGCAGATTACACAAACATGGTGGCTGAAAACAGCAAAACCTTTTTCTTTCACAGTTCTGGATCCCAGAAGTCCAAAATCAGTATCACTGGATCAAAATAAAGGTAACAGCAAAACAACAGTGCCCTCAGAGACTCTAGGGGAGACTCCATTCCTGGCCTTTTCCAGCTTCTGGTGTTTGCCAGTATTCCTTGGCTTGTGACAGTTTCACTCCAATCTCTGCCTCCATCTTCACACTATCTTCTCCTCTTTGTATGTAAAATCTCCCTCTCTCTGCTTTATAAGGATACATGTGATTGCATTTAGTACCCACTCAGATAATCCAAAATAATCTCCTCATCACAAAATCCTTAATTTAACCACATCTGCAAAGACCTCCCTCACTTTTTTTTTTTTTTTGGCCATATAAGGTATTATGTATAAATTCCAGGGATTCAGAGATGGATATCATATTTAGGAGGCACATTTTTCAGCTTCTACAGGATGGAAATTGGGACATGAAAAGTCAATTATACTAGAAAGACTGAAGTTACCAGACTACATTGTGTGATGCATTTACTTTCACAGTAGGGATGGTCGTGTCAAATATGCTGAATACTCAAGTCCATTGCTAAGATTCATTTTCTCAATACAGTGCTTGGATGGCCGTTGCCAGTGTTTGCTTCTGTAACTCTGCCTTTTGATGTCTCCATGACTAACAAAACTCCTTTTGATTTGCCTAGTTTTTCTTTTCTTCCTTCTTTCCTTCCTTCCTCCTTTTCTCCCTCCCTTCTTTCCTCTCTCTTTCTTTGCTTGCCTTTCTTTCTGTCTGTCTTTCTTTCTTTCGTCTTTCTTCCTGTCTTTCTGTCTTTCATCTTGCTGGGAACTATTCTATTTCTTTAATTGGAGGCTTTGCCTAGCTCTGTTATTATTCATTATATGTTGGTGTTTATAGCTTAATTCTTTTTTAAAAAAATTGAATTATAATTGACCTACAACACTATGTTAGTTCCAGGTGCACAACATAGCTATTCCATGGTACTATATACATTATAAAATAATCACCACTGTAGCTTAATTCTTAACGAACAATTTTTTTTTTTACTACTAATAATAACATGAGTCTAGGGGCTTCTTCTTCCAGAATAGTGAAGTAAACCTCTAACAGTCCTACATTTCTGCAGATAACAATTATAAACTCAGGACGCAATACAAAACAACCACCTGAAAGCTCTGGAGGAGGAACCAAAGCAGGTATATTTTAGAAGAGAGTCAAAACTTGGAAAAAGGGATTAGTCAAGAATGATTTTCTCAGTTTTGCAATGTTAGCCTGAGGGCAGACCACAGTCATAGTGTGGCATGTGACAGCTAAAACTTTGATAGAAAACCCACCTTTATCTGGCCTGAAGAACCAGAGTTCAGAGCCCAGGGCAACCGTAGCCATGGGACAGTGAGGATGTAATCCCAGGAAGGAGAAAAATCAGAAAGTGGGGCCCCCATATCTGTTTATAAACATTACCCACGTGTCTGGACGATCTCTGCTTGTGGCGGACTCAAAGCAGCTTGCAGTTAAGGCTAAAATAATCTGAGATCTGACCTACCAACCACCACAGGTGAGACAGAATTTGTAGTTTGATTTCTAATCCAGTTAATGGTCTGCTCAGAAACAATAACACTCTGTAGAGGAACATAACAGAAAACAGTCCCCACACCATGTCACAATGTCTTGGATACAATCCAAAAATCTACAGTATGCACACAGAAAATCAGGAAAATGTGAATAATTCTCAAAGGAAAAGATAATCAACAGAGCTCAACCCTAAAACGACCTTGCTGGTTATTGATTTATTGCCTCTCAGCTCCAAATTCACCTGTTTGCCTGCTCCATAAAAATGGATGGGGGCCCTTTGGAAAATCTTTGCCAGTGGGCACTGAAGTTTTGTCAGTAGAAGGTGCTGGAGAAACATCACTAGAGAAACGTCTTTCGCTTCCTAATTCTTTTTTTTTTTTTTTAACATTTTTTATTGATTTATAATCATTTTACAACGTTGTGTCAAATTCCAGTGTTCAGCACAATTTTTCAGTCATTCATGGACACATACACACTCATTGTCACATTTTTTTCTCTGTGAGTTATCATAACATTTTGTGTATATTTGCTTCCTAATTCTGATGTGCTCACTCAGCAAGCTCCTGCAATGTGTGGCTTCTCCAGTGCGTGGGGACTGGCAGCACCCAGAAGCCAACAGCTTTCCATGGTAACCCCTCACCCTCAGGAGGTTTTATAGTGAAAGGCGGGGCGTCTTCCTATGAACAGCTTTCCTTGACACCTTATATGGCGTATTTCCAGAAGGTCCTATTGGTGTGGAACCACGGCTTCTTGCCTGCCATTTAGCATATTAAACTTTCTCTCTCTCTCTCTTTTTTTGCACACTTATTCTTTGCTTTTGTGTGTGTGTGTAAACTTTTCTTGTTTAAATTACCACGTAGTTTCTCTTTCCTGGTTGGACGCAGACTCATACAATAACCCATTTATCAGAATTATCAGGCATGGACTTTAAAGCCTGAATTTGTTAACAATTCTGAATGAAGTAAAGAAAACTGTGCTCACCATAAGTGGGAAAATAGAAAATCTCAGCAGAAGAACAGAAACTATAAAAAAAGAAGCAAATGAAAACTCTAGAACTGAAAAATACAGTATTTGAAATTTAAAAATCACTAAATGGGCTTAATAGACATTGGGATATAGGAAAAAGTCAGTAAACTTAAAGATAGATAATAGAAAGAATCCAGTCTGAAGAATACAGAGGAAAAAAGATTGAAAACTGTGAACAGAAATTCAGAAATCTAATATACATGTATGTAATTGGAGTCACAGAAAGAGAGGAAAGGGAATGGAGCAAACAACTCTTTAACAAAATAATGTTTGAAGACTTCCCAAACTTGGTGAAAAACACAAATTTTCAGATCAAAGAAACTCAGCAACTGTTGGTGGGAATGTAAATTAGTGAAGTCACCATGCAAAACGTTATGGAGGTTTCTCAAAAAACTAAAAGTAGAACTAACATATGATCCAGCAATTCTACTCCTGGGTATATATCTGAAGAAAATAAAAACATTAATTTGAAAAGATATATGCACCCTAATGTTCATAGCAGCACTATTCACAATAGCCAAGATGTGGAAGTAACCGAAGTGTCCATCAACAGAAGAACGGATAAAAAAGATGTGGTGTACTTATACAATGAAATACTCCTCAGCCATCAAAAAGAATGAAAATTTTGCCATTTGCAACAACATGGATGGACTTGAAGGATATTATTTCTACTGAAATAAGTGAAACGGAAAAAGACAAATACTCTTTACCACTTAATATGTGGAATTAAAAATAAAACCAACTATTGAATATAGGAAAAAAAAGAAGCAGACTTACCAATACAGAAAACAAATTAGTGATTATAAGTGAAGAAAGGTAAAGGTGGAGGGGCAAAATAGGGGTAGGGGATTAAGAGATACAAAATACTTTGTATAAAATAAATAAGTTACAGGGTATATTGTACACACAGGGAATATAGCTTATATTTTACAATATCTGTAAATGGAGTATAACCTTTAAAATTTGTAAATCATGTTGTACACCTGAAACTTATATAATATTGTAAATCAACTACACTTCATTAAAAATAAAATAAAATACAGTAAAAAAAAAAAAAAAAGAAGCTTAGCAAACCACATTTAAGTACATCATACTCAAACTGTTGAAAACCAAAAAGTAGAACCAATTTTGAAAGCAGTTTGAGAAAAACAACACAGGGGAAAAAATAATTTGAGTCATCATGGATTTCTCACCAGAAACTGTGGAGATCAGAAGACAGTTTAAAGCACTCTAAGGGAAAAAGAAAACCTGTCAATATCGAATTCTATACTTAGTTTTACGGAGGATAAACATGGCTGCTGGAAGCCACCCCCTGACCCTGTGGAAGGAGGGCAGAGAAGGGGTCATCATTGTGAGATGGACAAATACCCTGAAGGTGTAACCACCACAGTTATGTACCTACACCTCTACACTCTTCATATATATTTTTATAATCTACTTAGGAAATATTTGCAGAAAAGTTGAAGCATTGATAAATTCAATAAGTAAGGTAATGAGTGACAGATGAATACAACTTTTACCAACACTCATCCTTTTTTTTTTTTTTAAATAGAGGTACTGGGGATTGAACCCAGGACCTCGTGCATGCTAAGTATGCACTCTACCACTGAGCTATCCCCTCCCCTGCAATACTCATTCTTACATTTGTCTGGTCATAAAAACAGCTCTTTCCATTTGCCCTCTATATATGACCGTAATCTAAGCCAGGTTTGGTTTCACATGCTCCTTCAGCTCCACAACCAGATTGCCCTTTTCTCTTGCTTCTCTTTTACTCTATTTTTGCCTCTGGCCACCACCACTGGCCTCATAATAGAGGCCAACATTTTGTCAATCAGTTCTTTCTGATCTTATTGATCACCATGGCTACCTCTGGTCAGTGGCCAGACTTGCTTTATGGCGAGTGATCAACTGGATATTTTTCCAGCCTTTGGTTTTCAAAGACCCTCAAATCTTTCCCCCCAGTGTGCTTCTATTCTATCAATATCTGGCTTCCTTTTTGGAAGTAGGTAAACAGTTATATATCAGCTCAATTGTTTATAATAGGGAAGCGTCACTCCTGTAATAACACATGCATGTGCACACACAGGCACACAGACACACACACACACACAAGGGGCTTATAAAAATAGACAACAGGCAAGCACACATAGTTATGAATAGCTTCTGGATAAAAAATCTGAGAACACAGTCTTCCTTAGGATTCATGGTCTTTTTTTTTTTTTAAATTGAAGTACAGTCAGTTATAATGTGTCAGTTTCTGGTGTACAGCATAATGTTTCAGCCATACATATATTTGTTTTCATATTCTTAATGGTCTTCTTTCTCAGCTGTCTTTTCTTATTTCCCCTTTCAAAATCTTCTTCCACAGCTGAAGGGGAGCGCTCATTATGCCGAAGTGGCCCGGGGCTCCAACTCAAACTGGAATTGTGCCCCTCTGTCACTTTAAAATCCTGTTGCTCTTTCTTCCTCACTCTGTGCACAATATGCTTGTATAGTATCAACGCTTCCTCCATCGTCAAATGAATAAATTCACCAAGAAACAAAAATAAAACTAAACTGGTGAACATCCACTATCTTTCTTAATAGGGGCAAAACAGAGGATGCCGAGGAGAACCCTCTCCCTGTCTGCCTCCCCCACCCTCATCAGGGCAGCCTTCTCACCCCAACCGCCCTCTCCTCCACTGCTGGCCTGACAGAAAACAGAGAAACTTGGGTCTTTCCCAAGGTCTCCTTCCCCCATCCAGTTCAAAAGGGGAAGGCAGTGCTGAACTCCTTCCCTTGCCAACCCCCTATCAAACACTTTTGCCAACAGTAAAGGCAGCCAAATGTGGATTTTCCAGGCCCATGACTGTCCCCAAACACTAGGACAGATCAGTTTCCTGGGGTCACAGGATGAGGACAGGAGGCCACAGTGCTCCCCTACATCCTACTTTGCTTGGGAAAAGCAATAAAGATCCATTTGGGTTTTGCTAAGAAAAAGGTTGCTGTTCCCAGAAGGAGCAAAAATTCTTTGTTTCTGGAGCAAAAATCTTTTGTGTTACCATCATTTCCCTGTCATCTTAAACTCCTTATTCCTCTGCTCCCCTCTTTATTCCAGAGGCTAGAACTTGTGCATCCCTTGGGCACTGGCACTGGGTGATGGGACCTCAAGCATCTCCCGGGGAGTCCTGTGGGATAACACCTTTTTTTGTGAATTGGAGAAGGGGAGCTAATCTTGGTCTCCCCAATACTTGACAGGAAACGAAGAATTAAAGAATTTGGGTCTGACGTACTCTCACCTGAGCCAGTTCAGGCTAGTCCCAAGCGAGTGGATGCGTGTTAAGGAGCAGTGGGTGGGAGGGAATACCGGAAAGTGTTTATAATGGGGGTTGAGGAAGTCTGGGGCAACCTGGGAGCAGAATATGAGCCTGAGCCATCCCCAAACCCCACCCACTTCCCTGGTTACTAACCGGTTCCAGCTGTGCGCAGTCCTGGCCCTCCTTTCCCATCTGGCTTCTAGGAACTCATGACTAATTAAAGGAGTGTGTGTGTGGAGGTGGGGGGGTGTCCTGTTAAAACAGAGGTTTCCAGGGTAACGGCTTGGCGAGAACTCAGTCTCACCCAGCCAGCAAAATCTCCCTCTCTCCTGACCCCCCCAGGGCTCTGCGGGGAAAACAGGCCAGAGGCTAACACTATGTTTCTCTCATATTTCTCTCCATCAAGAGCGCTGTCTAGGCCAGTGTCTAACTTGGTTATGCGTTATGTTTTTCTCACCCCCAGCTTCCAGTTTCAGGCCCCAGACTTGCCCTTTACTTACTAGGATGTCCAGCCCTCCAGGCCACCCTATTCGGTATGAATGGCTGTCCAGGGGGCTGGGGGCTCGTTTAGAGATTGGCTCCTCCTGGGCTGAGAGACCTCTACAAACCTTTGCCCTCCATCCAAAGCCCCGTCAGCCCCTGATCATTAGAAAGTACTCTCAAGAGTCTCACCTTACTCCCTGCCGCTACAGTTTAAAATATTTCAATTAAACATATTTCTGTACAAACTCTTCTGCCACAAACTATGAGCAGAAAGGGAAACCAGTTTGCAGGGCAGGAGCAAACCAGCCAAAGAACCCAGAAGTTCTTGCTGTCAGACCCAAGTTCCCTTTTCGGGGCAGGCAGACCACAGGTCCAACCCTTTGCACACATTCCCACATCTCCCCCAGTGAGAGGTGACGAATTCAGTGGGGAAAAGAGCTGGCTCAGCCCGTTCAGGGAGAGGGGGCTGGCGGAAGGGCTGGTCATGACGCCGTTTGGGGAACAGTTAGTCATGCCGTCTTTGTACACATGCACAGCCTGCAGCTCCTGGTTCTAGGGGGTTTTGTTTGGGTGCCTGCGGAAACTCTTGGGAGGCCGAGGAGATCATAGCTTGGGTCTGAGGCCCTGCTGCTTCCTAGCTGTGTGACCTGAAGTAACTTTTCGAGACTCAGTTCCCTCTTCTGTGAAGGGTGATACTAGCAGCCCACAGGTTGTTGTCCAGATTTAAATGAGATAAACTGTTTGGCAGCATTTACTGTTTCACTCTGCTCTCTCCCTGGCTCCTTTGTATCTAGAATGTGGTTCCATCTCCTGGGTCTTCTGAGGCCAGAGTGACAGTGAGTGCCCATCCTTCACCTCTTATAATAAACACCATCTCTTTCACTAACACACTAACAAACCTAGGCTTCCTCTCCACTTCTTTTGTTTGTTTGTTTTATGAGGTGTCTAAGGGGAGGGAGTAATGTGCTATCACATTCATCTTACTCCACCGCTTTCCCCTGTGTCCTCCTCTCCCCACACCGCCATCAGCTCCTGGCCCTTCCCCACTGTCCTCACTACTTCCTATCATTCTCTTTTTCATCCCACTCCGTCACCAGGGACTGAGCTGGGCTGGCAGAGCTGGAGCTGAACTCAGAGCCACAGACAGTTTCAAGTAAATGCATGAAAATGTTACTAGTGGTTCTCTTCTGGGTAGAATTTACTGGTGGTTTTCATTTTCTTCCTTGCTTATTTTGGTATTTTCCAAATTTACTACAATGAGCAATGGATAACTTTTATTCAAAAAAAGGTAGTGAAGACTTCAATCGGAAAATATATATATATAATTTCCAATTGGCCCATGTTCTGTTCTCAAAAGAAGAGGGATTGAAGGGTGAGGGGTGGAAAGAGGCTGAATGGAGATGGTTTCCAAGCTCCCTCTTTTCCTGGGGAATCAGCCTTGGTCATGGCCTTAGTCATGGCTTCTGTCACTCATCAGTCAGAGGCTCTGTCCTTCCTTGCCTGTCACTGGCCGTTTGGGACTTAGTTATTTGATTGTTACCCAGTTGAGCGCTGAGTGGGTCAAGAGGACCAGCATCATTGAGGGCAGCTATATGAGTCAGCGGTATCCCCCACCTCGATCCTGGGGTGAGAAGGGTTCCCTGGTGGCCTGTCAGCCTTTAAGCCTGGGGAGGTGGGGAAGGGCTCAGAACTGGGGTCCTACTGAGAACATGAGTTCAGTAACCCTTTCCCCTACTCCTATCCCTACTTCCCTGAGTTCAAACAGCATGTAAATGTTGTGTGATGCACAAATGATGGTGGAAACTTCAGTGGCTCCCAACCACTCAGAGAACAAAGCTCTAAGAGTCGCTGTAGCACACGGAAGGGGAATGGGTTAAGGAGTTGGCAGAAGGATTTGAATCAATTAGGAGCTCCATGTCCTTAGTCACCGTTTCCCTATCTGGGTCTCCATTTCCTCTCATAAAAAATGGCCAGAGTAATTCCTCCCTCACAGGAGGATAGTGAGAGTTAAATGGGATGATATATAAAGCACCTAACACAAAGTAGGGTTTTTTTTTTTAATGTAAATTTTTCTCTGCTTTCTTAAATAGCATTCAAGACCCTCTCCAACCTCTGGCTCCCAGCCACTCTCCCACTCTAGTCAATCATTTAACAAAGATTTATTAAGCATCACCTGAAGCCTTGAGCTAGCCTGGGGTGGGCACTGGGGACTCTGGTGCATGAAGCAGACCCTCAGAACCTAGTCACTGAGCACAGCTGGCATTTCTCAGCTCTGTACTTTTACTCAAGACCTGCCCTGTCCCTGTGCCTTAAGACTCTTTTACTCAATCTAACTCATAGCCAGCCTTCACAGTCCAGCTCAAAGCCTGCCTTCTCAGTGAACCCCCCCCCCATAGCCCCATGACCCCTTGGATGGGGCACCTCCTGCCTGGCATCCTATTCCCTGCATTTCAGGTATTTGGGTTGGACTCACCCTATATCTGTAAGCTCCCTGCAGGTAGGCTCCAGACATTTACTTCTTTGTGTCTTTGTTAACCCTTAGCCTCACCCATGCATTCCAGATTCATTAAATGCTTGATATGATGACTTTTTATTAAAGCAGACACAAGTAGGCTTCCAGAGCATTTCAATTCCCAACTTGGTCTTGGATGTGAAGAAACAGAGATCTCATTCTTCATTCCTTCACCTGAAACCCAAGCATCTAAGCAACCTGCTTCCTACCTCTTAGTAGTTGTTTTTTTTTTTTTTTTTTTTTTTTTCCTATCCTAGAGCTAACAGGGAGACCTGAAGGTTGTAGATGAGGGAGTTGCTGCCCCGGGATCCCTGGGGCACAAGAATGTCCAGCTTTAGGGGATGGCCATAGCCCCTATCCTGAGTCTCTGCAGATATTCTGCTTCCAATCCTGCCAGGATAACCACTCACAGGACAATATGAAATATCTTCCTATCTCCACCAGAGGACCCTGGGGGAGTGGGTTGGAGGCTTATCTTGACTTCTGCTCTCTGGCAGGACAGGGGTTAATGGTGAATTGCAACACATCTCTGGGCTGAGTCACCACCTACTGCCACTCCCCCCAATTCCCCTCCCCTGGAGTTTCATAAAGTGGACCAGAGACTGGAGAGTGAAAAGAACTGGAGATAAGAGCCCCTCACCTAGCCCTGCTTCCCCAGGCTCTCAGAAGGCTCAGGGCAGAGGGCACAGACAGCCTCTGGAACTCTTGCCTGGTGGGACCATGAACTGGCAGGGGCTATGGCTGGGCTTTCTATTCCCCATGACAGTCTCAGGCCGGGCCCTGGAGCCTGGAAAGCAGGAGGAAGCAGTGGTGAGTCCCCTGGGAAATATGGACCCAGGCTGGGGGAGGGATAGAGGCACTGCTCCACAGTCCCATCCAAGCTTCCCTTCTGACCTACAACTGCCTGCCTTCCCTTCCTCCATGATCCACCCCAACCCATCTCCCACTCCTTCCCCTTGTTCCTTCCCTAAGATGCCTCTCCTCTAGTCCTTTCAAGTCTGTCCCCTCCTATCCTATGGGCTGTTATGTCACTTAGAATCTTTACTAACACCATTTTTATTCTGCTGATCTCTACCCTCATCATAGGATTACTTATTGCAATATGGGTACCTACAGAAGCCTCTAGAAGGACCTGATGACTTCAGGCCAGAAGATATCATGGAGGCGCTGAGGTGAGAGGTCATAAGGCACATGGCTTCAGGATCAAGGTCACAAGGTGTCAAGGTCTTCTTTCTCTCTCCTCATCCCTTCCACTCCCCAGGCCCACATCTGCCTGACCCAGGTCCATGTTGGGGATCTAGGGAATGGGTGGTGGGCCCTGGGGTGAGATGGCGATTCAAAGATGAAGGGCACAGTCACTGGATCTTCTTAGGCCCTAATTACTCCTTTGGAGGCTCCAGCTCACATTGTATCCAAAATACTAATATTTGGTCACATCCCACATAAAGGGTAATTTGTATGCAAAACTGAGTTGAGTTGAGTTGGGATTGAGTTGTTGACAGATGTTGCCTTTTGTGGACATTTATTTCAGCATTTATTTATTTCTATTTTGAAGTCCTCTTTTCGTATTTTGGATCTAATGGGTCAGTTTTCTATCTACTCTCAGGTATATTCACAGTCCCTTGAAAAACCACAGTACCTGCAGGGCCTGATGGATGAAATTGCCCCAGAGCATCCGGGAGGGGAGAAGGACTGAGGGTGGACAGGCCCTCAGGTAGGAGTTGTGGTAGGAGAGTCTCCAGAGCAGTGGGCAGGACACTTCACCAGAGCAGGAGGTTAGAAATTGCAGTAAGGGAAGAAGGCTACACTGGAGGAGAACTTTACCCAAATAAGAGACTGAGCATTGGTGGTGAATTTAGAGTACTCCCTTTTCTGCAGAACAGAAGAGGAAGTCCCATTTATGAGGACTGGATCCTAAAGTGATCCCATTAGCTACAGAGTTTATGTGTCACCATTCTTAGCCACCACCTTGAGCAACAGGGGGCCAACGAGCTGTCCCCAGTTCCCAGTCATTCCAGATTCTCCTGCCCTGCTGGACCCATCCCTCTCTCTCTTTTTAAGAGCTTTTCAGGAAGCATCTGAGCTGCCAGTCTCAGGTCAGCTGGATGATGCCACAAGGGCCCGTATGAGGCAGCCACGCTGTGGCCTGGAGGACCCCTTCAACCAGAAGACCCTTAAATACCTGTTGCTGGGTGAGGAATGAGCCTGGGAAAGGAAGGATGAATTGGGGGTGGGGCACGGCTATGTATCACAGGTGGCATTGGGACAGCCTGGACCAGCTCAGTGTTGAATGTTTGATCACATGGTGATTAACTGATCATCATTTGCCTGGAGGGGTTGTCACACAGCTTTGATAAGTGAGTGCCCAGACTCCGGGAAGCTTTCCAGGGTTGGCAGAAGTATCTGTGTTTCTAATCTATTTTCTTGTCCAATAACCAGGCCGCTGGAGAAAGAAGCACCTGACCTTCCGCATCTTGAACCTGCCCTCCACGCTCCCATCCTACACAGCCCGGGCAGCCCTGCTTCGAGCCTTCCAGTACTGGAGCAATGTGGCTCCCTTGACCTTCCGGGAGGTGAAGGCTGGCTGGGCTGACATCCGCCTCTCCTTTCACGGCCGCCAAAGCCCGTACTGCTCCAATAGCTTTGATGGACCTGGTAGGCACCAGCTCTTAGCTCCCACCTCACAGACCTCTGTCTCCTTGAGTCAGTGACTCTGGAACCTTAATGTTCAGGCTGCCCTCTATGCTCAGCTGCACCCTACACTCTGTAACCAGCTTTTGACATTCCCTTGGGGAGTAGCATGTCACCTCCCCGAGGCTTTCTAAGCCTCTTCTACAAAGCTTATGCCTTCTTTGGTTTAAGTTCCTCTGCTCAAGGCAGACCTCAGAGAGGACTGGGCCAGAGAGAACAGAGTGGCTGGGAGGTAATGGGACAGCGTGATGGGCATCCCTGAGAGAACTGGGTGATGACAGGGGAATCTGAAAGGCGAGAGAGGCATCCCAGAGACTGAATGTGCATGGGGGAATTTTAAGGGAATGGAGTAATTGGAGTTTATAATGGGCAGGGGATGTTCCAGCCTAGGAGACTCTGACTACCTTCCTATCTACCTTTGCTTTTGTCCAGGGAGGGTCCTGGCCCATGCTGACATCCCAGAGATGGGCAGTGTGCACTTTGATGAAGATGAGCTCTGGACTGAGGGGACCTACCGGGGGGTGAACCTGCGCATCATTGCAGCCCACGAACTGGGCCATGCCCTGGGGCTTGGGCACTCTCGATACACCCAGGCCCTCATGGCCCCTGTCTACGCTGGCTACCGACCCCACTTCAAGCTGCACCCGGATGACGTGGCAGGGATCCAGGCTCTCTATGGTCAGTCCTTTCCCCTAGCGATCAAGACCAGCATCTCTTCAGGCTTAAAGAGATAGGTCTAATCTCCAGGGAAGGAAATGGCTTGGCTTCTTTCTCTTCCAGCTGCTCTGTTTTTCAGGCTCCTTCACTTTCAGGAGCTGTTTTTCTGATACTCCCAGGTCTAATCTTCCTTCTAGGCCTCTCTCCCTTCACACCCCTTCTTGAGGACAAAGAATGAGCATTCTAGCAAACCTCCTTTTCCCTTTCTAGTGCCTCTCAGAACTAAGACGTGTTTCCTGCTGATATAAATATGATCTTGCCTCCCACCAAGGGAAGCTCTCCAGGATTCCCTCTTCCTCTCTCTATGAGGCCTCTGAGCTGAACTGACAGTAGAAGTGTAGGGAAGCCAGCACTCTGAGTTCTTACCCTGAGCAGCATTATGTTACTCTGCAGGCAAGAAGACCCCAGAGACAGAGAATGAGGAAGAAGAGACAGAGCTCCCTACTGTCCCCCAAGTGCCCACAGAACCCATGCCCATGCCAGACCCCTGCAGTGGTGAACTGGATGCCATGATGCTGGGTAAGACCCTTCCCCTCCAGGCTGTATAGGCAGGCAGTAGGGGCAGCCCGCTGACCTTGAGACCTGGACAGATGGGAATGACATGGGACCTTAGCATGAGCAGTGGAGGTTAGACACCAAGCAGGGGTTGGTAGCCATGGAAGGAGGCATGTGACATGGGAAGGGAGGGCTCAGAGCCAAATGGAAGTGGGCCAGGCAGGCATTTACCTTGGCTGCCACCTTATGAGGGCAACTAAAACTAAAACACATCTGGAAAATACAGCAAGATGGAGAAAACAGTCTTAACTGGAATGTCTACTAGAGAGGGAATTATACCTGCATGGACCTACAGCTTGGGAGTCACTTGGAGTAGCTGAGAGCCCCAAGGGGGAGCAGCTATCTGCAGGGCTTTTGTTTTGTTGAGTGGACCAGAGCTGAATTGCTGTGAACAAAGGAGAGGCTGAGCACTGGGTCCGCCTTCTCTGACCTTAATCTTCTCCTTAAAGTTGAATGAATTTTTGAGGCATCAGCCTGTGGGAAGAGGCAAATGATCAGCCTGCCTGAGATACCCATGAGTCTTTATTTGACCCCCGTCTTTTCGACTTGTTGCACCTGTGCTCTCAGGTCCCCGCGGGAAGACCTATGCCTTCAAGGGAAACTACGTGTGGACCGTGACAGATTCAGGGCTGGGTCCCCTGTTCCAAGTGTCTGCCCTGTGGGAGGGGCTCCCAGGAAATCTGGATGCTGCTGTGTACTCTCCTCGAACACAATGGATTCACTTCTTTAAGGGTAAGGGGGCTGGTTTACAGTGTGTCAACTGAGGAGGGCCTCCCATCAGAGAAGCCATAAAAGGGACGGAGAGATGAGAAGTTTCTGAAAGGGTGGAATGGAGGATCCGAAAGCTATCACCTGAGGACAGGGGTGACTTGATCTTTCCTTACACGCTCTCAGGAGACAAGGTGTGGCGCTATGTTAATTTCAAGATGTCTCCTGGCTTCCCCAAGAAACTGAACAGGGTGGAACCCAACCTGGATGCAGCTCTCTATTGGCCTGTCAACCAAAAGGTGTTCCTCTTTAAGGTATAAAATTCAAAGCAAGGGCAAATCCTTTCTTAGGAGGGTGGGCTTCCCTCACACAAGAAGACTTGCTCTTGAAGGGAGTTCTGCAGCTGCAGTGGGCTGAGGGTAGACCTGTGGGTGTCTCTAAAGTCTCTCCTCATCCTTCTCTTCTCCCTGCCCACCCCACACCTAGGGCTCCGAATACTGGCAATGGGACGAGCTGGCCCCAACTGACTTCAGCCGCTACCCCAAACCAACCAAGCTGTTATTTACAGGAGTGCCAGACCAGCCGTCAGCTGCTATGAGTTGGCGGGATGGCCGTGTCTACTTCTTCAAGGGCAAACAGTACTGGCGCCTCAATCGGCAGCTTCGAGTAGAGAAAGGTTATCCCAGAGATATAGCCCACAACTGGATGCACTGTCATCCCGAGACCCCAAACGCCACCTCATCAGGTGGGGATACCACCTCCTCAGCCACAAGCACTGACCACTCAGCCACAGGAACAACTTCGGATACCACTTCCTTGGCCATAGATATCACCTTGAACACTGACCACTCACCCAGCGATACAATCTTGGACATTTCACCCTCAGCCACAGTCTCTACCATTCGTTCATTCCCTGGTAATGTCACCCTCCCAGAGGCCTAACACCTGAGTCAAATGTCTGCTGCAGCTTCGGCATGAACCAAAGACCTTCAGGCCTCTAAATGTCCCTGCTTCCAGCCACCACTCCCCTGTACTCTTTCCCTCCTGGGCAGTGACCCCCTAACTCTGGGACAGCCCCCAACTCCATCCATTTCTTCCCCATCCTAGATAGCACTTCCAACTGTGTTATCTACTCTCTGGAGGACGTTGGTAGAGGAAAGGAATCCATCAGGCCTTTAGGTGACAAGAGGCAACAGCTGGGAATGCCTGGTTCTGTTCTTCCTAGACAGAGTGCAAGAAAACAACATGGCCAGTAAAATCAGCAAGGGTTTTGGAATCCTTAGAATCACATTGATTTGCTTATGACTTTGGGCAAGTTAATTAACCTCATTGAGCCTGGGATTCCCCATCTGCAAAATAAGGTTAATACCAACCCCGCAGGGTTGATGTATTAAATGAAATACTCTATGTGAAGTGCCTGGCACATCTGTGCCTAATAAAGGTTAACTTCATCTTCATAAGAGAGGACTGAGCAGCCAGAGGTAGTTCTGTCTGATAAGTTACCCTTATAAGATCTTTAAGGGACAGAGGACTTGTCAGTATGGCTAACTCTTTGTTTTGGGGTGCAAAGAAAGAAAAGAACAGCAACAGTAAAGGCCAGACTCCCTGGTTCAGTGTTCAATGCCATTTTATTCACATGCTCCCACATTCTTCCTCCCATCATAACCTTGCTGCCCAGGAGAGGGACATATCTTCCTTCATGCTGTCTGGGGAACCAGGGAACAGACCTTGGGCAGGAGGATCAGGGGAGGGGAGAGAGTTAGAATGGGTTAGTGGCTGGGACAATGTTCTGGTTAAGGAGATTAGCATCACCTATAATGAGAGGCAGAGAAGGCACTTGTCTCCCATGCAGCCCCGCAGACCAGGCTCCTTTGGGCAAAAGGGCAAGACTCTGGCACTTGGGCCAATGCTCTCTCCTTGGAGCAAGAAGCCAGCTTTCGGGGAAGGTGGGTACTGAGCCAGGCACTGCTCTCTGCTCTTCCCCATGTTAAGAAGGAGGGCAAGGGAAGCACCATGGAGGACAGTACCCCCAACTGAGGTAGAAGGGGGCTTGAGCCTATGGGGGTCCAGAGGGACAGGCTAACCAGGAACCCAACTACCCCCTAATGAAGGGTCCGGGGATGAAGGAATCCCGGAGCACCTCTGTGCCCTTCTCCCCATCACAAAGCTATGAAGTGCTTTAGGAGGCTTCCTGATTTTCTATAGATCCTACAGAAACAAAGCCCCTTGTTTTATCGCTGTGAGGCACTGAGGTGGGTATACAGAAGGCTATTTGGGTAACGGGCCTCCTTGGTCTGGAGACAATTAAGGAGTCAGTTGCTTTAGGGACCAGGGCACCTCTGTTATTGGACAGAGGTAGGTACTCATACTTCCATCACGCTCCCCTCACCACAAGATTCCTCTCTGTCTGTCTCTGAAACATATCCCTACAGGGCTGGTCTGGGTTGGAGCACAGATTCTATCCCCAAGTCCAAGAGGTCGGGAGGTTTGTGTGTCCTCTGGGCTCAGGGTCTGACCACCTACTGTTCCTAGGCCCTTGCTAGGGGTGAGGGCATCACTGGAGGTTTAGGCTCAGGTTCGGACAGAACCAGAAGTTGTGGTGAGGGGTACAGTTGAGCCACAGTCAGAATCCAGGTCCAGGACGGTGTGGGGGGCTGTGGCCTGGATGCCTGGTCCCAGCTGGCGTTCTCGAAGGCTCTGGAGGTAACTCTGGAGGGGCACAGGGCAGAGAGGGCAGAAGGAAGGGCCTGGGTCAGAGCCCTCCTCCCACCCTGGCCATCCCATGTGCCCTCTGCCCCATGCCCCAGAGAGCCCCTACCCCTCCACTCACTGGAGCCAGACTGTCAGCAGGACTCCGGGTGCTGGAGGGGAGCTGGCGCCGGAAGCTGCCCTCACAGATCCCTACCCCAGAGGAGGTCCGGTGCCACTTGGCCTCTTGCTGACGGATCCGTAGGAGCTGGAGATGCCTTCGCTGGTGGCTCAAGACCACTGCTTGAGGGGGGCAATATAGATTCAGGGAGGCCTCTTTAGATCCTGAAACCCACCCCCAAATACACTCACACTCTAGGGAAACCCATTCAATCTCCCTGTTTCGTGTCTCTCAAACCTCACCTTCCCCCCAGTTATTCTAAAAGAAGCTTTTCTTTGGATTCATCCTACTATTTCCTTCTGGATATCCCTGAGATCTTCCTTTCCTTCCATAATGGTCCCCAATAATTCTTCTTTGCGCTTCCTCCCACAACAATTTCTCTTGTCATTGTTACCCAGACATTTGGCTCCTCCAACTGTAACTTTCTTTCAAAGCCCTGCCCCATTCATCTTAGATGCCTCTGCCCTCTGCCCTCACATGTATTTTCCCCCTTCCCCTCCTCAAGTCTGGGAACCAGAAACAAGAGAAGGCACAGGTTGGCTGCTTTTGGTACCACGGCACTAACTCACCATTGGCGTGGCCTCCATGTTCCTCATCCATGAGCTTCCACTGGGCCAGGGCCCCAAGGGTCCCCAGGGCTGGCCAGGTCCCCAGCAAGACCCAGCTATACCAGCAGAGAGGAGGCAAGGCTGGAAGTGCCTGCAAGCGTTGGCCCAGCCGACTGCCCAGTGCCAGCCCCTCCAGGAAGTAGTCAGCACAGGACACCAGCACCGCAGCACCCAGCAGGGCTGTGCCCAGAACTGTGAATGGACGTGGCCACCGAAGCGTGAACAGGGCTCCCAGCAGTGCCAGCCCCACCAGCCCCCCGGCCGGCACCCAGGCTGAAGGCGGCTGGTAGATGGGCTCGGTGCCCAGCAGGACCCCGGCACCCAGGGTTAGGCCTAGCAGGAGACCAGTCAAGAAGAGCCCAACACTGCGAACCAGCATGGTGACCAGGCCGCAGAGGAGTCCGATGCCTAGCGCAATGCCCGCGCTCACCTCCAGGCTCAACTGTGTCTCTAGTACTCGCTCCTTGTGGCACAGCAGGAAGATCACCAGAGCTCCTGACAGCAGGCCGGAGAGAAACATCACTGCCTTGAAGCAGCGATAGCCTGGGAAGGGAGGCAGGAGGCACTGAGACGTGGAAAGCGGGGTTCTACAGGGATAGCTCTGATGAATTAGAAGGGAGAGGAATGGCTAACCAGAGGTGCAGAAGACAGGAACAGCATACTCAAGGACATCAAGGCAAAGGGCAGAAAGGATCATTTTTGGGAGGGCAGGGACTTTTCAGAAACTGAGGGGATGGGAGGGCAAATCAGGAAGTAAGATGGATGCACTGAGGGGACTAAGTATAGAAAAAAGGTTTAATCCTTCCAGGGATGGTAGACAGGAAGAAATCAGCACAGGCTGATTCAGGTTATTGGGGAAGGGTGGAGACGCCTTAAGCAAGGAGGATGATTTGGGAATGGAGTTTTGAGGTAGGAGGCAATGGGAGAGCATGTGATAGTTGCCAGGAGTCAGAGCTGGAAGGTGAGTGGGCATGGGGGATGGAAGAGCTGGCAAGAGCAGCATTGGCCACACTGAAGGTAGGCGTCCCCTGATAGAGGAGTAGAGGTGGCCCAGGAGCAAAGGAGAAAGTTGGCATCATCCTTGAGGGTGACAGTTTTGGGCAGCTGCCCCCCAGAACCCTGGCCCTGCCCTCACCGAAGCAGCAGTAGATGATTCCAAAGCAGCAGCAAAGAGCACACACCAGGGCAGGTGCCAATTCAGGATTGTCCTGGGGTTCCAAGACACATCTTGGGTCTGGAGGCTCTGGGAGTTGTTGATTAAAGGGCCTGGGGTCAGAGGTCATGGCCAGGGGCAGCAAGGCTTCCTCCATGGCCGAAGAGAAGGTGGTCACAGAGGGGGAGGTCAGTGTCAGCTCCTCTCATCCATCCATGAATGTCTTGAGGGGGTTGGGAAACCTGCAAGGGGGTAAGGGGCAGGAACTCAGGTGCCCATGAATCTTGAGGACTCTGTATCTCTACTGCTTTAGAAGAAAGGCCAATTTCAGGAGGGAGAAATTAAGAGATCACTGAAGAAATCTACTGGGCTGGGTTGAGGGGAGCCAGCTGTCTATTTACCACCCTCTGAAACAAGGACATTAAAGTAGAAATTAAAATTTTATACAAGAAATGAATCTTTGCCCCCTGGCTTTTCAGGGTGGGGCTGGAGGAGTAGGAAGTCCTAGGTTTGTGGAGGGGGAGGCCCAGGGGTGAGACTGGGGGCTAAAGGCCCTGCAGCCTGTTCCAGCCGAAAAGAAAGCTTGCCCCATCTGCAGCCGGGACTCAAAGCTATCCCATTGGACTGGGAAGGGTGGAGTTAATAGAGAGGGAGAAGGAGGAGAAAGAGGAGAGAATGAGTCATGGTGGGGGTCCCCTGACAGCTGCTCCAACCCCAGAGAAGAAGGGAAAAAAATCAGACACCAGAAGAGTTTGGGACAAGGAATTAAGCAGAGACAGTAACCCACACTTTGTCAGGGGTTTGAAGCCTCGGCTTCAAAAGATGGAGTTGTTGGGGAAGGAGCGTCCAGTCACAGTCCAACTCCCACGGTCCCTTATGGACTAAGCAGGCGCCTTGCCCACAGACGTCTCATATCCTGGTAGCCTTTGGCTCCTCCCCTTAGGATACTGATGGGACTTTTCCTACCTCTCCCTTTCCCCTGGGGTGGCAGGGCTGCCATGGGATTTGAACTCAGTTCCTGAAAGGAGAACACCAAGGAGGGGCTGGCATTGGGGCACGATGAGAGTGGGGTAGGGTGGGTGCAGGGACTTCCCTTCAGTGGTCTTTCGGACATCAAGGTCTTAATAGGCAGGAGAGTTGGCTTGGGGAATCCCTGGGGTTATTCTCCTCAATCAGCTTGGAAGTCTAGGGACCCTAAACAAGGAGAGGTTGGGGAGGGGGTGTTAGCTACTCACCACCCTGCCAGGGCTGAGGAGAGGAGGGGGTAGATGTGCTTCCCTAGACTCCCAGCTGCATCCCTGCCCGGAGTCCTAGGCGTCGGGGCGGCTGTCGGGAGAGGGCACCCCCAGGGCCACTCTGTTCGTTGCCCCCTAAACTCTTGCAAGTCGTAGCCCAAGCCCTCTAAGCTAAATGCAACCAGCTTGGTGGGTGGAGGAAGGGGACACGGTGTGTGTGTGGGGAGGGGGGGGTGACATCACGGGGCGGGCCCCTCCAACTCTTTTCCCTGTGTGTGGGGGGACCCAGTTTGCCTACTGCTCTAGGCTGAGACCACAGATCCCCAACCATAACAGGGAAGGGTCTTGGGGGAACCATAAGAGGTTTGGGAAAAGATCTCTGACTATTTAGGCGCTGACTCAACAACTCGAAGCTCTCAAAGACCCTACATGTCCTACCGTCCCCCCCAGCTCCGGCTTGGTTTCTTCCACTTCCCAGAGAATTGGAGTATTGTCTTCAGGAGAACTTGGTGGTCGGGATCGGGGATCGGGGACCTGGGAAGGGGCTCGTACTGGTCTGGGGGCGTCGGCAAGGGGGTTCATGGGTGGAGAAACTTGCGGAGCAAGACGGGATTTGAAAGGGGGACTAACGAGAGAGGCGTATGCAGAAGAGGGGACCGACAAAGAGGAAACCCAAGCCGGGTCTGCGTGGGGGCGGGGGCGCGTGTCTACGTTGGCTGAACAGCTTGGTATGCAAACGAGATGCAAAGCAGCATGAGATGAGTGCAGGGATTTTTGGCGCTCGGCTCGGGTCCTGAGCCCAGCGGGCCTACGCTTTAAGTCCTCCGGCTCCGCTTCGTGACGGGGCCTGAGAGCTGCACCTAGAGGAGGGGTCCAGGCCGTGAGAGCTACAGTTATACAGGGCAGTTGGCCAGCTGGGTCAGGCGCTGGGAGGCTGAGGGTTGATGGGAAAGAAGGGGCAGAGAAGGAGGGCCAGGCCGTGGGTAGGCCCGGGGCGTCCTCCCCTCCGCTCCACCTCCGCATGATACAAAAGGGCCTCTGTTCTCGTTACAGCCAGCAAGGAAGGGATCAGGCCGGTGGCTCCTCTAAGCTCCCTTGTTTTCTCTGCAAGGGAAACAGACTGGCTTGGTGGCTTTCCTCTATCTCCCGGTCTCGGTAAAGCCCAAGAATATAGCCAGAGGAGCCCTAAGAATCTGTCCCCAGTCTGCAGGCACTGCTATAGCGCCCATCTGCTTCGCTTCCAGTGGTGCAACCTTCGGAGACCCCACTCCAGCACGCCGAGGGCGGCAGCAGAGGGCCCTTTAAGGGGCGGGGCCAGTGCTTTCCCAAGGACCGCCTCCTCTGATTTGACATACCACTTGCGGCGCTGGCTCGCGCCTCCGCCAACCGCTTTTACTTTTCCTTCCCGTCTCTTCTCTAGTGACCCCGGAAGTGGAAGTGGGCGCAGGTCGGCGGCCGCGGCGGGGACTGAAGGCGGAAGCAGAGCGTGAGGAGGAGGCGGAGCCGGGGGAGCTGCTCTCGTAGCTCCCCCTGGCCCTAGGCCCAGCTGCTCGAGGGGGAGGAGTTACTGCCGCTCTTCGGTACGTTACCTTCGCACCTTCTACCTAGTTCAAAGGTTCCCTGGTTTTTTCTCTCAGGGGCAACCCCTAGCTCCGCCCTCAGATTTTCCTTAAGGGCCGTACAGTCCCCACCCTTTTCTGGCAGCCTGCGACCCCCTTTCCGGTCTTCTTTTCCTTTTTCCCAAGAGTGACCCCGGGACCACACCCTTTGCGGTACCTCCCTTTTTCCTGGATTCAGGATTATAGCTTTTGAGGGCAGAGAGAAAATAAGGGGATTTGGAGGAATGGGGGAGGGATCAGGGTTGTCGTTAATGTAGTGGCTTTATTGCTAGGGTTAATGAATGCCCCAAAAGAACTTGGGAAAACAAGGGAGATTGGTTTACTCAATATATCCCCAATATGATTATTTAACCTCTCTCTTTGTCCTATCCTTGCTCATTCCCACCTTGATACCTTTGTTACAGGCATCAGAACTTACCATAATGGCTGTGACCTAAAGTCCTCAGGAAGCCCCGGGGTCATGGCCCAGAAGCACCCCGGAGAAGGAGGGTTGTGTGGAGCCCACCACAGTGGTGGTGCCTCCCTCAGGACTTTAGGACCCTCTGTGGACCCTGAAATACTTTCATTCTCAGGACTCAGGGACTCAGCGGGGCCTGCTCCTAATGGTACCCGCTGCCTCACAGAGCACTCTAGTCCTAAGTACACACAGCCCCCAAATCCAGCCCACTGGTCGGATCCAAGCCATGGCCTCCCGAGGGGTCCAGGACCCCCAAGGGATGGAGAGGACCCACATCAGTGTGAGGCATCTTCAGAAGAGTCAGGAGTGGACCAGGAACTCTCAAGAGAGAATGAGACTGGGCACCAGGAGGATGGGAACCCGTCTTTTCTTTCCATTCCATCTGCTTGTAACTGCCAGGGAACCCCTGGAATCCCTGAAGGGCCTTACTCTGAGGGAGGAGATAGCTCTTCTAGCAACTTTTGCCACCACTGTACCTCTCCAGCTTTGGGGGAAGATGAAGAGTTGGAAGAGGAATACGATGATGAGGAACCTCTTAAATTCCCCAGTGATTTTTCACGTGTGCCCAGTGGAAAGAAACCTCCACCCCGGAGACAGCGGCACCGAGTTCCAGCCAAGGAGGATACTCGGGAGGGTGGACGCAGGGATCCCAGATCCCCTGGTCGGCATCGGCTGGGTCGCAAACGAAGTCAGGCAGATAAACGCAGAGGCCTGGGATTGTGGGGAGCAGAGGAGCTGTGTCAGCTTGGACAGGCAGGCTTCTGGTGGCTGATCGAACTGCTGGTATTAGTGGGGGAGTACGTGGAAACTTGTGGCCATCTCATCTATGCATGCAGGCAGCTGAAAGGCAGTGATCTGGACCTTTTTCGAGTCTGGGTGGGAGTTTGGGCAGGGCGACTGGGGGGCTGGGCCCAGGTGATATTCCAATTTCTGAGCCAAGGGTCTTGCTATGGGGCAGGGCTGTTCACCCGTTTTCTTAGGCTACTGGGTGCTTTGCTGCTTCTGGCCCTGGCCCTTTTGTTGGGCTGTCTACAGTTGGGTTGGCGGTTTCTGGTAGGACTGGGTGACCGTTTAGGCTGGAGGGGTAAAGCCACCTGGCTCTTCTCTTGGCTGGCTTCTCCCACCTGGCAACGGTGCCTGATTCTGCTGAGAGATAGCAGGCCATGGCAGCAGCTGGTAAGAATGGTTCAGTGGGGTTGGCTGGAGTTGCCTTGGGTCAAGCAGAGGACTAAGAGGCAGGGGAATGCACCGGTAGCTAGTGGGCGCTACTGCCAGCCTGAAGAGGAAGTGGCTCGACTCTTGACCATGGCTGGGGTTTCTGAGGATGAGCTAAACCCTTTCCATGTGTTGGGAGTTGAAGCCACAGCATCAGATGTTGAACTGAAGAAGGCCTATAGGCAGCTGGCAGTGATGGTGAGTACTGTTACCTGTTCCCTGTTACCTGTTCTTTGTTCCCAAATTTTATTTTCTATTACGGTTTTAGGGAGAGCAGAATAAATGGAAGGCAGAGTAGAAAGTCAATCTGAAGATTAGTATCTTTAATCCTTAGGAAAGAATTAGACTTTTTCCCCTTTACTATGGGATCTGACTTTACCTTCATTTAAAGCTTTTTGTCATGAGATTCTTTCTTTCAAATAAATATATAAATAATTGAGCCTGGTGTATTAGAGTATTGGACTCACTCACCCTGGAATAACCAGGTGAAATCCTTCTGAGCAGGGTGGAGGCCTAGTCAGGAAGCCTGTCAGTTTCTCTCCCCTGAACAAATGAGAGTTTTTAAAATACAGGGAAATCTATCTGGCCCAGTAAGGGAAATGTGGACTAGTGGGGGAAGGTTCAGGGAATACATGTGAATGATTATTCCAGGGCCAGGTGAAAGAAACAAGCTTTTTCAAGACCAGCAACCCAACTTTTCCCTAAGTGGGAAAGGGAAGAAGAATGGGACATAAATCATACAGAGGCATGTGCATACATATGTCATACATGAAAATATGGTTGCTTCAATTGTGACTTACCATATGCTTGACAGAAATGGTTTAATATAAGCATGAGATCAAATTGTTTTTAGAAGTAGATATTAGGTTGCTGTTTTTACATATGATTGTTACTGATATTTCCATACAAGTAAAACTGTATTATGAATATAAGTAATGTGTGTAAATTGCATTGGAGGCCTATCTGAGTGTATGGAACTTGACTGGTAAAATATTACAGTGTGCAAATTACTTCAAGGGTTGCATGACACCAAAGAGGAATGGGCAAAGTTTCCATTAACCATTCAAGGCACAATAAAGTAACTTACCAGAGGACTAAATTAGTTAAATGAGAAATGTATGCCCCTTAGTGGATAGCCAGGGATATTCTGAGTGGGGAACAATGCTTACACTCAGATTATTACTAATGGTAGAACTCTTTTTTCTCATTCGTGTCTTCTAGCAGATGTCTTCTCTTGGGAAATACCGTTCAAAAATTCTCATTTTCAGCTTACTTTCTTGGAGTAGAGATAGTTGTTCCCTGATCCTTAGTAGACCTGACCCACACCTCAAAGTTCTCCCCCTTTTCTGGGCCAGAGTTACTGTGGGCTTCTTTCATACCTCTCACTGCCCTTGTTAGGCCCTAAAGTACCATGACCCACATTCTATGAGCTTGGGAATTTGAGAGATTTAACAGCATTCTGTTTATTTGGCATCAATCAAGAGATCAGCTTTCTCTCTAGTTGGTGAATGAGAATGGGAACAATCAGGAAGCTGTAGGAAGTGAGGATTTACTTGTCTTGGAGAAAAGGCTGAAAAGTGGATAAAAAGCTTGTGAGGATCTTGGTGTGTTACCACATTTCTGGGACAGAAAGGCAAACTACTGTAGGAGGTTTTGAGTAGATCAGAGAATTCCCTAGTTAGAAAACAATGAGTCTGAGGATGTAATATTGTTGGAACTCTATGACTGACAATAAAGTTAAAATGTGAAGGTTTAGTATGTGTGTGCCAGGTAGGGTGACCAACCATCCCTGTTTGCCTGGGGTTGAAAGGTTTCCTGAGGCATGAACTTCCAGTGCTAAAACTGGGACAGTCCCAGGCACACTGGGATCACCACAGCACTTGATTCTGTGACATATGCTTCACGTGTATTCTCATTTAATACTCCCAACAATCCATGAGAGAGAAAATATTCTAGGTCATATAGCCCATAAGCGACAGAGCTGGGCCTCGAACCCAGATCTGTCTGCAGAGCTGAAGCAATTAACCATTAAGCTGTACTGACTCTCCAAAAGGGTGGTGAAGGAGAACCCTTTGATACGAGGTTATTTTGACTCAAGATGGGGAGAGGGTTGCAATGGATTTGTAATGAAATCTTTGTGTCGGTAGGTTCATCCTGACAAAAATCATCACCCCCGGGCTGAGGAGGCCTTCAAGGTTTTGCGGGCAGCTTGGGACATTGTCAGCAACCCTGAAAGACGGAAGGAATATGAGATGTAAGTTGGGGCTAGGAAATTGTAAGGTTGGGTAAATGAACAATCTTCAATAACAGAGATCCCTAGACTTGTGGATGGAGGCTCTCTGAGGCAGAGAGAACTGAGGTGGCTTGTGTTTCTAGCTGGCCAGGGGCCTTTGTCCCTCACTTGATACCCTGACTTACAAAGCCTTTCTTCTCTTAGGAAACGAATGGCAGAGAATGAGCTGAGCCGGTCAGTGAATGAGTTTCTGTCCAAGCTGCAGGATGACCTCAAAGAGGCAATGAATACTATGATGTGCAGCCGATGCCAGGGAAAGCATAGGTATGAAATAGGACAGGAATGGGACAGCCAAAGCTTAGGAACTGGGTAGCCAAAAACCTTCCTTGTGAGTATTATTGGTAGTTATGCGATACAGATGGTAAAAAGAGTAAAAGGACCCTGAGGTTTTTACTTTTGCCATATTGTCAAGAGATTGAGAATTTGAATTAGCAAGAAGAAAAGATAACATTTCTAGATGTAAGGTAGAAGGTTGAGGGCAGGGTGTATGTGGGCATATGTAACAACTGATCATTGTTACACATGGAGATCATTTTAGCTGTTGCAGCCATATTTGTCAGTAAGGATGAGACTACAGCAGTGCCCTAGGAAGGCTTCACGAATTATTAAGGAACTGTCCTTATGTTTGGTTTTAGGAGGTTTGAAATGGACCGGGAACCTAAGAATGCCAGATACTGTGCTGAGTGTAATAGGCTGCATCCTGCTGAGGAAGGAGACTTCTGGGCAGAGTCAAGCATGTTGGGCCTCAAGATCACCTACTTTGCGCTGATGGATGGAAAGGTGTATGACATCACAGGTATACTTCTGCCCTCTAGAAGTCCGGGCTCATACATCCTCAAAACTGTGATATTTTGGCTAATTATCTCTCATGCTTGCAGAGTGGGCTGGATGCCAGCGTGTGGGAATCTCCCCAGATACCCACAGAGTCCCCTATCACATCTCATTTGGTTCGCGGATGCCAGGCACCAGTGGGCGGCAGAGGTAGGTGGTATTTCTCTCAATAATCTATCCATTCTTCTCATTCTGAATATGGTTTCAAATGACATGCTGTTTAGGACATGTAGTCGTGTCACCTTTAAGAAGTTCGGGAACTGACTCAGAATTATCTTTAACGTACGTATAGATAGATAACATGGGTAACCATTTGACTGCAGTATCTCTTGCCTCATCATGCCTTCTGTTTTTCTCTCAGAGCTACCCCAGATGCCCCTCCTGCTGACCTTCAGGATTTCTTGAGCCGGATTTTTCAAGTACCCCCAGGCCAGATGTCCAATGGGAACTTCTTTGCAGCTCCTCAGCCTGGTCCTGGGGCCACTGCAGCCTCCAAGCCCAACAGCACAGTACCCAAGGGAGAAGCCAAACCCAAGCGGCGGAAGAAAGTGAGGAGGCCCTTCCAACGTTGACCCCCTCTTCTCTTTCCTCAAATCAATGTCAGGGAGTCAAAAGGGCTGTGTATAGCACCTGATGGAGTTTGATTTGTTTATTTTTAAATATTTTAAAAAGGGAAGATTTTAAGCTCAAATCGTTCACTCAGTATTTGTAGGAAGCCCTGGAACCACTCTCCCTCCTCCATCAGCACCCAGGAACTGAATCTTGTCTTCTGACAATACCAAAGAAATAGAGGGTGGCTAGAGCAAAGAACCTAAGGGCCTGGATCTGGGCTGGACAATATCTCCCACAGTAGTGTGGGAACTGGGTATTTCCCTGAGGTCTGTATGCCTTTGTTTTGTCCTTTGCTTCTATGGCAGATGACACTTTCTCCCCTTTTTAAACTACAAGTCTTATCTTTTTTCTTGACCCATTTGAGGAGGGAGCCCCCCCTCCCTTGCCCCAATATACTAGTAAAAATGAACAAGAAAGCATGTAAGCCTCATTACAGGACATACAGAGTTCAGAGTGGCAACTCTCACCTTGTGGGTAAGCATCCAACTTCATGCTTGTTGCAGGGATGGCCAAAACTAGTAACTTTTAAAGAGCAGATTCATGCCCTCTGCCCTTGGGTGATGGGGAAGGATAAAGAGGTTCCCGGCAGCCCCCATATGATCCAAGGGTTTGTATTTTTTTAAGTTTGTTCATATTTGTATGTACATATCTATTTAAAGCCAGGGGATTATCTTTCTATAAATATGTAACTGGCAACCTGTATCTGCCCTCTTTTCTTTGCCCATATAGCTGGAGCCCTTTTTTTCATTTGAGAATCTTTTCCCTACTGTTAGCTGAGAGTGAAGGGCACCTCCTACTGGACCAAGGGACAGGGGATTAAAAAAAATACCTTAGAGAATTTTATACTTCTCTAAGTAAGTCACTGTTGCATCTTTCTTCCCCAGCCTTATGAAGACATCTCCTTACCCCTCCTGCTGATCAGACTGTAGCCATATCTGAAAAAAGTGTATCTTTATTATAAGGAAAATACACAACAAAACAGAGCTGGAAGGCAGTGGGAATGGATAATATGGAAAAACTTATAATCAACCAAAAAGCTGCCCAAACATGGCTTCCTGCTGTAGAGAAGAGTGATTTGGCCCTTACCTCACCTGTCTTTCGTGATTCAAAGAAACCTGCTCCTAGCAGGGCTGAGCCAAGGGCACCCATTTCCAGTGAAATTTTGGGGATGTTTGCGTTTCCAGTGCGAGTTTGGGAAAGGCTGTCTAGTTCTCAGGCTTTCAAGATATAGAAGACAGTATGACGGAAGGAGAGGGATGTTATAGCCCTTTGTTCCAATGTTGTCCCCGGCTCCATCCCTCAGTATTTGTTGATGCCAAAGAGCCGAACCCCATGGAATTGCGGCAACTTAGGCAGCAGTACGCTGAGCAATGAGGCTGTGTTGATGAGGAAGTGAGCAGCATCATACTTGGTGTAGAAGCTGGCCAGGAGGTAGCTGGGGAAGAGAAGAAATAGGTTGAGTCAAGTTGGCCTTCCATATCAGGCCTTTCCAGTGACGTCCTCTTCTATTTTAAATGACCGGTTTGACTGCATGTAATCCTAGGATATCTGAAAATATTCCAGCTATATTAACTATTTACTCTGGTGTTGGGCAGATCATCAGATAGCACCTTTAACTGGCGATTTATAAATTAGTGGTTTTTTTTTTTTTTTTGATTGTTAATGACACGTGACAAATGACAGCTGAAGCAGTTTCAGCCTGTATGACTGTTAGATTCCTTTTTGCTTCCATTTCTCAGTTTTCACAGTTTTACGTCAGTTCTCCCTTTATTTATTCACTTCTTTTGGAAGTGTACAATTTGTTTTATTATATGTTTTATCTTTTCTCAGTCCCTTCTCCATTCCCCTACCACCAAGGAGGCAGCAAGTAATGCTTGATTACTGTCTTCTATTTTTTTACTGTTCTCCCTAGATTTAGACCCTAGGATACTATACTGTCTTCACAGGGTCTAAGTGAGTAGTAGTCTGCTTTTTTAAAGCTTCCATGTGGGCCTTTGTACCTGGCTCTTGAAGCAGCTCCCATATCTCCCCCTGGACTCACAGTACAATAGGAGAGATGCTGAGGAATTTGCGGGAAGAGGTAAATTGGAGCCCGTAGTCCATCTGTTCCCAATGTGTCAGAAGCCGAGCCTTTCCTTGGTCAGGGGTCTCAAAGGGTGTTCCTTTTACCGTATGTAGAAAGACATACATAGCCTGGGAGGAGGGGAGGGAGCAGTGTGAGGAGGGCAGAAAGAAGTCCTTCAGCCCAAGAAGTATGCTTAGACCCCAGAAGGAAGAGCGAAATCCCCAAATAATTGGTGGTTTTATTTTGTTTTTGGTTGGTTAGGGCCTGGGGTGGGTAAGGGCATGGGTTAGTGCTCACCAAGTTATGGATGACGTTGGTCAAGGTCCAGACAACAGGAATGCTGAAGAAGGGGATGCTGAGTAGAACCACATGCAGCAGTCCTACCAAGATGATGTAGGCCAGCCAGATGCCCCGGCTATTCAGCACTCGAGTGTTGGGGTTTACTTCGCTGTGTGCCACCCCCACATTCATCCTACCACAGTGGGGGATCAGGCAGGAATCCAACTTAATTTCCTCTCAACCCCTCTTTGAGACTTCCTCCAAGTTGTCTCCTGAATAGCCAAAATCCCCTGAACTCTATTGGGAAGGAAAGAACTTCCCCAAAATGCACAAAAGAAAAACTGCAGACTTGAGGGAGAAAACTAGAAGGCAATCTTTCTTCTGATTCTTACACTTAACTGTAACTTGAAGGCTTAAGCCTAGCACTTGCTTAAAGGAGCAATGGAAACAAGTGCCTCACTTTACTTTCCTGAAGAAGTTAATAAAGAACCTTGAAGACGTTACGTACACCCAGAATTTCAGAAGAGGAACATGGGAAACAAGGAACCACTAAGGAGGGATATGGGGTAGAACTACCTTTTCTCATCTAATCCCCATCTTTTCCTCTGGGGCTCGCCCGTCCTGTCATCTCCTTGGCATGTAAACAGGCAGTGTCCTTCTCTCAAGCGTGAGGCGCTGCAAGAATGCACCTAGGGCTTTTGGATTTAGCTAGGAAGGGACCTGAGCTACGCGTCTCGAGAGATGAAGTCCTATTCCCGACTCCAGGGGCGGCTCTGATAGTCTGAACTTGGCCCTTTAAAATCGTGTTAGCCCAGAAGTTGATGCCCAGTTAGGAAGCAGCTCTTGCCCGCCCTCTACCTAAAATTCCCTAAACACTGGTATTGAGCCCGCCCCTTGCTCCTCCCAGCTCCCCTCTCTCCTTCATCGGCTCCCCTCAGGGCTCTCTTCAGCTCTCCTCTCTCGGTCTTTAGCTCGCCGCTGCTCCACCCACGCCCCACTTTCGCCTCCCACCTTTTTTCTTTGGCACCCCTTTTCAGTTTCCTGGTACCCCTACCTGCCAACTTCGGAAGCCCGTCCGACTCGGGGCGCGGCGCTGCTTCTACACCTGCGGTCTCCAGGAAGCAGCCGCCCCGGCCCATCTGCGCGCTGCCTACTGGTGGAGCAGAGTCAGGGCTGCCACCACCCATTGGCTATCTGTCTCCAATTGGACGCACAATTGGTCACCATTTCCGTCGATCGGAAGGTCCCGAACCCGCCCTTCTCCTAGTCCCACCTTTCGAGAGAGGTGGGGAAAGCTTCTAACTGGAGTGAGGGCGACGCCAGCTATCGACTAATGAGAAGAGTTGATGGTAGGAGGCGGGAGTAAGAGCGGCAGCGATTGGCGGGCTGTGGCTGTCGGCGCCGAGGCGGGAGCTCCTGGAGACGGAGCCAGCGGGTGGGGGCCTGGCCGAGTGGAGGGGTATCAAGATGGCGGCCGAGACGGTGGAGCTCCATAAGCTGAAGGTACCGTGAGGGGGGAAGGACCGGAGCGGACTTCTCCGGAGACTGAATTCTGCCGAGTGGCTTGCGCCTTTTCCTGCGTGTTCTCCTTGAGGGCTCTTCCACTTCGTTTTCCGGCTACTACCGTAGTTCTTTTCTTTTGTGCCTCCCTTCCTCCCCATTACGCCTTCCCTAATTTCCCATTTCTTCTCCCAGTTTTACTGTATCTTTACTTATTATTTTGGCCCCTTCCTCCACCTTTGTGTTGTCCGTCACTTCCCCGCCGGGTTGTGTAAGTGCCTTCAACCTGTTCCACTCCCTTTTCGTTTCTCGTCAGACTGCATTACGTCAGTTGTCTCCTCCTCTTGGCCCGTGCGGGACCCGGGACCCCTTTTTCTCCCTTGGGTTGATGCTTTTTTTGTCTCTCGTCCAAAACTGAGCTTCCCGTTAGCAGATTATGGCACCTTCGTGTTTTTCTGCCCATCCAGGTCTCAAACTCGATGCAGAAAATGCTTCCACTCCCCGTTTTTAGGTGGGGTGATGCCCCCGGGGCGAATTTTGAAACCCGAGGAGAGGCCTCCGAAGATAGGCCTCTGTGTAGAGGCCTGGGCTTTAGAGACCTTAAGAATTAGTAAAGGCACAGATACCCTAGATTGAAAAGTTTTTCGAGTTCTCTCACGCGGTTCTCTGCCCGCCAGCCTTGCCCCCACCACCAGGGAGCAACTCGCTCAGAGCTGTGATAGTTTGGAAAAGCATTTCCAAGATTAGGGTTATCTCTGTCCCATTTCATATCGCGGATGGACCCTGCATCTCTTGGTGTCACCACTGGGTGACACTCAACCACAAAAGCGGTTTTGAGTTGTGTCTTGGAAATCTTGGTAGCTTTTTAAAATTTAGATTATTGTTTTCCTGGAAGAAAAGAGTAGTTTCTTTTAGGGTGAATTAATAAAATATCTCTATTAGATGTCCATTTGTGGTTTCACAAGTAGTTTTCCCATCACATGTTTTGGTCACGCCCTGGGAACCTTTGACAAACCAAGGTGGTGTAGCCCAAGCTGAAAACTTACCCTTTAAAGCTTAATAGGCCTTTAAAAAAAAAAAGAGCATAAGGAGATTAAGGCTAGGGAGAGGTCCTTTTAGTCACTTACTAGTTGACACCAATTAGCCTTTCTGTGAAAGCTGATAGATTTCTTACTCTTGTATTCTAAACTGTCCTAGTGGGTTTTTGTGTTATCCTGGAGTTACTGTTAACTTGGTGGTCCTGAAAGGTGTAGATTGTATCAGTGCTCTCCAAGTAGGATGGCAAGTAAAAAAAGTTGAGCAAACACCTCCATTATGTGTATACTTACTTATATAAATTATGTACTGTCTTGTTATGTATGTTATAAAATATACACGGAAAAGGAACTTTTGAATGAATGAGATAAAAAGGAAATGTGAATTTCTAATTTTTCTTCCTAGTAGTTCCGTTTTTGAAACCCCTAGAGTAAGTACTAGCCTAGTGACTTGTCTTTATGGATTTTGTTGGTTTATGGAGTTCCACCTTCCATAAAAATCTGTATTTGTCAGGTCTGTATTAAATTTCATTTTGATTGGGGAATGTCCTCTGACCTGATTTCAGGTGTTATAGTCTAAGAGAACATGAGACAGTCCTGACAGCCTAAAAGGGATTCACTCTTTTAATCATATTTGCTTGTTTTTGCTTTTTCTCTAGAGCACTTCTTAACCTTTTGGAGGTCACAGATATCTTTGAACTCTGATGAAAGGTATGGACCCTCTCCCCAGAAAAAGGCATGTACATACACTTTGCATGCGATTTAAGGGGCTTTATAAAACTACCTTGTAGCCCTGAGGAGTCCATGGACCTCTGGTTAAGAACCCATGCCTTTAATTCTGACTTCCAGGATGGTTAATGTTTGGTTCCACTGTTGATCTTGGTGGAGTGATCCTGACTTTTGGGTTGACCTAGTGTTTGTCTCTTTAAAAAAAAAACAACAAAAACACAACTTTCCATTTTTCTAAAGAGAATTTGGGGGCTTTAGTATAGGATCTCAGAGGAAAGGTACAAACTTTGAAGTGGGAAGGAAACATAATACCTGCCAATTGATACGTAAGTCCACATCAACTGTAAATTTCTGAAGATTCTGTAGAAATGCAGTCATTCGAACACAGTTGGAAAGAGAGACTGAATTGTGGGTAAAAATGCTCTGAACTGTAATAGTACCAGATTTCCAATCCAGGATGAAAAAAGGGACTACAGAGAAGAGGAGAACAAGAAGGGTATATTAGTGTCAAGAGTGTTGAGAACAGTGAGACATTTGTGATATTGAAGCATAAAGTGCATATATGTTTGTAGTTGAAGATAGTTTGGAAAGTAAAGTAGGTGAACTGTGTCACTGGAGGTAGATTGGAGTGATACTGAAAAGGACCTTTTAAGTTGTGTACAGTGTTTGGTTTCTGTCATGTAGGCAGAAAGTGGAGAGCCTTTGGAATTTTGAAAGGAGGAGCTGATGTTATCAGCTTGTGTTCTTTTAGCATTAAGAAGGATGGGGTCTGGAGAGGAAGATATTTCATCAGTTAGATTTTTATTATAGAAGTCACTCCCCTGCTTAAAACGTTTTGATTATATCTCTGCCAGTCTCTCCAGCTTAGTTTCTCACATTCCAAGCAAAGTGGCTTTATTTCATTTCTCAGAATGGCTGTGTTCATTAATTGCTGACATTTACATAATATTTACTATGTGGCAAATGCTGGTCAAAGCTGTTTTTACATGTTAACTGGTTTAATTCTCGCAATAATCCTATAAGGTGAATGCCTGTATTGTTTCCATTTCAAAAAATGGAAGCTCAGAGACGTTGGATAACTTGCTATAGGTCACACAGCTAATAAGTGGTAGCTCACATCCAGGCAATCTGTTTCCAGAATTCATGTTTTTAATCACCGTGCATGACTGCCTCTCCTTAGCTTAGTACCCAGAACCTTTACATATGCTTTTGGACTCAGTGCTCTTGCTACTCCCATCCTCCATACCTTTGTTGAAATAACTGTTAGTTGTCCTTCAGATATCAGTCAAACATCATTTATCCAAGGAACCCTTAGGTAGGATGGGTTCCATCCATCCACACACAAGGTCAGGCCACCTTTTAAATGCTTTTATACTATAGTTCTTTTTTTTATCAGTTAAACATTGTATGTATGATCATTGATTGTCTTGTTTCCATACTAGATTGTAAGCTCCATGTGGGCAGGAACTTTCTGTTTTGTTTATGATCATTTTCTTGTATCTAAGATAATGCTTGACATACAGTGGGTACTCAGTAACTATTTGTCAAGTGAATAAACGTAGTAAGACCTGGAAAAGGTAGTGGCTTTTAGAATAGGAATGAATTTGAAAGAAATTTGGGATATAGAATTATAAGTACTTACAGATTAGCTAGATGTGGGAGGAATGAAACATGACTCCAAATAATGATACTTTTAGTCTAGGTTGGGAGAAGAAGCCAGTTTTGTGCAGGAGAAGAAAAGTTCAGTTTTGGGTTTAAGTGTCTTTGAGACAGGACCTTGGAGATATTTAGTAGTCATTTGGAAATGTGGGGTCTCCTGCTCAAGAGCTGAGAGCTGATCAAAGTTTAAAATATTTGTGGATTGCTTACCATGTGCCAGCTACCATAGGTACTGGGGATACAGCAATGAACATAGCAGGCAAAAATCTTGCTGTCATGGAGGTTATATTTTACTGGGGGAAGGGACAATAAATAAGTGAAGTTTATTGATGTATGTCAAATAATGATAAGGTTTGTAGAGAAAAATAAGAACAGGGAGTACAGTGGTAAGAAGGTATCTGAAATAGGATGTAGGGGAAGGGCTCATTGAGAAGGTGATGTTTAAGCAAAGACTTGAAGGAGGTAGAAGAGTGAGCCTTGTGCAAAGTATTAATAAGAGAACCTTAGAGGTGATCATTAGGACTCTGGCTTTTTACCCTTAATGAGATAGGAAACCCATGGAGGATTTCTGACTAGAAGAATGACATATTCTGACTTAAATTGTCAGAATCACTCTGACTACCTTGCTGAGAATAAACTGTAATGAGGCTCAAGGGCTGAAGAGTTTTTACGATAGTATGTTTGAAAGAAAGACAAAAAGGGGTTAGATTCTGGATATATTTTGAAAGTAGAGCCAACAGGATTTGCCAATAATTGGATTCCAGGAAGTGAAAAAGCCTTTGGTATAAGTGGAAGAATAAAAAGGCCAAAGAAGGAATCTCAGTGAATACCAGTATTTACAGGGTTGGGTGGAAGAAGAGCTAGCAAGGAGGCTGAGGAGGAAAGGTACGAGGAAAACGGTAAGAGAGACAGAGTGTGCATAAGAGCAGTGCCGCATTTTGGTTGTTAAGACTGGGCTTGAATCAGAGAGACCTGAGCTGGCGTATTGGCTCTGCTGTTCTCTGGCTGGGTGATTTTTAAGCAAATTACTGAGTTTCTTTAAGCCTCATTTTCTTGTTTTATGAAATGGGCTCATAGTACCAACCACATGATGTTGTAAGGATTAAATGAGGAACATACATTAAAAGTACTTAGCCCTTTTCCTGGCACGTATTGGTACTTGAAATTTTAGTTTCTATCGTATGAAATGTTATAAATGATGTAAAATGTCTCTGTCCTGAAATGTTTACAAACCAGGTTGAGAGATAACAGATGAAAAAGATTTGAATCAAAAATCAAGATTAGATAAATTGGTGGGGGTTTGAGATTTGCAGATACTAACTAATATATATAAAATAGATAAACAACAAGTTCATACTGTATAGCACAGGGAACTGTATTCAATATCTTGTAACTTATGGTGAAGAGAATATGAAAATGAATATATGTGTGCTCATGTATAACTGAAACATTATGCTGTATACCAGAACTCACACAACATTATAAACTGACTATATACTTCAATAAAAATATATGTATATACCAAAAAGAAAAAATCAAGATTAGTAGAAATCACAGGGCTATGAATGAGTAATGTCAAATGTATTATGTAGTCAGTTGATTGGTCCTTTCTCTGTTGGTTGGCTAGGTAGAATGAAAGGTACCTTGTTAATACTGAAAAATAATATTTTTAGATTGATACTGAAAATTTAACTTTTGAATAGGTAATTCACGCACAAGTTCACAATTCTGAAGGTAATAAGGGTATATAGTAAAAAATTTCCCTCCTACACTTGTCCTCAACAAACTCCTTAAACTAGTGTTAATTTAGCTCTTTCCTTGTCCAAGCATCTTATGTATACACATTATATGGGGGGGGTGCATATTATTTTTCACATTAATGTTAGTATCCTGTATACAGTGTTCTATAGCTTGGTTTTTAAAAATAGCCTTACTGAGGTACAATTTCACATACTGTGCAATTCATTCAGTATACCTTGCTTTTAAAATATGTTCTTTTAAAATATTTTGAAGTCAAATGCATATAAAAATGGGTAAGATTTGATATTATAAGTTCTTATTTGAGACTTTAAAAGGATTTTGTCCTACTACTAACGTAATTGTGTCAAAATGTGTAAAACGACTTCATCTTTAGCTATTTTGTTTTTACTCATCTATTTCCCTTTTGAAATAATGTCCCAGTATAGGAGCAGAACCTACAATGTAATAACTAAAGTAATACAACATGGTATAAAAACTGTATGTAACACTCTCATATGACCAGAAAGGGAATATGAAGGTGCTGAGAAGACTGCTTAATAAGCCAGAGATTTGAGATTTGGGACTGAGAACCAGTGGAGGCTGAGATTTCAATGACCAAAGGCAATGGCAAGGTCAGTGGTCAGCAGTGGTAGATGCTATCCACACTAAACAACCAGTTGTACCAGTCTGTCAGCTTCAAATCTACCAGATCAGCACCCTATGCAGAAACCATCACTGTCTGTTTCCTTGTCATCTGGAAGTTTTTGTAAACTTTTGCGTATGTCTAGACACAATTTGGGGAAGGAAGGAACAACTCTATTAGAAAGTTGAATTTTGAATTGCCTGAATATTTGCATTCCTTTATTGTAGGTGGTCTTAATGTTCTTAAACCAGCAAAAGAAAAAAGGAATGGAGTCTTCTGAGGAAGATTAGAAGTTACAGGAAATAAAGAAGCTGTATTGCTTTGTAAACAACCAACCAACACCCTCTAAACACACACGCACATGCGCGCGCGCACACACACACCAAATAACCCAAATGATATATTTAAAATGTTAGGTGATCCCTAAGTCCTGGGGTTACATAATAAGGCTTTTACTTTCTTCTGTACTTTTCAGAATTGTCAAACTATTTGGCGGTGAATGTAATACTTTTATAACAAATCAACAAAACTCTTAACTAAAATCAGAAGACTTGTTCTCCAGGAAACTGAAAGAAAATAAAGTACCAATATAGGAAAGATTGAGTCTTACTTAAGAAATGGATCTTAGAGATCACTTACAGTCTAGATTCTAGATTAATACTATTCAAGGTATGGTCTGTAGGCCAGTGTTGGTTAGTGAAAAGTAAAAAAACAAAAATAGAAAATTGGGTAAACTTTTAGAAACTTCTTCAGCAGTTTGACATCACTGCTACATCCAAGTGTATGATCATTTTTCAAGTAATGGTTTTATTGTTCCATAAAAGTGTTGGTTCACAACCTGGCTGAAATATTATAAAAAGTTGGCAGCCCTATCGGTCTACCTATTTTAAAATATATCAATCAATAAATAAAAATATATCAATCTGAAATTCAAAAATCTGAGAAGCAGTGATTATCCAGTCTTGTCTAACTCTTCATCTAGTATCTAACACTTATAAAGTGCTTGTTAGCTGCCAAGCACTATTCTAAATGCCTTATAAGTATTCACTGGTTTAATCTTCAAAACAGCCGTATGTTATGGGTACTGTTGCATTATTCCCATTTTGTAGGAAACTGAAGCACACAGAGGTTAAGTTACTCACCCATGGTTATTCAGCTGTAAGTGGTAAAGCTGAAATTTGAACCCAAGGTAGTCCGAGGCCATGTTATGCTATGCATCCACTCCACACTTTTAATAGGTGGTTACCTACCATGTTTCTCAATAGAGGGTGCTGTTGGCTTGTTGAGTAGGACAGTTTCCACATAGTATCCCTTCCTCCCTGCCTGCCCCACTCACTGAATGCTCCATCTGCCCGGTTGGGAAAGAAAAAAAAAGCTCCCCTCCATTTCCAAATGCTCCTGTGGTTGAAAGCCTCTAAAGATGCCCATCATATTCCCTTAATTGTAAATTTCTTTTTTCTGTAGGAATCTGCTTTCTGACTTCTACTGGTTGATCCTAGATCTCTACCTCAAAACTGGTTAAGTCTTTTTTCAGGACAAATACATATTTGTGCACTGATCTACATATAGGATTTTTGGGACCTTCCTTTTGTTCGTTTTTCTCCTTGGAGGAGCATATCATTTTGCTCCGTAAAATGAGAATACAGAGCCCAGTAAAGCTATTACATCATTTAATATAGATTCTGTTTCTTTCAGTTACCCTTAACTTAAAATTACTTTGGTAACAAATCATACTGTTAACTCTTTTTGCACTTGTAATCGTCTAAAACCCTGACTGAGGTCTTTATCCTGTGAGTTACTGTTGAGCCAGATCCCTATCATCTGTTTTTTTTTTTAACAATTTAAGTTTTGAATATAAGTGTACTACTTTATAGTGTACCTTATTCTTTCTAAATTGAGTCTTCATTTTGACTCATTGTTCTCCCTGAAGAGCCAGTGACACCCCCTATTTGGTTCTGTCAGTAATCTATCAATTCTTCCTCCTTCTGTTGTCCTCACAATTGGTCATGTTACTGATTTCAAAGTCTTCAACATAATGTCTTCTGTAGCATGCTGTTACTTTTTCCATTTTGGCAAATATCCTTTAATCAATTAATTGTTGACATTAAGCTAACATACCTACCTATTCTATGGTGGTCATACTTGTATGCATGTATATGGAATATTGCAGTAAACAGTCTGGGATAGTAAGAATAATCTACCTTTAGACTATTAGATTCATTCTTTCCATGTATGAGCTAGTACAGTAATTATTTGCGGAAAAAAAGACACCTTTTTTTCTCCCCTCAGAAATAGCTAAAGATTTATGATAGTAAACAGATACATGATTAGATCAAATTTTATTGACTTAGGCTGTTTATTCTTCAGAATCTGTTAGAAAAGTCCTCTTGCATATTGAGTATTATTAGGGGAAAGTACACCATCTTTGTGGACCTAGAGGCTTGGTGGGATTAAGAGCAGTAGTTTGGGGTTGAACTTTTCTTTTTCTTTCTTGTGAGAGCTACCTCTTCTTCCCCGCCTGCCCCAGGTTCATTCTATAAATTAAGGAAAAGCTTTATTCTTTTTCCTCAGCTTGCTGAACTAAAGCAGGAGTGTCTTGCTCGTGGTTTGGAGACCAAGGGAATAAAACAAGATCTCATCAACAGGCTCCAGGCATATCTTGAAGAGCATGGTGAGTGCTCTGTGGAGGCAGAATGATGTGAGTGAGGGGATTAATTTCTAGGCTCTGCCATATGGAAGATTTCTTCTTTTCCTTTAGGTTGTTGATGTAAGCTCTTAATTGTATCAAAATTCTGGGTCATCTAAAACAGTGGTTACAATGAAAAGAAATTACCCCCCTCCCTTTTAAGACATTGTAATTTTATTTCAGCAAATTATGTTGAAGAGAGTGTGGTAAAAAAAAGTATCATTAGACTGAGAATTTAAAGATTTGAATTCTAATTACTCTTACGCCAGAAATTTACTTGGTAACTTTGACAGCCACTGTTTTCATGGCTAAGTGTCTGTTTTGTTCTGTGACATGAGACAAATGTCTCCACCCTTGAAATCCATAAACCTAGATAGTCTCTGGTCCCTTCTAGCTCTGACATTCTCTAATTCCACCTTTTTAAAAACAAATAAAAACCGCTTCATTTAAGGCATACTGTCATCCCTCCCTAGTTTTTATTTCCATTCCTTTTACCCCAACTCCCTTAGGCAACTATTCTGAAGTGTTTGATAAATACTTTTTGTCTTTGTCCTTGTAAATCATGTAGTGTTGTTTGGCATACAGTATTTTTATGTCATTGGCAGTAAGGCCATACTTACTTAATAAGGCCTTACTTTATTTTTCATTTTTTCTCTAAGTCCTGTGTTTTTTTAAGATGTATTTGTGTGGCCTATGGCTGTGTGGTCATCTAGTCTGTTGATTCTAATTCCTGCATGGTAGTGTATGATATATGGAATTTACCACATTTTGTTCAGTTCACTCGGTGACTGATGCCTTTATTGCCTCCTGAACCACTTCTTTCATGTTTCTTTATATTCTGGTGTGAGAGTCTTTCTGGGGTATATACCCAGGAATGGGATTGCTAATAAATATCTATTCATAAATGTTTACTCAGTGTGACTAAACACAGACAAGTTGTATTTCTGAATTGCTTTATAAATCTCATTGTCAGCACATGAGGGTTTTTGTATCTCCTTCACAAACCTAAACTTGGCACTGACCTATCAAGTGGCCCGATTTTTTGCTGATCTGTTGGTGGTTTCAATTTACATCCCTCTAATTATTAAAAAGTTTAAACATTTCTTTTGTTCATGGTTCTTTGGGTTTCTCCTTTACTCATTTTTCTATTGGGATTTCCATCATTGGCTTATTAGTTTGCAGGCATTTCTTCTTTAATTCTAGTAACTATATCCTTGTTTGTTCTAGACACAAATACCTTCTTTTTCATTTGTTTCTTTTTCTGTGGAGCCCTCCCCTAGTTTTGAAAAATTTGTAGTTTTTTGCATATTACTTTTGTTTGTGGGTTTTTTTTTAAGAAATTATTCACCAACACTAAATTCTCCCACATTATTTTTTATTAATGTTGTAGTTTGAACTCATCACGTTCACTTCTTTAGTCCAGCTAGAGTTTAACCTCATATCAATGTTAGGTAAAGAAGAGTTTTACCTTCTCCATGTGGAAAAAATTTTGTAAGCATCAGTTCTGCCTTCATTATTTAATTTTATTTTGGGAAAGCAAAATAAATACAACTTTAGCCTAAGTACAGTGATCAAGATGGTTTTGTAGCAGGGCTTGACCTGAATATTTTAATATTCTTTAGCTGAAGAGGAGGCAAATGAAGAAGATGTACTGGGAGATGAAACAGAGGTGAGTTGAGAGAGTAAGGTTAGTCACTGGCCTGGCAGTGTGCCACTACCTTGGTCACATTGCTGAACATCAATCATTAGAGGGCTTAAATACTAACTCATTAGGGGAGCATACAGGGGGAATGAAGGTTCTGAAAGACTGGTTCATTTTGGAGTTCTCATATTCTTCTATTATTGGGTATTTACTCTTAATTTATGTTAACCATCTTGTTTCATTTGGTTTTAGGAAGAAGAACCAAAGCCCATAGAACTGCCTGTCAAAGAGGAAGAACCACCTGAAAAAACTGTTGATGTGTAACTATCCTTTTTTTAATAATGAGTACAAAGCAGACAGTTCTGGGGTTTTTAGTGTTTCACTCTGTTTACCTCATACATTCCCATTGGCTTTTTCATTTCTCGTTAGATCAAACATTTTCAGAGGGTCTACTTCATTTCAAGTGCATGGTCCCAGTGAAGCAAAATTAAGTTTGTCTCTGGGTTATGTAATAATTAGGAGCTGGAGACTTCAAGCCCAGATAAAGTTTAGTTCTCCTAGCCTTTGTTGTATAACTGTAATAGATGATTCTCTTTCTGTATCGAGTCATGCAAATTTTCTGCATATAAAGAATTTTGTAAGGGAGGAGGGTGCTGAGCAGAGATTATGTCTCAAAGTAGCACTGTATTCTCTCTTCCTTTTGACTTACAGTGGTGGAGGGGAGGACAGAGTACTAGAGTAGAAAGTGAATCTTGATTTATTTAAATTATTCCACAAGATTGATCACAAACATCTTTTATTTGGGATCTCCCCACAAATGTCTGGCCATCTTATACTCCAGCACATTAAGAACAGTTGAGTCCTTTTTAACATTTTTGTTCCTCATAGCTGTATTAATCTATTTAATTATAAAAGATAATATATGTACTAGTAAAAAGTCAAACAGTACGTAGAGGAGTATATAAATTGAAAATTAAGTACCCTTGTTTTCATCCCCACCTGACTTCTCAGATGTTTTCAGTATATGCTTCTGGAATATTTTATATGCTGTGTGTATATGTGTATATACAGTTACATATGTACACACCATGCAAATTGTTGGTTTCTTGATTTTTTTTCACATACAGATCTCTTTCTATATTATATAATAACGTCCTTATTTAAATATAGTTATATAGTAGGCAAGGTTCTAACTATTTTACATGTATTCTCATTTAATCCTCACTTCAACCCTGTGAAATGGGAATAATTATCCTAGTAAGTAGTAGGTCTCGCTCTCTTTTTTTTAGTTATTATGGGATATTACAAGTATATATAAAAATTATGAGAATAGTATATAGACCCCCATGAACCCATCAACTTGGAATTGTATTCTTTCTGGTAGCTAATAATGCTCCATCCTTTGAATGAACAGTAATTTCACCAGTCTCCTGTTGATGGACATTTAGATTATTCATAATTACAGAAAATGCAGCGCTACATGTCCTTATACAACTAGTTTTAAATTTATGCAGATATATCCGTAGGATAAATTTCTAGCAATGGATTTGAGGCAACATAGGGGATGTGCATTTAATGTTTTATTAGATTTTCTCAAATATTACTGCTTTCTAAAATCATTTACTTATCTTCCATCATAGGAGGTTAGTGTCTAGGTATAATGCCTTCAGAAAACGCCTAATGGAATAGCTTTAAGATAGAGATGTTTTGAGGACTTAATGGGGCAAAAAGGAAGATGAGGTAAATACAGTAATAATTGGCCTGTGTGGGTTAAAAATAATGAAATTTAAAAATTTATAGAAGTTCATTATCTTTAGAATATCTAAAATATGTAATTCTCTTGTTTAGAGTGCTTTAATTTAGTCAGTGAATTTCTAAACAAGGGAATTGAAATTGTGTGTGTGTTGAGGGGGTGCTTTTGCTTTTTAGAGAGCTAGTAGTGATTAGATTAAAGTATATACAGAAAGGTTCTGGGTGCCTGTAGTTTGGAGAATGTTTTGTACATGACTGGATAGGAGAGAAACTTCTCAGTGAACAGAAGAATGAGTCCCAGAATATGATGTGTATTTATTGCTTGAGCTTAATTGTGCCTGAGGGAGTTGGAACAGAGCAGAAGGAAGCTTCCTCTCTCCTTGTTCCCTTTCTGCCATGAGGTGTGCTGCAATGATTGTGCTTTAAGATGGGAATGTGGAGGAAGTCATTAGCCTGGGGTTTGGTGGAGAGGACTGCTTTTTTAATGGCATTGGACTTCAAGTAAAACATTAAACTTCAGTGGCCCTCTCTGCCTGAACAAAACAGGGTTGGGGAAGGAAGGATGACCAGGAAATGGAAAGAATTCAGAAATTTCTTTAAAAGTCAGAATATACAGGGCTAATTTAGATCCTTTGACCATTCAAAAGTAGATCCCTTTGCTTTGTTTTTCGCTTGAGGTTCTCCAAAGAAATACCTCTGTTTCTAGTTTGATTTCCACCCCCACCCCAAGCTAAGGCAGTTAAATATTGCAGGACTTAGTTATGGTCAGCAGGGGGCTCCCATTGCTTATCTGTGAGTCCAGGGACTTCCAACAAAAGGATGGAGGAGAGAGTAAGTTCCTGTTACAGAATTGCTTCCTCTGAAAATGCTATTACACCATTACTACCTTTCAGGGCATCAAATGGGAAAAGTGTCCGGGATATTTGAACAAAAGCTGCCTATGTCCTTAAATGAGGGACCTTAATGAGACTGGTTATGACCCACAGTTTTATGGGAGTTGTTTGGTGGAGAGTTAATACCCTTCCATTTATCCTAGGTACTTCCGAACTTTGTCTCCCGCCCCTCTGGTCCACCCCACCACCACCCCCTGCTTTTGTTTTCTCTTAAACCTTTTGACTAGTAACTTACCATGTTGTCCTAATTCAAACTCCTCTTAGGCTTTTTTCTTTCTACTCCCTCTGGCATTTTTATTTGTCCCATTTTGACTGTTTCAGCAAGAACTACAGTCCCCATGGGAGAAATAAGGGATTTGTAAAAGAAGAAAACCAGACCTTGTAGAGCACTCATTGATTGTTGTGATGAACATTGAGAGCTGGTATTTAAATGAGGGTTAGAAGAATAGTCATTACTCCAGAAGTACATTTAAAGTTCCTAAAGGTAAATGAAATGGGTGCCAATGTCCTTTAAGTGTTACCCTCACCGTATATTAACTTCTTTCCTGGTTACTTTCTTATATTCTAGCAAAGTATCTTAGTCTATTATTTGAACTCTTTATCAATAGACGACAGTTTAAGGAACTGAAGAGCTAATGGGCTTCATGTTTTTTTGGTCAAAGGGAAGGCAGAGAGATAGGGGACAGAGGATATAACTCAGGTAAATTCTTATACAATTCTGAGGTTTTGGTTTAGAATATCAGTTTTTTGATTTTGAAAATCTCTTTCTTTTCCAGGGCAGCAGAGAAGAAAGTAGTAAAAATTACATCTGAAATACCACAAACTGAGGTATGCATTCTTTTAGAGGAGCAGTCTATATATATATGTTTTAGTTTTTGTTTTCTATTTCTTACCCTCTATTCTATCTGTATCATCACTTTAAAAATTTTACTTATAGGCAGAAAATCAATATTGACAGATTTTGGTATTGATACATTTTTCCACCAACTAACTATATTTGGGAAAATACTCTGGCTGGCATAGTCACCTTTGAAGCCCTAGTCTTTTTGTGTATAATATTCTGGTCTTAGTGGTAACTCTTTTTAAGATATTTACAAACTAGGATTAGAGTTTGGGAGGATTGTACCTTGGAAGAGCTGAAAAGTAACAAGGGAAGATATCACTTATAAGTTACTACTGGCTAGATGGAGAGATTGAAATTTCTCTGAATTCCATCTCAAGATCTCTGAAACTATGTTCCAGTCAAGATCTGTGTTCTTTTTGTACCTTTAAAGTAGAGATGGCATAGGACAATGCTGCCTCATTTCTAACTGAAAGAGTACAACTAGTGTTGGAACCAAGCTGTTCCTTTGATCCCTTTTCAAAGGTCAACCAAACACAGCTTTTGTCTTCTTGGCTTGATGCAGAATGTGGGTTTTATTTTATTCCTTCCCTTTTGTTTTTGAGGACATGAATGTAATAATAGTCTTTTTGTGTTTGCTTTCTGGAAAGGGCTGTTGAGTTAAGCCCTGAGAGGGGTACACCCTGATATCCTCTAAGATTGTCAATATAACTCAGTTTAGACCTAAGAAATTACTCTTTATGTTCTAAAGATACACACTTCTTAACAACTTTTCTCTTAAAAAAAGAAAACCAGAAAATGAGTGTTTCTCTCCCCCTTCTTTTGTCTATTACCACTTAGAGAATGCAGAAGAGAGCTGAACGATTCAATGTACCTGTGAGCTTGGAGAGTAAGAAAGCTGCCAGAGCAGCTAGGTGAGTGTCCCCAGTGTTTTGGACCTGAGATAGTGATCATACAAAGATGAGGAAGTGTGTTCCTAGGTTTTAAATATAATTGTTGATTTTAAGTGAAATAGAGGCCTTTGCCGAAAAGAAATACTCTCTTGACTTTATTCAGGACTTGTCTGTTCATTCAATATAGTAGCTGTAGATTGGGTTTTATTGTCAAACAGGGTTTTTGTAATAGGTGAAAGTCAGAAACTGACTGCTACTCCCAGTTCTGATAAGGCTTCCTTTTAGTTTATTCTCTGGACTCTTGGTGAGAAAAAGAGTCAACTGGACCTCTTTCATGGGGTTGTTAGAATTAGCTAATGATTGCAAGGCTTGAGATCACAAGCAAGAAGTGCCATATGTACACTTGACACGGAGACAGACAACCAGGAGTGTGAACAGCTTCCTAAAATTTGGCTTGTTTTTCTTTCTACAGATTTGGGATTTCTTCCGTTCCGTCAAAAGGTAAGAATATAGAGACTTCTGAGAAAGTTATCTTTATGGTCTTTTTTGGCACAACAGATTCCATTTCTCCAAATTAAGGTAAACTTGTTAGTGCTAGAAGCCTTTAAGAGGTTATTATATTCACCTCTGTGCTTTAGGTAAAACAATGCTTAACCCTTCCTGGGCAATTTATAGAGAAGGTACTGAAGTTATGAGAGAATAGAAGGAAGCACCAACATCTGTTTTCCTTTTCTTAGACATCTTTAGGGAAGTTTCTAGTACCTTACTTATTTATTCTGATTTCACAAGTCAGCATGTAATTACTGTGTACCTGCCCATTGTTAGTACTGCCTAGTGTGAGTGGCAAAGAGAAGAGAGTATCTTTTACCTTCTAGGAAATTACAAGGAGAAAACTTTGGCTATGTTTAAAGACTTAGCCACAAGGATTATCACAGCATTATAGTTATCAATAACTGGAAACAATGTAATATACAATAGAGAATTGGTTAAATAAATATGTATCATAGTACAGTTGAAGACTATGCAGATGTTTAAATTATATTGAAGAATATTTGTCAAACATATAAATGGAAAAAATATTATAAAATAATATTTGTAGTGTGTTCCTATTTTAGTAATAAAAATGCACTTATGGATAGGAAAAAAGATTGGAGGGATATATACTGAATTGATAACACATTATCTCTGGTTGGTAGAATTTTAAATGCCTTTTTTTTTAATTTCTGCAGTGAGTATATATTTGTAACAAATTAGGGAGAAAAGTTATACTTTTTAAAAAGAACATAGTTCCTGTTCTCAGAGACTTTAAATGTAGTCTCCTGATCCAATCTAGTCTTCTAGTGACCTGTTAGTAGTTTCAAGTCCGTTAAGAAAATGTGCTTCAAAAATCTTAGAGAGTTCTGCTATGCTTTTTAATAAAAGTCCAGCAAAGTTCTGGTCACTGTCACTACATGTTTTAGAAGCAAAATATTTTCTGGCTTTTAGTTACATCGAGAGAGATAATAGGATTGGTGATGGTACAATAAAAATTATTAAAGGCATTATTAGATGGTGCTATTTGAAGAAAGACAAAAGTTAAAATTAATACTTAGCCTGAAAAGGAAGATTGTCAATAAAATAATGTAAAGATAACGTTTGCAGTGCTATCTGTATAATCTGGAGAACTACAGAGTGGCTCTTAAAAGAATAGAATTTGGCAGCAGTTAAAGGAAGTATTGTTTTTATGAGTGAGAACATAAAAATACCTAAAAGTTCCTAGCAAATAGCTATGGTAAAAGTTGAGTCCATACCTGAATGTTTATGGTGGACAATTAGGGAACCAATTACAAGATTGAGGTTGCTTAAAATATAATTCTGTCAAGTTTTAAATAAATAATTATTGACTAGATTGGGGTTGGGCCTATAGGCCAGTATACTACTTATTAGTGATAATTTCAGGACTGAACATTGGCTTTAAGAGATCATGATTTTAACTCGTTTTGATAGTAGCTCTGCTCTTTTGTCCAGATACAGTGTCTTTCTCTTTTTTAAAACAGCTTTATTGAGATATAATTCCTATGTCATACAGCTCATCCACTTAAAGTATGCAATTCAGTGTTTTTTATATATTCACAGGATTGTGTAACCATCATCACAGTCTAATTTTAGGGCATATTCATCACCCCAAAAAGAAACCCCGTACCCATTAGCAGTTTTACTCATCACCTCCCCCCCAACCTCCAGCAAGCAACCACTAAATTTTTTCTGTATATATAAATTTGCCTTCATATAAATGGTATCTCATAATTCATGGTCTTTGGTGACTGCCGCCTTTCACTTAACATAATGTATTCAAGGTTCATCCATGTTTTAGGATATGTCATTACTTCCTTTCTTTTTATTATTGGATAATATTGTGTTGTACTGATATACCACATTTTATCTTTCCATCAGTTAGTGTACATTTGGGTTATTTTCACTTTTTGTCTACTATGGATAATGCTACTGTGAACATTCATATCTGAATTTTTGTGTAGATATATATTTTCATTTCTCTTGGGGAGTTACCTAGGAGTCAGATTGCTAGGTCATATGGTAAACTCCATGTTTAGCTTTTTGAGAAACCATCAAAATGTTTTCCAAAACGGCTGTACTCTTTTATATTCCCATCAGCAATGAATGCAGACATGATCTCTAGATATAATTTCTGCCTTTTCTTTCCCTTCATAGGATAAAGGATATTTATCCTATATATGATTTCTGTGCTGTCTCACTTGAGTTGAAGACTGTCAACTTTCTTTACAACTTTTAAAAATATTAAATAAACCTTTTTAATTTACTTCTTTAGGCCTGTCATCTGACACTAAGCCTATGGTAAGAAATCTTTTTTTTTTCTCAACCTTGAGTGCCAAATCTTAGCTCTGTACAGTTAAAGTTAGAGATTTACTTCTCCCCAGATCAGAGGAAATTGAGATCATATGAGTTTGGTGACTGTTTTCAGTGCAGTGTTTTATGTCCTGAATAAAAAGAATTGTTTGAGGTACTGAGAGGTTGGGAAAATTGCCGCATCTTCAAAGTCATTATAGATATCTTTCTTCCTGCCACTCCTTGGGGGAAAAATAGTGGGTAGATTTTGTTAGCTTGAGGACAGTTCATGTAGCTCTTTGTTTTATGGTACTGGAGTTTTTAGGCCTCAACCAGTGGCTTTGAATAATGTCTGGTTCTTGATTACCACAAGAGAATCTGTGGAAGCAACTTATGAGTTCTATTTGTAGATACTGGGAATTTTCAACACTAATTATTAAATATAAAACCAGGGAATAAAGACTAGTAGAATAAGATCCCTTCTGGGCCATTATGACTATTCAGCATATTTAGAAAATGGGAATAAATGCTGCAAACTATATTCAGCATTATGAAATCCTGCTCTTGGGGTTATAGATCAATACTGTAAGTGAAGGTGAAATGTTGTAGTGGTAGTAGTGGTAGTGGTAATAGTAGTGGTGGTAGTAGTAATTAGAACAGTAGTAGTAATGAAAATGTCCCAAATATCCTTATGATAAGTCTTACATATCAGGGCTTCCAAGAAAAAGTAAGGAATAAAATTGAGTTGGGTACTGGTAGTAGATTTATCTTCTGAAGCAAGGGTAACTGCAGTGATAGTTTCTCTTTGCTAGGAGGTAGTTAAGAACTACTTGCCAAGACTGTGTATAGGAATTAACAGTTTTGGACTGTGAATGATGGACTTGTTTGGAGGTGATGATTTAGACATTTGTTTGCTTTTTCAAGCAGTATTTGGCCTACTTTGATCTTAAACCCTCCTTGGGGTCTTGCCACCTTTGATGAATGAAGGAGGCAGGGCTAAATCTTTCACTGCATTCCAGGAGAGGCCTTTTAATAATTAGTGGCGTAGATGGGTGTTGCTTAATTTCTTAATTTGGCACATAGGGTATCTGTGTGTAGGCTTACTTGAACTCTTAGCTTTGGACCATAGTTTATGCTTTCCGTATTTTCTGTTTTGATTCTTAAAATTTTTTTCCTGTATTTTTGTAGGTTAACCTGGATAAGCTAAAAGAAAGAGCTCAAAGATTTGGTTTGAACGTCTCTTCAATCTCCAGAAAGGTAAGATACTGTTTTTGCAATATTACAGCCTTTGGGGCTCATAGTCTGGAAATGACTGTCCTGAGCATAGAGCTGGCTGCTCAGCACTTCATTTAATGCCGTCCTTTTACTATTACCTCCTCTCACTGACTATTGATTACATTATGTGAATTGTTTCACAGAGCTAATTGTTCCCCACAGATTGTTTTCAAAGCTTCCATGCAGGCTGGTTAAGATGTTGATTTCAGTGATTTTAAAACTTGTTACATCTGCTTTAACTTGTGATGTAGGCATAATGGAAATTGAATAATCAGGGGAAGACAATCCTGTCTTTAAGTCAAAAGTACCTAGAAACAAAATTTGGAGGTTCTGTGGAACAAAATTGAGAAAGTTATTTCATTCTTTCTGCCCCTCTGCTAACTGATACTATTAAGTTTAAGCAAGATAACTTTGTTGGCACCATGCTGGGTGGGTAAATCAGTCCTATAGGGCATTGTTGTGTTTGGAGTTTTGCTAGGCGCATTGGAGAAAATGCTGAGGACTCTTCTGTTTGCCTAGAGCCAGGTAGTCTCTTAATCTTTCTTCTGTGGGAATGAGAACATGTTTCTTGTTTGAAGTGGTGGTAGGGTTAAGGGAAGACTATTTCAAACCAGAAAAACTGTCATTGGGGAAAAAAAGAATTATTTCCCATTTGGATATAGAAGCATTTAGCCCCCTGGAAATCCATTGAAAAAAAACTGACCTGATAGTAGTTATAGTTTTGTTCAAAAAAAAAAAAAAAAGCACATAAAAGTGAACACTAGTTGTGTCTCTATGAGGCTCATAATCTTGAACACAACTGTGCTTCATCTTCCTTCCCTTTGGGTTACATTTTTTTATGTTTAGCAGAAATACAGCATCAGATCTGTGTACCCAGGTTGACACTGAGACCATAGGTGTTCAGTAGGAGTATTTGCTAGTTTATATGAAATAAGTTAGGAGTTGAGAGGTAGGCAGAGTATATGATTCAAGCCATATGCAGCTTAATTGGGAAGAACTGTTATAAACCAAAAGTCATTTGTGTTTTGCTAGATGGTCAGGGGGAAGGGTTCCTTGGATTTGTGGCCCTAGTTGTCATCTGTTTCCTTCTTTTGTATATGAGGGCTAAGTATTTTGAGAATCTCAGCAGTAACTTGACTCCCGTAGGGAATTGTTGAGTTTGTGTTTTGGAGGGCGGAGGGGAACAAAAGGTACCCACCGAACTGAGAAGTTACCTTGAGAACAAAAAATGAAACATGCAGCTCCATATAATCAGTGAATCAGTTTATTATAGGGTAACTTACTCATAGGTTAGGATCGGTTACACAACAATCCGGAAGCATTTGCAGCTGCACTCTGCACTGCTGAAGGACCATTGGGACAGTTTTATAGTTAACCTGGGTTTGTGGGTACATGCTTGGAAATGGGAAGTCAAGATTTATGAATGGCTAACTAGTTTCGGGGGCACTGGGAGTATGTCAGCAAAGGTCTTCATTGTTGTTTAAAGACTAACAGAGCATAGAGGCCACCTAGACCTAATGATCATTAGTATCTATTAAAATAGCCCTTGATGACAGAAGAGGTTTATTACACAATATAGTCCTAGGTAGGGTCAGTGGAAGGACAAGAGGAACTAAATGGATGGCATCAGTTATGCTTACAGCCATACATTGTGTATTCCATCAAAATTAACAATATTGAACATCATATCTCCTGCTCCTTAGCTCATATGGACACATTCCTGAGAGGAATTTGGGGTTTTTAAATTTTTTATTAAAAAATTTTTTTAATTTATTTTTTGTGTTTTGATGGGGGGTGCATAATTAGGTTTATTTATTGATTTTTAGAGAAGGTACTGGGGATTGAACTCAGGACCTCCTGCATGCTGTGCATGCTAAGCTTGCACTCTACCAGTGAGCTATACCCTGCCCCCTGGAGTTTTTTAAAATTCTTTTTTTTAATTGAAATATAGTCAGTTTACAATGTTGTGTCAGTTTCTGATATACTGCATAATGTTTCAGTCATACATATATATTTTCATGTTCTTTTTCATTGTAGGTTACTACAAGATATTGAATATAGTTGCCTGTGCTGTACAGTATAAACTTGTTTAATTATTTTTTATTGAAGTGTAGTCAGTTCACAATGTTAGTTTCAAGTGTACAGCAAAGCGATTCAGTATACATACACATACATTCATACATATTTTTTCAGTTTCTTTTCTATTACGGCTCATTACAAAAAATTGAATATAGTTCCCTGTGCTATACAGTAGGTGCTTGTTGTTTATCTATTTTATATATAGTAATGTGTATCTGTTAATCTCAAACTCCTAATCTATCTACCACCACCCCGCGCCTTCCCCCCGGTAACCACAGTTTGTTTTTTGTGTCTGTGAGTCTATTTACGGTTTGTAAATAAAATTTGTATTTAGAGAGGAATTTGTTCTTCACTTTATACTGTCCACCTGAGTTATACAGGGATATCAGTCTTGTCTTTTCCCTTTCCTGGAATCTTTCTGTGTATTTGATCTCTTTTTAGCCTCCACAGGAGGCTGAATAAAACATGAAGAGGTACATTTATTAACTTCCAGCAAATTTTGTGACTTTGAGCAAATTACTAAACTTCTTTGGTCCTCATCTGTAAAACTGGAAATAATAACCTAACACCGTGTTTGCAAAGAATAAATAATTGTATATTTGCAATTATCTGCATGGTTACACTTTGACTCTCAATAAATGTTAGTTTTCTTAGTTCAGTTCTGTTGGCCAACTGGTTTTATCACTTTGAGTCAATTAACTTCTGTGTTTTAGTTGATTGTTGATAAGATTTCAGTTCCTGTTTTAAATTCTGAAGTTATGATGAGATAATGGTAATTGGAAGAACTGACTATATGAGCTCTGTTCTTTAATAACTTTTATTGTCGCACATGTTCTAGAGTAGTGCTTCTCCAGTTCTGTGGCAAAAGACTAGTTTTTAAAATTTCCAGTTAATTGTAGAGTGGTACTTTTGTAAACTACAATAAAAATGTCAAAGCAATGTTAAGTTGCTTCATAAATTTCTAAACACTCTCAATTTCTGGACTTACTGCCGACTGGTAACAAACAGCACTAAAGGCAGACCACGTTTTGAATAACACTGTATTAGAGTATATATGATTTCTTCCAAGAACCACTTGGAGACTTATTACTTTCTGAGATAGGTTGAGTATAGGTTCCATTTACATTAGTCATAAATCCTGATTTTCAGAACCATCCTAATTTTAACACTTTGCCCCAATTTGCTTCACATAAACCATTAAAATGTTCCAGAAATGGTGGTATTTTGCCATCTAGATTATCACCATTCAGTGGAACTTTCTGTGATGATGGGAATATTCTGTAGAATATTGTTCTATTGAATAATCTGTGTTATCTAATACAGGCATACTTTGGAAATGTTTCAGATTCAGTTCCAGACCACCAAAGTACAGTGAATATTGCAATAAAGCGAGTCACGAATAAAAAAAAACAATATACACACCTAAATTTAAAAACACTTTATTGAATTACACTGTATAGCACAGGGAACTGTATTCAATATCTTGTGGTAACCTATGGTGAAAAAAATATGACAATGAATATATGTATATTCCTATATGACTGAAGTATTGTGCTGTACATCAGAAATTGACACATTATAAACTGACTATACGTCAATAAATATATACATACATATATATAAATATGTATATATAAATACACACAAAATACTTTATTCCTAAAAAAATGCTAACAATCATATGAGCCTTCAGTGAGTTGTAATCTTTTTGCCATGGAGGGCTGCTGACTGTGATCAGGATGGTGGTTGCTGAAGGTTGAGGTGGCTGTAGCAATTTCTTAAAAATAAGACAACAGTGACACTTGCCAGTGAGGTTCAGTTGACTGACTCTTCCTGTCACAGATGATTTCTCTGTAACATGCAGTGGTGTTTGATACCATCTTGCCCACAGCAGAAGTTCTTTCAGAACTGGAGTCAGCCCTCTTAAACCCAACTCCTGCTTTATCAGCTAAGTTTATAGAATATTCTAAATCCTATGTTGTCATTTCAGTAGTCTTCACAGCATCTTCACCAGGAGTATATTCCATCTCAAGAAACGACTTTCTTTGCTTATCCATAAGAAGCAACTCCTCATTCATTCAAGTTTTGCAGTGAGTTGTAGCAATTCAATCCCATCTTCACGCTCCACTTCTGATTCTAGTCCTTTTGCTGTTTACACCACATCTGCAGTTACTTCCTCCACTGAAGTCTTGAACCCCTCAGAGTCATCCATGAGGATTCAAATCAACTCTTTTCAGCTTGCTGTTAAACTTGATATTCTGACTTCTTCCTGTGAAATCACAGATATTCCTAATGGCATCTGGAATGTGGAATCCTTTCCAGAAGGTTTTCAGTTTGCCCAGATCCATCAAAGGAATCACTATGTGTGATGGCTGTAGTCTTATGAAAAGTATTTCTTAAATAATAAGACTTGAAAGTTGCGATTATTCCTTGATCCAAAGAGTGCAGAAGGGATGTTGTATTAGCAAGTGTGGAAACAACATTAATCTCACTGAACATCTCCATCAGAGCTCTTGGGTGACCAGGTGCATTGTCAATGAGCAGTAATATTTTGAAAAGAATTTTTTTTTCCTGAGCTATAGGTCTGAACAATGAGCTTAAAATATTCAGTAAACCATGTTGTAAGCAGATATGCTGTCATCCAGGCTTTGTTGTTCCATGTATAGAGCACATGCAGAGCCCTAGGATTTTCAGAATGGTAAATGAGCATTAGCTTAAAATCACCAGCTGTGTTAGCCCCTAGCAAGGGAGTCTGCCTGTCCTTTGAAGCTTTGAAGCCAGGCATTAACTTCTGCTCTTTAACTGCAAAAGTCCTAGGTGGCATCTTCTTCCAGTATAAGGCTGTTTCGTCTTCATTGAAAATCTGTTGTTTTGTATAGCCACCTTCATTAATTATCTTAACTCAGTCTTCTAGATAACTTACTGCAGCTTCTGTATCAGCGCTTGCTGCCTCACCTTGCACTTTTATGTTCCATGAATGCGGCTTCTTAAACCTCATGAACCAAGCTCTGCTTGGTTCAGACTTCTGCAGCTTTCTCACCTCTCAGCAGCCTTCATAGAATTAAAGAGAGTTAGGGCCTTGCCATGGGTTAGGCTTTGGTTTAAGGGAATATTATGGCTGGTTTGATCTTTTATCTAAACCACTTAAACTTTCTTCACATCAGAAATAAGGCTGTTTCACTTTCTTATCATTCTAATGTTCACTGGAATAGCACTTTTAATTTCCTTCAAGAACTTTCCTTTGCATTCACAGCTTGGCTGTTTAGTACAAGAGGGCCTAGCTTTTTGCCTGTTACAGCTTTTGACATACCTTCTTCCTTAAGCTTAATCATTTCTAGCTTTTGATTTAAAGTGAGAAACATGCAACTCTTCCTTTCACTCAAACACCTAGACACCTTTGTAGGGTCATTAATTGGCCTAATTTCCATATTGTATCTCAGGGAATAGGGAGGCCCAGGAAGAGGGAAAGAGACAGGGGAATGGCTGGTTGGTGGAGCAGTCAGATCACACACATTTATTAAGTTCACTGTCTTATATGGGCATAGTTAGTGGCACCCCAAAACAATTAGAATAGTAACGTCACAGGTCACTGATCACATATCCCCATAAGTATAATAATCATGAAAAAGTTTTAAATATTGCAGGGATTACCAAAATACGATACAAGAGACATAAAATGAGCAAATGGCTGTTCAAAAAATGTCTCCAATAGACTTGCTCAACATAGGTTTGCCACAGACTTTAAATTTGTAAGAAGTACGATACCTGTGACATGCAGTGAATCGAAGCACAGTAAAAGAAGGTGTCCCTGTGCTCTAGTTATTAGCCACATATGGTGGTTGACCACTTGAAATGTAGCTAGTGTGACTGAGGAACGGAATCTTTAATTATCTTATTTTTTTAACTTTTTAAAATAATGTTTTTAAATGGAGGTACTGGGGATTGAACGCAGGACTTCATGCATGCTAAACATGTGCTCTACCACTGAGCTGCTGCTTTCGCCACTAATTATCTTAAATTTAAATAGCCACATTTGTATTAGACTCAAGTCTAGCTTTTATCTCCCACACAGTTTTCATACTTACATAGCATAGAAATCATTTATCAAACCGCATATTTGGACCATTGTTTCCATAGCCCAGAATTTTTTAGTATTTGTAAAATATAAGCAGTTTGAGAGTAAATCTGTAAAAGGAGAAAAGTTGGAGAAAAGGGAATAGGAAATAAGAAAAGGAAGTGGTTTTTTTTTTCAAGTAACTTTTTTTGGTAGAACTTAGTGTTCTAGACCCAAATCCTGAAATTGCACCGTTGGTTTAGAGTCTTGTGTTTAACAGTTCTCTATTGTCAGAAATGATTTGCTGCCTCGTACTTGGTTGGCTAGAGGTTAATGATGTGATTAAATTTGTATTTATGGAACAGCCAGATCAGCACACTTAATGTCCATCTCATCCTGGGGTCCTGGGTTCAAGTATAGCCTCCTCCTGTGTGTTTGGTCATCTGTCTTTAAGTTGTACAATTCTCTAGGCACAAATCTCATTTAGTTAGATATGGTACAGATAGTAGAAGTTAATAGGTGATGTGAAGATAACCTCTTCTTCATCCTAGTATCCTAAAAGGGGCAATGAGAGATCTACCTCTTACCATCTCCAGTGCATGGCGTGTTTGCTTGATCCAGTGTAAGGCCCTGATTGCTTGGTTGATTTCTCTTCAGTAGATTCTGCTGCATTGGATGTAATAAAGAGACAGGATGTGTGAAAGGAGTGAGCCATAGATCAATAGTATTAATGACAGATTTTTTTCCTAACTGTCACAGTCTGCCCATCTCCTCTTCATATTTTAAATATATGACTTCAGCATATTATAAATTTGAAGATATCAAATTTCTGCTGTTCTTCCTAGGCTGACTTGTGCATGACTGCTCATATATTTCAATTTTCAGCTCCACTAGTGTACTATACATATTAAGCAGTACACAGAAACTTAAAGAAATCTGGCTACCACACCTCCCCCCATCATCTTCCCCCTTTCCCCCTGCCCAAGAAAGGCCTGCCCGTTCATGTTTCCAGCTCAAGTCTCAGTGAATAGAATCCTGTAGGTTTAGAATAATGGGAAGTGACAGGGCAAAGAATGGCACTGGCATTTATAGACATTTTTTTACACAAGAGGCTGTAAATTGTCTCCTCCAACTCTTTGGACTATTTGAGGATAGAATGGCATGCCTTTTCTCATATAAGCCTCATGGTGACTATGGACTGAGAAACCTTCCACCACCTCAAAACAAAACGCAGATAAATAACCTCTGCCTGGTTGGTTCTGATTGATCACCAGCTAAGTTTTCAACCTTGTGCTTGACTGGTGGTTTTTTTTTCTCTGTCAGTTAGTTTTCCATGCCTCCCAAGAGAAGTAGTGCTTGGGTTAGTCCCTGTTGGTGACGGACAGCACATGGCCTGGCACATAAGAAATTCATCTCTAAAAGGAGTGAGAGATGGATAGAGGAAATAGATGGGAAGCCAGCTCAGTTAATATATGCTGGTCATCGGACGTTAGTTTTGGTAAAAACGAAGTCTGGGTTTATAGTTGTATTGTTAACTGATGTAGCTGATTTGAGTGGATTGGGTTTTTTTGGTTTGTTTTCAAACATTGACACATTTGGGAAAGTGAAACTTGATACTTTAGGAAGTTACAGGAAATCCAGTTAGGTAAGTAGTTAAAACAAACAAACAAAACCAAGCCCAAGCATTAAGCAGAAAACCGGAGTATGGTTTATACTCTTCTTCCCTGAGAAAGTAGGGATGTGTTACTGCTTCTTGATTTTTGATTAGTAGTTGAAAATATTGACCTTAATACATCTTCCTTCTCTACTAGGATATCACTGAGTTTTCCTTACTTGTAGTTCTTCATATAAGTAACTGTCCTGATGAGTTATCTTAAGGCCTGTAAACCCTAAAGACTACTTTTTCCAGATTTGTGATTTTCCAGTATCTTCCCTGATGAATGTACTGTGTTACACAGTGTCAGAATATAAAAAGGTTGAAAATAAATATCCCTCTACTGTCTTCTTGTTGAGGCTGGTAACTAGAAGATTCTCAGGCTGCAGTGATTAGTTTCATGAACCTTTTGTATTGCTGGGGATGAACCACTTCAGAGTGAGAGATGTTGGACCTGCCTTGATTCTGAGGAGCTTGTCGCAGAAATGTGTTGAGATATCAAAGAGGAAGCTAGGACAAAGAAGAGTCAGTTCCAAGCACAGGAGGGCACCGGTGTCTACAAATTTCATTGTGGCTGACGATGGGCTTGACTCCATTCGCTCTCTTCTGGAAGGCCTGTTTGATTCTATTGAGATTGCATTCCACCATCTGAAGGAGATGAAGAATGATTGTTTCTCCCTTCAGCAGTGAGTTTTGGTATAGAGGTTAGCCAGTGAAGGGATGTGAAGAGAAGGAAGTTCACACTATAGAATTAGATGTTGGTCATCAGCCTTCCCACAAGGTCTATAATTAGGATTTGTTAGAGAGTTTAAGTGTGTGTATACAAACCTTTTCCAAAGGAAGAATTGTAGGACATGCATAGGACATTGCCAGCATGGAGCTGTAAGAACCTGAGGAGCCGTAAGCTATGGCAAGAAGTTTGGTAGAATATTTTTTAAAGGAAGAGAAGGTAGAAGATTTAGATCACAGGATAAGTTGGAAAAATAGCATTCTGAGTAGGTTTGGGTTCTTTACATTCACGTATACTCAAGCAGCAGTACTTAGGCCAAGTGCAACACTTAATTCTCTATTCTCTTTTCTCATGGTACCCTATGAGAGTAAGAAAAATAGTAGGATTGTAGATGGAGAAACATCAGTGTAGATCCTCTAAGTCATTGTATTTAATAGATGAAGGGCTTTGGGGGAAATTTCCGTCCCTCCTCTTTCATCCTGGATTGTCATTGTCTCAAAAAATGCTTCTTCCGCTTGCAAAATTGTGTTCTTCTAACTTACATTAACCAACAAGAAGAGAAGATAAGAACAGGTTATATAATAGATAGAGATGGCATTCGAGAGTGGCCATCAGAGAAGATGAATTTCAGAAAAGCCAAAATCCAAGCCCACATAGTCCTCAGCATTTCTGGGAGTTCAGAGCCCAACTAAAATTTAACCAGTCCTTTAAATCCCCTTCTAATTCATAATAATTTGAAAATAAGTATTTGGGGTTTTTTTTCCCCTTCTGCCTCCTCCTCTAAGATAACACATATGCTGCTGTTTTTCCATCCACCCACTGGAACAAACCTTGAGGGAGTGGTGAAGGAGCTGTTCAAAGAGGAAACAATAGGGAAAACTCTCTGACCTCAGTTTATCCCCTCATCTGGTTCTTCATTTGTCCCTGCTGAGGAACAGAACTTATCTTTTGTCTGTAACACAAATACATCTTTACCTCCTTCCCTTCCCACTTTCCCCCCCACCCTCTCTTCTCATTCCCTTCTATTATGGTTCCAATCAATGATGTCATTATGTGTGCCATTCAACTGCTGTTGAACCACTTGGCTATAGGAATTTGGAAGAGCAAAGAGGCAGAATGGAATTTTTCTCTCTCCTGTCCAGGGCTCTTGAAAATATATTCTAATTTTAACAGGAGAAATAGGAGTCAGAGTTTTCTTTGCTCAACTTCTTCTACCCTCCCTCTATGCCCTAAACCTCAGACATACACTTTTTATCTGGCTGTGTACATAAGAAAATTGGGCAAGAAATGTTAGGAATATAACTTGATCACTTTAAGAGGAAAATCTTTAAAAATTGGGGGAAACACAATGAAATTTTTGGTGCTATACTAGCATTTATAACTGGTATTTGCCCTGTTTACTGTAAATTGGATCTCTGAGAAGTTTCTGATAGAGGGTTGTACTTCCATAAGGTACATGGTTGAGACCACTAGGATCTTGTACCATTTCATTTTATTTTTCTCTCTCTCATTTCATTCATTGAATTTGAACCCAAAAAAACTGAAGGTAAAAAAGTTTGTAGTAAGAAAAAAAATTTATTCTCTTTTCTGTCTCCTCTGCTTGATACCCCACTCCCACTAATGTCTTTACATTCCTTTTTCTGATTTGTCGGAACTGATGAATTTGATAAAAAACGAGTTTTATGCTTCTCTGTTGACCCCCTTAGTCTTTACCTCAAGAGTGAACATAGCCTGGAAAAGGAGGAGAATGCTGCATTCTGTTGAGTCTGTTTTGCTTTTAAATACCTTCAGCTGTTTTTGCCAACCAAGTTCTTGGGGGTGGGATCATTCTTTGAATGTCAGGTTTTAAAAAATTGCCACTATAGTACATAAGGCTTTTAAAAGCCACCCATAAGTCATATTATATCTGATTGTATATCTGGTTGTATGTCTAATTTTGGGGTGACCAGTAGCTGGCCTGGCTCTCTAAGCAGAGCAGTATCTGAACACTCCCAGATACTCTCCCTGGCTATGGTGAAATGTGAGCTAACTGTTTGAATCCAGGCCTGTCCATGCTTCAAAATCTGTATGGGAGGGAAAAGTGTGGAATGTTTTTTATTTTGGTTTGGGTTTTTTGGTATGTGTGTTAATAATTTTGGGAGGGAGTATGAAATTTTGGTGTTCAAAGGCTTCTCACGATACAAGAGCTGTAGCAGTGTCAGAATGTTGAAGATGTATTCTAACACCTGAGAGACTAATACTTGAGTAATACTGTTTGTTGGGCTGATATTGATAAGGAGAGGTGACTTTTTTTTAATTGAAGTATAGTCAGTTACAGTGTGTCAGTCTCTAGTGTGCAGCATAATGTCCCTGTCATGCATATATATACATATATTCATTTTCATATTCTTCTCTGTTAAAGATTATTACAGGATACTGAATGTAGTTCCCTGTGCTATATAGAAGAAATTTTTTTTAATCTATTTTTATATATGGTGGTTAACATTTGCAAATCTCCAACCCCCGAATTTATCCCTTCCCATCCCTTCCTGGTAACCATAGGACTGTTTACTATATCTGTGAGTCTGTTTCATTTGTAGATGAGTACATTAGTGTCCTCTTTTTTTCTTTTTTCTTTTTTAGATTCCACGTATGAGTGATATCATATGGTATTTTTCTTTCAGGAGAAGTAGCATTTTAAAAAATACATATGGGTTGAGTTCAAGTAAGGGTTAATTATTACATGATAATTCATTTTCTTATGTTTTCACCAAAATAGTAAAGTTGCGTTCATGCCTGAAAGCTGAAGCAGGTCAGATAAAATCCTGTAGTATTTTGGAGATGGAGATGGTGATGAGGCAGGGGTAGGGTATCAGATTAGGTGTTTTATGGGGGGGATACTTGGTGGTGATGTTTGCAAACTAGCAAAGGCCCTGTTTTGTTTTTTTTTTTTTAATAAAATCTGAGGTCCCTTGTTAAGATCTAGAAAATACTAACTCCTTTTCTCCCTTCCTTTTCCTTTGCTACTTTGTTCACATATTTTTAAAGGTAGTATTTAATGTGTTTATAGCTTCTCATCCCCAGAGCAGATTCTTAGGACAGATATAGAAATGTATTTTCAGAGTGTTCTACATTTAGAGTTTATATCAAATATTGAATGTTTAAATTCCTAACAATGAAGATGTGTTATTGAGAAGGAGATTATATTTGAAGTGCTTAGTGTCTGGATATTAGAAAATATTTATTTGGTGAGGAGTTTATTGGGGTGTAGAGTAGAGGAGGCAGTTATAGAATTTTCACTACCATGCTTATGCTTAAGGTATGTAATTGTTCAGGAGGAAGAACAATTGGAAATTAACAGACCTATAAGGTGAGAGATGAGCCTTACATGATGTTGGACCTCTTTAGTGCTCTAAATGAACTAGCAAAACACATGAGCCTTAAGACAAAAGCCATCTGTTCTCCTGTCTGTTCTCCACTTTATTGATACTCTCCATCTTCCCCTGTATCGGTTCTATAGAAAAAAATACCTTTGTGTGCTTGAAACTAGTTGCCTCTCTCTTTTTCCCACACACCTGAGGTGTTCCCTGATCTTATTTTGACGTGTTATTCCTGTATTAAACTCCCCTGATAGAAGAGTCTGTTTCTCTATTTTAATTCTAGGAAGGCAGCCAGACAGATGTGTGCCTTTGAGCCAGCTGTGATGCCTTAGTAGCTTTCTTTTTCCCTTCACATCTTTGCAGCTGAGATAACCTGTTTGCAGAAAGCATAAGCTTTTTTGGAAGGCCCCCAGTGTTTTTGGGGGGAAATTGGAGTGGAATAGCAGCCTTATTTGGTCTTAACAAGAATTTTTTTCCCCCTATACTTTATCAAAGCCTTTTGCAGTTGTTCCTAACTACTGCTGCACCTAAGGGTCTTAGTGGTCCCTTACAGTTTCCTAGGTTCTACCTTTCGAGATTCAGATTTTTTAGGTTGAGGTGAAGCCAGAAATCTGCATTTTAAGATATTACAGGTGAAAAGAACCTATTTTCCTAGCGCTCATTATAAATCTCTGAATGCTCAGGTAACTATCGTCTTTCATTCTCTGTATATTTTCGTGAAGACAGAATTCACCTCCTCTTGAAAGTTTTTAGCTTCCCTCTACTGATTTCTTGACATTTCTGCCAAGCTCTGCATCACTTATCCTTAAAAGCAGCAGCTTCCTGGCTTTTAAGAGAGGGAGGTGGGGACTTTTAATAGAAACTTGATTTCCAAGTGTCTCAAGTGTGAAGCCTTCATTTCCTCCACCTTCCTTGCTTTGTCCTACAGTCAGCTAGAGCAAGACCGAGACGACCTCCTCTGGTGTTGGGGAAGAGTGGGGGTCGAGGGGAAAAGCTTGATGTGGATAAGAGAGAAAAAGTAATGGGAGCCAGTGACCCAGAAGAGTGTTTGGTTCTGAGCTGAGTATATATTGGGGCTTCAAATACTGTAAAGATAGAAGATGCAGTTCCTAGTGGTCTCTAATTTTGATGTAGTTTTACAGTTCCTGGTACCCTTGTGGCCCTAGAAAGTTGATTCTGATCTTAACAGTGTAAAGATTGTTGTGAGTAGGTAAGATTATTGTATTGGGAAGTATGTTATGTGTGTGTGCAGGAGTGTTAGAGTATTTCTTTACTATGTATATGTTAAGATGGCATACCCTCTGTTAGTCCAGTCCTTCACCTTTAGACTGTGCACTGGTTTCTAGGACCACCCCATGTTCTGTGATCTGGCTGGTGTAAAGGCTCAGGAGTAAACATGTTCAAATGAATTGCAGAAACTGGGGCAGGGAGGTGACAGCTGTGTGTTTAAGCATTGAAGTGTTTCTGAGAGAAAAACCATCAGTTGCTGTCGTTCACCCCGAGAGTATGAAATTGGAAGCCCACTTACCCTGGAGTGTTTCATAACCTTTACCTCTGGGAAGTCAAGGCCATGTCATTATTAATCTACCATCGCCTGAAAGCCCCCAGGCTCTGCTTTTCATCCTACCATCAGTCATGTGGCAGTGAAAGTCAGGAAAGTCATCATAAGGCCCCCTCTCTTCCTTTTTGCTTCACTCTTACATTCCCTTGGAAAATCAGATTGGCCTGAGAATTACTAACATCTTGGTATGGTAATTCATTTACAAAAGAGGGCAATTACTTGTTTATTTTTGCAAGCTGTGATCATCTTTAGCTCACTGTCAGCCTCTCTTCCATCACTCCAGGGAAAAGACTTCTGAGAAAATAACTGTTAAAGTGAGATGAATAAAGTGGCATGGTTTAGGTGCTGTTGGGAATATATATGAGACTTTTACATTGAACAGTGTTGGATGTGAATAGGAGCTCAGTCATTAAAACAGCTATAGCAGAAGGGCCAGTTCCAACTCAGTAGTACGTGAGCTTCCCTGAAATCCCCCTTTCTACTTGTGAGGATATCTCTGACTGAATTGTTTAGATTGGAATTTCTGCTCCTCACGTACAGTATAAGAAGGGATGATGAATGAGTGAGCTTGTTGTACTGACCAGGAAAAATACCTGACTTGGTTAATTCTTTTGATTTCCTGTGAGAATAGTGAGGATATCTCTTATTTGAATTTAGTAAATACTCTTGCTTTGTGTTTTGGGATTTACCAAGTTCAAATCCCCTAAATAAGCCTGGGTTACATTTGGGTCACTGTTTTGTTTCTCCTAGTTTCTCTTTATGATCCAGAGTGGGTGGCCCTGGTAGTAAGATTGAAGAAGGTGAACGCTTTAGCATACAACCTGTGGGGGTGCTAATTAAATCAAAGTGGGCTCCTTTTGGTGGCGCAAATAACCCTAGCACACTAAGCTTGCAGTGGTATTCTTTATTGTATTCAAGATAAAATTAGTAATTACTGTTTTTGAAAAATGTTCACTGGAATTTAAATCTTGGAGACACAAGTTGGGTTTGGAAGATAAAGCTGGAACTCCATTTTGGGTAGAGATTAATCCATGGTACTCTTTGCCATAATAAGAGGCAGTCACTTTAGAAAGTATCTATGATACACTGGCTGCCAGTTGTTGCAGCTGATCTTCCACTTGGGACTTAATTCCTGGCTACAGTGTATATGCCATGGAAACCATTGACAAGAGCCCTTAATTAAAAATTTCTAGCTATAACCTTGTATTTCTATCCCCTCTCTTTTTCCTTCTTGGGGCATTGAAGTTTCTTTAAATTAATCCAATTATATTTAGAGAGAAATAAGTTCTGAAACGGCCAGTAGCAATCCTGTGATTATCTGTACTTCATCTTGTCTTCTAAGCTTCTGCCTCTGGATCTGGGTGTTTGATCTCCATCTTTTGATCTCATGTTTCTCTCTCACTTCAACCTTTCTAATAGAAATATTTTCAAAACCACTTGACAGAGACAGGCCACACATTTTGCTCCAAACTTCGTAGTAGTCAATAGAAAGAAAAACACAGTTGTACTGTTTACAATGATTCACAGGGTTCAGAAGGTAAAAACTAACAAGTTGCTCAGCAAAAGTATAATTATTTGGGGTCTGGGAATGGGAAAGAAAATTTCCCCATGGGTCCCCATAATTCAGTAGTATAATGAACAGTGGCACACATCTGTATTGTAACTCAGTTGTGAATTCATAAGCCTCATGAGGTTAAGGATCTTTGTCTTATTCATATCTCTGTTCCTAGGACTGAAACAGTGCCTGACCCAAAGTAGACTCTCAGTGGATATTTGAATGACTAGTGAATGAATGATTTAATTTTATGATTTCAGTGTTACTGAAAATGTTGATAGAAACTGATGTGTAAATCAGTGAAAGCAATTCCCCAGGGGCCTTTAGAGTATCTAGGATTAGGTCTGCAGAGTTAGAGGCCAGATCTAGAAAGAGAAGATGGTTAATAGTACCTGGAGTTTTGTCCAGTTACTGTTCTGCTACATTGGAATGCTAAATCTAATTGTCTGTCATTTGCTCTGCAACTAAAGGGAATTTCCTTGTTGCCTTGGTAATGAGTATGATTCTTTGATGACTTCACTTCTAGTGTAGCAGAAGAATGAATGGCATTGTTAGCTGCAAAATTTTGTTGGTGGTCTCTGACTTTATTTCAAGGAACACGAGGAAGCAACAGAAATAATGGCTAACATTTATTGAATACTTGTATGATAGTTTCTGTGTACCAAGCACTTTCACACATGTAATTTGTATCTTGGGGCAGCCTGGAATGTCTCAGTCTTTTCCCTCAGCAGGTATCATTTTCCTTATATTGTCTGAGGATTTGCCAAATATGAAAGGGAAACAAGAAGAAAAGTGAAAGATATCTTCTGAAGGATACAGTTTAGAACTATCTTGTTCCATGATGAAAAATACAGTGATAGTGATTCATGGGGGTGTTTGTCTTTATTAAATATATATATCATGCTTTCTGTCCTGTGCTGCTTATATGGGCTCTCTCCTCTTCTGCACAATTCTCTTTCTCATTTTATCACCAAACTTTTGAAAAGAAAAGACAGTTACTGGGAGATGAGTGAAGATTGTGCTGAAACTATTGGCATCAGTCAGTTAGTTGGCTTGCTGTTTAAATCTTGAGTAAGAATGAGAGAAGTGAAGTATATGGATCAATCTGAATATCCAATGCCTGTGTTTAGTCATTGAGGACAGGTTTCTCTTCTGATTTTGGATGCAAGTTGTGTTTTGAGGAGTTTTCACTTGGTAGCAAATAAGGGCGCTTCAGATTCCAGCAGTGTTCTTCCCACATAGGGACTTGCAGGGGGAGAAGAAAGATTTGTTAGTGGTTGAAGTTTTGCAGGAGAGAAGTGGGGGAGGGATGAAGCAGAGGAAGGTTTGCAAATGCATATGACACTGAGTTAAAGGGGTCAGTGCTGCCTGCAGATGCACAACCCCATTTGTGCACTTGAGCATGGCCTGGGGGAGCATTGGCCTGATGAATGCACAGAGAGATGCGTTTTGATCGAGGTAATTTCCCTCAGAAATGGGTCTCACCATCCCATGAATCAAAACCTGTCAGCAAGGAGCTAAAGATGGAGTGAAGTTTATTGTATGTTTGTTTCCATGCGACACCGTCACGCTAGAAGGGTCAAGTGAGAGAGATCATTAGAACTGTGTTGATTTACTGGGCCTGTTGTGCACTTTCCCTGCAGGGCAATGAGGAAAGAGGCTTTAGGAGGGGAGCTGAGGGGCACTGGGTGGGGAGAGAAGGGCAGGCATGCACAAAATAAATAGAACTCCTATTGGTCTCTGCGGGTGAGAGGTGGGCAGGCTGTTCATAGTGGGTGGGGGGATCTGTATTGTTTGTTTTTTTTTCTCTCTAGAGCTTCTGGTAGGTTTGGAGCAGATGCTCTGCCTGGATCTCCAGGAGAGGCACCAAGGGATTTAAAAAGGAAGCTCATAGGGAAATCTCTGATACTAGCCTTAGTGGCTAGAGAAATATATCCACCTGACCCCACTTCCTCTTCTTTTCCTACTTCGTTCTTTCCTCACTTTTGAACTAAAAAAAAAACAAAAAACAAAAAAAAAAACAGGAAATTTAATTTAGAAGTGAAACTCTACATTTTAGGATGTAGCAAAGTAGAGAACCAGAGGGAAGGCTGTCCCACATATTCTAAATGGATCTAGGCTTTGTGATGAGATTTGTGAGGGAATGGCCCCATGGTTTGTGCTGAGAGAATGGCTAGGTTTCAGAAGTAGCATCTCCCTCTGTGATTTGAACTTGCTGATGTACCCCTAGCTGTGTACCCACTAGCACTGAAAAAAATACATAGTGGTAGTTGAGCAAGATACAGTCTAGTCCTACCTCTCCCTGAGAAGGGTATGGTATGCTCCTTTTATTCCCCCTGAAACTGTTTCTTGCTTGGCCTGGAGGCTTAATGAAAGGGAGGGCTTTCATTTAGAATATTCTATAGATGTTCTCATTTTGAAATTTCCATTTATATTTCTTAATCACTTTTATCTTAGTGGCGGTAGACAAAAATCAAGAAAACTTTCCCTAGTGACCTTGGTAAGGAAATAGTGAGGCCTGTGTTCATTGGAAATCCTAATTCTTTTCATAGATTTCAGCAGATGGAAGAGCCAATTAGCCAAAATTAGAAACAAATTCAGTTGTGAAAATGTTTAGTATGAGACTACTAATTGGAGTCCTTTCCCTTGATCCCTAGTTAGTTATAAAGTGGAGGCAAACAGTATAGTAGAGAAAGGATAGGATCCTAGCACTGACTCAAGTTATTTGAGAGATATGGAAATAGTGGAAGTAGTTGAAGTAGTTTGCAAGGATCCTTTAGTGATCCTTCCTCCCTTGGAAATTAAGCACTACTTCCATTCTGCTACTGTTCTTCCAAAGAAATGCTTATGTGAGATACTGGAGAATATGGTCAAGTTAAGAAAGTGGGTTCTTGAGTAAAATGTCTTGGGTTCCACTTGTGGCTCTTCCACTTACTATTTGTGAGATTTGGGCAAGATACTTAGTTTCTCTAAGGCTTAGTTTTCCTATCTATGAAATGATTTTATTCATAGTACCTATGTTTAAGATTGTTAAAACATAAATGAGATTAATATTATCATCATCATTATTTTAACTTACGATTATTAAAGACAAGAACTTCTTTTATTTTTTGGAACCTGGCTCAATGTTTTACAGTAGTTTAGAGTACATTAATTATGCTCCCACTATGGATTTGCTCATGGTTATAATGAAAAAGGCAGAAAAACTATGTAGGCAATATTCTATTCTAGTAATACACTATTAAGTGATAACTCCTGTATAGGAGTCTTCAGTCCTTGAATAGCCACCAACCTTTCTTAGCTCCTTTCTTCCTTGCTGGAAGGCAGGTGCAGTAAAAGGGAGAAAATGAACATGCTTCTCAAGTTGAAAGAGCTGAAGTAAGAACAGGAAAGTACTGCTGCCTGCTGTGTTCAGAGAGCAGGGCAGGTGGGCAGACTGAACGCAGAGGCTGTAGGGCCGCCCTGCTTTGGACCAGAAGGCGGCTCCCTGGTCGTCAGGGCAAAGGTAGCTCCTCGGCTGGAGTTGAGAGTAAAGGTATTTTAAACATTCCCATGTTTCTGTAGTTCTGTTTATTGCCTTTCCTTTTGGCTCTGGTTTTGGGGACACCCAGAAACTTGCCTACAGACTGCAGGAATATGAACTCCTTAGGGCTTTTTTGTTTTTTTTTAAATCCAGCTCAGGAGCACCACACAGAAGCTTGTTCAGAAGTCTGTTTGAGCCCTTTTGACCTGACCTGAGGGTAGTTATGTGTGTGTGGAGTGGAGTGGAGTGTCTCCTGGGAAAGCTTAGAGGATAGGATCTTTGTATACATCACACACATACACACACACACACACACTCTCTCTCTCTCTCTCTCTCTCTCTCTCTCTCTCTCTCTCTCTCTCTCGTTACGGGGCAGATACATGAGTCTTGGATGCTTGGAAAAGGTCCACAATATCTCTCTCAGAGAGATGACTGCCGCTGTTTCCTTATTTTAAAATCATTTCAAACTATTCAAAACTTTCTGTGACTTTGCTAGGTGTTCATAATGCTTAGCTTTCTTTGTAAGTTCTTCAGAAACACCACTCTGGCTCTCTTCCCCTTCCCTTGGCAAGTGAATGGAACATGTAAGCAGTGTTCAACAACTAATTTGGGTGCCTTCTACTAGCCTGCTCTCTGCAGGTGTTATTTAGTAAAGCCTCATTTTTCCGTGTCTCTGAATTACAAAAATTCCTTCAGCACAAAAGTTTGTTTGATGAGTATTTTTTACTGTTTTCTTGACTCTACTTGTCTAATGAGTATAGAGGCCCTACTTAAGATTGTTTTTAGTCATTCCAAGGACAATATGCTACATGCTAGCTTATTCCATTTTCTGTTCTTTATGTTTGTGTGATCCTTAGTTCTTGACACAAGCTTGGCTGGCATATTGTGACCAATAAGTTATAATTTCATTCCCATTTACCTTGTGAATGGAGGCTAGCTTGTTTTAACTCTTTTCTTTATGCCTGAACAGTCTGAGGATGACGAGAAGCTGAAAAAGAGGAAGGAGCGATTTGGGATTGTCACAAGTTCAGCTGGAACAGGAACCACAGAGGATACAGAGGTAAAATTTACTGAGAACTGCTTCCTAGAGCACTTGAAGGGAAAATAAGGGTGACAAACAGTGGAGAAACATTATTGTTTCTCTGGCTTACTTCTTAAGTGACCAGATGACAGGATCTTTTGTCCTTTGCTTAATATCTGTTTTCTGGGTAAAGTAGCCCCACAGGTAATTCACTGTTAGAGCTGATAAGCCTAGTAGGAAAGAGCACAAGATATGGAATCAGTTAAGCTTGGATTTGAAGAGTAGCTGTGGCACTTACATCACAGTATTACTTACAAGTTATGGTAGTTTTCTGCTTCAGTTTCATTATCTGGGAAGTGGCGATACTAAAACCTAGTTCAAAGTGGTATTTTAAGCATGAGATGATTCTATATAAAATGTTAGACACAGTGCCTGTCATCTTGTTAAGTATTCAGTAAGTAGCAATGTCTGTGATTATCTGCCAAGCATTTTCTTTGATCATTTAATGAAGGCCATGTCCAGCCCAGACACAAATACAGTTGTGCCTAACTGCCCTCTGGAATAGGAGAGTGGGCTCAAAGGAGACTTCATGTTCTTATCACTCTGTTTACAGATAGGCTCTAAAAATGAAAGAGTGGTTTACCCCTTTAAAAAAAAAAGACTTGTGTTCATCCGTATCTCAGCGTTCTTTGGAGTAACTCGCATTCACTGAGGCTCTGAGCATTGGCAGACTGCTCACAGCTCTCGGAGCTTTAACGGATGTTTAATGGATGATATTGATTTGCTGACTTGAGAATATCTATAATGGAGACGAGGTGTCACCTCAGGTATACATGAACAGTTGAAATAATGAATATGTTTAGAATTATAGAAAGTTAGATGGCAAGGAATTTGGAATGTTGCTTCTTCCATTTGATCCAGATTTACTTCTTTCCATCTACCTCTGGAGATGGCCTCTGAAAATCTATTACCTCATATACTCAAAATAATTATAGTCTCTTTATGAATAAATATCAAAAACAATCTTGTAATAAACACTGAAAATTTTAGAATCTGATCAGTTTACATTTTCCACTAGGGAAAAAACTAAAGTAGTTTGTATTCTTTGTGCTACTAATTCAGGATAAAGCATTGCATGGTGTAAGTAAATGTAGCTGATACTTGCCAGCATGAGCTAGAAGTAAACTTAGGCTTATTTTAATTCTAGTTAAAAATTACTCCCTCTTTGCCAGGGAATCCATTGCTAAACCAGGAGTGCTCACTAAATTGGTAAATTTGGCCTCCAAGATAAGGCAGGTGAGGATTTTGTGGGGTGGAAAGGAATAGTAGCTTTTTGGGGGCGAGTAAGTGTATGTAAGGGAGTAGTAACTTCTGAGGCTGATGGAGTTTACATGAACTTTTGATTCCAGAGAATTGTGTAAGTGATGCAGGCGGAGTGCACTGGGCTTACATGTACTCATCCTTTCTTTTTAATCTAAATTAAATGAGTCCCCTCTTTGCTTTGGGGCAGTGGTTGGAGTGAGGATGGACTCAATTCTGTTTTGTGAGTCACTCCCAGAGCAAAAATACCTTTCTCTTTCTCCCCTCTACACATTGTATGCCCTCCAATGCTGCCATCCTTAAGAGATCCATGTTTGGCCTCTTCACTGCGCCTCCCCCTTCCCTGAATTTACTCTGTTGGCACTGAAAATTTATATGCCTCTCTGTGGATTGGGAGGCCTGAGGAATAGTTGCTGATTGGGCATAACAGCCCAGAATGGCATCCCCCATCACCTTCTCCGTGACATAACATTGGCCGACCTTTTGTTCTTTGAAATCTCCCATCTCTCCACTGACTGGAAGACTTTCCCTAGCCTGTTAAGGTCCCATTGTTTCCAAGCTAACTTTCTATAAGGCCGAGTGGCCCTCTCTCCTTTAGGAGTCTTTCTGTTTTCTATGACTGTTCTTCTCTCCCTCCCACCCCCTGCTCCCCACAGTCTTCTCTTTACCCTCCTTTTCCACCAGACCTCCCCAGCTCTGGATAACTAACTGGATAACTGAAGAGAGTCAGACATTAAATCTCTGGCCGCCAAGCTTAAGCTCGGCCTGCCTTCCTTCTTGGACCTTGTGACAGTCCATGAGGGTTTAGGCTAAAGCCAGGAACCCAGGCCACTGTGTCTTGCAATCTTAATTTTTTTCTTGCTTTTTCCTTACAGGCAAAGAAGAGGAAAAGAGCAGAGCGCTTTGGGATTGCCTGATCAAAAGCTCTTGATGCTTTCTGTTCTCTGGTGGTTTCCATCTCTGACTCTTCCTGGTCACATGTATGCCTAAATGCAGTCATGTGCTGAGGTCCTGCCTCGCAGTGAGGGAGCATGTACCCCAGGTACATCTGTGAACTTCAGCAATTTGACTTATTGCTGTTCCAACTTTTAGGTTGTTGTTGTTGTGTTATTGTTTTTTAATTATTATTTTGCTTGTTAATAAAAAAAAAAAAACAGAAAAAAGAACAATGTGTTTTATCAGGTGCTCCTTTTGAGTTCTTAGAGCCAGATTAGACCAGATAAGGGGAGCTTCAGGGGTAAACACTATAGAGAATTAGCCGTAATGCCTTTATCCTTTACAAAGGAGAACAAGGAAAAGGATTGAGTCTATCCCTTTAAGCCTGTTTATTCCCTTCTCTCATACTCACAGGCATCCTTTTACCTCTTTATTCTCCATGAAGAGGCCAGGTTTCATCCTGAATCTTTGCTTTAGCAGGTTGGCCTGACCCATTGGGATAAAACTGTGGGTTTTAGGAGGTGCAAAGGATATAAATACAAGGGCTAGTGATTGGTAGTCTATTATGGAATGGAGTCCAGAGTCCCTATTATCCCCATTTTCAAGAGTGCTGCAGCCAGTATGTGGGACCTACCCTGTTGGTTATGCAGTTCAGGGAAGCAGATAGGCTGGGTACCCCTCAGAACTGGAAGAAAATACAGGGATTCAAAGTATGACAGGATGTCAGAGGTGTTAAGCGTTAGTACCTAGATCCTTGGGAACATAAGTTGTGGACTAGAGGCTTCTATTTTTTAATCAAGCCTTGTGCTAGTTTAGTTTGTCTTCTTCTGTTGCAGAAATACCCTTCTGCAGTTTTGGTGGTAGTGTTTCTCAAATACTACTAAAATCCATTTTCTCTGCTGAGCCTCCTACTTAGAAAGGTTTGGCTCTCCGTAAGCAGACTGCTTGTTTGCATTTAAAGTTTCATATAGATCTGAGACGTGCTGCTTAATCTTTTTGGATTTGTTGGTATGGAGTTTCTCCTCTTAATCTTTATTTCTGTACAGCTATATAAGGTTGGGTTTTATTCGGGTTTTTTGATAATAAAACTTAAGAACCTGGCACCTTACTGGAAGACCTTGGTACCGTGATCAGATCCCATGTTGCTGTGGTGTAATTCCTTGTTCCCATTTCTACTAACACCTCTGTCTGGCTTTGTGATTAATAGAAAGGTAATGATTTGATCCCCTTCCTAATGATCTCTTTCCACAAAGTCCCTTTGTTTGCTAGAGGACAAGGACCTAAGTTTAGATGCCTAAGAATACACTGTCTTGGAGAACATATCCAGAGATTGCCTGTTTGTCCACTGGTTGTGAATTTTGCCCCATTCTGAGACTTTGGAGAAAGGAACAAAAGGGAACACTGGTTAAACTTCTTCCTTCTCTTTCTCTGGCCTCTACTGTCGGCCTCCCTTTTCTTTTCTCCAGGCCCTGATCTTGAATTTAGCTTTTCCCCTCTTACTCTGTCTCTCTGAAAACAGAACCAGAGAGAATTCGTTCAGTTTTGTAGCTTTAGAGAGTTTATATATTCAGTAAGGGTTTTCTACCCAAAATAAGAAATAGGTAAAGGAATGGAGTAGATGCTGATAATGGAGTGGAGTACTAGGTCCTTCAGAAGTTTTCTTCACTTTGTTTCCTTATCCTCTATAATGTTCCAGATAGTTATTCAACCTCCCTATCCCCACCCCGAGGATTCTCTTCCTGAAGCCTAATCATTCTTTTCCCCACTCAACTCACTTTTCCCATTTCTTTAATACAATGTTTCTCAGTTTGTGTGGATTTTTTACTAACCCTTTTCATCCTGTTCCAGCAGCTATTCTTATGTTGGTCAGGAGTCTCACCTCCAAGCCTGATCACCAAATCCTCTTCCTGTCTCATTGTAACCATTCCACACATACTTGTTGAGCAGGAATAGTTCAGGATGCCTATGTCTTTTACTAATTCAATCTTAAAATGGTAAGTCCCTTGAAAGGCAAAACAGATATCCATGCTTACAATTCTTTATCTGAGATCCAAGTACCCTTCCTTCCTATCCCCGAGTCTCTTTAGTGTAGCTAATCCAGGATCCAGATGTAGTTAGCCAACCCCAGTCTTCTTTCCCCTGTCCTGAGGCTGTGACATTCTCTGCATACCTGGAAGCTCTTAATGAGGGAGTCTATAAAAGATGCTGGAGGGAACCAGTTTCCTCCGCTGTAAATCTGCACCTTTTTATGGTTCTCTAGGATCATTCTCTTTTTCTCTACCATCACTCTAAACTGCCCTTCCCCCTCCGCAAATCCTGGGAACTTGTGAAGACACAAGGCTAGAAGCTTCTTTGGGGGGTGAGGGCTGTAAGGAAGGAAGATGTGAATAAGAGCAGGACTTCTTGGTGTTGAGGTTGAGTCCTGTTGTCATATCTGACATGAGAAACAGATGAGGGGAAAGGAAGGAACTTACACAAATAAGGGAGAAGAACGGTTTTTCCCTTTTATAAGGGCCTCTGACGATTGGAATTCTCCAGAATCTAATCTCCCACTCTTGCTACATGTCCACACTCCTCTTGTTTCTCCTTTCAAAGGGACTAAAAATGTCAGACTTCACAACTTTGGGGACCCTTTGAGCCCGAAGTGCTCCCAGCTTTCTCTTTGTTTTCCTTTCTCAGTTGTCCCTGCCTTTCGTTTTTCTAACCTCTCAGATCACTGTTAATAGGTAAGTAACAATGAAATACTGTATTGCAACTCTTTTGGTGTAATTCCTTGTTCTACCACACTAGCTCAGCTGGTTCCCAGACTCTGTGCCAAGAGCAACCCTATTGTGAAGATTGCTGTGAGAATTGACACTATCATATTATGTACTGAGCACAGTTTGCTTAACATAGCTTGAATAGTAATCTTTCCATAAATATTAGCTCCTAATTTTACGAGGTGATTTACAGTGGAAACATTCTTTTCCCTGAGTAGAGTCCAGCTAGAAGAAAGGGGGCTGAGTGGACTAGTTTGAGAGTGTGTATGTGTATGCTTACTGCAGGTGCTGGTGCATTTGGAGGTTAGAGATATGGGAGGAGTCCCAGTTGCTCCCTTAACCCCAGCTCACGTTGTGGCCAGGGGCATTGACTTCCCTCTTCTGCATGACCACACACCAGAAGCTATAAATGCCACTGCCTGTTGGTTCCTAGCTTCCTGACATGGGCAAAGACAGTATAGGATAGCTATTCATGCATTGAGTTGCAGGAAGTCATCTTGCAGTCTCTTCTGGGTGTCCTCTCAATGTAGGAAACAATAAGCAGTTGGGGGGCAGGGACCTATTTTTAGCTCAGGACAAAAGGTAGGGAGAAATGTGGGTAAAGCACTTCCTTGGGGGGACAATACAATATGTGGCACTCCTGTCCTCCCTCAACCTCAGTCTTGTAGTTGGTCTGAGGTGGGGTCAGTCTACTGAGAAAACTGACAGGACAGAGAAAGCATGGTTGCACTTGAGCCGTCAGTGGCCCTGTCCCCCATCTGGATCAGATTGATGTCACAGGAACTTTCCTTTGTTTCCAGATATGAGTTAGGCAAGATTCCTTTGCTATCCCCAACTCTTTAGGCCCTAGGCAGACGTTTTTATGGTGGAATCAATATTTGAGATGCTTAACCACTCTTGGTACACTGGCAAGTTGAATGTTGGTTTGGTTTGAGGATTTTGTTGAAGAAACCTTAAGATCAGGGAACTGCAGGAGAATAGGGTAGACATTAGCTAGGTCATCTCAAGAGAACTTTTAGATCTTCTGTTCTGTGGAGGCTGAGAGAGGGTTTTTGTAATCTTTGAGACAGTTTAGGATTAAGTCTCCAAAGAAGAGTTGTTCTAAGTCCCTTCTCTTTCCTGTCCCTTGCCCAACCTCCCTTGGGCTGCACATCCCATCCCTCATCCTAGGTGCCCTCAGTGTTTTCCGTTGCTTCAGAGACCCCATCTTCTTAGTCCTTGAACATAGGGTTTCATTCTCTCTCAGATCGTCTGCTTCCTGGTCTCCAAGGTGTAAATGTGGCGCTTGATTAGGGAGAAGAGCTCATCACTGAATTCTAAACTCTTTGACTGCTTTTATTTTTCTTTTTTCAGGTTCAAGTGCTGGATTGTGTCATGTGACCATCCCAAAACTCAGAGCACCCTATGGCCATCTTTGTCCTCTGTCACATAACTTGAAAACTGCCTGATGGCCTTTTTGCAGTGGTTCCCTCCAGGAAGCCTTGGTCTCAGTGAAGAAGTCCTTTCCCGGCATTCCAGTGCCCCTGTCAGCCCCATACTCCTCAGACACCCTTAACAAACAAAGGCAATCACGCACATGGTGTAACAAATACACAAAGTAAATAATAATTACACTAATTTTGATCGGAGGGGCACTGACCATGTCCATACACATCATAAGGTGGGAGATGGGGGGGTGGTTGCTGGGCTGTGCCCCCAGGCTTCTTTACCTCATGCCTCTTTGGGGGTGGGGAGGACCAGGGGAATGAGACTTCAACTCATAGATATATGTTCATAGAGAAAGACCCCCCCAAAGGTCTTTATTTGGTGATACTAAAGGGTCATATTCTAAGTGTCCCCCAAGTCTAATGCCCCAGCTCTCTAGAATTTGTAGAGGGAAGTCACCCGATGCCTGTTGCCCAGCCCCCACCCTGTGCCAACATGAAGAGACATGGGCATTTGACCTTGGAGGAGGCATCTTCTGTTCTTCACTTTCACTTCTCTCCCTCTCCTTCCACCAAGGAAACGTGGATGGTGTTGATGGTCAGGTGTATCTTGCTCTCCAAGATTGGGGCAGAAGGAAGGATGAAGAACAGGGCCAGAAAGGAGAGGCTGGGGTTAGCATAGCTGCTATATGGGCAGAGGTGAGTTAAAATGCTTAACAGCCCTTGCCCATTCCTATACCGAAATAATTCATCTTACTTTTTCACTGTGGGGATGGGAATAAGATGCCAAAACTCACCAGCATCACCTTTCCAAGGGTGGTCACATACCTTTGCCCCTTCTACCAGCTGGACCAGTCAGGAAAGTCATGCTCTTGGGAAGAACAAGCCTTCCAGGTCAGCTCTCCAGCTTGGACTTGAGTTTAGTTCAGTACTGTTTGCATCAAAGCCGTAACTGTTGGCTCTAATTAGAGTGACAATTTTGCTGAAGGTCCTTTTCCCCTCCTCTCCTGATATCCTCTAGGCTTTTGCCCGGAGCCAAGAGGTCTGGTGGTGAGGTATGAATAGGGTGCAGATCAGGAGATTCTCAGCTCCTTGGCTTCAGGCACTGTCCAGCTGGGAGGCAGAGGGGAACTTGTACTCGGAAGCCTGTGACTCCTCTAAGCCTCACATCTCTTCACCACTACTCTGGTGCCCTGGTTATCTGTCCCACAGCGAGAGGTATTTTATGTCCATAAAGTGCCCGTGGTAAGTGCTCAGAATTCATCTCTTGGCTGTGGCGGGTGCTGCTAGTTCTCATTCCATCGAGGGGAAGAAACTGAGGCACAGTGAGTCCAGAGGAGGGTGGGTCAGGATTGTGGAAGGAATGAATAGGCCCAGCTAGTGACTTGGAGTGGCAACCAGTCCCTGCCTGCTTCCTAGCCTTCCAAACCAGGGAGTCTCCATCCTTCCCATCTGCTCTAACTGGCCTTGTCAGATGCTTTTCCCTACTGTATTGTCCCCTCCCTGCTGCCAGGTACTGCTAGATTCCAAAAAATAAAAGATAAAAATAATTATAGACACTCTGCTCCCTTGTTCTCCCCTCTTCCACCCTGAGCTTTGGGTTGGGGGACTAAAATGTCCCCCCTCCAGAATCCCTTCCACCTTGGTCTGCCGGCTCTATTCCCTAGCCCAGAGCAGTGATTTGGATTCAAACGCCCTGTTACCTTCAGCCTCCTTACTACTACTTTCTTGACCCCTCCTAATGCTGCCCAGACTAGGGGACTCTGGGCTTTCTACTCTTCTTTTTATTGACCTGAAGATAAAGGCTGGCAGCAGAGGCATTCCACAGGCTCTTTGGTCTCTCTCTTAGCTGGGGGGAATTTGGGCATGAGTAGGCCACACCTCTGCCTAAATAAGTCAGTACTATGAGGGTGGACCTGAGGGTTAGTTTAGTGGCTCTCATACGGATCCTGGATGTTGAGCCCCACTCCCCCCACCCCTCCAGCTCCTAAACCCCAACCCTCCTCCTGTTTCTGTGACTGCTGGAATTCAGTTCAACCCACTTGGCTCAGGAAGGTTTTAAGTAGGGTGACTTGGGGTTGGGAACTTCATGTGTCAGCCCTCTTGCCCTCTACTCCCATTCTCAACCCTGGAGGCTTCAAACAAGTGCTTAAGTAGATGGGTACTGAGGGAGAACAGGGTTTGGGGAATAAGGGACAAATGGGGCACCGTGGGCAGGGGCCCTTCTATTTCAGTAAAGCCAAATACCAAAAAAGGAAAAGTCACAATAAATAAATAAATAAAATTCCAAAATCCTCCCTTTGCCCCTGCCCTCGCTTCCCTTCCCCCAGCCACTGCTGGAGAGAGAAAGGGAAGAAGCTAAGAATGAATTTTGATTTCTTCTCCTACTGAGAATGGTAGTCAGGGGATCTCCCCAAACCATACCAAGCCCCTCACCTTGCCAGTGGAAGAAAGGAGGCTTGGTGTGGGGCTTTCTCTTAAAACTCCATTTCGGTTTCTCTCTCTATCTCTGCCTTAGTCTCTGTCTCTTCTGCATCTCTATCCTTTTGCCTTCTCACTGCTGCTCTTTTTGTTCCTCTGTCTCTATCCCTCTGCTCTACCTTTGTCTCTACGTCTCTCTGTCTTCTTGCCAAACGTTCTCACCTCAAACCTCTAACACTCCCCACCTGACCATGCCCCCTCCTCTTCCCCTTTTCCCCCAAACCCCTCACCCCTCAATCCCCCACCTGCCTCCCTCTGTTGTATTGCACACTGCTTGGGCAGGGAACAAGGTGTGATGTTCATGGGAAGAGGTGGAGGGAGCTCTTGGGCCTGGGGGCATGGGGGTCAGGGCTGAGGGTTCGAGGGGTAGGGTCTGTGAGGGAGGCATCCTATCCCCCACCTTAGGAGCAGCCACAGCGATCAACCACCATGCCAGGGATCTTGCCGTAGATAATCTGCTGCTTGTCATTGAAGTAGAGCATGTTGATTGGGGACATCTTGGTGGGGGTACAGCAGGGCCCAGCAGAGCCTCTTGGATTAGCCTGTTGCACCAAGTGGGTGTGTGGATACTTTTGCATGAACATGTACTCGCACTGGCCGGAGCAGTAGTTGGCCTTGTAGCGTTTAGGTGCAATGATCCAGTCCCAGCCAAAAGCCTCGAAGTCCACTGTGAGGGGATAGCGGCAGCAGCGGGACTCGCTTGAGTGCTCATCGCAGTCCAGGCCCAGGTTCCGCCGGGACCGTTTTGTGTTCTCTAGGACTCGAAGCTCCATGAAAGGGTGCTGGGGGTGAGGGAGAGGAGAAAGAGATGTGACATATTCCCCAAGAGCTCCTACTCCCTGTTCCTTTCTCACCTGCCCCTCAACAGGAGTATCAGAAACGGAGACTGTTAGCCTTTCCCCTGCTCCCATCCCCAGCCCGTCTTCTGCCCACTCTTCCTGCCAGCTAGCCATCTCTCCCTCAATTCACCTTCCCTAATTCTCCCTCTCCTGGCAACCTGACCCTCATCAGCCCCTGGCCCAAGGTCTCAACAACAGCCCATCTCTGTGTTTCCACTAATCTATTAACACACCACCCCAAATCCAGTTTCCAGCTGTTGCCTGCCTTGGATCTTTGAAAAGTGATTAGCACCCCATCACTACCACCTAATTGCTCCTCTAGAATCAGCTCTGGAACCTAGAAAAATAATATTGGTCCTCAGCCCCCTTTACATTCCTGGTCTACCTTTTCCAACATCCCACCTCCTCAGGGCCAGGTTATATATATCTGCCAGTATCTCAGGCTCCCTGCTCACCAGCCCCTCAGCTCCTGGCCCCAGGGAAGTGACAGCCAGGTCTGTGCCACTGGGATCAAAGGCGTTGATCTCGATGCCCCAGTTGCTCTGTGGCTGGCGGAACCAGCTGTGTAGCACTTGCTTGAAGTCGATGCTTTGCCAGTGGCCGGAGCGTGAGTGCAGGTCAATTTTGAGTGAGCGGATTCGGATGTGACGCCGGCCTCCGCCCCCTCCCCCTGCAGTCCCTTCCCCAGTTAGGGGTTTCAGTCGCAAGATCTGCAGGTAGACTGTGGCTGGGCGGGGCACAGGCCGTAGATACACCCACAGCTGGGCCTTCAGTACCTTTGTGAACATCACCTTGGGGCTGAAGTGGAAATGGCAACAGAGAGGGCTGCCATCCGTCTGTACCGCAGGGTCCGCTGAAAAGAAAGGGCACAGCATGAGTGAAGAGTGTGGAGGGGTCAGCAGCTGTTGTGGGCACTGGCAATCCCTTCAGCCTGTTTTCGAGTTCTTACCCCTCTCTCTTGCCTGTTTTGTTGACTGCAGTGTCACTGGTACCCAGAACCCCCCTCGCTCTTTCCCTATAAGATGGTTCTTTCAGGCCTTACTGATCTGTACCCCTTCCTTACCCTGCTTGCCCTAATGCATGAGTTCCCTTCTACCAGATAACCTGCAAAGACGGTTATTAGGGAATTCCTCAACCTGTAGCCTCTCCTTCCTCCAGCTTTCCCCAGCATGTAGGGCTTCAACTTTTCCTGAACCTTTGATGCTCTTCATGGAAGCCAAACCTCATATCACACCTGCTGTCCTCAGGTCACCTTGCCCCGTTTCTGCTCTGTTTTGTCTGGTGGCCGAGTGGATCCTGGCACAGCCCCCCCCCCCCCCCGCAAAGCAGATGGCCTCAAAGAATGGATAATCCAGGGTCCAGATAGGGAGCAGGGGCCAAATTTATTCCATGAAGTAAGCCAGAATTCAGATCTAGGCTTCTGGCATCATTCCCACTAGAAACCACACACCCAAAAGTATGGAATACTCAAGCACTCATGCATCTGACTCTTCACTTCTTTGACCCTCAGCTGCTTCCGCAGCATCACCATCACTGCCTCCACTTTTAAGGGAGGAAAAACTGCCTCCCGGGGTTTTTTCTCATACTTCCCTGGAGCATCGGAAATAATAGTCAACACACCACGTCAGATGTAATCACTCTTCTTTTCTCCTCTGAGCTTCCTTTGGTTTCTTAGTCCAGTGCCAATAAGTCTTTACAAAGGTTTAACATCCCAATTTTACATTTTGGCCCATTTCCCCTTGTTCTGGACCATAAATTGACCCTTCTTGGGTTTAAAGGATGATTCTCCATATCTGCCGCTGCTTCCATTTCAGCTCCTCTCAGTTCCCCTTTCTAATTTCTTAAATTAGTTGGGAATGCCCTAAGTCATGTTTCCATTGGATAGGAATATCCATTTTTACGCTAAACAGGAAGAATCAGGAATGAGCTTCCAGAGCCATGTAAGTATGATCAGGAAGTCCAGGCCCTTATGTGTCTGTCATACCCTGGTCTTGAGTTCTGCAAAATCACAGATAATTTAGCATCTGTTGTCTCCCGTCAGCATTCCCCAACCCCCACCGGAAGAAAGGGAAGACACTCCAATTTAAATGGAAGGAAAGTGCTTAATGATCTTCATATATTCAGGACACAAGACACAAAGTTCCTCTGCAGCTTTCTTTCCCCTTGGTTTTTCTCTGAAGCCCCAGGGCACTGATAGTCCTCCCGATTATTTTAACTCTGGCTGGAGCTGCAATGGGGTAAGGTTTACGGAGTGGAGATTTGGGGATTAGGAGTCTCTGGGGCAAGGTAGTCGCTGGTGAGATGGAGAGTGATAGCAACAATTCGAACAGTGTGCTATACCTAATTTCAGCACAGAGATTGTTTTATTTTCCTGCCTGTCTTCACCATTAGGTGCTAATCTTGCTGAAAGTGGACACTGTGTCAGTACTATTTCTGTTTTGCTCACCATTGCAGCCTTACTGCCTCCCATAATACCAGGGAGTGCTAAGTAAGTGCATGCTGAGTTAACTCCCTAAACTCCCAGTCTTAAATTATATAGGCAAGTGTCTGAAAGTTCTTCCTGGCATCTAAGCACTGTTCTTTGACTGCAGTTGAAGTGGGTTTTATCACTGTCTGCCATATTATTCAGTGTCTGACCTCACTCACCAGACTTCTCAGTGATACAGATAATAATACTTGCTTCATAGGAGTGCTGAGCATTAAATAAAGAATTTGAAAATAGTAGTAGTTTCTCAGTAAGTGTTGGTTTATTATTAGTTTTCTAAACTCTAAACATATTTCCCTACCTAAACCTGCCCAAGGCTTAGGGATGGGGGACTGGGCGCCAGTCTTTGGTTCCTTCAGGCAGGTCCCATCCTCACCCCTAGGAATCACCATACACTTCTCACCCAGTGGATATGAGGACAGTTGGTACTATAAGGGGACAGGATGAAGACATATGGAGGAAGAAAAGGGAAAGCAGAAGAGACAGGGGAGAGACTGAAGATGGCAAGGAAGATAAGAATAGAGAAAAGATTTTAGAGATGGGGGTAGGTTAGAAGAGAGAGGCAGTGAAATGGAGGCGAGAAGGAAGAGAGAGGGGAAGATCATGGCAGAGAGAGAAGAAATAAGTTTGGGAGCTGGAGAACACCAGGAGAGAAGGAGGGACGCAAAAGGAGTGGGTGGGGGTTAAGAAGCCAAAAGAAGGGAGGTAGCTAAGCCTAGTGGGAAAAAGAGAAAGGATAGAAGGATACAGAGGAAGGAACAAAGGAGAAGCAGGTAGAGCCACAGAGGAACAAGAGGCTTGAGAGAGTCCCCAACACACACATAGGCCCAGCTCCCAAGGGGAGGGGAAGGAGCCACATCTGTGTTGGATTGATCGGGTTGGTGGCAGGCAGCAGGTCAGGTTTAGTAGGCGGCTGTGGTCTGGAGAGAGGTCATTGCACTATTTTCAGCAAAAGCCCAACCCCCTCCCTGCTCACCACCTCCTCCTCCCCCCACCCCGCCACCCCCAAACACCAAACACACTTTCCTCACCCTGGCTGGAAGGCCTAGGGGCAGGAGGTTGGGCTGAGAGGGCAGGGGCCTCTTGGTGTAAGGAAGAGAGAGAAACTGAGGGGCTGGGCTTGGCTCCCAGAAGGGCAAGGGGGCTGGGTTCCCAGGATGAAGGCTGGGGTGGGAGAGCCCGAGAGGGTGGAGGGAACTAGGGCAGGCACTGCAGCCCAGGAGAGGTGGGGGCTGGGGTCCAGGGTTGAGGGCTGGGGGAGGGGAAGAAGGGGGAGGGGAGCGGAGGCCATCTCTGCTGACAAACACCTCCCCCGATTAGCAGAGCACAAGTCTCTTATTAAAGCGGGTCCCTGGGGATTAGACTATAAAAGTCTCTTTTTCCTTTTCCCCTCTCTCCCTCCCCTTCCCTCTGCTCCCCCTCCCTCTCTTAAGAGCTCAGCTTAGCTCTTAAAGGGGACGCACAATACCTGGCTGGAGACCCAGTTCCCTAGTTATCCAAGTCCTGGGGTGGCAAGAGGGTAGAAGTTGGGGTGGAATCCCATCTACTGGTGTCCTTCCCTGTCCTGTCCACCCCCTACGTCTAACCTGCACTTCCCAAACTGTGCGTGTGGTGTCTGTTCCTTCCTGCATCTGCATTACCAGGGCTAACTCTGGGCTTAGGCCTATTGGTTAAGAGATGCTAGGGACAGAACGAGGCAGGGGGAAGCCCACAGCTCCATCACTCATTCTGGAAAGCCTCTCTCACACACTCCACCACATAGACCAAAGTATCGTTTTTTCTGTATCCTTCATCTTCCTCTAGCAAACTCTTCTTCAGAATTCCTCTACCACTGTTTCTAACTCTGTTATAATTCCCCACCCCCAACCCTGCCCTCTGTCAGTCTCAGACTGACCCCAGCATCTATAAAGCAGAAGCCTTAAGAACAGAAGGGAGACTGAGGAACCCAAGACCAGATCCCAGGCCTTCCCACCCCCAACCCCAGGTTAGTTTACTAGTCCTTTGAGTATTCTTTTCTTTACAGCCCTGACCAAGCACTGTGGAGTTAGCTTTGCAGAAAAACTGGTGGCAGTGTGAGGCACTCAGCCTCCCAGATGCACACCTGGGTTCCAGTGCCTCTCCCTTGGGGGTGGGCCACTAGGACTCCCCTAGGCCCCCAGCTTTTTATGACCCATCTGCCAATAAACCAGTCTCCCCCTCTTCTGTTCAGAGCCATAAAACCAAACAGTGGAGGGGGGGGGCGGCGACTTTGCCAAACCACTAGGGAATAAGAGAGGGCCTGGTTCCCTGGAGTTGTTGGGGGTTGGGGGAGACTTCAGTGGGGGAGGGGAAAAGGGAGTCATTTGACCTTAGGGAGAGCTGGGGGGTTTGGGTGTATGTGTCGGGGAGTGTTGGCCTGGATTTTCCAGGCCATAAAATTTCAAAGCAGCTCAAGTCTATTAACATGTTCATCTTCCGTTTGGCCAGGAGCTAGGATGCCTGGGTTTCCCCTGCCTCCCATCTACCTCTTTCTTTTTCTCCCTAAGTGTTCCTCTCTCTCCTCAAGCCTGGTTGCGGGTAGGGGCGGGTGAATATGGGATACAACACTAAGGTTTGAACAGTTAAACGGGTACCCTTATCCCCAGCGCAATGGAGTTGAGTTCTTTGAGCTCGGTCAGTAAGAGAAGGCACAGCTTTTCCAGCCCCTTGAGAGACCCGATGTCAAAAGGGCTCTGGGATCTCGTCCCCGGGAGAGGGAGAGGGGCACTTGATTTTCTGCAGCCCCGGGGGCGCGTTGCGAAGCCCAAGGTGGAAGGAGTGGAGAGTTGGTGCCAGGGCCATTGGGTAGCGGAGAGCACTGCAACCTGGCTAGAACTGCGGGGGTCCCGAAGCCTCCCGATTCTGTTCTCCAGCCTCTCCACCAAGGCCCTTCAGGACTGAGTTGCTGCCCCTTCCCCTCCGCTGCAGGCGGACCCTTGCTTCCCCAGAATCCCCGCAACACCGGTCTTTTCTGCACACCCAGGGTGGGAGTCGGTATCTCGCAATCCTTTCCGTTTGCCCCCTCACCTCCAAGGACGGGGCGTGTACACAACTCTGCAGCCCATCTCCACAGCTCGAAAAACTTCTGCGGAACAGCCCCCGCCCCCCAATTCATCAAGTTTTCGCCGAAAAGCCTTTCCGGACGGAGCAGCCAGGAGCGCCCCGCATCAGAGAGGGAGGCGCTCACTTTCCCCGAGCGGGAGCTGGAGCCCGCACCCCACCGCTCATGTCCCACCAACCACTTACTCTCTTGGGCCATGCTAATGACAGTCTCGGTGGTGGCGTGGTACTCGTCCTCCTCCAAGAAGTCCTCGGGCTGCAGCGCGTCGCCCTGGAAGTCGTGCAGGTCCAGGATCTGCTGCAGCGGCGGCGCCTTGGGCAGCAGCTGCTTCACCACCTCGCGGCTGATGTTGGGCGCCTCCTTGAGCCGCAGTTTGCTCAAGATCTGCGACTTGATGCTCTCCAGGCGCAGCTCGCGGCTATGCTGCCGCCAGACGCACACGGGGCAGCCGTCGGGCTCGGGCGCCACGGACGGGGCCGGCCGGCTCGAGCGCTCCCCCCCGGCCCCCGCCGCCGCCGCCACCGCCGCCGCCGCCGCCGCCGCCGCCGCCGCGGGGCCCTCGGCCGCCTCCCCCCGGGGCCGCAGCTCCAGGGCGAGGAGCAGGAAGCCCAGCAGCAGCGGGGCCGCGAGCACCATGCTGGAGGGGAGGGGAGGGAGGACTGGGGGGCGGGGACGCCGGAGTCCCGCGGGGAGGGGGCGGAGGGAGGAGGGAGGGAGGAGGAGGGGGTCCGGGCGCCGCGGGATTGGGGGCTGCCCGGCCGAGGGGGGGCCGGGGGGGCCGGGGGCGGCGGGCGCGCGGGCGGGGCGGGCGGGCGGCCGGGGCGGGCGGCTGGGGGGGCCCGAGCCCGGGCCTGGCCCTTTATAGCCCCGGCCCCCGTGTCGTCAGCGGCCGCGATTGGCTGCGGAGCCAACAAAAGAGGCAGCGCTGTCATCCGAGGCGAGAGAGGGAGCCGGAGAGAGCCGAGGAAGAGAGAGAGAGGGAGGGAGCGAGGGCCCAGAGAGATGGAGAGACAGAGATATTGGGGTGGGGGAGAAGAGGGGACAGATAGACAAAGTCAGAGTCAGAGAAATCGAAGAAAGACCGAGAGATAAAGGGGAAGAGACAGATCAGAGACATAGAGATAGGAAGAGCTGGAGGAAGAGGAGAGAGACAAAGGTGGGGAAGACACAGAGAGGAGAGACTTAACTAAAGAGACAGATAGAGAAGGAAAGTGACAGGCATAACAAGTTGGGGAGTTAGAGTAGGGAGAATCAAAGACAACGATAGAGGAGGGAGACCAGAGGGAGGAGAGAGTTGTGGCTAGACAGGAGGGGAGATGGCGGTCTATGGACCAGACCACAGGAGGTCAGGGGTGCACAGAGATGGAAGCTGGGCAGAAGAACTGATGGGACGGAGACCAGAGCCCTGGGAAAGAGAAATACAGAAAAATCAGGAGGAGGAGGTGCAGGAGGCACAGAGACTGGGAGATACCAAGGGAGCCTCCTTGGTAGACACAGAGGAAGCGGACACAGAGGATCAGAGGAAGGCAGAGATAGGAAGACAGAGACTCCTGCAGAAGGAAGAACAGCCTAGCCCAAGGCTGACTCACTTAAGTCAGCCTTGGTAGAAGCACGGAGAGCCCGAGGGGGCGGAGATGGAGGATTTTAGCCCAGAAGGGCCCTAGTTACCAGAAGCAGCCCAAAAAAGATGTTTGAAGGGGGCTTGGAGGGAAGCAGCAGGCTGGGCTCAGCAGGGGATCAGGAAGCACAGCTTGGGATGGAAGGATTGACATGGGGGTCAGTGAGGAACACTAGGAGAAGAGGCCATAGACAATCTGAGAAGGTGGAGAGGTGGTGGGAAGCCCTGAAACAAGAGGAAGACTTAGAGCTGGGAAGAATGTGAACTTGAAATTGAGGCTTGAAAGGGAATAAGGGAGTCAGAGGCTGGAACAGACAGGAACTGGGCACCATCGGGGGAGGAGTGGGAGGGATCAGGGCTGAGACCACTGTGCTTGCAGAGAAATCTGGCCTCTGAATTCCTAGATGTACTTTTGGACCTGCAGGATCTTCGAAGTCTGAGAAGGGGCTTGTAGTCGCAGGGGTGAGGGTGAGAGAGAGGTCTGCTCTCTGTGCCTGAGCTGCAGACAGCAAGTTGTGAGGGGAGAGACCCAGGTGTGGGATGAGCCCTCATCTTCAGATGTAACACGAGGTACCAGTAGCAGAGCAGAAGAGTGCTAAGGTACTAAAGTGCTCCTGAGGTACTTAACTTCTGGTTCTGGATACCTCTTCCCAGACCTCGGTTCCTTCAGGCTGATCTCTTGAGTCTAAAGCCCTAGAGGTCAATGGGCAAATAACCAACAGACTGAAAAGGTTCGAGGGCGTCCGTCCGGTCAGATCTTGCTCGTTTCCTGGCACACACAGTGCTTATTGAATAAGTGGGTGACCATTATTGGGCTTCTCAGGCAGGACAGAGTGACACTGGTTTCCTTTTTGGATTAGATGGAGCACTGGGCGTAAGGACAGAGTTGGGCTGGGAAGCTGAAGTGGAATGAGAGAAGAAAGTGGGAGCCCAGATGTGAAGGAAGAAGGTGGGTAGGGATTAGGAGGACCAAGCTGGGGATCTTTGAAGAGATGACCTATTTCATGGAGAACAGGAACTAAGACCGCAGCAGAATGAAAAAAAAACTTAAGACAGCCGGTTCCCTCCACGACATGGACATCTCAACACTTCATCAAGTTTCTTCATCTATAAAATAGGATCATATTGCCTATCCAGCAAAATTGTAAACTCCTTGAGAGAAGAGATGGTGTCGCCTCTTTCTTCCTTCGAGGAGGTGGCCCAGCTTTCACTTCTCCACCAAACATGTAGCAAGTGGCAGGTCTCTGAGCAATGCAAAGAGCAATAAGATGTAGACCCTTTTTCAGGTAACAGAGTAGACAGGACACTGTAAATGATACTGGCTAAAACTCCAGGCCAGATGCCTCGTTGATATCTCCGTCTGGATGTCCCAAGGCACCTTAAACCTCATAGGTTAAATGTGACAGACAACTTCTTCTCTCCCCTAAATTGTGCCTCCATCTGGCTGTGTTTCATTTTAATGAATGACACTCAATCATCCAGGCGAAAAACCTGGATGTCACTCCACCCTCTTTCTCTTGATTATCTCTGCATCTTTGCACAAATTGTTTCCTCTTCCTAGGACAACTCCCCCTTCTCCTGCCACTGCCCCCTCCCCCAATTTACTCTTTCTTCAGGTCTCAGTATAGATGAGATTTTAGACATGCTGTCCAGGAGTCCATTCCTGACTCCCAGGTCTAGAGTAGATGCTTCTCCTAGCTACATCTGCACCATCCTGTGTCTCACAGAGGTTAGTCACACAGCTTCTAGACTCAAACTCGGCTGCCTGGGTTCAAGTCCTAGCTCTGCCCCTTTTCTGGCTATGTGAACTTGGCTCTAGGCCTCAGATGCCTCATCTGTAAGATGAAGATAACAATACTGTACCGACTTCATAAGGTTCTGAGGATTAACTGCCTGACACACAGTTTTAAATGAGATAAGTAGCCATTATTACTACCCCAGCTTATCAGCCTCACACTGTGAGACCCAAGGGAGTGGGAACATTTTTCAGCAAAGTATTCCTTAGCTGCTTTGAGTAAAGAATGAGTGAACTGGGGAGGGTACAGCTCAAGTGATAGAGCGCATGCTTAGCACGCCGGAGGTCCTGGGTTCAATCCCCAGTGCCTCACCTATAAATAAGTAAGTAACTAAGTAAGTAAAACAGATCCACCCCCCCCCACCCCCGCCAAAAAAAACCCAGTTAAAAAAAAGAATGAGGTCTGCTAACTGGATCGGGTCAGAGCCAGGTTGGGGAAATAAAACTGTGTATTTATGACCATAAGCAGTTATGGGTATCTGCCAAATACCAGCGAGCAAGAGTCAGGAAAAACTTGTGTGACAAAAAGGATTTCCATCTTCTGGCTTCCTCCCGGTGGGTTCCAGGACTGCACTTAATCCAATGAGTGGGCAACACTGCCATCTGGTGGTGGATTCTGGAACTTCTGATTCTTGGCCGTGGGACTAAAACCACTTTTTTTGGTGGGGTTTTTTTTTGGGGGGGGCATGCTTTGCATATTTCCACTTTAGATTTCTATTCCAAGTTCTGTACCATAATGTATTAAGCTTTGTTCCTGTCTCCAACCCCTCCTAGATCTTGCCTCTTTCCTCGAGTTCCCTCAGGCTTGGTACTATTGGGTTCCCTTGGGTTGCAGGTAAACCCCGGGAGTCTTTCAGGAGCTTCAGATTTCCGGCTGCCCTAGACCCAGTCCAGAAGAAGGGACCCTGCTGTCTTTACAGAAAAGGAGTTGGGAGAGATGTGAACATTTAGCTCTTTCCTCATCCCAACACAGGATAACCGGGGTTTGGGGCCCCGCCCACTGCCCTGGTTTCCCAGGCAACTGTCTTCCAGCTAGGGGTGCCCCTCGGCGGTGTTACCCAGGCAACCTTCGGCCCGCCTTCTTCAAGGTCCTGACTGGATCATAGCAAATGTGGGTTGGGGGCTAAGGGAGTCACTGAGCTTTGAAGGGTGTTGAGCTGCCGGGAGAGAAGCAGTGATGAGGTTTCAGCTGCTGGAGGAAAGAGGTGCTCGTGTAGCCTTGGGTAGAGGGTTTCTTATGTTACATCCCCAGGAAGAGGAACTGTAGGTCTTGGGAGCCGGTCACCAGGTTCAAGGCCAGAGACACCTGGACCACTCTCAGAGCTGCTGACCCCAGAACAGGGGAACCACGTTAAGGAGGAGGGACTCTTGCTATTCTGCACTCCTACCACAAAGGCCACCCCCACACACAAACTGCCTTGTCTATTGGAGCTGGGCTCAGTGGGCAGTAACTCATGACCTCTAACCCAGCTCTTCTTGCTTCTTCCTCCTAAAGGCCTATTTCTAGAGTCAGTGGACTCATTCCCTGGCATCGCAGGTCTTTCCAAGGAGGGGAAGGGCTGGACCATTGAGAGGAAGCTGGGGTGGGGGCTTCCCCAGGAGGGGCTTCCCTCACCCCTCCTCTCCCAGAAGAAGCCGCTGGGAATGTGGTGTGGTGAGGCTATTCTGGGCTGGGGATAGTATGTTGGTGAAACGGACCCCTCCCAGGTCTCTGCCCACAAATCCTGAAGCCCCCAGGGAGGATCTTACTGTGTAATTACCATCCTCTCCCACACCACGTTCTCAACCCTATAATCATCCTGCCTGGATCGCCTGTCAGCCATGTTACCCTCTTTAACCCCAAGGCCCTCCAAGACAAGTTGGAGATTGGGAGGAAGGAGCCAAAGCATTCATTTTTGGAGGAAGGGGGTGGAGGGGGGATACAAATGAGGAACTCTGAGAATCACTGGGTGTCACCTCTTCATCTGGCCTCCCCAGAAGACACCCCGCCCCTGCACCATCCACTCCTCATCCTCTCAGGGCAGGCTTAGCCCTCCCAGTCCTCAGATGCACCCTCTTTCCACCTTCACTGGAGGTCCCCCTGGCCCTGCCCACCTCTTTCTGTCTTTCTCCTTCTCCAGGGCCTTGGTGGGATCCTACTGGGGGCAGTGGCCAAGGCCAGCCCCATGGCCCAACTCTGCTGGCAGGAGGCACCACTGTTCCAGCTGCTAGTCACAGAAAAGGAGGGGTCTAAGCACACAGTCTGCTTCTCCAGGGACTTCAAACCATTGGAGGATATGCTGACCCAGGAAGTGACAAAGCATGACCTGGGCTGCCAGGTGAGGGGAACTGGCGGAAAGCAGAAATGTTCAGAGGAAATCCAATCTCATGGAGAGAGCACAGAGCAGTGAAAGTCAAGGTCATTGCTAGATGAGGGGTGTGTGTGTGTGTAGCAAGGGTGAGGGTGGGTGGATGACCAGAAGGTCCGGCTGGGGTCTGGGAATGGTAACTGGAAATTAGAGATGTGAGGGCAGGGCAGACTGGTCTGAGCTCTGCCTAGGAGTGCCAGCGACCTCCACCCATTCAAACCCTGCCTTGTCTCTTCACCCCAGTTCCCTAAGCTACAAGACTGCATCCCTGGGGAGGGGTCCAACCAGCTGAGAAGAGCCTGGCTGAATGCCCCCAACACCTTCAGGACCCTGCTGCATCCCCCAGCCTGTACTAGGTGGCCCCCAGCATCCAGGGCCTCTCTTTGGCACTGCCCTCACCTCACCGTATTTTGAGTTGGTGCCTGCAGGTTATAATCAATGTCTTACTCATCTCTATAGTCCTAGTGCCTGGTATGTTTAGGCTTTCAGTAAGTGGAAGGATTGATACATGAATGAATGAATTCCTGAACTAACTGCCTCCCCCTGCCCCCAGCATTGCCTCTTTCTCTTTTCTCCAGTGCCCTCGGCTGCTCCATCCCAGGTGGAGGCCACTGCACTCCTGAGCCGGTCCTGGACCAGAGCCACAAGGCAGCCCAGCCGAGTTCCTGGCTCAGGGGGTGCATGAGGAGGCCACGGATTGGAGCTGTCTGTCCTGCCCAGTCACCGGCTGAGCACCTGGATTGACCCTGTGGGGAACAGTGACACAGGCTGGGAGGAGACCGGGACAGGAGTCAGGCAAGGTGGGGAGAATGAGGGGCCAGAGTTCAGGGGCTGGAAGCCCCAGGAGCAGTGAAAGGAGTGGGTAAGAAGGGAGGCAGAGCACTGGGGAGCAGTGGGGAGTGGGTTGGGGCTGGAGCTAGAACTCTGGGCCAAGGCCAAGGTGGGTAGAAGGGGCCAAAGGAGGCTGGGTTGTTCCTCCTGACCCTTTCCTTGGCCATCTCAAGTGGGGTCGAGTCCAGATATTTGATTTACAGAATCATTTTAGCTCCCATGAGTCAAGAAACAGGGTATGATAAAGCCTTTACTTTCTCGAAGCAATGAAACTGATCCCCACATTTCTCCTCTGATCCTCACAACTGCCCTGGGAGGTGAGGACGGGGGTTCTCCTCCTGCTGAACTGGGAGAAAGCTGAGGCTCAGGGAGAGTGAGTTTAGCCAAACTCACCCCCTGCACATGGGGCAGAACCTGCCTCTCACCAGGGCTTCTGACCAGAGGGGGCTTCTTGCTGGTGGCAGGCGTGGTGCACCCAGCACTGGCGTTGGTGGGCCAAGTCCCTGCCTCTGGCCGGCAGGTTGCTTCACCTCTCTGGGCCTTACTCACCTGGCAGCGAGGAGGTAAGCTGACTTTGGCAATGATGATATTCCCTGGGCACCATGTTCTGGTGACCTAGTCTGGCCCAGACACCTGGAGGAGTAAGGGGGGGCCCCTCAGTGACTGGAGACCCCTCTCTAGGCCCCAGACTCCACCAAGGAGTGCATCTCCAACCTCACCCTTGTTTTGATCTAACCCTGCCACTTGGGAGCTGCCATCAAGCATCGGGGCCTCCCTCATATCCAAAGCTGGGGCCTCTGGATTAAAATCCCAGGCCCCCAGTTCAGACCCAATCTCTTGACCTTGAGTTCCAGCACCACCCTTCCTGCCCTACCCTGTGAAGAGATGCATCCTCCTTTCTCCCCTCCACCCCCATCTCCTCCTCTTCCTTCTCCCCACCCCCTCCGTCCTGTCTGTGTGTCTGCTTCTCTCTCTCACATCCTCCAACCCCTCCTCTCATCTCTCCTGTATCTCCATGCCGTCTTCAACCCTCCTCAACTCCTCTCTTCCCTCTTCTTCCCTCCTCTCAGGCCTCCTCACTCCTTTCCCCTGCTCCCTCACCCCCACAGGCCTCCACAGGTGGAAGTTCCCAGGTCTCCTGCCAGGGCACCTGCGTCTAATCTCTGAGCTGGCCACTCCCGTGGGGCTCAGGCAGGGGCCCTGCTGAGTGGAGGGGAGGCGGTGTCTGCAGCAGGTGTCAAACTCTCTGTTATGGGGTCTGGGCTTGGGATGCTGGCTAAAAGCTGCTGTGCGTTGTCGCGTTGGGTCCAGCTGATGCCTATGCGCTCTCAGAAGACACTGCCTTCACTTGGGACACCTGTGGGCGCCCAAATATCTGGCCCCGGGTGGGGGTGTGGCAGAGTTAGAGGGCAGCCCAGCTCTGCTGTGTGGGGAGGGGGCCAGGTGCCCACCCCAGCTCGCCTCCACCAGCCAGTGCCAGGCACCCAAGGGACAGAAGCCTGAGCTGATCCGGTGGCTCGGTGGCATTTCCAGGTGCTAGCACTTGGAGCTGGTGCCGGAGGCTCTGAGGGTGTAATGTGAAGGGCAGGGCTGAGGTCCGCCACCTCCCCACCCAAGGTACACAGCGTTCTCTGCTGACTTTCCAGGCTAGGGAAGTGGGCTGTTCTTTTTCTTTTTTAATTGTGTTAAAATACACGTAACACAAAATTTACCGTTTTAACCCCTTTTGTGCTTACAGCTCAGGGGCTCTCAGTACATCCACATGTTGTGCTACTGTCACTTCCACCCATCTCCAGAACTCTTCCATCCTCCCAAGAGGAAACCGAATACCCGAGGGAACAGTAACTCCCCGTTCCTCCCTCCCCCAGCCCCTGGCAAGCACCTCCCTACTCTCTGTCTCTATGAACTTGACTAGGAATGGGCTTTCCTTGCTCTCCTCCTCCAACTCCACACGGGTCTGTTCTCCGGGGTCTCCTGGCCCCGTTCTCTCTCCCACTGCGTGACCACACCGCTGCCACTACTCTGCACTGGCCACAGTTTGCTTCCAGCTGTTCCCCGGTGGGAGGGTCCCGCTCCCATGACCTTCACCTCAGCTCTGCCCCTGCCCGCCTGGATCCCTCCTCAGGACTGGCAGGTGCTCCGGATCCTGGGATCCTGTCCGGACACTGGGCTGGAGGCCACCCCATCGAGTGGCCTTCTCTTGCTTCTCAGCTTTCTTTACTAGCTGGCGCTTCTGACCACTGTCCCCTCCTCTTGTCCTGAAGTTCTCTTTTCTCTTCGTGTCTGAGAGAGAGAGAAAAAACCATGGGCTTTGGAACCCCCAGAGATCTGGGTTCAAGTCCAAACACAGCCCTTTACTGGCTTGGACTCCGGGCATGTCACTTCCTGTCTCTGAGCCTCAGTTTCCTCATCTCTAAAACAGGACAAGTCGCACAGACCCTGCCAGGTTGTGGTGAGGCTTAAATGAGCTCATAGCTATAAGCGCCTAGGATGGTGCCTGGCACAGTGAGGGGTCTGGCCCTGCGGCTTCCTTTCTCTTTCAGCCCCTTTACTGCTACTCACCCCTCCCCCATGTTCCTGAAACATAATGGTTTCCTGAAACTCTGCCTCTGTTTTCTTCTCTTGCTCTGGCCCTCACTCATCTATGGATTTAGATATCACTTTTTATCTTTAGTCTGACTGCTCTTCTCCTCTGAATTTCACATCCCCAACTCCAGGTGGGACATCGCCACCTGGCTGCCCCTTATGGGTCTCCTGCCTTGGGTGACTGCCACCTCCTCCCCTGGGTGCCCAGGTCTGGAAGCTCGGAGCCATCGCCAACTCTTCCCACTTCCTCTCCCCCTCCTGCGGGTAAGCATTCACCCTGTCCTTTGGCCCTCTGAAAGGCCTTTCCAAGGATTTTCTCTCATTTCCATGGTCCTGGCCTTCATCAGTTCTCCCTTGGACGTGGCAGTGATGGTCCACCTGCCCTCCAGGCATTCATTCATCCTCCTTCCAAGGTCAGCCCAATCCCAACCCCAAGATAACCCATTCAGTGACTTCCCAGCACTCCCCATTGCTCTAGAACACATTCAGCAGAGCCATCTCATTAGTCTATCACCCAGACTGTCTTCTTTCTGCCTCATTTATTGTTTTGTGAACTATTCCAAAGTAAATTACAGATATGACATTTCACCCTTCAATACTTTAGTATGCATCTTTAAAAAATAGAGTAATTGAATTCAAGACGTCAGCCTCCAGGGGTGTTCACATGGCTGAGTGCCCCCCAATATGCCTGCCACCAAGGTCTGTGAGCTGCAGCTGCCCTTGCCTCTCCAGGAGTCTCTCCAAGACCAGCAACCATACCTGAGAGAGCAAAGTCCTTCTCCACAGGCTGAGCCATGAGAAAAGGTGGAGCTGTCCATCGCTGGCGGCTTCTCCCTGCTCACCAGCGAAGTTTGCAGCCAAGATTGATCTTGGAGTCTGATAAGAGTAGAGTTGAGGCTGAGGAAGCTGGAAGCACACACGATCACTCCAGGAAGAATGGCTTCTTACCTCGTGGCACCTGAAGGGATGCAGTGTCAGTACTCTGGTCAGTACTGAGGTGAGATGACAGTCTCTAAGACACACAGTTCCCATCTTTGCTCTCCTCTCCCGCTTTCCCTGGCCGCAGCTCTCCCTGGCTGTGCTGTAGCACAGAGGGTGTCCCTGGCACAGCTGCTCCTCTCTGGGTTGTCTGGGGAGCCAGCTCTGCCCTGGGTTTGTGCTTGCTTGTCATCCTACCCCAGGTCTAACCTTCTTCTTGAAAAAAAGAGATGGTTCAGGAGAGTAGCCATTAAAAAAAAAAAAAAGGGTAATTTTCCTATATAATCATATTATCATCAGAGCTAACAAAATAATTTTCTCATGTCTAATCCTCAGCTTATATTCACATCCTGCCCAGTTATTCCCAAAATGTCTTTCACAGTTGGTTTGTTCAGGCAATTATACTTGGTGGTTACGTGTCCAAAGTTTCTTCATATTGACTTCAGACCACCTTCCCCCTTGTTCATCTGTCACCACATCCTTTCTGAGCCCTGTGAGTCAGCCAACCCCAACCTACCGTGGACTTTTTTTTAAAAATTGATATAGTTGATTTACAATGTTGTGTTAGCTTCAGGTATGTGTGTATGTGTGTATATGTATACACACATACACACACACACATACCACATCTTCTTTATCCAGTCATCTGTTGAAGGACATTAAGTTTGCTCCCGTGACTTGGCTATTGTAAATAGTGTTTGTATAAACATTGGGGTGCATGTGTCTTTTCTAAATTAGAGTTTTCATCTTTTCCAGATATATGCCCAGGAGTGGGATTGCTGGATCACATGGTAACTCTTATTTTTAGTTTTTCATAGTGGCTGCACCAATTTTACATTCCCACCAACAAAATAGGAATCTCCACACCCTCTCTAGCATTTATTATTTGTACTTTTTGATAATGGCCATTCTGACAGCTGTGAGGTGATACCTCATTGTAGTTCTGATTTGCATTTCTCTAATAATTAGTGCTGTTGAGCATTTTTCATGTTCCTGTTGGCCGTGTGTATGTCTTCTTTTTCGGGGGGGGAGGTAATTAGGCTTGTTTATTTATTTATTTATGTTATTATTTAAACACACATTCTACCACTGAGCTATACCCTCCCCCTATTGCCAATGTCTTCTTTGGACAAATGCCTATTTAGGTCTTCTGCTCATGCCATGGGCTTTTAAAACTACTCCTTTTTATACTTCGCCCTGTCCTTGTCCCTGGAACTGAGCATTTGCCCTTTTATTCTCTAAGGTCACCTTGAAGAGCACCACTCACCTCTGTGAAATCAGTTTTTTCTTCTTCCTCCCTGAGTTCGTGCAGCTGTCTGGCTCTGGGGAGTGCCTCTGTTTACAGTGTGGGCTCTGTCTGCAGGCAGAGGAGAGGGCCACAGTCCTCCTCGCCTCGCTGCCCCTGAGCCTAGCACATGCCTGGCAGAAACGGTTGGATACTTCTTTCTTCAGCATCTTTGCTCCTCCTCCACAGTCTGCCTGCGGGGATAACTAGGGAGCAAGGTCCACTAGGGCTTGGTGTGTCTCGCTGGAAGGTTGTGGTCCTGGAAACTGGTTCTCAGCCCAGCCCAGATTTTCTTCCTTTCGCTCTTAGTTTCTTTCCGCGTTTGCGTACACACACCAAAGCTCAGGAAATGGTTCTTCAGGCAGGACCAGAAGAACCTAAGGTGTGGGGTCCAGGCTGGGCGGGCAGGAGTGTGGTTGTTGGTCCTGTCCTTGCCTGTTCACACAGCTCCTTCTGGGGACGACCAGGGCCCACCGGGAGGGAGGCAGCTTGAGCCCACGCCCTGAACTTCCAGTCCTCTCCTGGCTTTGCCCTCTGGACTTTCCCCTAGGATGGGAGGGGAAGACCCAGAAGATAGATGCCTGCCTGCCTTAGTGCCCTCGCCCAGGCCTCCCCAGGCTGATCTATGAGCAAGCGGTGGGAGCGACCTCCGCAATCCTCCCCCAGAGGGAGGGACGTAACTCTGACGTGTCATGATTGACTGCGTGGGATGGTTCTGAGAAGGGCTTCCTCCACTACTCAGCTCACTACTCCTGAGTCCCAGAAAATGGAGAAGGGACTAAGAGAGGGATGGGAACACCTACTCTAGAACTTTGGGGGACTCCCAAGATGTGAGGCCAGGGACTTTCTGATAGTGTTTATTCAGGCCCCACCCGATCCCAGAGATCCAACAGCGCCCTCTGCTGACTCGGGGAAGGGGTTGGGGGCTGGAACCGAGTTGGAGCGAGAGGGAGTGGGCTGTGGGTGGAGGGTGAGGAGACCATCTTGTCACCTTGCCTGAACTCTGCGGCCCGGACCCGGCGCTCAAAGGATAACTCTGGGCCGCTCGTCCCTCCTCTGGCTCTCACATGTCTCCTCCGCTTCCCTGAGCCAGAAGAATCAGGCGGCGCTCCGTCGCGCTCTCCTACCCTGAGTTGGCAGGGGCTGGGGGCGCCAGCGGGGCCCCCGGCACCCTGAGGTCCTGCCCTTTGCGGGGGTGGGCGCTGTCTTCCGGGCAGGGGCCACGTGGTCTTGACTGGGCAGGGGGCTCGGCCCTCCCCACGCGGGCCGGGTGACTCAGGCCGCAGCTGTTCCCGCGTCACATGAAGGAGGCTGGCGGCCACTCGGCGGGGAGGCGACGGGGGAGGGGGCTGTGGCTGGAGCCGGGGCGGGGCCGGAGCCGGGCGGGGCCGGAGCCGGGGGGCGCAGCTAGAGAGCCCCTGAGCCGCAGCGGGAGAGCAGCGCACAGCCTCGGGGAGCCCAGGTGAGGCCTCGGGGAGCCCAGGTGAGGCCGCGGGGCTCGCGCCGGCTTCGGCGTGGAGTAGGGTAGGGTGGTGGGGATCGCCGGCAGCTTCCCGCTCGTGGGCTACCCCTGGGCCTCGGAAGATCCGCCGCGCTCCCCCGCCGCTCCTGAGGCCCTCGTAACTTTGCAACTTTGGAAAGTTCCGGAGGCTCGGGCTTGGTGGGGTGGGGATGCCGGCTGCATTTATTTTTGGCGGTGGTCAGAGCCTAGGGGAAAGTGGCCTGGGGTCCGGCTGGGGCTGAGGTCCGTTTTTCCGGGCTGGTTGGGTGGGGTGAGGGTGTTCAACGCCTGGGGCCCGGCGGGCCGAGGGTGGGCGTCAGACCCTGGCCCTTGACCTCGCCCTCCGCTCGGTCCCGGGCCCCAGCGGCGGCGGGGCGGGGTTCGGGCTGGGCGGCGGGCGCCCCCACCCCTCTCCTGCGGGGAGAAGAGGGGGCTGGGAGACGTGGATCTGACCGCGGGTTTCCGGGTGGGAGGGGCCGGGAATGGGGGCCGCGCAGGGAAGGTCTCGAGGGCCGGCAGACTGCTCCGGAGCCAAGATCCCCCCTCGGCCGGTTCTCATCCCGCTGCCCTCCCCTCTGCTCCAGGCCAGGCAGCCATGGCGGTGGAAGGAGGAATGAAATGTGTCAAGTTCTTGCTCTACGTTCTCCTGCTGGCCTTTTGCGTGAGTGAGGAGCGGGGACGGCGAGGGCGCGCTGGCGGGGTGCGGGGAGACCTGGCCCGGAGTGGTGAGGGCTGAGGGATCAAGAATGAAGGCAGCTGGAGACCAGATGTAGCAGGAGAGCCGAGAAACGACCGAGGACAGCGCGGCCATCCCCTCCAGTTTTCAGGGACCTCTGAGGCTGGTCTGGACCGAGAATGGCCGGCCCGGGTGCTCAGCACCCTCCCCACAACCCTTTCTGGCCCTTCCTGTCGGGTGACCCAACCTCTTGTGATATGGGGCAGTGGGGCAACCAGCCAACCGCCTGATGCTATCGCCAGGCCACGGGGTGCCCGTCCGCTCCTCCTCTATAGAGCCGGCTCCCCCTCCACCTCCTCTTCCCTGTCGGCTGGGCTGCTCGGGGGTGGGGAAGGGCTCTGCTCACCTCAGTTGCTCTGCCCTGGTCTTCTGGCCTGAGAGGCTACTGTTCGTCCAGGGAGGGGCAGACCCTCTTACCCCCTTTTTCTCCTCTCTTCGCTCTGGCCTAGTCACAGCTGATGATGATGTGGTGGGATTGGAGGGTAGTGAGAGGGCAGTTCTGGGAGCCCTACAGGCTCATAGGAAGAGACCTACCTTTAGGAAGTTTTACTGGTGGGAATTCATGCCCTGGGGTCAAGGCTTTCTGGGAACTTCTCTTTTTGTGTTTGGTGAGTTGCTGCTTGAAGGAAGGCGTGGTTGCTGACTGCCTTCTCTCTGAGAGCCTTGAACAATTTCCCAGACTCCTCCCCCACAGTCAAAAGTTTCCTGGAGGTGTGAGAATCTGTTTCTCTGGGATGGGGGTTCTGGCCATGTCCTGGGTGCACATGTCGCCCTTCACTGTGGAGGCCTGATGGTGTTTGGGTCTTCTGAATCCTGACCTGCCCTCCTTGCAGGCCTGTGCAGTGGGACTGATCGCCGTGGGTATAGGGGTCCAGCTTGTCCTGAATCAGACCATTACCCAAGGGGCCACCCCTGGCTCCCTATTGCCCGTGGTCATCATCACAGTGGGTGCCTTCCTCTTCCTGGTGGCCTTTGTGGGCTGCTGTGGGACCTGCAAGGAGAACTACTGTCTTATGGTGACGGTGAGTGGGGTACAGGCCAGTGTGGGTGCCTGGCACTGCCAGAAGGGCATTTCTCCGGAGGGTGGGTGGGGGAGGGAAACCTTTGTGAATGTTCCTGAGACTGGCAGGCCCCTCTCACCCAGACTCCAGACCTGACTCCTGTCCTTTGCTGCAGTTTGCCATCTTGCTGTCTCTTATCATGCTGGTGGAGTTGGCTGCGGCCATTGCTGGCTATGTGTTTAGAGACAAGGTAAGCAGGGAATAAGGGGAGGACCTTGCCTCAGAGGCCTGGCTGCTCTGGGATCCAGGTGCTCTGAATTCTGGCTTCAACAGTGCTCCTCCCTACTCCCAGGTGAGGTCAGAATTTAATAAAAACTTCCAGCAGCAGATGCAGAATTATACGAAAAACAACGACACGGCATTGATCCTGGACAGGATGCAAGAAAAGGTGAGTAGGGTTGCTGGGAGCAGGGGTAAGGGAGGAAGTCTCATCTCCATGTTGAAGATGGAAGTTCACTTAACAACCTTCTTCTCCATATCTCTCCTCTCCCCTAGTTTGAGTGCTGCGGGGCGGCTAACTACACAGATTGGGAGAAGATCCTGCTCACGGCCAAGCGAGTCCCTGACTCCTGCTGTGTCAATGTCACTCAGGGCTGTGGGACCGATTTCAACGTGAAGGCGATCCATACCCAGGTAGGGAGGAGGCCGAGGTTGTTGGGACTCGGGGAACCTGGGAAGTGTTTCAGGAGGCAGGAGCAACCCGGGTGCTGGTGGAGAGGCTTGGTGCTCTGGGAAGTTGGGGGTCAGGGATGGAGGGAATCTGGGGATGCTTGGGTAGGGTGAAAGGTACAGAGCATGGGGGAGACAGGTGGTCCGGGGAAGGAGGTGGGAAGTCTCTGATGGTGTGCCTGCCACCCTTCAGGGCTGCGTGGAGAAGATTGGGGTCTGGCTGAGGAGCAACGTGCTGGTGGCAGCTGCAGCAGCTCTGGGCATTGCTTTTGTGGAGGTGAAAGCGCCCTGGGGCATCTGGGAACGCGGGGCAGTGGGGGGGGGGGCGCTGAGCAGGAGGCACTGGCCCAGGGAGGGGGTGGGGAGCCCTGTTTGTATCTGGGGTCTCCTGAATGGGTCCAGGGTGCCTTGCTGCTCTGACTCCTCTTTACCCCTTCTCTTATCTTTTCCTTCTAGATCCTGGGCATTGTCTTTGCCTGCTGCCTGGTGAAGAGTATCCGAAGTGGCTATGAGGTGATGTAGGGGGTCTGGTCTGTTCAGCCCCCTCATCCAGGGGGAGTGGAGTCATATACTCCAGGTTTTTCCATTAAACGGATTATTTTTTCAGACCGAAAAGAGAGAGCCTCAGTTTGTCTTAAAGAGTGATGCTTTGTCCTGTCCCTCTGCTCATCCATGTTGTCCTCTGGGACCTTGTTCTCTTTGCACTTCTGGGAAAGGCAGGCCTATCTTGGGTTGGTGGGTGAGTAGAGGTGGGTGTTGGGACAAGACCTGGGCTGAAGGCGTGAGTTGAGTTGGAAGTGGAAGTGGGGATCTGGAGGAGGCTGAGGCCTCCGCTCCCTGTCTCCCAGTCTCGTGTTGCCAGGCTCAGTGCTGAAGGGTTTGTGAAGCCACCTCCTGCCTGGCTTCTTTCAGGGTGGTGACAGGTTGCTTTTATACCTGCGGGGCCAGTATCCATCCTCCTTACTTTAGCTAGTAGAATTTAAGAGGGTTTTGCCTTTTTTCTCCCTGGAAACCACCTAGTTTGGCCCTGACCCCTCTTCACCACCTCCCCACCCCTTCATTCCCAGGCCAAACACTGAATTTCAACACTTACTCCATAGAAAATAAAGGAAACATCCAACAGTGCCCTCTGGTGGCCACTCCTTCAGGTGCCGCGTTAAAGATCACTGCCAGCTGTGATGTTGTCCCCTTGCGCCCCCCAGCGGGGCTGGTTGTTTTGCAGGTACTAAACAGGCCAGAGACGCTAGGGGATGTCAGTTTAGGTTAGTGGAGTTAAGTGAGGTCAGTCTCTCACTGGGCACCTTCATTTCTAACCACCTACAGTGTTTCTGTTTTGTTTCGAATAATACACATTTATTGAGTGGCTGTTTTGTGCCAGGCACCAGACAGTAATAGGGTGCGGACAGAAATAAATCAAAGTCCTTGCTTTGAAAAACAATCTCTTGCAGGAGGGCTAGATTCAGGAGACCGCCTGAGCAGGCTTGGGAAGGACCCAGGTGAGCACAGCATCCACCAGGCTGGCTGGCAGGTAGGAGGCGGGCAGCCAGAGCAGCTTGGCGTCCCAGCCTGGGCTGTAGCGGGTTCTGGGGTGACAGGCAGTCAGGGCGTGCTCCAGGCACCTGCTCACCTTGGTCAGGTCTGGGTCACAGATCAGGTTCATGACGCGCTGCTGCGCTTTCAGGTCTGCAGCCCAGGAGGCGGTTGTGATCAGCGTCCCTGTCCCGATCCAGCCCACCTCAGGCCCTACCTCCTGGGTCCTGGGGCTGTTGCCCAGCAGAGGTGAGAGGGGGCTTTGGTCCCCTCCCCAGTTTGGGGTGTGGGCAGGTTGCACACGGCCTGGGTGTTCTCCTATGGCATCCCGTTCCCCCTCACCCCCTCCCTGATCGCCCTGCCCACCGCCTCCCAGCAGGCCGGTGCAGGCCTGGCCTTTGGGCCCAGCTACTCACACTTGGTGAGGAAGGCCTCTCCGTAGAGGGCCTTTGTGGCTGGAGGTAGCCGTGCCCAGCAGGCCTGTAGGGTGTCTTCTAAACTTTCCAGGTTTGTCACAGGGGTTCGGAAGAAGCCAGGCTCCACGATGGAGACTCGTACCCCAAAAGGAGCCACGTCCCGCCTGGAATGGGGGCAGAGGGAGGTTTCTGGGTTCTTGCTTTTATAGGGAGAAGACCTTCAGGGACGGGTGGGAGGGCTAAGATGGGAAAGGGTCACCGACCAGGGAGGGACAGGGGTCCTGACAGGAAGGGACATTCCTGCTGCTCTGGGGTGGGGCAAAGGGGGCACAGGGAAGGAGGTATTTTAGAGGTTTGTTTTCCTTTGTCTTCTCTTCTAGAGCATCTAGAACAGGGACCAGCAAACTTCTTAAAGGGCCAGATAGTAAATATTATTGGCACTAGGTCTGTAATTAATGATAAATCGTAGGTACTTATATAACCACTTACAAAGTAACCATTTAAAAACATAAAAGCCATTATTAGCTTGTAGGCAGCTGGTGAGATCTGAGGAGAGAACCACAATGTGCCAACTTCTGCCCTGGAAGAGCCCCGCTCCCTAGCGCCCAAAACACTGGGCTGTGTCCCAAGTGCTGGCATTTGCTGGGGGAAATTGGGGATACCCGGCACGGACTGCAGAAGTCCAAGTATAAAGTCTGTGTTCTGTGATGCCGATTGGAAAATGAAAAAACAGGGATAGGGACCAAAGTAGATACTGGTGTATTTACTGTATTGATGTATTGAAGGCTTCCTTCAGAAGGTGGGCTTGGCTTGGGGGACTTGACTTCTGCTCCAAATTCAGGCCCTGCCCCTCATCCAGTCTCCCCTGTGCTCTCATGGGACTTTGAACATTACTGTCTAAAGATGAGGGGCAGGAGGACGTAATGACCGGGCTCTGTAGGCTAGCAGACCTGGGGTGCCAGTGCTCCCACTGTTGTGGGCTTGAGTAAGTCATGTTACCCTAAGGATGTCTGTTAATACCTACCCTTCCCATATTTTTGGGAGAAAGTGTTATGTGAAGGTACTAGCTCATCATGAGTAGTTGTTATTAACAACGCTAATAATGAGAGCAGGCTTTTGGGGGCATTTTCGGGTTTCACATGTGTCTCACTTCACTCAACACCCATGAGGCAGGTCTCATCCTGATTTAACAGAGGAACACTCGGGGGTAAAGAGAAGTAACCGACTAAAGTCACCAAGCTCGCTTGGGAGAAGGCTGGAATTTGAGCCCACGAAGTCGAGCCCTAAACTGTCTCTTAAGTATTCCACCAGGCTGTGTTCACCCTCTGCAGGGCAGAGGCTAGTTCACTTGTTGGGCTGCCCTGGGGCTGGGAGCCTGGGGCCCTGCACCCCTCACCTCAGGCTGTCAGAGAAGGCCTCCAGGGCGAACTTAGAGACACAGTAGCCCCCTCCATTGGCTGCCAGGCGACCCAGGACGCTGGTGATGTTGACCACCCGGCCCCGGGCCTGACGCAGCAGGGGCACCAGGGCAAGGGTGACCCCGATGGGACCCAGTGTGTTCACATTCAGCACCGGAAGGAAATCCTCCCGTGTCTGCCAAGGTGTGGGCCCGATGATACCAGTCACACCAGCATTGTTCACCAGACCAAAAAGCCCTGTGGGGAGAAGAGACAGGCACGGGGTGGGTGAGGCCTTCCAAGGGCCCCTCTCCTTTCTGGGAGCACCTGAGCACGCTCCTCCCCACGTAGCCCCGCGAGTGCACACCTTACACCCCGACCCGTCCTGGGGCCCCAGCCGTACTCACCTGCTTCCCCAACATGTGTTTCCACCCACTTGGCTGCACGCTGGACACTCTGGGGATCAGTGACATCCAGCAAGGTGGTGTGGAGGCGGGAGGAGGCCACCCGCTGTAGGTCCTCTGCCCCTGAGGGGGTCAGGCAGCTGGCCAGGACCCGGAAGCCTCTCTGGTCCAGCCTCAGTGCCAGGAGTCGCCCGAAGCCCGAGTCACAGCCGGTGATGAAGACGAAAGCATCGCTGGCTGGCAGGCTCTGCCGGTCCCTGAGCAACCAGAGCGCTGCCCAGAGCAAGACTCCCAGCAGCAGAGGCAGCCACATGGCCGGAGCCCAAACGACCTGCAGGTGGCAGCCGAGGCTGGGCAGGAGGGCGTGCTAGTTGACTCCAGTCCTCAGGCCCTTGCCACTAATATCCTCCCTGGCTGGAAGTCTCTGATTTGAGCGGACTGAGAAATTACCTGCTTGGCAGGTAACTTTTAAACTATGGCTTATCTCGGTAGAACAAAGATCTGGGCAGAGCCTGTATCTGTGAGCCGGTCTGTGTGCAGATCTGCCTCACGGGAGCAGAGGGACTTTGTTTGCTGTCACCTCTTACCTCCTGCTAAACAGCAGGGCCTTGGTTTTAGAAACATGTACGGGGCCCCTGCATGTTAGTCCCGGGGGCTCCAAACTTACTGTGTGAGGCTAAGCAGATCACTGTGTCTCTGAACCTGTTTCCTCATCTACCAAGTGGGGCTAACACCCTCCTTGCCCACCTGAGGGCTGTGGAGAATCAGAGGATAAAGTGTGAGGGGGCACACTGAAAGCTTTCGGCTCTGAGTTCTCAGTATGTGAGTGTCTTCCTAGTCTCCCAGCACCGCCCTCTCCCCACCCGGGCTCCCGGCACCTCGCTTACCTCCTACGGGGAAAGCTAGCAGGTACTGCAACACCTGACGCCGCTGCTTTTGCTTTGCTTGAGAAACTCTGCTCCCAGGTCTTCCCAGGCTTCCACACTAGCTACAGCTAAGGCCAAGTCCACAGCAGGTGGACTGGGTGCCAGAGTATTAAGTGCATGTGGGGTGGGGGAGGGCGGGGAGGACAGGCTGGGGGAGCTGGAGCCTGCGGGCTGAAGCCAGCGCTTGGCACAGGCCGGCAGTGCCCGGGCCCTCTTCTTGGCCATCTAGTCCAGCTGGGGTTCCTCACTACCTTTGTTGTGGATTCTCAAGAGGGGACAGATCGGTCAAGGATGGCAGCTGCCCCTCTCTGTTGGTGACCTTGGACCTGTCATCCCCCCTCCTTCCCTGCCCTGAAGTGATCCCACACCCAAGAGTTAATCTCCCACCAGGCCCAGACTCATGACACTGCTTAGCACCAGGCTGGGGAGGCCACGGACACGTGGAGAGGCAGAGAGCCAGAGCTGGGACCAGGCTGGCTCCCGGTCCTGCTTCTCTGCTGAACTGAAAACTGCGCCCACAGCTCTTCTCTGGGGAGGTGTGGGAAACTCCCACCCTCTGCACAGGTCCCAGGCCCAAGGAGGAAAAGAGAGCTGACTGTAAGAGGAAGGTACCTGACTCTTAGGGAAAGAGCCTTCGAGCCTTCCATTCCCACCCTCTAGCCAGTAGCTCCTTGGACAAACACAGAGAAATGGAGGCTTGGGTTTTATTCATGGCCTGTCAGCCTCCCTCTTGCTCCTCTGGGGGAGGCAAGAGGAGAGGGGGGGATGGGGGCTAGGAGGGGGCAGACTGCAGCTGCCCTTTGTAGACATACTCCAGTGCGGTGGCGATGGTGCGCATGTCCAGCTCGATGCTCCGAGCCCAGTTCTCCACATCTCCGATTTCCTGGGAAGGGAGGGGGTGGGAGCCCTGGGAGTCAGGGTGGGTGGAGTGTGGCTCTAGGGGATGGATGGGGGCACTTCCCATTAATCCCCTAGAAAAGGCTTTACTTGGACCCACCAGCTGCTTTTACCTCTTTCTCTAGCTTCTGTGACACTGGGGCCAAAGACTTCTGGGGTTTCTAGGAACATTCCCACTTCTTCCTTAACCCCAGGCCTGAGGTGACCCCGTTGGAGGCAGCCAATGGGGGCCCATGAGGAGGCATGGTGATGTAAGAAGCTTGGCCCACCTTGAGCGCCTGGTTGAAGTTCTCCACCATCCCGATCCACTGGCCTGTCTGCTTGGCAAACTGGGCAGCCTGGACCTGTAGGGTCTTCACTTCATGGTCCAGCTTTCTTTGGTTCATGTAGGCCTGGGCCACACTGAAGGTTGGAGGAGGGAGGAAGTCAACTCCCCCAGCTGGAGGGGAGCGGTCTCCAGGACTAAGACTCCACTGCAAAGTGGGAGGCCAGCCAGGAACCAGGCTGGAGAAGACTTTGTGATTTTAGCTATCCTTGGATGTGAGGCAAATGACTACCAATCAGTTCATGCAAATGAACCCGGTTCCCTCCTCCCGCTCCCAGGATTCCCAGGAGAGCCTAGCCGGGAGCTGACTACAAACATCCCATCTCCTACCCCCGAAAGGGGTTTCTGAAGCTGGGTGAGAGAAGGGAGGGTTAACCTGGGGGGGAAAAGACATCCCTGAGGAAGAAGCTGGGAGGGAAAACGGGGTGTGGGGAAGCTGGGAAAATCCAGCAGCAGGGACACATCTGGCAGTGATCGGAAGGCCAGGGATCTGTGCAAGAAGTTGAGAAGGGAAATTGGGCCCCTCCCTGAATCTGGGGTGGGATGGAGAGCAACCCCCTCCCCAGGAACTCAGGGTCAAGAGAAGATGTCCCAGGGGCTGCTTCTTGGCCCTCAGTCTCTCTCCCAACCCTTCTCCTCTCGCCCACACAGACCAGCGATCTCTTCTCTCTCCCTTCTGCTCTAGGCAATGGTTTCTCTTTTCTCCTCAATCATGGTTGACTCCGGTTACATCACTGCCCTGAGGATGGTGTCCCCAACCCTCTGTCCGGTCCCCCCAGACCCTGCAGTAACTGTTCTCCCTTATTGGCTGCTGAATCTTTCCCTGCCCACCCCAAAGCTTGAGGTCAGCTGGGACAATCCACATCCGGTGCCCCCACCCTCTGGAATCTGTGTGGGCTGGAGGGGGCAAGGGGTGGGGGGACCCAGAGAGTGGGAAGGACACCTGACAGGGGCTGGGATAGACTGAGCCTTTGTTTTCCTTTCCGGGGAATGAGAGGAGCCGTGGGCAGCGACACAAGACCCTTTCTAATCTGGCTTTGGTTTAGCTGCCCTCTAAGCTGAAAGTGGGGTGGCGCCCAGCGAAGGAAGAGAAGTGGGAGAAGTCTGGGCCAACCTCCCAGCAGAGCCCAGGAGGCGCCAATGTGGGAGGGGTGGGGCAGACCCTGTCCCTCCTCTTTGGGAGAGCTGGCCTTGGTAGGGGGTGGTGTTCGAGCTGAAACACCCATAGGACGGGCTCGCAGTGCTTCAACATTCCCCTGGGAGTTCCTGACATCCCGTTTTTCCTTGCTGACCTCCTGCTTCTCTCACTCACACTGCGTGAAGGGAGAGGCCTGCAGGGGAGGGAGATCAGAGGCCCCGACCACAGGCTTCTCTCCCTCTAATCCTACCCAGAGATGAGCAATGAAGATGACAGCCCCTGCATGGCTCACTTGGGTGACTCAGTCTCTGGATTCACAACCAAGCTATTCTCCTTGCCCTGCAGTGGAAGGCACTGCACTGCCTCCTTTCTCCCAGTAGACAGCCTGGCCTATCGCATCATCATCTCTGTACTCTTCTGGGTCACTCAGGGTCAAGAGACAATATTCTTTGCTCTTTCCCAAGTCTTTGGCTGTTACTGGCATCCTCCTTTAGGTCTGGGGCAAGGGGTGGTTTCTGGAGACTCAGAAGGAAGGGAAGCGACAGCCTGGCTCTGTGGTGGCTCCTGGCATAGGTTCTGCCCTTACCCTCACCAGCTGTGCCATCTCTTTCCTGCCAGCTGCTTCCCAGGCCTGCCGGAGGGCGGGAGGTGGAGGAGGAGAGTGTGGTAAGCTTTGGTGAAGGATGGTGCTCTCCCTCCCGCTGGAAGTGACAGCTGGACTTGGAGGGGTGAAGGGAGGTGACCAGATGGCTTCAAGTTGTGAGCACCAGGGAAGATATTGTGGGGAGGGGGGATGTGGCTGCCTCTCCAACCACTGCAGCTGCTTCTCCCTGCCCAATGTTAGGGGTCAGAGCTGACTCAAGCCTCTCTCCATGAAGTTAGGCTGAGTGGGGGAAGGGCAGGGGAATGAGTGGAACATCTCATCCTCTCAAGAGCGTCTGAGGGCCAGATCCTGTCAGTGTCTAAACCTGGTGAGAGGGGGAGGGCTAGTGTTGAGAGGAAGAGGTTCATACCCCACATTGAGGTGATCCACCAAAGCTTCTGTCAGGCAGGTCGCTGCAGTGATAGCCTCTCGCCTCCTCTTCTCTAGGGGGAGGGGGAAAAGGGATTGGAGTGGAGATTTGTTTTTTTGAGGGATGGTGCTGAAGGCTCCCCACCCATTCACTGCTGTTCTACTAGTTGTGGGAACATCTCAACTAACCTCAGAGTGCCACAGCTGAAAGGACCTTGCAAGACATTTTAGAGGTGAGGAAACTGGTACCCGGAGACGGGAAGTGCTTCACCCAGGGATGTTAACCAGTCAGTGGCAGGGCCCAGGACTCCAGACTCCCAGGCACTCTTTTCCCACAACCTCGGTCTAAGGATTGGTAACTCCGGGATTCCCAGCCTGGATTCAGGAAACAAGGACCCCACCCCCATCTCGCTGGTTTCAGGCCTCCAAGGATCCCATCTCGGGTGGGTCCCCAACACCCTCCTCCCTCCAGGAGCGCTCCTTCCCCTTCCAGGCCTAGCGGCTCCCTGGACCAATCGGCACAACGTTCCACGAGAGGGGGCGGGGCTAGGACGCCGCCGAGCCCGAAGGTGGGGGGCGTTGCCGAGAGGCACAGAGTGCTGCTAAAGGGACCAGAGCCGGTTAGCAGGGGAACGGAACTTCCAGAAAAGCTCCGTCTAATTTCCTCTCCCCAACGCCCGTGACCACTGGCCAGCGGCCATCCCCGGATCTGGGCTGGTACTCGAGGTCCAGGCTCTGGGCTGCGGCTAGGCCGCGGCGGGAGAGAAAACCGCGGGGGGGATATTCGGCTCACCCTGCAACTCCTTGCGTTCATTCTGCTTGGCCTGGTGTTCCTTCAGCAGGCGGGACAGCATGGTCGCGACGGCTGGGGGCAGGGCAAGCCCGGCCCCCTCTGGCTCCCGGAACTGGAACGCGCCGCTCGGCTCCCGCGGGGCCCTGGTCACGTGGCCGAAGTGTCACGTGAGGCTCGGAACCACCCTTCTTTCGAGACGTGGGGTGGTAGGTAGCGAGGCTCTTGGCTAAGAAGGAAGGGACTAGGAGAGGGTTGGGGGCAGGTGAGCTTTTGTCTTTATGGGGGGCTCACTTTTCAGTGAGTGTTGGAAGACGTTTTCTTTAGTATTCATATTGCAGAGCCAGTTTTTCACATCTCCTCTGAATCTCAGGCTCCCAGGAGGGTTGTTGTTGCCAGGCTGTCCATCACAGCTCGGTTGTTGGGGGAGCAGAGGCTCCCAGGACTCATTGAAATTCTTTGCCTTCCCTGGCCTTTCTCTCCTGGCAGTTCTGGCTGGTTCCTGGCTCCCTCCCTCTAGGACGGAATGCTGTCCGCTCTTTTTCCAGCCCTCTCACTTCTCACCACCCGGCCAAAGTTCCTCGCCTCTGGGTGATCATTGTAGAGAGGAAGCACTTTAGGCACTTCCAGCGGCCTCCTAGGGAGCTTAGCTAATTTGGCTGGCTACGTGTGGTGAACGTGCAGTTCCATCTCTGTCCTTTTGTGGTCAGGGAATGCAAACTCACTTAAGTCTTAACGCGAAGAATAAGCGCTGCTGGCCAAGTAAAAGGTAAATTATATAACACCTTTCTGAACTACAGAGAAATACTTCTGAGATTAACCCCAACAAGAAGCAATGATAAACGTTACCAACATATTCTTGGTTGCCACAATCTCTCCTGGTGCACGGTGCACTGACATGCTGGGTGACTTCAGGCAAGTTGCTTACTCACTCTGGATTTTGGTTTTCTCCTACTAAAATTAGGGGATTGGATTAAATCAGTGACTTTCAGCCCTGGCTAAACATTAGAATCACTGGGGGAAGTTTTAAAAGAAATACCTTAGCCTGAGACTACTTAATTAATTAACCCCGGTATAGGTGTTTTTTTTTTTTTTAAAAATTGTTCAGGTGATTCTAATGTGCACCCAAGGTGAGAATCACGGGGCTGAACCACATCTAAGGCCATTTCCAACTATGGCATGCTCTCACTTGGTGATTCAGTGACATAGTTGAAAAGTGACTTCATTACATCTACTTGTGGGGGCTGGGGAAGAAATGGATACTGATTGAGTTAGAATAAAACATTCTTCATGAATTTCCTGAGTCCCAGTTGGAGATTAAGTCATTTAGCTCTTTGCAGAGTAGCACCTTAAGTCCTGGGAGATGAGCAGCTGTCAAAAGATTAGTGAGTGAAATGGTTAAGTGGGAACATAAAGCAGAACATTAAGTGCCAAAATAAAACTTCTGAATAAAACTGTTGGATACCGTGTGTATGTGTCTATGCTTAAATGTGTACTTTCTCCCCAACATTTCCTGAGTACTTACTGTGTGTCAAGCACTTTACATGTATTAATTCATTTAATCCCTAGAACAATCGTGTGAAGTGTAATAGTCGCCCCCAGTTTGCAGGGAAGCATCTGCGGTACAGGGCAGTGTAGTAATGAAGTAGTGGAGCCAGGACACAGACGCAGGCCGTCTGATGCCAGATCCCCAGGGTAACCACTGCGCTGCTCTGCAGACTCCATGGGAGGGGCCCTAGGAGGGGGAGCCCAGAAGCACTTTTAGGGAGGGCTCACTGTCTCCTGCCACTGTGCCCCTCTGTACTTGTGGGACATCAGTTGAAGGGAATCCTGGCAGAGGAGGAGTGTTTGGGAAGAGGCTCTGCTCCAAAAAGCTGGCTGATCAATAGAAGCGGGAAGAGTGAGAGCATCGCAGGGCAGCCTGGCCCGGTCCTCACCCCCTCTGGCTCTAGCTTCCAACTGCAGTGAGCAAGCAAAACAGAGGCAGATTGGAAGATGCCCAGTGCCTCACTCCCAAAGCTGGGAGAGACAGGCAGGGGCTGGAAGGGGTGCCAGAGAATGGTGACAAGGAGAATGTGAAACAGGAGTCAGGGGCTAATGAGGGGGTTGGTGTTGGGGGTTTCGGCCTTAAGTCTGTGACTGTTGGGAAGAGGATGACTCATGGAGTGTGCCAGGCCCATGCTGTATTACCCTCACCCCCCTTGGCACAACCTCCTGACATTTTCACAATCAGTGTTGAGAGTGCCAGGACTCTGCAGACATCAGCCCCGCCCTCCTCTCCCATGCACTGGCTGTTCCTTTGCCCTAGATCTGGGCAGAGGCCATGGGTCCCTGCATCTGGGAACCCCAGCTGATATCATCCTCCATCTGCTCTTGTTCTAGACCCTTGTTGCTCACTGTCTAACCTCAGTGTCCACCTGCCTTTGGTAGAGACAGACACTAGCTGCATACATAACTGGAGAATGACTCTTGAACTTTGAAATCTTTTTCTGCCCACCTCTGCTCACAATTTCCCACCCGGATTACTTTCTCTTAGAATGGATGAACGCAACTCTGTAATTCTTTTCTCCACTCATTTCCCTGTTCTTTGGAGGTCTCCTTCAGAGTTAGCTTTAATTAGCGATCTCCAAGCTGACTGGCTGGGCTAAGCATTACGGCTGGAAGCTGCCGAGTTGTTAGGGTTGGGTGAGGCCTGAGGGAGGATATGGTGTGAGCGGAGAAGGCTTCTCATACGGGGAAATCTGGCTGGGCTTCAAGAGGGGGCCGTTGGTGGTATGGCCAAGTTCCAAATCTTGGCATGAAGCCCACGCTCAAAGAAAAGGGGCCCTCAAGACAGTCTGAATGGCTCCCTGTGGGAAGTGACCTCCCAGTCCTTCTCCCCAAGGCGCAAGGGGTTTTCCCTTGGATCCTCCAAGACCACAGTGGTCAAGCCATGTCTCCAAGGACTCCCCTCGATCACATTTCTATTCCTTCTCTCCCAGCCACTCCCGGAGTTCGAACTTTGGCTACAGCCTGAATTCAGAGGCCACAGAAGGACTCTAGTGCTGGAGAGGTGGGTGGGGTGAGAAAGTCCTGAGGCTGTGTGTGCTGGGGAGGAAGAGGCAGGCCCTGGGACGTATGCTCCAAGGCTTTGCTGCCAGATGAGGTGGAGGGAGAAGTAAACCCTGCAGTGTGTTCTGAAAGTGTTTGCTCCTAAGCTAGACACAGCAGCTGGAAAATGTGTCATCTGGGGGAGCTGGAAAATAGGGGTTCCGGAGGGAGGGGAAGAGGGACAGAGGGGCTGGAGAAACCTCGGCTTCCACTCAGACAAGGGGCAAAGCCTTTGCTGGGTCCGGACATTTATCAATTTTTAAAATGTTTTGAAATTATTTTGAAATAATTACAGATGCAGAGGAAGTTGCAAAAACAGTACATTCCCTTGTGCCTTTCCCCCAGCTCCCCCAGTGGTGACACCATCTGTAACTGTGGCTCGGTATCAGAACCAGGTTGCTGACGCAGGTACAATTCTGTTAACTAGCCTACAAGCTTTATTCCGTTTCCCCCAGTTTTTTTTATAAGCATTCATTCGTGTATGTGTGTGCCTGTGTGCGTAGTTCTATGCAATTTTATTTCCCATATAGGTTTGAATAACCACCACCAAAATCAAGATACAGAACTCTTCATCCCCATGAAGGAACTCCCTGTGCTATCTTTATATATTAACGCCCCCCCACCTCCCCATCTCTGTCCTCTAGCGAGCAGTAATCTGTTCCTCATCTCTCCAGCTCTGTCGTTTTGACAATGTTATACGAGTGGAATCACACGGTATCAGCATTTGTTTTAACTGAATGAATTTCCAAACTCTGGACTCAAATACAAAAGTTCTCTGGCAGGTTATTTATTCTAATATCGAGCTGCCTCCATTATCTGGATTCCTCCAGCTTCTTCATTTCCCTCCTTGACCTCCAATATTCTTCTCCATTCCAACAACCTGGTCTCACTTCCCCTTTAGGGAAAACCTACATGTCTAAATGTACCAGGCTGGTCTGGGACTCCTGCATGCTCCCCCGCCCTCCCTCTCCCCACTATTTATAGGCAGGCTAATTTTGGGCGGCCTCTCTCTCTTCTTTCCTGCTCCTTCCTCCTGTGGCGGGTGAGGTGACTTCTCAAATATTTGGGCAGAGGAGGTCAGAAGCAGATTCTTGGCATCTGATTTCAGGCTTGGATATAGCAGGAGCCAGTGGAGTGGAGATGGAGGGAGGCAGAAGCTGCAGGTGCAGAGAAGAAGGCAGCTGGGCCTCTGAAGGCATTTTGAGCCTGGTTGGATGTTTGGGCTGAGAGTCCAGAGTTTTGGGTTACCCTGATTTCGCTCCTCTGCATTCTCATATTAGCTCTTATCTGTTGCCTGGGCTCTGAGATAGTAAAGGGATGGAGAGGGCATATCTGGAGGATAATAAAAGTAGGATCTCGGGGTCAGCCTGCTGTATTACCTTGATAGCACCTGTGTAGAGATGTGCCAGTCCCCTGGAGGCCCGCAGGGGGAGTGTTGCAAAAATGGAGACCCAAACCTTCAAATGTATAGTAACTTACCCAGGGCAAGGACTGTCCCAGGGCCAGCAGAGTGAGAGCCTACCTGTTTGTTTGTTTGTTTGTTATTTTGGTATAATCCTGGACAAAGAAGTAAGAGAGTCAAAGGGATATAGGAAGAAGAATTAGGGAAAACATGTATGGGAGCTTTTAAGAAAGGAAGAGAGAAGAGAGAATCTTAAGAATATGAGAGTGTTTGAAGGGTAGAGAAGACATTAGAGACATTGAGAAATAGTCTAGAAAGATTCCAAGTGACAGAGACAAGACAGGGGACAAAGATAGAGCTGGGGATGAGACAAAACCAGGGAGTGAGAGAGAGAAGGGAAAGATGGACAGATGGATATACTCAAGACCAACACCTGGTAAGAAAGAGAACTAGGAAGGGGAGCGGGAGCAAGCGAGGTTCCAGCTGTGCCAAGTTATTTCCTATCTCTCCTGCTGGCCCCATTTCTGGACTGGAGTTATAAATAGCAGAGTTGGAAAATGTCCTCTCTCCCTTTGCCTTTGTCTCAGCCTGGGGGATGGGGAGAGAAGACGCAGAGGGACAGGCCTGCCGGTCCCTAGGGACATCCCTGGAAAGCCCCAGCCAGCCCCTTCCCAGGCCGGCCCAGGACTCTGCCTCCTCCAATCCCTTCCCCTTTTGAGGGTGGGAAATGTACCCTGGGAAGGGTCTGGAAGCTCGAGGCATCCTTCCCTTTCCTCTGCCTCTAGGGTCCAATCTCTCTCATCTTCCTCCTTCTTTGACAGCCCCTCCCCCCCCCTTAATTTCCTCTTCCTGGATCAGTCTTTTCCTTGTTTTCTCCTTTCATTCTGCCCTTGTTGATCAAACTCTTGCCCTTCTTCCTCCATCTCTTTTCTCTTTCTGTTTTCTTTCTTCATGCCTCCTTTGCTCCCCTCTCCAGGCCTGCTCAGTTTTACTCTCTTCGTGCCTGTCTTTTCCTCTGTTCCCCTGAAGTCTATCGACGCGGTTAGCACAGCCGTTGCCACTGCCGGGCTCTGAGGGGTGGATGGAATGGGATAGGAGAGGGTGTGACTCGAACAGCAGAAGAGGTGCTCTGTGTGTCCATGGGGAGAAGGGAGCATTAAGGCACCACACCGGACTCAGGCCCGAGACCACTACCCTTCCATCACCCTTTTCTGTCTGCATCTCTCTTCCCAGACTGGCCTTTAGCCTCATCCACTTCTCATTTCTCCAGCATCCCCTTCTCTTTTTTGGCCCCTTTCTATCCGAATTTCTACGCTCCCCCCCCAAACCCCGCCCCATTCCTAATCGCCTCTTGCACCACTCGCAGGCTTGGGCAGGAGTGGGAGGAAGGGGAGACCGCTGGCGAGGGCGGTGCCGGAGCTGAGGTGGAGCTGGGGGGCGGGAGAGGGAGCAAGGTCAGTTCCCACCCGGAGCTGCCCGCCTGAGCATCCCTCAAAGACTCCCGTCGGCCTCCACCTGCCGCGGCACCGAAGGGCGGGGCGAGGGCGGGGCGAGGGCGGCACCCCTGGGGGCGGAGGCGGGAGCCCGAGTGGACGCCGGGCTGCTGCTGCTGCATGCGTCCTGGCCAGTGCTGGGGCGGCGGAGCGTCAGAAGAGGGGTGACGAGGCGAGAGATTGGGAGACCCCCCTGAAGGACCAGCGAGACTCGGAGACCAGAGACTCGCCCTGGAAGACCTGGGGCTCAGGGCGCGAGCGTATTTCTTTGCGTTCTCAGGGAGAGCGCTCGGGGTTCGCCCCATGGCCGGGATTCCGGGCCGCGATCCTTGGGGGGCCCCTGGGATTTGTTACCTTCTCGGCTCCCTGCTCGCCGGACTGCTCTCCCCGGGGGCTGTAGCCTTCAATCTGGACGTGATGGGCGCCCTGCGCAAGGAGGGCGAGCCGGGGAGCCTCTTCGGCTTCTCTGTGGCTCTGCACCGGCAATTGCAGCCCCGACCCCAGAGCTGGTGAGTCACCGCACCCGCCCAGAATACCCGTGCCCGAGCCACAGTCTCCCCCAACCCCTTGCCCCATCTCTCAATCTTCAAACCCCACCAAGACTCTCAGACTGCCCACAGATATCCCACACCCCCGTCTGGAGCTTTGTCTCATCTGTCTTGGGTCTGAGACCCAGGGTCTTGCTTTGGGGATGGGTTTGAGAGCAAGGTTCTTGTCTTGGCCAGGAGCCACCTCCTTTTGCCTTTCACCCCACTTGCATCCTCCTTCCAGTCCCAGGGCCTGTGGCTCCCCTCCTTCAGGGGACTGAACTTCCCCAGGAAGGGAGATTGAGCATTTTGCCTCTGCTTAGGGCAGAAGAGCGAAAGGACAGAGGTTGAAGGTGCCATGGGAGGGATGGAAGGTAGACTCCATAAATATCTTCTTGCCAGAGTAGTGCCATGGGGTGGGATGAGAGCAGCAGCACACTGGGAGGCCAGGAGAGACCTGCTGCTTCTGTGGCTCAAGACCACGGGGAAGGCTGGGAGGAGAGGCTCGGAAGACCTGGGGGCGGGGGTGGTCTGGCAATCTGCACTAGGTGGTTTGGTGATCGAGAGTGGCAGAGAACAGAGCCCCCCAAAGCTGTAGCAGCAGCGGCAGCAGCAGTGAGGGGGATCCAGGAAGGATGCTGGCCAGGCGGTTCCCTCTTCTCCTCCTCAGGAAATTTCCAGTTCCAGGAATCTCAGCAGTGGGGGAAGGCGGGGAGGAGTGAGGGGCAGAGGACAATTCTGGTTAGTTTCTGATCAGTTTGGGACCCGAGGGAGAAGGACACAGTTGTGTGTGGGGCCTGTGACTGTCATGCTTCTTGTACAGTTGGCCGCTGCTCTGGTGTGCCATTTGAAAAAGAGGCAGGAAGGGGAAGAAAGCTTCCCACCCCTTCCCGCCGGGGGCGGGGGGCTTTTCTCTCCTAGGCCAGACCCTAAGCCACACTAAGTGTCCACTACTGGGATCAGTGCTACCCACTGGGACTCTCTTCTCCCCACTGCTGTTGCCCTGGGGGCAGAGGGTAGGGACCAGAGCTCATTTCTCTTGCCTTGTTCAGGGAGGAGGGGCTAGCTCTGATCTTTCTTCTTCCATTACCTTTGTCATTAGGGAGCAGGGTCAGTGGTCCCCCAAACTTTGGGAGTGATAGAAAGCTACTGACTTCATCTCTTCTTCAGCCTTCTCTCTGCTTCCTCCCTCATCTCTGTCTCCCTCCCTTCCCCCCTCTCCCCGCATCTGCCAGAGTTCCAGGACTGGAGGCCTTTTTAGGACATGCTGAACTCTCTGAGCTATTTCCAGGCAAATTCTAGGTTATTTTTAATAGCTTGGTCTCTTGTCATTTCCCCTTCATCTCTGAAGGTGGCCCCTGATTCTGTCTCCCAGAGCCAAGCCTGGGGCATTCCCAGAGGGGCCTGACCCCCTCACCCTGCTCTTGCTCCAGCAGGGGGCACTCCGCTATCTGGTGGCACATGAGAGGCCAGGTAGGTACCTTGCTAAGTCCCCCCGGCTTTGGAGTTGCAGTTCACCTGCCCCAGCATTTGCTGATTGAAAGACCTCACCTATTTTGATGTCTTTCGATCTGGCCCCGAGATGAGACTTTGAAGTTTAACCTTCTTTGCGCTGTGGTTTCAGCCTCATTTATTTCCATCAACTGTAAAATGGAGATGAACAATAGTACGACCATATAGAGTTGTTGTGGGCATTGAAAGAGTTCTTAATATATGGAAAATGCTGGGAATAGCACAGGCCTGTAGTGGGCGCTATGACAGTGCTGGTACTTTTATTCTTGTGTAGTGATCCACTGGAGCTGGAGAGTAGCTTTAGTGCCTTACAGAGAGCCCTGATCCAACGGCTTGGCTAGAGCACCCCCTGGGCTGAGCCAACCTCCCAGGCCGAGCACCCTCCCCAGAGGGCCACCCAGACTGAGAGTCAGAGAGGGCTGGACTGGATCGGAGGCTGGAGTGTGTGGGGAGGTGAGAGGTGCCGAGGTAGTGGGCTACTCCTTCGCCTCCACTAAGCCAGGCTCCCAAGGAGTCCCTTGCTCCCAGCTGCCAGCATGTCTTTGTCTTTCTCTCTGCAGTGGCTGCAGCTGTGGCTACTGTTCTGTCCAGAGGCCTGGGGTAGCTGAGGACCGTGGGATGAAGTCAGGAAGGAGTGTGTGGCAGGGGCAGAGGTGGAGGGACTGGAGTGGCTGCATGTGGGAATCTCTTGTTCCAGGAGGCATGGTCTGTTCTGTTCTCCACTGCGTGGGGCTGGGCATAGCTATGCACTCAGCTTCTTTCCTCCAGGTGGATCCCCCAGCCCGACCCCAGGTCGTGATCTCCAGGGGAGATGTGAGCACTGAGCACTGGTTGTTCGCTTCTCCGTGGTACTTAGTTATGCACAGACCAGCTGAGGCATTGGTTGCTTCCGTGAGCCTACATAATGTGCGGGTTCAGTGAACACATCCGGACACCTCCTAGGGGGCAAGTGCAAAGATGAATAAGACAGCCGCGATCCTCCAATGGGGTCACCATTCCTGTGTGTGGAGGGGAGGCACCGCAGACTTGTCCAAAGGTTGGCCATGCCACTCAGTTTCTTTTTCTGCTCAGGGTACCCTCCTCTCCCCATCCCCGTCTCCCTTTTCTGGAGGTGGCGAGTCATTGAGTGTGGCGGAAAAGGCACGGGTATTGGAGTTAGGCAGATGTAAGTTTGAATTCTAGCATACTACTAATGTCTCTGGGCAAGTTTCCTCATCTGAAAGACAGGAGAAGAATCCTCACGGAGGACTGTTGTGAAGGTTAAATGAGCTGGTGAAGGTAACCTGCCTGGCCTGGTGCCCAGCACCCAGTAGAGAGTCTGTTTATTTTTTTAATCGAAGTATAGTCAGTTTACAATGTCGTGTCAATTTCTGGTCAGTAGAGAGTCTAATACGTTAGTTCCTCATATCCCTGGCATCTAGCCTAGGGCTGGGTCTGACCGTAGTAGGTGCTGACTAAATATTACTTCCTTGTCTCATCAGTGCCTGACACAGGGCTCGGCAGGTGATAGATTCTCAATAAATTGTTGTTAATCAGTGCCCAGTGTCTGCTCTCTTCCCTTGCACTTCTCACCCCCTCCTCTCTCTTGACACTGGCTCTGACATGGGATAACAGCTGCGAAGAGAAAGGAGTTGTGGGAAGGGAGAATGGCTCTGTGCCCCATCAGAACTGGCATGGTGCCCTGCGAATGCCTGTCTGCAATATTGCCCTGCACAGCTTCAGGCCTTGGCCCTCAGCGAGGGAGACGGAGGGAAAGAGTGTAGGAGAGAGGCCTTGGGGTTTGCTCTGCTGCCGCTTTGAGTCTCTTCCCTCTGCGAAGAGAGGATCCTTGTAGCCAGCTAGGTGCCTGTCACCTTGCCTCACTCTCTCCTTCACTCCTGGTCCAGGGGTTCAGCCCTAGGGGACCCAGGCAGCCTCCATTCCCAGCACAGTCCTTCCCTGGGGAAGAAGCCTTGGCTGTGATCATGGAAAATTGTCCTGCCAAGAAAGTTGTATCTGGGAAAGCGTCCTGAGGGGGAGGTAGGAGAGAAGACTGGGTGGGGGCAGGGTGGGATGGGAGAAGTGGGGAAAATCATGGACGTGGGGAGGAGAAGGGAGGATGGGGAAGGGGATTCAGGATGTGGGGGGAGAATGGGCAGGAATGGAGGCACTTGCCCCTACCTCCATGCCAGCCGGAATGACCGATAGAATCCTGGGCCGGCAGGATTGCTGGTGGTGGGTGGGTCCTTGATGGGCCCCCGATGACGGGGTGGGGGAGGCAGAGCCATTTCTAGTCTCTTGCTTGGCTTCCAAAGCTGGTTCCTAGGTCACCTTATGGTGCCAGCCTGGTCTCCTGTTACTTTTGCTCCCAGCATTCTTGGCATTTCTGGGAAGGTTTCAACTGACCCATGGCTGAGGAGGAGGGCAGAGCTTGGGGATGGGGCCAGGGAGTGGGTAAGGAAGGCCTGGTCAGAATCAGGTGTTGGGAACAGGCGGTTCTTTCAAACTAGCAGTGCTGGCCAGGCTGCTTGAGTTGGGGTGTGTGTGTGTGGGTGTGTGTGTGTGTGTGCGCGCGTGTGTGAACTATGTATGTGGTCTCTCATCCAGATAGTATGTGCGTACGGAATGTGATGGTTGCATGGCCAAGTGTACTAATTTGCCCTTACCAGGACATGGGAAAACTGACGTTTAGCCCTTTTCCTGAGTCCTCCAACACTGCCTGGTACCAAGGAGCTGGGCCTGGGCAGCTCTGGGGAGGTGAAGGGCTCCGGCCACTAACTCCTGCCCCGTTGCACAGGCTGCTGGCGGGCGCTCCCCAGGCTCTGGCTCTGCCTGGGCAGCAGGCGAATCGCACCGGAGGACTCTTCGCCTGCCCCCTGAGCCTGGAAGAGACTGACTGCTCCAGGGTGGACATTGACCGGGGAGGTGAGGGCCTTGTGGGGGTCGGGTGGGGGGAAGCACATGACGGGGGGAGGGGAGGCCCCTCCACTCCCCTCCCCTAATTCCCCGTGTCCTGCCTCTAGCGGATGTGCAGAAGGAGAGTAAGGAGAACCAGTGGTTGGGAGTCAGTGTTCGGAGCCAGGGGCCTGGGGGCAAGGTTGTTGTGAGTACCACATTTTTTTTCACTTTTAATATTTACCATTTTTATTGAAAAAAGTCACAAAAGTTAATTTTTAAAAAGAGGGAAAAATAGTTTGACTCTGTAATAGTAATATAATTGCGGTGAGTACATCTTCTGAGTGTATGCAAGGGTGGTGTGTGTGTGTGAGTGTATATCTGTGTGTGTGTGAGTGTGTATCTGTGTGTGTGTAGTGTGTATATACTACAGACGTGCTTACAGAACTCAGGTTGGCCATATGGTGTGATGGTCTGGTTCTCAGGACCTCAGGGAGATATAAAAAAGCATAAGACACAGTCCCTGTCCTTATAAATTTAAAAACATCTAACTGTTCATTCAGCCACTCATTTGTCAAACTCAGGTGTCGTGCTAGTTACTGAGAGAGGACAGGTGAACACAGGGAAAAGCCTGGCCCGTGCCTCAGCTAGCCTGCTGCCTAGCTGCAGAGATTCTCATGCTCTCTTTTTCTGTGTCTGTTTCTCTCTTTCTCTGTGTCATCGCTAACACGCACAAACACAATAATACAAGTCACTACGGGGCAGGATGTGGTTAACGTTAAGTGAGTGGTACAGTCCCCAGTCTATGAAAGTCCGAGGGAGGAGAGGAGAGAAGAGATTCCTGCAGGTGGGGGTGGTTTGAGCCAGGATTTCAAGAATAAGCAATGCTTGGAGAGTGGAGAGGGAAGGAAGCTCTTTGCAGATGAGGTGGTGGCACTTGGGAAGGGTTAGAGGCAGGACCACGTTAGGGCACGTTGGGGATTGTCCAACGTATGGCGGGATCAAGGAGGCACGAGTTCTGTGTGCTGGCTTCGCTGTGCTGTGGGCGCCCGGACAGAACTTGGAGCAAGGGCTTCTCCCTCCAGGGCCGGGAAGCGGGTGCAGAGAGGGTAGGATGGGGGTTCTGTATATACCTGCCTAACACTGGCTGGGCAGTGGTACCCAAGTGATGCTGGCAGAGGAGTGTGTGGATGTGTGTGCACCTACGCAGATGCACGTGTGCACACAAACCAGTGTCTGCCAAACATGTGCATGTATGCATGTGGGTCAAGTAGGTGCCCAGCCCATGCAGTAGAATGACGGCTCCTTTCCTCGCACAGACCTGTGCACACCGATACGAGTCGCGGCAGCGAGTGGACCAGATCCTGGAGACAAGGGATGTGATTGGTCGCTGCTTTGTGCTAAGCCAAGACCTGGCCATCCATGACGAGCTGGATGGTGGGGAGTGGAAGTTCTGTGAGGGGCGCCCGCAGGGCCACGAACAGTTTGGGTTCTGCCAGCAGGGCACGGCCGCTGCCTTCTCTCCAGACAGCCACTACCTCCTCTTTGGAGCCCCGGGAACTTATAACTGGAAGGGTGAGTCACACCTGGGGGAGGGGAGAAGGGAACCAAAATGTCCCAGTACCTCAGAGAGGGGACTGGGGGCAGCACGTGGCCAAGCATGCCCACAAGTTCACTGCCACGCCTCCCACCACCGTCATGCCAGTGTACACACATACACGAATGGGGCTATCTCCTCTCCTTCGCATGGCTGAGTGTTCTGCAACAGGCTGGCACGAGTCCCCACATCCACCGCTGGGCACCTGCCCAGCCGGGGCGCGCATGCTCCAACACACCAGCCCACCCTTCATCACTCCCATTCCCATCTCTGCACGCTGCCGCTGGCCAGGCTGACACTCGGTGAGTGTGATGCCAAGTCTGGGGGACCCCAGGCAGCTTGGGCCGGGGAGGGGGTGGAGACAGGGCTGGAAAGGAGAGGAGGGGCTTCCCTGGGGGCCTGTCTAACAGCCGGCCTGGGGGTGCACCTCACTTCCTGCCCCGGGCACTAACAGATCTGTCCTTGCAGGCACGGCCAGGGTGGAGCTCTGTGCACAGGGCTCAGCGGACCTGGCACATCTGGACGACGGGCCCTACGAGGCGGGGGGTGAGAAGGAGCAGGACCCCCGCCTCATCCCGGTCCCTGCCAACAGCTACTTTGGTAGGGACCCCTCCCCGGCCCAGAGCTGCTCTAACCCTCTGTTCCTCTCTCTCTCATCCTCCCTCTCCACGCTCCCATCCTTCTGTCTCTGTCTCTGTCTCTCTGTCTGATTCTTATCTCTCTGGTCTCTTTGTCTCTCTCATGTTCTTTCTCCACTTCTTCCTCTTCTGCCTCCTCCTTGCCTTTCTGTCTGCCTCTGTCTCTCCACTCTGTGGCCTCTTCCCCGGATGTCCCTCCCTGGTGTCTCCCCCCACCCCCACCCCATCCCCCGCAGGGTTGCTCTTTGTGACCAACATTGATAGCTCAGACCCTGACCAGCTGGTGTATAAAACTTTGGACCCTGCTGACCGGCTCCCAGGACCAGCCGGAGACTTGGCCCTGAATAGCTACTTAGGTTTGTAAGCGCCCCTCCACGTCCTCCTGGGCCCTGGGGGCTTGGCCTGGCCTCCCCTCCTCTCCTGCCCTGCCCCGCAACAGCACACTTTCAGGGAAATACCCACTGGGCCCAACTTAAAGAGAAGAGCTGAGCCCAGTAACCAGGACGGAGGAGAAGAGGCCCCAGGGGTGACAGCCTAGGGGGCTGTGACCGGGGTCTCTGGAGGAAGGTCCAGGTGGGTGGGACTGTCCCGGGAAGGAAGGAAGCTAGACCTCTGGGGGCCTTCCTCTGAGGGAGGGATGGTGGGCACGTGTGGAGACAGGTCCAGCTGTGTTGGTAAGTCCCTCTCATTGTCTCATCTGCATCCCTCTGCAGAAGAGGAGGAAATGAGGCCCGGGAGATGTTTGGGTGAATCAAGTTCTCCCCTACTCCCCCATGTCTCCCCCCTCCCATCCATGTGAAGACTTTCTCTCCCTGCGTGGATGGTGGGAATTGGGGGCAAGGAAGGTGCATTGGATGGAATGGGGGCCTCCTGGGTGTGCAGAGGGGAGAGCAGTTCCCTGGGAATCGTATGGGAGGCGACCTGCCCTAGCTCCTACCAGTGCCACAGCCCCCCGCCCAGCTCCTTGGCCTTCTCAGTGGCCTTTCTCCCTCCTCCCCAGTCCTTGAGGCCGACCTCACCGCAACCCTTGTGCCAGCCCCCAGTATCTGGGTGGGGAGGGCTGCCAGGCCTCCAGAGGGGAGGAGGAGTGGTGCAGCCGTGGTGGGGATACCTTGGCAGGCGCCTTCCACCTATTGGCTCCGACCTGCTTGGAGAGGGGCAGGGTGGGGGGGCGCTTACTAGTGGGTCGCCCCCACTCAGGTTTCTCCATTGACTCGGGGAAGGCGCTGATGCGAGCAGAGGAGCTGAGCTTTGTGGCAGGGGCCCCTCGTGCCAACCACAAGGGTGCTGTGGTCATTCTGCGCAAAGACAGTGCCAGCCGCCTGGTGCCCGAAGTTACACTGTCTGGGGAGCGCCTGACCTCCGGCTTTGGCTACTCACTGGCTGTGGCTGATCTCAACAATGATGGGTGAGAGAGGGCCGAGGGAAGTGGAGCCTGGGGGAGGCTGGGTCCGGGAAGGGTGAGGGGCCTCTGGCCTTTCCTCCTGACTCCCCAGGCTTGGGAGGACTCCACACTGACTGTCTTCCTCTCTCCGTAGCTGGACAGACCTGATAGTGGGTGCCCCCTACTTCTTTGAGCGCCAAGAAGAGTTGGGGGGTGCCGTGTATGTGTATATGAACCAGGGTGGTCACTGGGCTGGGGTCTCCCCTCTCCGGCTCTGCGGCTCCCCCGACTCCATGTTTGGGATCAGCCTGGCTGTCTTGGGGGACCTCAACCAAGACGGCTTCCCAGGTGTGACTGGGACCGGGAGAGGCTCAGGGGAGGGAGGGGGCAGGGCAGGGGTGGGGAAGTACCTCTGAGGTCAAGAGGAAGGTCCTCTGAGGGCCCAGGGAGGGGAGCAGCCTAGGCTCACACCTGGGCAGCTTTGTGACCTTGGGCAGGTGCCCTTTCTGAGCTAGCGTTACCTGCAGAGAGTAGCTGAGAGGACTGAACGTGATGCGTGTAAGGCGCCCAGGACTTAGTAGCCGCTCAGCAAGATAGGGAAGACAGGACATGGAGCTGAGTGACTGAGGGAAAGCTGGGGCCTGGACCTTGTGCCTCTCCGCCCCCTGCCCCCCCAGGTCTGATTGCCTTTCTCCTGCTCCTGCAGACATCGCCGTGGGGGCTCCCTTCGATGGGGATGGGAAAGTCTTCATCTACCACGGGAGCAGCCTGGGGCTTGTCGTCACAGCTTCCCAGGTGAGGGCTGTGGCTGGGACCAGGAACGGGCATGGGTGGGACAGGCGGCGGGGCAGCAGCGGCAGGGGAGGCAGAGGCCCGGGGGTGGTGGGTGGGAGGCCGACGGTCTGGCCCCGCAGGTGCTGGAGGGCGAGGCCGTGGGCATAAAGAGCTTTGGCTACTCCCTGTCGGGCGGCCTGGACGTGGATGGGAACCATTACCCGGACCTGCTGGTGGGCTCCCTGGCCGACACGGCTGTGCTCTTCAGGTGAGCCCTCCCTCTGCTCTGCCCTCTTTCTCCCCGAGGCCCGGAGCACCCCCCCCCATCCTCCCCGCCCCGGGCCAGCTCTGCTGCTGGAGAGTCCACCGCCTCCCCGCTTTCCCAGCCTCAAGTTCTCGTGCCTCCTGTGCCCTCCACTCCCCATTCCCCAGGGCCAGGCCCGTCCTCCACGTCTCCCACGAGGTCTCTATCCTTCCGAGAACCATCGACCTAGAACAGCCCAACTGTGCCGGCGGCCACTCAGTCTGGTGAGGTGGGATCCCAGGGGAGGGCGGAGGGGAGCCTTCAGGGTCCAGTCCTGCACCTCTATCTCCCTTTCTCTGCCCAGCTTGGGGCTGGGGCTGGGGCTGGGGCAGGAGTGTGCAGGGTCGGGGTGGGACCTTGGCCTGTCAGCCTCGCCTTTGTCCCCGCAGCATGGACCTAAGGGTCTGTTTCAGCTACGTCGCATCGCCCAGCAGCTACAGCCCTGTTGTGGGTGAGTGAGGCCCCTCCACCCCCACCCCAGTGGGTTTCCCGGTGCGTCCCCCGAGGTGGAGGAAGGGCCGACTGGAGCCGTTCCCCAGCTCACTGGCTCCTCCTCTCCCACCTGCCACAGCCCTGGATTACACGTTAGATGGGGACACAGACCGGAGGCTACGGGGCCAGGTCCCCCGTGTGACATTCCTGAGCCGTGGCCCGGATGACCCTAAGCACCAGGCCTCAGGCACCGTGTGGCTGAAACGCCAGCGTGACCGAGTCTGTGGTGACACCACGCTCCAGCTTCAGGTGCACGCTGCCCCCTTGGCCCCTGAGGGTCACTGTCATCGCATCCTATTTCTTCCTGCTTTCCTCTCAGCTTCCTCCCTGCTTTCCTCTCAGCTTCCTCCCTAACACACGCACACCTCATTCTAAGATCTCGACCCTGGGGAAGGCTCCCTTTTGGGCTGACCACCCCCACCCCCCAACCGATGCCTTCTTGCGTCTCCTGTTAAGCTCTGTCCTCCCTGGAGAAGGTGACAGCAGGTTGTGTCTTCACGTCTGGTTCTCAAAGCCCTGCTCTCCTCCCTTCTCTACCCCAGTCGCTCTCCCCCCTCCTTGCCCAGTTCTCCACCTCTCTCCTTCACCTCCCTGAGCCTCTTTCCGAATTTCAGGATCTGTCTCAGGTCTGGCTGGGGCTTTGGGCAGGGCTGGGGCTGGGGGTTGTTCTTGTATCCATGTCTGTGTTTTCCCTTCCCAGGAGAATGTCAAAGACAAGCTTCGGGCCATTGTGGTGACCCTGTCCTATAGTCTCCCGACCCCTCGGCTCCGGCGACAGGCTCCTGGCCAGGGGCTGCCCCCAGCGGCCCCCATCCTCAATGCCCACCAGCCCAGCACCCAGCGGACGGAGGTGAGCCTGGGTTCCAGCTTAGCACAGGAAGAGGAGCCGTGGCCCCTCGCCAGTGACACGCACTCACAGCGTGCGAGACCCTTTCACCGGTTACCCCGGTATTTCCTCCTGTTTCTAGATGCTGTAACAGGGGGGACCCCAGATGAAACCTGGCCCACGTGACCATGAGTTGCTAGTCGGAGGGGCAGGCAGGCACTCAGGGGCGCAGGGGTGTGGGGCTCTGCCGTCTTCAGATGTGGTCTCCAAGGCCACCTCTATCCCAGCCTGCTGCAGGGGAGCGTGGAGCTCCTTGCATGGGTTTCACGGCCGGTCTGGCAGTGGCTCTCTTCGCTTCGCGTTCTAAGTCTGGGGCTCGGTTACACGGGAGAAAGGCCTAGGAAATATGGCCTTGCTCTGGACTAGCCTGCTAGCCTCTACTGCGACATCGTAATACTCCCATCATTTTGCTGATGAGGCCCCAGCTCAGAGTGGTTGAGTGACCAGCTCGATATCACACAGCTGGGAAGCCGCAGGTCTTCGAATTGAACACAGGCTGTTTACCCCTGTGATCCTCTACCCCACCTAGGCAAGGCACATTCACCCCCTAGCAATGACCCTCCTCGAATCTCTCCTCAGATCCACTTCCTGAAGCAAGGCTGTGGGGAAGATAAGATCTGTCAGAGCAACCTGCGGCTGGTCCACGCGCGTTTCTGCACCCGCATCAGTGACACCGAGTTTCAGCCTCTGCCCATGTGAGGCGGAGCAAGGGAGCAGGCGGGGTGGGAAGGCAAGAGCTCCAGGATCGGAAGGAAGTCCCCTCAGGAGCGCCAGTCTGCAGGGAGAAAGCGGAAGGCTGGGGGGACCTGCTGATAATTCACAAGTTTGCAGATGAGGGCAGTGGTGGACCCACAGGGGCTCCCCTGGCAAGGAATGACAGTCCTTCACTATATATATACATATCATATATCTCTCTTTTTAGTCTTCACGACCCTGTGAGATAGGAATTCTTGTAAATCCCACTGTATAAATGGAAAATGGAGGCCTAGAGAGGTTAGGTTACTTGCCCAAGGTCGGGTAGTGGTGGAGCTGGGACCAGAATGGAGGTCCCCTGACTCCAAGTCTTGATTCTCCTAAGCCTGAGATTTGGGGGACCCAGGCGGGAGGAGAGGGGGCATGCCCTGGGGGAAGGAGGCAGGAGAGGGGGGAGGCCGGGGGAGGTGTTCAGATCTTAGAGTGAGTGGGATCTGACCCTCCAGGGACGCAGATGGGACGACAGCCCTGTTTGCACTGAGTGGGCAGCCAGTCATCGGCCTGGAGCTGAAGGTCAGCAATCTGCCCTCGGACCCAGCCCAGCCCCAGGCCGATGGGGATGACGCTCACGAGGCCCAGCTCCTGGTCACCCTCCCTGCCTCTCTGCACTACTCAGGAGTCCGGGCCCTGGACCCTGCGGTGAGGACCTGGGCAGGGTAGGCGTGGGGTGTTCAGGGGCTCCAGCAACCCAAGCTGACCTCTCCTTCTCTCCCTACTCCAGGAGAAGCCACTGTGCCTGTCCAATGACAACGCCTCCCACGTCGAGTGTGAGCTTGGGAACCCCATGAAGAGAGGCGCCCAGGTTGGCACATCTGCTCTTGTCCCTATCCAGGTGGCTCTCTATCCCCCGATCATTCTTCAAGCCCCTCACCCTTCTGGACTCTCATCCTGCTCCGTCCTTGCTCCAGGTCACCTTCTACCTCATCCTTAGCACCTCAGGGATCACCATTGAGACCACAGAGCTAGAGGTGGAGCTGCTGTTAGCCACGTAAGGCTGGTGGGGCCAGGGTGGGTGATGGTGGGGGAAGTTGGCTGGAAGTCCACCTAGAAGGGGCTTCACTGTGCTCACCTGACCCCTTGGGGTGGCGTCTGTGCCCGCTGCCCACGCCCGCCCTGCCACACGCCAGGATCAGCGAGCAGGAGCTGCGTCCGGTCTCTGCCCGAGCTCGTGTCTTCATCGAGCTGCCGCTGTCCATCACAGGGTAAGCCCTGCCCAGGGGGGCACCGCCGCCAGAGGGGTGGGCACTGCTACTGCCAAACCCAGGCCTGGGCTCTACCTCACCCTCCATCAGGCCCCAGGCCTCCTGAGCCCCTGTTTTGACCCCTCCTCGCCAGGGTGGCCATTCCCCAGCAGCTCTTCTTCTCCGGCGTGGTGCGGGGTGAGAGTGCCATGCGGTCTGAGCGGGATGTGGGCAGCAAGGTCAAGTACGAGGTCACGGTGAGTGTCCTGGTGAGGCCCCTCCTTCTTGGCACAGAGGAGGGGCTGAGGCCTGCCCCAGGAGCTGTGGCTCTTCTCCCATATGTGGCCGCATGGTGGTCTAGCGAGTTCGAGGCCTCGCTCAGCCCCTGGGCCTTGGCTGTGGGCAGGTGTTTGTGCTGGGGCCTCAGATGGCCATTTCCTGCTCGGCCCTGGCCGGCCGTCTCACCTGCTGGTCTGGGGGGCCCATGAGGGCCCAGGGCAGCTGCTCTGCTTAGGGCCTCAGCTGGGGGCTGGGGACTCGGGGGCAGGGCTGCTGTCTCTCTCCCGGACTCTGCCCCGGCGCGGCTGGGGCCTTACCCACACCTCTAGTGGCATCTCTAGGTTTTCCTGGCCTGGGGGGCGGGCAGAGACTGGCGCCTGGATCTAGGATCCTGGGTCTTTGTCGAGACTCTGCTCTCCGAGGCCTCCCCGCAGCCTGTGTGCTCTCCATCCCCAGGGATTTAGTGGCCCTCACGCTTGCTTGTGCCCACAGGTCTCCAACCAAGGCCAGTCACTCAACACCCTGGGCTCTGCCTTCCTCAACATCATGTGGCCCCACGAGATTACCAACGGGAAGTGGCTGCTGTACCCCATGCGGGTGGAGCTGGAGGGCGGGCAGGGGCCCGGGCAGAAGGGGCTCTGTTCCCGCAGGCCCAACGCCCTCTACCTGGTGAGGCTTAGGCCGGGTGGGTGGGGCTGCTGAAGCAGGGTGGGAGGTAGACTTGGGAAAGGACGCTGTGGGCTGGGGGTGTGTGGATAGGTGGGGGGCCCGGAGGAAGGTGGTGGGTAGGAGATGCCATCTCAGGACTGCTGCGTTTGGAGGGACCCTCACTGGGCCCCCTCCCCACCTCAGGATGTGGACAGCAGGGACAGGAGGCGGCGGGAGCTGGGGCAGCCGGAGCAGCCGGAGCCTCGTGAGCAGCCGGAGCCCAGCACGTCCTGGTGGTCAGTGTCCTCTGCTGAGAAGAAGAAAAACGTCACCCTGGTGCGGGCAGGGCAAACTTGGTGCAGCCAGAATAGGGGAGGGGGCGCGTGGTATGATAGAGGATGCGGGTGGTGGGGAGGGAATGGTGCGTCAGGACGGTGGGTGGCGCGTGGGGAGGTGCGATGGTCTGACACCTGGGCAAGTTGACAGGACAGTGCACAACACGCCTGTGAGGCAGCTGCGGACGCCAAAGTCCCACCCCGTCCACGCTCACCAGGTGCTTACTCCAGGGCAGGCGCTTACCTATAGCCTTTTCATCTTGTGGATGAAAGATCACGGTTTATAGAGGTGGGATGGTCTTAGCCACCTCTGAGATCTGTTTGTTGTTCTTTTGAATTCTTTTTCGACAAAAAGTCAATTTGCATAAGGAAACCTGCTTGATTTTCACAATGTCAAGGACGCTTTAGGTTTCCGACAGTTCTAATTCACGTGATTTATTGTCTCTCCTTTTTGAGCAGTGTTGCCCCCCTTCTCCTACTTGTGTCACCTAGCTTTGTTCCACAGGCCGACTTACTGAGCAGATTAGCGCATGCTCTGTGCTGTCCCTTGCAGGGCGGTGCTGGCAGGGAGAGTGAGCAGGGGACACAGGTCAGCGGGGTACTTGGTCTGGTGGCAAGGGGGTGAATCTCAGGTGTGGAAGGAAGGGCAATAGAGGCAAGAAGAGTCAAAGAGGCCTTTGCAGGGGGAGGTAAGCGGCGGGGCCAGCTCTGGTGTCAGCTGTCTGGGAGGGAGTTCCACTGTCACACCCCATCCCTCTCGGGGCTTCCTCAGCGTCCCTGCTCCCCTGAGAGCATGACCTGAAGCAAACGAAGGCGCCTCAGGAATAGTAAGAGCTTGTGTCGTCGCTGTTTCCCTGATATGTGGCTAGTCCTGGCCTTCCCCATGTGACTGGTTTCCTCGGAAAGCCCTCCCTTTCTGATAAGAACTTTGAAATGGATTCTTTTACTAAAAATGGCATTTAGACAAATTGACCAAGGATTCTTGAATTGCTCCAAAGTGGCAAAATAAAGGATGATGCAAAGAGTTCAAACACTGTCAAAGCCAGTCTTCTGTATACGAAGTGTGATAAATAGAACATTAATCTTAGGCAAACAGGCCATTAAGTGGGATTGGGCCAAATGGATTTAAGTCAGGCCTGGAAGGAGCAGGGCCTAAGTCCGCTGCCCCCCAGCGGCTCTGGGGCAGCCTCATCCTCCTTCAGTGAGTTTGGGCTTAGCAGAGGAATGCGGCTTTGCCCACTCTGGACCTGGGTTCAAATATCTGCTCCACCTCTTAGCAGCTTTGTTAGCTGTGTGACCTGAGGGAGGTCACCTGGCTTCTTTGAACTTGAATTTCCTAGTTTGAAAGATGGAGATGATGGTAATATGCACATTGCAGGACAGTAGCACATTTAAATGGGGCAAGTACCTCGCAGATAGTAGATGCTCAGTAAATGGGACCGTCATTAGGTAGCAGAAGCGGCACCTGGAGAAGCTGCTCTGCCTGTTGCTGTCCTCCCTGCTCCCCATGCATCTCAACACCGAATAGCCCAGATTTGGGGTAGGCTGCTGTTTTGGACCAAGGGTTAGTTTGGGAAGACTTCCTGGAGGAAGGGGGTTTGAAGCCAAGTAAGGAAAATGGGATAGATATTGAATGAGGAGCCAAGGGAAAGGGGGGCTCAGGGAGGGATGGAGGGAAGGCTCTGGGCAGACTCAGTGTCTGTGTGAGCACGACCGTGAGGGTGCTGGGCCCTGAGCAGCTCCGTGGGGTGGGGCCACGCGGCTCAGAGCCTCTCCTGTCCTTGTCCCCAGGACTGCGCCCAGGGCACGGCCAACTGCATGGTGTTCAGCTGCCCTCTCTACAGTTTTGACCGCGCGGCTGTGCTGCACGTCTGGGGCCGCCTCTGGAACAGCACCTTCCTGGAGGTGAGAGCACGGCCGGGGCACCGGGCTGGGCGTCCTCTTCCCCAACAGCCCCTCGGGGACTCACTTCTCCTCCCACCTCCTCTGTGTCCAAATGCAGCACACTCAGCCCAAGACAGGAGGAAACACCCTCTTCCATTTACAGCTTCAGAAGCTGGGGGAGGGAGGCCTTAGGCATTTAGGAGGAGGGTCTCCTTCCCTGCTCCCTTAGGAGTACTCAGCTGTGAAGTCCCTGGAGGTGATCGTTCGAGCCAACATCACCGTGAAGTCCTCCATCAAGAACCTGCTGCTCAGAGACGCCTCCACGGTGGTGAGCTGCAGGGCTGGGGAGGAGGGGCCGGGGCTTCTCTTCTCTCCTGACGCTCCCGCCCTCGTTCTGTGAACCCCTCCCTCCCCAGATCCCAGTGATGGTATACTTGGACCCCGTGGCGGTGGTGGCAGAAGGAGTCCCCTGGTGGGTCATCCTCCTGGCTGTCCTGGCCGGGCTGCTGGTGTTGGCGCTACTGGTGTTGCTCATGTGGAAGGTGAGGCTTGGGGAGGGGGAGGCCGGCGGGGGCTGGGCTCCTTGTCAGGCAGGTGGCCTCTCCAGGTGTGGTTCTCTCACCCACACTCCCATTTCTTCAGCAGATCTGCACTGAGCCCTTACCCTGCACGTACCAGGGACCCTGTCGAGCCCTGGAAGGTTCGGAGATAAGGCAGGCGCAGATCTTGTCAGAGGTTTTATAGTCTCGTGGGGGAGGGGAGCCTGTGGTCAAGCACAAGGCAGAGGTACTAAGTCAGGAGAGTGCAGGGGGAATTCAAGGGGGGAGAGCTTGAGAGCCGGGGGCCTGGAGCTGGGCCTTAGCAGGTGGGGTAGCAGGGTCTGGATGTGGGGAGGTGAGTGGGTGGGTCTGCGCCTTTCAAAAGGACCATGGGAGGCAAAGCCATGGAGGCAGGGAAATGTGGGCTGATTTAACTAGAGCATGGCAAGTAAGGCTAGGAAGGAAGCTGTGGCCAAGGAAGCCAACCAGTGTGGAGAACTGCCTCCAGGGAACTGTCTCCAGGACCGAACTCGGAACCTGCACATACCAGGCTCCACGTGGAACCGTGCTCGTACACAGAGTGTAGCCAGAACCACGTTTGCATCTGGGGCTCCACTGAGAGCACATACGAGCACATGTCCGTACAGTCACACCCGTCACCTGCGGTCTTCCCCTGAGCCATATGCTACCATTGCGGAACCATGCACGCCCTTGGGGCTTTATGGGGAACTGCCCCTCCCCTCCTCCCTGGGACCATAGACCAAGCACATGCTCTGGCAAATGCGAGTCATCAGTGGACCAGTCCTCTGGGCGTCCAGACTGTTGGGAACCTTGCCAACTCTTTTTAGGGGAGATTGATGCCTGGGAGAAACTGGCTCTCTGCTCCCTGCTCGCATGGAAGGGGGACCGAGCAGAAATGGGGGCCCCCATCTTTCTCCAGTCTTCCCATCCTCCTCCTCTTCTGCTCCCCTCCTCCCTTACATCCCAGTGTGGCTTCTTCCATCGGAGCAGCCAGAGCTTATCTTTTCCCACCGACTATCACCGGGCCCGTCTGGCTGTGCAGCCCTCGGCCATGGAAGCCGGGGGTCCAGGGACTGTGGGGTAATTGTGTGTGAGCATGTGTGTGTGTAAATGTGTGTGTGCGTGTGTGGGGATGTGTGTGTGTGAGTGTGAGATACTCCCAGTAGTCACGGGACCAGGGATGTGCGGGGTGAAGAAATGAGATTGCACGGGGGCCGCGTGAGTTCTAGGAGCTGGGGTGGGAGGGACTTACCAGGGTGAGGTCATGAGGGGGCGTATACACAGCCGGGGGCACGCACCAGGGTTGGGTGGGCTCCTGGGCTGTGAGCATGTGGGAGTACAGGGAGGTGCCGTGCTTGTCCTCTGGGGGCATGAGTGTGCAGGCCGTCGTGCAAGGAGGTGCCGTGCAGTCTGAGCATGTAGGAGTCTTGGGCCGTCCTGAGTGTGAGCAGTCCTGAGCGTGAGTGTGCACGGGGCACGTTTCCATCTTGGTGTGGAAGGGCCAGCATGTTCATGACTCAGGGAGGGGCCGGGCCATTTTATTCACAGAGGGGAGGGCCCAGCCCGAGGGGGGTGCTCCCAGCGCACGAGCACACAGGCTTGAAGAGGAATTATTCCGGAGCTTCCACGGGTCTCGGAAGCCATGTTTTCCCTCCGAACTCGTTTGTGTTCCTGGGGATGCTATTGGGCCTCTTAAAAGCTTGGGAGGGCGTGGGAACCTTTGGGGTCAGCGGTCCTGATGTTCTACCTTCAAGCCCCTCTTTCAGGTGCCAAGGGAGATGTCCTTGGTCCTGCACCTCAGGCCCTCTCCTGGTCTTTCTCTTGCTGTGAATGAGGACCTGGGGACCCAGCATGGATGGTGGCCCTCATTGGGGCTGCTTGCTGTGCTGGCTGCCGCCCAGCCTGTCTCCTTCCTGCTGCCGTTGGTCCTTTCTGTCTCAGGGACCTTGGAGGCAGGCAGCTGGCTGTGCTGAGCACCTGCCCCAGGGACCTCAGCCCCGCAGGCTCCTCACGTCTGGCCTGGTGTCCTTCCAGATGGGATTCTTCAAGCGAGCGCGGTACCCCTGAAGCCGCAGTGCCCCAGTACCACGCAGTGAAGATCCCGCGGGAAGACCGGCAGCAGTTCAAGGAGGAGAAGACGGGCACGATCCTGAGGAACAACTGGGGCAGCCCCCGGCGGGAGGGCCCCGACGCGCACCCCATCCTGGCTGGGGATGGGCAGCCCGAGCTGGGCCCCGATGGCCACCCTGTGCCAAGCACTGCCTAGCCTCCTTTGTCCCAGCTGGCCCTGGGGCCCCCGCCACCCCTTCCCCAGAGACGGCTCCTGGGGGTGAAGAGGGGGGACCCGGTCGCTGGTGTCCCATCAGAATTTGGCAGGATCTGCTTCCTCAGGGCACAGACCTCTACCCCCATGAGGACCACCCCCCAAACATCCCCTTAGGATGCTGTTAGGTGAGGGGAAATCAGGGATGGGTCATGGGGGAGGGTGAGGAGGGCAGCGATGTTCTGATGCAAAAGTGGGGAAGGGGACCCTAATCCTTCCCTCTCCCATTCACCCTGTATAATGGAACCCCAAGGACCTGTCTCCCCAAAAGTGCCTTAAGCCCAGAGGGTGGGGAGGAGGTTATGTCGCTGACTCAGGGTCTCTTCCCTCCCTAGCTTCCCCTCTCCTCTGACCTTAGTTGGCTGATCCAATCTAGCAGATTTTGTCTATTTATTAAAAAATACTTGAGGACAAAACCTGGCTCCTTTACTGAGTCTGGCCGCCTCCTGCCCAGGGTCTGCAGGAGAGGGCAGATTTTCTCTGCACGCACACAGCTCAGGACAAAGGTGGTGATGGGAGGGAGTGCTGGGGGCCTGGCACAGACACACGTATCATGACTTGTGTGACCAGGTCCTGGGGCACTTGAGTGTGGTCTCAGAAAGAGGAAAGGGCAGCTGTCCTGGGGTGGTTGGGCAAAAACTGGGAGACCCAGTCCAGGAATTTGCAGCTAGGGGTACGGCAGGGTGTCACTGCTCCCTCCCCGCGGTCAGGGGAGCAATAGCGCTTTTCCACTGAAGAGGGAAGGGTTGGAGATTCCCCAGGCAGAGGTGGGGGGGGAGGGGTGGGGGAGGGGTGGTGGGGGGGGATGGCTTCTCTCTGCCCAGATCCTCTCAGGAGAAGGCAGACTCAGCAGATGGGTGGGATCATTCCGACTGCAGGCAGGATTTGGGGAAGGCTTACTTCACGGCCTTCCCCATGATGTGCGGCCCAACAGGCAACCACTTGAAGGGAGGGGGCTGTCGTTCCATTTGGAGTTCGGAGAACTGGGCACTTTCCAGATCCTTCCAGGTCTCTCTGGTGAGGCGGCAGCCATCCCCGATGTGTTTCCAGGTGGGCTCTGCAACTTGCTGCCACAGGAAGGCCCAGCTCCCACGCGGCTCAGCCACGTGCTCCCAGAAAAAGAACAATCCTCCCTGGGAGAGAAGAGCGTGTCACTCACCTGCTCCACCCACCGCCTGCCTCTAACCTCACCTCCGTCCCGCCGGCCACGCCTGCCCGAAACCTCTCGGTGAAGAGGGAGGTGCTGGTCTTCAAGTTCGGGGAGCAAACCCGTCCTGCTCCGTGACGCCTCCTGCGCCCCGGCTCCGGCTGCCCGCCCAGAGCGAGTGTGACGAGCCTCCCGTGACTGAGTGGGGACGACTGGTGAGACATTCTCAAAGGGCGGCCAGAAGGACAGCGTAACCGAGGGCAGACAGATGGGCAGGCGGAGAACCAGGAGCAGAGGTCTCACTGGGTACAGAGATGCTTGCCCAGAGCCCCCTCCCGAGAGCCAGACACACGTGTCCTGGACATCTCAGCCAGCATTTCGGGGAAAACTTGCACTGGGCTTCTGATTAAACTGGGGTTCCTCCAGCTCTTCGCTCCTCGCTGTGCCTTCCCTAGGTGATCTCATACACCTCTGTGCTTGGAATTTACCAGCTAAAGCTGGTGACTTCCAAATCTGTATCTCCAGGCTCCCTCTTTTTCTGACTTCCAGATCTGGACTTCCAACTGCCTCTGGGTTCTCTCTGCCTCATGGCACCTCAGACCTAAAGAGTTCAAAACAGGTTTCTCCTGTCTTGCAAAAGGCATTTCCCTCTACCGTCCCTCCCTCCATCAGCTGCTCATGCCAAAAACCTGGAAACCATCCTAAACTCCTTTCTCTCCACACCCAGTTCCCAATCTTACGGATTCTACTTCCCCTGATATCTCTACCTAGAACACTGTCAGTTGCCCCACTCCCTCCAGCCCCTGCTTAATCCCTCGGATCTCAATGTAAACATCCCATCCTTAGGTGTCCTCCCCTCTTCCCCGACTTCACTGGGTGGCTCTCTTGTGGGCTTCCACATCCAGCCGTGTTCACCAGCAGATGGGGGTGGACGGGTGTCAGATGCACTAGTTCACTAGATTCCCCGTCCTGGGTGCCCCGGACACTGGCGGTGGCCGCTGCTACATTTGCTGCCCCGCACCCACACCCTTCCCACTCTGCTCACCGGCCTCAGCACTCTGTGGACCTCCTGCAGGACCTTCCTCGGGCTCTGCACTGAGCAGAGCACCAAGGTGCAGACCACCACGTCCATGGAGCCATCGGCCAGCTGCTTCATGTCCTCTCCGAAAGCCACCACAAACCGTTCATACTCGAGATGTCTATTCTCGGCCATACTTTTTGTCAGGAACTTCTCAAAGTTGGGGTTCGGGTCCAGGCAGGTGATCCTGCAGCCAGATGGGTAGAACTGGAAGTTGGCACCAGTGCCGCAGCCCAGCTCCAGCAGGGCCACCTTGCCCGAGGCCCCCGCAAGCCCCTTTATCTGGCTGAAGAGCTCCCGCTTCTTGCCCTCCATCTTGCGGTTGGTCTTGGCCGCCAGCACGGCCATCAGGTAGGGGAAATAGCTCTTGCACAGGGGCTCCCAGAAGCCCAGCAGAGCCATGATGTGCAGGGGCAGGGTCAGGAGCAGCACCAGCAGCTGCAGGAGCCGGACCAGGGCGTCCATGGCAGCCCGGCTGGGAGCGGCGCTTCCCTGGCGCCCGGCCTTTCCGCGCTGCCCGGCCGCTGCAGACGCGCGTCTCTTTTTGCCCCGCGGTAGGACTTTGCTCCCTGTCTCCTACTTGGCAGTTTCCTCCTCGCCGGGTGGAGTGGATCTGTGAAATCCCTCCAGAGGGCACAGGTCCCAAGCCCCCACAAGCTCTTCAGCAGATTTTATGGGAGGCAAAGGAACAGGTGGCATCAGTGTGTCCTGAGTTCGGGGCGCTCTGCCCAGTTGAAGAGGATGGTGTGTGCTGACCATCTCAGAAGGGAGAGAAGGGGGAGGGGGGCTATGTCTCTGATCACAGTTTGCGGGGGCCAAATGCCCAGCAGAGCTGACTCACGCCGGCCCGCCCTGGCCTGATTCAGTCCTCAGGTTCTGCTCGGTTTATGCAAGCTGGAAGTTCTGGTTGGGTGTCACTGGCACACCCCCAGGGCTTTGTAAACGGTAACCTGCCTCTGCCCCAGATACAAGCCAAACACAGAGAAGAATGTGTCTTAACCAGGGGGTAGGGGTGGGAGGGATGGGGGTGGGAAGTGTAGGGTTGTGGGGGTGGGGGGGTTGTCACAGGACTTTTCTGCTGGGCAGCGGCACAGGGGCCACTCGGGCTCCAGCAGCACAGTGCAGGAGACGCCTTCCTGAAATAGTTCATCCCCGCCTGACTCAGGGTTTGTCCCCAGACCTCTTCTCTGAGGCCCCCAGTGGCCAGGATGGTGACGTCAGTGGGTTTGACCGGTAGGACAGAGGCAGTGGACTTTGAGCTCCCGTCCCAATCAGGGACTTTGTTTAAACTCAGTCCTTCCCCAGAGGTCATCAGTGGCCCTGGAAAATGGTCCTTGTGAGATTTTAGATTGTTATAATCCCCCTCTTGTATAATGCTAATGCATAATGGTGAAGGAAATTTTACTTAAAGAAAATCAACAACTTGGCATTCATTTTATTGCTGAATAGTATCCCATTTTGTGGATATACCACAAATTATATATCCATTCATCTGTGAATGGGCCTTTGGGTTGTGTCCAGTTTTTGTCTATTACAAACAGAGCTGCTACGGACATTTATATACGTGTCTTTGTGTGGACAAATGTTTGCATCACCTGCTTGTGGAATGGATATTTATTCATTTATTTAAAATGTGTAACTATTCTTTTGTTTTGACTGTGTCATTGAATTTTGTTGTTGTGGTGGTGGTTAGAGACACATAACATAAAACTTACCATCTTCACCATTTTAAGTGTACAATTCAGAGATATTAAAAACATTCACACTATTGTGCAGCCACCACCACTATCCATCCCCGTAACTCTTTTTATCTTGTAAAATGGAAACTCTGTGAAACAGTAACTCTCCATCCTCTCCTCCCAAGCCCCTGGCAGCCACCATTATACTTTCCATCTTTGTGATTCTGACTGCTCGAAGTACCTCATTTAAGTGGAATGATGCTGTGTTTATCTTCTTGTGACTGGCTTATTTCACTTAGCATAACATCCTCAAGCATTGAAGCATATTGAAGAATTTCTTCCTTTTTAAGGCTGAATAATGTTTTGTTATGTATATACACCACTTTTGCTTACTCATTCATCTATCAGTGGACACTTGGGTCGCGTCCATGCTTTAGCTACCGTCAGTAATGCTGCTCTGCACGTGGGTGTACAAATGTCTCTCTGAGACACTTCTTTCAATTCTTTTAAAGGACATGTACCTAGAAGTGGAATTGTTGGATCATATGGCTTTTTTTTTTTTTTTGGTATTCTATTTTTGATTTTTCTGAGGAACCACCGTACTGTTTTCCACAGCGGCTGTACCATTTTATATTCCTACCAACAGTGAACAAGAATTCTGATTTCTCCACATCTTTGCCAACACTTGTTGTTTCCTGTTTTTTTTTTTTTTTGATAGCAGACATCTTGATGGGTTTGAAGTGATATTTCATTGTAGTTTTTTAAAATTTATTTGTTTATTTATTAGTGGGGGAGGTAATTAGGTTTGTTTGTTTATTTATTTGGTGGAGGTACTGGGGATTGAACCTGGGATGCTAAGCAGGCACTCTTACCACTGAGCTACACCCTCCCCTCTCACTGTGGTTTTGATTAGCATTTCCTTAATGCTTACTGATGTTGAGCATCTAGCATCTTTTCATATGCTTATTGGCCATTCGTATACCTTCTCTGGAGAAACGTCTATTCAGGTCTTTTCCCTAGTTTTGAATTGGGTTGTTTATTTATTTATTTATTTATTTATTTTTTGGTTTTAGGAGTTTTCCATATATTCTGGATAATAAGCCTGGTAACATTTATGATTTGCCTTTTTACTCTGTGGATAGTGTCATTTGACGTACAAAATTTAAAAAATTTCACCAAGTCCAATTTGCCTATTTTTTCTTTTGTTACCTGTGCTTTCAGTATCTTCCCCAAGAAATCATTGCCAAATCCAACGTCCTGAAGATTTTGTCTTGTGTTTTCCTAAGTTTTATTGAGTTAGGTCTTACATTTAGGTCCTTGATCCATTCTGAGTTAATTTTGTGTGTGTGTGTGTGTGGAGTTAGGTAAGGGTCTAACTTCATTCTTTGCATGTGGATATCCAATTTTCCCAGCACCATTGGTTGAAAAGACCGCCCTTTCCACATTGAATGGTCTTGGCACCCGTGTCAAAAATCATTTGACCATACAATTGAGGGTATATTTTGGGCCTCTCTACTCTATTCCATTGGTCTATACATCTGTCTTTATTCCAATATTATAGTATTTTTTTCTTTCTTTTAATTGAAGTATAGTTGATTTACAATGTGTTAGTTTCCAGTGTACAGCAAAGTGATTCAGTTATGCATACCTATATATCTAGCTACCTACATATCTATTTCTCTATCTGTCTGCCTATTCTTTTTCAGATTCTTTTCCATTACAGGTTATCACAAGGTAATGAATATAGTTCTCTGTGCTATACACTAGGTCCTTGCTGTTTATCTATTTGATATACAGTAGGGTGTATATGTAAACCCCAAACTCCTAATTTATCCTCCCTCCCTCCCACCCCCATGGAGTTTTGATTACTGTAGCTTTACGGTAGATTTTGAAATCAGGAAGTGAGAGTGTTCCATTTTCAGGTTTTTTTTTTTCAAGATTGTTTTTGCTATTTGGGGTCCCTTGAGATCCCATATGAATTTTAGGTGAGTTTTTCTATTTCTGCAAAAAATATCATTGGGATTTTGCATTGAATCTACAGATCACTTTAGGTTGTGTTACTGACATTTGAACTATGTAAGTCTTCTAATCCATGAATTTGGGATGTATTTCCATTTATTTATATCTAATTTCTTTTGACAAAGTTTTGTAGTTTCATTGTACAAGTCTTTAACTCCCTGGTTAAATTAATTCTTAAGTATTTTATTCTTTTTGATACTGTTGTAAATGGAATTGTTTTCAGATTGCTCATTGTTTGTGTATAGAAATGCAACTGACTTTTGTCACTGCCACTTTGCTGAATTTATTTATTAGTTTTAACAGTTTTTTCCTGGAGGAATCTTTAGGGTTTTCTACATGTAAGATCAGATCATCTGCAAACAGATAATTTTACTTCTTCTTTTCCAATGTGGATGTTTTTAAAGCAGGCTTCCTCTTCTTGTTCCTTATCTTCAAGGAGAAGGTTTCTTTCTTTTACCATTGAGTATGATGCTTGTTGTGAGCATTTTATTAGGATTGTATTAAATATAGTTTAGAGAGAACTGACATAGCTTTTCTTTTTCATTTGTGACATCTTTTTATGCAAGTGTATATTATGTCTCTCCAAGTATTCACATCTTTTGTCCCCTCAGCAGCATTTCAAAGACATTGAACATGTCTTTGTTGATTTTTAGTTATTTTACTTTTTTGGTTAATATAAGAGGGAGTCTGTATCCTCTAATTGGTTGCTATTTGCATATGTGTAACATCCTTTTTGATTTTTGTATATCAATTTTGTACCAAGTCATCTTACTGAATTCTCTCATTGTTTACAATAATTGTTTCTATTTAATTCTTTGGATTTTCTGGGCATAAAATAATCTGTGCAAATAAAGATAATTTCACTTCTTCCTTTCTAATTTTTATATCTTTTCTTTCTTTCTTTCTTTTGCTTACTTGCTTTAACTAATACCTTCAGAATAATGTTAAATAGTAGTATGGATACTAAATTCTTTTTCTTGCTCTTGAGATTAATGGGAATACGTCAGTGCTTTCCCCAGATTATAACTATTTTCTCTTAGCCTTTCACCCGCCTTTTTATACTTTGCACTATATTGCTGGGACTAGGAGTCTGCAAACTACATTTACTTGGCTTTCATCCTTGTGAGTTCTGCCAATGGTAAGCATTTGAGGGAGATCAGACTGTGGGAGGCACAGGGCACCTTCCTGCTTCCAGCTGGACAGTGTGGCAGTTGCTGGTAGTGGCGGTTCTGTAGCAGCAGTGAAGGTGGGTGAGTCAAGGCTCTATCAGCCTGACCCAAAGGCTGCAGTTTTTCAGCAATTCCAGCTCTGCCCTCTTTGGCAGATGGAGAACACATGACAGTGTTGACGACAGGACAGCAGCGGGGGTTTGTGGGATCCAGCTCAGGGCTGTATGCAGCTGGTGATCTGTATTTCGTTTATGCAGAGGTCAGTTTATGTTCACTTGGGTTGCTACCACTTTTTGGGTATTATGAACAGTGCTGCTATGAATTCTAATCTTAGTTTTATCTTCTCTCTCTCCTAAGTCATCAATCTCTACCTCTTCATGGATCTTTCAGCATACTAATATGCTCTCACATATGTCAGGTTAACAAAAACTCAACTCTCGGGGGGAGGGTACAGCTCAGTGGTAGAGCACATGCTTAGCGTGCACCAGGTCCTGGGTTCAGTCCCCAGTACCTCCATTAAAAACAAACAAACAAACAAACCTAATTACCTCCCCACCCCCACCAAATTGAAATTAACTCACTTAAAAAAACCTTCAACTCTCTCTTGACTCCACATCTCCCTTTGGCTACCAGCTCATTTTGTAGGTTGACGTCGGAGTCATACTTGCAGTCTCTACTCATGTTATCTCAGTTTCCTCGCCTCCCATGTACTTTTCCTCTCCCCGCAATCCATTGCTCTAATAAAAACTGTTCTCATCAAGACTGTCAGTGATCTCCACATCGCCAGATCTAGTGGCTGTTCCCTGTTCTTGTCTTATTTGACCCCTTAACAGCTTCAGAAATGCTGGCTAATACTTCCCCCTTGGAAGTCCCATCTAGGCTACCCCAACAACACAGTCTTCTTCTTTCCACACCATTCCCCTGGCGTTCCCTCTCAGACTCCCCACCACCCCTCCCTTTAAAGGTCTTTCTCATCTACTCAACCCTCTAAATTTTGTTTTCTTTGCATTTAACAATTTTGTCTATGTTTCAAAATCTGCTGTTTTTGCTAGTGAGTTCGCTCCACGATGCCAGGGAGCACATTTTCCTCCTCGTTGCTGTGTCCTTGGGGCCATTTCCAGTTTCTGTCTCAGGGACCAGTCAACATAGCTTTATTGGATGGATGAATAAAAAGTCCATATCGTTGAGGGCCTGATATGCCGACCCAATGGATTTGGATCTTTTCCTACAGGCGATGGGAACCAGTCATATGGTCTGATTGGCTTGTTGGAAACATCTGACAACTGATTTAAGGAAAAAAGACTGGAGGCTGGGACACCAGTTGAGTGATAATTTGTCATACTCTGATGACGGGATGGAACACCTATGGAACAATGGTGGTGGGGACAGACAGGAAGAGATTTATCTCAGAGGTGTTAAGAAGGTAGCACTGATAATTACTTTTTTCATTAAAAAATTTTTGTTAAAATATGCATAACACAAAAGTAACCATTAAAACCATTTTAAAGTGTATAGTTCAGTGGCATTGAGTTCATTCCCATTGTGCAACCATCACCGTCATCCACCTCCAGAACTTTGTGCTCTTCCCACCTGAGAGTCTGTACCTATTAAACATTAACTCCCCAGTAGCCTTCGGCAACCACCAAGCGTTTATAATTCTTAGCAGATTACTTTAAGGCTTCTAACTTGGGTCACTGGATTCAATTTATCAGAATAAGAGATTTTTTTTTTGAAAGATGGTGAATTTGGTTTTGGCATGCTGGAGGTGATCTGTCCAGTGAACAGTTAAATATAGGAATTTGGAACTTCGAAGAACATTTTAGGCTGGAGATTTGAGACTCATTAGCTTAGAGGTTGGGTTTGGTCCTGAACTCTGAACAAGCAAGCCTTCTTGTCCTCTCTGACTTGGGTGGAAACAGAAAATACCCCAAGCCAAGCACTGGGAGCCCTTTGCCCTGTGCTTTCCCCCCACTGCCATGCAATAAAGCACTAGATCTTGCCATGCATTTCCAAATGCCTTCTAAATAGATCTTTTCTTTTTTTTGGTGGAGGTACTGGGGATTGAACCCAGGCCTCGTGCATGCTAAGCACCCGCTCTGCCATTAGGCTATATCCTCCCCCGTCTCATCTTTCTCAGCCCAGCCACTAGTGCTTTAGTTCAGGCCCAGGTCATCTGGTTTCTGGACTCTGAAAAAAGCTTCCTAATGGGTCCCTTTGTTTCTAGTTTTGGCACCTTTAAGTCCATTCTCCACACAGTCCCCAAACATGCTTTACCTAAAACCCAAACATGATCATGCCACACCTTTATTTAAAAATCGGAGTTGTTTCCTCGTTGTCCACAGGATGAAGCCCAAGCTCCTTAGTGTGGCCGACAAGGCCCTGTGTGACTGGCTCCCGGTGGAAACCTCAGCCTCTCCTCCGAGGCTTCCCCCCTTGCTGACTGCGGTCCGCCAGCCCGCAGCGTGCGCGGCTCCGTCCTCCCCGGCTGTTTCACGCCGGAGCCTGTGCCAGGCGGGGCCCCTGCACCTCACTTGGCTCACTCCTGGCCTTTGTTAGATTCAGCTCAGGCTCTTCGGTGTCCAGAGAGGCTTTCCTGATGACTCCCTGACCTGATGGGCTCTAGGCCTCTTCTCCCTCACACTATATACAGGCACTATATTCACACTACATTGTGCGGAAATAACCTGTTTACGTATCTGTCTCCCTTAATGGCCCGTTGAGCACAGGGACCATGTCTTATATCTTCCTCTAGCCCCAAGACAGGAATAATCAATAATGTCTGCAGAATGGATGAATGCCGTAAAGGAACCAGGTGCCTGAGCAGTAAACGAAACACACCTGTAGGAAACTATTAAGTGAAATGCAAAGCAGAATTGCATGTGATTAGCGCCAAGTATGCAGGGACAGGCTCCAGACTCTGTGGGCGGGAGCGTTCTGTGAGGGAATGACTCCCTCCCCTTGGTGGAGATTAGGGCTCTTATTACTATGAAGTGGGTTTTTTTTTTCTTTCAATTTTGCAAAACTGTAGTAATTAGTATTCTGGAATCTTTCTCCTCAAAGTGTGTTCCCTGGACCAGTGATGTTGGCTTCGCCTGGGCATTTGTTAGAAATGCAAGGTCTTGGGTCCCACCCCAGAGCTGCTGAATCTGAATCTGCATTTTGAGCAAGACCCCAGGTCATTCATATGTGCAGCCATGTCTGAGATGCTCTCTCTGGAGAAACCATTTTGTTGGCTGGAGCTCCACTAGATGGAGTTGTGAGCTCAGGGTCCTTGGTCCCTCTCGTTCCTCTGGGAGGCAGTGCTCTGTGGGGCTGGCTGGAGGTTCCAGGGCCTGACTTCAAGGGGTGGGTGGTGGCAAAGGACTCAATCTAGCAGCTGTGCCCAGGTAGGCAGGTCTGCAGACGCAGCCCCTCACAGGCAGGGTCAAGCAGGAGCTGCCGGGAGCCTGGGACTGGCTTTGGCTGTATCAGCCCAAACGGAGTCCAGCAGGATCAGGCAGGGGCAGTGCAGCAGGAGGTGGACCTGGATGGAACTGGTAGGCGAGACAGGCAGAGGCCTGGTCAGTGAGCGTGGGTCAAGGCTGGAGGATCAGATGAGACAGTTCCTGGGACTGGGGCAGGGGCTGGGGTCGGGCCCTCAGCTTCAGGAATGGGGCGAGGCTCGGGGCTGGGGTAAAGGTCAGAATGTCTGGCGTAAACATCGTTCCTGGTGATCCGAGGCAGCCTTTTCACCGTCTGAAGGCGCAGCTGCTCTGAAACGCCTGCTCTGCGCCGCAGCTGGCCGGCTTTCACCTTAGGCCTCCTCCGGTCCCAAGGACACTTGCAAGGAGCGGGGAGGGGAGGGAAAGAAGAGCACGTGTCCTCCAGTGACCCAACGTGCCCTTCCTGATCCGTAGGTTTGTTGTGTGACCTCTGCATGCACCCTCTTATGTTCAGATGCGGTGTTTGGTATTTCACAGCAAAAGTAATGGAAGCCACTGGATATGAGTTAAAATGCCAGCTATGACATGTGTTAAAATGTACTGAGATCTCTTTTTCCCTTCTGTCCGGGAGGAGTGTTGTGGATTGAAATTTGAAGGTGGCACCTGACCTGGGAGGGGCTGAGGAGCCCAGCAGAGTGAATGTGGGCTTGGGAAGAAGGCACGTGTTCCTTAGGACAGTTATGTTAGGGTTATCATTTTTCAAGGAATAGCATCAAAATCTTAATATTAGGGACAATATGTATTTTTTTAGGAAAAAACTTTACTTTTTATTAAAATATAATCTTTAAAAAATTTTATTATAGTATAATTGATTTACAAATAATACTGTGTTTTATGTGTACAGGAAAGTGATTCAGTTATATGTATATTTATGTATATATGTACATTTTTTCAGATTATTTTCTATCATATGTTATTCTAAGATATTGAATATAGTTCCCTGGGCTGTACAGTAAGTCTTTGTTGCTTAACTATTTTATGCATAATTTGATCTGTTAATCCCATACTATTAATTTATCCCTCCCCCTCTCCCTTTTGCCTTTGGTAACGATGTTTGCTTTCTGTGTCTGTGAGTCTCTTTCTGTTTTGTATATATATTTGTTTGTATAATTTTTTGGAAGCCACATGTAAGTGATATATAATATTTGTCTTTCTCTGTTTGACTTATTTCACTTAGTATGATAATCTCTAGGTCTATCAATGTTGCTGCAAAGGGCAATATTTCATTTTTTATGGCTGAGTAGTGTTCCATTAATTATATAATGAACATTGGGGTGCTTGCATCTTTTTGAATTAGAGTTTTTGTCCTTTCCAGATTCATGCCCAGGAATGGGATTGCTAGATCACATGGTAGCTCTATTTTTATTTTTTTAAAGAAAGCTCCATGCTGTTTTCCATAGTGGCTGCACCAATTTACATTCCCATTAACAGTGTAGGAATCTCCACACCCTCTCTAGCATTTATTATTTGTAAAATTTTTAACGATGGCCATTCTGACAGGTGTGAGGGGTGATAATTCATTACAGTTTTGGTTTGCATTTCTCTAGTAATTATTGATGTTAAGCATCTTTTTATGTTCCTGTTGGCCATGTATATATCTTCTTTGGAGAAACGTCTATTTAGGTCTTCTGCTTGTGTTTTCATTGGGTTGTTCTTTTGAAATTGAGTTGTATGAACTGTTTGTATATTTAAGCCTTTGTGGGTCACATCTGTTTGGGTTTTTGTTGTTGTTGTTGTCGTTGGGGGACGTATTTAGGTTTATTTATTTATTTATTCTTAGAGGAGGTACTGGGGATTGAACCCAGGACCTCATGTGTGTTAAGCATGTGCTCTACCACTTGAGCTACACCCTCTCCCCCTGGGTCGCATCGTTTGCAAATATTTTCTCCCATTCCATAGGTTGACTTTTCATTTTGTGGATGGTTTCCTTTGCTGTGCAAAAGCTTTTAAGTTTGATTAAATCCATTTGTTTGATCTAAGAAAATACTGCTATGATTTACTGTCTCAGAATGTTTTGCCTACGTTCTCTTTTAGGAGTTTTATGGTGTCATGTCAGATTTAAGTCTTCAGTCCATTTTGAGTTTATTTTTGTATATGGTGTGAGGGAGTGTTCCAACTTCACTGATTTACATGCGACCGTCCAGCTTTCCCTACGCCACTTGCTGAAGAGACTGTCTTTTTTCCATTGCAGTATATGTTTTCTCAATATGAAATCAGAATTTATGGACTTGGGAGAAAAATTAATCCCTGCTATGGTGAGACGTACTGGCTTTTTAGATAACTTGTGGGGAAGCTGGCTACAGCACACAGCATCTACTCCGTTTATGAAATCAGAGAGCTCCTCTCCACTTTGGTTCTGATAAATTCTGGACAGAGGAAAACTTCTATTAGCTTTTGGCTAAAATCTGAAGCTTGAACATGGGTTAATAAAGAAGGCTCCACAAGAAACCCTTTCTATCTTAAGATCTAGGTCTACAAGGGCTCCTTTGCTCGTGTGATGTAGGGAAATGAGTTATTTAGATAAAGCAGCACGTCTAGTCCTTTTATTCTTGACTGCTCTGTCATAGTTCCCTGGCCAGACAGGAAGGAATGGTGCAGATCTCCACTGTGGCACCGGGAGTGACTTCTTCCCCTGGGGAGGCCTGGGGGAGGGCAGGAGGATGCTGGCAGGGGCTGAGATACGGCCGTGGGTGGGGAGGACGCACTTGTCCCCACCTCCGTGGGTCTGCTGGGAGGAGCCACCACTCTGATCTACTGAGCTGCAGGTGCTCTCCTGGCAAGAGAGACCTTGAGGTTGATTTATCCGAATTCTTGTTCCTTTCCTCCCATGGGAGCAAAGAAATCCCCAGCAGGACAGAAAAGAAGGGTCGTGTTACTCCGGCAACTGGGAGAGCTTTTTGACCTGGGCTTTGCATTCGTGACGGGCTCAGTTGTAGACTGCTGTTACAGCTAAACAAGGTCGCCGTGTCTTTGTTTTTACTGGCTATATTCAAAGTTTGGGTTGGTTAAAAAAATACCTAAAATACAACAACATTTTAGTAACTCTGTTCTGGCATTTCTTCATTTCCTAATATACCCACGGTCTGAAAAGTGAGAGAAGACTAGTCCTCTGTCACCCTCGGGGTGGCCTTGCCTGCCACACGCAGGTTGTAGACAGAAAGTGCAATCAGTTGTGACAATTGTAGAAAGTTAATTTCTGGTTCTGTATGTTCTGAACCACTGTCAAATTTGCATTTCCTTTTACAAGAAAGGCACTAAAAACAATGGAAAAACGTATTCATATCACAAAAACTTGTGACCTCACTCCTCACCCAAGCAGCGCCAGTCCTGCTTGGCTCCTGAGGCGGCCCCAGAGAGCTGACCCCCAGAGAGCTGTCACGGGTTGACCTTTCTGGGAGATCCCCGGAAAAGCCCCACTCACACGGCTTGTCCTCGTTTGGTCAGTGAGGAGAGCCCTATCCTCAGGGCACTGGTCAAACAGTCAGCGACATTCGTGCTCAGGGATGCACACCCCTCACTTCTGGGGGAACTGAGGCTGCGCGTGAGCAGAAGGGAGAGTTAAGGCAGAGCTGGAAGCTGCTCCAGCCCACGGAACAGCCCCTCGGAAGGGCTGGGACACGTAATGGTCAGAGGCATGTAAGGAAATCGCTCTTCAATTATTAGCTGACTCCTAAGCTACCAAGTGGCCTCACATGGCACAGAATACAGACTTTATAGAATTACTTCTGGAAAGTCACAAACAAATGAACAGCAGCAGCAGCAGCAACACACGGCAACACTAATCCTTGAGGGGATGACAATCTGAGTTCCAGGGCTGCTGTATATATTATTTAAAATGTCGAGTTTAACAAAATATTGTGAGACATGCAAAAAAACCGGCCCATATACAGGGGAAAAAATAGCGATCAAAGGATGTTCCCCTGGAAGGCCAAACGTGGACTTTCTAGACAGAGAGCACTCCCTTACAATCCTTTTTCCCCCCTGTAAGTTGGGTGGTGATGTCCCATCTTTCATTCCTCATTTAAATACTTTGATTCTATCTTGTTCAATCTAGCTAAAAGTCTGTTGATTTTGTGGACCTTTTCAAAGACAACTTTTTGTCTTGATCTTCTCAATGGTTTTTTTCATTCTCTATTTCATTTATTTCCACTTAATGTGTATGATTTCCTTCATGATACATTGAATCTCTCATCATTATAAGAGCCTTCTTTATCTCTAGTATTAACTTGCGTCTTAAACCCTTTTGTCTGATGTTAGTACAGCCACCCAACAACAGAGCCTCAAAACACAGGAGACAAATCCAGACAGAACTGAAGGGAGAAACAGCCGATCAGCAGTGACAGCTGGAGGCTCTGACACTCTGCTCTCATTACTGGAAGTTGAACAAGAAAACAGGAGAGAGGCCAGAGCAACACTGTAAACCAACAAGACCTAACAGACGCCTGCAGACCGCGTCCCCCAGCAGCAGAACACATTCTTCTCAAGTGCACATGAAACAGCCTCCAGAACAGACCACATAGTAAGCCAGAAATAAGGTTCAATCAATTTAAAAGGATTGAAATTATACAAAGTGTCTTCTCTGACCACAATGGAATTAAATAAATCTATAACAGAAGGAAATTTGGGAAATTTACAAATATGTGGAAATTAAACAATATGTTCCTAAATAACCAATGCACCAAAGAAGGGAATTTATAGATGTAAACATCTGTACATTGAACTTCATCAAAATGAAAACCTTTTGTACTTCTAGGGGCACCATCAATGAAGTGAAAAGACAACCTATATAATAGGAGGAAATATTTGCAAGCCATTATCTGATAAGAGACTTGTATCCCAGATTTATAAAGAAGTCATAACTGAACAATAGTGGGGAGGGTATAGCTCAGTGACAGAGCGTGTGCTTAGCATGCACGACGTCCTGGGTTCAATCCCCAGTACCGCCATTAAAAAATAAATAAACCTAATCCCCCCCAATAAAAAACCATTAAGAACAAGAATAGCAATTAAAAAAGCAATTAAAAACAAATGTAATAAGTAACTGAACAATAAAAAGCCAAATAACCCAATTGAAAAAAAATGGGAAAAGACTTATAGACATTTTTTCAAAGAAGATAAACAAATGGTTAATAACACACGAAACATCGTTACTCACTAGGGAAATGAAAATCAAAACCACGAGATACCACTTCACACCCACTGGGATGACTGAAAGAAAAAGAAGACAATACTGAGTTGGATGTGGAGAAATTAGAGCTATCATTCATTGGTGCAGCTATTTTGGAAAACTGGCAATTGGTCAAAATATTAATCTACCACACCAACAATTCCATTCCCAGATATATGCCCAAGAGAACTGAAAACACATCTCCACTCAAAAATTTGTGCATGAACATTTATGGCAGGGTTATTCACAGTAGTCCCAAAGTAAACAACCCAAACCCCCTAAAACTGATGAATGGATAAATAAAATAGGATACATCCATACAGTGGAGCATTATGTGCCAATAAAAAGGATATAAATACTGACACAACTACAATGTGGATGAACCTGGAAAATGTCAGGCTACGTGGAAGAAGTCAGGCCCAGAAGACCACATATTGCATGACTGTATTCATATGAAATGTCCAGGAGAGGCAAATCCATGGAGGAGACACTAGGGGGAGGGACGAATGGGAAGTGACTGCTAAGGGGTAAGGAGTTACTTTTTGAAGTGATAAAATTGTTCTAAAATTAGATAGTGGTGACAGTTACACAGTCCTGTGAGTATTCTAAAACCTACTGAACTGCGTAATTTACCTGAGTGGATTGTAAGGGAAGGGTGTAGCTCAGTGGTAGTGTGTGCTCAGCATGCATGAGGTTCTGGGTTCAGTCCCCAGTACCTCCTCTTAAAATAAATAAATAAACCTAATTACTAACCCCCCCAAAAAACCCTAAAAAATGAGGGGATTTTAGGGTACACAGATTATACTCATAAAGCTGTAAAAAATAATAAAAATGCAACCAAGTTCCTCTTTGCCGCTCCATATTAAAAAGGAAATAAAAGGAATGATTTCTACCCTTCGATCAGTGGTTCTCAACTGGGGGTGATCTTGTCCCCCGAGGGACGTCTGGATACTGCTGACTGTCCTGCAAGGCAAGAACAGCCCCCGTAACAAAGGATGATCTGGCTCCAAACGTCAGTCACACCGAGACGGGGCGCTCCTGCACAGATGAGGCTCCGGCAGGACAGAGCAGGGCGCGCGCTGCCTCCCGTCTCCCCCACAGCTGCTGAGGTCCTTTGGTGTGACGGCATCCCCTGGGTCGAGGACCGTTATTAGAAGCCATTCCAAGAAACTCACTTATAAGGCAACGGTAAGGACGTGCAGCACAGTCATCTCTCTAGGGGTGTCCTTGGGGGAACCTTCTGTCTGGTCTTGGCTCCGAGAATGGTTGTCCTGCCCTGAGCAGCCTGTCTCTGCTTTGTCGCACGGACACTGTGAACTCTGGGACTGACCGCACTCTACTTTTGGGGTTCGCTGTTGAGCCAAACTCGTAGCCCACCCTTAGGAAGGGCGTAGGTGTTATATTTTGCCTTTTTAAGTTTTATTTCTGGTTCCATTTTATACCCCTAATTTCTTTTTCCTTTTTTAACATTTGTTTTCTTTCTCTTTATTTCCTTTGTTCCTACTTTTAATTTTTACCATCTTTTTGTTTTGTCTCGTTGACATGGCTTGGGTTAGCTATTTACGCTGTTCAGCGAAAAACAAGGCACGACTTCGACACGTGTAAACGGCGAGTCTCTCAGCGATGGGAGGGGAGTGGGAGGCAGGAAAGGCAGTTTACCGGGCAGAGTTTGGGGTGGGGGGGTGTCCCGTAAAGGCAGGGTTGCTGCCTGTGTTGTTTACCAGTGTTTTCGTAGTGCCTAGACTAGTGCCTGGCACATAGTAGATGTTCAAGAAATATTTGTCCAATAGATAATTAATAGTAGGAGTGCTACTGCTATCATTTGCGTTTCTATGAACTTCAGTGATAACTTTCATTGAAGTTTTTAGATGTCTTAAACACTTCGGGGCAGCGTAGGCCGGAGGCCGTTGGCGTAGATGCCTCTTCGCGGCACCCGGACCCGCGGCGGCCGAGTGAGCGGCCGAGCGGGAGGGCGGGGGCGCGGGGCCCGCGCGCAGAGGCTGTCGCGGGGCAGCGCGGGGCCGCGCGGGGTCGGGGGTGTGAGGCCGGCTTGCCGGGCGGGGGGGCGGGGCTGCGAGGGGTAGGGGGCGCGGGGGCGGGGCCGCGCGGGGTTGGGGGCGGAAGGCCGGCCTCTGGGCTCACGGGCCGCGGCCGCAGGCGCCGGCGCGGGGGCTCCGGGCGGGGCGGGCTGGTGGGGTGAGCGCAGAGCCCGGGGGCCGGGGGTGCGCGCCCCCCGCCCGCCCGCCTTTGTGCCGCCGCCGCTTCCCCGCAGGCTCGCCCCGAACGCGCGGGGTCGCGACCTCGGGGGCGGTGGCGGACTCCGGGCGGCAGCGGCCTCCGGGCTGCGGGGCCGCTGGTGCGGGGCCGCCGGTGCGGGGCCGCCGAACCCGGCCTCCTCCGCGCGTCCCCGGCGTTTTACACGGCACATCTCCTGCGAGCGGTAGCGTCGTCCGGACAAGAAAGCGTCGCCGCTGTTAAGGCCTCCTGCGGGCCTCGGAGGTAAGCGTGGCCGTGGTTGGGGTTTCGGTGGTGAGAAGAAAGCCCCGCGACCCTCGACGGGGCCCGGCCGCCGCGGGGGGACGAGGGTTGGTCCCCCTGTCCCCGCGCCTTCCCTCGCCCGCAGCCGCGCTGTGGGGGGTGGACTCGCCTTGGGACGTGTGTACCGCCCGTGTGAGTGGGCCGAGGATTAACTTGACAACAAAAACATTGGGACCTTCTCCACTAAAAAGGATTCTCCCAAAGTTGCAGGAAAGCCGAAAGAAAATGTGTTACGTTGTGTTACGTCAGGGAGAAGCTGTGTGTGGACTTTTCGAAGAGAAGGGATTTGGAAATGCGGAAATCCTGGTGCAGGCTGAGTGCAGGCAACTCCGCAGGGGGCATGTGGCCCCCCTTCCTCTGGGCCTTGGGAGGAAGGGAACGGGGTAGCAAGTGAGCAGTTCTGGGGGGAGAAAAAGTGACTCCGCTGGTCGCAGAGCTGATAGGAATCCTGGAGGACCAGGCTTAGGGAACGATCTGGAACCAAGAGACACCCAGAGACCCGAGCCAAGTCAAGTTTTTACCACAGGGGTGATCTGGCTAGGATGCTGCTGGCACGGCCACCATTGGTTCTTGGTGCTTCTTTGGCATGTGTGGTGCTGCCGCCTCTAGGTCCTGGGTGCCCCCACTGCCGTCACCAAGATGAACTGTGAACTTTACTCTCTGCATCACTTGCCCCTGACTTGAAGTAGGAGGCACATACATCCTTGGGTCACAGGCGTGTGTCTTGGCTGCTAGAGTTTAGGGAAAGCCAGTATTTTGGCCTTACTGTCTTCTGTAGACGATGGGGGAGTTCTGTCTTCTCGCAAAGCTCTTAACCACCAAATAAAAGTAAATGGCAGAGAAAGAAATATTATATGATATCACTTGTATGTGGAATCTAAAAAAAAAAACAACAAGTCAACTTATTTACAAAAAGACTCACAGATGTAGAAAACAAACTTATGGTTACCAAAGGGGGAGGGGGAGGGGTAAATAAGGAGTACGGGATTAACAGATACACACACCACTATATACAAAACAGATAAACAACCAGATTTACTGTATAGCTCAGGGAGTTATATTCAATATCTTGTGACCTTATAATAATAATGGAAAAGAATCTGAAGCTGTACACCTGAAACTAAAACAATATTGTAAATCAACTGTAATTAAATTACAAAACCCAAAAACAAAAAAACCCCACCAAACCACAATATGTATGAAACATTTTTAATGAAACATTTGAATGAAAAAAAAACCAAAGTGGAATCTCAGCGGTGGGGTCAGTTGGTTGGCTGGTGAGGAGAAGCTGCTTTTGTGGAGTTCATGCCCGGCCTCCTTTCCTGCCATTATGGCCGTTCTATTCACAGGCCCATTAAGAACGAACTGGGTGTGATTTGTTGAGGAAGGAGGTAGACGCAACTTTCTTGTGTCTTCAGGACGTGTGCTTGGGCCCTGTCTGAATTCAGCACTTCTGCTTGTTGGTGAAGTGCTACTGGAAATTCCTAATTTTAGGCTGGATGGATCAGCTATGTCCAATCTACGGTGACCAAAAGAGTTCAATAGATGGTCACCTGGTCTTCAGTGGTCAGGTGTTCAGTATGTACTGTTGCCTACAACGAGCCCAAGAACAGTTTCACAAAAGGATACTGATTATTTGCCCCAAAGGCCAGGGCGTGGCTCTCAAAACCTGGGTTTGGTTCCCAAACCTGTGATTTGCCTCTTGGACTTATCAGAGCTTCCAGCGCCGTGATGCTGAGCATCCTCGGGTCTGCTGGGTGTTCATGAGGTCCAGATGGCAGAATTGCAGCCTGGACCAGCTAGAGAGCCTTTTCTTGCTCTGACTTGTGAGACATCTGCTAGAGGATTTGAAGCAGCACACCCAAATGGGCTGTATGTTGCTTCCCAAATCCAGAGACCCACAGGAGGTTGTTTTCTTACCCTACAGAGAAAAAGGTGAGGCAGCTTGTCCTTAACACTTGAGGAGATGTCTTGACATTTCCAGAGAACCTTCACTGAGGTGCCGGGTCTCTGAATTTGAGGGGGCTTATCTCCTACCCTCTGGTATGAGCGTACACCTAGCATACCTGCTGTGTGCTTCTCTCCAGGTGCTGTCAGCTTTGAAGTGGTGTGGTTCCTAGAGGAAAATGAGATGCTGAGGTTGGTGTGGATTAAATGATGGTGCAGAGTGAGAGCTGGTGTGACTCTGAGGCAAGACAAGAAAGGCTAACTTCTGTCCCTGCACTGATTCTGGAGTGTTTTCCACTTACAAGGTAGTGAAGAAATGCATTTTCTTACTCAGTATTTGCACATCTGGTCCAGATGAGGAGAAGTGGCTTTCTGGTGGCCGAGGCTGTCCTGCTTCTCCTCCTCTGTGCCACTAACCTTCCACCTGTCGTTCTGCTTATTTTCATCAGCTCTTTGTTCTCATCTTTCTACTTTCTCTAAACTCACATTATCAGAGGGGAAATTAATAATGTAGAGAGTGAAAGTGCTGGCTGTAGAATTGGAAACTCAAGTCTGTTCTTTCCTAGCTGTGTTACCTAGGGAAAGTTGTTCAACATCGCTGTGCCTCGGTTTCCTCATCCTGTTGAGATTGGTATAATAATAGAGCCTACTTAGAGGTGAACTTACTGTGAAGCTTGAATTCTGGGGACTCCAAACTTGTATGGGCTCCTTAAAAGGGCCAGGAATTGCTAGCAATTATGTTCCTATGGTCACATTTTAAAATATAAATTGCCAAGTTTTCTTAAAAATTGCAAAGTGATCTGTTTTAACTGAAGTCTTTTGTAGCTTCTGTCTTTCTCCTCTCTGACTTTCTCTGTCACATTTCCCCTTGTGATGGGTGATGTTGAAGTGACCATGGATACTTTTGGATCTAAGTCTAAGTTGAGTTGGCGATAGATTAAGTTTAAGTTTGATGGGATGGTAGCATCTGGGTTTGTGTGGTCACTTTTGTGCATAGTTAAGTCACTGCCAGCTGTCCTGATGCAGGAATGACTTCCAGGAACACACCTTCTACCCGCGGTGCCGTATCATCAGCATTATGACACAAAGTTTAGCACCAGATATTTATTACAGCAAAAGTGTGTCTGATGGTGCTGGGCGCTGAAAATATGTGGGAAGTGGAGGAGAAACCAGGGATTGAGAAGTTAGTTTATGGCAAAAGACCTTTCCAACCATCACATCTGTAAAGTTGTCAGTGGGATTTGATTTTCATCCTCTAAGTAAAAAAAAGTTATCAACTGTCAGAAATATCCTTGATGATGCAGGAACATATATAATTGTAAACATACCATTAATTTCCTTCTTTTTAAAAAAAATGGGAATGGGGTATTTGATTAAATGTAAGTACTTCATTTTAACTGAAATTTGAAAAGATGTTTTGAGTTTTTCAATTAAAAAGTGAAAAATTAAAACCACTTTAGAGCGCTGGGTTTCTGAGCTGAGCCACCTGTTCTCCTTGCCTGACCCTGCAGTAGACCTGTCTCTGCTCAAAAAAACAAAAACCCAAACAACTTTTATGGATTTGGATGTATGTGAAACTATCTGCTTTTGTCATCTTCAAATTTATTTTTAAAAGAACTAAGAGAAAATCTAGATGAAAATAATGAAATATGAAACAAAAGCAATAACAGTGATGAAGTTACTCTTACATTCAGAAACGAATTATAATGGAAATTTCAAATTGTGTTAAAAGCTGAAATTTATTAAGAGGAAGAGAGAGATTCTGCATGAAGTATAGGCTCTCATGGATTACTTGATAATCTGTCTCTGACATAGTGTTTTCCAAAGATGGCAGTAGCAGTATATCCCGTCCCACATGCACGTTTGCAACGTGACCTTGTCACCCTCCTATATCAAGAGGTGGAGTCTAACCCCTTACTCTTAAATCTGGGATTGTCTTAGTGACCCACTTGTAACCAACAGGATGTGCTGGGAATGATGCTGTGTGACTTCCAGGGTTAGGTGGGAAGAAGCCTTGCAGCCTCTGTCTTGGCTCTGGGAATGCTGGCTCTGGATGTCTTCTTTGGGGACACTCCCTCTTGGAATCCAGCTGCTAGGCTGTGAGAAGGCCGAGCCACATGGAGCGATCACGTGTAGGTGTTCTGGTCAGTAAACCCAGTCATTACAGGCACCTGACGTGGGAATGAAGAAACTGTTAGATGATTCTGCTCCCAGCCGTTCAAGTCACTTCTACCTAGTGAGTCTTTCCAGCTGATGACAGAGACATTGTGCTGCAGAGACGAGAATCCTTGTGCTCTAAATTCCTGACCTACAGAAATTAAGAGCACAACAAACTGATCATTGTTTTATGCCACTAGATTGGGGTGGTTTGTTATGCAGCAATAGGTCACTTGAACACCATCCAAGTAATGAGGAGAGTGAATCAAATGAACACATTGGGAAAAGATTTAGATTTCTTGCTGATTAGACATAAATACTGACATCAAAGTAGGAAACATAAAATTTAATATGCTAGTGCAGTGAGAGCCTGGAGGGCAAAATGGCTAATGAGTGAGGTCAGTTCAGAGACTACTTAAGATAATTCATTGTACAAGAAAACTTGAAACATTGTGAAAATTTACAGCTAATAATGAAAGAAACTTGATAGAGGTTTGATCAAATTTGACAACAATCCTAAAATCTCACATAAAATTGCCAAAAATGAGTTGTGACGTTAAAAACTTCTTTCCTAAACTACCAATTAAAACAATACATTTCAATCAACCATGCAAGGGGTAGGACAAATCATCTTTCTAATCTCTTTGCAGATAGTGTATAACAAAATCATTGTCCTGTGAATAGGAAGGCAATCAAAGAGTGCACAGCAAAAAACATAAGAAAAAAAGAATTCCAGAGGTGAGCAGGGAAACCAAAAATACATTGTTTTCCTGGATTGTATCATTCGTGGCATCTGCCAGTTTAAAAAGTTTTCTAATTTTAGTAATGTAGTTTTTCCTTTAAATGAACATTGTACTTAATTTTATATTTCTGTGTTATTAAATAGGGCCATCTCAAAGGGTATAAGCTTTAGGCCCACATGTCTGGGATCCATCCCTGCATCTACCACATAGGGTTTTTATGGGAGTTAAATTAGATAATCAAGTCAAGGGGTTCGTATTGTATGTATTAGGCTCTGAAACAATCTTAGCTTTTACTATTACTGTTCATTGTGGCTCAGATGCCCTTCTGTGCTTCCTGTTCAGGCCCTAATCAGTTACTTTTTGCCTCGAATTCCCACCGGCCCACTGTGGATGGCTCTAGGGGGCAGCTGTGACGTCTTGTCCCGAGTGCCATCAGTGTGCACTGGGCAGTGGCGTATGAACCGAGCTCCTCGTGTCAGTGGTGTGGGTCCTGGGCTGTTGAGTGTCATCTTTGCTGCACCGCTGAGGACCGTGGCTCTCTGTCCCCACCTTGGAGATTCCGTGCACTGTTCAACCTTCAAATAATTCCTCTCTGCTTGAGATGAGCAGATTGGAATCTGTTGTTGGCAACTGAGCACCATCGCTGATAAACTGGTTAATGATCTCCATGTCTCTTTTTCCTGCCGCTGTTACCTACTTTTCACACCACTAGAATGATTTTAAAAAAACCCTCACATCTGGTCTTGCCACTCAGGATGAGTCCTCAAGTTCTAAACTGACCCCCACATCCTTCGTGATCTGTACGGGGTGGAGGTGGGAGCACAGCTGTTACCCGGCTCCTTAGGTTTTCCATGAGATGAAGGATTTTTTATCCCACTCCCAGAAGGGAACAGGGGTGGAAACACTTCCTGCCTTTCTCTCTAGCCCCTCACTCACTTCTTCAGGGGAGGAGGAGTGAACGGCCTGGTGATGCTGTAGAAAGCACGCCCCAAGCCCTCTTTGGCTTTTGTCGCGGGCTGGCCTGCCTTAGGCTGCACACACTCTTTTCTCCTTCAGGTGGTGAGCTGGGGGCAGGCCCGCTGGGGTGACCAGCAGTTTGTACAGAACCTCTGCCTGTAACTGGGGGTGGTGGTAAATGTGGGGAGTAGGAAGCTCATTTTGACCTTGGGTTCAAGCCGTCTCCCCCAGCTCAGCCTGCCTGGTAATAAAGCTGACCGTGTGCTCTCTCTCTAACTCCAGTGTACTCTCCTCGTTGGCGGAGAACCCAAAAGGGCGAGCTGTGAGGTTCACTGGGCCTCTTCAGACCCCAGCAAATTTGGTCACCGCTTGCATTTCCCTCCTCTCTTGTCACTTCCCCGTTGCTCACCACACACACACACACACAGACACACACACAGACACACACACACACACACACACACACACGTAACTGTAATAATCACCCTGCGGTTCCTGGAGTGTGTGCCATGCTCTTTGTCACCGATGGACAGTTGCACATTCTATTCCCTTTCTTACTTCTTTCCCTGGATAACTCCTCCCTGTTATCCAGACTTCAGCTAAGATATCTCCTCCTCCGTGAAGCCTGCTCCATCCTCTCAGGCTGGATTAGGACCTTTCCCTTGTGCTCCTCACTGTCCTGTCTTGCTGCTGTCTTTGGCACAAGTCTCATATAAAATTGTGAGACTGCAGTCGACTGTTAGTTGGTGTGTCTGTCCTGTTTGGTTGTGTTTTATTCCCCTTTGCCCCAGATCCCTAGCACACAGCCTGACGTAGTATTTTCTGAGTGAGTTATTGAACTTGAGCTTTCCAGCGGGTGCATCATGGCACGCTGGGGGACCACACGGATTGGAGTGATCCTCTCAGGCCTTGGTTTCTGCACGTGTGGACTCTTGGAAAGGATGGAGCTCCCAGGCCCACTGCATCTGGTCATAAACAGCCTTGCCTGGGACCCTCACGGGGAAGCCCAAAAGGAGTGGGGTTTATTAATAAACTGAGTTTCCTGAGGTCGCTGAGAGAAACGAGCCGTAGCCACTGCTTGGCCTCGGTAGGAGGAGGCAGCCCATGAAGTGCTCTGAAGCCTTCACGTCTTCTCCTGGGGCCAGCTCCCCGGTGTCCCCTTACGCTCTGTGGGCGAGGGGCCTGTGGAGCTGTGGAGGAGGTGGGCTTCCACGTGCCTGAGGAACACAGTGCACAGCCCAGCGTGTGGCCTGCGGGGGTCGGAGGGTGGGGAGTCCGAGGGGCGTCCTGAGAGTTCAGCTCTCCACAGTGGACCCGAATCTTGCCTGTTGCCTGCCCACGTGCCCTGTGGCGGTGTCTAAGCCGGCCCCGCGTTCTGCATGTTAGCACTCCAACAGTGCTGCACCGAGGCACTTGACGTGAAAAAGTATGATTGGATATGAAATTCTTTTTCATTATTAACAAGAATTTTGAACACTACCTTTGTGCATGAAAGAAAAGGAAGATCTAGTAAATATAAATATATATTTATGTGTAATTTCAGCTATTGCAAAATTTCGAATGACTTTGTAAAAGGTTTTAGATTTTTTATCACCCAATGTGAGTAATTTTCATTCATGATGACCATAGTTATTTTAAGAAATCAATACTTAAAAAATCTTGATCAGGAAGTGTTTACTGTGTCAATTTTTAAACACAAAACCTAGTATAATGTAAAAATTATGTTTGAAGAAGGAAGCTCAAGTTTCTTATAAAAATTTAAATTTTTATTTGTAACTTTTATGTAAAGCCAGTATTTAAAAACGTCCACAGTACTGTATTCTTTATTTCTCTTATGATTGTATTACAAGAAGTGCAATGAATTTTTTTCCATGAAGTCCTGTCTAGATGCCTTCAAATCCCCTTCTGTTTACCCTGGTGTGTCACTCAAATCTCAGCACTTCCTATGTGTGCCACGATGGGAGGAAGGTTGGAAGTACTGCACTGAGTCACTTCTTCCAGGAAGCCCTCCAGAAACACCTGCGAACTGTAATCGACCATTAACCTTCTACTGCATGATTGCACATTTTGTAATTACTCATTACATGTTTCTGCTGGTTTGCTTGTTTTCACTCTCTTCTCTCCATGACCACCCCCATTAGATTAGGAGCCCCATGAGGGAAGGACCTTCTCAGTTTTGTTCTGAAGATTAGGAGAGCTGTATAGCTCTTGGTTCCTTGACTCTGTGTCTGTCTGAGGATGTCCTCTGACCCCAGGTTCCTTTGAGCTGTTTTCTCTAAGCGGGGGCTAGACGTTTCATTCCTAGGACACCAGGGTTAAGGTTTTCCCTCTGCTGCCTCCAGCCTCCCAGCTGATGGTATCAGTCAGAATTTTTGATGGCAACAGAAGTAAGCTGTCTGGATGATGAAACTGAGAAGTAATTTATTAGCAAAATATAGTGTTGGGAGGGTTGAAGACCATGTCAGAGGCTAAGCTTCCAGGAGTAACTCCCAAACATGAACTGGGTCAGTGGAGGAAACCACTGGTGCTGCCGCTAGGGACCAGATGCCACTTGTGTGCCAGAAACTTGCTGCTGCTGCAGCCTTCTTTGCTATTGCCAGAGAGACAGGGAGAGAGAGAGCAAGAGCGAGAGCGAGAGCGCTGCTCTCTGCCTCTTGTGGGCCCGGGCTACTCAAGGTCAGGCAGCGGTGCATCCAGTTGGTGGTACCAGCTCCCATACGTGGGGGTTTGGAAATGTTCTCAGCTCACAGAGGGAGGTGATTTTTTCTCCCCAGCGGACTTGTAAAGTGGAAAATTCTCTGAACACTGAAGGAGGGTCAAATGCTGGGTGGCCACAGTGACCGTTAAGTGTCCACTCTCTGGTTCCTATCCAGGACGGCCTCAGGGCTTCACCTAGTCTAAGAGCACACGGGATCCGGCTGATGGTGCGTGTTGGGAGAAGGACAGGGAAGCCAGGGAGTTGCTCTTGTCCAGCTGGACATGTTATCACCAGTTAAGGATGAGGTCAGAAATCAAGGATGGGAAAGGCAGGGAAGAATATTCACGTGGAATGTCTCAAGGAGGTAGCAGTTCCCTCTCTTCTAAAAGGCATCAGGGCCTAAGACTGCAGTGTGTTTCTGGGAGAAAACTAGATCAAAGGGCCAGGTAAACTCCGCCAGGGGTTCTGGGTGGGTCACTTAGTTGGATGTCAAGTTCATAGAAATCTGCCTTCATGACTGACATGGACCTCCGACTGCTGGTATACCATGGCAATCAGCTTGCTCAGGGATCCGGAATTATCTAGAAGATGTTAAATGTTCTTCCCCCTAGGCAGTATTCCCTTCCATTCTCCCCTGGTCTAATAACTCATGCTCTGATAGTGAGTCTGGAGTGTGGGAGAGGAGATAAGATACAGATTTATCTCTGTTTTAACTCCAACACCTTCTGCGAGGAGGCCTCATCTCTTTGAGGTGCTGCATGGTTTCTGTTAGGCTAGGGTTTAAGTCCAGCACCTGAAGGCTGAGAGGAGGAGCAGACTTGAGTCAGCAGACAACCCCTGAGTCCCTTCAGGGTGAAGGGACTTGCCTCTTCACTACGTGCCGCAGGGCCCTTGTCACCTCCTTGTTGCGAAGGGTGTAGATGATGGGGTTGAGCACGGGTGTGATGATTGTGCAGAAGAGGCTGAGGATGCGGTCCGTGGTGACAGAGGAGCCTTCCTGGGGCCAGATGTAAGTGATGCTGGCCGTTCCAAAGAAGAGGGAGACCATGAGCAGGTGGGAGGAACAGGTGGAGAAGACCTTGCGGTGGCTCTGGGTGGAGCCCATTGCCAGGATGGCACCCAGGATGCAGACATAAGAGGTGACAATCAGAGAGAAGGGGACCATGATGAAGACCACGGTGGCTGTCATCACAGAGATCTCACTCCTGTGCTTCCCAGCACTGGCCAACCTCAGTACTGGCAGGATGTCGCAGAGGAAGTGTGGGATGGTTGGGCGGCTGGGGAAAGGCAGGGTGAAGATGAGGGAGGAGTGCGTGGTGGCCGTGATGATGCCCACGAGCCAGGAGATGCCCACCATGGCCGCGCAGGCCCGCCGGCTCATGAGGGTGGAGTAGTGCAGGGGCCGGCAGATGGCAACATAGCGGTCATAGGCCATGGCTGTGAGCAGGCAGCCCTCTGAGATGCCCAGGACAATGAAGTTGTACATCTGGGCTGCACAGCCCCAGAAGGAGATGGCCCGGGGGTGTGGGGAGGCCAGGTCAGCCAGGGTCCTGGGCACGATGTCGGTGGTGTAGAGGACCTCCACCATGGAGAGGTGGCACAGGAAGAAGTACATGGGCGAGTGCAGGACGGGGCTGACCTGTGTGAGGAGGATGATCGGGAAGTTGCCCAGCAAGGTGACCAGGTAGACCAGAAGCACCACCCAGAACAGGGGGCCCTGCAGGGCCTTGAGGTCAGAGAATCCCAGAAGGAGGAATGCAGGCAGAGTCTGATTCGCATTAGCCATCACTTCAGGCTAGGACCTGTGGCACAGCCAATAAAGAGAAGTTTATAGAGGAACAATCAGCATTTCTGTAACTTAGTAAAGCACTTTTCATATAGTCCCTCTTGAATCAACGGAGACAGTTAGGGTCCCCCACTTTATGGATGAGACCATGGGTCTCCAAGGGGTTAAATAATTTGCTGGAGGTAATAGGCAGGGTGTGGCAGGCATGACTTGAATCTAGATTTCTTGACTCCACGTTCCATGAATTTCCCACTGTCCCCTGCGCTCTGGGTCCTGTGTGCAGGGCCCGACTCCCGTGTGTACTTGGGCCTTTCTCCAGAGCAGGGATGGAGCAGCTGCCATGTCCTACCCCTCTTTGTACTCCTGGGACGGAAACCCCAGCCTGGAAGAAACTACCCAGAAACCTCTGCTGTGGACTGAGTCAGGGACTGTCCCAAGCCTATCTCTAGTGATCACTGCAGTGGGCTGTGGATTTCGAATGCCACGCTATGATGTGACTGTGTGTGATAATACTGCCCAGTTGTGTCACACTTTGGGATTCTACAGACTCTTTTTGTAGGTTATCAGGTTCTGTGACCTGCTCTGTGAGCGGAGTCGGGCAGAGACTGGCCATGTTGCACGTTGTCCTTTGCTCTCCTCTTATCTGGGCCCTGTGATCAGCTGTACCAGCTGTCCGCACTCTGTTCTCCCAGGTCTCCATGCATTTCCCTGGAGAGTGCCCCCGACAGGGCATGTTACTATGCATTCTCTTAAAATCCCACTCATCCTTCAAGCTGAACTCAAGGTCTACCTCCCCCATCGCAGCTTCTCTGCTCCTCATGGTTAGAAATAATTACTCAGGGCAATTCAGGATTGAAAGTGACCTTAAAGGTCATACAGTTCAGCATGACAATGCTCCAATCTTATCTGCAACATCTTAGAAGGTTGCTGTAGTGTCTGTTTGAACATCTGCAGGGACAGGAACTCACCATCTACTGAGGTAGCCCCCTTTAGCTTTGGCCTCCTCTGCCTGCAGGAAGAGTCTTCGTTATATAGATCTTGGCTAAATTCTTAGTATTTTATAGAATGTCTAAGCCCTTTTGCACCAGACAGCCCTCCCAGTATTTAAAGAAAGCATCTTCCTGCATGCTCTCAGGAGACATTACTTGTGCCTGGGGGCAGAGTCTCCACTGTAAGATCCTGCAGGGCAACTTGGATTCTTTCTTTTTTTTTTCTTTGCTATTTTAGATAATGATGCAGACAATATCTTTGTAAATGCCTCATTTTGCTTCTATTAACTTATCCCACTCCTGGAAATTCTGCCCAAGGGAATAAGTGGCTAAGGGCATGGACTTTTTAATGGGTCTTGCCATGTACTATGTATTTTTGGATTTCTTGTAAGTGGACACAGGTGGCAATCCCAGCCTCCTCTCCTTCCCCGAGTAAAGCTGCGATTCTTCTTCACCCTGCCCTGTGCCTCCTCACCCGCCTCATCTTTGCCACACTGTGAGTGCCTTTCTCCTCTGTCTCCTAGTTACATTCTGCCCAAGATACCATCTGTGAGGGTGGAGAGAGAAGTTTCTCCTGGGTCATCGACTCTTCCCTTCTCTGTTCCTCAGCTCCCATCACCCCTGTTTCCACTCTGCCTCCGTTAGTTTCCCTCCTCAGCTTCTCTTTACCTCCCATGCATCCTGGCAGAGTTGGGACAATCTTCAGAGAGACACTGGCCCTGAGGCCACAGTTATCTTTTTCAAAGTCTCGCAGAGAGGACAGGGAACCCTTCTGGGTCATAAAGAGGAGCTGAGGCTCTCTTTAAAATAAAATTTATTTTTTATTGTGGTAAAAAATACACGTGGTGAAATTTATCATCCTAGCCATTTCTTCACATATAGTTTGGCGGTGTTAGTACCTTCACCTTGTTGTGTAACACATCTCCAGAACTTTTTCTCTATTGAAAAATGAGTATAACTCTATGCCAGTTAAACAGCAACTCCCCATTTCTCCCTTCCCGTGACCCTTTTTAATGCAGACCCTCCTCCATCTCCAAGTATGCTTTCAGTAAGTCTTAATGAGACAGGGAGATGGATAAACTGGTCAATTAATGGGTGTATCAGTGGAACAACAGGTAACTTGTGGATAAATGGCCAGGTGGGCAGAGGGTGAGCGGACAAAGTTGTGGCTGGCTAGCTGTGCTGCTGGTCGCTCGGAGAGCCCTGAATGCAGGGGCTGAGGCTCCTAAGGGGCGCAGGAATAGGAAGCGGCCCTTGAGGGGGAGATTCGTCATCTTGTGGGCGAGGGAGCTGGGGTTCTGGAGCCTGCTGGGGGGTGTGGGAAATGGGGGGAGGACAGCCTTTATTAAGTCAGGGAGATCTTGGGGAGCACAGCCAGACAACTCATCATCGTTCTTTCAAATTTCGTGGTTTTGTCTGAAGTATTAATGGGAGCTGTGCATGCGGGAGTGTGTGTGTGTGTGTGTGTGTGTGTGTGTGTGTTGGGGACTATATGGGACAGCAAAGGGGGAAACAGCCAGCTCTATCTGTGGGCTCTGAGATGAGGACCATTAACAGGAACCTGAAAAGACTGTCCTAAGTTTTCATCAGACACTGACCATAGGCAGGATGGAGGCTATGAATGCCTAGCTGATGCACATACCACTTGTCATCCCGCAGACCGGCACTCACTATCCACTGCCTCACCCCGACCACGTCACCACACACGCCCCACCCTACTAGACCCACTTCACACCTGCATATCACATGATCGCCACACTTACCACACAGGACGGCCGATCCCACAGCACAGCTGCTCACTCATGTCATACCCAGGTTTGCATGGTCTGAACATATATGCACTTGCTGTATTGTGTGCAGTTTTATCTGGGAGAAATTGTCCAAGGCTCCCTGTCTCCTCCTCATCCCTTCTCCCTGTCCAGCCAGGCTGGTGGCATCTGATCACATCTTTGCAAATGCAGTCAGTAGGGATTTGGGAACCCTGCCCTGGACTCTTCTCCCATGACCAGGTGCCATTATTGGCTTCCAGCCCAGAGAGAGAGGTTGTAGGCCCTAAGTGGGCCCTGATATACCCACTGTTCCTTTTCCACTTCTGTCCCTGGACGGCCCAAGGCTGCCCAGCACTGTGTGGGCCGCTTACCTGGGGCCGATGGAAATGGCCACCCAGCCAGGTGGGGCCTGAAGGGCGCAGGTTCGGGCTCTGCCGGTTCCCTCCTCCTCTGGAAGACTCAGCCCCGGTGGTGCCCACAGTTATTCTCCAGCTGCTGCTGTAACTCACCCTCTGGGGACCTGGGAGGCCCTGACTCTTGGGGGTTCCCTGAGTATCTCTGTGCTGAGGTGTGTCATGGGCTGGTGACTCTGTCGGGGTCCCCCGTGACTGCTGTGACCCCTTCCCTTTCCTTGCGCTCATTTTTTCCTGGCCGACCTGCATCCTTCTCCCTTTCCTCTTACCTTTCTCCCTCTCCTGCCAACGTTTGCTGCCTCACTCATCATAGGGTCTCCTTGGTCACAAATGGCAGGAGATTTGCGAGTCCTCCTCCCTTATGTCTAGAATCTCACCATGGGTAATTCATTTCTCTATGTGAAATCTTGGCTCCCTTTTAAATGTAGAGGCTTCTGGAAAATTCTAGAAGTTAATGACAGTGAGATGTGGTTAAGTCACATTGATTTCCTTGCCTGGTTTGCTTTTGATGAAAAGTGTTTCCAGGGAAGACACTGCCTGTCTGGTTACCCATGGGCTCATGGCAGGGGTTTCAGGGTTCCCATCAATCTCCAGGTATCTCATGTTCCTGCAGATGTGCTTAGTGGGGTTCTTTACAGAGAGTCAGCCTTCTGAGTGGTTTTAGTCCGGGGAGGGTGGTGGAATTTGGGAGTAGAACAGAGGTGCTACCTGGGATAGCCTGGGCCTTCCCCTCAACTCCTGGTATCTTCTGGTTGACACGTGCTGTCTCTACTTTTTACCTCCCATTTTCTCCATTTGTCCCTACATCAACACTGACTCTTTCTTATCAAGGTCACCAACAGCCCTCATGTTACCAAGTCCAATGGATAATTTTCAGTCTTTATCTTATTCAGTCTCTCAGCGGCATTTGAAATATTTGATCCCCTCTCATCCTTGAAACACTTTCCTTTTTAACTTCTGTGACTCCCAAATATACATCTTTGGCCCTGGCCTCTCACATATAGAGTTAAGCCCCTTAGATGTCTTAGAGGTATCTCATACTTAGTTTGTCTCAAACAGCTCTCTTGTTCTTCTCCCAAACGTCCTCATCAGCAGTAAGGGCCCTGTTACCACCCAATTGCTCAGATCAAAAATCTGGCTGTCCATTTAAATTCATTTATTTTCTTAATATTCCATATGCAGTTTCTCAGCAAGTCCTGTTAGTTCTGCATCAACAATTGAATCCCAGGCAACCACCTCTCACCTTTATTGCTAAATTCCCAGTCCAGCAAATTGTCCTTCGTCAGAGTCATTCTTGTTCCATATCTTGTCTCCACCTAGCTCATGTGATTTTTCTCCAAGTGTAAGTCAGATGATGTCAGTCTTCTTTAAACCCTCCAATAGCTCAATAGATTCTCATTTTAGGTAGAATAAACTGCAGACTCCTTCACTTGATCTATAGAACCCCAGTGATTTGGTCCCTGTGTTTAAGCGTGTCTTTCTATTCTGATGTTTCGACAAGTAGAATCTTACTAACCCTGGGTAGACTGTCCCTCCCAGAGTCAGCTAATTCCTAGAGGTAACAAATGACTTACCTGCAAGCATGCCTTTTATATGCAGACCAAGCAATCCAGAGTCCATACCCAGAGCCACCACCTTTACCGAGTTCTGATAGTCTGGGCCAGTATCCTCCTGCCCTAATCATCCCAAAGCCAGGTACCAGACAACCAGAGACAGCCCCTAAACCCAGAGCCCACTGAAATTATTCAGATTAGCTAATCCTAAACCTGCCTACCCTGCCTCACCCAGTCCTTCCCATGAAAAGCACAAAACAGTCTCCTGCCCACATCATCCCCTAGCTCCCTCTGCCTCCTGACCGACTCTGGTGTTTCTTCATGAGGCTCCGTGTGGTGTGGCATGCCCCCTCCTCTTGGGAACTGTGAGCAACAGACTATCTTTTCAATGGCAGTTATCTCCTGATCTGTAACCCTCACTTGTTTTGTGGCCTAGCATGTGATTGCACATATTTTTGAATGTTTGATACTGTCTCATTGCTCTAAAATAGTCTGCTTTTTTCTCACACGTTTTCCTCTTTGCTCTTAATTTGGATAATTTCTGTTGACCTTTCTTCAGTTTCATTGATTCTTTCCTAAACTCTGTCCAGTAGGTGTATGAGCTCACTACAGAAATTCTTTATTTCTGTCGCTGTGTTTTCTAGTTCTACCATTCTATTTTACTTTAAAAAATGTTCCGTTAAAGTTCCCCAGCTGATTCTTCATGTTGTCTGCCTTGTTCATTAGACATTTTAACATTGGCCTCATAATTACTTTATAGTCCCTGTAGGATAATTCTGACACATGTGTCATTTCCGAGTCTGGTCTAAAACTTTATGTTTTATTAATGGGTTGTTTCTTCTGGCTTTTTTATGTGTCTTGTAATTTCTGAATGCAGGTTTAATATCATGTGTAGACAAACCGTAGAGACTGAGGTAAATAGTATTTGTACACAGAAATGGCCATGCATTTTGTTATGTAAGGCTGGTCGATAGCACAAGTCCACCGAGTCAGGAGTTTAGTTTCAGATGTTTAGTTAGTTGTTCAGTTGCTGAGTTGAGTTTCAGTTGTTGCTCTCGATAGTTTCAGCTCACTGCAGACTTCAAAATCCTTCAGGTGTGGGCTGGTGTTACCTTGTGTGTAGTGTGGTGGCTCATTTTCTAATTGAGATTCCCTTGTGTTGATCTGGAGAAATGTCCCAGTGGAGAGGAACACAGTGGCAGATGTGATGTTGCAGGCATTAGGAAAATACAGAGGAAAAATGCCCAGAAAGACAGTAGAGTTGACTGGTTGATGCTAAGTTGTATTGATGCCTCGAGGAGGGACGTGAGTCTAAGTGCTGTTACCAGTCAGTTCCTGGGTAGGTATGAGAGCCGGGGGCCTACCTCTGTGGTGGGTTACAGAGGCCCTTATCTCTGTAGTGGGAGGACAGACATAGTTGAGTGGCATGTTCATCTACTTGTTAGAGGCACAGAGCTCCAGAGGCATTTGAATGCTTAGCCAGGCAGGCCTGTTAGGAAGCTCAGGATCCTGATGGGGGAGACATGGAAAAGGCATATCTGGATGGATGCTTCTGAGAATTTTAACTTATCAGCTTGTTACGAACACCTTGGATTTGCAGAGGTGGCCTCCCTTCCTCACTAAGAGCTGCTGGAAGATGCTTAGGAGGCCTCTTCCCCACAAAGAACCAGGTGCTTCCTTCAGGAGCTGTCCCCAGCTCCTCTCTGAGATGCCGGGCTGATGACTAGGGTTAAACCCAGCATAATCCAGCTGAGTACATGCTGGGCTTGGTAAAGGAGGGAAGATCCTGTACACTGAAGGAATGAGGGAAATGGGCTAGCTTGACTGGCTGAAGTCAGAGAAGTGTTCGTGGGATTGGGTTTTGATCAGGGCCCTGGAATGTACGACTGGCTGAGCAAGAATTTACTGACTTGGGAACACGTTCTCAGGGTGTCGGATTTAACACCCTAGCAAGGATTTCACCACTGCTGGGGGGACTCCTAGTGCGTGAAAAAGTGACGTCCAACACTCAGTGACCCGGAAGTACGTGAGTCGCTCTGGAAGGTGGTAAAGGAAGGAATAAAAAGGCTGAGGGAGGTGGGAAAGATGGAATGAACATATGAGGCAAGAATGTAGGACCTCCTAGAAGATTGTTCCGTAGGAGGGCCCGAGGTCGCGGCTTTCACGTAGGCCAGGAGAAGTGTGCTGTGGGGCGGGGCACCAGCATCACGAAAACGTTCAGTGATGGCTCTCATTTACCGGGGATGCTGACAGGACAGATAGTCATGGAGACGGGCTTGTTAATATTCACAGGACTGATGGGGCCTGCAGTAGTAAGGCCAGGTGGCTCCACTTAACTGTCAGACGCAATTACCACAGGATTCGCAAGGTCAGAGGGGCAGTCAAGGGGCTTCAGGTGCAGGAAGTTGTGGAGGAATTTGATAGACCACAGCATCGTAGGTTTCCCTAAGAATCGTCTGTAACACTCCTAACCTCCTCAGGTCCGTCTGTAAACGTAGCTTCTGAAAGTCAGTTGTGCCTTGCCAGACTCTAGGTCCTACAGATTTTGATCATTGCCAACATGGCCTAAGATATCTCTTCACCTGAATTTTCCTTTAAGTGGAGTCCAAATGATTCCTTGATAATAGTTTTCATTCTAATTTCAGCCCTCAAATGAGAGTTAGAAATACTCTTATGAACAATCACAAGGTCCCACACTGTGCCTTACAGTAGGGAATATTTTCTGTAGGAGATGCCAGAGAGATGCAGTCTTTAAGAGTTGCTGGAGGGAGAAGCTTGAGAAAGAAAGTTGTTTAAAACCCGAGAAGTTTATAGGAAGTAGACTTCTTTTGTGTGTGTGACATCACGTATAATCTCCTCTGAGATAGTGATTGGTAAGATTAAGAGCCCTTCATGGGAAGGTGGACTTAATCACTCAGCTGATCACCACAATTATGATGAGTAAAATCATTTTTAATCAGACAGTTCTGTTTTTTATGTACTCTAAAGATATTACTTTCCTAATTTGCCTTCTTTATTAAGAGATATCTAATAGAAAAAAAAATCTGAACTTCTTTGAATACCTCTCTCTTGCTGGCAGATTTGAAACTAAATTTCCAAATGCGATCACAGTTTATCTGAGAAATAACTTTTACAAAAGCAGATATCAGAAGCTCAAATTATCATTTGGAGTAACTTCATGAATCATTCAGAATTTCCATTGATTTTGAGGCTATTAAAATGAATAAAGATGCCCTATTTTTCTGGCCATATTATTGAAGGCTTGTTTTACTTGCTTATTCCTTAGGGTGTAAATGAAGGGGTTGAGTAAAGGGGCAATTGAAGTGTTGAGCACAGCTACTCCCTTATTGAAGGGAACTCCTTCTTTTGCTGAGGGTTTTATGTACATGAAGATGCAGCTGCCGTAAGAGAGGGAGATGACCATCATGTGGGAGGAACACGTGGAAAAGGCCTTCTTCCTTTGCTGAGCAGAGGGGATCTTCAGAACGGTCTGGATGATGTTTGCGTAGGAGAGAATCACCATCACCAGGGTGACCACCAAGGTCACAACTGCTAAGATAAAGTCAACCAGCTCCAGGAGTCGTGTGTCTGAGCAGGATATTTCTATGAGGGGTCCATAGTCACAAAAATAATGATTCAAGACATTGGAGGCACAGAAATCCAGTTGACTGGTTAGGATAATAGGGGAGAGGATGATCAGGAATCCAGCCAAACATGAGCAGAGAACCAGTTGGATGCAGACTCTGTTGCTCGTGATGGTCGTGTAATGCAGGGGTTTGCAGATGGCCACATAGCGGTCATAGGACATGGCAGCCAGTAGGTAAAACTCTGTGGCCCCAAGGAATATGGCAAAGAAATACTGAGTGAAGCAGCCAGCAAAGCTGATGCTCTTGTTCCCAGTTGAGATGCTGAACAGTAGCCTAGGAGTAAAAGTGGTTGTAAAGAAAATTTCTAGGAAGGAGAAGTTCCGGAGGAAGAAATACATGGGAGTCTGGAGATGGGAGTCCAGTAGTGTAAGGGTGATGATTGTCAGGTTACCTAAGATGCTGAGTAGGTAGGTGAAGAAGAGAAGTATAAAGATGATACTCTGAATCTCTGGGATTCTGTCAGTCCCAGCAGGATGAATTCTGTCATATAGGTGTGGTTTTTCATTGTTAATATTGCTGCTTGTGAAGCTGAGAAGAAGAGAAAGGAGTGGTGAGAAGGACACCAAAACTCGGGAGTATTGAGGGGAGGATGTCGATTTCTCTTGAAGTGGTAAATCCCTTTGTCCATCTGATCCAAACAGAGTGTCTGTTTGTCTCAACTAGCCCTTCACAAAATCTGTTTACTAAAGTTCCCGTGTAGGCAGCTGTATTTCCGAAGCCCTTTTCTCAGAACAACACAGTAGTCAGCTGGCCCACCTTAATTCCTCTCCTGCATTCAAACGTTTACCCCTTTATCCATACTTTGTTTTGTTTTCTTCTCATATCGATGAAACCCCTCTCTAAGATCCTGGTAGTAATGTCTCATCTTTCTGCAGCCTTAATGCCCTTGGTGATTTGCTTTGTTGATGCTCTCCTGAACATATCGGACACCTGCTGTATCCTTTTGCTTTGCCTAATAACAATCCCCAACCCTCCAGTGCAGGAGCGAATAGTTCTTTTTATGTGTTCGGACTTCTGAGCCTGGTAGCATTGCTGGAGAAAGCTTTGCAATATTGCACTCTTTTCTTTATGTCTCCCTTTCTCTTGGTTTTAACTGATGGGAGAGAGATAACAGATGGGTATAATTCTAGGAGAGCTTTCTTTAACTGCTTAAACAGTCAGGGAGAAATGTTTAGTGGACCTGGATCCCTTCTTATGTTCCCTTAGTCTCCAGGACGTAGATGTGACTCTTACCGAAAAGTAGAGAGAAGAGTCAGTCTAGTCACTTAAGGACTAATAAGGATTCCTCCCAGAAAAGAACCTGCCAGGGTCAAGGATCCTTTTGGGCATTTATCTTTGTTCTGATCTTCCAGTATCACTGGAACTAAGGATCTTCAAGGTGCCCTCTGAGGTGGGTGCTTATCCAGAACAATTTCATAGCGTAGGACCACCCTTGCCCTTGGACCATTGTAGCCACTGGACTGTAATGTCAAGGCAACGTCACCCTGTGATTGGGAGGCTCAGGCTTCTGTTCACAAGCCTTAGTCTTTAAGGAATTTCTCTATATTATCATTCAAAAATTTATATTTCCGTTTCAGAGAAATACCAGCACAAGTCGGCGTATATAATTGTTCTAAGATGTTCATTTCATCAGTATTTGTAATAATGAAAAACTAAACAATAAAAATTCCACCAATAGGTGAATAAGTAAATAACTTACAACCATTTCTATTTGGAATAAAATGTGAAATTTATTCGTACTGGCTTCGACATGATACAATATACTGCTAGTGAATTAGGTTGTTTCTCATTATATATATTGTGGTTTTATCTGTGGAAGAAACTGGAAATTTATGTGCATATTTCTTAAAGTGCATAGAAGAATGTCTAGAAAAATACCAAACAGTCAGTGATAGCTATTTCTGGAATGCCACTGCACAAAAAAGGAAAGACTTTCCCTTTTACATGGTACCCATCTTGATCATTTAAAAATTAAAAAAAAAAAAAACAAACAAGCCTGAATGAGAGTTAATCACATTAAAGTGGATCTCATATAATCTGTCATCATAGCAGGGTAATGTCAGTGACCTGTGGACGTACTTTTTGACAGTCAGGAAAGTTGCTGAGGGATCTTACCTCTTGATACACTGAAAGGTGAGTCAAAACTGAGAAGTCAGATGTGGTTGAAAAAGTGGAATAAAATGTAACGTGTATTCCACTTTTCTAACACCGCTTGATTCCCTGATTGTTCACAAAGCACACAGGCTTCTTAGGCACTAGTTTGGAAAGAAATAGTTTCTAGCTCCCCTTACCTGTAACCAAGCACTCGTTACTGCCCTTTTTATACACTGACCCCATTTATAATCGGCTCTGTAAGTCCTGAAGATGCTGCCTCATTTAAACTATTTGAAAAGCAGAGGAACATTTTACTCTTCAAAGTCTCATTTTCTCCATTTGGTCTGAAGACTGGTTATGGACTTCTTTTCAATTTTATACCAGTTTGAGTGATACACATTTTATCTAGTTTACTCAGCAGAGACATTGGGGGATAAAATATTGTCCTGGGATCCAGGTCCAGAAAATTTTAATTAGTTTTTAAAAAAATAATGTTGGGAATTAACTTATCAGGTAATTAGGGAAGGTGCTCCAAAGAGACCCGTGAGGAAGCTGTCACAAGGGGGTCAGTTACAGGAGAAAAGCCCTGTGGGAAGTGATGCAATAATGATGATAATAATAGTAAAAACTGCAACATCAGTTTCTTTTTTTTTCACTATTTAAAGCCATGACATTTAATGAGATTACTTTTTAAAACAATAGCCTATTTGTTTAGATTGGTTTCAGGTTTACAGCAGACGGAGCAAAAAAATACAGAATTCCCACATAGCTGTCCCCACCTACACATTTATACTCCCCTACCCTCCACATCCCTCATCAGTGAGTCATATTTGGTACAATTGATGAACCAGCATGGGCACATTATTATCAACCAAAGTCCATAGTTTACATTAGGGTTCACTCTTGATGTTGTACATTCTATGGGCTTTGACAAATGCGTAATGTCATGTAGCCACCACTATAGTATCATACCTAAAAATCCCTTGTGCTCCATCTGTTCATTCCTCCCTCCCTCCCTCTCCCCAAACCCCTGGAAACCATGATCTTTTTATTGTTTTTGTAGCTGTGCCTTTTCCAGAATGTCATTTGGTTGCAATCGTACAGTTTGTAGCCTTTTCAGACTGGCTTCTTTCATTTAGTAATATGTCTTTTAAGTTTCTTCCATGTCTTTCATGGCTTGATAGCTCATTTTTTTCACTGCACATGTATTTTTTAGTTTACATGTATGTACTGTTCATTGTTTCTAAGAACATTTAGAGCTTTAGCTTTTTAAACTTACATAGTTTTCAAAGAAATAAAGCCAACAACAAAATAAAAATTAATTCAAAAGGATACATACACCTTGCTATTAACAGCAACATTATTTATAATTGCCAAGATGTGGAAGCATCCTAAGTGCACGTCAATAGTTGAATAGATGATGAAGATGCAGCATACGTATATGTAATGGAATACAACTCACGCATGAGAAAGAAAGATACTTTGCCATTTGTGGCCCATCATTCACTTTTTTTTTTCACTTAAAAAACCAGAATTTTGTAACCGGCAACAGGGAAATGCAAATCAAAACCACAACGAAATATTACCTCACACCACTTAGAATGGCTGTTATCAAAAAGACAAGAAATAAGTGTCAGCAAAGATATGGAGAAAAGGGAACCCTTGTGCACTGCTGCTGGAAATGTAAATTGGTACAGCCACTATGGAGACAGTATGGAGATTCTTTAAAAAATTAAAAATTGAACTATCACACAATGCAGCAATTGCACTTCTAGGATATATATACACATATCTGAAGGAATGTAATCAGTATGTCAAAGAGATATCTGCATTTTGATGTTCACTGGAGCATCCTTCACAATAGCCAAGGTATGGAAATAACCTAAGCATCTGTCAGAGGATGATGGATATGCACACAATGGAGTATTATTTAGCCATAAAGGAAAGAAATTCTCCTACTTACAATAACATGAATGTTCCTTGGGAGTATTATGCTAGGTGAAATAAATCAGACAGAAAAAGACAAGTATTGTGCTATCTCACTTTTATATGGAATCTGAAAAATCTGCACTCAGAAACTAAGAATAGATTGATAGTTACCAGGGACTGAGGAGTGGGAAAATAGGGACATGTTGATCAAAGGGTACAAACTTCCAGTTATAAGATGATTAAGTTCTGGGGATCTAATGTACTCCATGTGACTATAGCTAACAGTATTTCACATTCGATGCCCAGAATTCACTCATCTTCTGTAACACACACACAAAGGTGGTTACTGAGGCAATGGAGATGCTAACTAACCTTATTGTGGTAATCATTTCCCAGTATATGCCTGTATCAAATCATCATGTTTTACACCTTAAACTTCAAGAAGGTTGTATGTCAGTTATATCTCAGTGAGGCTGAAAAAAATAAAAATGAAGGTATCTCTGAAAAAACTTACTGTTCAAATTTCCAAAAAGTAAAAAAATAATGTATACTTGGAAGTTCCTAAAAGAATAGTTCTATTCTCACTACACACAACAAAAAAACTAACTATATGGGGTGTTGAATGTGTTAACTAACCCTATTGTGGTTAACCTTATTTCAGTATATATATGTATATCAAATCATCACACTGAATAGCTTAAATTTACATAATATTATATGCCTGCTATATCTTAGCTAAGCAGAAAAAAATCCTACCTCATCTTTTCCAATGCAAGCATTTAATGTTATAAATTTCCCTTTACATACTGTTATCGCTTGCATTACAATTTGTGGTATATTGGGTTCTCATTTTAATTCAATTCAATATATTTTCTAATTTCTTTTGAGACTTCCTCTTTGACCTATGAATTATTGAGAAGTGGCTGTTTAATTTCCAAGTGCTTGGAGAATTTTCTGTTATGTTTCTATTACTAATTTCAAGTTTAGTTCCATTATGAGTTGAGAACATACTTTATATTATTCCAGTTTTTTAAAATCTGCTAAGGTTTGTTCTGTGACCCAGGGTTTTGGTAAATAGTCCATGTACATGTGAAAAGGCTCTGTGTTCTCCTGTTTTAGGTGGAATCGTCTATAAATGTCAGTTATATCTAATTGATTTGATAGTGTTGTTCAGTTCTTCTATATCCTTGCTTATTTTCTGTCCACTAATTATATCTATTACTGAGGGAGGGGTGTGGAAGTCATCAGTTACAACTGTGGATTTTCTATTTCTTGTTTGAATTATATGTTTTAACTTACATAATTTGCAATTGTGTTTTTAAGTACGTATGCATTTTGGATGTCTTCTTGGTGAATCGACTCTTTTCGTAATTAGTGTCTTCATGGTATATATTTCTAGATTATTTACTTTTAACCTGCATAAATCATTATATTCAAAGAGAATTTCACCTAGACAGCATATAGTTATGTCATTTATAAAAAATCCATTCTGATAATCTCTATTTTAAATGGCATTTTTGGACCATTTATATTTAATGTAATTATTGATCTGTTTGGAGTCATGTCCATCATTTTATTATTATCTGTTTATTTCCTCTGTTTCCCTTTTCATGCCTACTTTTCAGTTATTTGAAGTTTTTTTTATGATTCCCTTTAAATTCACTTATTTCTTGTGATTTTTGACTGTGTCTCTGTGTTTAATTTTTGAAGTCATTTCTGTAGGAGTTACAATATGCATGCTTAACTTTCCCCAGTCCACTTAGAATCAAGATTTTACCTCAAAGGATGCAGACACCTTACACCATATAGGCTTTTTTGCCCTCCCCACTTTAACTACACTTTAAAAAACAAATCCTTAAAAAATGTGGATGTTTTTCCCTAAGGCATCCTTAGGCAGTTCTTTCACTCAGCCTCCTCAAGTTCATCTCCAAAATATGTCCTCTACAGCTCAGGGTCACTCAGAGTGCTGTAGGTTTTGTCCATTGCAACATGGCTGAAGAGTCTTACTCTTCTGAATCTTCCCTTAAGAGGAAGTTGGATATTCACTCTGTTGGAGATGCCCCTGGTGATAGTTTTCATTCTAATTTCATGACTGGAAGGAGAGGTAGAGTCATAAGTATCAACCCTACAACTGAAAATCCTTTTTGTATTAAATGTCTAAAAGGAGACAGTTTTAGAATTCTCAGAGCAAGAATAATGAGGAAGAAAATTGTCTCAACCTTAAGAGAAGATGGTGTTTTTTTTCCAAGAGTGAAATAAAGCCTTATTGCAAAATGTAATTACTAGCCTCTTCTGGAAAATGTCTAGTATTTCTGAAAATATGTTTGCACAACTTTCTTAAAGACTTTCATGAAATTAAGAGCCTCATTTGTAAAGTTAAACTTTTCCAATAAGCCCAGGACCATCAGTCTTGTGACAGTCCTAGTAATTTTATCCAGTTATTCCATTTTTGTACTCAGACTGACAGTGTTACCTGCTACATCTTTTTTGTATAAAAATTTATCAAGTGGTTATATCTATATCCATTTTTAATCTTATTAGAAATTAAACTGAGAACTTAAAAAATCTATATATTCATTTGTTTTAGAATAATTGTATAACAAACATTTCTTTTTAGCACAAATTTTTTTTTACAAATAATATATTTTTATTTAAAATAACTATAATCTGCAAAAAAGTCATGAGAAGAGTGGTATTGTTTTAGATTTCTTGTAAAATTTTAAAATGTCTGGCTCAAAAATCTATTTACTGGGAAGAAATATTTGAACTGGTTTTGGAAGATTCCCCCCCCCCACCTCCTTGGCAAGTCTGGAACATAACTTCGACACTTCTTTATGATAAATTCATCTGAGATGCTATTTTACTAAGGAGAAGGTTAAAGGAGTTCTGCCTTTGTTTTCATGGGGAGGAATTCAAGAATATTATTACTCTTCAGATTTTCTTTTGAGTTTGAGGTCTTTACATTCATTAAAGACTCACAATCTTTCTGGACACATCTTTGAAGGCTTGTTTTACTTGCTTATTCCTTAGGGTGTAAATGAAAGGGTTGAGTAAAGGGGCAATTGAAGTGTTGAGCACAGCTACTCCCTTATTGAAGGGAACTCCTTCTTTTGCTGAGGGTTTTATGTACATGAAGATGCAGCTGCCGTAAGAGAGGGAGATGACAATCATGTGGGAGGAACACAGTGGAAAAGGCCTTCTTCCTTTGCTGAGCAGAGGGGATCTTCAGAACGGTCCGGATGATGTTTGCGTAGGAGAGAATCACCATCACCAGGGTGACCACCAAGGTCACAACTGCTAAGATAAAGTCAGCCAGCTCCAGGAGTCGTGTGTCTGAGCAGGATATTTCTGTGAGAGGTCCATAGTCACAATAATAATGATTCAGCATGTTGGAGGCACAGAAATCCAGTTGACTGGTTAGGATAATAGGGGAGAGGATGATCAGGAATCCCCCCAGCCAAACATGAGCAGAGAACCAGTTGGATGCAGACTCTGTTGCTCGTGATGGTCGTGTAATGCAGGGGTTTGCAGATGGCCACATAGCGGTCCATAGGACATGGCAGCCAGTAGGTAAAACTCTGTGGCCCCAAGGAATATGGCAAAGAAATACTGAGTGAAGCAGCCAGCAAAGCTGATGCTCTTGTTCCCGGTTGAGATGCTGAACAGTAGCCTAGGAGTAAAAGTGGTTGTAAAGAAAATTTCTAGGAAGGAGAAGTTCCAGAGGAAGAAATACATGGGAGTCTGGAGATGGGAGTCCAGTAGCGTGAGGGTGATGATTGTCAGGTTACCTAAGATGCTGAATACATAGGTGAGGAAGAGAAGTATAAAGATTACAAATTGAATCTCTGGGATGTCTGTCAGTCCCAGCAGAATGAATTCTGTCATATAGGTGTGGTTTCTCATTGCTGCCCTTTGCTGCCTATGAAGGTACAAAGGAAAGAAGTCAGTGATGAGAACGGAAGAGGAGCCCAGGAGCATTTAGAAGAGGTTAAGCTTTTCTTGTTGAATTGGTTCAGATGCCTTTTTTCCTGTCATTTTGACGTGGATGAGGTTTTCTATGGGACAGAGGGTGACTCGTCACAAGAACGATTTCCCTGAAGTCTCACGTGGGAGGGTGTCCTCCGCGGCCCCTTCTCAGGCTCCCCCTCAGCTCTCCTAGCCTGTCTTCTGAACCAGTGCCTACGTGATCATTTTCTGTTTTCTATTTTTATTTCCACTTTGAATGATAGCCCTAGTTTTGCTCTTTCATTGCTTCTGCTCATTTGGCAGTGACACCTCATTCCTGTAACTTTCTTGGTCTCTGTGTGAGAAGGAAAGCTCACCTGTTAGCTGCAGTTGAGGAGCCTTCAGGAGGGGATCAGCAATGTTGTTGTAACTGTGGTGACCAAAGATGGCCTAACTTCCCTTTGATGTTTTTGAATTTGTGGACCATTGTAACTAGTATTATCAGTCTGTAAATCTTTGCTGCCAGTGTCAGCTTTCCCTCAGGCCCTAGTTCTCCTGTCTTAGATGGTTTTAGCAGAGAAATAGATGGTACCTCTCCAATCAGATCCCTGCTATAATTTTCTTCCATATCCACGTCTATTATATTAATAAGTATGTGATATTCCTCTGGCTAGAAAAATATAACTGGAATCCAAAGTTGCAAGCCTCACTTACAAGTTTCTCAGGAATAACTTGAATGATTAGGGGGCTATTTATACCATACTTTGAGAATTCAAGTAATTAGTTTTTGCTTATTGATAAGGAACAGGTTTCTGAATATTTACATCTTTTTATTATACATTTTACCATAAATTTATAATAAAAATTACTTAACTTCTGTTTAAATTTCTCCACAATTCTCAAGTTCTCAAAGCCATTTTCAGCAGATAACTTATGTACAGTATTTGTCTTTTTGTGACTGGCTTATTTCGCTTAGCATAATGTTCTCAAGGTTAATCTATATTGTACCATGTGATAGGATTTCCCCCTTTTTGAGGTTAAATAATATTCCATTATACATATAGATTACATTTTGTCTACCCATTCATCTGTAATGGATGTTTGGGTTGCTTCTATCTCTTGATTATTGTGAAAATGCTGCTGTAAACATGGGTGTGCAAATATGTCTTCAAAATTCTACTTTCATTTCTTTTGGGTGTATACCCAGCAGCATATCTTGCTGGATCCTATGATAATTCTATTTTCAGTTTTGCTGGATACCACCATACTGCCTTCCAGAATGGCTGCATTCTATGTGGAGTTTTTACATCAAAATGAGTATCTGAAAATCTGTGACACAGAATAAATGCAGAGAGATGTCTGATTCTAAGATAAGAATTAACACGTAGGATGCATTCTTTTCAGGCATTGACCATTTCCTGTTTTCTGTGTATATGTCACCTTTCCCCAAAACAGACTGTAAGTTCCTTAAATGCAGAGGAAGGGCAAGAGAGCCAACACCTGCTGAATGACTGTAGTGTTGGTTTTATGCCAGGCTCTTCATAAATCCGTTCTTCCTCTTTTGGTGTTCTTTTACTCCCCAGTAACATTGGCAAAAACACAGTATAATCAAAATACATGGTTATTAAATAAATAAAAAAAGGTAGTGTCCCTTCTCTTTCTTTTACCCCCTCCCCCCATTTTATTCTCTGTTTACCCTTTGTCCTTGAAAATCAACCATATAAACTGTGCATTTTCCTAGCTTTTTTTGTCTAACAGTGAATAGGAACTTTCAAGAGTTAGTCTAGGGTAAAGTCTCTTCAATCTATAAATTGATGTTACCACTTCCCTTCTGTCTTCCACTGATGAATGATCAATGAGTCATGTAGTCTCTGGTGAGATTTTAGGAGCTGAGAGCCAGGCCTCTGTTAGGAAGGTTGTATTTTGAGATTTTCCTTGTTCATAGTTGGTGCTCCTCTATCCCCAAACAATAAAAATCTGTATTTCTGTTATGTGTTACTGAGGGTGAGGGGGATACAATAATTTTAAAATGACTTAATGCATGTAAAGTTTGTTTGGGCACAGAATTCCTTCATGCTTTGTTTTCGTAATACTGACCTGTCACTGATGGAAAGAGAAACCTCAGGGAACAAATGATTTCAGGAGGGGTTTTCAGGAACTACTTTAAATTCTTACCCCTGACACTTAGAGAGAGGTGTTCATTTGTACCTGGACTCCTCCATCTGTGCTCTCTAAGCTCCCTGGATGGGCTGAGGCACTTTGCATAAGATATAGGTACAGCCCGAACACAGAACCAGGAAGTGGGCTACCAGATTATGTGGTCATAATATTCTTTTTCAGAAATGATGGCATGTATTCCAAGAAAGAAGCTTTGAATTTTAGAATCAATTAGGCATTTTCATATTGTTCTGATCTTTTAAGTTTCCTGAAATAAAGAAATCCTTAGCCCCGCTCCCTCCGTACATCCCTGGCCCGTGTGCCTATCTGGAACACCAGAGAGCCATCTTTGCCATTGTCCCTAGGAACGTCCCAATCACAGGATGTGTGGAACCTGGTAATGCCATCCAGTACCTGAATGTCCAGGCTCTTGCACTTCCTGGTCATTAATTGTTGGTCTTTGGTGAACAGATGTATGTTATCATTCAAAATTTCACATTCATATTCTATATAAATTCTATGATAATTCTGTTTCAATAATTTTACAAGGATGTTCATTATAGCCTTGTTTATAAATGTAAAAATTTGGAAACAATTAAAGTTTCCATCAGTATGGAAGTGACTAAATAACTTGGCACATCCAAACTATAAAATGCAATACACCAATACAAATAAATGGGAAGTATTTATGTGAACTCACTTGGAAAGATATATTTGATATATTGCTAAGTGAGTAAAGCAAGCTGCTGAACAGTAGTGTATTATCCCATTTGGGTTAAAAAGTATATATCGTATATGCTCTAAAACTATATTTTTACGTGCGTATTCACATAGATCTGGAGAAATTTTCAGTATTGCTTTTATGGAGTTAGATGAGGAAGTGGAGGACATAAGGGGAGCTGTCTCCTTTTACTTTGTATTTGTCTGTGTTCCATGAATACTGTAAAACAAGCGTGAGTTACTTTTTAATTAAGAAAAATCACAGTAATATAATTTCATGCTCTATAATCACAAACAGGTAACACTGATTTAACTAGAAGCTGAGAATATACTTACACTTGACTTTCAGGGAAAGTTCTGTAGGGTTTTACCCGTGCACCTCTATGGAATGAATCACAGTTTAGAAGTCAGATGTGGAGGAAAGATGGCATAAAACTGAACTTGTCTGCCTTCCCACCGCTACTTACTGACCTAATTCATCACAAAAGTTCACAAACTTATGAAAATTTGGTAGAAAAACTCCTACTCCTCCTGCTGTATATCAGCTTAGCTGTCATTTGCCACTTCTTATCTCCACGTAAAATGTAAAATGCCCCCCAGCCAGCAGGTAATCCTTTGAGGTGTGATTTATTTAAGTTAAATGTGTTTATGGTAGTGATAATAGAAACCACCCTCCCTTCAAAGTCTAGTTTCCTCCGTTCTGACTCATCTGAGCCTGGATATGTGCTGCTTCTGATTTTACACCAGATGGAAGCATATTTTAAATATTCTATTCGGGGGAGACCTCAGCATAATCAGATGAGGAAGGAGAGAAAAGATCCCAGGAGACCCCCATTCAGAGCATGCTAATGAGCCCTATTTGCTGAGAACTCTGGAATTGAACTTTTAATAAGGGATTGGGGAAGAAGTCCAAAGAGATGCTGAGGAAGTTAGCAGGAGAGCATCAGTATAGTTCAAAAGCCTCGTGGAAGCTGGAGTAATGACAACGATGAAAAATAATCGTGGGAACTAGAACAACAGCATATTTTTTGAGCCATTTACCATGTGCTACGCATAACGCTACACAACACACCTTCATTACATTGTGCATAATGCTGGACGACATACCTTAATTATTTGTTTAATGTTCCTAGCACCATATGCCTCCTAAAGAACAAGGTGTAGGAGGCCATTTGCCTTCTGTTGCCGTGGTACTCTTACATTGGTCAGGTAACACGAGCCATGTAGAGGGTTTAGCATTTTCCCCATTAGCCCCTTTCCCTTCACTTTAGTCTTCTGTGCCCTGAAAAGGAAAAGTCTACCAAATTTCTGATAGATGTGTGTGGTGGGTGTGTGTGTTTGCTGCAGGAGACTTATGGTGAGCACTCAGTCATAAGGTATTACAAGTGTCCTCAGCTTCAGTCACACTGTGAGAGGTCCATCCTTATTCCTCTACCCCAAACCTCCTGGTTAACCAATCCTCCAACTTTTTTTTTCATTCTAAGTCTCTGATTATATAGACAAACCATTATCTTCTAATCATTGAATGGTATAGGTCTAACTCTCTAGACATCTCTCCTTCCAGACAGAGTGACAGCTGTTAATATCAAAGTTCTGCTGGTGGGATGATTTCCCTTCCCAACTACTTTTCATGGCCGTGCTTCAGTGGTGTTATAACACCACGGTAGTCCACCGCTGGCTCATGTTAGTGTATTGCACAGAGCCATCTGTAAAGAAGGCTTTATTTTCTCTTCCCTAGTCCATTAGTCATTGGGAACCCCCCTCCCTGACCCTCACCAAACATGAAGTTATAGGTGTGGTTTGAGGTAGGAGAGGCACCAGAGGAAGAGTTAATACATCAGGAGTGCGAGCCTTCTGCCTGTGCACGTTGCTTCTGCCTTGAAGGGTCTGCATGAGCTTCATCTCCTATGTCTCACTTCCACTTGAAGCTGGGGAATTTTTAGACACTTCTATTTTTATGACTTAGTGAAAGATATTCACTCAGTTCATGATGAGTAGTTCAAGGTGCATGTTTTTAGCTTGCCCCACGAATAGACATTCAGTCTGTGCCAGGCCCAGTAACGAGCAAAACACTTATTTCTCAAAACAGCAAGTTAATTGCTAAAGATGGTGTGGATTTATCTTAGGGGGTTTGTATTAAGACTTACCTACGGGAGCATGCCACAAATTCTACACTGCGTCCTGATCTCCCACCGACACTTTGAATACAGTGAAATCCACAGAGTCATAAGGACTCTGCTTGCATCAAAGTCTGGGCCATCTGGAGAGCTTTCCCTTATTGTGAGCAGTTTTATGGATTATTTAGTATGTGGGCCAGAACAGCAGTCACCAATGTGGTGTATATTATCTCATCAATGTAGTGTATTGTACTTTTTGATTCCTCTTAGGAGGTACAAAATGTAGTAATTTTTATTCTAATTTGAAGGTATACCCTGATATGCCCTTAGACATCTGGAATCCCAGAAACTTCACTGAGGAAGCAGGGAACGACAATGTCTTGGAATTTATCTTCTTCCCCTGGGCAAGCGTGTGTCTTACCATGGAATCCAGCTACTTGTTTCTTAGGTCCTCTTGTCCTCAGTGTCGTGAACAGACCCACAGCTTGAAGTAGAGCCAGCCAGCTGAGCCAGGCTGAGTTCACCATCACACTGGTTCAGTACATCGATCTCTGTAGCTATGCAAGTCACCAAACAATCAAACCAGGAGTAAGTGGTAGAGTTGGGGTAGCCAGTTGCTAAATTTATCAGTGAACCAACCAGATACCTGAGGGAGTAGTTGAACAAGGAGTGATATAATCTGATGACATGTGCTTTAACGGAATTACAGGTTTTGAAAATAGAGGACAATGGTCTGTAAGAGGCAATGGAGAGAATGGACAAGAATCTGAAAAGAAAAAAAACCATGTGTGTGTATGTATAACTGAATCGCTTTGCTGTATACCTGAAACTGACATTGTAAATCAACTGCACTTCAAACATTTTTTTTTAAAAAAGGAAAAATAAATTTTAAATTTCTGTTCTCTCTCCAATAAGATAATTAGTTTCAATATCATCCATGTGTATGATAATGAATGGGAAAATGACGAAAGAATGGAAGAGAATTAAGGATAAGAGAATACATATATGAGATGCTCCCTAACTTCTCCAGGTGGTAGTATCTGCTCTGTCCTCTCCCTTTTGATTGCGTTGGTGTATTTCTGCTCTGATATTTAGCATGAGGTCTCCTACTGGTTATAAGGGCCTTGAGGGTAGAACCATGACTTTTCATCCATTTATCTGCAGCGTTTTTTGCAGTCTTGGTGTAAGTAGACCATCAATAAATGTTACTCTACTGACTATCTCGTGAATGAAAAAAAAAAAGGCAGTGGAGAGCGAGGAGGGTACCTACCCCTTCTCCAGGATCAGAAATATGTGAAGGACAGGTGTGCTGAGAGTTTTCAGAGGATTTTGAAGATGACAGATCACTCAGGGGTAATGAAGGAGGATCTAGAGAGTTTTCTGGTAGTGATTAAGTTGACAGGGAGGAAATAACAGGATGTAATTCGTTCTGAAGTTCTTTTAGGAGAAGGAACATGAGCTGTAATTGTTACCTCTTCTGGGCCTGTTAGTCAGTGCCGAGGGCAGAGTGTTGAAAGAGCTGGGCCAGAGCTAGTTGAGGTAGTGCCTTGTGGACTATGGTGAAGAATTTGGAATTTAAGTAATGGGAAGCTCTCAGAGGGTTTTAAGAAAGATAGTGACATGATATGATTTATATTTTTAAAAGATGAAGCCATGAGACATTGTTTTCCTGTCTGTCTCACTACAGTTTTTGTTGTTTTTGTTTTTTAACATTTTTTATTGATTTATAATCATTTTACAATGTTGTGTCAAATTCCAGTGTACAGCACAATTTTTCAGTTATACATGAACATATATATATTCATTGTCACATTTTTTTCTCTGTGAGCTACCATAAGATCTTGTGTATATTTCCCTGTGCTATACAGTATAATCTTGTTTATCTATTCTACAATTTTGAAATCCCAGTCTATCTCTTCCCACCCCCCGCCCCCTTGGCAACCACAAGTTTGTATTCTATGTCTGTGAGTCTATTTCTGTTTTGTATTTATGCTTTGTTTTGTTTTTTTTTAAGATTCCACATATGAGCGATCTCATATGTTATTTTTGCAGTTTTTGTTTTTAATTGAAGTATAGTTGATTTACAATGTTGTGTTAGTTTCAGGTGTACAACAAAGTGATTCAGTTATACATAATATATATCTATGTTCTTTTCAGATTCCTTTACATTATAGGTTATTAGAAGTTATTGAATATAACTTCTAATATAACTTCTAGTTATTGAATATAGTATAACCTGTGCTACACAGTAGGTCTTTGTTGTTTATATATTGTATATATAGTAGTGTGTATATGTAATCTCAAAATTAATTTATTGCTCCTCCCCCCACTGCTCTCCTCTTAGGTAACTATAAGTTTGTTTTCAGTGTCTTTGAGTCTATTCCTGTTTTGTAAATAAGGTCATTTGTATCATTTTTTTAAGGTTCCACCTATAACTGATATCATATGATTTCTCTTTCTCTCTCTGACTTAGACTTCACTTAATATGATAGTCTCTAGGTCCACCCATGTTGCTGCAAATGGCATTATTTCATTCTTTTTTATGGCTGAGTAGTTTGTATATATATGCCACATCTTCTTTGTCCAGTCATCTGTTGATGGACACTTAGGTTGCTTCCATGTCTTGGCTGTTGTAAATAGTGCTGCTGTCAACATTGGGGTTCATGTGTCTTTTTGAATTAGAGTTTCCTCTGGATATATGGCCAGGAGTGGGATTGCTGGATCATATGGTAAGTTTATTTTTAGTTTTCAAAGGGACCTCCATACTGTTCTTTATAGTGGCCACCCCAGTTTACATCCCCACCAACATTTCACTACAATTTTCATGGCGGTAATTTGCTCTGCCAAATTTCTTTAGCCAGTTTTGTTTACAGGACTTGGCTGTCATTTGGGAAAAAAAGGTAACATATCCTAGCCTATAAGGTGTTTTCATCTTTCGCTCACAAGTTCTCATGTTCTCTTTTCCTTCTATATGTGTGGGAAGATCACACTGCTTGGATCTTTTGCATTTGTTAACTCGTTTTGGCCAGTGGGTTTTAGGCGGAGCTTTTAAGTGCAGGTTTGAGACATTTCCTGTTTTGTGTGTTTCCTTCTGTGACCCTTGAAGCATCTGATGTGGGGATGGCAGCATTATAAGGTGATGTAGAAGTTACCATGTGGAGCAGAGTTGGCTGCTGACCCACATTGAACATAGTATGAGAGGTTATAAACTTTGGTTATTTAAGTCACTGAGATTTTTGAGGCTGTTTACTTCTATAGTACACTAGTACACTGCTTCTCTTGATTGCATTTTAATAGGAAGAAGACTCAAAAGAAAATAATTTAATTCCTAATAGTAGATCGTAGATATAAGGGATAGATTAACGGGGAACACACTTTTATAAAAGGGTATGTGCGTCTCCTAGACTTCTGAAAACATGCTTAGACAGCTTTTGTGAAAATCTGATTCTCCTTTTAATTTATTTACCTATAAATATCCCTGAGAAAAGGAGAAAAAAACTCTTAAAATAATGTTAAACAAGGTGACATTAACAGAGGATTTGTCTGTGGATATCTCTACAAAGAAATAACTATGTGGTTCAAAATAGGCTTTAAAGTGTTCAGGAGAGAAAGAATTTGGCCCTTTAAAAAACTAGTAGATGATAAAAAAGCTTATGAAAGCTTACTTGAATCCTATGTAATAAAGACATCATTTACTCATTTTTTTTAATTAATTGAGCATTTACTGAGTGCCTGTTATAGGCATGGCACAGTGTTATATGCCCTCAAGTCTAGGAACCAAAGCCATTGACCCATACTCTTGAAATTCCATCTTACCATTTCTAGCTTTTCAACTCCTAACCACCAGTATCCCACTGTGGTCTGACTTCTTCCTACCCCACCCCCAAGTTCCACATTTTCTGAAAATGGCTGTGATCAATAACAGTAGCCTAATTGTCAGTTCTCATGCTTTCATTCTTCATATTAATTGTTCTCTGCAGCATTTCACATTGCCAAATAACCTGTGTTTCTTGAGACATTCTCTTATGAATCCCACAGTTCTGTGGACTTTCTTATCTTCTGCCTCTTGTGCTCTTCAAATTATGAGAGGATGCTAAGAGTTTAATATTTGAACTTCTGTACTTGCTTCTGTTCGTGGCCTCCTCTGTTTCCACATCAGTTGCCATCTACATGGTAAGGATTTCTAAATTCACAGATCTTGTCCCAAATCCAAATGGCTTGACATTTTGAACATTTAATTTATTTAAAATAGGATTTAACTTAATTCAAAACTAAAACTTTTATCTCCACAAGTCTTTTCCTTCTCTGTTTTATTTAATTGAAATGAATGACAACATTTCCTCAATCTTGTTGGACTGAAAATTTGTGCTCCCACCACCAATATTCTTTCTACCTGTTTCTTTCTCTATTTTTGCTTGCTTGACCTATTCCTACTTGTCAAGACTCAATTTAAATGGCACCTGCTCTGAAAACTTTTTGACTCACTAACTCAGATTGAGCTGCTTTTTCATTAATAAAACCTAATCATTTCTTTATATGAACATTTAGGTTGTATTTTTTTAATTTCCAAATCTCTCTCACTGTCCTGGAGTTTAACTCTTTATTGGATATCTAGTAACTGGCAGAGAGTTTGGTACGTAGTAAGGATTCACCCATTAAGGTTTTAATTCTGAAATTCTTTAAAGTTTCATAAGCTTCTTGACTGTATCCTTGAAAGCTTGTTTTACCTGTTGGTTCCTTAGGGAATAAATGAAGGGGTTTAACAAAGGTGCAGCTGAAGTAATGAGTAGATCGGCTCCCTTGTTGAATGAATCCACTTCTTTTGCTGTGGGCTTAATGTAAATGAAGAAGCAGCTTCCATAAGAGAGAGAGATGACAATCAGGTGGGAAGAACAAGTGAAAAAGGCCTTTGTCCTTTGCTGACCAGAGGGGAGCTTCAGAACAGTCCTGATGATGAACGTGTGGGAGAGAATCACTAGCACCAGAGTGACCACCAGGGTCACTGAGGCCACAAGGAAGACAACCTTATCTATGAGGCTCGTGTCTGAACAGGAGAGTTCCCGAAGGGGCTCATTGTCACAGAAATAATGATTCAGCCTGTTGGAGGCACAGAAGTCCTGCTGACTCATCAGAGTGGTTGGTGGTATAATAACCACTAACCCAGCCAGCCAGGAGCAGAGAGCCAGCTGGGTGCAGGCTCTGCTGCTCATGGTGGTCGTGTAGTGCAGGGGCTTGCAGACGGCCACATAGCGGTCATAGGACATGGCGGCCAGAAGGTAAAACTCTGTTGACCCAAGGAATATGGCAAAGAAATACTGAGTGAAGCAGCCAGCAAAGCTGATGCTCTTGTTTCCTGTTGTGATGCTGATCAGGACCCTAAGAATGAAGATGTTTGTGAAGGTAATTTCTAAGAAGGAGAAGTTCCGGAGAAAGAAATACATGGGGGTCTGAAGGTGGGAGTCCAGCAAGGTGAGGATGAGGATCGTCAGATTTCCCATCATGCTGAGCAAATAGGCAAGGAACAGAAAGGTGAAAACCACCATCTGGAGTTCAGGGACATCTGTTAGACCCAGCAGGATGAACTCAGTCAATACGGTTTTATTTTGCATTGCTTAAAAAATTTTGAGTCTCAAGGTAAAATGGTAATAATAAAAGGTGAGAAAGGAAGAGGTATTCTGAAAGGGACATGAAATCTGAAGAGAACAAAAGGAGAGGGACCATGAACTTTTCCTCTGATGACATGACCCAGCCCAGCAGCCCATTTGAATGGTGTTGGGTTCTTGCCAGTCCTGTTTGCCCTATATAGAAAGTTCTTATTATGATTTCTCCAAATGTACTCTCCCCAGTGCCAATATGAAATAATCGCTTCGTAGATGATGTTTAAATAGTTTTTGAAAAGAGTTAATAAAGGAATGCCTGCAACAGCTGTCTCCTTCCAGAAGTTACTAATTTTCTTTCCCCTTTATTCACTTTCCTTACTTCTCACTGGTTCCACTTATTGCCCTGCTTCCTTTGCCTGCCTAACTCTTCTTAGATGAGCTCGTTTTCTTACGCTTCTCTGCCATTTTTGTTTTTATTTTTCATACAATCATATCAGCCTCTCATTTTCCTTCCTGTTCAACTCCCTCAATTCCCTCGATGCCAAGAGTACCAGCTCCTCACTTCTTCTTCAACAGACCCTCCTTCTCTGTCTGTTAGAATTCAAAGATTGTGTATTAGATTGAAAAGTCTTCTGTCCTTTGAACCATTCCATATACCTGTCTACAGTTCAGCAAATATTAGATTAGAATAAAAATCTCCATTTACACAAATGCATTCAGAATCTTTAGATCTAGAACTTTGCTTTCCTTTAAGGACAGGCAGATGCTATTACATTTCAAGGAAATTTTAGGAGCTTCAGAATATTTCAAGCAGGAGTTCTAAACTAGGGATCTGTTAATTCTAGATTGGATTTACCATGTCTATGAACCCACTAAAACATGTGTAAAACATTTTGGGTATATGGGTATAGAAATTTTACAGGAAAAGTATATAAAAACTATGATCCAGGGTTTTCTAAGGAGTCTTCACGTTTAAGCACTTCAAGAACATTTCAAGTCTCTACTGATTTGTGAGTTCATGTTGTTTAAGAATCACATTATATGAGAGCATCCTTGATGGCTTATTCAAGATTTTCTTTATGTATTGTTTTTACAAACATTTATAGGGCAGCTGCTTTCAAGCATTTTGACCATAATGTATTCTGCATTTTAAATCATTTTCTGGCAAACTTGTATATGTCTAACTTAAATAAAGGTTTTACAGAACACTCCTTATTACTGCATGTGGTACAACATAGTATTTTAAATTTTATTTTACTAAAATTTTTTTTTCAAATGCTGAATGCAACCCATTAAATTGATTCCATAAGCCACTAGTGGGGTGCAGTCCACAGTTGGAATCAGGGACCGGGAAAAGTTACACAGTGCTCTGGATGCCCTTGCACTCCTGGTTACCAACCTGAAATCTTCAGGGAAAGGTTGAATATTCACATCTGCATTGGTTTCAGGCTTCACGGCCACAGAGAGGTAAAATCAATGAAGCTGTAAAGAGGGAATATACCTCCTCATTTGACTATCCAAATGGCTATAGTGAGATTTTAGTCCTAAATATTCTTAGAGGTATATAAAAATTATAAGGCTATATTATTATAAAATAAAATAAAATGTATTGCATTTTCAATGTTATCTGCCACCAAGTCCTATCCAGCATTTCACAGAAGTTACAAAAACTTCCAGGGCTTCTCTTGGTAAGAAGTAGTCTTTTCCACTTCCTTACCAGTTTAGTGGGGATTTGCCCATTTCTGTTTTTCCACTCATTAAGACTGGGACTGCATCAGAGTTTTTGGATAGCCTGTCTTTTAAAAGTGGAGCCAGTATAAAGGTTAAAAGAAGGACTTTGAGGAGCAGAGTAGCCCTGGATTTTTCTGTTCTAGGAAGAATGATGTTAATGACCTCAGAAGGCAGAATATGAACTCCCTCTCCCACCTCAGCTGTCCTTTAACCAGAGTGACAAAGGTTATATTCACTCTATTGAGAGATTGCACTGGGGGAATCAATTGAGTGAGGAAGCACAAGTTGCCCTGGGGATTCTTGTTTGGAACAGGCTAATGAATGTCCTTTGTCAACAACTCTGGGAACAAATTTTAAATATATGGCTAAGCGATGAGATCCAGAGAGACTAGCTTGGAGTCGGGTGGGCGGTAGTCAGAGAGCAGGGAAGACTGTGGAGTGATGACATTTGCCTTTCCCTGTGGGTGGGCAGGGCTGGACTTGGCTGTAGAACAACAGCTTAGGTGGAACCGTTTGCAGGTCACAAATGTCCTGAAGAGTCCCATTTGATAAACATTGTTAGCCTGGTTGTAATTAGCCCATTTATAGACTACTGGCTGAAGACAGTAGGCAGTGATTTTCATTTTTCGAAGTGTGTGCATAAATGAAATATAGAACGTATAAAAGGGGAGTGCTCAGTTTGAGATGGGGTGGGATCCCACTTGACTTGTGAGTCTCTTCTGAGAAAACACTTGCAAATTTCCAGCTTAAGGTAGTGAAGAACTTAAGATATGTATATATTACCTGGGAGGGCTAACCCTTTGCTACCCAAAGACATCTTCATAGCAGTTAATTTATCAGATTCATCACCTGTTTATCAACAGAATTCAAGCATCAGAAGAACCAGTGCTAGTGAACAAAATTCCAGAATTAGGAACAAAGTACCCACCGTACAAATATCTTATAAATGGCTTCCTTATACATGGTTGCATATAATTCTCATAGCAGTGGTGGGGCCCAGAAAATGAATGTGGTCTCACCAAATTTAACACAATAATCACCTCCACCTTGAGTGACACAAGAAGCTCCATCTCTCTGGTTCTCACTTTCCTCTTCTGTAAAATAGAGACCATGATGCCCTTCAAATAGGCTTATAATTCCTAAGTACCAGCTACACAGTACATGCCTCACAAACGTTTCCCACTTTCTTTTCTCCAATGAGGGAATTACTATACAACTGTATTTAGCAATTTTCAGTTGTTTCTTTCAAATGTGTTTACAGACAAGAAAGCTGAAGTTACCAGTGGAAACTGAGTCTGACAGATTGCGAATGCTCTATTTGGGTTAGAGTGAATCTCTTCTTTAGAAAGGGGAGGGAGAGGAAATAAGTTGAGTGGCAGGTCATTGATGAGCCAGTCTAGGCTGCAAATTGGGCAGGCTTGGAATTTGGGAACAAAGATCAACATAAAATAAAACGAGAGCAAGAGGTGGAAATCTGCTTAGGAAGTGATTCATGGAGGAAATTATTTGATAATGAATTATTTGGAAAGGCTACACTTTTTTTTTTATGGCTACACTTCTTTTTTCTAAAAAATTTAATGCAATTTTAAATCTTAGTCCTTAAATTAAAAGAATTTATTTCCTCCCTGATCTTTATTATTTCTTTCCTTCTGCTGGCTCTAGGTTTTGTTTGTTCTTTTTCTAATTCTTTTAGGTGGTAGGTTAGATTGTTTAATTGAGATTGTTCTCGTTTTTTGAGGAAGGCCTGTACCACTATGAACTTCCCTCTTAGGACTTCTTTTACTGTATCCCACAGATTTTATGTAATTGTGTTTTCATTGTCATTTGTCTCAAGGTATTTTTTAATTTCTTCTTTGATTTCATCATTGACCCATTGGTTTTTTAGTAGCATGTTGTTTAGTCTCCATACAGTTGTTTTTCTCTCATTTTTCCCCCCAGTGGCTGATTTCTAGTTTTATGGCATTGTGGTCAGAAAAGATGCTTGAAATAATTTGTCCTCTTAAATTTGTAGAGGCTTCTTAATACAATTTTTTATAGATTACTTTCCATTTACAGTTATTACAAACTATTGGCTGTCTTCCCTGTGTTGCACAGTGCGTCCTTGAGCCTGTCTTACACCCAGTAGTTTGTACCTCCTGCTCCCCCACCCATACTCTGTCCCTCCCCCGCTTTCCTCGCTGGGAGCCACTAGTTTGTTCTTTGTGTCTGTGAGTCTGCTTCGTTTTTTGGTTATATTCTCTAGTTTGTTGTATGTTTTAGATTCCATGTAAAAGTGATACCATAGAGTATTTGTCTTTGTCTGACTTACTTCACTTAGCACAGTGTCCTCCAAGTCTATTTATGTTGCTACAAATGGCAGATTTTGTTCTTTTTTTGTGGCTGAGTAGTATGGAAAAGCTACGCTTCTTTCTAAAGTTTAGGAAGTACCTCGACTGCATGATAAGGAAATGACTGAGGTAACTGTGACTGATGGAAGACGGTTATTTTGGAAATGATGACTTTTTTCCAGGAAGCATTCTAATGTCAAAGTTTTTGCTTGCTGATTTTATAATTAGTATATTTATGATGAAGAAAGTAGAACTTAAATTTTGTGCATGAGATGCTATAATAAGAATTAGTAAACCTTTTGGTCATTTCTGATCTGATGTTGGAATATTTTAGTTCATAATGTTACTGTTTAAAGTATTTAAATCACTTGAGCTGATCATGATTAGTGCCTTGTATCTAAAGGGCAGATATTAATAGATAATAGGATAACACTTTCATTGATGAGTAAATATTTACTGAGTACTTACCCTGTGCAGGTACTGCTGTGGGCGCTGTGTATATGACTGTCAACAAAACCACTGAAGTCCTTGCCTAGACATGGCCTAGGGACAATAAACGAATGCACAGGTAAATGTAAAATAAGTGAGATGATGATAAATGTGACTATAAATAAAGCAAGGTGGGTTCCTGGTGGAGCGGTCCTTTTATCATTATATAAATGTCTCTTGCTTCCCGTTTGTAATTTTCTTTGCTTCTGTCTACTTTATCTAACACTAATGTAGCCTTATCTGCTTTTTTTCTTGATTTTTCATGGCATAGCTTTCTTTATCCTTTTACTTTCAACCTCGGTATGTTGTTGATTTTGAAGCAAATTTCTGATAATATCATATAGTTGGGTTGTTTTAAAAAATAAATTCACTCTGCCAATTTCTTCCTTGTAATTGATGTATTTAAACTATTTACATTTAAGATAATTATGTGTATAGATTTATCTTTTTTATCATTTGTTTCTGTTTATTTTCTTTGTTTCTCTTTTTTTTTTTTTGCACATGTGTAGGTTGTTTGAACACTTTTTAGGATTCTATTTTGACTAATTCATTAATTTAGTATTTTTTTAAAAGTAGTATTTATTTATTTAGTTTTTTCCCTCCAATCGCCAGGAGGTACTGGGGATTGAACCCAAGACCTTGTGCATGCCAAGCACATGCTCTAAGCTTTACCTCCCACCCTAATTCAGTAGTTTTGATTGTATCACTTTGTTTGATTTTCTTAGTGGTTGCTCTGGGTATTACAACATACATATATTATCACAGTCTACTGGCATAGATGTTTTAGCATTTCAGGTGAAATGTGGAAATCTTACTTCTATTTAGATCACTTTACCCACCCCACTTTTAAATATCATTGTCTTCAGTATCAGATGGTGTTAATTTTTGTTTGTCATCATACATGATTTGTAAAACTCACGAGGATGAGGATAGTCTATTTCACTTACCCATATTTCTTCTCCTTCCATTTTTCTTTCTTCTTTCCTGTTGCACCAGGATTTCTTATCTTGTAATTTTCTTCTTGTTTGAAGAACTCCTTTTACCTATTCTTTATGGTATGTCTGTCATGGATAATTTTTCTTGCCTCCCTCCTTAAATTATGAGGAAGAGAATTGCTTGCTGACATTGTTTTTAGAATTTTGGAGAAAAATAACTTTTTGGCTTATTTCAGCCACGATACTTTTAGGTCTTGTTTTTTCAGCAGTCTGTCCTTTTATAAGACTAATATAAAAGTTCATACTATAAGTGAAGTCCTGTCATAACACAAAAGAAAATGTGTGACATTAACTCAGTGGATGGATAAGAGGTGGTAAAGAAAAATATATTGCAGCCTTGGAGCTGGAGATTCTTAATTTGCCACAATACAACATTTTATAAAACTGTTCCCTGTAGGGACTAGTCTGCTGAGTCTCTGGCTCTGAGGGGCATTGCTGGCGTGGCTGAAAAGAGCCAGTATTTGTTTGACGTTCTCTGCTAGGTTCAGCTAATGGTTTCAAGAAACATTTGAACTTGGGCAATAAGTGGTTGGTTTGCAACTAGATTAGATAGTAAGAGATTGCAGACATTGGGGACATCATAGGTTTTTGCAAAACCAACTGGTTCTGGACCTCAAACAGTCAGAGAGAAGGTTGCTAACTTCCCACATGAGCCTTCTGTTTTGGATGGTCCCTAAAAGTAGATGCATTAATGTAGAGAGGCGTGAGGAGAAGTAAGTGAAGAAATAAAGCAGGTGTAAGAATTCAGTCTGGTAAGGGTTTTTGGTTTGGTCACTGGTGCAAGGCACTGCCTGGAAGCAAACAGCTCAAAAGCTTCCTATGCTACTTTTATTGTGAAATGTGGAAAAAAATAAATGTCCAAGGGCGGTGCATAGAACACTGCCAGGACCCCACAAGTGCCTTTTGTGCCTCTCCCAACCGCTAAAATCCTTCTCGCTCCCAAAGATAACCACTCTGCTGACTTTAATAGTAATAATTAAAAAGTTATAATTTTCTTTGTAGTTTAACGAAATAGGCAAGCATTCCAAAATCTGTCATTCAGTTTTGTTCCTTAATTTTTTTTTATACAGGCAGTAATACCGTATGTATTCTTTTTGTGTCTGGATTCTTCTGCTCAGGACTGTGTTTGTGAGATTTGTCCTTTATTTGTGTATAGCTCAGGATTGCCTACTCTTGTTGCTACCCACTTTGCCATGGTATGAACATACCAGAATGTGTTCATTCCTTCCCTTGTTGACAGGCATTTGGGCTGTTTCCATGTTTTGGCCACTATAAATAAGGCTGCTGTGAACGTAATACACAACTCATTACATATGTTTATCAAATTCTTTGTGTAACTTAAGATGGAGATAATTAATTTCTATCATTTCTTCTTTTGTGGTATGATATTTTTCCCTTAATTTAAAGAATTGTGGTAAAATACACATTTAAAAAAGGAAGAAAATTCTGACATACGGTGCAACGTGGATGAACCTTGAGGACATTATGCTAAGGGTAATAAGCCAGTCACAAAAAGACAAGTGCTGTATTTTTTCACTTACATGAGGTATTTAAAGTTGGCAAAATAATAAAAACAAAGCATTAATGGTAGTTGCCAGGGGCTGGGGGATCGGGAAATTGGGGATTATTGTCTAATGGATACAGAGTTTGAGTTTTACAGGATGAAAAGAGTTACAGAGATGGGTGGGCGTCATAGCTGGACAACGTTGGGAGTGTATTTATTACTTCTGAACTACACATTTAAAAAGGCTAAGATGGTAAAATATTATGTGTATTTTACCATAATAAAACAAATTGGAAAGAAAGCATACAGAATGATAACATTTATGCAAAGTTTAAAACACCCACATACAAACAGTATAACATATAGTTTGCATTTGCACAGGAATGCAGTCAAGGCAGAAAGGAGCACAAGAAAATCAGAAGTGCTCAGTTCTAGGTGAGGATGCTTCTGGAGCTTGGGAGACCATGGCCGTGATCTTTATACCAGGGACTCGCGCTGTATTGGAAATGTTTAATAAGCTGAGCTTCCAGTACATCATGTGTTTCTTTGTATTATTCTCGGTATGTTTCAGTTATTTTCTAACAGCAATTCAGAATCTCACACAACTCCAGGCTGTACATTTCCCTAGGATCCTACTATGGGCTGGGCTGCATTCTCCTCAAATTCATACGTTGAAACCCTAACCCCCATTACTTCAGAAAGTGACTATATTTGAAGATAGGCTCTTTAAAGAGGTAATAGGTTAAAATGAGGTCATTAGCGTGATCCCTAATCCAATTTAACTGTGTCTTTCTAAAAACAGGAGATTAGGCAGATGGTGCACAGAGGGAGCATCATGTGAAGACACAGGGAGAAGACGGTCATCTACAGCCAGAGGAGAGAGGATTCAGAAGAAACCAACCCTGCCGGCACCTTGATCTTGGACTTCTAGCTTCCAAACTGTGAGAAGACATAGTTCTCTTGTTTAAGCAAAAAATGAAAAAGTGTCTTCTTCATCTTTTGGGTGCGTTTCTACATATATCTGTTACTCTCCTTATATACTATAGTGATCAGGTCTTCATTGCACACGCTCATTTCTTTTTCTGCTTGTTCTATTAATTAAGAGAAAGATATTGAAAAGCTTACTGCTCTCTTGCTGCACCTGCACTTTGTAAATATATATGTCATAGGAAGTATGTGGTCTTTGTCCCTGTTCCTGGCACAGCGCTCCTAAAACTCTTGAAATCTTCTGATTGATAGGGGTGTCTTTTGTTACCTTGTGTTTATGCTCATAAGGAAACTTAGGGTGGGGACCCTAGGTAGCCTCCGAATGGGGCTGATCTTTAGAAAGACCAAAGGACTAGAGGACTGAAGCTGTCAGCCCTGTCCACTGCCTCTGGGGCGGGGTGAGTGAGAGAGGGAGATTACCACACAAACTCTTGAACAGGGAGGTGAGGGGAGCTTCCAGATTGGGGAGCACATCGAGATGCTGGGAGGGCTGAGCATGGAGACTCCATGCTGCCCCATCCTCCATACTGCGCTCTATGAAACTCTTCCATTTGGCTGTTCCAGAGAAGTGTCCTTTATAATAAACTAGTAATAGTGCAGCACTCACATGTTAACGGTAGGCAATATTTGGAAGGAGAAACACCAAAATAATAATGTTTATTCTGGATGTTACAGTTTCTATGGTTTTCTTTTTTCAGTTTTTGTATCTATTTTTGAATTTTCTATATTAAATATTGTTATGGGTGTAATTTTAGATAAGAAGGCTATCTTGTTGCATTGCATAAACCATGTGTGAACAAATAATTAGAAACAGGTTTCTGATGGGACATTGGAATCTTAGTGTTTTTGATGCTTGGACTGAGCTTGTTACTACTGCTGCATCTTTTTCTCTCTCAGGAAATTATCTTTATTTCTTGGCTTAGGATTTTTTTTTGTAAAGTAAATTATGTTTTTAATTCAATGGAGAGTTTTGAATCAGGTCCTCCGAGGAATTTTTTATTCACACCTATTTTGTGCACACCTGTTGGAAATGAAGGAAATAAATAGGGTCATAAATGTAAAAACCTGTTTGAGCAGAGAAAATCAGAACATCCACTTTCGCAGAGCCAGCGTGTCTTCCTAACTCCTCCTTGCCCTTTGGACTTTATCTTCCGTTCAGTTACCCAGAGTGCACAGAAGTATATCTTAATTTTAGAGTAGGATGGTATTATATGTTTAGAAACCATGTGTATATATATGGTGACTGTAGCTTCCCAGGGGCGAGGGGCTGGGAATGCACTTAGACGATCCTACTAGTAACTTTTTGTTTAACTGTGAAGCTCACTGAGGTCATTTGAGGTGTAGCTTCCTGGCGAAACGATGAAGAATGTCAGAGGTAAGTACTGGAGTGTTTTCAAGCCAGGCCTGTTTCAGCAAATAATTTATAGAGAAGGCGTTTGTGATTATGTTTCACTCTAGTAAAACAAACGATTACTAGTTTCAATATTTATTTGTTTTTGATATTTTATTGAGAAATCCAGTCGTTTCTGAGGTTATTTATCGAGCTCATGAACCTTCACCAGTTGGAAACGTGGGCAGGACGCATTTTATGCATCGTTAAGCTGGTGCAACACCATGTGCTGTGGTCTGACTGACACACAGGAAGCCCTTTCCTGATCTCTCTCTGCCGGTCTTTTTTTAATTTTTTATTTTTATTGAAGTATAGTTGATTTACAATGTGTATTAGTTTCTGATATACAGCATGGTGATACAGCTATATATATACACATATTTCTTCTTCATTATAGGTTATTACAAGCTATTGACTATAGTTCCCTATGCTGTACAGTCGGACCTTGATGTGTATCTGTTCTGTACATGGTAGTTTGTATTTGCCGATCCCAAACTCCCAATTTATTATCTACCTCACTTTCTCTTTCCTTGTCTGTCTCTGTCTCTCGTTTATCTATTTTGTCGCTATCTTTGTGTTTATATTATATACCTCAATTACCATTGGTAAACGCTCCATTTTTAACATCCCCCCATCTTTCAGTACCTGTATCACCTCTTTGCAAACTATTTGTCTCATAAATGCAGGTTAATGTCCCTTTTCTTTTGCAATGTCTGCAACCTGGCAATGCACAGTAGTAAGTCTGTACTTGGTGGGAGTTGATACTTATCACCTCCCAAAGACAAAAAAGAGCCTCATTTTTTCAGTTTCAGGGAGCATACGCTTGAAAGTTATTTGAGGGTTATATTAAAAAAGAGTGAAAGCCGTTTAGAAAACGAACTCATTTGTCTTAGGAGATCCTTTTTTCAAAATTCCACAATGTGAAAGAATTTGAAAACCTAGAACAGTATAGTGCAACAGAAATATAATGTGAGCCTCATTTATAATTTATAGTTTTCTGGTCATATCATTTAAAAGGTAAAAAGAAGCAGATGATCTTGATTTGTAATAATGTATTTTATTTAACTCCATATATATGCAAAATATTAAAAGTTCCACTTGTATTCAGTATAAAATTATAAATGGTATATTTTATATATTTGTATTCTAAGTCTTGACATCTGATGTGTATTTCACGGTTATAATACACCTCAGTTTGAACCAGCCACATCTCAAGTGTTAGATATATGGCTGATAGCTACTGCATTGAGCAGTGGAGGCCTGGAACATTGAATGAAGAGAGAACATTGAATGAAGACAAATAGCTGAATAGACCAATATAACTATTATTATGGGGCTAATGCCCAGATCTTGAATTACCACACACTTAGGCAGTGGTCTCAATATCACATTGAAACATAAACTGAGTAGACAGAAATTATATTGATAAAGAGGTCAGTTACCAGTTTGGAAGATATATTTTATTTTTGAATATGTAGATTAACACGTTTCCTAAAGTAAAAACTATATAAAGAGTATAGTGATTGAAGTGTCACTCCCTACGAGTATTTTTATGGTTTTTTTAAGTATAGGGTCATACCAGAGAATGTTTGTATGCTGAGGAAATAAATCTAGAAAAGTGGAAGAAATTGATGATACTGAGAGAGAGAGAGAGAGAGAGAGAGAGGTGCTCCTAGTGGAGCTAAATACCTTCTTGAGATAATGAGAAAGATTGGCTTCAGAAAAAAAAAGTGTAATATTAATCATGTGCTAAGTACTATTGTAAACATTCTGCGTGGTTTATCTCATTTAAACATCATAGTAACCCTATGATGCAGTATGCATTCCCGTTGACTCCACTTTATAGATTAGGAAGTCCGAGTACAGAGAGATTAAATAATTTGCCGAAGGTCACTCAGCTAGTAGATGAGAGAGAGATGACTTGATCCCAGACAAACTGCTCCAAGGTCCATACGTTAGCCCCTGTGAAACATGCATCACACTTCTGCTGTCAGGGAGGAGGGAAAGCAAAGTATATCTTGATATCCTTCAGCTATTTATCCTTTTTTACCTATGTTTTCTTCAAATTGCATTAAAATAGTCATGCATTAAAGCTCTCTGCTGAGGACAGAGATGGAAAATAAGGAAATAAGAGGAACTTAGAGAAAGTCCGGAGAAAGGGGCCATTGAATGACTATTTTCTGGGAGAAATCTAACTTGACCTTTAAATAATGCTTCGTTCACTGGAGGGAAGATCTGGAGAGATTCTGCACCTAGGGCATAATGCCATCCTCCATATATTTGCATTTTATCAGGCACCATAACTTAAAGCAAAGGAATTTTAGGGTTTAGCTTTTGAGTACAAATGCTTTGGAATAAAGAGACTCAATGACCCGTCAAAGTATAGCTCAAAAGTGGCCAACTTCTGATCCAATAGGAGACGTCTCAACCGAAGTATGGACTTAAAAAAAAGAGAATTGGAAATAGTGCTGTGAATTGGGAGATCCTAGAATATTTAAAACAATTTTAGTAGCAGTAATTTTCAAAAGAAATTTCCCCAAAGCTTCACCTCCCTGTGGCACATTTCAGTGGATTTGAGGGAATCATCTCACTAAAATCGGATTGTTAAGTTCCAGAAGGACATGCATGTGACTGGGTTTGCTTGGTATTATAGATGCGGTCTGCCTCTGTCATGTTTTGACATTGCTCTTCAGATCTAATTTCTGTGCCTTTTATGTGAAGCAGTCTTGAACCAATGGCCATAGTATGAAGTCAGTGATGAGAAACCGTTCGGCTGTAACAACGTTCATCACCCTGGGTTTGACTGAATGACCCACAACTAGAGATTTTGGCCTTTAGCTTTCTGTTGATCACATATGTTAAGTGCAGTTGGGAACCTGACCATAATTTCCCCCATCTTGGTGGATTCTCATTTAAAAACAGTTATGTATTTTTCCCTTCAAAATTTTTCTTTCTGAGAGATCTCATTTACAGCTGCCTGTGTCCCCACGTACCTCTACATCATATCAAGTGGGGACGAAACCATCACCATCAATGCCTGCTTCAGCCAAATATTTTTTGTTGTCCTCTTTGGAGCTACAGAATTTTTCCTCTTGGCCGTGATGTCCTATGACCGCTACGTGGCCATCTGCAAACCCCTGCACCACGTGACCATCATGAACAGCAGAGTCCGCAGGAATCTCATCGTCTGTTGTTGCGTATCTGGCTTATTGATTATTCTCCCGCCCCTTGGCCTGAGTCTCCGCCTGGAATTCTGTGACTCTGTTATTGACCATTTTTTCTGTGATGCTTCTCCAATACTGAAGAATTCATGTTCAGATACATGGTTCATAGAGCAGCTGGTTATATTCTGTGCTGTGTTGACCTTCATAATGACCCTTGTGTGTGTAGTTCATCAGGATGGTCCTAAGATTACCCTCTGCTCAGCAAAGGAAAAAAAGCCTTTTCCACGTGTTCTTCCCACATGATTGTGGTTTCCATGACCTATGGCAGCTGCATTTCGGTGTATATCAAACCTTCAGCTAAGGATGAAGTGGCCCTTAATAAGGGAGTTTCCCTGCTCACTGCATCTGTTGCTCCTTTGTTGAACCCCTTCATTTATACCCTGAGAAATAAGCAAGCAAAGCAGTCTTTCCATGACATCTTGAAAAGACTTGCACTTCTTTCAAAGAAATATTAATTGAAATATATTTCAATTTTCATATTGGGAATTCAAATGAAAACAGTAAGTTACCAGCATCTGGGTGGAAACTGAGGCATGGCTGTTGTGGATGTGGTCTTCTAATGCAGAGGAGCAACCCGGGAGTTGAGAAGAAAGTCTAAGAAAGAACCGTGAGGGACCTAGCATCACGCAGATAGGTAGTTCTCTACTTTTCTGAAACTTTTTTCTAATCTGTATTTCAATCTTTTTTTTTTTTTTAGTTTTCTCAAATACACATTATTCATTAATCTTGCGTATTGAATCTGTTCTTTCCATGTCATGCTTCCCCTCTTTGTAACACAGCCTCTTTCAAAGTACTTTCCCTTTTCAAGAGAATAAAAACATTGTTTCTTAGGAAATATAAGCTGCCTTAATCTTCAAATCTAACCCGTTAATACTGTCTCAGAATAAATATGTGGATTTTCACAAAATTATAATAATATTCCTTGCCCCTCCTAATAGGAATTTATTAAAACATATGCCTAAAAAACATAACCAAGTGGTCTTTAATGATAGTCGATAGACTTCCTCTTCTGACTACAGGCATACCTCATTTTAATGTGCTTCACATCTGTGCTGAGTACTATTGTAAATGTGTTATGTGGTTTATCTTGCTTAGACCTTGTAGTAACCCTATGATGCAGTATTCCTGCTGACTCTGTAGATTATGGAGTATAGAGAGGTGACATAATTTACCCAAGGTCACTCAGCTAATAGATGAGAGAGAGGTGACTTGATGCTTTGCAGATACTGCATTTTTTACAAATTGAAAGTTTGTAGCAACCCTTTGTTCTCAGATGATGGCGCTTCTTAGCAATAAAGTATTTTTAAATTAAGATAGTACATTGGTGTTTTAGATATAGTACTATTGCAAACTTAAATTACAGTAAAGTGTAAATGTAACTTTAATATGCACTGGGAAACCAAAACATTTCTGTGACTCACCTTGTTGTGATATTCGCTTTATTGTGTCTGGAACTGAACCCATAATAGCTCTGAGATATGTCTGTAATTGTCTCAAACACAACCAGCAAATATGGGTAAAAAACAAAAGTTACTGACTTACAATCAGACTGTGTTTGAAACAATGAGGGTCAGAGGGGCTGAGATCCTAGAAAAGGCAGAGCTGTGGGAGGAGGGGCTGACGTAGACGGCTGTTTTGCCTCTTGGCCCTGGTGGCCCTTGAGGTCCTTTGCAGCTTCATGACTGTGGGGCGTAGTTTCTTCCCTCCCCCTTTTCATCTTGACTGGCTCTGTGACTTGATTTTGACATTAGTTGTAGAAGTGAAGTTGTGTCATTTCAGAGATTAGCTCACTGGAGACTTGTAGCTTCTCCCTTCTGTTTTGGAACATGTGCTCTGTGGGGATCCAGGAGTCATGAAAAAGTTCAGGAGGGAGAGCATAGCTCAGTGGTAGAGCGCATGCCCCGCACGCACAAGGTCCTGGGTTCAGTCCCCAGTACCTCCATTAAAAAAAAGAAAGCAACAACTATTACCCCCTACCTCCCAACAACAACAAAAGTTCAAATACTGTGAGATTGCCGTGCAACGAGGACGCCCAAGCCAGCCTTGCTGAATAGAGAGAGACTTGGTTAGCCCCCGCCTCATCCAGCCGTCTCAGCTGTAGTGAACTGTGACCTAAAGTCATCTTGGACATCAGCTCAGTTGAGCCTTTCCATGATTCCAGATGTTGTCACTGCTAATTACAGCTAAATGAAAGGCCCATGTGAGAGCCACTCAGCTGTCCCGTCTCCTCTCAGAACTATAGTGATAAAAATTTATCTTTTCCACCAAAATTTGGGGTGACAACGTTACACAGCAACAGATACTAACAAATAAGATAGAGTGTTTTGCCTGGGTGGTGGGCCGCAGGGACCTGGCAGGACACGGTTGGTCTTGTGAGGCCGGGGAAGCTGTGCTGGTCATTTGAGAGACCTGAATGTAAAGTCTTAGGCTTTAGAATTTTGAGATTTTTTTCCTTTCTGTAGGTACAATATGTTCAAAAAATCTTGAAAGAAAACAACAGTGTCAGTGTCTCCATCAGGGCACACGATTTCTTTCTCTCTCTTTCATTTGGCTGGGCTTATAATTTACTTTTGATCATCAGAGTAGAGTAGAAATAAAGTTGCAAGATTTAGGATGTCAGTCAAGAACAGCTCCCACCACTGGGGTCCTTGAAATTAACTGATGTTTGTCAGCATTTTGGACCGTCTGCAGTTTTGTGCACCTGTTTTCACAAAGCCTTCCAGCAGTGGGCTGATAGTCAAAGTATTTATGGGCATTTTATATATCCAAGTGGTTGTAGCTGCTACTCTGAATGTATTTTGGAACTAGATGTTTTAAGCATGTGAAATACTTCTGTTCATGTGGAATGTTCCCAATAAGCAACTGCTACCATTAGGACAGTGGCAATGGGATGAGTGCATCGCATGGGCACCTCTGACCTCCCCTGACCCAGACATGTGGTCAGTGTAAATCCATGAAGGATAGTAGGGGCGAAAGAAACTACTACATTGATTATAGAGATGGTAGAAGCAGCTGTGCTTAAGAAAATCATCCAAATAATTTTACAGAGCACCCTGCAATCAGGTCAGTTAGTCTTTTTCTAGGGGCGGGGGTGGTGTTTAATCTATCATTTACTCGTTGTGATGAGTAAAGTCCAGGTATTTCCTTAGTGATACGTGGTAGGAAATCCTGGGCTCTAGACAAACAAAGCACCAAATTAACACTTTCTGTCCATTCCATTTCATCAATTAGTTACATTCAAGCAAATGACTGCTTTAGCATACAAATAGGTATGAATGAAATTTTGCATTTTGATTAAAATGTCTTATTTTTAAACAACTTTCTGAAACTAATAGTAGCCTCTAACTCCTGTAGACCCAAAGTGCTATTTTCAGTTCAAACCCTTAATTACCAGAATACATGAAAGTAAAATTTATATTTTTGGTAAAATAGACTTGTGTGTCTGTTATATACAATATATTCCTGGATTTATTTATTATTGTTTTTAACCCAGTTTGAGTTCTGTGTCTTTCATTATGGGATTCACTGATAGGTTCTTTCCATGATGACTGTTATATAATTGGACTGATTTCTGCCATCTTATTCTATATATGCCATTTATTCCACTAGTTACTACTATTAAAAATCTTTTCCTGTCTCTCATTGGGTGGGTACTTTTTGTTTTGTTGAGTTATAAATTATATTTTATTTTTGGGATTGATACCTTAAGATTCATTTTTGTTTATTTTCATCTACTGATTTCTTAAACTTAAGGCATTTGTATTTCTTTCTTGGATCACAACAAAATATATTACCGTTTTTGTATGTTACTTTGGTCTTTCTTCACAACCCCACCATTTACATGTTTTCTAGAATTTTAGTTCTGCTTTGGATATAGATTTTCTTTTATTCATCTTTGAGTCTTCGTTTTTTAAAAGTTAAAAATACACATTATGTAATTAATATGTTATATTGTAATTTTTACGTTTCATATTTGCATCATCCTTCTGTTTATTTATCCTTTTATTTGAGTATTTCTTTTAGAAGTGTTTTGAATTTGTTCTTTGTGCAGTAAGCCTTCTAAGCCGTTCTTTTATTTTACTATCACATTTAAATGTCTGGTTTCTTGAGAAGTAAATTTTCTCTATCTAGCTTGTCTCAGCATACTCAGACATACCCACCTTTCTCTAGTATAGGAAATGTATTATTATTTCATTTTTTCTCTTCTCTTCACCTGCAATGCTTATTCTCTGGATTTTGGCATCTACAATGGTCTTTTGGTGCCTATTTATCTATCTACCTACCTAATTTAATATCTTTATTGTTTTATGTTATCTATCTAATATCTTTATTGTTTTCTGTTGCTTTTTGGGAGAGTTTATCAGGTCTGATCTTTTTTGGGGGCGGAAGGTAACTAGGTTTATTTTATTTATTTGTTTGTTTTACTTTAACGGAGGACCTTGTGCATGCTAAGCACGCACTCTACCAGTTGAGCTATACCCTCCCTCCTTATCAGGTCTGGTCTTCTAGCTTAGTTTTAATGAATGTTTTAGTTCCTTCTCTCTTGGTATTAGCCTCATCTTTGTTTCATTTATTAGGTTTTTCAGCCATATTTTTTACCTAGTTATTTTTATAATGTCTTGTCCTTCATGTTACCAGTATCATTCTTATCTTTTTGAGGAGATTATACTTAGTAAAAAAAATTTTGTATATGTATATATTTTTTTAATTGAAGTATAGTCAGTTTGCAGTGTGTCAATTTCTGGTGTATAACATAATGCTTCAGTCATACATGAACAGACATATATTCACTTTCATCTTCTTTTTCACCATGTTACTAAAAGATACTGAATATAGTTCCCTGTACTATATACAGTATAAACTTGTTAAATTCTTGATGTTTCTGTTCCTATATTTCTTCCCTTCCTCTGTTGTCTTGTGTGTAATCTTGCTCCCCACCCAGCCCCCACTTCACAGTGGCTGTATTCCTCAGATGGGTGGTTACTGTGGCTTCTGAACTCATAACCCCTGCAGAGCTTCAGCGATACTGTCTAGTGATGTGTAAGGGCTGAAGCTTAAGCCCTGGTTTGTGTCCTTCTGGGTGAATTTAAAGAAATGACAAAGATGATCCTTAGGCTGGAAAACCCAAGACATTATAGAACTGTTCTTACCTTGCTTGACTTCTTAAAAAATTCTCTCCTTTCCTTTTGAATTTTATTTAAACTCTTTGCAAGAAGTGGCTTTGGGTTTAGATTTATAATTCATAAGCCCACAAGCTCTGGGGGCTCAGGGAGAGAGAAGAGAGGAGTGAACACTTGGTGCAGTAGATCCAGTCTCACTTGCTTTTATTCTCCCCTCACCCCAGCCCTGCTGATACTATCCTGGGAATATGAGGCTGTAAAGCTGTTTCTTTTGATTCTTATCAACAGCGGTGATAGGAGGATGAAACCCATCAACTTAATTAGACCCTGAATGCTCTAAAGGTTCAGCTGCAGAATTAGTAAGCTCATTCCTTTGCTTTTCTGTGACTTGGGTTACATTCCAAGTCAATATTAACATAAAGATAGCCAGGTGGACAGTTTCAGAAGAGCATGGCTTGTCTTTTTCTTTTGTCTTCTGGACAAGCTCTTGTAGAAGGTGACACATTCCCTCCTGATTTCATTTCAAAATGCTTTTATTACGAAGACTGGGTGGAGCCCTGGCTCATATTCTTGAACTTTGACTTACACAAGTAGTCTTCTTTATCTCGGCATACTTGGCGCCTGGATGCACGGGGAGTTGGCGGTAGCCCAGTCCTAACAGTCCGCTGCCGGATGTTCTTATTGGCTTTATCTGAAGTGCGGGTTAGACCTTCACTGACCTGGCTAATCAAGGATGCAGCTGGACAGAAGAGGAATGGAAACAAGCTGGCCTTGTGGCAAGTAGAATGGCCAACATCTTTACAGTCTCGGGTTAAACCAAACAATTTAATACCTATTCTTACCAGTTAAGCCTGAGTTTCTTGAAAAGGACATTGGTTATTATTACCATACTGTTATAATTGATACCATTTATTAAACACTTAATAATGGCTTTAAATTTTTTAATACTTACTATCTCATTTAATGCTCAAAACGATCCTAAAATATAGACACTATTATTATCCACATTTTAGAGTTGAGAAAAGTAAGCTTTAGAGAGGTGAAAAACTGTTGCAAGGAGACTTGGGTAGAAGGTTGAGAATCTGGGATTTGAGCGAAAGCCTGTATTTTCAACCACAATGTGGCGTTGTCTCCCACTTCATCATAGGTTTTGGTAGAAATGTCGATTTGGGGGAACTTAATGATTCAGGTGTGGCTGTTTAAGAACATTTCTCTATTTATTAACATTTCAGTGAAGCTGGAATAAATTGAAAGTCACCACTAATCTCTAGCTTATCCACCAAGGAAACCCAGATATTCAAAACAGCAGTGGCTTTATATAAAAGGCCATTTATTAAAACTACTGTACACTCTTCAGTGCTTTCTGGGGTTCTGGGAGTTTGGTCTCACGATCAGTCCAGTACAGTTTGCTCCTTAAGTGCTTGAGGAGCATTGTGCCATTCAGTGTTACTACAACGTATAACAGATGTGAATACATCAGATAATGTTCCATTTGTACCCCAAACAGTAATCAGCATTCTGCAATGAATTAGGATAGTACCAGACAATGTACAAATACTCAGATTTCCAAAATGCCCTGTTCCACTGACATTGATTCAAATTGAATTTGCTCTCCCTTTGACTCTATGTAGAGATCTTGGTAGGGTAGTCTGTTTCCAGTTGGTTGCAGAGACTCAAAATTTGGAACATGCTAGACATAAAACTGTATGAATACCTTATATTCTTCTCTACTTTATGAAACAGTTATCCATGGCTTATGTTTTTTAAAAAAAAAAGCAAAAATTTGGGAACAACTTAAACAAATGAAGTCATATCACAGAATTTGTCCTCTATAATACCTAACAAAATAAACAAAAAGATCAAAATAAAATCACAATAGAAAATCATGCGAGACTACAAAGAGGGAGAGTCAGTGACTCATAACCTTAAAAAATGTCAGTTTATGAAAACCACCAATAGGAGAAGTGAGAGGATTCTAACCTTCCCTCTGGAAACCTAACCATAACTTCTAGAAAACGGATGTGTAAGTTGACAAAATCTTGAGAATTTTCACCTCATTTGGAGAAAAGTGGATCAAATGTAAAGCTTTTTTTCTTTATGGGAGGGTGGAAGTTGCAATGGCTACAGTTGAAACATAAATGAAAAAGGAAAGGAGAATAAAAAATTATTGACACTTTGATAGAAGGATGGTCTCCAGCGCTCCCCGGTGAAGAGCAGTGCCCGTGCTCGACCTCCTCGCAGACAATGCTGGTAACATCACCTCCTTTCTTAAACATCTCTTGACTCACCAAGATCCAGCTAACTCCACACTTTGTAATAAATACCTTTATGATCTGGCCTCTCTTTCTTGCTCTAAATTTTTACTTTCCCACTCTCCTAAATAAGCAGGATGTTTGCCTCTTAAATTTCAAGTGATTTCCAGAAAGCAGTTAATTCTTTCCAATTGTTCTTTTCAGGGATCCTCAGTCAACTTTCTCTAATAACACTTGCCATGTTATTCTTTTTTTAACTTATGACATCAATTTACAGTCTATACACATTTCTATCACATTAGATCGTAGATTCCTTGAAATTAGGGTGTATGCCCTTTATACTTTTGTCCTCAAGTGCTGGTTCAGCACTTGAAATGTAGTAGACATTCAGTACATGTTTATTAAGTGGAATGTATTTCCTTGATATATAGATATATATAGACATATTTAAAGCTTCACTGGTCTTTTTGATGTCGTCCTTGAATGCTTGCTTCACTTGCTGATCTCTTAGAGTGTAAATGAAAGGGTTTAACAAGGGAGTAGTTGAAGTAATGAGCACAGCTATTCCTTTGTTGAAAACACCTTCTTCTTTTGCAGAAAGATTAATGTACATAAACATGCAGCTGCCATAAGAGAGAGAGATGACAATCATATGGGAGGGACTGTGGAAGAAACCTTTGTCCTTTGCTGTCTCAGGCCAGAAGCGGTCTTTGGAGAAACACCGGGAGCAGACCCTCCACCTGGTTTCTTTCCGTCCGAAGGCACCCCGCTCGGCGCTGGCACCAGGAGGTCGGGCAGGGTGTCATGGTGCTGGCTCTGTAGTTCACAACCATGGAGGCACCTGCCCAGTGGACACCAGCCCGCTGAAGGGTGTGAGGACTCCGTGCGATGTGGTCCTTGGGGCCACCATCACTCGTGGACACTTGTTTTGCATTCCAACACAGTATTTATTGAGAAGTCACATACATGGGAAGCCCTCCTCCCATGCCCCCCCACCCCCTTTCCCCCCAACTCACCCCCCCTACCCGAGTGCACCCCCTGCTGCCAAGGGAAGAGTTAAGACACCTCACTGAGCAAACACTCCAAGACCCTTTTGATGGCAAGGACCTCAACCTCCTGCTTGCACAACTCCTGCTGCTGCAAGGCCTCCACTTCCCACTCCAACTCACAATACCTCTCCTGCAGCCTCTGGAGCTCAGTCAAGGACTCCTCTATGCTCAGGGCCGGGGGCTCCCCTGGGATGTGCCCACACCCCTCCCTCCCTGCCACGACCCGGGGCTCCTGTTCTGCTGGCACCTTTCTCCTCTCCAAGATGAGTCTGAATAGGAAAATGATGCCGCCAGGTGTTACAGAACCAGAACGTGTTAGGTGGAATGTGGTCCCAGCCCAGGGGCCTGCCAGCACCTCGGCCCAGTGACCCATAAGGAGGAGGACCACGCTCTCAAGGGTCCCGGGTACCGAAATGCTGGCGTTGGAGTGCCTGCCCTTGCAAAAGCCCGCCATTGCCTCCTTGGACCACCACCAACGTGACTGCTCCGGCCGCAGCAGCAGTATATGGAGCCTGGCCTGGGCTGGTGGCCTGGGATGTTTCCAGTCTGCGTCAGGGACAGGACGGCCTTTGGGTCCAGGTTGCTGTTTCTGGTCTGTCTCTCGGCCTCCCATCTGGCTGGCTGGCTGTAGGGCAGGCTGGACTGATGGTACCCGTTCTTCCCTTTGTGGAGGAGGTTGGGGCTGAGAGTCAGGGAGGGAACCAGGGCCAAGGTAGGGGACGGCACGCGTGAGGACCGGCAGGATGTCTTCCTCTTCCACTATGTAGCAGCCTCTTCCTGCCGGCTGACCCGGGACCGGCAGAGGTGCCGACGGCCAGAGGCATAAGTGGACTTGTGGTGCGTCCACATGAGGCTTGGGGCCGGATACCCACGGCTCAGCTGGAGGAGGTCCTGGGGAGTGCGGCACAGGAGTCAGCGGCTGCCCTCTGTCAGATGTCTCTGCGTGGTTGCTTGGCTGGCTGGTTGGAAGCTGTGTTGTGACACCAGAGGCCTGGGAGGGACAGTCCCAGCATGGGCAGGGGTCCACTGTGCTCCTGTTGTCGGAGCCCGACCCCCCACCGCGGGGCTGGAACCAGAAGGAGAGGAGCCAGGCCAGCCCATGCCGGTACAGGGGGCGCCGGGTGCGGGTACGCGGGCTTGCTGGCCCGCAGAGGGGCCCGAAAGTGGACCCTGGCACTAGAGTAGAGTGCTCGGTGTGGGTGAGGGACCCGGGGCAATAGGAGTGGGCATGGAGTGTGTCAGAGGTGGGCATGGAGAAGGTGGTCGAGGACGTGGCCACAAGTAGCAGGAGAACCAGAAAGGCCACCTCTGCTATGGCTCACCTTGGTAGCGGCGCCGGCTTTTATAACCGCCCGTGGGGCATCGTAATGCCTCCCTGTGACCACTGTGGCCTCTCCGGCCAATCACCAGGAGGCTGTCACCGTGTCCCTCTGTAACGGAAAAGAACAAATCTGACACCATATTGGCTCTGTTCCTGTGGCTTTCACCACTGTGCCCTGTTTTCCAGGCTTAGTCTTGCTAGCTGTGCACCTTTTGTAAAACAGTGTTACCTTTAGGCTGAAATGTACAGGAGAGCCTATTCTCGGGACTCAGACCTTTAAGGATGTTAGCACTTCTGCATTTATGTAGAGATGGTAAGTTGCAAAACAGAAAATAACCTTTGTTTTGTTGGAGGTTTACAGGGACACCATGGCCTGACCCACATGGACAGCTGCAGGAATAAAGACTTCCTGCAGTGAGAACTTTGCAACAACCACACCGCCTCCCTTGTTTTTCTGTATAAAAGGAAACTGTATTCTGACTGGAGTAGGCTGGTTCTCCAAGACATTAGTCGGCCAACCTCTTGGTCGGCCAGCTTTCCGAATAAAGCCGTTATTCTTTGCCCCAACACTTTATCTCCCGTTTTATTGGCCTGTCGTGCGGCGAGCAGAACGAGTTTGGACTTGGTAACACGTGGGATTTCTGGTCACTGAAGAGGGGCACCACGGGAGGTGCAGGCTTTAGGGGCGGGAAAGCAAGGGCGAGCTTTACCTCGACAAGTGAGGTTTGAGGAGCTATTACATGTCCGAATAGAGCTGTCAAAAGCACAGTTGGAGATACGGGTCTGGAGTTCAAGAAAGAAGTTAGAAGGACAAAGATGGTAACTTAGAGGCTCCTGAATGTCCCTTCTACCACAGAGGCACTGAGTACACGGCTATTTATGGAGCAATTGCCTCTGAGAGAAACCCAGAGCCTGGCTGAGTGTTTCCTACAGATCGGGTAACAGAAAACACCCACATCAGAAGGGGTAGGAAAGGCACATCCCCACCATAAACCCCACCCCCAGCGCAGTGCCCTGCAATTGAGGGGACCCCCAACTCCCAGCTTCTCCCTGTGGAGCGAGGGGTCTAAACTGAACAACTCGCACCCCCCTCAACTTTAAGGCTTCCATCCAAGGGGTGAGCTCCAGGTCACTGCGCTCTGAAAGTCAGCAGGGCCTGTGTCCACCAGTCCCACAGGAGTGTGGCAAACGGAACCAGTGGGAGCACCAGCACCCCCTGGGCTACTCCCCAAGGCCCCAGCTCAGAGGTTGCAGGTAGAAATGCCATCTTCCCGCTTCCACTTGCCTGGAAGGGGTTTGGTTGCAGACTTTGCAAAGGGCTGCCTGGGGCCCAGCATCTACTTAGCACACACCCTGGGGCCAGCTGTGACCCTCCCCAGAGCCCTGCCTTCTCCTTCTAGCTCGCTCCAACAGTAAAACCAAGCAAGTCACTGGAAGGACTTTGTCCACACAACTAGTGCCCCAGCTTTTATAGCTGCCATTCCAGGATTGGGCCCCCAATCACCCAGGTTTGGTAGCCTGCAGGACTTACACTCCCGAGTCCCACAGAGCTGAAACAAAGACGCTGACCACCCCCATCCCCCAACTGCTGCCTTCTTGCGTCTCCTGTTAAGCTCTGTCCTCCCTGGAGAAGGTGACAGCAGGTTGTGTCTTCACGTCTGGTTCTCAAAGCCCTGCTCTCCTCCCTTCTCCACCCCAGTCGGTCTCCCTCCTCCTTGCCCAGTTCTCCACCTCTCTCCTGCACCTCCCTGAGCCTCTTTCCGAATTTCAGGATCTGTCTCAGGTCTGGCTGGGGCTTTGGGCAGGGCTGGGGCTGGGGGTTGTTCTTGTATCCACGTCTGTGTTTTCCCTTCCCAGGAGAATGTCAAAGACAACCTTCGGGCCATTGTGGTGACCCTGTCCTATAGTCTCCCGACCCCCCGGCTCCGGCGACAGGCTCCTGGCCAGGGGCTGCCCCCAGCGGCCCCCATCCTCAATGCCCACCCCCCCAGCACCCAGCGGACGGAGGTGAGCCTGGGTTCCAGCTTAGCCCAGGAAGAGGAGCCGTGGCCCCTCGCCAGTGACACGCACTCACAGTGCACGAGACCCTTTCACCGGTTACCCCGGTATTTCCTCCTGTTTCTAGATGCTGTAACAGGGGGGACCCCAGATGAAACCTGGCCCACGTGACCATGAGTTGCTAGTCGGAGGGGCAGGCAGGCACTCAGGGGCCCAGGGTTGTGGGGCTCTGCCGTCTTCAAATGTGGTCTCCAAGGCCACCTCTATCCCAGCCTGCTGGAGGGGAGCGTGGAGCTCCTTGCATGGGTTTCACGGCCGGTCTGGCAGTGGCGCTCTTCGCTTCGCGTTCTGAGTCTGGGGCTCAGTTACACAGGAGAAAGGCCGAGGAAATATGGCCTTGCTCTGGACTAGCCTGCTAGCCTCTACTGCGACATCGTAATACTCCCATCATTTTGCTGATGAGGCCCCTGGCAAGTGGTTGAGTGACCAGCTCGATATCACACAGCTGGGAAGCCGCAGGTCTTTGAATTGAACACAGGCTGTTTACCCCTGTGATCCTCTACCCCACCTAGGCAAGGCACATTCACCCCCTAGCAATGACCCTCCTCGAATCTCTCCTCAGATCCACTTCCTGAAGCGAGGCTGTGGGGAAGATAAGATGTCTCAGAGCAACCTGCGGCTGGTCCACGCGCGTTTCTGCACCCGCATCAGTGACACCGAGTTTCAGCCTCTGCCCATGTGAGGCGGAGCAAGGGAGCAGGCGGGGTGGGAAGGCAAGAGCTCCAGGATCGGAAGGAAGTCCCCTCAGGAGCGCCAGTCTGCAGGGAGAAAGCGGAAGGCTGGGGGGACCTGCTGATAATTCACAAGTTTGCAGATGAGGGCAGTGGTGGACCCACAGGGGCTCCCCTGGCAAGGAATGACAGGCCTTCACTATATATATACATATATACATATATATATATATATACAAACATACAGTTCACATGTCATATATCTCTCTTTATAGTCTTCACGACCCTGTGAGATAGGAATTCTTGTAAATCCCACTTTATAAATGGAAAATGGAGGCCTAGAGAGGTTAGGTTACTTGCCCAAGGTCGGGTAGTGGTGGAGCTGGGACCAGAATGGAGGTCCCCTGACTCCAAGTCTTGATTCTCCTAAGCCTGAGATTTGGGGGACCCAGGCGGGAGGAGAGGGGGCATGCCCTGGGGGAAGGAGGCAGGAGAGGGGGGAGGCCGGGGGAGGTGTTCAGATCTTAGAGTGAGTGGGATCTGACCCTCCAGGGACGCAGATGGGACGACAGCCCTGTTTGCACTGAGTGGGCAGCCAGTCATCGGCCTGGAGCTGAAGGTCAGCAATCTGCCCTCGGACCCAGCCCAGCCCCAGGCCGATGGGGATGACGCTCACGAGGCCCAGCTCCTGGTCACCCTCCCTGCCTCTCTGCACTACTCAGGAGTCTAAGCCCTAGACTCTGCGGTGAGGACCTGGGCAGGGTAGGCGTGGGGTGTTCAGGGGCTCCAGCAACCCAAGCTGACCTCTCCTTCTCTCCCTACTCCAGGAGAAGCCACTGTGCCTGTCCAATGACAACGCCTCCCACGTCGAGTGTGAGCTTGGGAACCCCATGAAGAGAGGCGCCCAGGTTGGCACATCTGCCCTTGTCCCTATCCAGGGGGCTCTCTATCCCCCGATCATTCCTCAAGCCCCTCGCCCTTCTGGACTCTCATCCTGCTCCGTCCTTGCTCCAGGTCACCTTCTACCTCATCCTTAGCACCTCAGGGATCACCATTGAGACCACAGAGCTAGAGGTGGAGCTGCTGTTAGCCACGTAAGGCTGGTGGGGCCAGGGTGGGTGATGGTGGGGGAAGTTGGCTGGAAGTCCACCTAGAAGGGGCTTCACTGTGCTCACCTGACCCCTTGGGGTGGCGTCTGTGCCCGCTGCCCACGCCTGCCCTGCCACATGCCAGGATCAGCGAGCAGGACCTGCGTCCGGTCTCTGCCCGAGCTCGTGTCTTCATCGAGCTGCCGCTGTCCATCACGGGGTAAGCCCTGCCCAGGGGGGCACCGCCGCCAGAGGGGTGGGCACTGCTACTGCCAAACCCAGGCCTGGGCTCTACCTCACCCTCCATCAGGCCCCAGGCCTCCTGAGCCCCCGTTTTGACCCCTCCTCACCAGGGTGGCCATTCCCCAGCAGCTCTTCTTCTCCGGCGTGGTGCGGGGTGAGAGTGCCATGCGGTCTGAGCGGGATGTGGGCAGCAAGGTCAAGTACGAGGTCACGGTGAGTGTCCTGGTGAGGCCCCTCCTTCTTGGCACAGAGGAGGGGCTGAGGTCTGCCCCAGGAGCTGTGGCTCTTCTCCCATGTGGCCGCATGGTGGTCTAGCGAGTTCGAGGCCTCGCTCAGCCCCTGGGCCTTGGCTGTGGGCAGGTGTTTGTGCTGGGGCCTCAGATGGCCGTCTCACCTGCTGGTCTGGGGGGCCCATGAGGGCCCAGGGCAGCTGCTCTGCCTAGGGCCTCAGCTGGGGGCCGGGGACTCGGGGGCAGGGCTGCTGTCTCTCTCCCGGACTCTGCCCCGGCGCGGCTGGGGCCTTCCCACACCTCTAGTGGCATCTCTAGGTTTTCCTGGCCTTGGGGCGGGCAGAGACTGGCGCCTGGATCTAGGATCCTGGGTCTTTGTGGAGACTCTGCTCTCCGAGGCCTCCCCGCAGCCCGCGTGCTCTCCATCCCCAGGGATTTAGTGGCCCTCACGCTTGCTTGTGCCCACAGGTCTCCAACCAAGGCCAGTCACTCAACACCCTGGGCTCTGCCTTCCTCAACATCATGTGGCCCCACGAGATTGCCAACGGGAAGTGGCTGCTGTACCCCATGCGGGTCGAGCTGGAGGGCGGGCAGGGGCCCGGGCAGAAGGGGCTCTGTTCCCCCAGGCCCAACGCCCTCTACCTGGTGAGTCTTAGGCCGGGTGGGCAGGGCTGCTGAAGCAGGGTGGGAGGTAGACTTGGGAAAGGATGCTGTGGGCTGGGGGTGTGTGGATAGGTGGGGGGCCCGGAGGAAGGTGGTGGGTAGGAGATGCCATCTCAGGACTGCTGCGTTTGGAGGGACCCTCACTGGGCCCCCTCCCCACCTCAGGATGTGGACAGCAGGGACAGGAGGCGGCGGGAGCTGGGGCAGCCGGAGCAGCCGGAGCCTCGTGAGCAGCCGGAGCCCAGCACGTCCTGGTGGCCAGTGTCCTCTGCTGAGAAGAAGAAAAATGTCACCCTGGTGCGGGCAGGGCAAACTTGGTGCAGCCAGAATGGGGGAGGGGGCGCGTGGTATGATAGAGGATGCGGGTGGTGGGGAGGGAATGGTGCGTCAGGACGGTGGGTGGCGCGTGGGGAGGTGCGATGGTCTGACACCTGGGCAAGTTGACAGGACAGTGCACAACACGCCTGTGAGGCAGCTGCGGACGCCAAAGTCCCACCCCTCCACGCTCACCAGGTGCTTACTCCAGGGCAGGCGCTTACCTATAGCCTTTTCATCTTGTGGATGAAAGATCACGGTTTATAGAGGTGGGATGGTCTTAGCCACCTCTGAGATCTGTTTGTTGTTCTTTTGAATTCTTTTTCGACAAAAAGTCAATTTGCATAAGGAAACCTGCTTGATTTTCACAATGTCAAGGACGCTTTAGGTTTCCGACAGTTCTAATTCACGTGATTTATTGTCTCTCCTTTTTGAGCAGTGTTGCCCCCCTTCTCCTACTTGTGTCACCTAGCTTTGTTCCACAGGCAGACTTACTGAGCAGATTAGCGCATGCTCTGTGCTGTCCCTTGCAGGGCGGTGCTGGCAGGGAGAGTGAGCAGGGGACACAGGTCAGCAGGGTACTTGGTCTGGTGGCAAGTGGGTGAATCTCAGGTGTGGAAGGAAGGGCAATAGAGGCAAGAAGAGTCAAAGAGGCCTTTGCAGGGGGAGGTAAGCGGCGGGGCCAGCTCTGGTGTCAGCTGTCTGGGAGGGAGTTCCACTGTCACACCCCATCCCTCTCGGGGCTTCCTCAGCGTCCCTGCTCCCCTGAGAGCATGACCTGAAGCAAACGAAGGCGCCTCAGGAATAGTAAGAGCTTGTGTCGTCGCTGTTTCCCTGATATGTGGCTAGTCCTGGCCTTCCCCATGTGACTGGTTTCCTCGGAAAGCCCTCCCTTTCTGATAAGAACTTTGAAATGGATTCTTTTACTAAAAATGGCATTTAGACAAATTGACCAAGGATTCTTGAATTGCTCCAAAGTGGCAAAATAAAGGATGATGCAAAGAGTTCAAACACTGTCAAAGCCAGTCTTCTGTATACGAAGTGTGATAAATAGAACATTAATCTTAGGCAAACAGGCCATTAAGTGGGATTGGGCCAAATGGATTTAAGTCAGGCCTGGAAGGAGCAGGGCCTAAGTCCGCTGCCCCCCAGCGGCTCTGGGGCAGCCTCATCCTCCTTCAGTGAGTTTGGGCTTAGCAGAGGAATGCGGCTTTGCCCACTCTGGACCTGGGTTCAAATATCTGCTCCACCTCTTAGCAGCTTTGTTAGCTGTGTGACCTGAGGGAGGTCACCTGGCTTCTTTGAACTTGAATTTCCTAGTTTGAAAGATGGAGATGATGGTAATATGCACATTGCAGGACAGTAGCACATTTAAGTGGGGCAAGTACCTCGCAGATAGTAGATGCTCAGTAAATGGGACCGTCATTAGGTAGCAGAAGCGGCACCTGGAGAAGCTGCTCTGCCTGTTGCTGTCCTCCCTGCTCCCCATGCATCTCAACACCGAATAGCCCAGATTTGGGGTAGGCTGCTGTTTTGGACCAAGGGTTAGTTTGGGAAGACTTCCTGGAGGAAGGGGGTTTGAAGCCAAGTAAGGAAAATGGGATAGATATTGAATGAGGAGCCAAGGGAAAGGGGGGCTCAGGGAGGGATGGAGGGAAGGCTCTGGGCAGACTCAGTGTCTGTGTGAGCACGACCGTGAGGGTGCTGGGCCCTGAGCAGCTCCGTGGGGTGGGGCCACGCGGCTCAGAGCCTCTCCTGTCCTTGTCCCCAGGACTGCGCCCAGGGCACGGCCAACTGCATGGTGTTCAGCTGCCCTCTCTACAGTTTTGACCGCGCGGCTGTGCTGCACGTCTGGGGCCGCCTCTGGAACAGCACCTTCCTGGAGGTGAGAGCACGGCCGGGGCACCGGGCTGGGCGTCCTCTTCCCCAACAGCCCCTCGGGGACTCACTTCTCCTCCCACCTCCTCTGTGTCCAAATGCAGCACACACAGCCCAAGACAGGAGGAAACACCCTCTTCCATTTACAGCTTCAGAAGCTGGGGGAGGGGGGCCTTAGGCATTCAGGAGGAGGGTCTCCTTCCCTGCTCCCTTAGGAGTACTCAGCTGTGAAGTCCCTGGAGGTGATTGTTCGAGCCAACATCACCGTGAAGTCCTCCATCAAGAACCTGCTGCTCAGAGACGCCTCCACTGGTGGTGAGCTGCAGGGCTGGGGAGGAGGGGCCGGGGCTTCTCTTCTCTCCTGACGCTCCCGCCCTCGTTCTGCGAACCCCTCCCTCCCCAGATCCCAGTGATGGTATACTTGGACCCCGTGGCGGTGGTGGCAGAAGGAGTCCCCTGGTGGGTCATCCTCCTGGCTGTCCTGGCCGGGCTGCTGGTGTTGGCGCTACTGGTGTTGCTCATGTGGAAGGTGAGGCTTGGGGAGGGGGAGGCCGGCGGGGGCTGGGCTCCTTGTCAGGCAGGTGGCCTCTCCAGGTGTGGTTCTCTCACCCACACTCCCATTTCTTCAGCAGATCTGCACTGAGCCCTTACCCTGCACGTACCAGGGACCCTGTCGAGCCCTGGAAGGTTCGGAGATAAGGCAGGCGCAGATCTTGTCAGAGGTTTTATAGTCTCGTGGGGGAGGGGAGCCTGTGGTCAAGCACAAGGCAGAGGTACTAAGTCAGGAGAGTGCAGGGGGAATTCAAGGGGGGAGAGCTTGAGAGCCGGGGGCCTGGAGCTGGGCCTTAGCAGGTGGGGTAGCAGGGTCTGGATGTGGGGAGGTGAGTGGGTGGGTCTGCGCCTTTCAAAAGGACCATGGGAGGCAAAGCCATGGAGGCAGGGAAATGTGGGCTGATTTAACTAGAGCATGGCAAGTAAGGCTAGGAAGGAAGCTGTGGCCAAGGAAGCCAACCAGTGTGGAGAACTGCCTCCAGGGAACTGTCTCCAGGACTGAACTCGGAACCTGCACATTCCAGGCTCCACGGGGAACCGTGCTCGTACACAGAGTGTAGCCAGAACCACGTTTGCATCTGGGGCTCCACTGAGAGCACATACGAGCACATGTCCGTACAGTCACACCCGTCACCTGCGGTCATCCCCTGAACCATATGCTACATTTGCGGAACCATGCACGCCCTTGGGGCTTTATGGGGAACTGCCCCTCCCCTCCTCCCTGGGACCATAGACCAAGCACATGCTCTGGCAAATGCGTGTCATCAGTGGACCAGGCCTCTGGGCGTCCAGACTGTTGGGAACCTTGCCAGCTCTTTTTAGGGGAGATTGATGCCTGGGAGAAACTGGCTCTCTGCTCCCTGCTCGCATGGAAGGGGGACCGAGCAGAAATGGGGGCCCCCATCTTTCTCCAGTCTTCCCATCCTCCTCCTCTTCTGCTCCCCTCCTCCCTTACATCCCAGTGTGGCTTCTTCCATCGGAGCAGCCAGAGCTCATCTTTTCCCACCGACTATCACCGGGCCCGTCTGGCTGTGCAGCCCTCGGCCATGGAAGCCGGGGGTCCAGGGACTGTGGGGTAATTGTGTGTGAGCATGTGTGTGTGTAAATGTGTGTGTGCGTGTGTGGGGATGTGTGTGTGTGAGTGTGAGATACTCCCAGTAGTCACGGGACCAGGGATGTGCGGGGTGAAGAAATGAGATTGCACGGGGGCCGCGTGAGTTCTAGGAGCTGGGGTGGGAGGGACTTACCAGGGTGAGGTCATGAGGGGGCGTATACGCAGCCGGGGGCACGCACCAGGGTTGGGTGGGCTCCTGGGCTGTGAGCATGTGGGAGTACAGGGAGGTGCCGTGCTTGTCCTCTGGGGGCATGAGTGTGCAGGCCGTCGTGCAAGGAGGTGCCGTGCAGTCTGAGCATGTAGGAGTCTTGGGCCGTCCTGAGTGTGAGCAGTCCTGAGCGTGAGTGTGCACGGGGCACGTTTCCATCTTGGTGTGGAAGGGCCAGCATGTTCATGACTCAGGGAGGGGCCGGGCCATTTTATTCACAGAGGGGAGGGCCCAGCCCGAGGGGGGTGCTCCCAGCGCACGAGCACACAGGCTTGAAGAGGAATTATTCCGGAGCTTCCACGGGTCTCGGAAGCCATGTTTTCCCTCCGAACTCGTTTGTGTTCCTGGGGATGCTACTGGGCCTCTTAAAAGCTTGGGAGGGCGTGGGAACCTTTGGGGTCAGCGGTCCTGATGTTCTACCTTCAAGCCCCTCTTTCAGGTGCCAAGGGAGATGTCCTTGGTCCTGCACCTCAGGCCCTCTCCTGGTCTTTCTCTTGCTGTGAATGAGTACCTGGGGACCCAGCATGGATGGTGGCCCTCATTGGGGCTGCTTGCTGTGCTGGCTGCCGCCCAGCCTGTCTCCTTCCTGCTGCCGTTGGTCCTTTCTGTCTCAGGGACCTTGGAGGCAGGCAGCTGGCTGTGCTGAGCACCTGCCCCAGGGACCTCAGCCCCGCAGGCTCCTCACGTCTGGCCTGGTGTCCTTCCAGATGGGATTCTTCAAGCGAGCGCGGTACCCCGAAGCCGCAGTGCCCCAGTACCACGCGGTGAAGATCCCGCGGGAAGACCGGCAGCAGTTCAAGGAGGAGAAGACGGGCACGATCCTGAGGAACAACTGGGGCAGCCCCCGGCGGGAGGGCCCCGACGCGCACCCCATCCTGGCTGGGGATGGGCAGCCCGAGCTGGGCCCCGATGGCCACCCTGTGCCAAGCACTGCCTAGCCTCCTTTGTCCCAGCTGGCCCTGGGGCCCCCGCCACCCCTTCCCCAGAGACGGCTCCTGGGGGTGAAGAGGGGGGACCCGGTCGCTGGTGTCCCATCAGAATTTGGCAGGATCTGCTTCCTCAGGGCACAGACCTCTACCCCCATGAGGACCACCCCCCAAACATCCCCTTAGGATGCTGTTAGGTGAGAGGGGAAATCAGGGATGGGTCATGGGGGAGGGTGAGGAGGGCAGCGATGTTCTGATGCAAAAGTGGGGAAGGGGACCCTAATCCTTCCCTCTCCCATTCACCCTGTATAATGGAACCCCAAGGACCTATCTCCCCAAAAGTGCCTTAAGCCCAGAGGGTGGGGAGGAGGTTATGTCGCTGACTCAGGGGCTCTTCCCTCCCTAGCTTCCCCTCTCCTCTGACCTTAGTTGGCTGATCCAATCTAGCAGATTTTGTCTATTTATTAAAAAATACTTGAGGACAAAACCTGGCTCCTTTACTGAGTCTGGCCGCCTCCTGCCCAGGGTCTGCAGGAGAGGGCAGATTTTCTCTGCACGCACACAGCTCAGGACAAAGGTGGTGATGGGAGGGAGTGCTGGGGGCCTGGCACAGACACACGTATCATGACTTGTGTGACCAGGTCCTGGGGCACTTGAGTGTGGTCTCAGAAAGAGGAAAGGGCAGCTGTCCTGGGGTGGTTGGGCAAAAACTGGGAGACCCAGTCCAGGAATTTGCAGCTAGGGGTACGGCAGGGTGTCACTGCTCCCTCCCCGCGGTCAGGGGAGCAATAGCGCTTTTCCACTGAAGAGGGAAGGGTTGGAGAGTCCCCTGGCAGAGGTGGGGGGGAGGGGTGGGGTGGGGGAGGGGTGGTGGGGGGATAGCTTCTCTCTGCCCAGATCCTCTCAGGAGAAGGCAGACTCAGCAGATGGGTGGGATCATTCCGACAGCAGGCAGGATTTGGGGAAAGCTTACTTCACGGCCTTCCCCATGATGTGCGGCCCAACAGGCAACCACTTGAAGGGAGGGGGCTGTCGTTCCATTTGGAGTTCGGAGAACTGGGCACTTTCCAGATCCTTCCAGGTCTCTCTGGTGAGGCGGCAGCCATCCCCGATGTGTTTCCAGGTGGGCTCTGCAACTTGCTGCCACAGGAAGGCCCAGCTCCCACGCGGCTCAGCCACGTGCTCCCAGAAAAAGAACAATCCTCCCTGGGAGAGAAGAGCGTGTCACTCACCTGCTCCACCCACCGCCTGCCTCTAACCTCACCTCCGTCCCTGCCGGCCACGCCTGCCCGAAACCTCTCGGTGAAGAGGGAGGTGCTGGTCTTCAAGTTCGGGGAGCAAACCCGTCCTGCTCCGTGACGCCTCCTGCGCCCCGGCTCCGGCTGCCCGCCCAGAGCGAGTGTGACGAGCCTCCCGTGACTGAGTGGGGACGACTGGTGAGACATTCTCAAAGGGCGGCCAGAAGGACAGCGTAACCGAGGGCAGACAGATGGGCAGGCGGAGAACCAGGAGCAGAGGTCTCACTGGGTACAGAGATGCTTGCCCAGAGCCCCCTCCCGAGAGCCAGACACACGTGTCCTGGACATCTCAGCCAGCATTTCGGGGAAAACTTGCACTGGGCTTCTGATTAAACTGGGGTTCCTCCAGCTCTTCGCTCCTCGCTGTGCCTTCCCTAGGTGATCTCATAGACCTCTGTGCTTGGAATTTACCAGCTAAAGCTGGTGACTTCCAAATCTGTATCTCCAGGCTCCCTCTTTTTCTGACTTCCAGATCTGGACTTCCAACTGCCTCTGGGTTCTCTCTGCCTCATGGCACCTCAGACCTAAAGAGTTCAAAACAGGTTTCTCCTGTCTTGCAAAAGGCATTTCCCTCTACCGTCCCTCCCTCCATCAGCTGCTCATGCCAAAAACCTGGAAACCATCCTAAACTCCTTTCTCTCCACACCCAGTTCCCAATCTTACGGATTCTACTTCCCCTAATATCTCTACCTAGAACACTGTCAGTTGCCCCACTCCCTCCAGCCCCTGCTTAATCCCTCGGATCTCAATGTAAACATCCCATCCTTAGGTGTCCTCCCCTCTTCCCCGACTTCACTGGGTGGCTCTCTTGTGGGCTTCCACATCCAGCCGTGTTCACCAGCAGATGGGGGTGGACGGGTGTCAGATGCACTAGTTCACGAGATTCCCTGTCCTGGGTGCCCCGGACACTGGGGTGGCCAATGCTACATTTGCTGCCCCGCACCCACACCCTTCCCACTCTGCTCACCGGCCTCAGCACTCTCTGGACCTCCTGCAGGACCTTCCTCGGGCTCTGCACTGAGCAGAGCACCAAGGTGCAGACCACCACGTCCATGGAGCCATCGGCCAGCTGCTTCATGTCCTCTCCGAAAGCCACCACAAACCGTTCATACTCGAGATGTCTATTCTCGGCCATACTTTTTGTCAGGAACTTCTCAAAGTTGGGGTTCGGGTCCAGGCAGGTGATCCTGCAGCCAGATGGGTAGAACTGGAAGTTGGCACCAGTGCCGCAGCCCAGCTCCAGCAGGGCCACCTTGCCCGAGGCCCCCGCAAGCCCCTTTATCTGGCTGAAGAGCTCCCGCTTCTTGCCCTCCATCTTGCAGTTGGTCTTAGCCGCCAGCACGGCCATCAGGTAGGGGAAATAGCTCTTGCACAGGGGCTCCCAGAAGCCCAGCAGAGCCATGATGTGCAGGGGCAGGGTCAGGAGCAGCACCAGCAGCTGCAGGAGCCGGACCAGGGCGTCCATGGCAGCCCGGCTGCGAGCGGCGCTTCCCTGGCGCCCGGCCTTTCCGCGCTGCCCGGCCGCTGCAGACGCGCGTCTCTTTTTGCCCCGCAGTAGGACTTTGCTCCCTGTCTCCTACTTGGCAGTTTCCTCCTCGCCGGGTGGAGTGGATCTGTGAAATCCCTCCAGAGGGCACAGGTCCCAAGCCCCCACAAGCTCCCACAAGCTCTTCAGCAGATTTTATGGGAGGCGAAGGAACAGGTGGCACCAGTGTGTCCTGAGTTCGGGGCGCTCTGCCCAGTTGAAGAGGATGGTGTGTGCTGACCATCTCAGAAGGGAGAGAAGGGGGAGGGGGGCTATGTCTCTGATCACAGTTTGCGGGGGCCAAATGCCCAGCAGAGCTGACTCACGCCGGCCCGCCCTGGCCTGATTCAGTCCTCAGGTTCTGCTCGGTTTATGCAAGCTGGAAGTTCTGGTTGGGTGCCACTGGCACACCCCCAGGGCTTTGTAAACGGTAACCTGCCTCTGCCCCAGATACAAGCCAAAAACCGAGAAGAATGTGTCTTAACCAGGGGGTGGGGGTGAGGAGGTTGTCACAGGACTTTTCTGCTGGGCAGCGGCACAGGGGCCACTCAGGCTCCAGCAGCACAGTGCAGGAGACGCCTTCCTGAAATAGTTCATCCCCGCCTGACTCAGGGTTTGTCCCCAGACCTCTTCTCTGAGGCCCCCAGTGGCCAGGGATGGTGACAGTCAGTGGGTTTGACCGGTAGGACAGAGGCAGTGGACTTTGAGCTCCCGTCCCAATCAGGGACTTTGTTTAAACTCAGTCCTTCCCCAGAGGTCATCAGTGGCCCTGGAAAATGGTCCTTGTGAGATTTTAGATTGTTATAATCCCCCTCTTGTATAATGCTAATGCATAATGGTGAAGGAAATTTTACTTAAAGAAAATCAACAACTTGGCATTCATTTTATTGCTGAATAGTATCCCATTTTGTGGATATACCACAAATTATATATCCATTCAGCTGTGGATGGGCCTTTGGGTTGTGTCCAGTTTTTGTCTGTAGACTGGAGTTTGGACAAGTAGAAGATCTTCAAGGCCCCTTCCTTTCACCATCTCCTCACCCAGAGCTGAAATAGAGGGGATGACATTGAAAGTGGCTATTTGGAGACTCACCACACGGGGGCGATGAGATCCTATTTTGAACAAACCCAGAACTAACACTGCTCTTCAGGAAAAAGGTCTGCTTTTTTTCGGATCCATTTCCCAAACTTTCTTCCACCTACTTCTTGTTTTTCATTTATATTTTTAAAGTGGAAATTGCAGAAATGCTCAACACTGTACTTCTGGAAACAACCTAAGTGCTACTCACAGCTTCTTCCTGCCCTGTGCAGTGTGATTACACTCACAGCTTTTCTATGTCATATACGTTTGACAGATGTGTGCTGACAATTGGAAACATTCACTATTGACCCAACCGCAAAATTAAACTGTGGATAAAAACATTTCCAAAGGCATAAGTAGGCATAATTGGTTGAAAATAAATCAGATATTTAAAAACACCAAAATATGTTAAAACAAGTCCCATCTTTTTCTTTAAATGTTTCATGTATGATTTTTCCTATTGTGTGATCAATGGATCAAACACATATTAAAAAACCCCACAAAACAAAAAGAATGCAACACACACTCCAAGCCCATCCCACCCAGAGCGTATTATTGCTGATACTTTGGTGCATATCTAACGTTGTCTGCCTGTCTGTCCAGCCACCTATTTATCTGAATTTATGTTTTATACTGAGAATTGTTTTCTACGTTGCTTTTATCACTTAGTAATACATTGTGAACATCTTCCCACATCAATTAACTTTTAAAAATAAACATTTTCTTTTAGAATAGTTTTAGATTTACAGAAAAACTGCGAAGATGACAGAGTTCTCATACTCCCCACCTCCGGTTTTCTGTATTAGTCACAACTTAAAGTACATTTGATACATTTGTCCCAGTTAGTGAACCAATACTGGCACATTATTGTTACCTACAATCCACACTTACTCAGATTTCCTCAGTTTCCTCCTAATGACCTTTCTTCTCTTGCAGGATACTCGGCTCGTTTAGTTGTTACGGCTCCTTCGTTTCTCAGGCGCTCCTCGTTTTGGAGGACCTTGACGTGTGCGAGGAGTCCTGGTCAGATATTTCGTAGCCAGTTCCTGTCTTGGAATTTGCCTGTTGTTTCTCTTACAATTAGACCAAAATTAGGGGGTTTTAGAAGGAAGACCACACAGGTGACGTGCCGTTCTCATCACATCAGATCAAAGGCACGCACTGTCACCTGGTTTGCCACGGCTGATGTTCACTTTAATCACCTGGTTGAGGAGGTGTTTGTCAGGCTGCTTCTCTGTGAAGTTACTCATTTCCCCCCTTTTTTTTCTTTCCAGAAAGTTCTGTGCAGAGCCCACAGTTAAGGAGTGGGGAGTTTTGCTTCCTTTCCCTGAGGGTGGGCTGTCTACATAAGTTGTTTGAAATTTTTAATAAATAAACTTACTGCAATCTAAAAAAGAAAATAACCCAAATGAACAAGAGACTTCCTTGAATTAGGAGGGTCTCCGCAGAACTCTAAACAGGAGGTGAACCTGTGGCAAAGAAGGCTTCTTTCCAGCAGACTCACAGACACAGACGACAGACTAGTGGTTACAGGGAGGGGGAGGGGCAGGAGGGGAGTGGGGAGGGGCAACACAGGGGTAGGGGATTAAGAGGTACAAACTGTTGCGTATAGAATAAGCCACAAGGATATATTGCACAGCTCAGGGAATATAGCCAATATTTTATAATAACTATACACACAGTATAACTTCAAAAATTGTGAATCACTATGTTGTATATACCTGTAACATAATATTGTATGTCAACTATAATTCAATAAAAAATAATTAAAAAGAGAAAGAAACTATGACACAAGTGCTTTGAGGATGCAAAACTTGGGGTTCGCACAGGCCTTTGCTTAGACAGATGAAAAAGGTTCGGAAATATTTACATATCAGATACAAAATTTAGGTTAAAGTCATACTTTTTCTGTATCTTGTTGCCATAATGTTGAGTTTCTATCTAAGTGTGTTCATGAAAAAAGGCAAAGAACTTTCCAATAATACTGACTTAAGTGTTCTAAGAATTGTTGACTTGTAATCATGAGATCATTAAAGTTTGCTATAGAGGAAGAAAAAGGCTTCCTTCCCGGCTAAGTGATACACATAATTCTAAGGACTGGAATTTCTCTCTGGTCTTTACTCTTTGAGCCATTAGGGCTTGAGGCATCCTCTTGGGTCACCTCTGTCATCCCCTGCTCTCCGTGACATCATTTACCCCAGCTGAGACCTTTTTCCTACTTCTAACACCTTCCTCAGCAGCTGGGGAGTGGGTTGAACCCCCAGGCCGGGTTGGGAGGTTCTGCCACAAGTCAGACCTGTCGCTATTTCAGCAATTTCTCTTCTTTGAGCATTAGCACTGTTTTACAAAAGGATTTTGAAAAAAGTACTTCCCCTGCTTTCCAGGCACTGGACTAATTCTGGGGATGGGCTACGGGCAGAGGGCTGGGGCAGTGGGCTGAGCAGTTCAGCAGGTAGACACTAGCCAGGGAGTTGGAACACTCGGTTTCTGAGCCCAGCTTCACTCAGGCCTTGCTGAGGGACCTGGGTACATCCCAGACCCCTCTGCGTTGTGGTCTCTCAGTCGTCCTTGGGGTGCAGACTCCATGCCCCAGGCCGGACAGCAGGGAACTCAGAGAGGCTCAGTTACTGCTTCCTTCTCCCAGACAGCACTTCCTTCCCCCTCCTTCAGCGCCCCCCCACCTCCTTCCCCATCCTCTGCTTCGGGAATCGGGCTCTTGGGGACACTGAGCTTCCCTCTTGTGCTGCTGGGAGGGGCATTCTGGCGGCCGTGGGGACCCATGTACAGGTACAAGCCCCACCTGCCTTCTCTCTGAAGCCTTTAATACTGCATCTTCTTTTTCCCTCTCTGGCTTTTGCTCTCACTCCAGCTCTTCTGCCTCATGCTGGATCCATTTTTCTTCCAGTCTCCCCCTGCCAGTTTTATTTATTCTGTCTGTGCACCCACTTTTCTGCCCATGTCCTCCACCAGTTTCTCAAAGGGAACTGTTCTGCCTGTCCCAGCTCATCGCCCCCAAAACCCAGAACTTGGGTGAGGGGGTGAACATCCTGGTGTCTTGCAAGTTCCCAGCTTCCAGGAAGGTCTGCCATTGGCCTCTGTCCCTCCCCGCCTTCACTTACCTTCTTTCCGCCCAGAGGGGTTTTCTGGGAGGGACTTGCCAGCAGCCAGGGTGCTGGCCCATCCCACTCCTGATCACTGGGATGTTCCTGTGGACCATTCCCGCCTTTCCTGCTGCCTCCGGAGCCTCCGTCTTTGCCCGAGCCCTCTGTCTGAGCCCTCTCCCGGCTCCCTCTTCCAGCCTGACGTTGGGGACATGGCGGGTGGCAGTGGCACAGCAGTGACGGAGTTTGTTCTGCTAGGGTTCTCAGGTGCCGGTTGCCTTCGGGGCCCTCTGTTCTGGGGGGTGCTCTGCGTCTACCTGTCACTCTGCTGGGCAACTTGCTCCTCCTCCTCCTCACGCTGGCGGACGCCGCCCTGCGCTCGCCCCTGTACTTCTTCCTTCGCCACTTCTCGGTGGTGGAGATCCTCTGCACCACGACCATCGTGCCCAGGGTGCCGGCCGGTCTCCTCTGCCCCTGCCCCACCATCCCGCCTGCCAGTGCTTCACCCAGCTGCGCTTCTTCGCCCTCTTTGGCGTCGCCGAGCGCTGCCTGCTCACGGCCATGGCCCGTGGCCGCTAAGCTGCCACCTGCCGGCCGCCGCGCTGCTCCACGCTGATGAGCCCGCGAGCGTGCGCCGGCGAGGCGGGCGCCTCCTACCTCATGGCACCGTCTCCGGCACCATTCACTCCTGCCGCATCTTCGCTTTGCCCTTCCACGGTGCCAACACGATCCAGCACTTCCTGTGTGACACCCTGCCCGTGCTGAGGCTGCCTAGCGCCAGCACCTTCTGGGGCGAAGTGGGCAATCTTGTCGTCACCATAGCCTTTATCCTGACGCCCTTCTCGCTGACGGTAGCCTCCTATGCCTGTATCCTTGCCACCATCCTTGGCGTCGCGACATCCCAGGGACGTCGGAAAATCTTCTCTACCTGTTCCTCCCACCTATTTGTGGTTGTGCGCTTTTTTGGGACGGGGACAATTGCCTATATGAGGCCAGGGGCAAGCTCCTCTCAGGACAGGGACCAGATCCTTGCCCTCTTCTACACAGTTGTCACTCCCATGTTCAACCCTTTCGTCTACACTCTGAGGAACAAGGAGGTCACAGGGGCAGTGAGGCGGCTCATGAGACACCTTTGGAGCCCTTGACCCCTCAGGTTCTTGGAGATAAGGGTTCGATCCTTGGGGATTCTCAAGGAGGAGGGAGCAGCTGGGGGCTGCAGCCACGGGGGTCTGGCCCACTCGGTGTGGTCTGTGTAGGGGCCCCTGCCTGCCCAGCTCAAGGACCCAGGGCTCTGACATGCTGCTCAGAACTCAGCTTCTGGGGCCTGTTCTTATGGCCTTGACCTGACTTGTTTGCATGTGCAAAGCTGGAGAGACATGCACTTGAGGGGCGGTTGAGGAGGGAAGGCGCTGTGCCCGTCTTGTGTGATGACTGAGCAATTCCTGGTCTCTCCTGAGGCCTGGGGTGCCTTCCTGTGCCTAAGATTCCTGTAGACACCGCTCTTCCTCCTTCTCCCAGAATCCTCACTGCAAACCTTTCTCTTTCACATAAATCGCCCCTGATACGACATGAGCGCCTTTGCTCCAGGTGGGAGGCCTGACCTGGGTAGGAACGGGGCAGGGAATAGGTGGTCTGGTTTTGGCCGTTCAGGTGCTGAGTCTTGCCCGGTGCCGCTTTAGTTCTGGAAGCATCTGTCTAGTCACCTTTCTCCTGACTCACATCTTCTCTCCTGGGATCCCTGAGACCCTGATATTCTCTCCTGAGCTTCCTTCTCACCTGCAGCCTGGCTGGCTGGTCATCTTCTCGTCTGGTCCTAGGGTAGAAATGCACCCACATCTCTCGCCTCTGACTCTGATCAATCAGAAGGGCTGATCTGGCCCCTGGACTCCCAAGATGATGCTTTTGTTTCTTGCAAACTGTCCACTCTCTCTACTTGAAGCCACCTTCATTTGCCTGCATCATTTTACTTTCCCTGGGAAGCCCATTCTTGCTTGTTCATAAACTCTCCCTTAGCAATAAGCTGCCAGAGGGAGAGGATAAGCAGGGAAATCACTCTAAAGGCACAATAAATGAGGGCCTTGAAAATCGCATTGATTTTCTTTTCCAATTTACAAAAGTAACACTGTTAATTGCAGTGAATTTTGCATCCAGAAGAAATGAAAATAACTATTAACATTTTTATGTTAATTATGTCTGGTTTCCCTCTGTGTATGTGTTTGTATGTATATATATATATATAGTTGTATGTATATATATATATATACATATTTTTAAAAACTAAAAATGGGATTATATTGTCTAAATTGCTCAAAACTTTTGTTTTCCACTTTATTAAACTATATTGTAACATTAAGTAGGCTTCTAAAGCATTATTTTAATATCCATATAGTAGCCTACTATAGAAATGTACTAATTTTAAACAGTCTTAACAGACTCACAGACATAGAAAACAAACTTATGGTTACCAGAGGGGAAAGGAGTTGGGGGGGATAAAATGAGAGCTGGGGATTCACAGATACCAACTACTGTATACAAAACAGATAAACAACAAGGTCCTACTGTACAGCACAGGGAACTATATTCAATACATTTTATTGGCCTAAAATGAAAGAGAATATGAAAAGGAACATATACATATGTATAACTGAATCACTATGCTGTACACCGGAAACTAACAACATTATAAATTGACTCCATTTCAATAAAAAAAAAAAAAACTAAAGATGAACCCCCCAATCTTCTATTATTGGAATTAAAATATTTTTTGTTATAAATATTGCTGAGACAGATATCATTGCACTTATATCTTTGTATGTTTATGCTTTTCTGAGCACCATCTTCTAGGAATGGAATTGTTGAGTGAAAACATGTGCGCAGTTTTAGAGCTTTTGAAACATATTGCCAAACTGTCCTCCAAAAGAATTTTTATAGCTTTACAGTCCAATTGAGGGCAGTCCCATTTGCAGGGGAAGGAAATGGACTAAGAGTCAGGAAGCAGTAGGGTTAGGGAGCCCGGGGAAGAGCAGGACGGGGGAGATATGGGATATTTAATATTCTTGTAGTGCAGAAAAGACCTTACAAGGAGGACATGATCTCATCTACCCTCAGTCCACCAAGGACTGTGTGAGACATACTTGGACTGAGAGTGCAACATGAGGCATCAAAGTTAGACTCAGGGAATGACTTCCCTATAGAGTTGGTATCTGAACAAGACAGGGGGAGAGGCTTTTTCCTCATTGTTGTGAGCTGAGGGTGGAGGCAGGAGGAGGACATGAAATCCGACTGGCTCAGCCCTAAGTGGTTTTGTGCTTCTCTCACCTGAGATGGTCACCATCAGTTCTGGAAGCTGAGGCTCCCTATTTACAGGGTCCACAGACAGAGTTGCCAGGAAAATACTGGATGTTCAGTAAAATTTGAATTTCTGATAAACTACAAGTAATTATTTGGTATAAGTGTGTCCCATGAACTATTTGGCCAGAATTTTGCACCGCTTTATCTTTCTGGGGAAAGAAATGTTTGAAATATAGATACATTGAAAATTATTCATTGTTCATGAGAAAATAAAATTTAACTATATGTCTTGTATTTTTATTTGCTAAATCTGGCAACTGTAGCCCCAGGTGCTATTCAAGCAGGGCTGGAACTGCAGTTGGATGTGAGGATCTAAGCAGAAAGCTCTGATCACCTCCATTCAGGAAGAAGGAAACTACTTGGGAAATAGAGTAATTTCCCCTGATATGAGTCCTTTGTTGGACCAGAGACTCATTCTTGTTACTTGTGTGAATGTTGGCCATCCTATAAGTGCAAAAGAGGAAATGGGAGGCTAGGGACGGAGGAGTCCGTGTCTATCCTTGGGAATAAGGGGCATTAAAGAGTGGAATAGTGTCCCTTATTGTATTGGAAATTCTAGGAGTGGAGAATATGGAGCTGCCTAAGAAAGGTTGACCAGAGGACTGGATACAGATGGCACTATGACACAGTGGTTTACAGCATGGCTGTGGTGCTAGGAGGCTCCAAGATCAAATCCTTGGAGGGTTCTTAACAGTTTTCCCATCTTGGGAGTTTAACATTTTTATGCCTGGATTTCCTAATCTGTAGAACAGCAGTTACAATAGTTTCTATGCTTCATAGAATAGTTGTGAGAATTTAATGTAGACCCTCTCCAGGCATTCTTTATTGCACAGTCACTTAACATTATCGGAAATCAATTTGTTAATGGTTTCTCATCTCTCACTGCATGTCCCGTATGGGTTGCTGTCTGTCTTGTTTACCAGTGTTTTCGTAGTGCCTAGACTAAGTGCCTGGCACATAGTAGATGTTAAAATATTTGTCCAATAGATAATTAATAGTAGGAGTGCTACTGCTATCATTTGCGTTTCTATGAACTTCAGTGATTACTTTCGTTGAAGTTTTTAGATGTCTTAAACACTTCGGGGCAGCGTAGGCCGGAGGCCATTGGCGTAGATGCCTCTTCGCGGCACCCGGACCCGCGGCGGCCGAGTGAGCCGCCCAGCGGGAGGGCGGGGGCGCGGGGCCCGTGCGCAGAGGCTGTCGCGGGGCAGCGCGGGGCCGCGCGGGGTCGGGGGCGTGAGGCCGGCTTGCCGGGCGGGGGGGCGGGGCTGCGAGGGGTAGGGGGCGCGGGGGCGGGGCCGCGCGGGGTTGGGGGCGGAAGGCCGGCCTCTGGGCGCACGGGCCGCGGCCGCAGGCGCCGGCGCGGGGGCTCCGGGCGGGGCGGGCTGGTGGGGTGAGCGCAGAGCCCGGGGGCCGGGGGTGCGCGCCCCCCCGCCCGCCCCGCCTTTGTGCCGCCGCCGCTTCCCCGCAGGCTCGCCCCTAACGCGCGGGGTCGCGACCTCGGGGGCTGGTGGCGGACTCCGGGCGGCGGCGGCCTCCGGGCTGCGGGGCCGCTGGTGCGGGGCCGCCGAACCCGGCCTCCTCCGCGCGTCCCCGGCGTTTTACACGGCACATCTCCTGCGAGCGGTAGCGTCGTCCGGACAAGAAAGCGTCGCCGCTGTTAAGGCCTCCTGCGGGCCTCGGAGGTAAGCGTGGCCGTGGTTGGGGTTTCGGTGGTGAGAAGAAAGCCCCGCGACCCTCGACGGGGCCCGGCCGCCGCGGGGGGACGAGGGTTGGTCCCCCTGTCCCCGCGCCTTCCCTCGCCCGCAGCCGCGCTGTGGGGGGTGGACTCGCCTTGGGACGTGTGTACCGCCCGTGTGAGTGGGCCGAGGATTAACTTGACAACAAAAACATTGGGACCTTCTCCACTAAAAAGGATTCTCCCAAAGTTGCAGGAAAGCCGAAAGAAAATGTGTTACGTTGTGTTACGTCAGGGAGAAGCTGTGTGTGGACTTTTCGAAGAGAAGGGATTTGGAAATGCGGAAATCCTGGTGCAGGCTGAGTGCAGGCAACTCCGCAGGGGGCATGTGGCCCCCCTTCCTCTGGGCCTTGGGAGGAAGGGAACGGGGTAGCAAGTGAGCAGTTCTGGGGGGAGAAAAAGTGACTCCGCTGGTCGCAGAGCTGATAGGAATCCTGGAGGACCAGGCTTAGGGAACGATCTGGAACCAAGAGACACCCAGAGACCCGAGCCAAGTCAAGTTTTTACCACAGGGGTGATCTGGCTAGGATGCTGCTGGCACGGCCACCATTGGTTCTTGGTGCTTCTTTGGCATGTGTGGTGCTGCCGCCTCTAGGTCCTGGGTGCCCCCACTGCCGTCACCAAGATGAACTGTGAACTTTACTCTCTGCATCACTTGCCCCTGACTTGAAGTAGGAGGCACATACATCCTTGGGTCACAGGCGTGTGTCTTGGCTGCTAGAGTTTAGGGAAAGCCAGTATTTTGGCCTTACTGTCTTCTGTAGACGATGGGGGAGTTCTGTCTTCTCGCAAAGCTCTTAACCACCAAATAAAAGTAAATGGCAGAGAAAGAAATATTATATGATATCACTTGTATGTGGAATCTAAAAAAAAAAAACAAGTCAACTTATTTACAAAAAGACTCACAGATGTAGAAAACAAACTTATGGTTACCAAAGGGGGAGGGGGAGGGGTAAATAAGGAGTACGGGATTAACAGATACACACACCACTATATACAAAACAGATAAACAACCAGATTTACTGTATAGCTCAGGGAGTTATATTCAATATCTTGTGACCTTATAATAATAATGGAAAAGAATCTGAAGCTGTACACCTGAAACTAAAACAATATTGTAAATCAACTGTAATTAAATTACAAAACCCAAAAACAAAAAAACCCCACCAAACCACAATATGTATGAAACATTTTTAATGAAACATTTGAATGAAAAAAAAAACCAAAGTGGAATCTCAGCGGTGGGGTCAGTTGGTTGGCTGGTGAGGAGAAGCTGCTTTTGTGGAGTTCATGCCCGGCCTCCTTTCCTGCCATTATGGCCGTTCTATTCACAGGCCCATTAAGAACGAACTGGGTGTGATTTGTTGAGGAAGGAGGTAGACGCAACTTTCTTGTGTCTTCAGGACGTGTGCTTGGGCCCTGTCTGAATTCAGCACTTCTGCTTGTTGGTGAAGTGCTACTGGAAATTCCTAATTTTAGGCTGGATGGATCAGCTATGTCCAATCTATGGTGACCAAAAGAGTTCAATAGATGGTCACCTGGTCTTCAGTGGTCAGGTGTTCAGTATGTACTGTTGCCTACAACGAGCCCAAGAACAGTTTCACAAAAGGATACTGATTATTTGCCCCAAAGGCCAAGGCGTGGCTCTCAAAACCTGGGTTTGGTTCCCAAACCTGTGATTTGCCTCTTGGACTTATCAGAGCTTCCAGCGCCATGATGCTGAGCATCCTCGGGTCTGCTGGGTGTTCAGGAGGTCCAGATGGCAGAACTGCAGCCTGGACCAGCTAGAGAGCCTTTTCTTGCTCTGACTTGTGAGACATCTGCTAGAGGGTTTGAAGCAGCACACCCAAATGGGCTGTATGTTGCTTCCCAAATCCAGAGACCCACAGGAGGTTGTTTTCTTACCCTACAGAGAAAAAGGTGAGGCAGCTTGTCCTTAACACTTGAGGAGATGTCTTGACATTTCCAGAGAACCTTCACTGAGGTGCCGGGTCTCTGAATTTGAGGGGGCTTATCTCCTACCCTCTGGTATGAGCGTACACCTAGCATACCTGCTGTGTGCTTCTCTCCAGGTGCTGTCAGCTTTGAAGTGGTGTGGTTCCTAGAGGAAAATGAGATGCTGAGGTTGGTGTGGATTAAATGATGGTGCAGAGTGAGAGCTGGTGTGACTCTGAGGCAAGACAAGAAAGGCTAACTTCTGTCCCTGCACTGATTCTGGAGTGTTTTCCACTTACAAGGTAGTGAAGAAATGCATTTTCTTACTCAGTATTTGCACATCTGGTCCAGATGAGGAGAAGTGGCTTTCTGGTGGCCGAGGCTGTCCTGCTTCTCCTCCTCTGTGCCACTAACCTTCCACCTGTCGTTCTGCTTATTTTCATCAGCTCTTTGTTCTCATCTTTCTACTTTCTCTAAACTCACATTATCAGAGGGGAAATTAATAATGTAGAGAGTGAAAGTGCCGGCTGTAGAATTGGAAACTCAGGTCTGTTCTTTCCTAGCTGTGTTACCTAGGGAAAGTTGTTCAACATCGCTGTGCCTCGGTTTCCTCATCCTGTTGAGATTGGTATAATAATAGAGCCTACTTAGAGGTGAACTTACTGTGAAGCTTGAATTCTGGGGACTCCAAACTTGTATGGGCTCCTTAAAAGGGCCAGGAATTGCTAGCAATTATGTTCCTATGGTCACATTTTAAAATATAAATTGCCAAGTTTTCTTAAAAATTGCAAAGTGATCTGTTTTAACTGAAGTCTTTTGTAGCTTCTGTCTTTCTCCTCTCTGACTTTCTCTGTCACATTTCCCCTTGTGATGGGTGATGTTGAAGTGACCATGGATACTTTTGGATCTAAGTCTAAGTTGAGTTGGCGATAGATTAAGTTTAAGTTTGATGGGATGGTAGCATCTGGGTTTGTGTGGTCACTTTTGTGCATAGTTAAGTCACTGCCAGCTGTCCTGATGCAGGAATGACTTCCAGGAACACACCTTCTACCCGCGGTGCCGTATCATCAGCATTATGACACAAAGTTTAGCACCAGATATTTATTACAGCAAAAGTGTGTCTGATGGTGCTGGGCGCTGAAAATATGTGGGAAGTGGAGGAGAAACCAGGGATTGAGAAGTTAGTTTATGGCAAAAGACCTTTCCAACCATCACATCTGTAAAGTTGTCAGTGGGATTTGATTTTCATCCTCTAAGTAAAAAAAGTTATCAACTGTCAGAAATATCCTTGATGATGCAGGAACATATATAATTGTAAACATACCATTAATTTCCTTCTTTTTAAAAAAATGGGAATGGGGTATTTGATTAAATGTAAGTACTTCATTTTAACTGAAATTTGAAAGATGTTTTGAGTTTTTCAATTAAAAAGTGAAAATTAAAACCACTTTAGAGCGCTGGGTTTCTGAGCTGAGCCACCTGTTCTCCTTGCCTGACCCTGCAGTAGACCTGTCTCTGCTCAAAAAAACAAAAACCCAAACAACTTTTATGGATTTGGATGTATGTGAAACTATCTGCTTTTGTCATCTTCAAATTTATTTTTAAAAGAACTAAGAGAAAATCTAGATGAAAATAATGAAATATGAAACAAAAGCAATAACAGTGATGAAGTTACTCTTACATTCAGAAACGAATTATAATGGAAATTTCAAATTGTGTTAAAAGCTGAAATTTATTAAGAGGAAGAGAGAGATTCTGCATGAAGTATAGGCTCTCATGGATTACTTGATAATCTGTCTCTGACATAGTGTTTTCCAAAGATGGCAGTAGCAGTATATCCCGTCCCACATGCACGTTTGCAACGTGACCTTGTCACCCTCCTATATCAAGAGGTGGAGTCTAACCCCTTACTCTTAAATCTGGGATTGTCTTAGTGACCCACTTGTAACCAACAGGATGTGCTGGGAATGATGCTGTGTGACTTCCAGGGTTAGGTGGGAAGAAGCCTTGCAGCCTCTGTCTTGGCTCTGGGAATGCTGGCTCTGGATGTCTTCTTTGGGGACACTCCCTCTTGGAATCCAGCTGCTAGGCTGTGAGAAGGCCGAGCCACATGGAGCGATCACGTGTAGGTGTTCTGGTCAGTAAACCCAGTCATTACAGGCACCTGACGTGGGAATGAAGAAACTGTTAGATGATTCTGCTCCCAGCCGTTCAAGTCACTTCTACCTAGTGAGTCTTTCCAGCTGATGACAGAGACATTGTGCTGCAGAGACGAGAATCCTTGTGCTCTAAATTCCTGACCTACAGAAATTAAGAGCACAACAAACTGATCATTGTTTTATGCCACTAGATTGGGGTGATTTGTTATGCAGCAATAGGTCACTTGAACACCATCCAAGTAATGAAGAGAGTGAATCAAATGAACACATTGGGAAAAGATTTAGATTTCTTGCTGATTAGACATAAATACTGACATCAAAGTAGGAAACATAAAATTTAATATGCTAGTGCAGTGAGAGCCTGGAGGGCAAAATGGCTAATGAGTGAGGTCAGTTCAGAGACTACTTAAGATAATTCATTGTACAAGAAAACTTGAAACATTGTGAAAATTTACAGCTAATAATGAAAGAAACTTGATAGAGGTTTGATCAAATTTGACAACAATCCTAAAATCTCACATAAAATTGCCAAAAATGAGTTGTGACGTTAAAAACTTCTTTCCTAAACTACCAATTAAAACAATACATTTCAATCAACCATGCAAGGGGTAGGACAAATCATCTTTCTAATCTCTTTGCAGATAGTGTATAACAAAATCATTGTCCTGTGAATAGGAAGGCAATCAAAGAGTGCACAGCAAAAAACATAAGAAAAAAAGAATTCCAGAGGTGAGCAGGGAAACCAAAAATACATTGTTTTCCTGGATTGTATCATTCGTGGCATCTGCCAGTTTAAAAAGTTTTCTAATTTTAGTAATGTATTTTTTCCTTTAAATGAACATTGTACTTAATTTTATATTTCTGTGTTATTAAATAGGGCCATCTCAAAGGGTATAAGCTTTAGGCCCACATGTCTGGGATCCATCCCTGCATCTACCACATAGGGTTTTTATGGGAGTTAAATAAGATAATCAAGTCAAGGGGTTCGTATTGTATGTATTAGGCTCTGAAACAATCTTAGCTTTTACTATTACTGTTCATTGTGGCTCAGATGCCCTTCTGTGCTTCCTGTTCAGGCCCTAATCAGTTACTTTTTGCCTCGAATTCCCACCGGCCCACTGTGGATGGCTCTAGGGGGCAGCTGTGACGTCTTGTCCCGAGTGCCATCAGTGTGCACTGGGCAGTGGCGTATGAACCGAGCTCCTCGTGTCAGTGGTGTGGGTCCTGGGCTGTTGAGTGTCATCTTTGCTGCACCGCTGAGGACCGTGGCTCTCTGTCCCCAGCTTGGAGATTCCGTGCACTGTTCAACCTTCAAATAATTCCTCTCTGCTTGAGATGAGCAGATTGGAATCTGTTGTTGGCAACTGAGCACCATCGCTGATAAACTGGTTAATGATCTCCATGTCTCTTTTTCCTGCCGCTGTTACCTACTTTTCACACCACTAGAATGATTTTAAAAAAACCCTCACATCTGGTCTTGTCACTCAGGATGAGTCCTCAAGTTCTAAACTGACCCCCACATCCTTCGTGATCTGTACGGGGTGGAGGTGGGAGCACAGCTGTTACCCGGCTCCTTAGGTTTTCCATGAGATGAAGGATTTTTTATCCCACTCCCAGAAGGGAACAGGGGTGGAAACACTTCCTGCCTTTCTCTCTAGCCCCTCACTCACTTCTTCAGGGGAGGAGGAGTGAACGGCCTGGTGATGCTGTAGAAAGCACGCCCCAAGCCCTCTTTGGCTTTTGCCGCGGGCTGGCCTGCCTTAGGCTGCACACACTCTTTTCTCCTTCAGGTGGTGAGCTGGGGGCAGGCCCGCTGGGGTGACCAGCAGTTTGTACAGAACCTCTGCCTGTAACTGGGGGTGGTGGTAAATGTGGGGAGTAGGAAGCTCATTTTGACCTTGGGTTCAAGCCGTCTCCCCCAGCTCAGCCTGCCTGGTAATAAAGCTGACCGTGTGCTCTCTCTCTAACTCCAGTGTACTCTCCTCGTTGGCGGAGAACCCAAAAGGGCGAGCTGTGAGGTTCACTGGGCCTCTTCAGACCCCAGCAAATTTGGTCACCGCTTGCATTTCCCTCCTCTCTTGTCACTTCCCCGTTGCTCACCACACACACACACACACAGACACACACACAGACACACACACACACACACACACACACACGTAACTGTAATAATCACCCTGCGGTTCCTGGAGTGTGTGCCATGCTCTTTGTCACCGATGGACAGTTGCACATTCTATTCCCTTTCTTACTTCTTTCCCTGGATAACTCCTCCCTGTTATCCAGACTTCAGCTAAGATATCTCCTCCTCCGTGAAGCCTGCTCCATCCTCTCAGGCTGGATTAGGACCTTTCCCTTGTGCTCCTCACTGTCCTGTCTTGCTGCTGTCTTTGGCACAAGTCTCATATAAAATTGTGAGACTGCAGTCGACTGTTAGTTGGTGTGTCTGTCCTGTTTGGTTGTGTTTTATTCCCCTTTGCCCCAGATCCCTAGCACACAGCCTGACGTAGTATTTTCTGAGTGAGTTATTGAACTTGAGCTTTCCAGCGGGTGCATCATGGCACGCTGGGGGACCACACGGATTGGAGTGATCCTCTCAGGCCTTGGTTTCTGCACGTGTGGACTCTTGGAAAGGATGGAGCTCCCAGGCCCACTGCATCTGGTCATAAACAGCCTTGCCTGGGACCCTCACGGGGAAGCCCAAAAGGAGTGGGGTTTATTAATAAACTGAGTTTCCTGAGGTCGCTGAGAGAAACGAGCCGTAGCCACTGCTTGGCCTCGGTAGGAGGAGGCAGCCCATGAAGTGCTCTGAAGCCTTCACGTCTTCTCCTGGGGCCAGCTCCCCGGTGTCCCCTTACCCTCTGTGGGCGAGGGGCCTGTGGAGCTGTGGAGGAGGTGGGCTTCCACGTGCCTGAGGAACACAGTGCACAGCCCAGCGTGTGGCCTGCGGGGGTCGGAGGGTGGGGAGTCCGAGGGGCGTCCTGAGAGTTCAGCTCTCCACAGTGGACCCGAATCTTGCCTGTTGCCTGCCCACGTGCCCTGTGGCGGTGTCTAAGCCGGCCCCGCGTTCTGCATGTTAGCGCTCCAACAGTGCTGCACCGAGGCACTTGACGTGAAAAAGTATGATTGGATATGAAATTCTTTTTCATTATTAACAAGAATTTTGAACACTACCTTTGTGCATGAAAGAAAAGGAAGATCTAGTAAATATAAATATACATTTATGTGTAATTTCAGCTATTGCAAAATTTCGAATGACTTTGTAAAAGGTTTTAGATTTTTTATCACCCAATGTGAGTAATTTTCATTCATGATGACCATAGTTATTTTAAGAAATCAATACTTAAAAAATCTTGATCAGGAAGTGTTTACTGTGTCAATTTTTAAACACAAAACCTAGTATAATGTAAAAATTATGTTTGAAGAAGGAAGCTCAAGTTTCTTATAAAAATTTAAATTTTTATTTGTAACTTTTATGTAAAACCAGTATTTAAAAACGTCCACAGTACTGTATTCTTTATTTCTCTTATGATTGTATTACAAGAAGTGCAATGAATTTTTTTCCATGAAGTCCTGTCTAGATGCCTTCAAATCCCCTTCTGTTTACCCTGGTGTGTCACTCAAATCTCAGCACTTCCTATGTGTGCCATGATGGGAGGAAGGTTGGAAGTACTGCACTGAGTCACTTCTTCCAGGAAGCCCTCCAGAAACACCTGCGAACTGTAATCGACCATTAACCTTCTACTGCATGATTGCACATTTTGTAATTACTCATTACATGTTTCTGCTGGTTTGCTTGTTTTCACTCTCTTCTCTCCATGACCACCCCCGTTAGATTAGGAGCCCCATGAGGGAAGGACCTTCTCAGTTTTGTTCTGAAGATTAGGAGAGCTGTATAGCTCTTGGTTCCTTGACTCTGTGTCTGTCTGAGGATGTCCTCTGACCCCAGGTTCCTTTGAGCTGTTTTCTCTAAGCGGGGGCTAGACGTTTCATTCCTAGGACACCAGGGTTAAGGTTTTCCCTCTGCTGCCTCCAGCCTCCCAGCTGATGGTATCAGTCAGAATTTTTGATGGCAACAGAAGTAAGCTGTCTGGATGATGAAACTGAGAAGTAATTTATTAGCAAAATATAGTGTTGGGAGGGTTGAGGACCATGTCAGAGGCTAAGCTTCCAGGAGTAACTCCCAAACATGAACTGGGTCAGTGGAGGAAACCACTGGTGCTGCCGCTAGGGACCAGATGCCACTTGTGTGCCAGAAACTTGCTGCTGCTGCAGCCTTCTTTGCTATTGCCAGAGAGACAGGGAGAGAGAGAGCGAGAGCGAGAGCGAGAGCGCTGCTCTCTGCCTCTTGTGGGCCCGGGCTACTCAAGGTCAGGCAGCGGTGCATCCAGTTGGTGGTACCAGCTCCCATACGTGGGGGTTTGGAAATGTTCTCAGTTCACAGAGGGAGGTGATTTTTTCTCCCCAGCGGACTTGTAAAGTGGAAAATTCTCTGAACACTGAAGGAGGGTCAAATGCTGGGTGGCCACAGTGACCGTGAAGTGTCCACTCTCTGGTTCCTATCCAGGACGGCCTCAGGGCTTCACCTAGTCTAAGAGCACACGGGATCTGGCTGATGGTGCGTGTTGGGAGAAGGACAGGGAAGCCAGGGAGTTGCTCTTGTCCAGCTGGACATGTTATCACCAGTTAAGGATGAGGTCAGAAATCCAGGATGGGAAAGGCAGGGAAGAATATTCACGTGGAATGTCTCAAGGAGGTAGCAGTTCCCTCTCTTCTAAAAGGCATCGGGGCCTAAGACTGCAGTGTGTTTCTGGGAGAAAACTAGATCAAAGGGCCAGGTAAACTCCGCCAGGGGTTCTGGGTGGGTCACTTAGTTGGATGTCAAGTTCATAGAAATCTGCCTTCATGACTGACATGGACCTCCGACTGCTGGTATACCATGGCAATCAGCTTGCTCAGGGATCCGGAATTATCTAGAAGATGTTAAATGTTCTTCCCCCTAGGCAGTATTCCCTTCCATTCTCCCCTGGTCTAATAACTCATGCTCTGATAGTGAGTCTGGAGTGTGGGAGAGGAGATAAGATACAGATTTATCTCTGTTTTAACTCCAACTCCTTCTGCGAGGAGGCCTCATCTCTTTGAGGTGCTGCATGGTTTCTGTTAGGCTAGGGTTTAAGTCCAGCACCTGAAGGCTGAGAGGAGGAGCAGACTTGAGTCAGCAGACAACCCCTGAGTCCCTTCAGGGTGAGGGGACTTGCCTCTTCACCACGTGCCGCAGGGCCCTTGTCACCTCCTTGTTGCGAAGGGTGTAGATGATGGGGTTGAGCACGGGTGTGATGATTGTGCAGAAGAGGCTGAGGATGCGGTCCGTGGTGACAGAGGAGCCTTCCTGGGGCCAGATGTAAGTGATGCTGGCCGTTCCAAAGAAGAGGGAGACTGTGAGCAGGTGGGAGGAACAGGTGGAGAAGACCTTGCGGTGGCTCTGGGTGGAGCCCATTGCCAGGATGGCACCCAGGATGCAGACATAAGAGGTGACAATCAGAGAGAAGGGGACCATGATGAAGACCACGGTGGCTGTCATCACAGAGATCTCACTCCTGTGCTTCCCAGCACTGGCCAACCTCAGTACTGGCAGGATGTCGCAGAGGAAGTGTGGGATGGTTGGGCGGCTGGGGAAAGGCAGGGTGAAGATGAGGGAGGAGTGCGTGGTGGCCGTGATGATGCCCACGAGCCAGGAGATGCCCACCATGGCCGCGCAGGCCCGCCGGCTCATGAGGGTGGAGTAGTGCAGGGGCCGGCAGATGGCAACATAGCGGTCATAGGCCATGGCTGTGAGCAGGCAGCCCTCTGAGATGCCCAGGACAATGAAGTTGTACATCTGGGCTGCACAGCCCCAGAAGGAGATGGCCCGGGGGTATGGGGAGGCCAGGTTAGCCAGGGTGCTGGGCACGATGTCGGTGGTGTAGAGGACCTCCACCATGGAGAGGTGGCACAGGAAGAAGTACATGGGTGAGTGCAGGGTGGGGCTGACCTGTGTGAGGAGGATGATCGGGAAGTTGCCCAGCAAGGTGACCAGGTAGACCAGAAGCACCACCCAGAACAGGGGGGCCCTGCAGGGCCTTGAGGTCAGAGAATCCCAGAAGGAGGAATGCAGGCAGAGTCTGAATATGCCTGTCAGTATCTACAAATTTTGAACTACAAGTCTGTCCTTTCCCACCTCCCTCCCCCTGGGCAACCACAAGTTTGTATTTTGTCAATGAGTTTGTTTCTATTTTGTATTTATTTATTTTATTTTTTTTAGATTCCACAAAGAGTGATCTCATACGGTAGTTTTCTTTCTCTTTCTGGCTTACTTCACTTAGAATGACATTCTCCAGGGACATCCGTGTTGCTGCAAATGGTGTTATGTTGTCATTTTTATGGCTGAATGGTATTCCATTGTATAAATATACCACATCTTCTTTATCCAGTCATCTGTTGATGGACATTTAGGCTGTTTCCATGTCTTAGCTATTGTAAATAGTGCTGTTATGAAGATTGGAGCACAGGTATCTTTTTAAAGTAGGGTTCCTTCTGGATATATGCCTAGAGCGGGATTCCTGGGTCATATGGTAAGTGTATTCCTGGTCTTTTGAGGAATCTCCATACTGTTTTCCACAGTGGCTTCACCAAACTGCATTCCCACCAGCAGTGTAGGAGGGTTCCCTTTTCTCCGCAGCCTCTCCAGCATTTGTCATTTGTGGACTTCTGAATGATGGCCATTCTGACTGGTGTGAGGTGATACCTCATTGTAGTTTTGATTTGCATTTCTCTGAAAATTCGTGATATTGAGCTTGGGAGGATGGTAGCAGCAGTAGCAGCTGCGGGAGGAGGGGGGCTGCCCCTTGGGAGCCATTCATTTGCTCCCATCCCCCCTGCAGCCTGACCTGGGGGTGGACGCTGCTGCTCCAGTTTGACTGGACCCACGTCTTTAGGTCAGTCTGCTCCCAGGAGGCTGGCATGGTGGGGTTAGGGTCGAGGGCGGCGGTGGCAGGAAGGAGGCTGCCCTGTGCAAGCCCCTGCTGCCCCAGGTTTGCAGGACTCACATGTTTAGGTCAGCCTCCTTCCTGGAGGCCTGCACGGTTCAGTCAGGGAGCAGGGAAGGCTGCAGAGGTGGCAGCTGAGGCGGTGGCGGGAGAAGGGGGTCTGCCCAGTGCCAGCTGGTGGATTTGGTCCCATCTCCCCCACAGCCTGGCCTGGGGGCTGCTTCTGCTGCCCCAGGTTCGCTGGAGGCACGTTCTCAGGTCAGCCTGCTCCTGAGAGGCGGGCGTGGTGCAGTCAGTGTGCAGGGCGGGTGGTGCAGCAGCCACAGCCGTGAAATGGGAGCAAATCCCCGTGCTAGCTCAGGGCAGTCCCAAGCCAGCCATCGCCACCTTCTCCACCCGCTGACCGCACCGTGTCCGCCTCCCAGGAGCAGGCTGACAGGGAGAAATGCTTTCCTATAAGCTGGGGCAGAAGTGGCCTCTCCCAGGCGAGGCCGCGTGGTAGAAAGGAGCAAGAAGACTGGCTCTCCTAGGGCAGCCCCCTTCCCCCACCGCCCCTGCTGCTGCCTACTGCCAGTCCCCCGTGCAGGTCCGAGTGCCCAGAGCCTCCGCCCTCGGTGTCTGGGTCAAAATCCAGGCCATCACCTACCCAAGGTCCACTGGCAAGCAGCGTGCAGCCGAGGACACCCTGACCTCCTGGCTCTGACGAGGCCTCAGGCATGGGAGGCAGGGCACCCAGGCTGGAATGAGAACTGTCTTGATCCCTGCTCGCCAGGCCCAAGACCCTTCGACACATGAATGTATGCCTGCACACTGCACAGGATCCGTGTCTGGTGGCTGTTGCCATGGTGACTGGAGCCCAGACCTCCCCGCCCCCAGTGGGGTGAGGGGGTCACCTCGGGGCAGGGGTGCACTTTGAGTGAGGGGGGATCCCATGGTGATAGGGAACAGGCTGAGTGGTGAGGAGCCGCTGGGAGTGGAAGTGACCTGGCTGAGAGGTGAAGTGGCAGGCCCTGGGTGAGGGGCGCTCGGAGTGGGAGGACCCGGCTGAGGGGTGGGGGAACCCCTGGGTGAGGCATGAGGGGTCAGGTTGGTTTGCGGGGGCTGTAGGTTAGGACCTAGTGGGGCGGAGTGTAGTGGCCGGTACTCAAGTGTGAGGAGAAGAGGCCTTGTCTAGGGGGTCTGGTCTGCGACCCGGCCTGACCTGGGGTGGGGAGGCAGTGATGTGGGTGGGGGCGGTGAGCAGGGGGAGTGGGATTGGGGGATGTTGCCTAGCTCGGGGCTGGTGGTGGTTCTGGTTGGGTGCCAGGACGCGGTCAGTGGCGTGGAGGGGCATTGGTGTTAGGGACCTGGCAGGCTTTAATAATCCAATCAGGATCATAAGCATCAACTTCTATCAAATAACTATAATTCTTGGAAACTATCCTAACTATTCTATTAAAACAAATATTGAAAAATATTACAGAATATTCAAAATTTAAATATTTATAACCACAAATATTTGCTAAACACATGTTTAAGTACATAATCGAACGCAGTTTGACGCGTGTGGATGTAGGGAGTGTTATTACCAAACGTGTGCTCTTCACAGTGGGGTGAACTCACACAGTCCACGTGCTTCCAAGGCGTCCGCACACCAAGCCCCGAGTTGTTAGCTGATATCCTGCTGACACATGCTTCCAGTTTCCTCATAAAAATGTGAGCAATTTAAATACCTTTCTCTTATTTTAGGCAATTCAGACCAGACTACAGAAGTGAGAGCACTGTATTCTTTTGAAGGACAACAGCCCAGGGACTTGAATTTTCAAGCTGGAGACAGAATCACAGTTTTATCAAAAACAGACTCACATTTTGATTGGTGGGAAGGAAAACTCCGAGGTCAAACTGGCATTTTTCCAGCCAGCTCTGTTACCATGAATTAAAGTTTATATGATTTCCTTCTTTGAGAGTTATAAGAAAATTATTTCTGCACTCACAGGATTTACTATCTAGTTAAACAGTGTTTAATACAAGTTCAAAACCTCTTCTGTTTATTCCATAAACCTTTATCCTGTATGTAAAAGATTTTGTTTTTCTATATATAAATGGTTACCTTACATGTCTTTAAATACTTTCTACTAATTTTATTACATATACTATTTAAGAGTTAATGTCTTCCAATTTATATGGTCACATTATTTTTGTGTTCATTTTTAAACACCCATAAATATTTGATTTGGCTTTGTACCTTATGACTTTAATTTGGGAAGCTTAAGGATGGGGGTGTGAATTCTAACTGTGTATTAAATAATAATTAGAGTTGTAGGTACTAACTAGAATATTAATTCTTAAAATTATTTCTATACCTTCAAAAGTTGCATATATATGTTTCATGTACATATATGTAAGATGCTATTACAAAGAAATTCAACCACTGTTCATTAAAAAAAGATGACATCTATTAATTTTTTTTCTTTGTGAGGTTATGTTCATTTGTAGCAGTAGAATAAACTTATGTTGACATGCTTCTGTTGTCCTTAAATAAATGTTTTTAAATGCTAAGTTAATGTTTTGATTTTGTTTTTCTTATTCGTGTTTTGTAAAGTAACCAGAGGTCTGTGGTTGGTCTGCAGGTTAAAACTCACCTCCGTGATTGTACTGCTAAATTCTTTTTTTCAGCTTTATTAACATAAACTTGATAAATAAAATTGTAAAAGTTTTAAAGTGTCTGTGATTTGAAATACACAGACATTGTGAAAGGATTCCTACTGAGTTAATGAACACATCCAAAATCTCACATACTTTTTTATTTGATGACAACCCTTAAGTTCTATTCTCTTAGCAAATTTCAGTTATAGAATGCAATATTATAACTGTAGTCACCACCCAGAACATACTCCTCTTACAAACTGTAAGTTTGTACCCTTTGATCAACATCTCTTAATTTCGCCCACCTCCCAACCCCTGGTCGACACCAATCTGGTCTCTTTTTATGAGTTTGGCTCTTTTGAATCCTGTTTGAGATCATGCAGTATTTATTTGTCCTTGTCTGATTTATTTCATTTAACATAATTCCCTCAAGTTTCATCATTTCAAGATTTTCTTCCTTTGTTTATATATATGTATCATTTTCCTTATCCATTCATCTGTTGATGGATATTTAGGGTTTTCTATATATAATAACATGCCAGCTATAAACAGAGAAAATCTCACTTCCTCCTTTCCAGTTTGAATGCCCTTTATGTCTTTTTCTTTGTCTAATTGCTCAGGCCATGGCTTCCAGTACAACACTGAATAGAACTGGTGAGAATGGATGTCCTGACTGTTCCTGATCCTGGAGGGAAAGTTTTCAGATTGTCACTGTAGAGTATGATGTTACCTGTGGGCTGGTTGAACATGAGCATCTTGTTTAATCTCCACGTATTTGTGAACTTTCCAGCTTGCTTCTTACAATTGATTTCTAGTGTTATACCACTGTGGTCAGAAAAAGATTATTGATATGATTTCAGTCTTCTTAAATTCCTTAAGATCTATTTTGTGCCTAACATAGACTCTATCCTGGAGAATGTTCCATGTTCACTTGCGAAGAATGTGTATTCTGCTGCTATTGGATGAAATGTTCTGACATGTTCTTTAAGGCCAGTGTTTCCTTATTGATTTTCTGTCTGGATGATCTATCCATTGATGAAAGTTGGGTATCAAAGTCCCCCCCATAATTTTGTATTGCTATTTCTCCTTTTAGGCCTATTAGTATTTGCTTTATATATTTAGCTGCTCCTACGTTGGGCACATAAATATTTGCAAATGTTATAGCCTCTTGTTGAATTGACCCCTTTATTGTTATATAATGACCTTTTCTGTCTCTTATAGTATTTTGATTAAAGTCTATTTTTCCTGATGTAAGTAGAGCTACCTCTGCTTTCTTTTGGTTTTCATTTGCATGGAATAACTTATTTCATCCCTGTACTTTCAGTCTGCATGTGTCTTGAAAGCTGGTGAGTCTTTTGTAGGTAGCATATAGTTGGGTCTTATTTTTTTTTTTAATCCATTTAGCTACTCTGTGTCTTTTGAGTAGAGAATTTAGTCCATTTACACTTGTAGTAATAATTGATAGGTAAGGACTTACTATTGCCATTTAGTTCATTATTTCTTGGCTGTTTTGTAATTCCTCCACTCCTATCTTCCTCTCTGTCTCTGTGACTTGGTAATTTTATGTAGTGCTATTCTTAAATTCCTTTCTCTTCTTCTTTTGTATATCTACTATGTATTTCTGCTTTGTGTTTACCATGAGGATTACAGGAAACGTAACAGTCTGTTTTAAGCTGATAACAAATTTGCACACACATTAAAGCTCTGCATTCTTACTCCCCACCCCTGCCATTTTAGGTCTTTAATGTCACAATTTATCTATTTTTACCTGTGTATCCATCAACAAATTATTATAATTATAGTTACTTCAATGCTTTGTTATTTAACCTTCATACTAGATTTATAAGTGATTTCACCACCACCAGCATTACAATAGGAGAGTATTCTGAATGGAACTCTATTTTTAATTTTACCAGTGAGTTTTATGCTTTCCTATGTTTTCCTGTTACTAATTTGCATCATTTCATTTCCTTTTGAAGAACTCCCTTTAGCATCTCTCATGAGGCAATGTTAGTGGTGATGAAGTTCTTCAGCTTTTGTTTATCTGTAAAACTGTTTCTCTTTTTATTCTGAAGGACAGCTTTGCCAGGTAGAGGATTCTTGGTTGATGGTTTTTTCTTTCAGCACTTTGAATGTATATCATCCTGAGAGCTCTCTTCTGACTCACAAGGTTTCTGTTGAAAAATCCACTGGCAGTCTTATGAGGGTTCCCTTGTCATAATAAGTTGCTTTGCTCTTGCTGCTTTTAAGACTGTCTTCTTGTCTTTAACTTCTGTTGAATTACAATGTGTCTCACTGTGGGATTCTTTACATGCAGCTTATTTGGAGTTCTGGGCTTCCTGGGTCAGGACGTCTGCTTCTCTCCTCAGTTTAGGGAAGTTTTCAGCCATTATTTCTTCGAATAGGCGTTCTGCCTCTTTTCCTCTCTCCTCTCCTCTGGGACCTCTATAATGTATATGTTCACCTGCTTGGAGGTTCCTGAAAGGCCCCCTAGTATCTTCACTCTTCATTCTTTTTCCTTCTTGTTCTCTGCTTGAATAAATTCTACTGCCCTGTTTGCAAGTTTGTTGATCATTCCTTTTGCTCAATCTAGTCTACTATTGAGCCTCTCAATTGAATTTTTCAGTTCAATTATTTTTATTCTATTTTTCAGTTCTATGATTGCTGTTTTGTACTTTTCAATATTTTTAATCTCTTGTTGAAGTTTTCACTTTGTTCATACATTGCTCTCCTGAATCAGTGAGCATCTTTATGACTTATTTTAAACTCTCTCTCAGGTAAATCATTTCTTTCTATTTTATTATGGTAAGTTTCAGAAGATTTAGCTTCTTCTTTTGCTTGGAATCAATTCCCCTGTTTCTTCATTTTCCTTGACTCTCTGTATTGGTTTCTGCACATTAGATAAAATCCACCACCTCCCAGTCTGGATGGAATGGTCTCCCGCAGGAGTGGAACCCTGGCAGTCAGCCAGCCCTCAGCTCCTGGTTGTCTGTCTTAAACCTCGGCGATTGTCCAAACTGCTATCTTTGTTTTTAGTGGCTCCCAAGACCCATCAGTTTTCCAAAGGGGAAACTCTCAGGTAGCGCCTAAATGTGGGTCGATTGGAAGCTGGACCCTCAGGCAGGACTGAGAACATGTGTGATGTGGCCCTTTCTATAGAGAAACTGGAGGATGAGTGTTTTGACTTGCTCACCCCGTGCTGAGCTGTGGGGTATAGCTGAGGCGGGTATTCCTGTGTCCATTTAAAAAGCACACCTTTCTTTTAGTCCTGTGGCACTCGGGAGTGGAAGTCCTACAGGCTACCAAACCTGGGTGATTGGGGGCCCATCCCTCGAATGGCAGCTGTAAAAGCTGGGGCACTAGGTGTGTGGACAAACTCCTTCCAGTGACATGCTTGGTTTTACTGTTGGGATAAGCTGGGAGTTGGGGGTCCCCTCAATTGCAGGGCACTGCGCTGGGGGTGGGGTTTATAGGGAGGATGTGCCTTTCCTACCCCTTCTGATGTGGGTGTTTTCTGTTACCCGATGTGTAGGAATCACTCAGCCAGGCTCTGGGTTTCTCTCAGAGGCAACTGCTCCATGAATAGCCGTGTACTCAGTGCCTCTGTGCTAGAAGGGAAATTCAGGAGCCTCCAAGTTACCATCTTTGTCCTTCTAACTTCTTTCTTGAACTCCAGACCCGTATCTCCAACTGTGCATTTGACAGCTCTATTTGGATGTGTAATAATCTCTAACCTTGCTCGTCCAAGGTAAATCTCGCTTTTGCTTTCCTGCCCCTAAAGCCTGCCCCTCCTGCAGTACCCCCTCTTCAGTGACTGGAAATCCCACTTGTTACGGAGTCCAAACTCATTCTGCTTGCCGCACAACAGGCCAATAAATTGGGAGACGAAGTATTGGGGCAAGGAATAGCGACTGTTCTGAAAGCTGGCCGACCGAGAGGATGGCAGACTAACGTCTCGGAGAACCATCCTACTCCAGTCAGAATACAGTCTCCTTTTATACAGAAAAACAGGGGAGGCAGTGTGGTTGTTGCAAAGTTCTTGCTGCAGGAAGTCTTTGTTCCTGCAGCTGTCCATGTGGGTCAGGCCTTGGTGTCCCTGTAAACCTCCAACAAAACAAAGATTATTTATTTTCTGTTTTGCAACTTGCCATCTCTACATAAGTGCAGAAGTGCTAACATCCTTAAAGGTCAGAGCCCCGAGAATAGGCTCTCCTGTACATTTCAGGCTAAAGGCAACATTGTTTTACAAAAGGTGCAGAGCTAGCAAGACTAAGCCTGGAAAACAGGGCACAGTGGTGAAAGCCACAGGAACAGATCCAATATGGAGTCAGATTTGTTCTTTTCTGTTACAGAGGGACACGGTGACAGCCTCCTGGCAATTGGCTGGAGGCGTGGCCTGCTGAGAGCAGCCTGGCGACTGGCCCGAGAGGCCACAGGGGTCACAGGGAGGCATTATGATGCACCACGGGCAGTTATAAAAGCCGGCGCCGCTGCAGAGGTGAGCCATAGCAGAGGTGGCCTTTCCGGTTCTCTTGCTGGTTGTGGCCGTGTCCTGGACCACCTTCTCCGTGTCCATCTCTGACGCACTCCATGCCCTTTCCTCTTGCCCCAGGCCCCTCACACACACCGAGCACTCTACTCTAATGCCAGGATCCACCTTCGGGCCCCTCTGCGGGCCGGCAAGTTTGTACACCTGCACCTGGCACCTCCTGCACCTGCATCGGCTAGCCTGGCTCCTCTCCTTCTGGTTCCAGCCCCGCGGCGAGAGATTGGGCTTCGAGAACAGGAGCACAGCTGCCCATCCCGAGACTGCACCTCCCAGGTCTCTGGCATCCCAACACAGCTTCCAACCAGCCAGCCAAGTGCCCATGTGGAGAAATTAGAGAGATGGCAGCCGCTGACCCCTATACCGCACTCCCCAGGACCCCCTTGAACTGAGCCATGGGTATCCGGCCCCAAGCTTCCCATGGCTGCTCCCCAAGTCCTCTTATGCCTGTGGCCATCGGCACCTCTGCCAGGCCCAGGTCAGCTGGCAGGAAGAGGCTGCTACATGGTGGAAAAGGAAGACATCCTGCCAGTTTTCTTCAGGTAGTTGCCATTGCCTGGTTGGGTAGCTGAGGTTGCGTGTGGCCCTGAGACCTTGGGGTAAGAATACTTATAGCTGAGGACATTGTCAAATGATGAAATGAAAACAACTTAGTAATGAGTGTAATATCTTTTTTTTTTTAGAGGAGAGGAAAATAACTTTATTGATTTTTTGCAAATCATTCTCTGTGCTCAAACTACTATAAACTGGCAGCTCTAATTTCTAGAAACATAAATTTAAAAACCTTACTTCATTAATGGAAGGACCTGATGACTGACTCTCTCTCTCTCTCACACATATACCCCACACATAGACAGTAATTAAGGCTGCATGAGTCAAAATTACATTATGAATTATGAGATGTCAACATTATATAAATAAAATTTAATAGTGAAACAGTTATCTGGAAGCCCTGCGAATTTTTACCCTACACATTTTGGAGGACATCACATGGGTTAAGAAAAACACAACAAAATTCCATGTGTTCAGATAATCATTTGAATGTTTACATACATTTTTGGTTTGTTATTTATTTATAACTAATTTAATTTACATTTCCTCATATTAACATAGATTCCTGTTTAGCTTGTAATCAAATTATGCCAGTGAGAAAAATCCTCATAGTACCTTCATTGAGTTGCTGATTCTAAGAAAACACTGAACATGAACATGTACAAAAGAGGCATTTGAATAAAACAGCATGTGCATTTTTAAATATTTGCATGGTTTGATCTTTACATTTCTGTCTGGAGAAAATAAGAACAAAACTCAGGTTCACCATGGTAAGATAATGAATGGTCGGATGACTGCCGTAAAAGAAGTACGTACAAAATTAATATCCTTTATTCAAGGGAAAACAATCCATGGATCGGGGGAGTGCAGTGGAGCACTGTTCTCAAGAGATTTGGGGCAACAATGAGTTTTGCAAAGCATTACAAATTCCAGCGTGGAAACGGGGCATGTTTGGCTGGGTTTGCATATTTGCCCAAAGATCAGTGGATAAGGAAATGAGTACAGACTCCTGAGCTGGCCTGGTGCTTGGGAGTGGCTGACTGGGTTCACTACATTTCTGGCCACAAGGAGCATTCACAGAAACAGAAAAGTTCCCTTTGCTGATGTACACCCTTCCCACTCCCTGCCCTCCTCCTTGACAGGAGCAGCTCCATCTTGGACCTCGAAGTTTATTTCAACAACATCTAGGATGAGTTTTCTCACAGTGATGGAGGACAAACATTACTAGAAGCCTCTTTTAATGTCCCTATTGCCAGATAAGGGGAACTTGCACAATCCCTTGACCCTGCATTTGAATGTGCGACCCCTAATTTTCACATCTGATTGATGCCTGCAACTCTCACCCACATGGGATCCAGTGAGTCATTTCTGATTATAGTCTAATATGAATAATTTTCATATTCTTCCTATCTGTAGTGAAACAAATCTTAAAGATATTAAAATGACATCTGTTTGGAATCTGTAAAATCTAGGTCTGTCTGATTCAAAGTCCCAAATTCGAAGGTCATTCTTGTAACAACAGATAACACTTTTTTTTTTTAAGCCAAGGCAAACAAAAGAAGTACAAAGTTTTAAAGTTACTGCAATAAATAATCACTGGTAGATGGTTTTTGGCCAAGTCTCTAGATGGGATGGTATCTGTACTAGACCAGAAGGACAGAATACCCAGGCTCAGACACTGAGATCCCTGAGACTTTCTCACTGAAGAGGTGGAGGGCCACTGTCAGAGGCCACTGCAATGCCCTTTGGGGGAAGTTCCAGGGATCCTCAGCTGTAGACCCAGGAAATCCATCCAAGTGCAGCCAGAATCGATCCCTGGTCCCTGTCACTGCTTCGCATCCTCCAGTGTCATGGGAATGTTATGGCGAGGCATCCTGCCTTAGGCTTCATTTTCCAAACCTGTCACTTAATTCCCCCATTGCTCAGCCTCAGATTTGTTTTGGGGGAAATTAACGTCTGGCTACCCATGTCTTTCGGGCCATTGTGTACAGTTGTTTGTATGTCACTTTTCTCTCTGGGACGCACTCACTCTCACACTGCTCTCGCAAACTTGTACATGTACACACACACACACAATATCACATACAGACAATATCTCATCTGGCTAAGGTTTTCAAAAATTATGAAGATAATCTGTTTCATCAGTTGGAATGAGGTGCAACTAAGATTGTTTGCACTACTGGATCTGGCTCTGATGGTTTGGATTCCTTACGGCAAACTCCCGGGGCTCAGCATGTTTATTTACACTAGTGTGACAGCACATTAACAAAGATGGAGCCGTCTGAATTGTAAAAAGTGTACTAACGAGGAAGAAATATGGACATGGATATATTTTGCAAATATCAGAAGTTATGTTTATATAAAACCAATCAGGCCCTAAGTGCAAAAAAGTTCCGTCTTGGTGCTTATCACTGTTAATAATGATTATTCTTGCTTTTCTAACTTTGCTCTTAGGAAAGTAAATGTTTGTAGCTTTATGGTAATGGAAGATTTCTAGTCACATACTGTCAAAAATTTTTTTACATTGTACACGCGAAGAATGTTTTCAGAGTTAAGAGACTGGTGTTAATGTATATAGAGTAGAATTATTGCAGTATTTAAAAATGATTTTTCTCAACGTGGTGTTCTTTTAATACTTTGAAAAATTATATGAAAATAATAAACCTTTAGTCAGAATAATAAACAAACAAACAAAGAATCAATCACTGGTAATTAACCAGGTTTAATTCAACCACAGAGTCCTCCTTTCCTTCTTTTCTCCCCTCTTCTGCAAATCACCACAATCGTATCTTATCACTTCCCTTGTAAATATAGACTCCCTAGTTAATTGGCTCTAAGTGGGGAGATGATCTCAGAATTTGGAAATAAAGTTAGAAATAATGTCACTCTCTGAATGTGAAGTGAGTCACTTTAGAAGTAACCCTACCCAAGAGATAGTTTGCTAGTGTCACTGTGAAGTGTTGTAAGAAACTGCTGAGTTTTATTTGGGTGAGACAAGTCCGCAATAAAGCAAGCCTGGAATGTGATTTGTGTACATTACATGCATACATTACTTAAGCTGCCACAAGAATATGGCAGGGTTTTGACAGAAGGGTTAATAGGTTACATGGAGCCTAGGAGAATACAGCCAAAGAGGAGAGCCATTCCAGATGGTCTGCTGCCCCACCCCGGAGAGAAGCTGCTCTGGCCCTGAGGGCTGCTGCTGTTCCTCAGGACCCCAAAGTGCTAGGATGGAGAGAGGGAAGTTCACTTAGTGTACTAACTTGTTGGAGATATTCTTTAAAAGCATCTCATTCTTTTGGCTCTAAAACTATCATCACTAAACAACATTCTGATCAATGATAGAGACTCCAGGTGTTCTAGATCTTACCCAGAATAAGTCCTATGATAATGCCCTCCATAGCTTTAATATTCAGAAATAGTTTCCCCTGTAAACTTGATTCTTGGTTTGTAAATCAGCCTCCTCCCAGAATTTGATCTTGGGTTACAGCTGGAACTGGATATAAGGACCAGCAAAGCAGAAATACAGAACTGACTGAGGGACCCTTTACCATCAGAACCCACCAATGAGGTTCAGCCTGAGGCAAGAGTCCAATGTACATCCCTGCTGACTTTTCTTTTCTATACTTTGGCTATGAATCTGGTGAATGTAGAATTCAGAATAAGTAGGTTTTGATCTTTCGATGGAATATAACTAATTTATATGGAAGTGGAAAGGAAAGTTCAGTTAGGGAAGAAGTTGGTGACTGTGTGGCCAATGGAAACGCCATCATATAGGGAACTGGTGAGTCTTGTTGAGGCTTGGGGAATAACTGCTTTCTGTTCATAGCAGAGACAGAAAGAAGATGATTAGCGTTTAAAGGTGCATGTTATTCCTAACACAGCATGCTCTCTGAAGGGCTGCCCATTTTCACGGCGAAGCACGTGGTGCCTGGAGCTAGCTTGTCTAGGATTGAATCTTGGCTCCAACACTTACCACCTATGTAACCTTGGGTAAGTAACTTAACTTCTCTGTGCCTTTGTTTTCTTAACTGTAAAATCACTTGTTGTGAAGATTAAAAGAGATGATGTGCACAAAATGACTAAAACTGTGTCTAACATTTAGTAAGATATATTGCCATCTAATAATAATTGTGGAGTAGCTTATTTCTCATGAATTGGTTGGGAAAGAAAGCCAACCAGCAGCTTGTTAAGCAGGTAGCATAAAGAATGGAAGAAATGGTTCGCTAACTCTTAAATCTGTAATCTTATGTGAATAGTAAAGGGCACAGACTTTGATTTGAGTCCATTCAAACAGGATTTATTTCCATTAACCGGGAAATGCACCATCAGGTACATTACAAACACTAACTCATTTAATCTTCCTTAACAACAGTTTGCTGTTATTAACATTCACATTCTACAGATGAAGAACTGAGTCAGACGAGAACAGGGTTTCAACCCCAGCTGTCAGGCTCCAGAGACATGTAGGATGCTGCTCACCACCCTTCTTCACACAGGATTGCAACTCCAGAGTAGTGGATTGAAGAGGCTGGAGTCCAACCCCAATAAACAGCTCGAGGCAAAACATTCTCTCAGCTGTTTGCCTTGTTTAACTTTTTCCTTCAATCAGATTGGGATAAGTCAAAGCTTTGGCTTTCTTGACACATTTGGGTTTAAAATGGGCAGGATTTAATTTTCTTATTAGGATTATAAAGCTGGGAGAAATAAACCACCTGGGGTCATCAGGCCATTGCCCTGCCCCAGCTTTGTGGTGAAGCTGTTACCCACCCTCTTGAGTCAGTCCGCGCAATAAGGATCCTTCTGCCCAGCATCTTTAGAACCAACAAGATGAGACTGAGTTTGGTTCAGAAAGTGGAGGGGTTGGAGCTTTTCCTAGCATGCATGCGCTCCCCGACAGGCCGAGGGCAGCGAAGCTGTGTGATCTCCCCGCGGGGAAGGGCGGAGCTCTCGTGGGCGGGGCGCCGCCGCTCTGCACGCAGCCCGCTGCCGCCATCTTGAGTGGCGGAAACCGGGCGCTTCTGCGCGCGGCACAGGAAGCGAAGGGCCGCGGGTGGCGTCTCTGCACAGTCTGCCCGCGCAGTCTGCCCTCGCCGTCTTGAATTGCAGGTCCTCTGCACAGTCTGCTCTCGCCGTCTTGAGTTGCAGGTCGTGTGCCCACTTCTCCACACGGCCCGCTTCCGGCTGAGGTGTCAGACGCAGCCGTTTTGCACTAGAAACTCTAGTCTGAGGTGCCGGCTGCAAGGCCTCTGCCCGTGACACCCTCCGAGCAAGTGAAACAAGACGAAGCTCGAAGGGCGAAAAAAAAAGCTTAGACTTTATTTTATTATCCAGATTCTGTTTTTATTTCCTGAATTGTTCATGGGCTTTGCCAGTGAGAAAACCGCAATGAGGATAATGGTCACTCTTAGTTACCTCAAAGTAAGGGCTGTAAGAACTTGACGTTTCGTGCTGGTAGCAAATGTATAATAAGAATTAAATTTGGTAGATTCGTGATTAGGCTGTAGTGTGTTTCGTTTTGAAGATGTGTTACTGGCCTTGGCAAAGTTTCTTCTCCTTTTAGAACTTCTGGAGCTACAGAGATTAAGTTTAATAAATTAAGTGTTGGTTTGTTAATATGAAGGAGAGGGACTTCTCGAGGCAATTAAAATACCATGTTCCTTTTACCTCTATTAGAGTAAGTCTGACTTGTGAGAGAGTTAAAGGACAGGGATTGTGTATCTTTGTCTCCATGTTCTTAGTACCTAATACCTAGCACATAGTAGGTGCTCAGTTCATGCTTGGTTTGTTTAGTTGAATCTTGGGCTGCCACAGAAATGTGCTAGGTTAAATGCTCGGCTTGGAGGAATTACACTGAATCTCAGCTGAAATTTTAATAGCAATTATCTTTGGGTGGTGAGATTCTAGTGCCTTCTGTTTTTTTCTTTATCCTTCTGATATTTCCCCCAAACCACAGCTTTAGCCTTTGCAACAGATGACTACTTACAGAAATAAGAGTACCCTCTCCCTATGTCATTCCTTTTTAAGTTGTCATTTTTATTTTTACAAGATTGATAATTTAAAAAAAATGATATGGGTACAGATATAAAGAGCTTCTGAGGACAATCTTTTGGATTCTTTTAGTGAGTTATTGTGGTATTTACTTCTGTTTATCTGAATAACCTGCTTACGTTGCTTGTTTTTGATCTGAGTATTTTCCATTGGCTTCTCTATGGGGGGTTGAGATGAACCTGTTTCGACACCACTCCAACTCCATCCCCAGGTACATTCCAATCACCCCCATCCTTGCAGAAATTTGGCCAGATTGATACTCAGTGTTGGCAGTATGCTGATTCGTGTAAACAATTACTCTTGATGCCTTACACATTTTATTTTCTCTAGAGTTAATAATTAACTTTGCTTAGTTTTTGATGTGTTACCCCTACATTGACCTTTCTCCCTTCTCTCTCTCCACCCCCTGTTTTATAAGTCACCCCCCAATATGTTCAAACATGTTAGGCAGTCTGTAATTTCATCTTCCAGCATGATTACTTGGAGCCTCTGGGCTAGCTCCAATCTGAGAGCTATTTGCTCACACCAAGGAGTGGGGAACTAAAGAACTGCAGATTGGTGTTGCTTGTCAGTTACCCTCTTTGCTATTTTTGCTCTGACTGGACTATTTCAGTGGATACCTGATATCAGTGTTCTAGGCTGTTTTTATTCCCCCCTTGGCTTTGTCAGATTCCCTAGGGAAGTTCCTCCAGTCTCCCACCTGGAGGGCATATGTCCTGGCTGCCACCATTTTGGTTGCTAAATGCAGGAAGAAGGCTGGGCCCACCTTCTGTTTTATGAGTCTCTTCACGGTGCATTCCATACACAATATATTTGCCCTCAGCTTCTGCCAAATGCCTGATCCCACTGTCATCCAGTTACTCATTACTGTATATTTATATTGTTGTATCTACACCCCCTCTTCCCTGTTGTGAGAGGAACAGTTTCTGTACATGTTTGGGAGGGGATTCAATGGTCTGTTTCTTAAATAGGCTTTCAAACAATCTTTTTCTCAGTCCCTTGTTTACCCCTAATTCCAGAGCTGTCTGGTGCTTCAATTGTTGAGCCTTTAGAAACTCTTCAGCTAAACTGAGTTGCTTCTTAGGTCCCCTATTGCTGGCTTGTTACTCAGTATTTTCAGTTCTGCTAAATCATTCACCTCTTTGCATTTGCTTTCTGTCTCCTGAAATTGCAGTGCTATAGGAATCTTCTATCATAGCACTTGTGGTTTTAGTGTCTTATTTTAAAAGGTATTTACTATCATTTTAGTGGATTGAAAACAACCTAAGAGTCTGCTGATGGATGAATGGATAAAGAAAATGTGACGTATATACACACATACACACACACACACACACACACACACACAGCACATAGTGGAATGTTATTTAGCTGTTAAAAAAAGGAGGTCCTGCCATTCATGACAACATGAATGGACCTTGAGAGCATTATGCTAAGTGAAATAAGTCAGACAGAGAAAGACAAATACTATATGATATCACTTACATGTAGAATCTAAAAAAGCTGAACTCAGAGACAGTAGAATGGTTGTTGCTGTGGGCTAGTAGGGCTGTAGGAAATGGGGAGATGTTTGTCAAAGGGTACAGACTTCCACTTATAAGAACAAATGAGGGGAATCTAATGTACAGCATGCTAACTGTTGTTAAAAATACTGTATTGTATACTTGAAAGTTCCTAAAAATAGATTTAAAATATTATCATCACACACACACACAAATGATAATTATGTAAAGTAATGGAAGTGTTAACAAACTTTAGTGGTAAGCATTTCACATTATATACATAATTAAATCATGTTATGCACCTTAAATGAACACAGATTTGTAATGAGTTATATCTCATTAAGCTGGAAAAAAATTTTAAATTAAAAAACCAGAACCACTTCTTAACAATAAATAATAAAATTAATTAAAAATAAAACAGATTGCTCAACACCAACAGTTAAAAGATTAACAAATTATAAAATTTGTTATTAGTAAATCGAGGAGTCTAAAATTAAAATAGCAAATACTCTGAACAAGAAAGATAAAAGAAAGTGACATTAAAAGAGAACTAAAATGGTAAAAAATATTTTTTAAATCACAGGGAAAATAAAATACAAAAGATTACATATATAGAAGTCAAAGCTTAGCATGTTGATCACAATTACGATGAATAAAATAAAGGTAAACATAAGATTATTGAGAACAAAAAAATTGTTAAATAAAAAACAGTTGAAATGATTAATAATAAGGAAATTTATGCTGATTAGACATAAAATATACAATACAATCAGAAATATAAAAATAAAGTAGGCAAAATATGTTTAAACAATGCAGAAACAGATTAACAATTTTAGAGTTTAAGAAATTAAAGATGTAAAACTTTACTGAATTAAAAGAGATAGCAGCTTAAGTGCTTAAGGTTAACACCTTGCTTCAGGGCAAACAGGGTTTCTGGATAAAGCCAGCCTCCTTAGTTGGGACTGAGCAAAGAAATCTTTACATTCATCTTCCTCAAAATGGCAGCTCACAGTGCCTGTATCTCAAAGATTATACAATACCTGTGGGAGAGGGAAGTATTCACTGCCAAAAGGCTTTGTCATAGCGGTTACATACAGAGCTGAGCTTCTGAGAGCAGCCCATACATGCTATCTACCAGGATGTAATTGACACGTGAGGCTCCAGATTGGCTGGCAGGCTAGCTGGCAAAAATATCTCTGCTCTTTATAACCTCTGAAAATAAAAGTCAGAGGTTGCTTAGATAATAGAATCAGTTACAGAAAAAAATATGATGATGATTTTTAAATGTTTGATGTTGACATGGAATAACATGTGGTTTAGAAAAGACTATTTTATACTCATGTTACAAGAGAAATGAGGTCAAAGTCCACTATAGAAATTACATAACTGAACAGAGAGTAAACAACCAGAAAAATGGAGGGTAGTAAAAAAAAATCTCTCAAATAGAGCAGTTAAATGCAAATGGACTAACTCTCATATAGAAATAAGAGTTGCTAGGAATATTTTTAAGAGAGTCAATAATTTGCTGGCAATCAGACACATTTTAAAAGACACTTATAAGAATTAGGAGACCTATGTATAATTTAGGAAAGTTAAACGTCATCAGAGTTGGAATTCAGGATTTTCTTGGGCATGAGCCACCTTGTCCTCCTTGCTCAGTCCTGCAATAAACCTTTCTCTGCTCAAAAAAAAAAAATTATCAACATAATATCAAATTTCAGAGCTAAATCATTAAGGAAAAAACAAGAACATTCAATCATAATAAAAATAACACAAAGTTAATGATCCTGAACATCTAGATACAAAATACAATTTATAAAGGAGAAGAATAAGAAAGCAGAGATAGAAAAATAATTAAAGATACCAGTGTTTCACTATCAAATCATGATATTTAGTAAGCAACATTTTCAGTGAAGAATCTGTTAAACACTCTAGGGTTTTTGTTTATGCCCAAAAGTTATATATTACAATGAATAGAACAAAGAATTGCCATTTCTTTTCAATAATATATGGATGTCACAAATTTGATCATGTACTAGGACACAAAGATGCACTCCAGAATACTTAAAAGCAGTGTATTTTACTCGTACAGTGTCTTAAAGTGAACAACAGAGGAGAATAGGAAAATGCCCAACCACCGAAAATATATTAAGATATTCTCTAGATTCAGGGATGAAATCCAAAGCCAAATAATGCTTTAGCAGCTAAGAAAATTAAATACCACAAATATATACAATTTTAGGGAATTTGGCCAGGTAAAACATACAGTAAAGTTAATTGCACTAAATGGTGCAACTGTTTTGAAAAGCAGTTGGAAAGTTCACCAAACAGTTCATAAAGTTACCATATGATCCAGCAATTCCACTTCTAGATACATATACAAGAGAACTGAAACAGCAGGGAAAGTAAAAAAGTGAGTCTGAAACATATTTTTGCGCCAAAAAGTAAGAAAATGCTCAAAGATGATGGGAACATGACTCTTAGCCAACAGAAAGTGGTTTGAAAGGGGTCCCAGTTGTTAAATAGATGACAAGTTGAGCATCAATAAATATTAAAGTTAGTAGAAAATAACCAATTGAATAAAATAGGAAACCATGAGCTCATGTTGATATTAATTAGTTAATAAGTAATAGAAAATTTTCATAGTTTCAGAGTTCTCTACCTACAAAATCCTTACTAGTTACAAAAAGAAATAACGTAACTTTGTCATATATAGCTTTTATTATGTTGAGATATGTTCCCTCTATACCCACTTTGGCGAGAGTTTTTGTCATAAATGGGTGTTGAATTTTATCAAATGCTTTTTCTGCATCGATTGAGATGATCATGTGGTTTTTGTCCTTTCTCTTGTTGATGTGATGTATTACATTGATTGATTTGCGTATGTTGAACCACCCTTGTGTCCCTGGGATGAATCCCACTTGGTCATGATATATAATCTTTTTTATGTGCTGTTGGATTCTATTTGCTAATATTTTGGTGAGGATTTTGGTGTCTATGTTCATCAGTGATATTGGCCTATAATTCTCTTTTTTTGTAGTGTCTTTGCCTGGTTTTGGTATCAGGGTGATGGTGGCTTCATAGAATTAGTTTGGGAGTATTCCCTCCTTTTCAATCGTCTGGAAGAGTTTGAGAAGGACTGGTATGAGTTCTTCTTTGTATGTTTGGTAGAATTCCCCGGTGAAGCCGTCTGGTCCTGGACTTTTATTTGTAGGGAGGTTTTTAATTGTTACTTCTATTTCCTTTCTAGTGATCGGATTGTTCAGGTGGTCAGTTTCTTCTTGATTCAGTCTTGGTGGGCAGTATGTTTCCAGAAACTTGTCCATCTCCTCTAGGTTATCCAGTTTGGTTCCATATAGTTTTTCATAATATTCTCATATGATATTCTGTATTTCTATTTTATTTGTTGTAATTTCTCCATTTTCCTTTCTTATTTTGCTCATTTGTGCTCTCTCTTTTTTCTTCTTTGTGAGTTTGGCCAGAGGTTTGTCGATTTTATAGAATAGATAAGATTATACTGTATAGCACAGGGAAATTTACACAAAACGTTATGTGAACAGAGAAAAAAATGTGACAATGAGTGTGTATATGTCCATGTATGACTGAAAAATTGTGCTGAACACTGGAATTTGACACAACATTGTAAAATGATTATAAATCAATAAAAAATGTTAAAAAAAAAAAAGAAATAACGTAACTTTATAGTAGAGAAGACAGACAACACCTGAATCAAGTGATGAACGTGAACCTTGTCAGTAACGGGACAAATTGAAATCGTGCACCACCTGAGGGGATGCAACGAGAGGAACGTAGCTGCACCTGTGTGATATTCCTGCCAAAGATACATATGAATCCAACCTTGAGGAAATCACAGACCAAATTGAGGGGCAGTCTACAACATAACTTGTCTGTAATCTTTAAAATATTTAGGTCATGAAAGTCAAGAAAAGACTGAGGAACTGTTCCAGACTGAAGGAGATTAAGGGATATGACAACTAAATTAACAACATGTGATTCTGAACTGGATTTTGCCTGCCAAGAACAATATTAGGACAATGGGCAAAACGTAAACAGGGCCTAAGATTAGATGGTAGTAAAGTAACACTGTTAATTTCATTATGATATTGTGGTTGTGTAGAATGATCCTGTGAGTAGGAAACACAACTAAAGATTTTTAAAGGAATTTTAAATTTTTCCTTTTCTGATTTTTCACTGCTGGTGTAAAGAAATGCAGCAGATTTCTGTGTATTAATCTTGTAACCTGCTACATTGCTGAATTCATATATCAGCTCTAGTAGTTTTTGTGTGGAGTCTATAGGGTTTTCTATATGCAGTGTCATGCCATCTCTGTTTTTCAGGGCTGTGGAATTATATGTCTCATAGATTTGACTCTTTTAGCTTACTATTTAAATGGCAGTGATATTCATGTGTATAGGAAATCTCCAGCTTAGGAGGACCCTGACATATGACCATCTATTTATGATGGCTTGATTTGTTGGATACCCCATTTTAGACCTAGTCTTATAGAAAAGAAAGGCACAGCAGTAGTGCCAAAAGTTTGCTCTGTAACTGTCGGCTTTATTAGGACCAGGCCAGTGCAATCAAAGATAGCAAGAAATCAAATACTCTCATTTGTAAAGTGGAGTAATTTGATAAGATGAAGGTATTATCCAAGAAAGCAAATTCCCACATCTCCAAACATAGTAATAATTCCAGCACAGATGTTATTTTCTCTTTGAAATACCTAAGATCATGCCTGGATGAGGCATCAGATGAATAAGTTGTCACTGTGAGAAAAGTGTGGTTTTATCACTACAGAAACAGAAACGTTGGCAAAACACCAGAGTTCTATTAATCCATTTAGGCAGCCACGGATGGGACTTGGGGTCAGGAGACCTGCCCTACCCTTAGCTAGGGATCCTCAGAACTCAGAGAAGTGAGCCTCTCTCAGTTTCAGTTTTCATACTGGTTAAGGAGGGATAATCAGGGGATGCCCACCTCAGAGCATTATCACATGAGCTAAGTGTTTTTAAATGTGGGCATGGTGTGATGAGTACCAGGCATGAAGCTATTAGAAATTGCTAAGAGAGACACAAGGAGAAACAGTTAGTTTTAGACTAGTTGAAGCATAGCTTCCCAGAAGATCCTCCAGTGGGAAAAAGAAGGACCCATTTCCAGGCACCTTGGCCTACTGTCTCTTTGAACTCTTGACATTGACCTATGGGACAATATTATTCTCATTTAAGAGATGAGGAAACAAACTCAGAGCAGTACCTTTGCCCAGAGTTACACTGTTGAAGGTGGCAGAGCTGGGTTCTGACCACAACCCTTTTTGACTCGAAAGCCAGATTTCTTAACACTCAACTGTCTCTCCCCAAAGCTGGGGAGGAAGCAGGCAGAGCTGAGAGGAAGGGGAGGAGAGTGATGTTGATCTGGGGCAGAGCAGGAGTCAAAAAACAAAGCATGGACTAGGGGAACACTTTCACTGAAAGAGGTATCCACTGCCAGAGAGTCTGGGCAGAGGTAGTTAAGTCCGGGTATTTCAAAAGTTTAGAGGAAGAGGACTAAATTATTTAATTTAATAATTTATTTGATAAACTGATTTAGTGATTAGCTTATTTAATTTTTGGAAAACTAAGTTTTTTTTTTAACTGCTAGAAAAAAACCCTGTACATCTAAAGTAGAACACCACTAATAACGTGTGATTCTCAAGTTAGCAGCTGTGACCTTGCCCACATCTTTTACACCAGGTTGTTAAGAGACCCCATAACCCTTTACATTTTAATAATTCTCTCAGTGCAGTCATCATCCCACACTATGCGATCCAGCTAGAATGTAAGTACCATTAGGCAGGGGCCCTGTTTGGTGTACAGATGAATCTTTAGCACCCAGAACTCCGCCTGGAATATGGGAGATGCTCACTGAGCCTTTTTTGAGAAAATGAATATGGAAACTTGTGAACTAAAATATGGCATGCTCCCTGTTGAAGTAGGGAGCTACACTTTCCTCTGGTTCTTTCTCCTTTCAAGAGGAAAATCTGACTTGTTGCCCCCATGTAGCATCAAGTGTTTAGTTTGAAACTGTAGACTACACAGCATCAGCAGGCCTTACTAAATTTGAAGTAAGATGAAGAATTAAGTCTGCCACTGGTGTTGGTAAAAAAGACAGAGGGAGAGAAGCACTTGGTGTCCCATCGAGCAGAGTAGTGGGTCCGAGGCTGAACAGTGGTCAGGGTGTGCTCCATGCAGTTAGTGACCAGGCTCAGATTCTTGTCCTTTAGAAACAAGTTTATTAAAATACTGGCAATCTGTTATAGAGGGACAATGTTAGAGCTGTAAAAACACGTTAACATGAAAAGAAGCAGGATAAAATACAAGGTACAAACAGTATTGGAGGGGTGGGAGAGTGCAGGACAAGAACAGGAGGGCTCTGTGTTCCAGGTCTGATGGCTGGGTGGTGGCTGCTGGAGGGCTCTGTGAGAGGAGGCGGGCACAGGGCTCGGGGCACAGGCTTTGCGGCTGTGTTGTCCCGTACAGCAGCCGCAAGCCACACGTAGCAATTTAAAATAAATGTGGCCAGTGTGATTGAGATGTGCAGCAAATGTAAAATTCACATTGTGTCTCAAAGACTTAGTACAAAGAAAGAATGTAAAATATCTCAATTACAATTTTCATATCGATTATTTGCTGAAATGATAGTATTCTGGAAATGGTCTGTTCTGGATTAAATTCACCTGTCCATTGGTTTTTGGTTTTTTTTTAATATGACTTACGTTTGTGGCTAGCATTGTATTTCTATTGGGCTAACGTCTAGAGCAACATTGCCAGGGTTCAGTTCATCACTTTGCACTGTTTTGCTGAGTGATCTTGGGAAATCACTCAACATTTCAGGCCTCAATTTCCTTATCTGTAAATGAGGACTAGCAGCAGCACTTTCCTTCTAGGGTTATGAGGACTGGCTGAGTTAGTCCTTCCACAATGCCTCGTGTGTGTTGAGTATGTGTTGGGGCTCAGGGGAAGCCGGCAGCCTGGGCGAGGCAGGAGGGGCAGCAGCAAGTGAGCATAGCCTCGTGCTGGCATGGAGCAAGCAGTCAAGAAGTTTTCTCAAGTTAATAACTTTGCCGTCCCTGCGCTGTGGGGACCGAGGAACTTACAGCCTTTGAAGTGCTTGTCTCCGTGACTCTCCTTCACCTCTGGGGACGCTTGGCCCCAGATCCCCTTGAGTACACCCTGTCTATTGTCATGGCAAATGGATGTTTTAAACTTCCCAGGTGCTGTGTTAGCGACGTGAACAGCAAAAGGACAGAGCTCCCTTCTGAAACACAAGGCAAGGGACTGTTAACCAGGGAAACAGCATCATTCTGTGACCTAATCAGTCCCACCCCTTCTTAAACAAAGATTGCTCCAGGCACTGTTGCAAGAAAGGCATTTAGGTCAAGGAAGAAAATGAAAGAGTATACCCAAGCATCTGGAGAAGACGTTCAAATAAAATTCAAAGGGTCAACACCCATAGACTGCTTTCTGAGAAGCTTCAGATCTGGGCCGGAGGCACTGGTGCTGCCTCTTCCTGCCCACCTCACACCTCTCTCCCACAGAGCCACCCTCTGTGACAGCTCCCTGAGCCCTCACGCCCCTTCCTGGCCCCGGCCTCCTCCTCCTTACCTACTTGCTCAGTTCCTTTGTGAGGCCTCCTCTGGCCTCTGCTGCACAAAAAGGTAAGTCACCCCCTCATCATTGCCTCTATGTACCTGCACACACCCGTGTTCATATTTGCTGACTACCCACTACAGAAGATTTTCTCCCACAGAACTGAGTTCAGATTCTGGTTTGACCTCACACTTAACCGTAGAGAATCACATTTAACACGCAGGCTTTCTGTAAGGAGTAAATGGAGCACTTGGCACAGAGCTTTACCTTTAAATTAACCCACCAGTGTTCATTCTCCCCTCCTGAGAACCATCAGTCAGGTTTAGTGACTTAAAGCACCTAACTAATAAGGCAAATAATGTGTTAGTAATAAACTCTTAACATTCCCATGTGGGATATACATTATATACATAATATTCATATATATATGAATATGATATATATATGTCTTACAGAAATACATTAAATTTGTTTGAAACATATAGACATCTTACAGGAATAGCAATAAAACAAAGTAAGTCAAAAGAATATGAAAAGGAGTATATATTAATATATATGTATAAATGAATTACTCTGCTGTACACCAGAAATTAACACAACATTGTAAGTCAACTATACTTCAATTAAAAAAAAGTCCTAGCATATTTTTCACATTCTGTAATGTATCACCTTATATTATCAAAAGATTTAGACATTCCATTCCCAAAGTCCTTCATTTCATTCAGCACCAATATATCTGGAACCCAGGCCCATCACTCACAGATACACTCCCAGCCACAGTCAAGTCTTCCTCTGAGGCTGGTCCTTGCCTTAGGCTGTCAGAAGAAGCTTCTACACCATATTTAGAAATGCAGTCCACCACCCAACGCAGACATTCTCCCATTTGGGCTAGAATCATTGACTGTTCTTCCTCTGGCCTTTCTGACCAGGGGAAGAAAGCTCAAGGTCACCTTGACGAGGCCAATCAAGTTCACATTCAAGATCTTTAAGAAGTCGTCTTTGGTCAGCCATTGATTTGGGACAATAGGCGGGGCAATTCAGGCGTTGTTCACCAAACCCCAGAGGCCTGGTAAAAGCCAAAGAGTATTAGTTAGAAATAGGAAACTCATTTAAGAATCATTTCAGTGTTCAAATTACATTCTCTTCAGGAAGATAAACAATAAACTCAATAAATTGGTAAGTTATAAAGTATATTAGAAAGTGAAAAGTCATAATGGATTAAAAAAACAAATGAGCAGGTGAGGAATGTGTGCCATCATATTGAGTCAGGTGGTCAGGACAAGCTTCCTTGAAAAGTTGAGAACTGAGCAAACTAGCAGAAGGAAAATAGGTCAAAGGGACAATCTGGAGCAGGTAGTTCCAGGGGAAGAACAGCTGCAATAAATACCTTAAGGCCGGGGGATGCCTGACCTGTTGGAGGAACAGTAGGAAGACCAGTGTGTGTGGGGCAGTAGGCAATAGTTGAGAAATAGTAGAGAACTGGTCAGGGGAGCCATGGGATGCCAGGTCATGCAATGCTTTGTACATCATTTTAGAGTTTAGCTTTTACTTCAGGTGAAAAGAGAAACCACTGCAGGGTTTTGAGTAGAGTTGTGACTGATCTAATTTATTTTTAAAAGGTCTTCTGTGTCTGCTGTGTTAAACTGACTGAGGGTAGACAAGAGTAGGTACAGGGGCAGCTAGTATGAAGTTACTGCAGTGATCCAAGCATGAAATGATGACCGTTAGAACTGGATTGGTAGCAACAGCAGTAGCAAAAAGAACTCAAACTCTTAACAGATTTTAAAGACACAGTATAAATTTCTGACTTTTTGAATATGGTGAGGGAGAGGAAGAGTGATTTTGCTGAAATGAGCAACAGAATAGAGTTACCACTAACTGAGATGGGAAAGGTTTGGAGACGGGCAACAGTCAGGAGTTCAGTTCACTGAGGTTAAATTTGGGATGTCTCCCAGATATTCAATTGGAAATATGGAGGAAGCTTTTGGAAATTTGAGTATGTAGCTAAGGAGAGAGGTCTGGGTTGGGGTTGGATATACAAGTGTAGATACCTTGGATATACAAAAATTGAGGCCTGAGGGCATTCTACATTAAGGATCTGGGGGAAGTGGAGGAACCAGCAAAGGAAGCTGAGTGAGAACATTGAGGGAAGAGGAAATACATTCTAAGAGAGTGGTGTCCTGGAAGCCATAGAAAGAAGATATATATCAAGAAGGAGAAAGAGAGAGAGAGAGAGAAAGTGGTCAAATGTTGCTATGGCAAGTAGGGTGAGGCCTGAGAATTGACCTTTAGATGTAGAAGGTGAAGGTCATTGGACACCTTGTTAAAAGCAGTTTAGGAAGAGTGGTGGGTGTTGGTGCATGATTGGAAATGCTCCAGTAGAAAATAGGAGGAGGGTCTGGAGGCAGTGAACATAGATCCATAGAGGAATTTTGTGGCAACAAGAAAAAGATTTCATGGCAGTGATGGAGGTGACAGTCAAGGGACAGGAAGATGGGAGAAATAAATAGTAGAGAGTAAAAAGTTAATGATTTAAAAAAAAAAGAATGAGAATAGAATTGCTGGAGGGCTGTGCTGAACAGGCTGAGAGAAGTATGCTCTAGAGCATAAGTAAATGGCCTGGGTTTACACAAGGGGAAGGTAGGACAGGCTGTGCTGGTGCAGGTGGTGGTAGGCAGATGGAGGCGGTAGGAAGAGTCCTGGGGAAATTATCTTCCAGTTGCTTCAGTTTTTCTCAGTGAAGTTGGTCATCAGATCAGGGCTAGGATAGGAGAGAACAAGTTGGAGGTATGAAGAGAGGAAAGATTTGAAATGGTTGTTTGGAAATTAGGACAATGAATGGAGTATCACCATATGACAGTAGCGTAAAAGCCCACTAAAGGTTTGTGGCCATGGATTTTTCATACGACTAATCATGTGTGGATTCAGGTTTCTCCATCCGCAATCAACTCCACAAGGTCAGGCGTGAGGAAATGAGAGGTGGTGGTTGCAAGAATGAGTTGCCGCATGCTTCTAGGAGTGAGACCAGTAGGCCTCAGCCCCACTGCTCTGTCTGTGCTTTGAAAAACTTGCAGAGCTCAAAAAGTATTTATTTTTATAATTAATTAAGCTTTGGGTGCAATATCCTGAAGCAGGATGGTATCATGCCTCAGATACTACCTTTCTCACTCTCCCATACCTGAGAGATAATGGACTACCCTTCCCTTCCTTTTAAAAGCCAATTGGGATATGATTGGCCAAAAGAGAGTGAGGTCATAGATAATTTCAACTCCTTTCCAATCTGTCTTGAACCCCATACATCCTTTGTAACTCAGATGTTAAGTATTAATAAATTGCTGCACTGTTCCCATGACTTTTGACACAGCCTGGTAATTTCACACACCCTGACTAAGAATTGCTGATATTAGGCAGTGTGCAGAGTGATCTGGCGCAGGCAACAGGGTCCTTGCAAAGGGACAGTGACTCAGGGAAAACAGATAAACAGATTGCAATTTGCAAAAATAAACATTCATTCATTATCTCACAATTCCTGGTCTTCTTCCCACTACCCTCATAACCCAAAATGACTGGAAGAAGAGGGATTTTCTCTCTTGCTTGGTGAAAATGGCCCTCGGGTGCTGACTTTCCAATATCAGTATTACTTTTTCTTTGACAATAACTGTATTCCCTATTTTCATTTTTTAGAACTTTGCGGGGATGTGGGGAGGTGTGACTAGAAAAGAAGTGACATCTACCACAATTTATACCCTTGGCTTAAAATCCCAACAGAAGCCACTTTCCGCTAGAGAGAGCCTATGCTCAAAAGGGAGAGAGTGAGGGATCCATGCTGTGTCTGTACCGGCAGACACCACACAGGGAGGGTTGACTGATTCTTACGTGCTGATGTCATCCAGTCTTATAGGAGACCATATGCATAAATAGGGCATCTGTAAATGTTTTTTTAAGACATCAGTCCTTCTCTGAAAGGGATTTAAAACTTGTGATAAAAGTTACATTGGGAAAGGGGAATACATGAATAATTATTTCAATCAAGATTAAATACCATAAGAGTCAGAAAAGTATATGTAACTAGATTTACAAAGAAGGCTTTATGCTGGGGGGTGGCCTTTAAAGGAAAGACTCCAATTGAGCATTGCAGAAAGAAGAAAAGGGGACCACAGGAAACCATGGACATCGGCAGTCCCCAGACGCATCAGATTTAGCTCCTTAAGTGTAAGAGGCTTATTTCTGAAATGTTGACCATGTGAGGTCTTGTGGCTTCAAACTGTCATTAACACATGCAGACTTGTCTCTGGAAGGGCCAAGCCCCTTTTTTCGTTTTTCTCTCATTACCACTGGAGAGAGAGAGAAAAGTGTAACTTCAAAGGAGACACGCCTCCTGGGGCCTAAGGAATGTTTAGGTGTTTTTGGAGATGCTGGAGGCAGTAAAATGTCTTTATTCATACTAGGATCTTGAAGTAAAATGACCAAATAGAACCCTTATTGAACTAAATGATTAAAAAATGTGCATCAACCTCATGAATGGTTCACTATTCTGTAAACAATTTAGGAGTTAAAATTCCTCACATCAACAGATTTCTGAGTGTTTGTGATGATTGCTATAGAGTCACAGCCTATCACCAATTAAAATGAATTATGAGTAGTTCTGGTGGTTAGTTTCACTTTTAGCACTAGTTTATTTTCAAATAAAACTTTATTTTAAAATTTATTACTATCTAAGAGAAAATCTTTTTTTTCTACGTGGGTATGGGTGCATTTCCATGCATTTGACTTGGTGTGTGATGCATGGCCTCCACGGTAACCTGCTGGGCATCCAGGCTGAAGCGAGGCAATATCTTACCCTGTTTTATTTGACCTCAGTATCTACGCAGCTCAGACAGAAAATTTAACCAGTTTTCATGTCATGAATTTAAACTAGAAAATAATGCTGCTGTCAGTAATTGTGAACAAGCATTGTTGCAAAAGCCCCAAAGGAAGACATTTAACTCCCCCGCCCCAGAATGGTCCCAGCGCCTTATACAAAAATGGTAATAAAGTGTTGTTGTCTTCCTGCACTGCCAGGACTGGAGCCCTTGGGAGTGGGAGGACCACACAGCGTGGGCAGAGGGGATTAATTCTTGATCTCCTTCTCAGAACTGGGAGTGGGAGGGCTCTGCAAGGAAGGAACATGCAGGAGAATTTGAGAGTGAATTACAGAGAAAGCAGCAGTTCCTTTATGGTTAGCGCAGCACAGGAGGTGGGGCAGACAGCATGCCTTTCCTTGGTACAGCCTCTCCCTTGGGGATTCCCTGTGCTCCCACTCAGAGTTCCTGCCCAGGATGCATTTGGGCCAAGGCCAAGTGAGTTCAGGAAAGGGAGAATGGTCCACCCTGGACTTCCTTCTTGAAGACTGGGAAGTTTGTCTGCTCCCTTGTCAGAGGCCAGGCACCTGCTTAGGCTCACAGGAAACCCTCTCTGCTCCTTGCCTGGGTTTCCTCAGAACCTCGTCCCAGGACTGATAAGAGGGAATAATACACAGAAAGATGTTGCTCCGGTCTTGTGATCAGAGTTTCGGTATAATTTGATCTTACTTATTTTCTCAAATTGCCTCATCATAAATTCACCTGTGGGCACTGGTGAGCAGTAAAGAGATTCCCAGAAACCCTCCTGATGCAGTAGGTTTTTCTGATTTTCATCATCTGCTGAGTTTGAGAAAGACAGGTTTATACTGTTCTCAGGAAAAGACATGCACAGTGACATGTCGGCAGTCTGCACTAAAGGAAACAGAGTTAACATTTTTACTCTGGATTTTCAGAGTATACTACATCTGCTAATTAAAGTTGCTACACCACAGTCACTCTTTCTTTTCCTTCATTGCCCTTCTACACTGGAAGGAATCAGTAGAATGTATTTGAAGATGTGATAGCCAAAAACTTACTGGGAGAGGAAACAGACTTCCAAGTCCAGAAAGCACAGAGAATTCCAAACAGGATCAACCCAAAGGGGAACACACCAAGACACACTGTAATTAAAATGGCAGAAAATTAAAGAGAATATTAAAAGCAGCAAGGGGAAAGCAAAAAGTTATGTACAAGGGAACTTTCATAAAGCTATCATCTGGCTTTTCAGCAGAAATTCTGCAGGCCAGAAGGGAGTCACATGATACACTCAAAGTGACAAAAGGGGAAAACCTACAACCAAGAATACTCTACCTACCAAGGCTGTCATTCAAATTTGATAGAGAGATGAAAAGTTTTATAGATAAGCAAAAACTTAGAGTTCAGCACCACCAAACAAGCTTTACAAGAATTGTTAAAGGGACTTCACGAAGTGAAAAGAAAGACCACAACTAGAAACATGGAATTACAAAAGGAAAAAGGCAGATATACAATAAAGGAAGTAAATCAATCATATCAAAGCTAGTAGGAAGATTAAAAACAAAATAGTAAAATCATTTATATCTACCATAAGCAGTTAAGAGGTACACAAAACAATTAGATGTAAAAATGATGTCAAAAACAATAATCATGAGGGAAGGAGAGTACAAATGCAGGGTTGCTAAAATGCATCTGAAATTAAAAGATTAGCAACATCAAACAATTATCTATCTGTCTGTCTATCTATCTCATGGTAACCACAAACCAAAAATCTGTAATAGGTACTCACACAAAAAAAGAGAACAAAATCCAAACAGCATAAAGGTAGTTATCAAATCTCAAAAGAAGAAGGGAACAAAAAAGAACTATAAAACAATCCTAAAACAATTAACAAAATGGCAATAAGGACATACATATCAATAACAACGTTAAATGTAACTGGACTAAATGCTCCAATCAAAAGACATAGAGTGGCTGAATGGATATGAAAACAAGACCAGTGTATATACTGCCTACAAGAGACTCACTTCAGATCTAAAGGCAAACACAAATTGAATATGAGGGAATGGAAAAAGGTATTACATGCAAATGGAAATCAAAAGAAAGCCAGGGTAGCATTACTTACATCAGACAAAAGAGAAAATAAAGACTGTTACAGGAGACAAAGAAGGACATTACATAATGATCGAAGGATCAATCCAAGGAGATGTAACAATTGTAAATATGCATGCACCTAGCATAGGAGCACCTAAATACATAAAGCAAATATGAACAGACATAAAGGGAGAAATTGACAGTAACACAGTAATAGGGGACTTAACACCCCACTTACATAAATGGACAGATCATCCAGACAATCAATAAAGAAACAGTAGTCTTAAATGACACATTAGACCAGTTGGACTTAATAAATATCTACAAGGACATTCTACCCCAAAACAGAAGATTACACATTCTTTTCAAGTGCACATGAAACATTCTCCAGAATAAATCAAGTGCTAGGCCACAAAACTAACCTCAGAAAGTTTAAGAAAATTGAAATCATATCAAGCATCTTTTCCAACCATAACTCTACAAGACTAGAAATCATTTAAGAAAAAAACTGCAAAAAAAGAAATACAAACACGTGGAGGCTAAATAATATGCTACTAAACAACCAGTGGGTCACTAAAGAAATCAAAGAGAATATCAAAAAGTACCTGCAGACAATTAAAATTAGAGCACAATGATTGAAAAGATATGGGACACAACAAAAGCAGTTCTAAGAGAGAAGATTATAGCAAAATAAGCCTACTTCATGAAACAAGAAAAACTCAAACAACCTAATCTTACACCTAAGTAACTAGGAAAAGAAGAACAGAAAGTCCCAAAGTTATTAGAAAGAAAGAAATAATAAAGATCAGAGCATAAATAAATGAAATAGAGATTTTTAAAAACTAGAATAGATCAATGAAACTAAGAGCTTTTTCTTTGAAAAGATAAACAAAATTTATAAACCTTTAGCCAGACTTACCCAGAAGAGGGCCTGAATAAATAAAATCAGAAATTAGAAAAAAGTTACAATAGACATCACAGAAATTCAGAGGATAATAAAGAGATTACTATGAATAATTACAAGTCAATAAAAGGAACAACCTATAACAGCTGGACAAATTCCTAGAAATGTACAATCTCCCAAGACTGAGTCAGGAAGAAATAGAAACTATAAACAGACTCATTACTGGGAATTAAGTTGAATGAGTAATAATAATTTTTAAAAACTCCCTAAAAACAAAAGTTGGAACCAGCTAACTTCACAAGTGAATTCTACCAAACATTTAAAGAAGAATGAATGCCTGTCCTTCTCAAACTATTCCAAAAATTGCAGAGGAAGGAAATCTTTGAAATGTATTTCACAAAGCCGGTATTATCACCTCAATACCAGAAGCAGACAAAGACACCAAAAAAAAAAAAAAAAAAAAAAGAGAGAGAAAATGGCAAGCTGACATCACCAATGAACATAGATGCAAAGGTCCTGAAGAAAATCTCAGCAAACCAAATTCAACAATGCATTAAAAAGATCATCTACCATGATCAATTGGGATTGTACAGTGATGCAAAGGTAGTTCAATATCCACAAATTAATCAATGTGATACACCACATTAGCAAAATGAAGAATAAAATCATACAGTTATCTCAACAGAGTAGGAAAACCTTTTGCCAAAACTCAGAATTCATCTGGAGAGATAAAAACCATTCAGAAAGTAGGTATAGAGGGAACATAGATCAACATAATAAAAGCCATATATGACAAGCCCACAGCTTACACCATACTCAATGGTGAAAAGCTGAAAGCATTTCCTCTGTGATCAGGAACAGGACAATGATGTCCACTCTCACCACTTTTATTCAACACAGTCTTGGAAGTCCTAACCACAGCAATCACACAAGAAAAAGAAATGAAAGAAATGCAGATTGGAGAGAGAGAAGTAAAACTGCTACTGCTTGCAGATGACATGACACTGTATATAGAAAATTCTAAAGATGCTACCAAAAAAAAAAAAAATACTAGAACTTATCAATGAATTTGGTAAAGTTGCAGGATGCAAAATTAATATACAGAGAGTGTCTTATTTCTGTACTCTAGCAACAAACTACCAGAAAGAAAAAATAAGAAAATAATCTCATTTATAATTGCATCAAAAAGAATAAAATGCCAAGAAATAAATCTAACTAAGGATGTAAAAGACCTGTGCTCAAAAGCTATACGACACTAATGAAAGAAATTGAAGACAACACAGATGGATATAGCATGCTTATGGAGTGGAAGAATTAATACTGTTAAAACGACCATATTACCCACGATTTATAGAGTCAATGCAATTCCTATCAAAATACCAATGGCATTTTTCACGTAACTAGAATAAATAATTTAAAATTTTGTATGAAACACAAAGAGACCCCAAATAACCGAAACAATCTTGAGAAAGAAGAACAAAGTTCAGAGATACTCCCTGACTTCAAATATACTACAAAGCTACAGTAATTAAAACAGTATGGTACTGGCACAAAAACAGACACATAGATTGATGGGACAGAATAGAGAGCCCAGAAATGAACCCACCCTTATATGGTCAATTAATCTATGACAAAGGAGGCAAGAATATACAATGGGGGAAAGACAGCCTCTTCCATAAATGGTGTTGGGAAAACTGGACAACTACATGCAAAAGAATCAAACTAGACATTTTTCTCACACCATATACAAAAATAAACTCAAAGCGGATTAAAGACTTAAATGTAAGACTTTTGCACAGCAAAGGATGCTATCAACAAAATGAAAAGTCTCCTTACTGAATGGGAGAAGATATTTGCAAACAATATATCCAATAAGGGTTGTTATCCAAAATGTACAAAGAACTCATACAACTCAACAACAAAAATACAAACAACCTGATTAAAAATGGGCAGAGGGCCTGAATAGACATCTCTCCAAAGAATACACACAGATGGCCAACAGGCACATATAAAGATGCTAACATTGCTAATTATCGGGGAAATGCAAATCAGAACCACAATGAGGTATCACCTCACACCTGTCAGAATGGCTATTATCAAAAAGGCAGTAAATAATAAGTGGCAGGTATATGGCAAATCATTATTCTCTGTACCTTAAATTTACACAGTGCTGTATGTCAATTAAAACTCCATAAACCTGGAAGAAAAATATGGATAAATCTCATAAACACAATATTTAAATGAAAGTAGCCAGACCTGAAGAAATATATACTACATGATTCTATGTATATAAAAATTCAAAAATGGACAAATTAATCTATGGTAGTAAAAGTCATAATATGTAATTTCTTCGAGGGAAGAGATTGGAGAAATGACTGGATGGGATAGTAAGAGAAGCTTCTAGGATACTATTAATGTTCTATCTCTTCATCTGGGTTGTAGGTAGCATTTGAAATAATTCATGAATTGAGTTCTTCTGAAAGTGTCTTTTCCAATAGATGAAATCTCCAGGTTGCAAGTTGTGATGCTTAAGGTCTTCATCTCCTGAAATTCCACTGTGAAAAGATTGCTCTACCAAAGCATAGTTATTTTTAATAGAAACAATTTAGCCTTGGCAATACTGGAGTATCTCTCTTTTTCATCAATTGTAGGTCAAAAGAAGCAGAAGCCAAATGCATCGGGTGTCCTGTGTCTCAGAGGGTAAGAGTTTGTAAGTTCCAGAAGTGGTAGGTCTGAGATATAGAAGGACCAATAGCAATGCTTTCTGCCAAGGTATTTGAAGGCCTCTACCAATTTTGGCAAATGAGTCTTAATAATGTCATTAGTGCATTCAACTAAACCAGAGAATTGAGAGTAGTAAGCGCAGTAAAAGTGTTACAAAGTGTCTAAACAGTGCAAACTTGTCAGAGTCCCTGGCCAGCAAATGGGATCCTCAGTCACTATGAAGTTCAAGAGGGGTTCCCCGGGCAGGGGTAATCTTTTCCAAATAGACTTCAGTAACAGAAGAGGCAGTAACCTGCCTGCAGTAGAAGGCTTCACTCCAGTGTGGAAACATGCAGACCATGACTAAAACATATTTATATCCATTAGATAGAAGATGTTGCAGGAAATCCACTTGCCAGACCTCAAATGATCCATTAGGCAGTTTTAAATGTTAGAAAGCAGGCCAACCCCACAGCCAAATGGATATCCAATCCCACCCACCAGCAGGCCAGCATCAGCCCCAGGACTTCCAGGCCGTACAGCCAACTGTGCCAGAACCCAGTCCTGCTTACCAGATGCCCACATTAGTCAGCCCTACCACAACAGGAGGGCCCATGCAGCCCCCATGGGGGGCAAACTTAGAGCACGTAGCTCTGGGGACCAGGAGGGAGTGTAATAAGACCACTTCTCCACGATTGGGAAAAAAAACCAACCTACCTAATACATAGAAATAAAAAGAATTAGGCAAAATGAGGAGACAAAGGAACATGTGCCAAATGAAAGAACAAGACAAAACACCAAAAGAAGAATTAAGCAATATTGTGAATTTTGCCAATATCATTTGGAGATTTTGCCCATAAGGAGGATAGTAGCTGATTCAACAGGGACAAACAGAATCAGCTAACTAGCTACAGTGTTTCCAGATTCATCTCTAATACCATCAGAGATGGAACAAATGAAAGATGTCAAAGTGTCATTCAGTTCACCTAGTGGTTTACTTTGATGATTATTGTCAAATTCTAAAAATTTTTTCTCCTTTTGAAGGAAGAAAATTCTAGCAGAATACTTCTCTAAGAAGCTTTGACCTGATAAATGGACAGGGGCAGAGGAACTAAGGGGAAAGGGGTGTTTATCTCCCAAAGGGCCTAAACAAAGGGAACAGGCTCAGAGACGAACCTCCTGAGGTTCATTAGAGATCCCACTGTTTGAACTCTTTTAGTTCTCTGAGGCAGGGACCAGTTTATAGCAGTGGGGTTGAGCACCAAGAGTGTGGCCCCGGTGTCAGTTAGGGCTGGAAGAGATTCATCCTCAACCTGGATAAATGTTTCTCAAAGCTGATTAAGAGGAAGTACTGGGGAGAGCCCCTTTAGTTCCTTGGAGCCCTGCCATTAAGAATTGGGAGGAAGCTGGAAAGGCTGGTTAGAGGGCCGAAGGCATCTAAAGTGCTTAAATTTGGAACAATCTCTTTCCCAAAGTCCTGGCTCTTTGCAATAATAGCAGAAACTAGGAGAGTTTGGGTTTCATTTAGGAGTCTTCATTTTTTAGAACTGAAGATTAAGAATTGTGATGATCTTCCTTGGAAGTGACTCATGTAGAGTGTAAGAAAGCTGGTTTGCCAGATTAAGTAAATCTGGAGTGGAGTTTCTGATTCCATCCTGGTCCTTTTTACTAAGTAACGGAAAAGCATCCCATTAATAAACATAGAATTAAAACTACCTGGTTGTAATCAACATCTGAAGGTAGGATAGTAAAGAGAGTTTAAGTAGTGGAAGTGTTTTAGACCAGAATTTTCTTTAAAAACATTCTGAAGTTGATTATAATCGTTATGAACAGGTTAATCAGATTTTTGTGTGCAAGCGTGAATTTTGTTCCAATCAACAGGCTTTGGAGAACCCTAGGAATTTCTTGATGAAGTCACCTAGTGATTGCCTGAGCCTGACCGTATAAAAAGCAGGCTGATCTCCTGGTTGTAAGTCTAGAGAACTTTCAGGACTTTCCCAATTAGCAATTTTCATCCAATGCTGGGCCTGCCCTTCACCAATAAGCATATAAATTGGCTGATACAAGTCAGAGAACCCAGGTTGATATGGTTGAATGACTATATTAAATTCCTCAGCAAATCTATGAGGATTTTCAGTTACTTTGGGAAGAACTTTGCTTATGGCTTACAGTTCAACTTTAGTTCAAGGAATCTGAGAAATTAATTTGGTTACCCTCTGGATCCTCAAAAGGCTTAATTTTAAAGGGACAGGTTCTGACAAGTTCAGAGGAAAAGGGAGTGGGGAGAATTTCAGAGAAAAGGGGAAGCTTGTCAAGACAGTATGGGAGATTTGAGGGTATAGAGGAGGCATAGGGCAGGAGGGAAGGAGGAAGGCAGTGCCGGAGGTGGAGTCTGAGTCAGAGATGCCAAGGAGGAAGAGCCTGAGGCTTTGGGCATCATTTTACCTTTCTCTAAACATTTGTCTGCCTCAGTTAGTTATAAAATCTTATTTTGCAGAGAGGTAACTTTAGACTCCTAATATCATTGGGAAGCCTCAAAATCCCAATCAAAATAAGCATTCCACTCGGTTCTAGAAATTTTTGAGCTATTGTAGTCCAATTCAGTTTTTAGGAAATTAGGTTTGGAGGTTTCAGAAGTTCCCTAAAATGGCCATTGATATTCTAGGTTGCCTTTGGTCAGGTTGGCCCATTTACTTAGAAATGCACATGAGAAACGATCATGTTTTTTAAACATAATATAAACCAGACTCCCTGTAGGGAAGGTGCCCTCAAAATATTTAGATAACTGGGCTCCCATTTCTCAGAGGCCTTTCCCTGGAGTAAAAGAGCAATTTTCAAACAGCTTAAATAGCTTACAGCTCAAACAACTCAATTCAGTTTGTGAGCTAATCTCACAATTAGCCGATTCTAAGGAAACAGCTTGGTCCCAGAGGAGCCAAGCCAAAGGCTGGTTTCCAAAGTATAGCCCCTTCCAAAGAAATAGGCCAAAGGCTGAAAAACTCCTGTTCACAAAGGAATGAGCCAAAGGTGTTTTCAGCCAGCTTCAGTTGAAACAATCTGATGTAAAAATCAGACCAAAATGCCAAACAAGTACTTGCATAGAAAACAAGACCTTATCCAGAAACACAAAACCTTAAAATATATCCCAGATAAAACCTGAAGAACTTCAAAAACAAAGAGAGCATAAGCCTGGATCCAGGTGAAAGATTTATCTTCAAACTCCAGCGTCAGCAAGAAATGCAGTGAGCACGATGGGCTCCATGTGTGGGTCCTGCCCCTATTTGCTCACCAGTCCTAAGGTCTTCCGGGGCCCTCTCTGGTCCCTGTTACAGTCACCAAGTGTTGACCTAAAACAAGCAGGCTGCCAGGTATTTCTCTGGCAAAGATGAGTTTATTTAGGATCAGCTTAGAATTACAGTTTGAGGGCGACAACCGTGGTGAGCCACATGCAAGGAGAACACTTTTATAGACAGGAAAAGGCAGTTGGGAGGGCTGTAGTAAAAAATGAGTGCGTGGCTTTTAACTGGCTGAGTTCTTGCCAGGAAAAAAGAGGAATCTTTTCTTCTTCCTGTTATGCTCTGTTATCTTTGCAGGGCATGAGAGCTCCCCATTCTGGTCTCCTGCCTCTATTTAATTGAGGTTTTTGTGTATTAATTTTTAATATAATCTATAGATTTTTTAATGTTTACTTTTAAATGTTTAATATTTACACTTTGTTCATCTGGATTTTGTATGTGGTATAACATATGGATCTTTTATTTCTTTCCAACTGGATTCAGTTAGGAGACAGAAACCACACAGGTAATAGAAAGAAGCATTAAGCTGTCATAGAAGACACTGTAAGTGTCTATAAGTTCATTAAGATAACTCCAAAGGCTAGCTGGGGCTGGGGGAGAGTACCCAAGGAAGGATGAACTTGGAATGATGAACTTTCTCCAGGGCCAGGACTCAGGTGTTCCTGCAGTCCATTAGATGGCAGATTTCTTTGGGTTACCCTGGCCAGAGCTGGTCCACAGTTGCCAGGTGAGCAGGAACACATATTGTCTATTTCCAAGAGGTCCACTGGAAACAAACCTCAGAGTGCAGGCAAGCAGTGGGTGGTTCGAATAGACAGAGGGAGTTGGAATGCTATGGCCACAGGCTCAAGGCCTGGGACAAGAGCTGTCTGCATGGAAAATAAACAAATGGGGCCTAATTAGACTTAAAAGATTTGCACAGTAAAGTAAACCATCAACAAAACAAAAGACAATCTACTGAATGGGAGAAAATATTTGCTAATGATAGAACCGATAAAGGTTAATATTCCAAACTATATAAACAGCTCATACAACTCAAGATCAAAAATACCAATCTGATTTAAAAATGGGCAAAAGACCTGAATAGACATTTTTCCAAAGAAGACATACAGATGGCCAACAGATTTATGAAAAGATGCTCAACATTGTTAATCATCAGAGAAATATAAACTAAAACCACAATGAGCTATCACCTCACTCCTGTCAGAATGGCTGTCATCAAAAAGAATATACATAACAAATGTTGGCAAGGATGTGGAGAAAAGGGAACCCTCGTATAGTGTTGGTGAAACTGTGAATTGATGCAGTGTGGAAAACAGTATGTTAGTTTCCCAAAAAAACTAAAAATAGAACTACCATATGACCCAATAGTTCTACTCCTGGGTATGTATCTGAAGAAAACAAAAATGCAAATTCAAAAAGATATATGCACCCCCAATGTACATAGCAGCATTATTTACAATAGTCAAGACATGGAAGCAACCTAATAGTCCATTAATAGATGAATGGATAATGGTACAGTATATATGTACACAATGGAATACTACTCAGCCACAAAAAAGAATGAAATGTTTCCATTTGCAAAAACATGGATGGACTTGGAGGGTATTATGCCAAGTGAAATAAGTCAGACAGAAAAAGGCAAACACCATTTGATGTCACTTATATGTGGAATCTAAAAAAATAAAACAAAGTGGTGAATATAACAGAAAGGAAACAGATTCACAGATATAGAGAACAAACTACTCCAGTGGGGAGAGGGAACGGAAGAGAGGCAAGAAAGGGGTAGAGGGTTAAGAGGTACAAACTGTTATGTATAAAATAAATAATCTACAAGGATATATTGTACAGCACAGGGAATACAGCCAATACTTTATAAGTGAAGTATAACCTTTAAAACTTGTGAATCACTATGTTGTACACCTATAAATTACATAGTATTGTACATCAACTATATCTCAATTAAAAACAATTTTTAAAAAAGAGCTGTCTGCATTGAGAGGGCTGAGGTAAGGTGGTCACCAGGCCTAGACTAGGGCTGTGAGGTCCAAATAGCCATGGAACTTATACACACACACAAATCAAAGAGGGACCCCTTTCCTCCTCCCCCTCCCACTTCCCCTTTGGTAACCATAAGTTTATTTTCTATGTCTGTGAGTCTGTTTCTGTTTTGTAGATAAGTTCATCTGTGTCTTTTTCTTAATATTCTACATATCATATGGTATTTTTCTTTCTCTTTCTGGCTTACTTCACTTAGAATGACAATCTCCAGTTCCAAATGACATTATTTTATTTTTTTACATAGCTGAGTAGTATTCCCTTGTTTAAATATACCACAACTTCTTTATCCAGTCATCTGTTGATGGACATTTAGGTTGCTTCCATGTCTTAGCTATTGTAAATAGTGCTGCTATGAACACTTTGGTGCATGTATCTTTTTGAATTAGACTTCCCTCTGGATATATGCTCAAGAGTGGGATTGCTGGATCACATAGTCAGTCTATTTTTAGTTTTTTAAGATATCTCCATACTGTTTTCCATAATGGCTGCACCAAGCTACATTCCCACCAACAGTGTAGGAGGGTTCCCTTTTCTCCACAGCCTCTCCAGCATTTATCATTTGTGGACTTTTTAATGACAGCTATTCTGACTGGTGTGAGGTGATACCTCATTGTAGTTTTGATTTGCATTTCTCTGATAATTAGTGATATTTAGCATTTTTTCCATTTGCTTATTGGCTATGTGTATGTGTTCACTGGAGAATTGCTTGTTTATGCTTCTGCAAATTTTTAATTAGGTTGGTTTTTGTTGTTGCTGTTATTAAGTTGTATGAGCTGCTTGTATTTTCTGGAAAGTAAGCTCTTGTCAGTCTCATTTTCTGCAAATATTTTCTCCCACTCCATAGGTGGTCTTTTTGTTTTGTTTATGGATTCCTTTGCTGTGTAAAAGCTTATAAGTTTAATTAGGCCCCATTTGTTTATTTCTACTTTTACTTCTATTGCTTGGGTAGACTCCATGGGCAATCATTTTAATCACTTTCTTGTTTATACTCAACTCACTTGCCTAACTCTAGGAAAATTGTCGTCACAGCCAAATCTCAACCCTGGTTGAATCCAACTCTGTGTCTGTTCCACACAGCTGAACATTACTGAAGGACAGCTAAGCTTAATGTACATTTAAATTGACAGACTTCTGTTGGGCCCTGAATGCTGTCCATCAGGCATATTATGCTTCCCTAGTCTGTTATCTCTCTCTCCCCTAGACAACTAGTTTACATCTCCTGGCTCCTTGCACCTCTAATATGTCCCCCACCTACTTTGAGTTAATGATCTTGCTTCCTACTTGACAAAGAAAATTGAAGCATTCTGAAGAGAACTTCCACCACTGTCAGCACTACATCACCCACCCACCAGTGTCTTCAAGGACATAGCCAGACTTCTCCCCTGTCCCTGGAGATGAATTCTCTGTGTGCCTGTCTAGAGCCAATCCTTCTGCCTTTGTAGCAGGTCCTCCCCTCTGTCACACTCAGTATCTTCTCTCCCCCTTAAGCCAGGACTTCTGTACAGAAACACGCTGTTATTTCTCCCAACTTACCAAAAAGAAGAAGAGGAAGGGGAAGAGAGGAGAAGGAGGAGGAAGCAAGCAAGAATGAAAACTTCTCTTGACTAACTCCCCTCCGGGTAACACCTCACTTCTTTGCTCTCTTACATTGATCACTCCCCCGAGTAGTGGTCTATACATGCTACCTCTGGTTTCTTTCTTCCCATTCTTTCTTAAGCACATTCCAATCAGGCTTTGCCCCACCACAGCCCTGGAAATGCTCCTGTTGAGGCCACAAATGACCACAGATAAATCTAATAGTCCATTCTCAGTCCCCATCTTACTTGACCTATCAGCATTTGACATAGCTGATCGCTCCCTCTTCAATGTGCTTTGTTCCTTGGGTGCCACACTTCACATTGTTTTCCTCCTTCCTCCCTGGTTCCTCCTCAGTCTCCACTGATGGCCCCTTCCCTTCTCCCTGTCTCCCAGTTGGGTTCAGTGCTGCTCCATAATGCAAGATGTTCAGCTGGATGTTTGGAAAATGAATCACATCCATGAGCTTGAGGAGTTTGAGGCCTGCAGAGAAGACAGGTAGGTCAATGGTCAGTGACAATGCAGCAAGTCCTCACTGTCTGAATCCAGTGGGCACTGGACTCAGGGAAAAAAAAAAAAAGAGCTGTGGCTCAGAAGGTAACTGTGTTTTGTGATTTCTGACTTGTTAGTCACTGAAATCATCTCTCTGAGACTGGGTCTGTGCCTTTGGCCCAGAAGCTGGCCCAAGGCCTAACATAGGGGTGTACAACAAACACTGGTTGAAGAAATGCTGATACATGTATAAATATCAGGTCCTCAGAGAAACAGTGAGGAAGACACGTGATTTCCTTTGGGGCAACAGATCAAGGACAGACAACGGAGCTGAGCTGCCAACTAAGAAGTAGGTGAGGAGAGGAAGGTGCTCTGGACAGTGGCAACAGCCTGTGCAAAGGCGTGGAAAGAGGGTTTTTACAAGAGCTCAAGAGTCGAGGGGAGTGAGTGGCATACAGCATGGCTGTTGCTGAGGGTGGGTCCACGAGAGAGGTGTGAGGCTGGGCTAGAAAGACGCAGCGCTCACACCTTCCTCGGCCTGAAGTATCCTCAAAGTTTGTAAGGAAACTTATTTCTGTCTTGTGCCTTTGAATTGCAACCTGGACATCTTCCCCAGCTGCCTGGGGTTTACTGTTTCATATTCTTCCCAAAGCACATTGCCTTGGGCATCTTTGGGGGATAGGGAAGGATTGTTCACAGGCATTCCTAGGTTTCCCGTGGTTCATACTCTCTTGCCTTGTGTTTCATGAGAGCTTTCTCCTTGTGAAGTTCATGTGGCTATCACAGAACCAGGCAGCTCTAAAACAGGTCTCCTGAACCCTGACAACATACAGAGCATGCTCCAGGACTGCGGGGCCCCAGCAGCCGCAGTGGGTGAAGGAAAGCTAGGAGACAAGTTCTTTAAGGGCTACAATTCCCTCTTTGATCCCCCAGGAGCAGGACAGCAAGCATATTTGTTTAAACAGTATTTGTTGAGCACAGTTTCCAGGCTCACTTGCTGCTTCTCCCTTGTGCCTTGACAGGTCTTTTCCCTGAGTCTCAGTGCTCAGTACACTTGAGTTACATGTCAGGCATTGTTCTAGCCACTTTATCAGAAAAACTCAGTACATTTTCACAGCAACCCAGTGCTGTAGATGCTCTAATTATTCCCGTTTTGTAGATGAGAAAACTAAGGTGAGAAATGTCAAGTTATGTGCACAAAATAACCCAGCAAGTTTTGACAAAGTCGGGAATGGAATCCAGGCAGTGGCTTTAAAAAGTTAGCTTTAAAGATAAACTATTCTCCACTCAACAAACTGGGAATAATAGAAGGAAAGTGTCTCAACACAATAAGGCCGTGTATTGAAAGCCCGCAGCAAACATAATACTTGATGGTGAAAGACTAAAGCCTTTTCCTCTAAGATCAGGAACAAGGCAAGGATGCCCCCTTTCACCATTTCTATTCAACATAGTAATGGAAGTTCTAACCGGAACAGTTAGTCAAAAAGAAGAAATGAAAGGCATCCAAATTGGAAAAGAAGTAAGGTTATCTCTGTTTATAGATGCCATGATTTTTATATATAGAAAACCCTAAAAATTCCACACAAAGAACTGTTAGAACTAATAAACAAATTAGCACAGTTGCAGAATACAAAATCAACACAAAAATATCAATTGTGTTTCTATACACTAACAATAAATAATCTAAAAAGGAAATTAAGAAAATAATTCCATTTACAATAGCATCAAAAAGAATAAAATACTTAGAAATAAACTTAACCAAAGAGGTAAAAACACTTGTACAGTAAAAACTATAAAATATTACTGAAAGAAATTAAAGAAGACACAAATAAATGGAATGGCCTCCTGTGTTCATGGATTGGAAGACTTAATGTTGTTAAGATGTTAATACTACTCAACGAGATTTATAGTGTCAATACAATTCCTATCAAAATCCCAATGATGTCTTTTACAAAAATTTTAAAAATCCACCCTAAGACTTATTTGGAATTTCAAGGGACTCCATATAGCCAAAACAATCTTAACAAAGAAGAATACAGTTGGAGGTCTCACACTTCCTGATTTTAAAACTTGCTATGTTAATCAAAATAGCGTGGTAGTGGCATAAAGACAGCCACATAGACCAATTGAATAAAATAGACAGCCCAGAAATAAGCCCTTGCATATATGGTCAGATGATTTTTGATGAAGATGCCAAGATCTTTCAATGGAGAAAGGACAGTCTTTTCAGCAAATGGTGCTGGGAAAATTGAATAGCTACACACAAAAGAATGAAGCTAGGCCTTTACCTTATCCCATATACAAAAAATAACTCAAAATGAATCAGAGAGCTATAGAACAAAAACTATTAAACTCTTAGAAGAAAATGTAGGGGAAAAATTTCATGACATTAGACTTGGCAATGATTTGTTTTGGATATGACACCAAAAGCACAGGCAAGAAAAGGAAAAAATACATTGGGCTACCTCAAAATTTAAACTTGTGTGCACTTTTGGCTTTCTTATTATATATTTTGCTGCCAAAACAAAGAGTTTGGGAGTTCAGTGTATCCTCTGATGGTTGGGTGACATTGGCAGCTGCTATGTCTATCACAAACACATGACTTCCTCTGAAAAAGAAGAGTAATTGTGCAGCCAGTTATCTACAGATGGCATGAACTCCTTCCTCAATAGTTCTCCTTCAGGTTTTCAGGGACAGTTTTGATTCATTTGCTTAATAATACACCAACTTTATAATTGACACTATAACAAAAGGCAAATACCTTAAACCATTCCTGCAGTATATTGGCCATTTGATCAAAGCATAAATGGAAATTGATGAATTAAATCCTTCATTGGGGTAGGGGGGAGGTATAGCTCAAGTGGTAGAGTGGTGCATGCTTAACATGCGTAAGATCCTGGGTTCAGCCCCCAGGACTGCCTCTAAAAATAAATAAACCTAATTACCTCCCCCCACCAAAAAAAAACTGAAAAAAAAAAGTTTGACAAAACCTTCATTGGGGAAATTATTTTTCCAGAGATTACCAATAGTCTAGACAAAATTCTGTTTCCTTAAAAAGTAGTCAACTTACAAGATGTAGTTAAATTAATAGTGATCAATATTGTTGTTCCTAATTGTCATGAATGTTTTCCCATGTTCCAAATAGAGATCTCCATGATCTCTCAGTTCACTCTCAGCCTCTGTCATCTCATTTAAACAATAAAAAGATTATGACTGCTTTTATTATCTAGGTTAGGCAAAATGTCCCCTGAGTTTCCACCAAGTTTTGATTTTGTCAAAGAAACTTAATCACAGTTCTTTTAAAAGCCCATCCAAAGTAATCATTCTTCTATGCTGAATTTTCTGACTGCCCAGTTATCTTACGGTTTAACCAGAACAAGCAGATTTCTTTGACTCATCCTTATTTGCATTTAATGAAGAGTCATGCTGTTAAGTTCCTGGTAACTGATAAGAGCTGAAACTAGGCTCCACTGAAGGCCATGGATGGCGCAACTGGTTGGCCCTGAATGACCTCTGAACACCAGTGAGAAGGCAGGAGGAAGCAGGCCCAAGGCTAACCCAGAAGAACAGCCTGTACCTTGGAGCAGGCAAGTCAACAGATTATATGTAAATGGCTCTGTACTGAAAGACAGTCACTTCTCCAGGGTAAATTTTCCCTTTAAAAGAAATATGCATTTAAATGAATCTTGAGATTGGTTTCTATCATTAAACAAAAGAAATCAGAGAGAGAAGCAACAGTTGGGCAGTGTTTGCCTATGAAAAGTCAACCTGATCTTAATGTTTTTCTTCCACTTTTTCTAAAGTTGAATTTCTCTGCTGTGTAGCACAGCAGGCCTTAAGTGCAGTTCCGTTCAGATTTGTAAGGGATGTTTTCACTTTTAAAATCATTTTTTAAAATTAAAGTATAATTGATCTGGACACTGTGTTCACTCCAGGCACACAACATAGTGACTTGATGTTTTTATAGGTTACAAAGTGATCACCACAGTGAGTCTGGTCACTGTCTGTCACCATACGAAGTTACCACATTATTGACTGTAGTGGGGAGGGTGTAGCTCAGGGACAGAGCGCATGCCCAGCATGCATGAGGTCCTGGGTTCACTCCCCAGCACCCCCATTAAAAAATATTAAACAAATATTATTGACTGTAACCCCCATGCTGTACATTTTATGCCCGTGACTCCTATACGTTGTAACTTGAAGTTTGTACCTCTCAATCTGCCTCACGTATTTCTCTCATCCCCCCACCCTCTTTCCTTCTGGCAACTACCAGTTTGTTCACTGTATCTATGGGTCTGTTTCTGTTTTGTTATGTTTATTCATTTGTTTTGTTTTTTAGATTCCACACACAAGTGAAATCACACATACGTTGTCTTTCTCTGTCTGACTTATTTCATTTAGCATAATACTCTCTGGGTACATCCATGTTGCCACGAATGGCAAGATTTCATTCTTTTTAATGGCTGAGTTATATTCCTCCTCTTTATCCATTCATCTACTGATGGACACTTAGATTGCTTCCATTTCTTGGTTATTGTTAAATCATGCTTCAGTGAACACAGGGGTTCATATATATATTTTCAAATTTGTGTTTTTATTTTCTTCAGAAAAACACCCAGAAGTACAATTACTTTATCATATGGTAGTTCTATTTTTAGTTTTTTGAGGAACCTTCATACTGTTTTCCGTAGTGGCTGTACAAATTTCCATTCCCACCAACAGTGCACAAGGGTTGCCTTTCTCCACATCCTTCCCAACACTTGTTATTTATTGTTTTTTGATAATAGCCATTTTGACAGGTGTGAGAATATATATCATTGTGGTTTTGATTTGCATTTCCCTGATTATTAGTGACATTGAGCATCTTTTCACATGCCTATTGGCCATCTGTATATCTTTAGAAAAATGCCTATTCAGGTCCTTTGCCCATTTTTTAAATCAGATTGTTTATTTGTTTGACCTTGAGTTGTATGTGTTCTTTGTATTTTTTGGATATTAAACTCTTGTCAGATACATCGTTTGCAAATGATAAACTTCTCCCATACAGTAGGTGGCCTTTCCATTTTGTTGATGGTTTCCTGGCCCACTGGTGGGCAGGGCTGGGTCCTGGCATGGCAGACTGCACTGCCCAGGGAGTCCTGGGGATGGTGCTGGTCCACTGTGGGTGGGGCTGATTCCCACATGGCTGGCGACTTGGCCTGAGTTCTGGGACTAGTGCTGACTGGCTGGTGGCGGAGGGGGTAAGCCCCCAGCATGAGTAGGCTAGAGAGAGGACTCCAGAATGGCACTTGCCAGCACCAGTGTCCTCATGGTAGAACAAGATCCCCAGAATGGTTGCCACCAGCATCCATGGTCCCAGGGGCATCCCAGTTGCCTCCTGCCTCTCTGGGAGGCACTCCAAGATCAACAAGTGAGTCTGACCCAGGCTCCTTTCCAATTACTGCCTCTGCACTAGGTCACAGGGTATGTGAGATTTTGCATGTGTCCTTTAAGGTCTCTGTTTTGTAAGCCCTCTAGTTGTCCCTCTAGTTGAGGATAGTATTCAAGCCCCACTGACCTTAAAAGTCATACGTTCTAGGGGCTTATCTTCACGGTGCAGAGCTCCCAGTCTATGGAGCCCAGTGTGGGGCTCAGAGCCCGCTCCTTTGGGAACACCTCTGCAGTTGTGATTACCCTCCCATTCCTCGGTCACCTACCGGATAGTGTGGCTCTTGACTATTACAGGTCTCTACCCCTCCTACCCATCTCAGTATGGTTCCTTCTTTATAACTGCAGTTGTGGGAAATCTTTTCTGCTAGTCTTCATGTTATTCTCATCAATAGTTACCTGTAAATACTCGTGGTCTCAGTGAATGTAAGGAAGTGAGCTTAGGGTCTTCCTACTCTGCTATCTTGGCCACTCTTCCCATCCCAGGGGAGACTTCCTTCTTCTGACTTTTTCATTTTAGGTTCCAAATCTTCAAATGGGATATGAGATTTTGGACTTAAAATGACATGGATTAAAGACAGAAAAGACTTTCCCCTTGAGAAACCATAGGCGGAAGTAACTAGACATCTAAGACAGGAGTTTGGCTTCACCGGGAGGGAAAAGGTACAGAGAAAGAACCCAGTCGTGAGAAGCCCTTAAAGGCAGCTCCACCTCAGCCAACGTGGGTTAGAAAACTTAGTGGATGAATTTAATATACAGCTTGTGGCTATGTTAGTCTTAATCACATTGATGCTTTGGAATGTTTCTTCTCAAATCCACTCCTTTTCTGTTCCTAAAGTACATTATTCTGAAATAATGTGAAAACATTAATCTGTGAAAACATTAATTCTGAACATTAACCTGCCCACTCAAGATAAACATCTTGATATTTTAAAAGTCTTTTTTAATTCAAATAGTGCCTTGTGGTATCTCTGCCCAGAGCCATGTGACCCATGACCTATGTTATCAAAACCACCTATTTCAATACATTTGTCAACATATCCTGTTTGTAAAAAGGTGTCAGTGTTATGTAAGTGTTATATAAGTTGAGCTTGATGTTTTCCTAACTGGAGTTACTGAATTTTGTCAGATAGTTTATATTCTAACCTAACTCCAAATTACTTTATCTTTTATGAAATAGAAGCAAAGAAACTTGTTTTCACATATACACACTAAGCAATTTACAAAAGTTCACAAGTCATATCTTATAGATGAGAATGATGACATTGGTAAAAAGAAACACCTTTTCACCTTTTCATAGAAAAGTATATGGTAAGTGCTCAAGATAATTACACTTGGTCCATTTTAAATCACTGGAATCCTTCCTCACCACTATATATAATGTCACCAAACCCCACTCATTCTTTCCTTGCAGTGCTTCTAGGATGCATTTTTTTCTATCTGTTTTGATTCCCCTTTCTCCAGTCTTACCCTCTTCTTTTCCCACTAATTTGACATGAAAGACCTTAAGTATCTAGGTCACAAGTGTATCTCTTCTCTGGGACATGGAAGTGGTAAAAAATATGACAAGCAAATGCTTGACAGCTGTATCATACAGAGATCCATGCATGTTGGTAGACAAAAACATCAGAACACCATTAGATAAAGGGGCATAGAATTATGTACCATGGGACAGAAAATAAATGGATCTATGGAGACCTCAGGCTCCTTTACTATAATTTAAAGGAACTTTTCTCTCTTCAGCTACCTGTTAAGAAGCTATAAAAATATTTATGCTCCCTGACCTCCTCCCAAGAAAATAGTACAAAAGACAACAGATCTATAGTCCCAGTGTTGCTTGCTGCAACATTATTTACAATCACAAATATTTTTTATGTCCTAATGTCCAATTACTAGAAGTTCCATGAACTATGAATTATAATACAGTTTATTAAAATATATAAAGATTGTGTAGAATGATAGATTATTAAGTGAAAATAAAACATTATTTGACACTATAATTAAAACATTAAAATTCTGACTATGAAGTGACAAGAATTAGAAGGAAATGTGGAAAAGCTCAGACTCTGATTTTGGGGTGTTAAAGTGTCTTCTTCTCTTTCTTTTATTTTCATTTCCATGAAGGCTGTTCATGCAAAATTCTAAACTGCTTTTTTTTTTTTTTAGAATCTAGCTATTGATTATTTAAAACAAAGTTATTTTGTTATTTTACCTTCTGTAAAATAGGGATAAAAACAATACACACCTCACAGAGGCTTAAAGTTGAGGCTTAAAGTTAGACTTTTTTTTTTTTTAACCAGCATTTTGGAAAGTGCCCAACCAAAGGCAAATGTAGAGACCTACTACATGCCACTGTGCTAGGAGCTGTCTGCATTCACGCACATGCACACACGCATGCACACAAACACACAGTCTCATTTATCTTCATTCTGTTCCTGCCCCTTGCAGGTCCCATCTTTTCCATTCAACCTGCTGTCTCCCCAGGGTTCCCCAGCATAAACTTTCTTTTTAGGGAAAGTTCCCTCAGCCCGCACACACCTAGCTGCACAGTCCTGCTCAAACACTTTGACACGTGTTGTCCAGTCTAACAAGTACCTGTTGAACAGCCACCAAGAAAAGTGATACAAACATATAAAGATTGAATTCCTTGCCTAAAAGAGTTGTCAGTCTCATCTGAGAAACCAGGTAGACTCTAAAAACTATCTACTTAGGGAGAAAAGTTATCTACAACTTGGAATATATAATTTAGCATCCAAACCAATCCATTTTTGAGAGTATGAAGGAAGATATTAATAGTTATGCTGAGGCAATAGGAGTAAACTGGGCAAAAAAGGGCATACGGACCCCATAAGGAGATCAGATCTGGGTAACTGAAGGACGCTTTGTTTGCTGAGCACCCAGAGGGACCTGGGTTTGCCACCTGGGGCAGGAAATGGGACCAAACTAAATTAATCTACATGATGGAGAAGTTGATGTTTCCAGGGAGACACCAAGAGCAATGGGAAGAAGTCAAAAGGCTGGAAGCAGGGGGAAGAGCTTCAGGCCGAGAAGCCCCGGGGATGAAGATAGCAGAGGAGAGGTTTGGGGGAATCAAACCAGCTGATTATGGACTTTAAATTGCTTGCTTCAGGGCATGTGAACACCTTCCATCTTCTCCCCTACAAAATCCTCAGTAAAAGCTGTGTTGCCCACTCTGTTCTTTTGTAAGTGGATTCTTTGGGGGGAAACTAGCAAGATTCTGAGTTCTGCTTTGGGGTTTATGTGGGGACAAAACCAAACATTCCTACCAGAGCTCGGGTACAGAGCTGGATCAATCAATGAAAGCAACTCTTTTTGAGTTTATCTTATGTTTTAAACACTAGGCCCTTTATATGCATTTTTGTTCATCTTTAGACAAGCTTCAATCCTTGCTTGCACAGTGCCAAAGTGCATGGTGTAGACTGTGAGTTCCACAGGGAGCAAACTAGGGAGGAAGGAGTTTGGGTGAGAAGAGTCAGAACAGGCTCCCTAGAGGCCCATGAAAGAAAAGGGAAGGGAAGACGATCCAGAGGGGATGGCGTGAACAAAGATGGGGATAAGAGTGAGCTGGCATTTACAGGGAAAGCGAGGAGGCCAGTCTTTTCTGCTAAGGAGTGGGGAGCCATGTGAAGGAAGCTGGATAAAGGCTTCAGGATCTTCAGTCAGCAGAGTTAGAGAAGGAAAAAACACCTGCTACAGCCTGTTCCCCAAATGCCACAGTGCCTCCTTTCATGGCCAGGACGCAGCTCCTCCGTTCCAGAGTGCTCCAGAGCCTGAGATTCCCTGAGGCTTTCATGTTCTGCAGCTTGGCTTCACCCTCTTAACCCTCAGCTACCCCTGGCTGCTGGCGGTGCTGCATGGCAGCTGAGGTGAAAGTCTCAGGCGGGGGTGGGGGGGTGGGGGGGTGTCAAAGAAGCAGCAGGTCAAAATCCTTTTCAGGCAGTGTATCCCCCCACTTTTTAATTATAATTATTTGCATATGCAAGAGAATATGTGTAATGTGCATAGGTAAGTTCAGAAGCAAAATAACTAAACAGCCGTGAGGCCTCCACCAATCTGAGAACTAGAATATTACCAGTATTATTGAAGTTCCACATGACTCCTTCCCATCCCAAGCTCCTTCCTCTCCCAGAGGTAACCATCATTCTGAACTTTGTATTTTCCCCTCTTTTTCTTTGTATACTTACCCCCCACACACACATATATACACACATTCCTAAACAACATATTCTTTCTGTTTTCTTGTTTTTAAACTTTATAGAAATCTGTTCATACTACTGTCTTCTAAACTTGCTTTTGTCCCTTAACCTTATATTTCTAAGATTAATCCACTGATGTTAGACAGGACAGTTCATTCATTTTGACTGCTAAATAGTTTCCATTTTATGACTATACTGCAATGTATTTCTCCATTTTTCTACTGATGGTCACTTTTTGTCTTTTAAAAAATTTATTGTGAGATTACAAATGTAAGATATATTTGTTGTAGATAATTGGAAAATACAAAAGATGATAAAAATTGTTTGAAATCTCACTACTGTCAGCATCTTGATTTATATGTTTTCAGTCATTTTGGCTCATTTTTTAACAAAATATGGATTATACTGAACATAATCCACATTTTACTTAACCATATGTCATGAATACTCACTATTCATTAAGGTTCATCCTTCTACAACTTGATTTTTTTTATTTTTTATTTTAGAATAAACATCTTTATTACATGGCTAAGGGAGGATTTATTTGCCTTTCTGGGCCTTGATCTTCCTCAGATAGAACTCCAGCTCCTTGCCCTCTAGCACATAGCCATCTGCTCCACCACACTGGCCTGGTCTTGAAGCTGTGCATGCAAGAAGCTTGCCCTGCTGGAACTGCTCCTCTAAAAGACTGCTGATTTTGGCATTCTTTTTCCGTTCATCATATTTCTTTTGAATTTTCTTTGATCGTTTTTTGTGTAAGATCTCTTCCTCCTCAGGAGTCAGCTTGGCCTCCTTCCTGCGGCCCAGGGGCAGTGCACAGTGGGACTCGTACCAGTGTCGGTACGGTGTGCTGTCAGTGAGCACGATGCAGTTCTTCACCAGGGTCTTGGTGCAGACCAGCTCATTGTTGGATGCATTGTAGACAACATCTATAATCCTTGTCTTGCGTGTACAACACTTGGAGCCCCAGGAGAAGTTCCCCACGTCCAGCCTCAAGGCCCAGTACTTCTTGTTGCCTCCCCGCACATGGACTGTGTGTATGCGGTGAGGGCCAGTCTTGGTGTTGGCCGCGGGGCGTCCCAGCTCATACTTCCGCTTCTTGTGGTATGGCTTTCTCTTGCCCCCAGTCTTACTGTGCTTGTGCCAGTTGTCCCGAGAGATGCCCATTGCTTGGCGCTGGCTAGAAAGAGTACAACTTGATTTTTAATGACTATTTTTAACTCTCACAGATGATGGACACCTGAAATTTTTGAGGAAGACAGATGAGGTTGTCATGAAAAAGTATTCTGAAAAGAAAATTGGGGCAGAGGAAGCTAAATGTAGAGGGCCACTTCAGAGGCCAGTGTAATTATCTGTGCCCTGGCTGCCTTCCTAGTGCCTTGGGAGCTCTGGGAGAGACCTTGAGAAATGAAAACAGGTCCTAGCCCTCAAGGGCAGCAAAGCAAGTGTGCACAAGAAGATGTACAGTGCAAAGCACCACAGGGTGAATCCAGGAACAAGTACTGTGAGAACTCAGAAGAGGGTAGGAGCCGGGGTCTGGCAGGGCCTCCCAGAGGAAAGGGACAGGGGGTGGTGGCAAACGGGACAAGGGGGCTCAGCAAGTAAAGGCCCTCTTGAAAAATTATGTGTGGACTTAGGCCTTCTCCCTTCTGTCCATCATCTGTTAGTCATCATTTTCTACTCTTTCAAATGAGAGTAGGAAGTCCTCATCCTTACTCCTCTTTCCATATGGAGACTCGTTCTCATTTATTTTCTCACAACTCCTTCAGAGAAAGACCAGCCTGAAGAACCTCCAGCCACAAGGAGGGTGATTCAGCATAACTTTTAACTGATTTAAAATCCTTGAAAATGGTTTTTGGCAACTTCATATTTGATTCATCGCCTGCTTCATACTTTGTCAATTGCTACTTATAAGCACACACAAGTCGCTGCTTATAAACACATACAATTTCCTTGGCAGCAAATTTCTGCTTCACTTCCATGGCCTAGCTCATCTCTCTGTTACATTCGCTGAGAAACCTTCCCCCAAGTTCTTTTCTTTCCTCCAACCCCTCTAAGTAACGGCTCCTTTCTCTGAGCCCCATTGTCCCAGTACCAGCCATTGTCACCCCACCCAGGGTTATAGTTGCTTGCTGTAGTCTTAACAATATGTTCTCCCAAAGGAGGGATCCTGCCTCCTTGGCTCTGTGGTCCCAGTGCCTGGCTCCAAGAAGCTTAGTATTGTTAAATGGACACTACTTCAAAAAAAATAAAAGCAAAAGGAATGTAAGAAAAATATAGGGGGCACAATATTTCCTTGGGTGTAGACTAAATAAAGAGACGTCAGCTCTGGGTAACTTTGTTACATAAGCATATAGAAGTTTTTCATGGCACTATTTTCCATCAAATTGCCTCTGTGTCCTGCATGTTCCACATAAAACCACCATCTTATTATCACTTCCACCCACGCCAAAAACCTGCAGCACGTCTCAGTGAACAACTCTTCATATCTGCAAAGCTCTGAAGCGCCTGTCTCTGCTTTCTCATTCGATGAATATTTATTAAGCAACTATTATGTTCAAGGAACAATCTCTTTTGATGTACCCTGCAGCCCCATTGAGACCCATTGCAAGAGACAAACAAAAGTGCTATTATAAAGGTACACCCAGACACTGAATAATGATGGATGAGGGTGCAGGCAGCTTTACTTCTGCAGCTCATGTTCTCAAAGTCATTACATGCTGTACTTCCTGTGTCCCAGTTTTCCCTGTGTCTCTTAAAATTTAATAACAGGATGGCAGCATGATACAAGCCATCTAGAAACAACTTTTAAAAGTAAGGCTGCTAAAGATTAGGAAAACTTTATTGTATACACTGTATTTTCATTTCAGCTCCTATGGCTAGTGAGAAGTGACTAGAATACATAAGAAGTAAAGTGTGTCCTCAGACCAGCACAACTAAAGAACTTGTCTGCTGTAACAAAATGCATCACTCTTCCTCCTAAAATGAAATTGCACAGAAATGGAAGTTCAGTTTCTCACTCAATAAAGAAGTTTACAAAGTCGGTTCTTTGTGGAGAACAAGGTTGGTGTGAGGTGAGGGGAGCCTGGGGACACACAGAGGAAGGAGCTTTCCTCGAAAGAGACTTCTAAAGATGTGATGTTAAGGAGAAGTCTCAGGAAGGAGGGGCCAGTCAAGAGACAAATACTATAGCAAGGTCAGTTGAAGTCAAAGCTGATTAGCATCCATTAATCTTTTAATTTGGAGGTTACGAGAGCAGCTGTGGTGCTGGCAAAGAAAAGAGCTAAATTAGACTAGACTGAGGTGGGTATGAGGGTGAAAAATTAGAAAGGAGAGAAGAAACTCCTCCTTTTGAAGAATTTGACTTCGAAGGAAAGAGCAAGACAGGGCAGTGTCTAGAAAGAGATACCAGGGTACAAAGGAAGTGTTTTCAAGATGGCACAGATGGAAGTGTGTATCTAGACTTGAGGAAAGAGCCAGTGACTGGAGTGGTTGAGAATAAGGCTAGGGAAGGAGTAATTGCTGGAGAAAGAATGCAGGAAGGGACTGGATTCACAACACAGGAGAAGAAATTCTCCTTACATAGGAGGAGAGACACTTACTGCATCAGACTGCAGGGGAGGAGATTATGTTGGTCAGCAGGGAACTCAGGAAATGGAGGGATTTCTCATTTAGTTCCCTCACTTTTCCCTTAGTATGACAAGAAGATTGTGGGGTTCAGGGCATTGAAAACTATGGTGAATGTTTGAAAAAACGTCTAGGGAAGTGGGAGGCAGCTGATTAGGGACACAGAAGCTGCTGCAATAGCTTGATATTAGACTTCAAACTCCATATTTTAGTAGCAAGAAACTGACTAAAACAGTGACCCAGGTGTCTGTTCTGTCCTGGGAAGAGGTGAAGGCAGCAGCAGGTTCACAGATTGGAGAATACAGAGAAAAGGGTCAAGGAACCTGCAGTCTACATGAGATCAAAGAACAAGAATTTGGGAGGATAGAAAGGAGAGTTCTGGAAACACAGGACCACGTGATCAGAAAGTTGGTACTGAAGTTTAAGACTTCAGAGAAAAGAGGGGAAGGTATAGGCCAAGTGGTAGAGTGCATGCTTAGCATGCATGAGGTCCTGGGTTCAATCCCCAGTACCTCCTCTAAAAAAAAAGTAAATAAACCTAGTTACCTCCCTTTTCAAAAAAAAGCTATGAAGAGAGGTGGAGAAAAGTCTTTTCCCCTCTTACACTTCCTCTCAGAAAAAAAAAACAGAGAAGAAATGATCCTGACTGTAAAAAAATCCAGCACAAGGTTATGACCTGTAGTTGCCTGAAATAGAAATGGCCACTGAAGTTAGGAAGATCAAGAAAGTGTTAAACTAAGATATCTTCATGAGCACCGAAGGCACTGAGACTGATGGCAGACCAGAGGCAGAGAAGAGAACCATGTGACAGAATGTTCTGGAAATGGTAGGCATTTGGTTTCTGACTTCCCAGTCTTCCTCTTTTAATACAGCACCTTGATTTCCTTCGGGGGAGTTACCTCTCTCATGGTCTGCAGACTCGGTGGATGTGCACATCCCAGCTCCTTGCCCTCCTCTACCCAAGGGACTGGTGCAGCACCACAGTTAGACCAGCGGGAATCCCTCTCTCTCCGTCTTCTGTCTTTGTGTCTGTCTCTCTCTCGCTCGCTTGCTCGACTGTGAGCAGTACAGAGCAGTACAAATGCAAAGGACGGTTGGGACAAATTATTTCAGAGTGGTGCCCTGACAAAACTGACAAGGAGTTCTTGGGGCCGAGAATCCTTCTCCAAGGCTGGCTTTTTAGCTTTCAGTGCTGTACCCACCCACCCTGCAAATTCTTCCCATAAGTTGTCTTTCTGTTTAGTTAGCCGGTGTTGGTTGCTGTTGCTTACGTCTAGAGAAGCCTGTGAGACGCACTCAGTCCTGAGCTGTAAGTCTAGGGGGCAGTGAGGAATGCAGGTTAGTGTACCTGATGTATGTACAGGAAGCGAGCTGAGTGGTGCTGCTGGAGTCCGAATGCTCTTGCTCTCAGTGATTTTGTACGGTATAAATCTACAACTTTAAAATTTTTTTTTCACTTTTATTGAGATACAGTTTACATGCAACACTGTATAAGTTTAAAAACTTTTTTTCCTTGTGGTGAGAATTCGTAGGATTTACTCTCTTAACAATTTTCACATGTAATATACAGCAGTTAATTGTATTTATTGTGTTGTACATTCTATCCCTAGTACATATTTATCATATAATTAGGACTCTGTACGGTTTGACTGCCTTCAGCTAATTCCCCCTTCCCCCACTCCCATCTCTGGTAACCACAAATCTGATCTCTTTTTCTACAGGTTTGTTTGTTTGTTTATTTGTTTGTTTTAAAAGTGTAGTTGACAGGAACTATTATTGATTATATTCCCCACACTGTATATTTCATACCCGTGACTCATTTATTTTGCACCTGGGAGTTTGTACCTCTTAATCTCCCTCACCAAATCTACAAATACTTATTGTATTGTTTGATATTGCTTTTTTATTTTGCAATTAAACCTTTGGCAGCAGTGAGCTTTAAAAATTCATATTTCATTTAAAATTAAGGGGGGAGGGTATAGCTCAAGTGGTAGAGCGCATACTTAACATGTGGTCGGTCCTGGGTTCAATCCCCAGTATCTCCTCCATTTCATTAAACAGTTAATGTAACTTGCAAAGATTTGTTAACAACTGGGAGCCATACTAATACCACTGACCAAGCCAGGAAGGCAAAAGAAGCATCTCCATCTACTTCAAAAGTTAGTCCTTGTTTTAAGAAGACTGCACCCAAAGACATAGATTTGCCACCTGCAGCTACAGGTGATACATTTACATTTCACTCTATGAAGAGTCACTTTTCATTTTGAACAAATGACAATTTTGATTTCAAAATTTTTCTTGTGCACGTATGATGAGGCCAAAGTTGTTAATGTGTTAACTCCTTTAGCAGAAAAACATTATAAACAGCTAACTAATGCCATTTTATGTCAGTATTAACATGTGATTCAAGTAGAAAATGAGTTAATTTCAATAATGCTTTGTTTTTTATCCAATTATTAAAATGAAAGTAAAGTTTTTGAGTTAATTCTGTCAAAGTTAAAAAACTTTGTGACATTGTAAATGTACCTGTAAATTCAACTTAAAAGTTCAACATTGAAGGTAAAGTTAATTAGTTTGGGCAGTAATAGTTACAAATACAAAAGTTGATAGAACCCAGTGTCATAATGAGAGCAAAGTCCTCTCTAAATCAAAAATTATGGGGAAAAAATGTACTTGGCCTTGGTTGTAATATACATAATGTTAATGATTGCTTCCAAACAAACTGTGACCTTCTACCAATTCAAAGTTGAAGTTATATCTTTCAAAATTTATAGATATTTTAAATTATATAAAGAATAATTGAACTATAAAATTGTGTTGTGGCAGAACTGATATTAAAAAATAAATGCTCTGTATAAAAGTTAACCACAGATTAGGCCATAAAGCAAATCTCAGCAAATATCAAATTAAAGAAAATAAATAACTTTGAATGGGTACAGGTTTTCTTTTTAGGGTGATGATAATGTTCTGAAATTAGGCACTGGAAATAGTTACATAGCTCTGTGAATATACTAAACTGTATACTCTAAATGAGTGAATTTTACGGTATGTAAATTATATCTCAATAAGGCAGTTTTTAAAAAATACTTTAGCGCAGCAAGACACCCTTCTTCTCTTTCCTGCCTGCCATTAATTAGATTTAAGAGATGTGTGAGCTTTTGAAGAATTACCTTGTAAATCAGTCTGTGCCCTACATTTTTTCTTTTTTAAAAATGAGTCTTCTCAATTTTATTGAATTTTGTTCAAAAAACATTTGGAAATATGTATTCAATATTCAACAAATGGAAGAGTGTTATTAAAGCATTTAGTAAACTGCAGCTATTGAAAACACTGTAAAGAGCAAGACTTTTTTTGTATATATATGTTTTTATTGAAGTATAGTCAGTTTACAATGTTGTGTCAATTTCTGGTGTACAGCACAGTGCTTCAGTCAGACATGAACATGCATATATTCATTTTCATATTCAAAAACAAGACATTTAAACTCATCCTTGCAAAACAAAAGAGGAACAAAACAAGTTAAAAGTAAGAATCCAAACAGCATATAAGTTTTACTTTTGAAAATCTATATTCCATAATTATATTTTGGACTCTATGGATTTATGGGATGAATCTTTTACAGAACTCCAGTTTTAATGGATGAACTTATTATATTCTGTACTGGAATGGAAAAAACAGGTTATGATTTTGCAGCATCTAGATTTGGTGGAACCATAGAGGCAAGTTTTTTGTCAAAAATAGTTTTTGAATGTAGCCCAAAAGAAGTATATATGAAATTATTTGGGCTGAAATACACATACTTTTCAATACAAAAAAAAAAATTGAAAATAGATTCCATTTAGTAGAATTTCCTCCAAAGTTACTAGTTATTCAGCATCTATAGAGAAAGTATTCTCTCAGTTTTATGAACTACACATCACTGATTATTAAAGAAATATGAATCAAAACTACAGTGAGGTATCACCTCACACTGGTTAGGATTGCCATCATCAAAAAGTCACAAATAATAAATGCTGGAGAGGGTATGGAGAAAAGGGAACCCTCCTACACTGTCAGGGGAATGTAAACTGGTGCAGCCACTGTGGAAAACAGTATGGAGTTTCCTTAAAACTAAAAATAGAGCTGCCATATGATCCAGTAATCCCACTCCTGGGCATATATCCAGAAAAGTTGAAAATTAATTTGAAAAGACACATCCACCCTGATGTTCATATCAGCACTATTCATAATAGCCAAGACATGGAAACAACCTAAATGTTCATCAACAGATGAATGGATAAAAAAGATGTGGTATACACACACACGTGCGCACGCGTGCACACACACACACACACACACATATACACAATGGAATATTATTCAGCCATGAAAGGAATGAAATAATGCCATTTACAGAAACGTGGATGGACATAGAAATTATTATTTGTGTGAAACTAACACAATATTGTAAATCAACTATAATTAAATTTGAAAACCCACCAAACAAACAAAAAAAAACACCAAACCACAATATGTATGAAATATTTTTAATGAAACATTTGAATTAAAAAAAAGCAAGTGAAATAGAAAGTGAAGCAAGTCAGGCAGAGAAAGATAAATATTATGTATCACTTATATGTGAAATCTAAAATAAAATACAAATGAACTTATTTACAAAACAGAGACTCACAGACATAGAAAACAAACCTATGGTTACCAAAGGGAAAGTGGGAAGGGGAGGGATAAATTAGGAATATGGGGTTAACAGATACACACCACTATATATAAAATAGATAAAAAACAAGGATTTACTGTCTAGCACATGGAACTATATTCAGTATCTTATAGTAACCTGTAATGGAAAAGAATCTAAGGTTGTACACCTGAAATTAACAAAGTATTGTAAATCAACTATAGTTAAATAAATAAAAATTTTAAAAAATATATTCTGGACTACAGAAGTCAATGTTTGTCACCAATTTCAAATTCATTGACCAATTATGTGCAATTTTATGAAAAGTTTAATAAGACCATATGGAGAAAACGTATTCTTCAAAAACAATTCCAGTGATTCAGTAGAGGTAGATACAGCTGATATGCTGATTAAAGAATGTGAGTAAGTTCCAAAAATAAGAATTCTGGTTAGGCCATTTTAATGTTTAAATAATCAATATAAAGAATATTTTATGCTTTAATATTCACAGACCTATATTATTACATTTAGAAAAAATATTATTTTGAGAACAGATTTGACTACAACTGCTTATGACTGTATTTGCTCCTCTTGCAATAAGAAGCTGTACAGGTGGTAAGAGCATCAAGCTGGCCCTTAAATTACTATAATCTCCCCAACCACCACCCCATCGTCTACTCCAAGTGTCTTTCCCCTGTTCCCTAGGAACAAAACCCCACCACGCTGATTAGCAGACTGGTTTTCTGGCCTGCCAGGAATGTGTTAAATATAAATATCCTCCCACCATAAACACAATATAAGTTACAGAAAACTCAAACAGTATAAAAATGTACAATGCAGAAAGTGTAGGTCCAACCCCCTAACCCATCTCTGAGATAAACATCAACATTTGGGATTATTTCTCACACACACACACACACACACACACACACACCACAAGCTTGCATATAGTGTATGCACATATATTTATTTTTACATAGGTTTCATACTATTATAGGAGTTCAGAATAGGCCTCCCCAAAATGGCGTGTGGATTATTTTGCGCTAAAGGCAACGGAGGCCCTGTGAGCTCAAGATAAACTATTGCTCCTCTTAACTACCTAGAAGAATTTAAATTTGGGATTTTTTTCCCAGGGAAAAAAAAAGAGTTATTGCCAGATACAACTTTTATCTAAGTGGGCCCACGTATATGGCAAAGAAAACATCTAATTACTAAACATCTGCTCTTCTTACCATCCTATGAATGACCCTCCTGTCCTTGGAAGCGTGAGGCCCCTAGCTCATTCCTTAGGTCAGGATGGCATATCTGCCTCCTTTTACTTTCCTGTCTGACCCTCTCATGTCTCTGGGGTTCCCATACATATGAAATTAAATTCAGCTTTCCCCAGTTAACCTGTCTCGTGTCATTTTAATTATTCGACCAGCCAAAAAGAACCAAAGAAGGGAGGGTGTAAGAGAAATTTTCCCTTTCCCAAAACTATATGTGCTACTCTATATTTTTTGCTGAATAATGTATGTATCTCAGATGCAGCCTTCCACGTAGATAAGAAGTTAATGATTTGGAGATTTTGCTCAAGTAATTCATTAACAGGAAGATCCACATTTCGTTTATCCTGTCCAGCAGATCTAAGTGAATGTTTAGAGGCTTCTAGCATTGCAAAACTGTCTAGTCTATGAAAGAAAACTCCTAAATGTGCATAGAGCTCTCTCACTTTTTTGTGTTCCAGTCAGCAATTTAAATTTTGACTCTTGTTCCTAGGATTGCTAACTTCTCAAGAAAACCTCCCTCCCAAAGCATCAGAAAAACAGCATTTACACGTTATATAATTTTATATTTCCTGTATTTGCTGGATTCAGCAAATATTTATTTAATAACTACTACGTGCAAGGTCCTAGAGATTAAAATTTTATTGACACATTTATTGATGATTTCCTTCCCAAGGACTAAGCTATTTTGTAGTGCTGCTACCCTCTAAATATTCTACACTTCATTTACATCATTTGACAGGATAAACGGGTCTTCTTCTTAATGATCTACTTCAACAAATCTTTCAAAACAGTGTCTGGCTGCAATTAAATTTCCAGCAACATCCACTAAGAAGAATATAGCAAGACAGATAAAAATGACTACACTTTATTGAAAAACTATGGTTTATTTTTTACGTTCAACAAGTGTTTTTTACTATTTACTATACACAGGGCATAGTAATAGGTGTTTAAAGAGGTCATTCCTACACTTCGAGATTACGCAGATTATGGCGTTTTTAGATTTAATTTTTATTATTACAAAATAGTGTATTACAAAATACCTGCACCTGTGTATCTAACACCCAACTTAAGAAATGCAACAGTATTATTTCAACTGACATCTCCAATATACTCTTCCTAAATCATCAAAGATTATTACCATCAGGAACTTGGTGTTTATTATTCTCATAAACTGTTTAGTACTTTTATTATGTAGATTTATCCGTAAACAATATATAGGACTTTCTGTAAGTTTTAATACTTTAAACAAGATATCATACCACTATTCATATCTTCTGCAACTTATTTTTTTCAGTCATTGTGTTCTTAAAATTTACCCATGTTAATACACGTAGCTTAATTTTGTTCACAGTAACCATCAAATGGACGGATGGATTGATAGCTAGATAGATAAATAGATACAGACATGCTGACTGGCCATTATATGAACATACTACAGTTTATCCATTCTCCTGTGAATGGACAGATAGGTTCTTCCCAATTTATGATGATGCAGACAGTAGAGCGATGAAGATTCTTGTACAGGTCTCCTTTTGTACATATATGATATTAATGATCTGTATCTGGGAGTGGAATTGTTGGGTCATAGGGCAAATGTATTTCAACTTTATCAGCTATTTCCCAAATAGCTCACCAAAATGATTGTACAGATTTACTCTTGCACCATAAGTGTATGGTCTCCCATTAATCTACAGCTTCAATTTTGGTGTTAGCTTTTTAATTTTGGGCAGTATGATGAATGTGAAACTGTATCTCACTGTGGATTTACTTTGCATTTCTCCAGTTATGAGTTAAAATGAGCACATTTTGCAGTCAAATGCTCTATCACTGAGCTCTACCCCCTAAAATGAGCATATTTTGTATGTTTATTGGTGATTTAGATTTTCTTTTCCTCTATCCATTTTTCTACCAAAGTTTCTTTTGCTTACAAATTTTGAGGAGTTATTTCTATTCTTATTAAAATTTGTGGTTGTCTCTGGTGTTAACATATCTCCCAACTGGTGGCTTGTCTTTTGACCTACGTAAGGAGTGTATTTGATGTAGAGAAGTCCTTAATTTTACTGTAGTCAGACTTAATACTCTTCCTTTATGATTCTGTTTTTGTGCATGTATCTTGTTTAAAGAGACTTGCTTATCCCAATGACGTAAGTAAATATGCTTTCAATGTTTTAGTTTGATAGATTTAAAGTTTTGCTTTTCACATTTAGGTATTTGTTCCTCTGGAATCCATTTTCGTGCGTGGGATGGGGTAAGGATCTAATTTTATTCTTCTCCATAGGAAAAAACAGTTGTCTTATCACCATTATTGACTTGTTTCCCCACTACATCCTTATGATACCACTGTTAGATCTAGTTCCACATGTCTCTCAGCTCTCCACTCTGTTCTTTACATCTGTTTGTCTATCTTTACTTTCCATCTATTTGTTTATATTATTACAGTTTTATAGTAAGTCTTAATGCTTGAAGAGGCAAGTTTCTCTCACCTTGTTTATCAAAGTTCTCTTGGTTCAGCATGCCCTTTTGGTCTTCTAATTAAATTTAAAAACCATCTTCTCAATTTGAATAAAATGCTGTTGGGTTTTGACTGGATTGGAATTATTCATAAAGTATTCAGGGGAAAGTTGATGTATCTTTTTCTGATATTGAGAATACCTATTCAGGAATATTGTATGTTTTTACATTAACTTAGGCCTTCTTTAATGCCTTGCAATAAATTTTATAATTTTCTGTGTGAAGATATTGCTTATCTTTTGTTAGATTTATTCCTAGGTACCTTATTTTTTATAGTTGCTATTGCAAATTGTAACATTTGAAAAACTGCAGTCCCTATATGATGTCTGAGATTTCTTCAAAATAATTTAGGTTGGACTTTAGAATCATGTTAATGTTTCATATATTCAAAGAATAAAATTAAATCAATAAGAATGTGGGAGCAGGGGAGGAGGCCAAATTAAATACTAACAAATAGAATGAACCAAACTGTATTTCAAATAAATAATAAAAACACACTGAATGGGAAGAAAAGACCCAATTTTGGAAGTTCTGTATATATTTTCAGTTTAAAGGCAAAAAGAACCACAAGTAAATATTGAACTTCAAATAGTAGATTGGATTTTTTTAGTGCAATAGGTATAGGAATTATAAAAATATGAAGCATTTAATGACAGAAATAGCTCATAACCAATTGAATAAAATAAGAATCTATGACTCCATTCTTAATAATAATTTTTTAAAAGGAGATGGAAATTTCAACTTGTAAATGTAGATGAAATGATGGAGTTAAAAATCACCATTTGCAGCCATCATAGTAAGAACTGATTTTAAAAAGAATTATTTAATAATTCTAAGATTAGTGAGTACAAGTTTATTGAGGAACAGGACATCCATATAATGTCAAAATATCCTCACAAGTTACTTATTAATTACAAAGGAAAACTTATTAACCTTACAGTAGAAAAACTTGGCAGACTCTACTTTAACCAAGGGTTCTAACTTAACATCACCAACAATGAGATAAACTTGCATTATGTGCCTACTGGTGTAATGGCCTGAGAGGGACACTCTTATCACTTCTGTGGCATTTCTGCCAAAATGCGTAACCTGGATCTGATCATGAGAGCAGGTCATACAATCCAAATCAAAGGCCACTTTGCAGAATAACTGGCCTATATTCTTCAAAAATGTCAGAAGCATAAGAGATTTTTTAAGTTAAGAAACTATTATAGGTTAAATGGGAGTACAGGGACATGAAAAATCAGTGTGATCCTATATTGGATCAGTTAACATACAGTGGGTAATTCTATGCTCCATTTAACTGTCGAGAAAATACTACTGGTAGTGTTCTAACACCAGAGAGAACAGCTGAAAAACAACACACACACACACACACACACACCATCTTCTTTATCCATTCATTTGTCAATGGACATTTAGGTTGCTTACATGTCTTGGTTATTATGAATAGTGCTGCTATGAACATTGTGGTACATGTATCTTTTCGAATTAGACTTTTCATCTTTTCTGGATATATGCCCAGGAGTAGGATTGCTGAATCATACAGCAACTCTATTTTTAGTTTTTAAGGAAACTCCATATGTTTTCCATAGTTGCTGCACCAATTTGCATTCATCCCAACAGTGTAGGAGGATTCCCTTTTCTCCACACCATCTCCAGCATTTATTGTTTGTGGACTTTTTAATGATGGCCATTCTGACTGGTGTGAGGTGATACCTCATTATAGTTTTGGTTTACATTTCTCTGATAATTAGCAATATTGAGCATCTTTTCACGTGCCTATTGGCCATCTGTATGTCTTCTTCGGAGAAATGTCTGTTTAGGTCTTCTGCCCATTTTTAATTGGGTTGTTTGTTTTTTTGTTATTGAGTTGTATGAGCTATTTGTACATTTTGGGAATTAAGCTTTTGTTGGCTGCATCATTTGCAAATATTTTCTCCCAGTCCCTAGGTTGTCTTTTCGTTTTGTTGATGGCTCCTTGGCTAAGTAAAAGTGTGTACGTTTGATTAGATACCATTTTGGTTTATCTTTGCTCTGATTTCTACTGCCTTGGAAGACAATTCTTTTCAAGTAAAGAAGAAATATATTCAAAAACAGCTGGCAAATAGAGAGGAGGAAACAAAATTAAATATTTTAAAAAATTACCAAGTACACCCATTTCAAGTAAAGATAAGGAGACCCACATACTTCTTAATGATCCCTGAGCAATAGTTCATCACATCATGAACAGCTATTAATTTACATAAAGAAACAGTATCAAAACAAATTAAATTGTTTTTAGTCACTCTGTTTAATAAGACAAGGAAGAATGATGCATTTTGAAAATATTGTCATCAAAAACTGTTTAAAATAGTAAAGATTCATCACCTAAAAGGAATAAACTTTGAATATCTGGAATATAAACATGCTGGTTCTCTGATGATGCCAGATAAATGCGTTTAGGCAATAAAGCTTATTGTTGCCGAAAGTATAGATTATAAATAAGGATTACTGGAACACTAACAATCAATTTCAGATTTTTGCCTTCTTCATTTCAAGAGCCACAAAGCCAGTTTTCTTTAGACTGCCTGGGCTGGTTTGGGCCAAGATCTAGTCAATATGTAGTCTGCCAGTGATGTAGGTAAATAAGATAGAGGGATGAAGAAAAATTGAGCATCCCAGCCAGCTGAATATCGAGTGCGGGGATGCACAGATGTCAGAGCGTGTTCCATGCAGTCAGTGACCAGGTTCAGGTTTGTGCTACTTTGCAACAGTCCATTTTTCATGTTCTCAAAATCTGTATACAAAAAGATAAATTGTGGTCAGCAATTTTATTCCTTGTATTTTAAGATCCTATTGCACTCAGCCACAGAAGTCTAACTACATGTAATTTCCGCAAGGATTAGGACGATCAGACCCGTACTTCCCAATATAACAGGCACTAGCCACATGGAGGTGTTGAGCACTTAAAATACAACTACTATGACTGAAAATTGAACTTTTAAATTTTAATTAATTTTAATTTTAAAACTCAGTTCTGTTATTGGAATACTTTTAAGTATCTTTGGAATAATGTAGGTATGTTAATCTACTTTTTCAACTGGAAATTTTTTAACGTCTCTATTGAGACATAATTCATACATCATAAAAATCATCCATTTAAAGTGTACAAATCAATGACTTTAAGTATAACCAGAGTTTTGCAGCCATCACCACAAACTAGAGAGCATTTTCATCATCCCCAAAGGAAACCCTGTACCCATGAATAGTCACTCCCATTTCCTGCCAACCCACCCAGCCCTAGGTAACTACTAATCTATTTTCTGTCTCTATGGATTGCCTTTTATGGACATTTCATAGAAATAGAATCATACATTGTGGACTTTTGTGACTGGCTTCTTTCACAGAGCAAACTGTTCTCAAGGTTCATCCATGTTGCAGTGTATATCAGTACTTCACTTCTTTTTATTGCCGAGTAATATTCCATTGTACAGCTATACCACACTTTGTTCACCCATTCAACATTTAATGAACATTTGAGCTGTTTCCACTTTGGGGCTATTATGAAATAATGCTGCTGGCAATTATAAATTGTATGAATCTAAATATAGATGAAGTATGTCCTGGGAAAGTTTAGCATCCAAGTTGAGGTGTGCTGTAAGTGTAAAACACATACCAATTTTCAAAGACTAAAGGGAAAAAATATGTTAAATATCTTATTAATAACGTTTATATTGGTAATAAATGTAGAAATGGCAGTATTTGGGGGTATATTGCTGTTTCTTTTCCTCTTTTTAAAAGTAGCTATTAGAAAATTTATTATATATATAGCTCTTAGATAGCTATTGGACAGTACTGACCTACTGACCTAGATTATTCTGATCCATTGACAAATAAATGAATAATGTCAATTCCTTTTAAATCATGAAATAAATATATCCCTCCTCTTACATATAGTCACTTTTTAGTAAATTCTATTTTCCTTTGATTTCTGTTGTAAACTATATGTACCCATAGGGGAAACAAATTCCCTCTTAGTTTAAAACTTTAGATGGGGAGGAGCTTAGAACAATGACTGGCCTCCTGGCATCTTAGGAAACTTAGTTCTGTAGCTTGAGTTCTGAGAAACTCAGTTTTTTGTCAGACTTTCCTTGATCCAATTTCCCTCCCCCTGTTGGTAGTGACCCTCTTAGGCCTGATGAACCCAGAAGACAGGGTTGTAGGTCACAAATCTTCTCTCTGTGCATTGCCCTTCACCTTTCCTCTGTACTAAGACATCATCCAAGGCCAGGGACAGGGCTACTGCTACCGACCGCACGGCCTTTTTGTGAAATGGAAAGGAGAGCTGCTCCCTTTGGCCTTGGCAAGCTGCTGACTTCTTTGTGTGGGGAAAAAAGCATCCCTTCCCCAGGAAGGTGCCCCACACCAGTGTGCATGACTTACTTCTACTAGGAAGATTGCCTTCCATCCACCCCCAAAACTGCCTCCTCCTCCAGGTCATCAGAATGATATTCTTACACAAAATTGAACCATCTCACTCCTACAAGCCTTCCGTGGCCTGCACATGAGGTCCAGCCTCTGGGAATGGTCAACAGGGCCCTGCAAATCTGGTCCCCACTCACTTACCTCTGCCCACCTACGTACACCCTCCGCCCCCTCACAGTGAGACAGACATGGAGTTTGTGGCCAGGCCCTGCTACCAAAAGGGTAGGTGATACTGCAGGCTGCACTTTACCTGAGCAGGCCTCCCACACCAGTCTGGCAAAACAATGAAGAGGCACGTCCCTCTCAAGACCCAGAGACTCTATGCCTCTAACCATGTAATACCTCCCTGTGCTAGGTGGCCAGGCCCACAGGTGACCAAGCAGGGCAGGCCCTGGCCCTAGGCTGCCTGTATGTCTCTTCCCCAGCCGCAGCAGCCATCACCAAGTCAACCATGAGGGCAGTGGGCATTTCTGAGCCCCTCCTATCTTGGGAAGGTTCTGTTTAAGAAGCTTTATTCTCAGAGGATCTGCCAATCAATCCCCACCAACCCTCTTTGCCCTTCTCATGCGAGGGTTTCCATTATCCCCTCAAAAGAAAAACTCACAGGCATCAAAAAACTTCTGTCCATAGGTCTCCTTGATATGAGGAGGGACTTCTTTCCAGACTTGCTTCATTGTCTCTGAGGCCTTCTGCAGATCTGTCATCTCTGTTCTGAAGTAGCCAGGTTCAACTATGCTGATTTTCACCCCAAAATGCTGAAGCTCACGCCTAGGAAAAAACCCTCAAGTTAACTCCTCTGATTGAAAGATACCATAATTTCAATGTTCTCAGGGAGGAAACAAAACAAAACATAGTTATGAAAAGCACATTTACTGAATATTTTAAGGAGAGGAAAAAACGAAATTTTAAACATCCCTAGATGCAACAACCGGGACATGATTATACAAACTACCAGAACCATTCAACAGTTCTCAACACATCCACTCTTCTAACAGAGTTATTAAGTACCTACCACGTGCCAGACACTGGAAACATGAAGAATATAAGGAATAATAATGAAAATTAGCATTTTCATGATATCTACTGTGCTACATGCACAATCTTAGTAAATTAAGACTCTGCTCCCCACCTCAAAAAGCTCACAGTGAGTGAGTGCATCTAACAAGTAAGCAAATAATTGCAATATAATTCAAAAGAAGTCTAAAGGAGAGGTATTCAAAGGGCTACATAAGTAGAGCGGGGGACGCAGACTTTCTGAGGCAGTTAGAGTAGGCTTCAGTGAAGAGAAAATGTTTCAGTTGAGCCTTGAAGAATAAGGAAGGAATTTGCCCATGAAGAAAGAGGAGGAGTGGAATATCAGGCAATGGAAACTGCACACACAGAAGCAGGGGACTGTGAAAAATTACAGAGTGTTCAAAGACTGCAAGAGACCATTAATGGAATAGGATATGGGCCTTAAAATTACAAGTCATTGGTCATTCCAGAATATTCAAGGTAGTTCAAAAAACAGTTCCAAAAATACTTATCAGGGGTTGTGCATGTCCCAGGCACTGTGCTAAGTGCTGCCTTTGCCAAGTGAAGTAAGATGACCTTGTGCACCATGTTAGACACATACTGTAGGCACTCCAGGGAAAGCGATGAGGCTCCCTAAACTAGAAGTTCAAGCAGCCTTGCTAGGGAAGATGAGCCCAAGCTGATGTCAAACAGAAATGTTTGGAATAATGGTCCATAAGAATGTAAAACACAAAGCATCGTGACCCTCTAAAGCAATGAATGGTTCTCAGAGTGTAGACCCAGAACAACGGTATTAGCATCTGGGGGCTTGTTAGAGATGCAAATTATTGGGCCCCAGTCCAAATCGGAAACACTCCAGATGAGAACCAACAGTCTGTTTGAACAAGCCCTCCAGGTGGCTGTGAGGCATGCCAAAAGTAAAAATTCCCCGTTCCAAAGGAAAATCCTCCCTCATTGAACCAAAACATAAAACTCTCCAATTTAGAGCTTCAGAAAATGATTCTCCAGGTGCTTGAGTGTGCTGGGGAAGGGGAGGGGCTGTGCAAGCCAGGGGCGCTTCTGCCCTCTACATTCCCTTCCCCTTGCAGCTTGCTCACAGATTCCCAGCACATCACAACATCTCCATCCCCTGTCAAACTCCAACTCAGACGTGGGACAGAACTTCCTGTTCCTGTTGATTCCTAGCACAATTAAGGCAAATTGGAACTTTCTAAAGGAATTAGTGGTTTGAATGCTGGAAGCGCATATCTTTGCTCTTGGTCTGGGAATGAGTCAAGGAGTCCAAGAGTCATGAGTGGTGGTAAATCAGCAGGGAGAAGCCCCGTGGAGGTAGACAGGATGTCGGGCAGACAGGAAGCCAGGCAAGGTGCCTGCCACATAGTAACAACTTATGCAGTGTCCTCGGTTATTTCCCTACTCCCCTCCTAAGCAGATAATGTACTTTGCACATTGTAATTGATACATATCAGTCATGGTATGTGGTAGTAAATAATGGCTCCCAAAGATATCAGGTCTTAATACCTGGAAATGTAAATATTTGTTACTGTAGGTGGCAAAGACTTTGCAAGTGTGACTGAGTTAAGGATCCTGAGATAGGGAGATTGTGCTAGATTATCTGGGCATGCCTTGAATGCAATCACAAGTTTTCTTTACAAGAGAGGCAGAGGTAGATTTGAAGGCCAGCAGTGGAAGAGAAGACAATGTGATCACTGAGGCAGAGATTAGAGCGATGTGGCCACAAGCCAAGGAATGCTGGTGGCCACCAGAAGCTGGAAGAGGCAGGTAACGAATTCTGTCCTAGAGCCTTCAGAAGGAACACGGCCTTGACAACAACTGACATTGGCCCAATGATACTGATTTCAGACTTCTAGCCTCCAGAGCTCGAGAGAATAAATATGTGGTGTTTTAAGACACCATACATAAATTACTTATGGTAGTTTACTATGGCAGCCATAGGAAGCTTATACGTGATGCCTATAATATTTACAGCTCATTTCCAAATGAAATTGCCCTAAGGTCAGCCCCTGCTAAAGGGGAGTTTGTACAGCACCCTAATGTCTATAGCTGACTACACCGGGAAGGGTGCTTGATGGGAGGGGCGCCCCTCTCAGGCCTGGACAGTGACTCTGCCTGTTATTACCTATATAGCTATGACAAATTACTGAACCTCTGTGCCTCAGTTTCCCTAGACGTACAATAAGGATAAAAATAATTTCTTCCTCACTGGGTTGCTATGAAAATTAAATGATTTAATAGATGCAAAGTACTCACAACAGTGCCTGACACATAGTAAGTGCAAAATATATTATGTGATGTGGTGTCACCTGGCATACACAAAAGAATGAACTCAGCTAACAGAATTCTCTCTCTCAGAAATTGAAATATAAAGGGAAATACAAAAAAAAAAAAAAAGCAGCTGATAGACATGAAGCTGAAATGATGCATTAAAAAAGATCCAGGAGGTAGAGGCAGGGCCATTAAGGGTTGTGGCAAACTGAAGATATAACAAAGAAAAGAAGCTATTCGATAAAGAAAAGACACAAAAAGTAAAGCAAAGGAATAAGTTAGTTGGAAGCAGATAAGCACCAGAAAGAGTCACCATGAAGAAACAAAAACAAGTGTGCTTTAAGGAGGAAAGAAGACAATCATTCTCTCTTCAGAAATGAAATTGTATCAAGGGTAAATCTTGAATTAAAGTGTCAAGTGGTGATAGGAGACAGGAGTGCGGAAAAAACACAGGTCTGCCAAGTCCTGATTGTGGCAGGTGAACGTTGATAAAGATACTAAAATCTGAGGCTCAGTTTCATGTATAAAATAGACCAGTAACAATATCTACAGATCAGATTTTGAGAGTGATGAAATAAGATAACGTAGGTGAAAGTGACGAGCATGGTATTGGAGACATGTTTAAGTGCTCAGTCGTTGCTTCTGTTTTAACTTAAGAGTGTTACCTCAGAACATCTGAAAAGGCTTCCACTCCATACTTGGAGCAAGAGTAGACTGTTCCAAAGAAAGCAAGTCTTCCCAGAATGCTGGAGACATTGACGATTCTCCCCTGTGCGCTCTTCACCAAGGGAAGCATGCTCAAGGTCACCTCTATCAAACCAATGAGGTTGACTTGGAGGGTACTCATGTAGGTGTCAATCTTCAGCCAGTCAGTGTAGCCAAATGGGTGAAAAGTGCCTGCGTTGTTGACCAGACCCCAAAGTCCTAAAACAATAAAGGCAAAGCAGGAGTTTAGTTTCAGACAAAAATGAGAGACTTTTACCTTAATCAATCTTCCTGCTGAAAACAAAATGCTAGACAAAATATATTTTTTCAATCTTCTTAAACACATCTATCAGTAAGAAAGTATAGAAAGGTCAGGCTAAAAACTAAAAGAAGGTAGGAATCCAGGGAGGGTAAACAGAACACTGATGCTAGCTTTTTGATTCAAGAAAATTTGCCAACCAGTGTGAAATTGAAGTTCAGTACATATAGCCTCAAAAAACATACACATTAAGAAGGTATGAAGTCCAGGGCCCACCTAAGGTAGGGAATCTAATAAAAGACACTTTCTTCATTAAACTGGGATGCTAACTGGCTACACTGTCACATAAGGGTGAGATAGAAAGTCCTTCCAAAGGACTGAAAGTGTAACTGCCTGTCTTGAACTCTGGTGTTGGGAGAATTGGCCCTGAGGAATCATAACCACAGGTCATCCCTCATAAGAGTTTGCAGCTGAATTCACACTATCTGTGAGGCCAAAAAGGCAAAAAACAAAAAACTTCAAGACAAGAACTAAGTTGAAGGTGGCCAAGTGCCCCCTGGCACCTGATGGAAGCAAATGTAGATCCTCTCTGAAGAAATCTTTACGTCAGGCCTTAAAGAGTCACCAAGAGAGTTACTAAGAAAAATAGGAGTTCACTGTCATCAGTCACTACATACACAAGGTAACAAAGCATCACAGGCAAAGAAGAGCAGAAACCATAGGCAGCAGAGACAGGCTCACAAGGACTTTAGATACCAAAATTATAAGACACATAAAGTAAAATGTGTGTGCTAAATGTGAGTTTTAAATAAAAGGGATTGAAAATATTAATCCAGACAAGATACTATCAAATTGATCAAGAAGATTTAGAATGAACCAAATAGAAGTTCTAGAAATAAAAGGTATAATAGCTGACATTCAGTGGACAGATTTAATAGCAGACAGAAAGAGCAGAAAAGAGAAAATAGTAAGCTGCAACATAGAAAAAAGGAGACATTTAGAATACAGTGCAAAGAAAAAAGAGATGGAAAAGAGTGAAAGAAAAGAGACACAAGAACAAATTAAAAACATCTAACATATATCTAATCAGATTCAGGAAGAAAAAAGAGGGAAAATGGAATAAAGGCAATAATCTGAAGTCACAACAGATGAGAATTTTCCTGACTGTAAAAGACACTAACCCATAGAGTCAAAAAGCCAAATAAACCCCAAGCAGTATAAACTAAATAAAGGAATTCACATCTAGACAGACTAAAACAAAGCCTTAGTAAGACCAAAGAAAGAGAATATCCTTAAATAGTCAGAAAGAAAAGACAGATTTACAAAAGGTGAAACAGGCTGACAGCTGACTTATCAATAGTAACAACAGAAACCAGGGGTAGTGGAATGTTATCTCCAGTGGGCTGAGAAAATAACTGTAAACTTACAAATGCTTATCTAGGAATGATGGTAAAGACATTTAAAGAAATGTAAAAAAAGAAGAAGAGGGAGGAGGAGGAGGAGAAGAAAAAGGAGAAAAAAGGAAAGGAAAGAAAAGAAAAGAAAAGAAAAAGAGAAGTTTTACCCCTAATATCTTCTAAATTCTAAAGAATATACTTAGTCAGGAGGAAAGTAATTTTAGATGAAACATTCAAGAAGGAATGATGAAGACAGAAAACAGTAAGTAGGGAATAAATCTAAACATCATATATTGTAGGGCCAAAAACAGAACTAAAATACATACTAGCAATAGCATATATGTCAGAGGAGGTGATTGAAGTTCAAAGTGTTCTGAAGGCCTTGGATTAATCAGGAGAAAAAAATAATAAAATGACAATTGGTAAAGATGCAGTTCAAATTTCTAGAGGAACCACTAAATACATAGGAATAGAATATGTTACTTTCAATTTAGTAATGGAAAAGGTGGAATAAAAATCCAATCAATTCACAAGAGGGAAAGAAACAGAAAATGTGGGACAAAAAAGCACAAAATAAGGCGACAGAAATAAATTCAAACATACCCGTCCTTAAGTAAGTGTAGGTGAATGAAATGTTCTAGTCAGAAAGGCAAAAACTGTCCGGCTGAATTATTTTGTATATCTAGCTGTATGCTATTTACAAAAGACTCATATAAAATATGGAGATATAAAAAGTTTGAAAGTGTAAGGTCAGAAAAAGGCTCTGAGGCAACAATCTTTGTCACTGAAGGGATGGTAGCATACTCCCCTGAGAGAAGGGCCAAAGAGAAAAGCAGGTGTGGTGAAGAGAAGATAAAAAGACAGAGAGTCCTCCTTTAGATTTTATGAATCTGAGGTTCCAGCAGGATTTGCAGATGAGAAAGCCAGCAAGCGGTTGGGAATTCAGGTGTGAAGAACAAGAAATAACTTAGCAATCAAGGGCATAAAGGTAATGGATAAAACTGTAGGTAGGTGGGGTCCATTCAGCATTGGTTGAGCCCATATCATGTACCAGGCAAGATGTCAGAAACTGGAGATACAGCAATGGGTAAGAGAGGTCTGTGTCCTCAGGGAGCACACGCTCTAACTGATGGGAAAACAATGACAACAACAACACTGTAGAAATAAACTGCTCTGAACAGCACAGCACAGAGGCTGTGACTGCCTGTAACTCCTGGTTCTGCCTGGGGGAGTCAAGAACGTCCTCAGGTAGGAGTAATAGTTTAAAGTCAATTTTCAAATTTAAAGTACATTTAAAAAAAATTAAACATTCTGCAACCCAAGCAAAACAATTTTATTGCCAGTTTGCAACTCCTAGGTTAAATAGACATTTAGGACGTCCAATTAATAAGATCTATTAAATCATAAAACAAGGGGGAGGAACAAGAAAGAGGTTAAAGAGGATTTGGATAATATCCAAAGAAAATGCAACTTAGAAAAGAGGATTTCTCATAATTGCCGAAAATTGGAAACAACCAAGATATCCTTCAATATGTGAATGAAGAAATAAACTGTGGTAACTACAGTAGAATATTATTGAGCAATAAAAAGAAATGAGCTGTTAAGCTACAGAAGGACATGGAGGGACCTTAAATGCATATTGTTAAATGAAAGAAGCCAGTCCAGAAGGCCATACCCAACATGATTCCAACTATATGACATCTGGTAAAAAAAAAAACTATGGAAACAGTAAAAAGCTGAGGAGTTCCCAGGTTTGGGGGAAGGTGGTGACGGAGGAAGAGATGACTAGATGGCTCACAGAGGATTTTTAGGGCAGTGAAATTATTCTGCATTATGCTATTAATGGTAGATATACAATAATTTCTATTTGGCAAAACCCATAGAACTGTGTAACACAGTGTGGATCCTAATGTAAACTACAGACTTCAGTTAATGATAATGCATCAATACTGGGTCATCAAATATAATAAATGTGGCACGCCAATGCAAGACGTTAATAATAGGAGAAACTATAAGGTGGGGGTTGTATATGGGAAATCTGTACTTTCCAGTTTTTCTGTAAACCTGTAACTGCTCTAAGAAACGCTGTCTACTAATTAGAAAAAAAATAAAAACTTTTTTTTAAAAAAGAAGAGGACCAAAGGCTGACATTAGTGAATGTCTATATTTTAGATGGTAGCCAAGGGAAGAAGAATTGATTTCTAAAGAACACCTTGAAAATTCTTCAAGCAAAGAATTGTGGTTGTAAACATTCCAGTTGCAAGATGGGATAACAGCATCAAATTGACTGGGTTCATTTTTCAACGTGAAATTGTTAAGAAAATGAAACAGCACAAAAGATCAAGACTGCCCTTCAAATGACAAAGCCAGCATTTAAGCCCTGCTTTTGAGATTTTATATATATATAAAACGTGATATATTATATATATACATTATATATTTTATATATATACACACACACACACACACACACACACACACACACACACACATATATATAACTTTAACAGCTTCATGCCTAAGTAATGAAAGGAGAAAATAATTCTCTATACCTCTGTCCCCCACACGCTCTTTCACCCACTGGGTGGCCGCAGCGATGCTCTGTGTGTTGGTGACATCCAGGATCACCGTCTCCACCCTATCTGACGTCTGGCCCTTCAGCTTCTGGGCCCCCTTCTCGGTCAGACACGCAGCCAGCACCCTGAGTCCTCGCAGGTCCAGCTGCCTGGCCAGCAGGTTCCCGAAGCCCGAGTCACAGCCCGTGATGAAGACGTACTTGTCCCGGAGGTGGCTCACCACCTGCCTCTCCCGGTACCAGCGCAGGAGGTAGTACAGGCCCACCAGGGCCGCCAGGTACAGCCACATGGTGAGAAGATCTCCTTTCCCTTTCAAAAGAAAAAGAACAGTTTTATTTTATTCCTTCCTTTTTTTCTCTAACCAGTGTTGAGTATTTACTATGTGCCAGGCATTGCATGAGGTGCTGGGACTCTTTATTAACTAATATTTAGTCCAATCCTCTAGTCACAGTCCACGGAGGGAGTCAGGGAAGTAACCAAATAAATGCACTGCCTTGTGGTAGGTGCCAACAGAAGCGTACACACAGTCTAATGAGGCTGCAGAAGAGGGCCAGTGACCCACTGCCTGCAGAGTTAGAAACAGCTCCACAGAGGCGGTGATTTTGGAGCTACTTCCTACAAGATAGTTGAGTTCAAAAAGTGGACAAGGATGAAAGGACACTCCAGGCAGCAATAATGTGCATGTGAGTGGAGTGGTGGGCAACATGAAACTTGCTGATACCGACAGGCAGCTCAGCACGGTGAGGCAGAGAGCACACAGAGGAAGACGTGGAAGGTATGGTAGGGAAGAGTCGGGCCAGGAGGGGCCCGTGGGCTGCACTAAGGCATCGGGATGCTGTCTTGCAGGCCACAAGGGTGTGCTACTAGAAGGTATTCAATGCAGGAGTAAGATGGCCAGACTTAGCTTTAGAAAGCTCTGCCTCACAGCAGGAAAGGAGGAAAGATTAAACAGGGGTGCGGTGAAGGCAAAGAGATTAGTTAAGAGACCCACAATTTCGGTGAGAGATTGCAGCCAAAGTAGTTTATAAATATAGACCAATCAGTTGCATTGTTCAGAGATGAGTGTTGGGTGTCCAGAGATGCTTACCTGTCTGTATGTAGTTCTGGAGAAACATCTACCACTTTGGGGCAATCTACAGTTGTTGGCTGAACTAACACATGATTCATAAAGTTACAGGTAGAGGTCAAAGGCGGGCTTGGGCCCACTAGGGCATCATAAGGCCCACACAGTGCCTGCCTTAGCTTGGCTTTAAGGCCTTCCCAGTGCTCTGGCCCTTGACTTCGTCCTTAGCCTTCTCTTTGACCACACTTCTTTTGCACGCTACTCTTCAGTCATAACAAACACCGTCCAGTACCCTACACACTACAGGCTTTTCATGCCTTGGTACACAATTCTGTGTACAGTTCCTTCTTTCCCAGCTCTCATCCCTTTGAGAAATAACATTCATCTGTTCAGGCTCCACTGAGTCATCATTCTCATTCGGCAGACATCAGTTCAGCATCTACTATGAGCCAGACACAGTGTTAGGCACTGATATGTGACAGTGAAGGAAACGAGGTTCCATTTTCACTGAATTCACAGTCTTAAGTGTAAAGACCGGCAAGAAAAGAATGCGATACACAGTCGTCCCTTGGTATCCACAGGGAACTGGTTCCAGGACCCTTCGCAGATACCAAAATCTGAGGATGTTCAAGTCCCTTATGTAAAATGGCATAGCAGTTGCATATAACTTATGCACATCCTCCCATATACTTTAAATCATCTCTAGATTACTTATAATACCTAATGCAATGTAAACGCTCTGTAAATAACTGCAAATACAATGTAAATGCTATGTAAGTAGTTGCTGGCCTGCAGCAAACTCAAGTTTTGCTTTTCCAGAATTTTTTCCTAGTATCTTTGATCTACAGTTGGTTGAATCTGCAGGTGCAGAACCCGTGGATATGGACAGCTGACTGTAACTGAAGTAAGGGAAGGATGCTGCTGGAGCACTCAGGAAAGGCTTCCAAGCCAGTCTAGGAAGATCTGAGAAGTTTCCTAGTGAGAAGTAAACATAACTTGAGATCTAAAGCACAATCAAATGGCAGTAAAGGGAGGTAACACTTGTGTAGCACTTGGTATGATCAGGCCCTGTTCTAAGCATTTCACATATATTAATGCTGAATTCTCACAACAGCCATGTAAGGCAGATCCTGTCATATCCCTGTGTGTCAGTTCAGACATCAAGACAGACCTAGACATGCAAGGGACTCACTGGGGGCAACATCTATAGAGAATAAAGGGGGAGAGTGCAGAAATAGGTGGCAATACAGGCCTGACACCTCTGAAAGAAGAGAGAGAAGGCAGGGGGATTTAAGAGAAAGAAACTTAAAATGCAGCCTAACCCCCAAAAAGTCTCAGCTAGGCTGATGGGGGTCCTTGAGCAAAGACTGCCCAGCAGAGTCCCACACTGCGCTGAACACTGGGCTGTAGGAGCTTTCAGTCCTACCTCCAGACCTTCAGAGAGGAGAGAGGGGATGGAGATTGAGTTTAATCACTAATGGCCAATTATTTAAATTAGTTATGAATGAAGTAATGAAGGCTCCATAGAAACCGAAAAGGATAGCATTCAGAGAACTTCCGGTGAGCATGCGGAGATTCAGGGAAAGCGCTGTGCTCAGAGGGAGCGCAGAAGCTCTGCGCCCCTTCCCCCTGCCTTGCCCTGAGCATGTCTTTCACCTGACTGTTCCTGAGCTGTATCTTTTTATAATAAACCAGTAATCTGGTAAGTAAAATGTTTCTGTGAGTTCTGTGAGCCACTCCAGCAAATGAATTGAACCCAAGGATGGGGTTGTTGGATTCCCCAACCTACACTCGTCAGTCAGAAGCACAAGTGATAATCTGTGTTTGCAGCTGGCATCTGAAGGTGGGGTGGGGAGTGGGTAACCTTACAGGACCGAACCTTTAACCCGTGGAGTCTGATGCTACCTCCTGATAGTGAGCGTCAGAACTGAGCTGAGTTGTGGGGCACCTGGCCAGTGTCGCAGAGAATGGGTTTGTTGCAAGTGGGTCCAGAACTGTTAAGGGTATAGGGAATAACACTGGAGAGCCAGTGAAGGGGAGAAAATAGTGGACAGAGGCATTTAATGCTCCCTCCATCACTCCCTCTCTTTCTCCCCTTTCCCCTCTCCCCCACATCCCTGTTCTCTCCCCCTCCCCCAAGCTTTCAGCTCTCTCCATTCCAACAGCTCTTTGCGTTCTCTAGCCAGCTACCTCTGTTCTGCCCAGTTGGGTGTTCTTTGCTGCACTGTAGTCACAGACAGAGCTTGTCCTGCCTGTCTATGGACTAAAAGGGCAGTTTCCTGAGGCCAGTCACAGATGAAAATCCACCCTCCACTGGGAAGGAGCTCAGACCTCACAGCCTCCCTGGGTGTTACTATTCAACCATCACAGAGCAAGAAGACTGAACTTGCAGAAGGGGCGTGCCAGGCCAGTCAGAGTCCCAAAACATGAGCCAAAGCTGAACATGAATCAAATATATATCCGACGATGCCTTGAGTATTGCAAACATCTATAGCCCTTGACCTGACCATTTTCTGAGGTTCTGTCCTGTGTTTCTAAATTCCGTAAGTACTCTCCAGCCAGATACTCAATATATCCAAGATAGAATGCATCTTACTTTCTGCTAAAACTTTCTCCTCCAGTACTCCCAATTTCTATCTCTATTGCTTTTTCAGTCTTGAGGCTCTGACGTTTCCTCCCCATTGCCCCGTGCATTACCTCAGGAGAGGAGGCTGCAGAGTCTCGCTCTGCAGTAGCTCTGGAGCTCCTGCCGCTCCTCTTCATTCCTGTGGCCATGTCCAGTGTTCAGGTCTTCAACGTTCAATGCCCCTTGCTTGGCCAATCCTAGCAGCCTTCTCGCTATCCCCACAGCATCAGTCCCTTCCCCTCTCAGCCACACGGTGCTGTCTGATTAATTTTCCTGAAGCACAGTTCTGTTGATGTCTGTACCTGAAAAGCATTCAACCTACTCAGTAAAATCTAAGTCATCTAAATCCATGACTGGGCCTCAACCTTGTCTCCCGCTGCTCCCACTCACACAGCCTGTGTTCCATGCACACCGAGGAGACTGCTGCTCTCCATTTATTCGTGCGCTGCTCTTTTCGTGCTCCAGATCTGTGCTCTCACTACTCCTTTGCCTGTAATGCCCTTCTTGCTCATCTACGCACGTCATTTATTACCGATCCTGCAAAGCTCACAGTTCCTCCATATAAAGCCTTCTCTGAATTATCAGCAGTAGATCTGCTCTCCCATAACAATATACTCAAACTGCTCCTGTGTAACTCATCACTCCAACTGGGCTGGTACCCCTGGGGCAGTTCTGTGACTGATTCATCTTTGCAACTGATGAAGTACCTACTTCGGGGCTTTGGTCCAGTATGTAACTAAATTGGATGATTACCACTTCTGAAAGAGCCTGTTTGTAACACATATTCAGCACATAAGGCTACTTTGCCCAATTGATGGACTGTAGTTAAATGTCACTGATTTGGGGGGGGTAATTAGGTTTATTTATTTTTAATAGAAGCACTAGGGATTGAATCCACGACCTCATGCATGCTGCACATGTGTTCCACCACTTGAGCTATACCCTCCCCCCATATGTCACTCTTACTTCTTGCATTATTTTTCTTTTTCTTGAAAGTAGCAACAACAATATAATACATAGTAAGTGTTTTTACAAATCTTTTCCTTTTCTATAGTTGTTTAGAAAGTGTCTAACTTCACAAAGACACACGAGGCAAGTGTAAGCTAAGATTGTGCTTTTTCAACCTGACCATTCCGCCTGGTACCTGGGGACAAAAGCCTTTGACTAGTTTTTAGCACCTCCATCTTCCTCATTCTTCATATTCAGGCACATTCCAAACCCTACAGATTCATTCACATTCTGTCTCACATCTCTGCCCTTCCTTATGTTCTACCTTGGTTTTCACCTTCACTCTGCTCACCTGGCCTAAAGCCTCCTACATTGTCCCCTCACCTCCCAGTCATTCTGCACACCACTGCTGGATTAATGTTTCTCGGCCCAGTCTTAGTCACGCCATTCCCTCCAGCAGTCCCCACTGTCCACCAAACAAAGGGCAAACTGACCAGGTGACTCTAGGCCCTCCACCTACAGTCCACTCACAAATGTCCGCTTGCAGTCAAGTTGGGAAACTCGCCATTTCTCACACCTGCCAGCACATTTTGACCTTTGGAGCTTTGCTCTTGCTATTTCCTGTGTTTGTCCAATGAATCAATATTTATTAATTACGACCGTGAACCAAGTCCTGGGTGAGTGCTGCGAGTACAAAGATAAGTAGAACCCAGTGCCTACCATTAAGGAGCTCACAGAACTAGTGGGGGATATACAAACAGAATTTGACACAACATTGTAAAATGACTACAACTCAATAAAAAATGTTTAAGAAAATAGATAAAAAACCATATTTCTTCTGTACAGCACAGGGAACCATTTATAATACCTTGTAATAACGTTTAATGAAAAAGAATATGAAAACAAATATATGTATGAATATGCATGCCTGGGACATTGTGCTGTACACCAGAAATTAACACATTGTAACTAACTATACTTAAATTAAAAAAAACGCACAATAATTAAAAAAAATTATTTTTAAAATGTGGAAGGGCAGAGGGTATAGCTCATTGGTAGAGTGCATACCTAGCATGCATGAGGTCCTGGAATAAATCCCCAGTACCTCCATTTAAATAAATAAAATAAATGCAATTACCTTCCCCCCAAAATTAAAAAAAATTTTTTTTTAATGTGGAAAGGACAAAAGAGAAGGTGCTTATTTTTGCCTAAGGTGTCATGGAAGAGGTCGCATTAGAGGTGAACAGAAGTTCAGCAGCCTGAACAGAGTGAAGGGGAGCACAGCCCAGGCAGCAGGAGCAGGATGAGAGCTGGCGCACAGGTTATAAGGAAACATAGGCCATGGAGTAGCAAGAGGCAACGCTAGAAAGACAGGTAAGGGCCTGATCAGGAAAGCCCTTGGATGGCATGCTGAAGAATGTGGACTGTGTCCTGCATGTTGTCATTCATGCATTCAGTGAACATTTGTGAGCACCCCCATGTGGTAGGCACTGAGTTACACTGCTGGTGGGAAGGTAAAGTGGTATAGTTGCTTTGGAACCTTGACAACATGCTCACTTACAAAAGACCACATATTGTATGATTCAGCTTATATCAACTTTCTAAAATAGGCAAATCTATAGAGACAGAAAGTAGGTGACTGATTGCCTAGGGAAATCAGGGTTGGGGGAAATATGGGAGGGTTACTGCTAAAGTGTAAGGAAATTCTTTTGGGGGTAACGCAAATGTTCTAAAATTGATTGTGGCGATGGTTACACAAGTCTGTGAATATGTTAAGATCTACTGAATTGTATACTTTAAATGAGTGAATTGTATGTGTAAATTATATCTCAATAAAGCTTTTAAATAAAATAGACATAATAAGTGTTAGAAAAGGGTGTGCACTTTGGACAAAAGAAAAAGAGCAGAGTAATGGGGATCAGAAGGGCTGAAGAGGAGATAGTTTGCTGCATTAAATATGGTGATCAGAGAAGGCCTCACCGAGAAAGCAACATCTGAGTAAAAATATATAGGATGTAAAACAGTTCAACATAACAACAGGTATGAGAAGAAGGGAAGAATTTGAAATATACAAAAGGCAGGTACCCTCAGACACAGTGATTAGATGAGGGAGTCCTAGAATAATTCCCAGTTTCAAATCCCTGAGATACAGGATGGTTCAGTATACATTCTTATGTGTCAATAAATGTGATGCAGCACATTAATAGAAGGAAAGATAAAAATCATATGATCATCTCAAAAGATGCAGAAAAAGTATTTGACAAAATTCAGCACCCTTTTAGGATGAAAACTTGCAACAAATTGGGTACAGAAGGAGCAGATTTCAACATAATAAAGCCATCTATAGATCTAATACAATCCCTATCAAAACTCCAATGTCATTTTCCACAGAAATAGAAAAAACAACCCTAAAATCCTTATGGAACCACCCTGAACAACAACGCAATTCTGAGAAAGAAGAATAAGGCTGGAGGCATCGCACTTCCTGAATTTAAACTATACTACAAAGCTATCGTAATCAAAGCAGTATGGTGGTGGCATTAAAAACAGACACACGGACCAATGCAACAGAATCAAAAGCCCAGAAACAAACTGACACATAAGTGTTCAAAGCAATATTTGATAAAGGAGCCAAGAATACTCAATGGGTAAGAATAATCTTTTCAATAAATGTTGGAATGTTCACATGCAAAAGAAGGAAACTGGACCCTGTTTTCACCACTCACAGAAATTAATTCAAAATGGATTAAAGACTTAAATGTAACAACTGAAACTGTAAAACTCCTAAAAGAAAGCATAGGGAAAACTTCCTTGGCATTGGTCTTGGCAACAAATTTTTGGATATAATATTAAAAGCAAAAGCAACAAACGCAAAAATAAGTGGGACTACATCAAACTAAAAAGCTTCTGCACAACAAATGAAACACTAAAATGAAAAGGCAACCTATAGAAAGAGAAAAAATATTTGAAAACCATGTATGTGATAAAGAGTCAATATCCAAAATATATAAGGAACTCTTACAACTTAATAGCAAAAAAAAAAAAAAAAACAAACAAAACAACAAAAAAAAACCCCAAAACAACAACAACAATAAAAACCCTAATAAAATCCAGATAAAAATGGACAGAGAATCTGAATAGAAATTTTCCTAAAGAAGACATATAAATGGCCAGCAGGTATATGGAAAGATGCTCAACATCACTAGTTATAAGGGAAATGCAAGTCAAAACCACAATGAGATATCACTTTAGGCCTGTTAGAATGGCTGTTATAAAAAAGACAAAACATAATAAGTATTTGCAAGGATGGGGGGAAAAATCCACCTGTGTCATCAGTCTCCAGGCAGAACAACTAGAACAACCTGAATGAGGTTAGGAGAAAGAAAGGGAAAGGCTGGGAGAAGCTTCAGGGAAATGGGTACTACTGAGGGCTGGGCTCTGCTTAGCAGGCATCTTCACTGAGCCACCTTCTTGGGCTGAAGGTGCTCAAATCCAAACATGTCTCTGTAGGTGTTACCCTTGAGCCTTTTCTTCACCAACAGGGAAGTCATTGGCCCATTCCATCTTGGAGACTTCATCCTGAGACTATCTCCAAGGAACTATCGAGGTCATCTGGCCATCCGCCAGCCTGAGATTCCTTTCTGCTCTCCCCACTTAGCAGAGTGAGCGCTTCTCCAAGGGAAGATCATTGATTTTTGTGGATGGGGCAATGTAAGCATGGGGGAAAAGAAGAGAAAGGTAGGGGAAGAAAAAAGAAAAAAAAAAGTGTGAGGAAGTAGAAGGTGTCCAGGAGCTCCAGAAGGAAGGACAGATGGCTTAATCTGCCTAAGCACCCACCAGGTTGTCCCTTCTTTGTTCCTCCCTCCCCATCATCAGTCTCCAGATCCCATCCTCACCAGCCCCGGTCGTGGAGAGTGACAGGGCCCCAGGGCGGAAACAGGAAGGTTTGGGGCCCCATGAATTGTCCTCTCTGGATACCTTGGAACCTGCGGCAAACACAGGGTCCCAAGCCACTGGTGTGAATATTAGAAATGTCAGTACTGACTACTACCCATGACTGTTTTCTCCACAACCAGGAAACCCAATAGAAACTAACCATGATACCATGTCATCTGTCCCTCTGCAGAGCAACCATAAAAACCTGGCACAGGTGTGGGGGGAAAAAGGGAAAACCAAGGGAAAATCCTAGGGAGACGGTCAATCCTTAGTGTGAGGCTCTCTGCTAACCTGGGCTTCCCCCTCCAGCCATTGTGCTTAACGTGTGCCAAAGACTCTCACACCTGAACCTGGAGGTGTTGCAGGCTTCTATGATTTTCTCTTCAGCAACAGTGCAGAATGTATTCCATTTTTCAGAATGCTTTTTTTTTTTTGGAAACTGTTATGATACCAGTGAGACTACCTGCCTAGGTACCTGCCTACTCTGCCTTTTCTTCCTTTCCAAGACTCTCTCTGCATGACTTCCTCTGCCCCCAACACCCTGATCTTGTGATAACACAGAATCATCAAAATGGATTCTAAGGCCAGATTATCTGGGTTCAAATCCTGCTTTTACCATATACTAGTTGTGTGGCCTTAGGCAAGTGAATTAACCTCTCTGTCCCTGTATGCTCATCTTCAGCATAGGGAAAGGACACTTCCGTGATCTGGGGGAGAGTTAGGTGAGTTAATGCATGTAAAGCACTACATAATTGTTAGATATTAGTATTATTTTGGTGGTGGTGGTTTTATTATTGCCATTCTAGGTCTGGAATCCCTGAGCCCTACCTCTTCCTCCAGGCTTTAACAGAAGGAAAGTTTCACCAAGGGAACTCACACTATCTGGTGCATTCAGCCACCACTTTTTCACCATATGTGTAACTGCAGGTATTGCAACATCCTTAATCATGTCTGTGTGCCTTTCATCACTGCACTGGTCTGTGCTAGCTCACCCTGACTTCTTCAGTTTCAAGCAGAGGACCTCTCTCTCTGTAATACAGTGCTTGGCAAAGTAAGGAATAGCTTTTATTCCCTTCTTTTAAATCTTCAGACCTGGGCTTGTGTATAAGCTTCAGTCAGTCTAGTCACTGATCCTAAGAGTGAGTCTACAAACTGCAGATGGATTCATGGACTGATCAGCTGCGACATTCTTTGTTCTCATACTGGGCATACAAACTAGATGTTACTTGTAAAAGAAAGAATGTTGCCCATGGGCCAGTTCTACAGGGATCATGTCATTAACCCCTGCAGTTGCTGGCCAACAGCACATCCTGAAAGGAATTCAGGAGAAAAATGGGATAAGGCACTCTGCGCTTTGGAAAAACAGACACCTTAGATAGTAAGAGATATCTAAGGGAAAAAAGTTTAATGAAACCATATTCTCGCATTTTCCCATACATAGAAAAGCACTAAAATCATTACCTGAGATACCTGATCCTCATGACTAGTAGTAACCTTTTACTGAGATGTATGCTTGACTCCACACACTTTCTAGCCAAAATCACATATGTACTGGCTTCTCCCCCTACCTCTTTGGAGCAGTTCCTCAGAGCTGCCTGAGAGGCTGCCTCCCAAGCTATAGCCCTCAGTAGGGCCTTGAATAAACTCAACTCACAGCTCTTACGTTCTGTGCTTTTCTTTCAGTTGACATACTTAAGCCAACAATCGTTTATCACAATTAGATGCCACTATGCACCCATCATAATGTTTGAACTGAAAAAGGCTGACAGTGTCTGTTGTTGGCAAGGATATGGAAAAACAAACATGAGTACTGAAAGAGTAAGTTGATGCAATCAATTTGGGGGCAAAAATGGTCAGTCCTTGTCCACCAAAGATAAAGATCCACCTTCTCTATACTCAGAGATTCCACTGTAGGTATGTAACCACCACAGATACGCACATGTGTACCATAAGACGTATTTGCAGCAGCATTGCTTGTAATCACTAAAAGCTGGAAACAACCGAGACGTGCACCAACAGTAGAATGGATAAGATAGTTGAGATATGTTCATACAATGAATGCTACACAGTGACAGAAATGAACAAACTGCAGCTACACACAATTACACAAATGAATCTTACAAACAGACTACTGGATACAAAAGAACACATACTAAGTGATTTCATCTACACAAAGCTTTAAAGAGACCAAACTAATCTGAGTTGCTACAAGTCAGACTGCTGGTTGCCTTTGGGGAGGAGGTAGGGCTTAACCATTGAGAAGTTATTAGTGGGTTGTCTGTGGTGCTGGTAATGTTGTATTACTTTACAGATGTGGCTGTACAGAAGTGCTAACTTTGTGAAAACGCATTGAACTGTCCACCTATGATCTGCATGTTTTCAACTCAAATCAGAAAAATTAAAGTACCTCTCTGATTAGAAAAGAAGAAAAGAAACAGTTTGAGGAAAATCCCTTCTGTATTTATTTGTTGTAAAATTCTTATCAAGAACATTGTGCATCTATATAAATCCAGTCATGTATTTAGTACTAGGAAAGATTTTGTCTTTTCTAAGTAAATAGTATACTATGGATTATTTTAAAACTATCTAGTTTTTCATATTAGAAGTTCAAGGCCAAATTTAGTGTTCAATCACAGTAATTCTGTTAGCCCTTGAAACAGCTTCTTTTATTCTCCTCTTCCGGCACTTTGATTTTTCTATTTCTTTTTATATTTCCATTTGCATTTCAATAATCTTATTGTATATGTGTCGTTTACTTCAGGTAACCTGAAACTCTTTTAAAAGATGCTATACTTGTCGAAGAATAAAACTTAACAGATTCTCCAATCTCAGCCTTGTCCCAAAAGCTGACTCACTCAATCCCTCTGCCAAGTGAGAAAAAATGAAAAATTAGCAAATATTCTGGAAGCAGATGCTTTGTAGTGGCATTGAGATATGCATCTCTATCTCACTTCATGTCATATCAGTACATAAGATTCCACAAAGAGAAAGGAAAAATGTTACCTGAGGAATTCTTGTTTGGGAATATCTGTTAGATTTCAAACACTTCTTGTTTAACTGCCTTTGGAATTTTACTTCTCTGTTCTCCACAGGATTAGAAATGTTACAAGTGAGAGGGAATAACGGGACTATTTAAACCGTTGCTTACTGGTCACGTGGGTTAAGACCAAAAAAAAAAAAAAGAAAGAAAGAAAGAAACAAAATCACCATTCCCACTGCAAGGACCTTGTTCACAGTGGGAGATGGGGGTAGGGTTAGGGCGGGACCCAAACTGGACCATAGAATTTCAGCAACACAATTTTCATGGCTGAATTACATAAGGCCCCATTTGCTTACCCAAATTTTCACAAACTTACCCCACAGCTCTCAGCATTAACCATGAAAGAGCTAATTTCCCCCACTGTCAAGAATCTCAGTTTACAGAGCATACCAAGGAGGTCCTATTTGTAAACATAAAATCACCCCCAACTTCTATGCAATACTTTCCCAAACTCCAAAAAGTAAAGATTCCCCCCCCCCAAAAAAAAGAGAAAACAACGGTGATGAAATTTCTTTCAGGAATCAAAGTTGAAGGATCTTTTAAGAAAATTGAAAACAATAATCAAGACCTCTCTCCAAACAGATCTTATCCCCAACCAAACACACACACACAAACACACACAGATTCATTTGCTCAGGAAGAGTCCAGTCCTGGAAACTGAAGAGGACTTCGTGAATCCGCACGGGGCAGCATCCCCTTCTTTTCCCCCCGTGCTGCCCAGCCCCACCTTCCACACCGCTTTCACAACACCTTCCTCTTGCGGTCAGAGTCCAGGCTGCTCCCCTCCCTTGTGCTGAGTTGGCAGTTCTCACCAGGGTCATCCTTGCTCAGCTGGAGAGTCGTATCTGATACAGCCAAAGTAAAAAGCAAAAGAAAGAAAAGAGCTGCCCTAGCCAGCCAAGGAGTTGCACCTGCCCTTCAGCCCCCATCCTCCGAGTTGGAGCCTCTGCTGGAGTCAGGGAGCAGAGAAGCAGAGCCCACACTTAGACTGCCAACCTGAGACCAGCCTCTGCAAACTGGGACTCTCAGCCTTAATGCTGACACCTTTTCAAAAGAGCTGCAGCTGCTTCGTGTCCTAGTCCACTCTAGCCAATTAGGCAAACCAAAGGAGGGGGTCGTGGGAACCTTTGATTTATAGCCAGTCAGTCAGAAGCACAGGTAACAACCTGGGCTTATGACTGGCTTCTGAAGCGAGAGGGGGAGGCTTGTGGGACTGAACCCTTAACCTGTGGACTCTGACACTATCTCTGGGTAGATAAGACCTCCAGCTGGTGTCCGAAGAACTGGTGTGGATGTGTGAAGAAACACACCCATACCCAACGTTGGAATTGACATCAGAATCCTTCAGCACCCTTTCATAACTCTCTTCTCGGGGCTCCTGTGAAACTCCTAGTTCTCCCGCTTCTATTCCTATTCATTCTCATTGTCCTTTGCTGGCTTCTCTTCCTCTACTCAATTTTTTAAAAGTTATTTTCTTTTTTGGGAGGGGAGGGAGGTAATTAGGTTTGTTTGCTTAATTTAGAGGAGGTACTGGGGATTGAACCAGGGACCTCGTGCGTGCTAATCATGCACTCCACCACTTGAGCTATATCCTCTCCCCCTACCCAATTTTTAAAGTCAGTATCCTGAGGATTTCTGTCCTTGGCCCTTCTTCTTTTCTCACTGTACACACACTCTTTGTTTGGGGACCTCAGTCATCATCAGCTTCAACCCTAACCTGAGTGGTGATAACTTTTAAATCTCTTCCTTCAGTCACGATCTCTCCTGACAGCTAGCTCCTCGTATCCAACTGCCTGCTGGACACCTTCCACCCGAATTCATCCATTCATTCCATAAACATAGGCCGCTTACTATGTGCTAGGTCCAGTACTCGTTACTAGAGATATTAGAGATGAGTAAAGTACACATGATAGTTGAAATCTTAGAACTTACAGTTTTATTGGGGAAAACAGACATTATGTAGTCTCACAAATAAATATGTAATTATACACTATCATGAAGGCTATGAAAGAAAAGCATAGAGAGCTTAGAGTATCACAGCAGTAACTCAACCTCAACTTTTCAAAACTGAAATAATAATGATTCAGTACAATCTGATCCTCCTCCTTATTTTCACATTATTTCCTTGTGGGAACAGGGGGCGGCCGGTACGAGGCAGTGGGCGGGGCCGGAGCGCCCAGGGGCGGGACCGCGTGGGGCGCGGCCTTTTGCCAGCGGTAGGCCGAGTCCCTTGCGCTGCGCGGTGGTCCCGGCGGCGACCTCGCCAGAGATTGGCGGCGGTCCCGGGCGGCGCTCCCGAAGGGCACTGTGCTCAGTCGGGGTCCCGGAGTTTGGGTTCGGTGCCGGCGGGACCGCGGCGCTAGGCAGCGCGGAGGCGAGGCGGTCGTGGCGGGAGCGCTGGTTATGGGAGAGCGGGCGCTCTGCGCTCTCTCGCGGGCACGGCTCCGCGCCGGTACCAGGCTACCCATTATGAATTCTCAAAAATAACGCTGGGAAATTGAGTATTTTGGAGAAAACATGTAATGTGAGGATTGGCGGAGCTGAGTTTACTTCCTTTTGGCAAACACGTGGAACCCCTAGCGTGCCAGTGCACATTCCAGGACCCCGGATCCCGCGCCAGGAGCCCGGTTCCCAGGACAGCACAGGACTGGAGCTCTGCGGTGTGGGGCGTCCTGACCTCCCACAGGGTACCTCTGACCCGGAGCTGAGGGGTGTCCAGCAGTACCCGGTGGACATGAGAGGACAGAGCACTGAGGTGTGGGGCGTCCTGACCTCCCCCTGGGTGACCTCTGACCCGGAGCTGAGGGGTGTCCAGCAGTACCCGGTGGACATGAGAGGACAGAGCACTGAGGTGTGGGACGTCCTAACCTCCCACAGAGTGAGCTCTGTGACCTCTGACCCGGAGCTAGTGGGGTTTCCAGCAGTAGGTGGTGGCAAAGACAGAAGAAGTGTGAAGCTGGAGGTGTCCGTGGCCTTAGTTGAAGGGAAATGAGGAGGTGGGGGGATGATAAGGAGGGATGGTGCAGGGTCAGCGGTTGTGCCCAACAGTTTGTTTTATCCTAGGTACCTCGGAGCTACTGTAGTTTTCTGGGTTTTTTGAGTAGCTTTTCCTCCAAAAATTTTGTTATGAAAAATTTCAAACCCAGCGAACCTTTAAAGTATGAAATCGGTTCATTGCATACTCACATGGTTTTTCATTTCTTAATGGTATATGATAAATACTGTAAAAATCAATGTTTTAAAAAGCTAAAGTCAACTTACTCATGGTACCTGCCTAGGACATGGAAGCGTTTTAACCATGGGCATGACGAGGTCAGTCATCTAGATTCCAAGATTGTACTATATTAGCTTCATCTATACTTAGGTATATTTTTTCCCTGCAGCATGTGAAAGTAGGATGCAGACATTAGGATACTCAGATACTTCAACATGCATCTCCTTAGAATAACACCATCTCCAACACACCAAGACAATCACGATACCATTATCACAGCCAGGAAATTGGCAACAAATCCCTGATATCATCTGAAAATTATTTCACATTTAAATTTTACCATTTGTCAACAAAAAAATCTTTTGCTTATTTTTTTTTTTTCAAACCAGGTTCCCCCTTTACTTCCCTACCAGATTGTATTAAACTCTATCACACACTAACGCTTTTGACTATGTCCACTTTGGGGGCTTTCGGTAAAAGCACGAGAGAATAATGAACAGCTGATATGCATATATGTATTTCTTTGCATCTTATAGGCACATAGCACTCAATAAGTATTAAGGTCAACATTCTAGACCTAACTCATTCTTTTTGATAGCTGCATATGACATAGCACATAAAAGGGCTTTAATTGGGGTCCTATGACACGATTAGGACTGAGGTCCCCATTCCATTGCTTTCTTGATGGCTGTTTACCAGGGACCACTCAGCAGCTAGAGATGGTCCTCAAGTCCTAACCACGTTGCCGTCTCACAACAGGGTAGCTTACTGCTTCAAAGCCAGTTGGAGAATTTCCCTTGCTTTTCCTTGAATCTCTCTGACTTCTTTTAAGAGGCTATGTAATTAGTTCAAGCCCAGCAACCTTAATTTCATTGTTTATGAAAGCAAAGTCAATTGACCAATAAGGTTATCACAGAAGTGAAATCTTCGGTACTCAGAGTCCAGCTCACACTCAAGCAGAGACAATTATACCAGGCACATTCATCAGGGCCTGGGAGTCTTGGGGCCATGTCAGAATTTTGGCCCCTTCATCCCCTAATGATTCACAGGTAAAATACAGTCACCCCTTCCCATGGTTCCCAAGGGTCCCATGCTAATACAGCATGAGCTTGAAAGTCCAGAACCTCCTCTAAATCTAAATCTCATCAACTCAAAGTCCCAAATCTCTTCTAAATCAGATGACGACAAGGCCCCTGATTATAATCCATTAACTCGCCTTCCTCTGTGGACCAAACTGAAGAACCAGCTTGCCTGTTCCCAAAGCTGCGGTGGGCCAGGCGTGAGGACATCTGTAGGCGTTCCAGTGCCCAACGTACAGGAAGGAAGAAGGGGTCACGGTTCTCAACCCATAGCCGCCTTCCACAGTGGTGAGAGTGCCCCTCTCTTCCCTGAGTACGACAGTTGGATTGGGGGTTAGATTGTGTTTTTTTTTTTTTTAAAGAAAAGAAAGTTCCCTCTGTGTTACCCTTAGCTAAGAGGAAACCAATAGGTAAATGGAATAGAAATCTATAAGTAGATATTAAATAGTAAATTAAATATATGATAAAGTTTACATTTCAAATCAGTAGAAAAGGAAACCACATTTAGTAAAAGATTCTGGCACAACTAGCTTTCCTTCAAAAGAACCGCAACCTAGTCTTCCTGTGTTACTTGTGTAGAAAAATACGTTTCAAATGTATTAAATTCACTAGATAATTAAAACACAAGATCCTGGAAATTATTTAGATAATTTTGGGGTGAAGGAATATTTGCTTGGGAAGATGAGAAACCTAGATGACAAAGAAAAAGACTGACAGATATGACCACAAACAAATGTACAAGTTTCTGTGTGACCAACGATACCATAAAACATATCAAAACATGGGTGAGAGACTGCCAGAAATACTTGTTCCACAGTGTGACAAAGGTTTAATTTCCATATTTTACAAATATCACCTACAAATTGATAAAAAGATAATGGAAGAGAAAAGGAGCAAGGAATAAAGAAAGCAGACACGGAAGAGACATCTAAAAATTCTGCAAAATTAAGAGAGAAACATCCAGTGGTAGTGGAAATAGGTACTTTTTTTACTAAGCTACTGGGAGTGTGAATTTCTTTATTTTTATTTTTATTTATTTTTCTAAATTGAAGTACAGTTGGTTATAATGTGTCAATTTCTAGTGTACAGCATCATGTCCCAGTTACGCATATACATACATATATTCATTTTCATATTTTTTCATTAAAGACTGTTACAAGATACTGAATATAGTTCCCTGTGGTATTCAGAAAAAATTTGTTTTTTATCTATTATATATAGTGGTTAACATTTGCAAAGGGAATGTGAATTTCTTAAACTTCTGAAAAGTAATGCGGGATGTGGAAGATGGTCTACAAGTCTGCCAGCTTTGATTTCTCTCGTCCTTGTAAATGTCAGGCCTTGAGCCTTGTTTTCACCAGGAACGTGGCAGAGAAGACAGCACACCTGTTCGTGGCCTTGCCTTTAAAGGACTGACAGATTCTATTTCTTCCTTCCATGAAGCCAGCTCTTACGAAAGGGGTGTGACTATCCCGAGACTACAGTGTTGTGAGCATCCCAAGCCACCCCCGTGGAGAGGGGAGCCTTGTGCAGGGGCACCAAGGCACCAGACACGTGAGTGAAGCTTCTTGGATCATCCGGGTGGCACGGTTGCCAGCAGAGGAAGTCAGGTGACTGACCCCCACTGGAGCCTCGTGGAGCCACCCAGCAGAACCCTGCTTGATTTCCTGTCCTCAAAATTGTGAGAAATTACAAAGCATTGTTGTTTTAGGCCACTAAGTTTTAGGGTGATTTGTCACACAGAAACATATAACAAAGCACAGGAGCACCTGTGAAAATAAAAAAAAAAAACTTTTTGACCCAGCAAACCCACTTTTAGGAATCTAACCTTCAGAAATAACAACATGATTGGAAACCATCTCCAAGTCTATCGAGTGGAATATGGTTACATAGATTTTGGTACACCTGTATCATGGAATATTTGATATCATTAATAAGAATTCATTGATCTCTGTGGAAATATTCATGATTTACTGTTAAACTAAAAAAAGCAGGTTGCAAAATAATATGTATATTATGATCACATTTTAAAAGATTAAAACTAGTATCTATGCATACAAGCTCATTTATGTTTTTATGATCTTAGAGGAAAGTGTAGACTATTTGCCTAAAACGGTTAACAGTGGCTTTCGGGGAGGAGTGAGCACGGGGTGAATTCTGGAGACAGACTGTGGGCCTAAGAACCTTTGTATGCTTGTGTTATTGGGTTGTTGCAAGGACAAAAACATTTTTTGGTGTTTGAAAGAAAAATCCAATAAACGATTTAAATAAAAAGAATCAAACCCAAACACATTCCTGTGAAGGGGGGGACCTGTTTAGACAAATCAACGCCCAGAAAGGCGTTTTGCTTCAAGAGGATTAGGTGAGTCAGCATGTAGGAGTTGTTGAGAAGTAATTAATCATTTGTTTGTTTTTATATGTGTTTATTTGTACCTACAAGTGCTAGCTGTGAGGACTAGGCGTGGTCATTTGGTGGCATATTCCAGTATCGCAGTCATATTTCTATTCTAGTTACCGCCCTCTTTGGTTCAGTTCCCATCTCATGCCCTGTCTGTGATAGTATTGTTATGTGTGTAATAGTTGTTGTGTCCTAGTGTGTATGAACGTGTGTAAATACATATTTAAGTAGGTGACTTAATTATTCTTTGTAACTGATTGATTACTCTGTACCCTGTCAGTCTGGCTTACTGCTGCTGCTAGACCGTATCTTCCTGAAATGTGGCTTTGCCAGGTAACTCCAGCCCTGGAAGCCTCACACTGGCAACTGCATCAGATCTAATCTTCATTTTGATTTCAGGGATCTCTAAAATATGCGCCCATTCTATCTACACAGCCTGGTTGTTTCCTGTTCCCTAACGTGCACCTTTTTCATTGATGTAAAGGATGTTGATCATGCATGCATTTTGTGGTCGGCACTCTCGTTCTTCTTCCTGTGTATGTGTTCCTATTATTTATTTTATTTTGGTAATACCTCCCACCCAGCCCAACTCTCTGTTACTAATATTCTGCCTTTTTTTTTTTTTTTAAAGCTCAACTTCGGTCTTAGCCTTTTCTTTACATTTCTCATAGGTCCTCTGATCTTCTGTGATCTTTTTCTTCTCTGAATTCCTGTTGTATTTCTCATTACCACCCACTCTTAATTTTGATTTCATGCTTCTACATAGGGAAGGGAGGGAGTGCTGTGCTGGGAGTGGCGTACTTGTTGTCCCATTTAATTCTGTAACCCCCCTGAATTAGCAGACTGTGGTTTCTCTACTTATCAGATAAGAAATCCAAGGTGAAGTAGCTTGCCCCAAGTCACAGTTTTGTATTTGAACCTACTTCTATCTAACCCCAAAGTTGGTAAGATTTTCTTTTTATAAGGTTTTCTTTTTTTTATAAGATGTGTCTTTTTGGAGACTTAAATTGTAAAATTATTCAGAGGTTCAGGGGTGGAAAGCGATCTCCCACTGATTTTGGTTTGGGGTCCTCCCAGACTTCCTTGTTCGTACTGCATGTGTAAGTGCATACACCGAGACACAGTCACAAATGGGGTCCAGTACATGCCTTGCTCTATTTTAAAAAAGTATTTTCATTGAAGTATAGTCGGTGTACAATGTTGTGTCAGTTTCTGGCATACAGTGCAGTGTTTCGGTCATACATGTTATTGTGGGTAGACTGCCTGCATTGAGACGCACCTGAGTGTGATCGTCATTCTCTTTTTGCCCTTTTCCTGACCCCTCCCTGGTGGAATTCATTGCTCTCTCAGTGCACATGCTGTTAGAAGACGGGTGCATTTCCTTGTAGGTATTTGTCTAAAAGTATATCCCTACCACCGCATGAGCTCAGAAGCAGAGAATTGTGTTTCATTCTTCTACTTAAAATGCCTTACAGGAATATGGAAAGGAAGTTAAACATTTGTGTAGTCCTCAGTAAATACCTACCGAACTGAACTCAGAAGTTTGGGGTTTTTTTAAGTAATTTAAAAATTAATTTTAGGTTACTTTAATGTAATATTTGTTCTTTAAAAATATACTAGAGAGATAAGAGTAAAAAGTAAAGCTGGTCACTTTCATTCTTCTGAAAATCCACTTCCCTGAGGAAGACACTGTTAAGAGATTGGTCACTGTCCTGTGTGTCCTCTACACATGCCACACGGTCATAGACAGTCACGGAGAGTTCAGGTGTGTGATGGACATGAACATACTTTAGAAAAAGGAGTGCGCCATGCATGCTGTTCTGGGCCTTTCTTCTTTCCCTTCACCGTGTACGCAGGGCGAGGTCCTTCGTTCTCCCTGGCGGCTGCACAGTATTCCAGTGCTGCCAGCGGTGACCTCTGACCAGGGCCCTGGATGGAAATTTAGGTGTGCAGGTTTAGATGGACGAGCAGTGCTGGGGTAAACATCCCTGTGCATCTCCGTTCACGTTCGTGACACTTTCTCTGCAGAATAAATTTGAAGTTGCAGTTGCTCTTTCAAATGGTAGGTGAAGACAAAATTTTTACATTCTTTGCCAAGTAACTGTAATCAGCTTTCTCACAAGCAGGGTGTGCAGAGACTGGCTTCCTCACACTGACCAGCACTGTTTATAACCAGTTTTGTCAGGTTACCATGGTATCTTGTTTTAATTGCTTTTTTTTTTTATTTGGGGAGAGTCATGTGTGGTTTGTGTTATCGGCTTCCATTTCCTCCGTCACTTACCTTGCCCATCTTTTGTCCACCTCTTACTCTGGCTGCTGGTGTTTTTCTCAGTGATTTTGAAGAACTGTTGTGTCTCAGGAACTAATAATCTATCAGTTTTGTTGCAGGTATTTTCTCAAATAATCATTAAACTTAATTATATGTTTTGCCATCCAGCTGTTTTAAAATGTATATAGTCACCTTTCCTTGTGACTTGTGGGTTTCATATCATGTTTTGAAAGTCCTGCTTCAACCAAAGAGTATAGAAAATTGCCCTGTGTTTTCTTCCTTCATTTTACAGTTTCATTTTTGCATACTTAAAAATGCCGTCTATTTGGAATTGTTGTGGTGTTAGGAGTGAGGTGGCTATTCAGCCTTTTTACGTTCAAGTGGCCGGCTCCCGAGGGTGTGTTCATACGAGATGAATGAGGGGAGAGGGAAAAGCCAGAGATGTCGCGCAGATTTCCAGCCTGACTTTTTCCTCTCATGATTTCTACTTATAGAGAAAAGTTACATTTAAAAACAAAGGAATGTCACTCATCGTCATACTATACTAAAATATGAAGTATTTCCATTTTTCACTCTTCTCGGGAAACTTCTTACCCTGTGCATTCTGACTTGTAGGGATCCTTCAGTAGCAGCGTTCTCCGTTCAGACTTAGCACAGGCACCGCACACGGTATGTACGTCAGTTGGCCTGAATATCTACTTAATGTTAGTCACGTTAATTACCGTGAAATTAAAAATTGCAGCCTAATTATTTTAAGGATTTAATTCTCTTTGTCCCAAATATTCCTGAATCCTTTTAATGATCAAGGAAAGACTACTGTGAAACGTAAATTTAAAAAAAATAACGGATCTGATTCACCCCCCCCCCTAGATTTTGGATGGGTTTGTACAGATGTTTGGCCCTGAAGCATGTACACGACATAAAAATTCTTCATTGAGACATGAAATCACAGGCATGTTGATTCTGTCACTGACGCCTTCTAGGCGGTCGTGGACATGGCCGTTGTCTTGGGCCGGACTGTGTGGGCTGGATGGCGTCTGGATCAGACTGTCTCCCCGTCACTGACCCCTTTCCTGTAACCCAGGAATCCTCCTCGCAGGCAGCCTCCTCTTTCTTGGTTTCCTCTCTCTTTAGGATGGAAAAATCCTAAAAACGGTTGTGTGGAAGGTGTATTTTTTTTTTTGTGTGAGAGATTATGTATTCGAAGACAACTTTATTCTCTTACCTTAGTGATAATTTGGTTATAAACTTCCAAGTTGGCAACTGTTTTCCTACAGAATTTTGAAGATGTTGCTCATTTGTCTTTTGGATTCTCGTGTTGCAGTGTAGGAATTTATGGTTTCTTGCCCTTGTTTCTTGTCTCTGGCTGACTTTAGGATATCCTCTCTGTCCCCATTGTTCTGAAATTTCGCAGAAATTTGTGTGTACGAGAGGCTCCATTTTTATTCATTGTGCTGTGTACTTTTTTGGGGGGGGAGGGAAGTGGAGCTAATTAGGTTTATTTATTTACTTTTTACTTAACGGAGATATTGGAGATTGAACCCATGAAGTCGTGCATGTTAAGCATGGACTCTGCCACTGAGCTGTACCCTCCCATTCTGTGCTATTTTGAGAATGTGTATTTCCTTTAGAAATGTTCTAGACAATGTTTAGCTGTATTTTTTCAGGCAGTATTTCTCTGTGGCTACTTTCACGGTCATCTCCTGGGTTTTTTTCTAGAGAGATGTTGGAGCCTCTTAATCTGTCCCTTCAGGTATCTTACTTGTTCTTTCACATTTTACCTCTGTTTCTCTCAGTTGTATTCAAGATGAATTTTTCAGCCTCCTTCCAGTTAACTAACTAAGCCCCTTTCTGATTTTGTGTAAACTACTGCTTAATCTCATCTCTTTCCCTTTCTATTGTAACGACTGTGTTTGTCTCTCCAAGATGTCTAAATGGCTTTTCATATATCTGTTCTTACTGTAATAGGTTTTTGTTTCATAATGTCATGTTCTTCTCAAATGCATCTTTATTTCTTTATTTATTTCTTTGCTATTATCTAAATATATTTACTTGAAAGTTTTAATTGTATAAAATTAATTCTGGAGTGACTTTTTGTTCTGATTATTTTGTTGGTTGTTTTTTCTTTGTATTCGATTTCCTCATGTGTATTGGATTTTGCTGGGGGGTAGGGATGGAGGTGGATGTCCCCACAGCTTGCTCGTCTTTGCATCAGGATTTCTTTCACTGCTGCCTGGCTGGGGCTCAGTCCCCAGAGTTTGGGTGCAGGGGCGTTGTCTCCTGGTGTCAAGGCCGTGCGTCTGTCTGCCTTCCTCTGTAGGCCTTTTCTTCTGTACCCGGATAGCCCAGGATGAGCGGCGGGAAGAAGAGGAAGAAATGAATATGCTGTCTCCTGACCTCTGCCGCTGACTCCCGTTTCAGACCATTTTAGTGCCTTCGACTCAGCACCCCCTTGGCCATCTGTGGCTGTGTGTGCTTGACTCAGACCTCCTGCTGACAGCGGGAGTCAGTTCATGTTGCCCAGCGAGCTCCTGGCTGCACTGTTGGATGATGGAGCCTGGAAACCGGGAGCACACTTTCTGTTTGTGGATGCACCTCTTCTGGACGCTCTGTATAAGTGGGGTCATGTGGTTTGTGACTGCCTTATTTGGAGTTCTGGGCTTCCTGGGTCAGGACGTCTGTTTCTCTCCTCAGTTTAGGGAGGTTTTCAGCCATTATTTCTTCGAATAGGCGTTCTGCCTCTTCTCCTCTCTCTTCTCCTCTGGGACCTCTATAATGTACATGTTCACCTGCTTGGTGGTTCCTGAAAGGCCCCCTAGTATCTTCACTCTTCATTCTTTTTCCTTCTTGTTCTCTGCTTGAATAAATTCTACTGCCCTGTTTGCAAGTTTGTTGATCATTCCTTTTGCTCAATCTAGTCTATTATTGAACCTCTCGACTGAATTTTTCATTCAATTATTTTTATTCTATTTTTCAGTTCTATGATTGCTGTTTTGTACTTTTCAATATTTTTAATCTCTTGTTGAAGTTTTTACTTTGTTCATACATTGCTCTCCTGAATCAGTGAGCATCTTTATGACTGTTATTTTAAACTCTCTCTCAGGTAAATCATTTCTATTTCATTCTGGTGAGTTTCTGAAGATTTAGCTGCTTCTTTTGTTTGGAATCTATTCCCCTGTTTCTTCATTTTCCTTGACTCTCTGTATTGGTTTCTGCACATTAGATAAAATCACCACCTCCCAGTCTGGGTGGAATGGTCTCCTGGAGGAGTGGAACCCTGGCAGTCAGCCAGCCCTCAGCTCCTGGTTGTCTGTCTTAAACCTCTGCGATTGTCCAAACTGCTCTCTTTGTTTTTAGTGGCTCCCAAGACCCATCAGTTTTCCAAAGGGGAAACTCTCAGGCAGCGCCTAAATGTGGGTCGATTGGAAGTTGGACCCTCAGGCAGGACTGAGAAAGTGTGTAATGAAGCCCTTTCTTTGGAGAAACTGGGACATGAGTGTTTTGACTTGCTCACCCCGTGCTGAGCTGTGGGGTATAGCTGAGGCGGGTATCCCTGTGTCCATTTAAAAAGCACACCTTTCTTTTAGTCCTGTGGCACTCGGGAGTGGAAGTCCTACAGGCTACCAAACCTGGGTGACTGGGGGCCATCTCTCGAATGGCAGCTGTAAAAGCTGGGGCACTAGGTGTGTGGACAAGCTCCTTCCAGGGAGACGCTTGGTTTTACTGCTGGAGTGAGCCAGAGGGAGAAGGCGGGGCTCTGGGGAGGGTCACAGCTGGCACCTGGGTGTGTGCTAACTAGATGCTGGGCCCCAGGCGGCCCTTTGCAAAGTCTGCAACCAAACCCCTTCCAGGCAAGTGGAAGCGGGAAGATGGCATTTCTACCTGCAACCTCTGAGCTGGGGCCTCGGGGAGTAGCCCAGGGGGTGCTGGTGCTCCCACTGGTTCCCTGTTGGCCGCATTCCTGTGGGACTGGTGGACACAGGCCCTGCTGACTTTCAGAGCGCAGTGACCTGGAGCTCATCCCTTGGACGGAAGCGTTGCCGGGGGGGTGGTGGTGCTAGTTGTTCAGTTTAGACCACTCGCTCCACAGGGAGAAGCTGGGAGTTGGGGGGTCCCTTCAATTGCAGGGCACTGCGCTGGGGGTGGGGTTTATGAGGAGGATGTGCCTTTCCTACCCCTTCTGATGTGGGTGTTTTCTGTTACCCGATGTGTAGGAATCAGCCAGGCTCTGGGTTTCTCTCAGAGGCAATTGCTCCATAAATAGCTGTGTACTCAGTGCCTCTGTGGTAGAAGGGACATTCAGGAGCCTCCAAGTTACCATCTTTGTCCTTCTAACTTCGTTCTTGAACTCCAGAGCCATATCTCCAACTGTGCATTTGACAGCTCTATTCAGATGTGTAATAGCATCTCAAACCTCGCTCGTCCAAGGTAAATCTCGCCTTTGCTTTCCCGCCCCTGAAGTCTGTTCCTCTTCAGTGACTGGAAATCCTACTTGTTACGGAGTCCAAACTCGTTCTGCTCGCCGCACGACAGGCCAATAAACCAGGAGACGACGTGTTGGGGCAAAGAATAGTGACTTTATTCTGAAAGCTGGCCAACTGAGAGGATGGCAGACTAATGTCTTGGAGAACCATCCTACTCCAGTCAGAATACAGTCTCCTCTTATACAGAAAAACAGGGGAGGCGGTGTGGTTGTTGCAAAGTTCTCGCTGCAGGAAGTCTGTTCCTGCAGCCGTCCATGTGGGTCAGGCCTTGGTGTCCCTGTAATCCTCCAACAAAACCAAGGTTGTTTTCTATTTTGCAACCTGCCATCTCTATGTAAGTGCAGAAGTGCTAACATCCTTAAAGGTCAGAGCCCCGAGAATAGGCTCTCCTGTACATTTCAGGCTAAAGGCAACATTGTTTTACAAAAGGTGCAGAGCTAGCAAGACTAAGCCTGGAAAACAGGGCACAGTGGTGAAAGCCACAGGAACAGATCCAATATGGAGTCAGATTTGTTCTTTTCTGTTACAGAGGGACACGGTGACAGCCTCCTGGCAATTGGCCAGAGGCGTGGCCTGCTGAGAGCAGCCTGGCAATTGGCCAGAGAGGCCGCAGGGGTCACAGGGAGGCATTGTGACGCACCATGGGTGGTTATAAAAGCCGGCGCCGCTGCAGAGGTGAGCCATAGCAGAGATGGCCTTTCCGGTTCTCTTGCTGGTTGCGGCCGCATTCTCTACCACCTTCTCTGCTCCCACTTCTGACACACTCCATGCCCATTCCTCTTGCCTTGGGTCCCTCACCCACACCGTGTACTCCACTTTAATGCCAGCATCCACCTTCAGGCCCCTCTGCAGGCCAGCAAGTCCGCACACCCGCACCCGGTGCCTCCCGCACCTGCATTGGCTGGCCTGGCTCCTCTCCTTCTGCTTCCAGCCCTGCAGCGGGGGATCGGGCTCTGAGAACAAGAGCACAGCGGACTCCTGCCCATCCCAGAAGTGCCCCTCCCAGGCCTCTGGCATCCCAACCCACCTTCTAACCTGCCAGCCAAGCGCCCCCGACACAAAATCAATGAGAGGGCAGCCGCTGACCCCCATACCACACTCCCCAGGACCCCCTCGAACTGCCCGGTGGGTATCTGGCCCCAAGCTTCCCATGGCTGCACCCCAAGGCCTCTTCTGCCTGTGGCTGTCGGCACCTTTGCCCAGCCCAGGTCAGCTGGCAGGAAGAGGCTGCTACTTGTAAGAAGACGACATTCTGCCAATCCTCATGCGTACTGTCCCTGTGCTGCCCTCCGAGCATCTGAACCCAGAGGCTGCAGTGGGTGAGGAGAGGGGCCCGGAAACCTCAGATCGCCTCTTGTCAACCTTGGCCCTGGCTCCTTCCCTGACTCCCAGCCCCAAACACCAGGAAGGGAAGAACCAGTACCACCAGCCCAGCCTTCCCTAAAGAGCCAGATGGGAGGCCAGGAAATGAAGCAGCAAGAGTGACTTGGACCCGAAGGGCGTCCTGACCCTGACCCAGATTTGAACGATCTTGAGGCCACCAGCCCAAGCCAGACTCCATCTGCCGCTGCTGTGGCCGGAGCAGTGGCGTCAGTGGTTGTCCAAGGAGGCGATGGCAGCCTTTGGCAAGGGCAGGCACTCAAATGTCAGCATTTCGGTGCCTGAGACCCGTCAGAGCGTGATCCTCCTCCTGATGGGTCACTGGGCCAAGGTGCTGGCGGGCCCCTGACCTGGGACCACATTCCACCAGACATCCTGTTTGTACATCAGCTGCGGAGTTCTTTTCCTCTTGAGAGTCATCTTATGGAGGAGAAGGTACCAGCGGAACAGGAGCCCCGGGTCATGACGGGGGTAGAGGTGTGGGCACATCACAGGGGAACGCCCGGCCCTGAGCACAGAGGACTCCGTGGCTGAGTTCCAGGGGCTGCAGGAGAGGTACCATCAGTTGGAGGGGGAGGTGGAGGCCTTGCACAAGCAGGAGGAGTGGTGCCAGCAGGAGGCTGAGGTCCTTGAGTTAGAGAGGGTCGTCTTTAGGTTGTTCCCTAAGTGAGGCATCTTTGCAACTCCTTTATTGGCAGCTGGGGGTGCACTCAGGTAGAGGGGTGGGGTGGAGGGAGAGTGGGGAGGGGGGCATGGAAGGGGAGCTTCCCATGTATGTGAATTGTAAATAAATAGTGTTGGAATGCAAAACAAGTGTCCACGAGGGATGGGGCCCTGGGGACCACATCACACAGAGCCCTCACACCCTTCAGCAGGCTAGTGTCCACCGGGCAGGTGCCTCTGTGGCTCTGAACTATGGACAGCCAGCACCACGACACCCTGCCCGACCTCCTGGTGCCAGCGCCGAGCGGGGTGCCTTTGGATGGAAAGAAACCAGGTGGAGGGTCTGCTCCTGGTGTTTCTCCAAAGACTGCTTCCGGCCTGAGACAGCCAGTTGGTTGCAAAACTTAGGTTTCCACCTGACGTTCTGGCTCTGACCTCCAGCCACGGCGGCAGTGCCCCTCCACCCCAGGGTCCTGCATGGGGCAGGCCTCGGATGATCGATCACGGGGGAGGGACCAGAGGCAGGAGCTCTACTCTCTGCTGCTGGGTGGGGGCACAGGGAGAGGGGGCGCAGACAGCTGGCCGTGCGCTCAGAGCCACAGAAGCCCTACAGGACTGGAGGCGGACTTGCTCTGGCTGATCTAAGTTGGAGGAGCGGCGGGTGGACAGAGCAAGGCAGAGCAGCTTTCAGGTGGGAACTGGAAGACAAGAGGGTGTTGGCGGATGTGGAGGGAAGTGGCCGCTTCCAAGAGGCAGAGCTGAGAATCGGTGATCAGTAGGGCACTGAGGGACTGCGGGGCGGCAGCTCAGGTGGGGTTGGATCCATCTCCCAGGAGCCACCCCAGCAGAGTCCCCTCTCACGTCCTCGACCAGCTGCGAGACCAGAGAGTGACCGAGTCAGTGTCCTCTGATCCAGAGGGGGCAACACGGCCCACCTGGCCGGGCGCTCCTCGCAGCAGGGTCTGACATAAACCTGAGGTTGGTCACAATGTGACGAAACAGCACTGAGTTTCACAGAGTTGACAAAACGTCTTACTCACGCAATTGAGTCTAACTAGTCACCAAAAAATACCACTGTCCCTTCTGCACACATCAGAACACATTTTAAGTGAAGTAAGCCAGAAGAAGAAAGAAAAATACCATTTATCACTCATATGTGGAAACTTAAAAAACGAAAGGACACTATGAACTCACCTACAAAATAGAAACAGGCCACAGGGGAGGTGGGAGCACATCCACCTGCTCCCCGGGGGGAAACCCCCATCCCCTGGCGCCACTGTCCCCTGACAGCACTGTGCCCGCCTCCCAGGAGCCAACTCACCTGGAAACAAGTGTCCCGGGAACCTGGGGCAGCAGCGGGGAAAGGGGCGCTGCCCTCGATAAACTGGTATACTTGCCCCCATCTTCCCTGAGACATGGCCTGGTAGTTTAATCCTATGTAAATATCTACCCTGTGTCCAACCCTGTGTTGCTATCTCACTGTCTTAATCATAGCTTCACACTGAGTTCTGATACCTGGTACTTCAGAAATATCTGGGCCATTTTTCACCCTTTTGTCTTCCATATAAATTGTGAAAACAGCTTAGCAATTTCCATGATTTTGACTGCACTTGTGTGAATCTATAATTCAAGTTGGGGAGAACTGGCATCTTTATGCTATTGTCTTCCTTCCCATAAACACAATACGTCTCTCCATTTATTCAGTTTCTTGTTTATATCCCTAAGGAAAGTTTTACAGTTTTCTTTATGGCAGTCTTCTTGGAGAAATTCCTAGGGCAATCGAACAACTGGTTTCAAGAGATGTAGAGCTGAGATTTGGGATACAAAGAAAAGTATGAAAGCGTAATCTTTGCCTTGGACTGGAATTGAATCTAGACCAAACTGGGCTTGGTTCAGCTCAAGTTGAAGTGAATACTGCAGCTGCATCTACACATAATGAATGTTTGAGATTGATGGTGAAGTGTGTCTAACTGTAGTTACTTTGAACGGAGTTGGAGCCTCCACCACTTCCTCCCCCTCTCCTGCCCTGTGACAGTGCTCAGCCTTCCCTCTGCAGAAGTCAGTCGCAGTGAGAGTGAATAAAGACACTGTTAAGAGCCATGAGTAACCTGAGAAAGAAGAACCTGGGGTCAGGATTCCGTTACTGTAAATGGAAGAGTGTTGTTCTGTGGGATAGGACGGCAGCCCTGAGCAATGAGGACTGTGGAAGGAGACCACGAGGAGGAACGTGGGAGGAGATATTCAGAAACCCAGGCGACAACCAGGAGGGAAGACCTAGGAGTGGGTACTCAGAAAGTGATGGACCACTGTTCCACAAACATCCCACGGTCACCAGCCCCCACCCCCATGGTACACTACAGCCAGAGGCAGCCACCCCGACTGAGATCGTAGGCAAAACCCCCTGGTTTCTGCTACTGGCATCAAAGCCAGAGTGGCAAAATGGGGTTTATGCAAGATGGAGAGACGGAGCCTTGCTAGTGAGTTGTAAACCCAGCAGTGGCCAGCCCGTGCAGTTTAACAGCCCAACGAGCTGCAAGAGCACAGCACCTAAGAGAGCACAGTCCTGCACGGGCCAGCACCACGTGGGCCCTCTGGCTTGACTCAGCATCACATTCAGAACCCTGGGGGAGTCAATGGGCATGTGGTGTCATGACACCCTTAGAGTAGGTCATCAGGAGTTTGCAGTCATTACTCTTGGCAAGAATTGTTCAATAAGATTTCATGACTCAGCCATAAAAAAGAATAAACTAATGCCACTGGCAGCAACCGGGATGGACCTGGGATCATTATTCTAGGTGAAGTAAGCCAGAAAAAGAAAAATACCATATCACCTGTATCATAATCTAAAATAAAGACAAGTGAACTTATTTACAGAACAGAAACAGACTCACAGGCATAGACAACAAACTCATAGTTACCAATGGGGGAAGGCGGTGGGAAGGGAGAGGTTGGGAGCTCGAGATTTGCAGACACTAACTACTATATACAAAACAGATAAACAACAAGGTCCTACTGTATAGCCTGGGAACTATATCCAATAGCTTGTGGTAACCTATAATGAAAAAGAACATGAAAACAAATATGTGTATGTATACGTATGACTGAACTATTATGCTGTACACGAGAAATTGACACATTGTAAACTGACTATATGTCAATTTAAAAAAAAAAGATTTAATGAGCAGCTGCAAAAAAGATAACAAAGGTATTGTCCTAGGAAAACCAGAACGCCTCACCGGGACTTATGCCCTTTACAGAGAGCCACAAAGAGTCCCCACGCGCAGGGCCCAGCTTTCTCCAGAAAGTGGTGCTGGTGCTGCTCGCTCCCACAATTAAACTATCAAAGCTCAAAAATAATTCCTTTAGTGTGAAGTTTTGAAAGTGTCAGTTTCTCACTACAGCCCTTAAAACACAGTAATGTATGCTTGAAATGTCAGATTTTAACCAATGTAACTTCCGGATGAGATTTTTCAACATAATTTAGCTGCAAAATGTACTCTCAGGTAACTAAATATATTGACCAATTATGCAAGCCAATTACAGGCGGCTGCCTAAAATGATGATTTGGCCTTTGAGCGGTGCTTGGGACATTTTCTGTGACAGAAATTAGATGCAGAACTAGTTTTCCGTGGAGACAAGTTCATGATAGCTCTCCTACACACCCCTGCCACAGTTATAATTCCATTTTGCTGGTGACTAACTTTGTGACCTGTGGAAGAATACAGCATAATGTGTCTAGATTTAGAAACTGTCAGATATGTTTTTATTTAATTTAAGCGTCTCAGAAACGACTGCCGTAGGAAGATACCAGTTAGAACAAGTCTCCCAGCCATCAGAAGTTAAACCAAGATATCACAGTTCGTGGGGTGAGGGGAGGGGGACATAATCCAAGGCAAGAAAGGAAAAATTGAAGAGAAATCCCAGAGAACTCAGTTTGAGTAGTTAGAAACCTGAAATGATTGACAATAGGTCCATCTGATGAAATATTTCTCCCTTCCAGTCTAGTCATATTTTCTGACATTTTAACTATTATTTAAGCTACGTTTTACAAAATGTGACATCCATGAATGCAAATAAATTAAGATTTGTGTTTATAAACACATAAAAATGTATACACTTAACAGTTTTTGTCTCTTTGGACCATGGTGAGAAAGTTCAGAATATTTAGCAAACAATAATCTGACTTGAGACCTTTGTCTTTCGTTTAATAAATCCAGCTAATGACCTTGTAAATGGCCCCTCACTGACCCCCACAAAGACATTTTAAACATTTCAGGGCATATAAGATGTACTATACTGAACCTGGATAAATTCAGATAAACAAAGATTGCATCCTTTTAATTTATCTGAAAGCATTTTCCTTCCTAGTAGAAGATGCATAATTTTGATTTCATTTATTCCATTTTCAAAGGCGTCCATTTGCTCCTCTCTGGAATAAACAAACGCAACATACACATGCCCTGCGGACCTCTGCCTTCCCTTGTACGTAGCACATTCTTTCTTCCACGTGTGCCCTCTTGTGCAGCGAGGAAGAGCAGGGACAACCTGGGAGCCAAACCCAGCCCGCCGCCTCCAAGCCACGTGATTTCCTCTCGGGAGAGCCACCTGTCAGAGTGCTTGTGTGGATGTGAAATAACATACATGCTGTGTCTCATAATAATATTCAGAAAGCTGCAGCTGCTGCTCATCACACGAGTGCTGTCCTCCATGAACAGACGCCTCCTCTCCCCCACTACATTTGTTTTCTTCACTAACTAAGCAATTTGGCCATTCCTTCTGACACACTGCTGAACACTGGAATTTGACACAACATTGTAAAATGATTATAAATCAATAAAAAATGTTAAAAAAAAAAAAAGATAAGACTAAGAGGAAAACTAATCTTAAATTCCAGAGAAAAATCTCAAACAACGATTCCACGCGTATCTTCCTTTACCACAGTATTTCCTTCCAGAAGCTGTAAGAGCCCCGGGAGGCAGGGCCACACAAGGGCCCTGGCAGAGGTGGAAGGCAGTGCGCTGTAAGTGGAGCTTGACGAGTTTGGTGTTACTATGATTTCTGCTGCAGCTACAGCTGTCAGTGATGATGATGATGATGGTAATACTTCCTGTCGCCCTCACTGTCACTGCTTATGCTTCCAGGACTGCTGTTGCTGTCACTGGCATCACCTCCAGAGATACCAGGTTGTCAGGCACCTCCACTACACCCAAGGTCCCCGGGGTTGGGGGCACGGCCACTGTGATGGGCTTGTGAGGGAGATGGGCGAGGGGAGTGGGGAAGGAACCGGGGTCAGGGGTGTCTCCTCTATATCTGGGGTTGTCAGGATCACAGGCGCTGCTGCCATGGCCAGGGATGCTGGAGTCTCGGGCAGGAACCAGGGTTGTGAGCCCGGCCCCTATGACTGCCTGGTTCCCTGTGGCCACGTGTGCTACTGTGGCCAGGAGGTCAAAGCCACAAGTGCCTACTCCTCTGTGGCTAGTAGTCCTCTGGCTCCACGGGTGGAGGCCAGGACTACAGACGCTGCCTCCACTGTTCCCCCAGTTCTGCCTCCTCTAGTGCTCCAGCCCACCTATCTTCGGCAGTACAGCTGTGTGGGTCTGTCTGGCGTCCTGGTGGCTGGAGCACCTTGGTTGAGGAACCTTAGTTGAGTTATGGATGTTTAACAGCTGAGGACTGAATCAGAGAGACAAAAAGAGTGTGTCTTGCTGCCATGATGCCGGTGATCACTGTACCTACCATGTTTCAACCACTGATCTGACTTAAGAAGTTTTACAAGTTCGTGCCACTTAGCCCTTACTGTAATCCTATTAACTATGAATCTGCAAGGGGAAAAATGGGCCTAAAGAAGTTAAATAACTTTTCCAAGGCCACACAGCCTGTAAGTAGTGAAATTGGGATTTAAACCCACATCTCTGATTCCAAAGCCCCTATTTTTTCATCCACAAAAAAGAGATTTAATTGGATAATCTCTGAGGTTCCTAGAGATCCAAATTTCAGGGAGTCTAGGGGTGGAATAAAGGATTATCTCTGCAGGCCTGGGTTGTCCAAATCCTGCACATTCCAGAGAAAAGTTTCCTTGTCTGATTCCTAAAAGATACTCTCTACAACTCTGGAATATCCAGCCCAACAAGCGTATCTGTTTGTCTGGGGCCTTGGGCCACTCCAGACAGTTAATGCTAACAATGTTACTCATAGCGGGGCCGTGTGCCATGTGGTGTCCGCTTGACCTCTGATGGGGCTGGAGACCGAGAAAATAAGGTCACCCATGTGGGCCATCAGCCAGGCCAGTGTGACCAACCTCCAATAAAAGTCATGGAACGGACACCAGGTTTGGTTGGGCTTCCCTGGCAGAAGGTACTCCATGTGTGCTGAGACATGTCACTGCAGAGAGAATTAAATGCTGTCTGTGGGACTCTGCTTAGGAGAGGCCATTTAGACACTCGTGTCTGGCCTCTCCTGGACTCTGCGTTGTGAGCCTTTCTCTTTTGCTGCTTTTCCTCGGTATCCCTTTGCTGTAACAAACCATAAGAGTGAGTATGACAGCCCTTCTGAGTTCTGTGAGTCCTTCTTGCTAATTATTTAACCTAAAAGTGGTCTTGGGGCTCACCAGCCATATCATCACTATTCTCAACTGTTTGATGACAACTCAGTACTACCGCTTTTCTGCAATCCAGAGGAGAACCCGAGAGTGGTATTTCTCAAAATTATTTTCCCCGTATGATTATGAGGGTTTGCCAGTGCGAGACACTTTCATTCAACTCGGAGAGCATGAGAGAAAGGGAGCCAGTATTTGGCAGAAGTCCTTGCAATCAGACGCACAGACCAGGGATCAACAAACTTACACTGTGAAGGGCTGCATAGTAAATACTTTCATCTTTGCAGGCCATACATTTTCTGTCATAAGTACTAAATGCTGCCATTGCAATGCAAAAGTAGTCATAAACAATATATAGACAAGTGAGTGCAGCTATGTTCCAATAAACCTGTATTTATAGACATTGAAATTGAATTCTGTGTAATCATCACATGACACAAAATATTCTGCTGTGGGTTTTTTTCCTTTGACCACTTAAAAGAATAAATCTATTCTTAGCTCACACACTGTACAAAACCATGTTTTCCCCATCGCCATAGTCTGCCAACCCCTCACACAGGGAGTCAGCAGACACAGGATTCACAGGGGTGTCTTAGTGAGGTCTTGAGATCAGCCACTTCAGTGTTTCAGGATGGGGCTCTCAGAAATGGCTTTTCTGATTCTGACCCCCTAGCCTTTCAGATGACGTGTAGGTCTTTAATTTCCTCTTTTAAAACCCTTCATGCTTGAAACATACAAAATGAATTCTGCTTTAATGACCAAACTCTGGCTCTTAGAACATTTAGTATTGGCACAGTTTCAGTAGAACAGAAGCTCAAAGAAGGGAATCTGGGATGTGTTCCAAGATCTGAATGAAGTTAAAGGAAATAATAACCTCTTTGCTAGTAAGAAGTAAGAGTTCTTGGTGCCTAGCATGGAGTGGCAAAATAATTCCTTAAATTTCCACTCCTAGTTGCCTGGAATTAAGTGTCTAGAGAAAACTAAGTGTTGAAAGACTACCAGGACTATTGCAATAGAATGTTCTAGTAGGAAATCTGACGAGGACTATGGAGTTGAGTACGTAACATGGTAGCTTATAGAAGACAAGCTTCTAAATTCTCAAGAAGTCAGAGAACCAAAGAGCCTTTACGACTGTCCTGAAAGAATCTTCTATTTCCTGTAGCTACAGGGTTGAGATATTTGAAAATCAGAACCAAAATGTGATCCTATAGTCGGCTGGATGACAAAGAAAGTTGAACTCATAGTGAACTTTGTCAAGCCTCTTTTGTAAAAGGGTGTTGAGCGTGGGGGGTGGGGTGGGGCATGAGAATTGGGGCGGGGCACTTGGGGGAGATTCCAAAGGAGAGAAGAGGCTGTTACGCTCTACTGGCAGTTGCAGGCAGATGCTGAGCAGACAGCAGATGAGAAGCACCCAGCAGGGCCTCTCCTGCCCTCGAGGACCACCCACTTCCGTGGTGCTGGCTGAGATTATTGGCAGTGGGCTTCTCGACCTGCCCTTGATCCCATCTGACAAGCAGGGAACCTCTAATTCCCTATATTCTTACACAAACAGCAACTTCTATTTGCTTGAATGAACACTGGCTGATACCGTGACCAAACATCAGTTATCCAAAGTATTAAAAAATCTGTGACTACGCCGTTTCTCAGCAATGCTAAACAAGAGGGCTGTGCCAACATGAAAAAGTGAGCGATGTTCCAAAGACAGGCAGGAGCTGGGGGATGCTGGTTGCGTGCTCTTAGCTGTGTGTACCATATAGCACATCAGGACCCATGTGTGTTTCCCAGACAGATACTGAAGAAGGAAATCTCTGAATTAAGAGCTTTTGAGTCTTTTTATTGTTGTAGCTCAAGATTCTGTCCAAATGCCTGAGCATTCAATAAATATTTATTTAGCATTGGGATTTGCCTGAGCAGAATGAATCCCTCCCTGCCCAGTTGTTATTACCAGTTTAATAGTCAACAATTAATATTATCAGCAATACTCAACAATATGGCACTGTTACTTACATTAAGAGTCCCAAAGGTGGCCTGTCCCACAAAGACCTTCAGATGGGGTCGTGGATTTATTTTGTTTGTTCTAAAACAATCCAACTTTCACCTCCTATTTGCAAAATTCACATCTTTCTAAATGAGGGAATTTTAGAACTTGGATGTATTCAATGAAACTATGACCTGTTTTCCGAAACTTAAGTGAATGTATTTTAGAACAAGAAGAACACCCTATTTCTACTGTCAAGATTATTTTCCTTGTTTTAAACACAATACGCCGTGATTTCAACCTAAATAGATTTTTAAGGAAGGCATACTTCTCCATAGAATTTAGCTTTCTGTCCCAAAATCTCTGAAGAGGCTTATATTGAATATTTTAAAATTACAACTGTAAAACTGCAAGAAGAAGGAAATTTCTGTAACATGTTTTGGGTTATAAAGTTATTTTACACACATTTAATAAAAGCCTCTCCTTCTGACATGTTTCTTTACCTGGTGAGTAATATTTAGGGGGCTTCTGATGTTAATAAAGTTCAAGAAAGACCAGGTAAAAGAAGAATATTTTATCAGTCAATATTTCTGGATATATAAATATAAACATTTTATGGAAATCAACTAGCAAACTTATGAACTACTGGCCAATAGAGCACTTAGACAAAGTTCAACAAAATAATGGACAAAGCAGGATCAATGTAACACGTCTAAAAAAATAAATAAATAAAACCAAACCCCAAATTTTATCTGTTTCTTTCTTTCTGAAGGCAGCACTGGCCATTTCATCTCAGCATTCTGAATTTACTTCCACTGAGAGCAGGGACTTTGAGAGTAGGGACTTGAGTTCACCTCTTCACTCAGCACTTAGAATTATCTAGTGTAAGCAAAGCCTTCAACTAGTATTCTTTCAGTGAATGTAGCGTAAGTGGATAATTTTTTAACCTTTTATTTTACCTTTTTTCTTCCACAATTTTGTCAGTTACACCTCAATAAAACTGAAAAATAAAATAAAATATAGATTTCCTTGTGGGGAAAAAAAACACTTTTCAAAGGCTTGTTTCCTTATGACTGACCTCTGCCTACATCTTCAGTCTCGTTTTGTGTCACCATCCCCTCATTCATAATCACTCTCCTGCTGTGTTGCTGAGAAAGACGAGAGAGAGATTCAGGATCCAATCTGAGGACATTTGATAGCTTTAAGGCTATGGCCTGGCCAGACAGGAAGAACTGAGAGTAAACAGGCAATAAATAGATTAAATTCAATCAGCTGGCGAAGTAACCTGGGATGGGATTTTCAGACTCAAATCAGACAGAATTAGATAATGTTCAGAGTGAATCTGGGACATTGTACTGTGAGAACACATTGTCTGCAGGGCATGGAATTGAAAAGAAAAAAATCTCATACTGGTCAGTAGCAAGGAGAGAATCAAATCTTAGACCAAGACAAAATTCTCCAGCCAATCAGCAGACTCAGCGTGCTGGGAATTTTTGCCTCAATTTGCTTGAAAGGATAAGCTCCATGCTCTTGGAATAAAGGCCACCATATGCAACTTTACTGGGTGTGCACCGCCCACTCTGGAGTCTGCCTCTTACATAGTAGTTGATATGAATGTTGCCCCCAGAGTTGATCAGGGAACCACCTAGGCAGCCATTAGGAGCAGTCTTCATGAGTAAGTATATTTTACCTCCAGGTAGAATATTAAAATTTTTTTGTGTTAGGTTCAAGAATAAAAATTTGTAATCAGTGGTTTGGTCTTGGTATAGTTACATCTAAATCATTTGCAGTATTGAAGAGAATTTGGCATATTAAAATACCTAAAAGATTAGATTTGTAAATCAGTAAGAAACATCTAGCTAGGGAAAGTCTGAGAAAAGTTTTAATAAAGAGACTGCTAAAAGGGGTAAACAGTACTCTGAAGCTTGTGACAGTGGCAGTTACCTCTCAAGGCCTGAAGTACATGAAGAGGGGGTCACTGCCAGAACCCAGAGGCAAAGAGGACTGTATCATATTGTGACCTTAAACTCAATCATTCTATTGGTCCCTCCTGATTTCCATTCCATTAGCCCTTTCAAGGATTTTATTCCCTGTGTTATATCTCTTTCCACTTAAAATACGTAGATTGGTGACTATTTCCTGCACTAAAGCTGGACTGGCACAGATACTCCAAGCAGTTGCGGGGACTAGACTTTCAAGGACAGAAATGTGGAACTGGTTATCTGAAGACAGGGGTTATCTAAAGACTATGAAAAATGAGGCATTTGCAGTTTATGCATTAGCAAAATGACTGCTTAAATTATCACCTGCGATTTCTTAGAATGGAGCACCTGTGGCAGGCAGAGCTTCACAAGATTGCTTGGTAGTCCAAGTGGGAGTGGGTGATACAACAACTGTCTTGAAGAGCTTGGAGATTCTTCATTTTTATTTTAAAACATGGTCAGAAAACCAGTAGTCTCCTTTGATTGGCCTAAACAAATCTCCTATATCCTTAAACCATAGGGCTCATGTACCTGAAAATCAGAATATGACCCTGAAGAGCACAGAATTAAGATATGTTTAATTCAGAGGAAGAAAAATCTAACCTTACACCTAAAGGAACTAGAAAAAGAAAAGCAAATAAAACTCAAGGCCAGTAGAAGAAAGGAAATAATAAAGATCAGAAAATAAATGAAATAGAGACTAGAAAGACAACAGGAAAAAAATCAATAAAACAAAAAGCTGCTTTTTTGAAAAGATAAATTGACAAACTTTTAACTAAATTCACTAATAAAAAAAGAGAAAAGGCTCTAATAAAATCAGAAACAAAAAAGGAGAACTAACAAGGGATATTACAGAAATACAAAGGACTATAGTAGAGTATTATTAGCAGCTCTATGCTAACAAATTGAACAACCCAGAAGAAATGGACAAATTCTTAGAACCATATAACCTTCCAAGGCTGAATCAGGAAGAAAGAGAAAATCTGAACAGACCAGCCCGTGGTGAGGAGATTGAACCTCCCAGTAAACTAAAGTCCAGGACCAGCTGACTTTGCAGGTGATTTCTACAGAACAAAGATTTAATACCTATCCTTCTCAAACTCTTATAAAAAACCGAAGAAGAAGGAATGCTACCTAACATATTTTAAGAGGCCAAAATTACCCTGATACCAAAGCCAGACCAAACAATACATACAACAAAAATTATAGGCCAATATCTCTGATGAACAAAGATAGAAAAATTCTCAATAAAATATCAGCAAAGCGAATAGAACAATAAATTAAAAGGATTATATACCATCATCATGTAGGATTTATTCCAGGGGTACAAAAATGGTTCAACACCTGCAAATCAGTGTGATGCATTACATTAACAAAAAGAAGTATCAAAATCATATGATCACCTCAATAGATGCATAAAAAACATGACAAGATTCAACACCCCCTTATAATAAAAACTTTCAATAAGATGGGTACAGAAGAAATGTATCTCAACATAATAAAGACCATTTATGACAAAAATCACATCTAATATCATACTCAACAGTGAAAAACTGAAAGCTCTCTCTCTAAAATAAGGAACAAGACTCTCATCTCTCTTATTCCACACAGCACTGGAAGTCCTGGCCAGAGGAATCAGGCAAGAAAAGGAAGTGGAAGACATCCACATTGGAAAGGAACACATCAAACTATCACAGTTTGCAGAGGACATGATTTTGTATATAGGAAACCCTAAGACGCCACCAAAAAGCTATTAGAAATAATAATCAAATATAGTAAAGTTTCAGGGTACAAAATCACATACAAAAATCTGTTGTGTTTCTATACACTAACAACGAGCTAGCAGAAATAAAATTTTAAAAATCATTTCAATCCCTACCAAAATTCCCACTGACATTTTTCTCAGAAATAGAATCAAAAAATCTAAAGTTTATATGGAACCACAAAAGACTCCAAATAGCCAAAGAAATTCAGAGACAAAAGGACAAAGCTGGAATTATCACATTCCCTGATTCCAGATTACACCAAAGTGACTGTAATCAGAACAGCGTGGTGTTGGCAGAAAAACAGACACACAAATCAACAGAACAGAATTGAAAGCCCAGAAATAAACCCATGCAATACATGGACAATTAATTTACAACAAAGGAACAAAGAACAGATGATGGAGAAAGAATAGTCTCTTTAATAAATGATGTTGGGAAAATGAGACAGCCACACTCCCAAAAATGAAACCAGAGCACCTATCTCATAACATATACAAAAATGGATTAAATTCAACTCAAAATGGATTAGACTTGAAGATCTGAAACCATAAAACTCCTACAAGAAAACATAGGCAGTGCATCACTTGACATCAGTCTTAGCAATATTCTCCTGGATATGTCTCCTCAGGCAAAGGAAACAAAAGCAAAAATAAACAAATGGGACTATGTCAACCAAAAAGCCACTGCACAGCAAACGAAACCTTAACATTGAAAGGACAACCTACTAAATGGGAGAAGATATTTGCAAATCGTGTAACCAATAAGGAGTTAATATCCAAAATATATGAAGAAACTCATACAACTCAACAACAACAGTAAAAGAACAAATAACCCAGTTAAAAATGGGCAAAGTATCTGAATAGACATTCTTTTCCAAAGACATAGCGATGACCAACAGGCATGTGAACAGATGTTCAACATCACGATTAGGGAAATGTCAATCAAAACCACAATAAGACATCAGCTCATTCTTGTTAGAACCGTTATTATCAAAAGGCAAGAAATAACATGTGCTGGCAAGGACGTGGAGAAAATTAGAAGACAAACCCAAAATCTGGGCAAGACTAAACTAAGACACTAGGGATGCACACTTGGATACTAAAACTCTATAGAAACACAAAGATGTGATTACTATAAAAATCAGCATAGCGGATGCTTTCATGGGGAGGCCAGGGGTATGAGCAGAATGAGGCACATGGATTTACTGAATGAATGTCTGGGAGAGTGATGTCCTGACCTGAAACGGTGATTACAAAGGTGCTTACTTTATAATAATTAATTAAGCTACAAATGTATTCTGTGCAATTTTGGGCATTTGTGTTTTATTCTACAACTTTAGAAACTTAATAGTAAGATAGACATGTGGTCACGGACATGGGAAGAGTCATTTATTCAGCCAGTAACTCTTCGCTGATCACTCTCTCTAAACTAGGCACAAATTCTCTGCCTTCTTGGTGCTTACTTTCTAGTAAGAGACGTAAACAGGCAAGTAGATACATGCAGGCTAAGTCCTGTGGGAAAAATGAAGCAGATAAGGAGGCTGGAGTGTGATGGAGGCTAATGTTTTAGAGAAAGAAAGTCACATGGGACTCCCATCTGAGTGACATTTGAGCAGAGATCTGATGGAGAAAGGAGAGTTGTCAGAGGTGGAAGAATATTCCAAGGCAATGGGGACAGCACGGCTCTGGGCGGGAGTGTGATGAGCAGGGAGGCTGGTGCAGTCAGACAAGAGCGAATGAGGGGAAAGGACAGGAGGTGAGGTCCAGAGATTCCCTGAGGCCAGATCTTACGCGGCCTTAAGGCTAACTTTTGAGTTCTGAATGCAGATTTCAAAGCAGTACAAATCCATTTTTAGAGGTATGGTGCAATCCATTTTTAAAGTATATACTTACTTACATGAAACAAAACATTAAAAAAAAATAACATCACCATCTCAACTTCATTATTGCCAATTCCCCTTCTAGTAAATTGACAGATTAGTGGCGTTAACATAGCACAAGCTTCTTGCGCACAGAAAAAGGATGACTACATTTTAGGCTACCAACGGTGCCTGCTAAGATGTCCGAGCAACCCCCAGCTAGCTCCAGCACGCAGAGAACAGGGCCACCTTCTAACCTCTCCCTAAATCCAGTGTCTTTAACCATGGACTTTTTTTGAAAGCTAACTCTGCCAGAAAAATATCTTGGTTGGGGCTAATTCATTTCTTTTATCTGTATATTCTGTGGAACCACGTGTAAATTATAACAGATGAGATTTGGGGTAAAAACTAGAAGGAATATCTTGATGAAATATGGTATAAAACATATGGAAAGAAATTACTAAAGCCGCTTTTGGAATAATTTCTTTTAAGTTTTAAGAATAAAATTGATATCAGGCAATGTAGCCATTTCACAATTGTCAGTTTTCCTTCGATGTTGTGATGCCTTCAAAGAGTAGAAGTGAGAGCTCTACGTCTCCTCCTTCATGACCTCGCCACCAGGCATACCAGGGTGAAGACAAAATTTGGACCAAATTCTGCTCCACATACAAACATTTTTTGCCAGATTCTTATACCCTGTTCATGCAGAAGCTAAGATTCCTGTACAGTATCTTCTAGCTAACCACGTATCTCATACACCACCAGTTCTCCAAAGAAACATTATTTCATATGTTTCTTTTGCTAATTAACAAACTCTAATGCAGATTTAGATAGTAGCATTTGAAATGCTCTAGTCAGTCATTTTTCTAATGTGGATTCCTGCATAGTCTTTCAAATGCTAATTAACCACTCATGGAGTGTGGACTTCTGATTAAAATACTTCCAATGTTCTAATCACTCTCGTGATGTAGGTTAAACTGGCACACACTTTGACATCACTCTGACTTACACAATGAAGCATTTTTAAATGAATTACCATTGATTTAACAGAACCTAGCCAAGGCTGATTCTGCTTGGGAAAAGGACGATTGACTAGTTGACATCTTGTGGTCTCCTTTTCTTGGCCAATGATTCTTGAATGCTTTACAACAGTATATACTTGGGCTGCGTTTAGAGACAGCTTTATATTGTCATTATATGCAGCATACTAAAAGTAGTAGTTTTTATGTCTGGCCACGAGAGGTCAGTAAACCCCTGCTTATTCAATATTCCCATTTGCCATCTTCTTTTTACAAGGAGAGTTATGAATTAATTTACATTCTGCATGGGAGAGTTTTTCTGAATCTTTAAAGAAGTAAAAGAAATGACAATTTTCCAAAGAAATCAAAAAAAATCCTTGACCCACAGGCAGAAAAGACTCTTCCCCACTTTAAACGCCATCTTATGTATAGCTCAGTATGAAAGATTCTGCTTAAATTCTAACTGAGTAATCCAGGATTTAAAGCACAGATCCAACCACCATCATTTCCATTTGCAGGGGGAAAAGAGAAAGGAAAATTCAAATTAAAACTTTTAAAAGAATGTAGATTTCTAAGCTAAAATATAGTTCCTATTATTTGTATACTTATGTTCTCAACTTTTAATTATTTTTAACTTCACAGTGATTTTGAGGTATGTAGGGAGGCATTATTAGCTGTTTTGTAGGCTAAGAAAATAACACACAGCAGTGTAACCAGACTGAGGTCCAAAATCTGGTTTCTAACCCAGAACCCTCAATATATTTACCTTCCCTAACCCCCCTCACAGACTCCCTCACATCTTTATTACCCCATACTTGCGCTTAGTTATGTCTTTCTCTGCAGTGACAATGACATTTTAAGCTCCTTTGGGGCAGGAATCCAGGCCCTTCTCAATCACCCTACAATGACTTCAAAGTTAATCAAGAAATTGAATTTGCTAACTAAATAACTAAATTGAATTTGCCTGGTCTCTGTGTCTTCCCATAAACTCTGCAGGAAACACACACACAATGGCGGGCATCAGCTCCAAACTGGAGACATCCCTGGTTGCGCTGTAAGTCTGAACAACATCAGAGAAACCACGTATTCAGTTCTAGACACAGCAGGTATTTTTATTCACTAGGGCAGATCTTCAAACTAACTTTGTACCCCAGCAGCAAAAATATATAGGCACATAAAACGAATATACAGAGATGAATGTTTATAAATTATAAATATGCATATAAATTAATATTTATTTACATTTTAAAACATACTCAAATACAAAAATAAATATGAAACAAAGATGAAATAAAAATATGTTTAGGTGATCATATATTTTATTTCCTTTATAAGGGCACAAAAATATTTTTTGGTCTCTCTAAATATTATTATAATAATGTTTTATAATACCAATATGATTGAACTCTTACCTCCATGATTGTAATTATTTATAAATTACAAATATTTAGGAACATTTCAAAACACACACACAAGAATAGAATTTTTAAACAACTGAAAGATACGATAAAATATTTTAAATGATTCCACATCTTTTTAGTGTCCCCAAAACAGCTTTATGTTCTCACATCCTTTTTTTCCTCAGATGACTGCAGTTCGAAGGTTTGAGTTTATTTGGATACTTAGTTTTAACAGCTAAAGAAGTAGCCCCATAAAAACGTGCTTTTGCATCCATTCATATTTCAAATAACGTGCTTAATAATTTTACATTTTATAATGTAAGATTATATTACCCTGGTTTTTCATCTCATAATGTGAAAAAAAGTTCACACGAATAGAAACCACCTGCACTACCATTTTCTCATAGATGACTTATGCTTGTACGTTAGTATTACCTCATAGTTTCTTACGTTCTTTGAAAGAATCTCTTTAAACCACTGGTCCATTGGGGGCGGATTACCTTCCTCAAGCGAGATACAATCACACTTAATTCCCCTGTAGTGTCGTGCGTACAGTGCGCTCAAAGGGAAGGAAATGGGGAGACAGCCACTTGCGTGCGAGCCTCTTCCTATGGACACCTACTCTGCTCTAAAGGCACCTCACCGTCCTCCAGTTTGTGACCCTAAGACGTGAACTGAATCAAGTGAGCATCAATCTATACACTGAATATTCTGGAAGCTTAAATTCCTTCTTACAATTTTAGGAAAACCCGAGGTAGAAAAAGTCACTGTGTTTGTTTTCTATTGCTGCGTAACAACAGTACCACACACCTAGTGGCTTAAAACAACATGCATTATCTCACACTTTCTGGGGTAGGAGTCTGGGCCCTGGTTGGGGTCCTCCAAGGCTGCAGCCGAGTTATTGGCCAGGGCTGGGTTCTCAGCTGGAGGTCTGGCTGTGGGAGGGTCCCCCTCCCCACTCGCATGGTTGTCAGCATTCTGGGTCCCTGTGATTGTCGGACTGAGAGCTGCCGGGCTTTGCTGGCTGTTGGCCAGAGGCTGCTCTCAGGTCCCAGGGCCTGCTGAGTTTCTTGCCACATGGGTTCCTCAACATGGGTACTTCCTTCCTCACAGGCAGCTAGGGAGAGAGAACCCAGCAAGACCAGAGCCACAGATTTATGCAAAGTATTCACATGATCACTAACTCATAATCACGCACCTCCATCACCTTTGCCCCAACATTTAGATCCAAGTCACAGGTGCCTCCCAAACTCAGGAGGAGGGGGAAGACACAGAGAGGGGATACTGACCGGGAGGCGGGGATCATGGGACCACCTTCAGGGTCTGCCTTGCCACCTCACTATTTACTGTCAAAGGGGGAAAGATGCAAAAATAAATGCTGAAAATACCTAGTTCTTTTAACAAGCTTAAGCGTCATATCTACGCCTCCTTAAAAGAGTTACCAGCTGAAGCAACGTTCAGTTATACACGCCTTAGAAGGCCAGCGTGTCACAGTTTTTTCAGAGCAGGGTCTTCTGTTGGCATCTGAGCACAACCCTCTATGTTCTCTGTGCTGTGTTTCCTGGAACCCTTGCCAACAGGATTGTGAGTTAAAGTTCATCACTGGGAGGCATTCAGTCGAGGTCTGGCAGGCAGAAGGGAGACAGAACCATCCTTATCACCACACAGGGCGGGCAGATATTCTGTGACTGAGGCGTCGCAGCAGCCTCCAAGCGTGTCCGCTGGTGCTCTGGGCACAGGGGACCATCCCAAGTTCTTCCCTGCAATTCCTTCAACTCCCTCACTCTCTGAAAGGTCCTGATGCACTTGAGCTTTCATGTCAGCTTTCCTCACCTTCTCTTTTCCTGCCCTTTTTGCAACATCTGATCACCTGAATTCAAACTCCTCCTCCTTGAATCTACACAGTAACTTCTGTTTTCCTGGCTGAACCCTTCTGAAGGACCATCATGTTGAATCCTGCTTGACTTCCTCTCTGACCCAGACATAAATACTGTCATCCGTTTAGTGTTTGTCCTTCTAGATCACAGACATACACACACACACAAACACACAAACTATCTGGTAAAATTTTGTTATGTTTTTCTAACACATTACTGTATTGTATTGTGAATATTCTGGTCATCCTATTGGTGGTAACAAGTCACACAAAAACTTACTAGTGGAAAACAACTTTTATTATTCTCATAATTCTGTGAGTCAGAAATTAGGGCAGGGCATAACAGGGATGGCTCACCTTGCTTCATATGTCTCTGGCCTCAGCCAGGGTGGCTCAAGACTAGGGATGGCTGGGACAGCCTGACTGGGCCACATGTGCAGCCCCTTGGTTTTTCTCTGCACGCCATCCGCTGGGACTGCGATGTCCAAGATGGCAGCTTCACACACACGTCTGTTGTCTCAGATGAGACGGCTAGAGTGGGTGAAACAGTGAGGGCTGCGGCACCTTCCCTGCCCCACACACACCTTTTTCAGGACAACTGCACTTCTTACACAGCAGATGACTTCTCCCAGAGCAAGCGCTATAATAACTAGGTCCAAAAGACACAGAAGGGAGCTGCATTGCTTCTTACAGCATAACCCCAGAAGTCCCAGAATCACCTCTACCACATTCCACTGCTTAAGGAAGTTACTAAGACCATCCCAGATTCAAAGGGAGGGCAGGAAGAGACACAATCTCTTGCTGGAGGAATGGCCTGTGCACACAGAGGGAAGAATTGATGGCGCCACCTTGGATACAAGTTCCCATGGTGCATTCTGTAAGTAGGTTTTCACTCAGCACTAAGTCTTGGAGAGCTACCCAAGTTAGTCCATATAAATCTATTTCATTTCTTCCAAGTGCTGCATAACACTAAGACTACGTGTAATTTATTTAGACTTTACAGACATTTGGTGGTTTCCATTTTTTTAATTTTAAAATCATTCTTGAATATACTTTTGTTTATATGCCAGTATTTCTCAGGTTAACACTGAGAGGCGCAGTTACACTTGTAGCGTTGTAAAGTATAAGCACGTGCAATAGATGCAATCCACCTGCCCCCTAAACTGGCTCATTCACTCTGTCCTCCCCCCGTAAACGCCTGACAGTGCCACTTCCTCACACTCGCTTGATACTATCAATTTTTTTTAAATGTGGGCCAATTTGATAGATGAAAAATGGTATTTCTTATCCATTTTTGTTGTTCTGATATGATGAGTGCCTAGTCAACACTGGGTTTGTTCCTCTATGAGTTGCCTGTCTGTATCTTTGACCCATTCTTCCATTGAAAAATTATTTGTCTAATCTGGATTCTCATCCTCCCTCTCTTACCCATTCAGAGACGGCTGTAATGGGAGTCAGGACCCTGGCTACAGGACTGGAGCTCAAATGAAGAGGAAGCTCAGAGCTCTGAACCTCAAGATCTTGAGTCACTGCACCTACTCCATCATTTAGCTGGGAGTTGAATTCCAGAATCCCGAAGTTCTCCAGGCAAAATCCCATCCTTCGGATTACAAATTATACCCTTGACAGTGTATCTTAAAGTATGGTTCTCAGCCAATGTTCTCAGGATCACCTGGGTGCCTATGAAAAACACAGATTCCTGAGCAATGCCCCAGGTCGGCATCACCAGAAATTCATGGGGTGGCTCCTAGGAATCTGCATTTTTAACTAGCTCCTTACTACAACTCACCACTACAGTTTGAAAAGCACTGCTTTAAGCCCAGGTCAGAAGGTTATTCTAGGAGTGGAGGAGAGGGAGAGGGAGAACCCTGTGCCGCCTGGTTTGCTATGGGAAGAAATACAACCACGGTATCCTGGACTCCCAGAGCTAGCGGCGTCTCAGAGAGCACCCAACCCGGGGGCTCTTACACCTGCTTGGTGTCAGCATTACCTGCAGAGATTTGCCCACATCCGTTAAGTCAGAATCTCTGGAGGCTGGGTCAAACAGCAGCATTTGTAAAAAGCTATTATGTTCTATGCTATACACCCTGAGTCAAGAACCACTAGTCTAATTCAAACCCTTCACTTTGCAGAAAAGGTAACGCGGGCCAAGTGAGCTTCCATCCTTTGTCTAGGGTGTCCCAGACACTGGCCAAGACCTTAGCTGTCCTGACCACATGTCCAGAGCTGTTATTTAACAGTCCCTCTGGAAGGGCTGATTTCAGTGGGAAAGGGTTAATGTTGGAAGTACTTTGAGAGTAAAGTGTTTTCACAATACTAGTGAACGTTCTTTTCTGAAAATCAATTCTGTACGTAGGTCTGCATCTCTGTAAGAACGGGAAGGGAAATCCGCCAGACCTCTGACCACAGCAGCACCACGGCAGGAAGCACGGCTATGATCACCCATGAAGCTCTTCCCATTACCTGCCTGCTCCCCACGTGGCTTTAAAAACCAAGCACTGCACATCTACACATGAGGAACCGATCAGGACCTGAATATCTGTATTGTGTTACCACCTCAAACTAGCACGTTCTCAGAGACAGGAGGTAATATAAAATGGGGTCAAGTATTAAAATTTTCATTTACCCTTACTCACGTTTTCATTTTTCACCCTTTCCCCTGTGTTCCTGTTTATGTTACAAGAGACCCTAACAATGCCCTGCACCGCTGGGGTGGATGCTAGGTTTGGAGGGAGGAGTCTAGGTTCTGATCCTTACTGTGCTCTAGTTGTGGCACACAAGAGAACTCTTTTAATGTCCCCGTCTTTTTTTATCCTGCAAGATGGATGAGATAATCCACGCTCTGTTTATTTCACAGGATCACAATGAAATAAGAATTGACAAGGCAGTTTACAAACGTAAGCACTGTAGACATATGATCTGTTACCATCACGATGTTCTTGATAAGGCAGACGTAAGTGTCAGACAAGCCGGCTGGAAACATCCAAAGGAGCTTCCTGAAATTATATCCCTCAGGTGTGTTGTGTCTCATCCCTAAGTTGCCCCAAAAGCATGATTGCAGAGAGGCTACACAAAACTGGAAAAGTGAAATTCTCAAAGGAAATACAAATAAAGAGTTAAAAAGTCCTTGTTGTTGCCTGCTAATTCCATGTCTAATAATGACCACTTCTTTCTTAAATTCTATGCCTTTGTTCCAGATTTTAAAAGCCTAAATGTTTCTCTAACTCTTCCTTAATGATCCCTTTTAGTTTTGTTTCAATTCTGTCCTTCTTAACACACACAAAAAACATACTGTCCAAAAGGAAATGCAGAACAACAACAAAAAAATTCAATATCTAAAGCACCCATTTTTAAATGTTTTAATTGGGTAACAAAATAGCATTTATCAAATAGGATGGTGTCCTACATGTGGCAAGAACTCTTGTGGGTATTCTTCTTGTTTGGGGGGAACAGGAAGGAAGAGTACATATCTTCATTGATTAGGAAAGCAGTCTGAGCTCACAGTAAATGGGAAGAAACCATGTAAAAAAGATAGTATCACTTATCCAGAGATAATCATGTTCAACATGTGCATGTATTTTCTTCCAGTCTCTCTTTCACATAAGTAGGCAAACGTACTGGTGTATGTTTCAAAACTGAGATGAAATTGTGCTGAATTTTTGGTACTCATTATTCTGATTAAACATTTTATCATGAATGCTATTTCTATCCTTTTTGTTTGTTTCTATCCTTATTTTCTATAATCATAATTTTTAATGGTTTTATGTTACTCCATTGTATAGGAAACCCATACTGTAATTTTTATTCTCTTATTGTTAGATGCATTAACATACTAATAACAATTATTTATTGAACATAGATGATGCCTATAATTGTGGCAATAAATTGATATACTTTTTTCCTTATAATGGATTTTATTTTTTCAGCAGTTATAAGTTTATAGCAAAATGGAGAGGAAGGTATAAAGATTTCCCAAATACATGCCGCCTCTGAACATGCATAGAGACCCCCACTGTCAGCCCCTCCAGAGAGATACCTCTGTTACAGCTGATGAACCTAAACTGACATGTCATCATCACCCAAAGTCCACAGGCACTCTTGGTGTTGTATATTTTCTAAGTTTGGACAAATGTATAATGACACGTATCCACCATTAGAATTACATACAGAGTAGTTTCACTGCCCTAAAAATCCTCTGTGCTCCACCCACTCGTCTCTCCCTTCCTCTAACCCCCACAACCACTGATCTTTTTACTGTCTCTATAGTTTTGCCTCTTCCAGAATGTCATATAGTTGGAATCATACAGTACGAAGCCTCTTCAGATTGACTTCTTTCACTTCATAATAGGCATTTAACTTTTCTCCATGTCTTTTCATGGCTTGATAGCTCATTTCTTCTTAGCCCTGAATAATGTCTGGATGTACCACAGAGTATTCATTCATTCACCTACTGACCACATCTTGGTTGCTCCCAAGTTTTGTCAATTATGAATAAGCTGCTATAAATATTCACGTGCAGCTTTCGGTGTGAAAATGTTTCCAGCTTCTCTGGGTAAATATCAAGGCGCACAACTCCTGGATCACATGGTAATGGTATGTTTTAGTTTTGTAGGAAACCACCCAACTGTCTTCCAAAGTGGCTGGGCCATTTTGCATTCCCACTAGCAATCAGTGAGAGTTCCTGCTGCTCCACATCCTTGCCAGCATTTAATGGTCCATATTCTAATAATATGAAGTGGTTTCTCATTGTTGATTTAATTTGCATCTTCCTGATGATGCTGAGGCGTCAAGGATCTTTCACATGCTTATCTGCCATCTGTATGTCTTCTTTGCTGAGGTGTCTGTTAAGATCTTCGGCCCATTTTTTAATCTGGTTGTTTGGTTTCTTATTATTGTGTTTTAAAAGTTCTTTGTATGTTTTGAATAACAGCCCTTTATCAGATGTGTCTTTTGCACATATTTTTTTCCCATTCTGTGGCTTTTCTTCTCATTCTCTTGACATTGTCTTTCATAGAACAAAAGTTTTTCATTTTAGTGAAGTCCAGCTTATCAAGTATTTCTTTTGCTGATTGTGCCTTTGGTGTTGTATCTAAAAAGTTACCGCCATACCCAAACTCATCTACATTTTCTCCTAGGTTATCTTCTAGGAGTTTTACCATTTCTTCTCTGATATTCACTGTGAGAACCAGGTCAAACCCCTGGAAGTAAAGCTCACAAAAGTTCAGGGTCTCTCTAGTCAGGGGGCCCCCTTGGAGTTTTTAACTCCCAAAGTTTTTCACAGAAGAATTTCCAGCAATTCATCAATTACAGTTCAGGTTTTCCCACCCTGGCCCTGGTCCCCTCAGGGTTTTCTGCTTCTGGGGTTCTCTGCATTCACCTCTCTATCTCTCCAGTTTTAGAGGCAGTGCTTTGCTCTGTGACCTCACCTTTCTTACAGCTCTAAGAACTATTGATTTTTTTGGCTTGGTCAGCTTTTTTCTTGTTGTTAGGACAGAGTAGTGACTTCTAAGATTCTTAAATACTTGATTGGAAGTAGTAAGTCCTAAACATTCATATGTGATCTTTTTATTCCCACAACTAGGTTGAATCATATGAATTATCCATTGCTGGATGAGTTTTGACACACAAAAATGGCAATTTCATATGATTTACCCTCACAGATGTTACCATTATATACAGATATAATTCAGAGTAGTTAGCTAGCTACCTGCGCACGGACCACAGCATGGGAAAAAGCTACGATGTGACCCCTCACCTGTCTGATATCAAAGTCTTAACTATTGCTAGTTAACAAATTTTAAAATTTGGGTTGTTATATTTATTTTAAAAAACCACCTCCCTCTATTTCTGCTAACATGCCTCCCTTCAATTAAAATAATGCTGCTTTTACTTCTCTGTGTTCTATAGTACCGATGATCAGCAAGATGCACTCTTTTCCTATTCACTTGTCTAACCTATTTTTTAAAAATCCACCCTAATTAAATGCATGAAATTACTTCAAAGACCAGCCATGGAAACATCACAGAACACTTCACTTTCTGTAGGTTCAAGATGTGCCTTCTTTATTCTTTTATTCTCTGACCTAACATTTCAGGTTACCCTCTTCAGACCAGTTATTTTTATAATGGTATCATAATGGTATGGAATTGGGCATACTTTCACACAGTCTTCATATGTGCAGGAAAGACCAGAAAAAGAAAACTCACTTATTAAGCAGGTATAATATGCCACTCACAATGGAAAAAAACAATCACATATTATATTTTAGTCTCACTGTTATCTTATGGAGTAAAAATCACTATCTCTATTTTATTGATGAGAAAATAGAAAGCTCAATATGTTAATTAACTTGCTTTTCAACAGAGAGGGACAGAGCTAGGATTTTAATCCTGGTCAAAGACCTGGGCAGGTATTAATTTTGTACAAAGTTGGACAGAAATATTTATGTTTGGAGGCAGACAGAAACCAAACCACGCATGCTGAGTTTCTGTCATCTAAATACATCTTAAATGTCCTGAATTCTTGCTCAGATGCTTCTCTGTCAGCAGAGTAAAATGCCTTCTAAATGACCTCCACACATTTCTGGCTGGGTTTCCCTATTTACCAGTTCTCTTGCTAGACTGTGTAAGTTTAGGCAAGCCACTTAATTCACTGGGCCTTGACTTCTTATCTAAAAAATTAAGTCCACTTAAGTTTTAAAATTCTAAAAGTCTATGTGTAAGACAAAGAAGATTCACTATCCATTAGGCAAAAGGAAACAAGTGTAACTGCCCTAGTAGTTTGTAAATTACAGAAATGTCTCATGCTAAGAAAAATCAAAGACCCACTGAGTACAGCTGACTGAAGCATCATCTGAAAATATACAAGGTCAAAGTGAAATAAGATGAAACTTGTAATACAGAACTGAAAAATATGTAACATACCTACAAGGAAACTACTGAACTGTATCAGGTATTTTTGCTATTGTTGGTAAGTGTTTTGTTCGTGTTGTTGTTTGGGGTTTTTTGGGAGGGAAGTGTTTGTTTTTGTTTGAGGCATACTTTGTTCTCATTTGGAGGGAGGTGTTTTGTATCAAAGAAAGAGCACTGACCTTGGAGGTAAATAATCCTAACTTCTAGAATCAGATTCAGTCTGTTTCATAGTCTCACGGGAAACCTATTTTGTTTGCTGTGCTTTTAAAGACAACAAAAAATTACCTAGAAGGAGTGGATAAATTCCTAGAAACATACAACCTACCAAGACTGAATCATGAAGAAACAGAACATCTGGATAGACCAGCTCCTAGAAAGGAGATTGGATCACTAATCAAAAACCCTCCCCACAAACTGAAGTCCAGGACCAGATGGCTTCACTGGTGAATTCAACCAAACATTTAAAGAATAATTAATATCAATCCTTCTCAAACTCTTCCCAAAAATTGATGAGGAGGGAACACTTCCAAACTCATTTTACGTGGCCAGCATTGCCCTGACACCAAAACCAAAGAATCGACAAGAAAAGGAAATTTGTTTCTGATGTTTCTGATGAACTTAGGTACAAAAATCCTCAACAAAATACTGACAAAGTGAACTCAGCAGTTCAGGATCATACAACATGATCAAGTGGGATTTATTCCTGGGATGCACGGATGATTCAACCTATACAAATCAATAAATGTGATAAATGTGATTAAGAAAATCAAGGCAAAATATCATATATCATCTCAATAGATGAATAAAAAGCACTTGACAAAATTTAACATCTATTCATACACAAAATAAAACTGTCAACAAAATGGGTTGGTGGGAACACACCTCAACATAATAAAGGCCATATATGACAAGCCCACAGCTAACATGATCCTCAACAGAGAAAAGCTAAAATCTTTTCCTCTAAGATCAGGAGCAAGACAAGGATGCCCACTTCCATCACTTTCATTCACATAATACTGGAAGTGCTAGCCAGACTAATCAGGCAAGAAAAATAAATAAATAAAAGGTGTCCAAATCTGAAAGAAAGGAGTAAAACTGTCTCTATTTGCAGATGATATGACATTACATATAGAGAACCCTACAAACTCTGCCCCCCCAAAAAACTTTTAGAACTAGCAAACAAGTTCACCAAAGTTGGAGGATACAAAATCAATATAAAAAAACTAGTTGCATTTCTAATGAGCCATCAGAAAGAGACATTAGGAAAATGATTCCAATAGCAACTGCAAAGAATAAAATACCTATGAATAAATTTAAACAAGGACGTAGAAGAATTGTACACTGAAAACTATAAGACGTTGATGAAAGAAACTGAAGAATACTCAAAGAAATGAAAAGATATCCCATGTTTATGGATCTGAAGATTCAGTATTGTTAAAATGTCCATACAACACAAAGTGATATACAGATTCAATGCAATTCCTTTGAAAATTTCAATGGCACTCCTCACAGAAATAGAACGAACAATCCTAAAATATGTTTGGAACTACTAAAGATCCTGATTAATCAAAGCAACCTGGAGCAAGAACAAAGCTGGAGGTATCACATTTCTTGGATGTCAAACTATATTACAAATGAATAACAATCAAAACATTATGATATGGGCATAAAAACAGATACATATATCATGGAACAGAATAGAGAACCCAGGAATAAACCCATGCATATATACTCTATTAATTTTTTTAAAAAAGGAGCCAAGAATTACAATGGGGAAAGGAGTTTCTTCAGTGAATGGTTTTGGGAAAATGGGATATCCACATGCAGAAAGAATGAAACTGTACCTCTATCTTAAACCCTAAACAAAAATCAACTCAAAATGGAGTTAAAAGACTTGAACTGAATATAAGACCTAAAACTGTAAAAATCCCCGAAGAAAACACAGGGGATAAACTCGACATCGTTCTAGGCAATGACTTTTGGATCTGACACCAAAAACAAAGGCAACAAAAGCAAAAACAAACAAATGGGACTCTATCACACTAAAAAGCTTTTGTACAGCAAAGGAAACCATCAACAAAATCAAAAGGCAACTTATAGAATGGGAGAAAACACTTGCACACCACATAGCCAAAAAGGTGTTAATATCCGAAGTACATACGGAACTCTCACAACTAATTAGCTAAAAAAAATTAACCTGATTTTAAAATGGTCAAAGGACCTGGATAGACATTTTTCCAAAGAAGACATACAAATGGCCAACAGACACATGAAAAGGTACTCAACATAACTAATCATCAGAGAAACACAAATTAAAACCACAGTGAGATATAACTTGACAACTGTTAGAATGGCTAATTATCAAAAGGACAAGAGACAACAAACACTGGCAAGGATGTGGAAAAAGAGAACCCTCGTGCACTGTTGGTGGGAATGTAAGCTGTAGAGCCACTATGGGAAACAGTATGGAGGTTCCTCAAAAATTATAAGTAGAAAAAAAAAGAATTATAAGTAGAATTACCACGTGATCCAGCAATCTCACTTCAAGGTACATATCCAAAGGAAATAAAGCCATTATCTCAAAGAGACAGCAGTACTCCAATGTTCAATGCAGCATTATTCACAATAGCGAAGATGCGGAAACAACCTGAGTGTCTGTTAGTAGATGAATGGTTAAAAAAAATGTATATATACACAATGGAATATTATTCAGCCATAAAAAGAAGGAAATCCTGCCATTTGGGACAACATGGATGAACCTAGAAGGAATTATGGTAAATGAAAAGGACAAATGCTGCATGGCATCACTTATATGTGGAGCCAAAAAAAAAAGTTGAATTGAAGAAGAGAGCAGAACAGTGGTTGCCAGGGGCTGGGGGGTGGAAGAAATGAGATGTTGGTCAAAATGTATAAATTTTCAGTTACACAATAAATAAGGCCTGAAGTACTAATGTTTAACACGATGACTCTAGTTGATGATACTGTATTGTAAGATTGAAATCAGCTGAGAGAATAGAATTTAAATGTTCTCACCAAAACAAAAACAAAAACAAAAACCAGGGTAACTATGTGAGATGATAAACGTGTTAATGAACTCAATTATAGGAACCCTTTCACAACATATAGATACAGCAAATCATTATATTGTGTACTTTAAGTGTATTACAATTTTATTCATCAGTTTTACCTCAATAAAGCTGAGAAAATGTATATACTTTATATAAATATATTCTTTTAACAGAAAGTCTCTGGAGTTGCCATTTAATTAGCTACTTACTTCTCTGATGGCTCTGGGAGAGTAAAATTTACGTTGCACGCCTTTACAAAGCAGCTCAGCATCGGCTTGTTTTATTATGCTTTTTGTATCAGAGCACAGTGCTTTATAAGGAATCCATTTCTATGTTTGCAAGACTCCTATTTTTCTCTAAAATATCAAAATGCTGTGGACATCCAGGAAAGCTATCTTCCCATCACTAAAAAAGGAGAGGCTGGAGTAAGAGTCTCCCGCTGCACAGAAACCTTCCCTCAGAAGAGCCTCGAGCTACCTCCACCATCACAGCTACTTAATCATTGATAGAAATGAGGCCACCCTGGGCTGGAAAATAATGGAAGAGAGGGTTGAAAAAGATGGAAAACACAACCCACTTTCATCTTAGGATGGCCAGAATATTGCCTCTTAAATAAAGGAGTATGTGTTACAAAAGGGATGTAGCTATTGAGTATTTGATCTCTTAACCTTCTGACATTTCATATTGGAAAAACAAAATCGATGCCACGGGTGTGAGGCTCAGCTAACTCAGAGCGGTAATGACATGGAGCAAAATGAAAACTGTGGAGTATTTATCGGGCAGGAAGTAACAGAATGAAAAAGAATATGGCAATATTTTAAAGGGACAGTTCTTAAAAGAGTAAGACTGAATGGGCCTCCTATCATGGTGGGGCTGGCTAAATGCCCTGCACAGCCACCACATCAAGCTGCCACCGAAAAGCGGACTTTCTTTCTTTTTGGATGAGTGTATTCATGTTCAGTCTGCATTTAATCAACATAACCGACATATAACCAAAGAATATTCAGGGGCTTTTAAGAATAAGAAAAAAATTTTTAGAGAAGGCTCCTTGGAAAACCACTCTAACAGAGAGAACATGTTATTAGCATACTTCCAAACAGCGTCTGGTGGCTTAAAAGGAAACAGACATGGTTTATGGACAGTAACAGCTGCCCATCTCCAATGAGAGGCATCCAGGAAATTACTTTTTTGTTTGATAGGTAATGCTGTTTCTGTGATAAGGATCCCCATTGGTGAACAAACTTTAGGAGAGTTCATAAAAGGTAAGTGACAATGAAAAAGTATACTGATTGGAGATATCTGCGTTTGAACCACCTTAAGACTGGCTAACAGACTGCAATCTGCAGGGCAGGTTACATAAGTAATAGGGTGACTAAAGGAGCATCCAAGGGTCGAAACTGCAGAGAAACAAAATGCTTCTGAAAGGATTCAAAAACGGATTTTCAGGGACCCTTCACCTGAACTGCTTGCTTCACAGGGAGCAGTACCATCTAGTGGAAAGGGCGTGGTGGTCATTGGAATCACGCAGACCTGGGTTCAGGTTCCGGTTCTGCCACCTAATCACTGCTTAAATTCTTTGAACTTTTGTTTCCTATTCTGTAAAATGGGGGTAATATACCTATTCTATAGGGTGGTTATATTAACTGAGATAATAAGTTAAATAGAGTGGGGAGACCAGCAGGGAGAGCTCTCACACCGTGTGATGATGGCAGAGCCCAACAGAAAGAAGAACCCACTCCTGGTTCCTGGCAAGGACTCAGTCAATGAAAAGCCATGGACTCTGTTTACCACAGTGCGCCCAACTTCCCTTTCCCCTCTACAAAGTCTTCTCCTTCCTTTACTGGGGAGATCTTGCATGTGGCTCATCACAATTGCAAATCTCAAACTGCAATTCTCTGATGATCTCAAATAAACCCCTCTTTGCTGGAGAAATATCTGACAGTCTATTTATTCCAGGTCAACATAATCATGGATGAAATGCCTAAGGTATAGTCCATGCCCAGTAAACATTACTATTACTATTGGAGGCAAGAAATCACAGACTCAGGAAACATTTGAGCTGGAAGCACCTTCGGTGATCACTTAGCAGATCACCATCTTCTTCTAGAGAAAGCTGAGGTCCAGGGAGGTTTAGAGACTTGGCCCTACCACACCTGAGCGTCAGTGGTGCTCAAATGGCCTCTCAAAGCCACCGCAGTTCCACAAAGTCTGCTCAGGAACTGCCCAGAGCGTGACGAGAGGGGACAAAAAGGAAGCAATGTTGACCTCCCAACTCACCGCAACACAGCCACTCCACTTTTCTCCCTTTTATACGTTGGATGTTTATGTAAATGTTCACGTGAAAACAGAGTATCACGGTCAAAGAGATGTTAGAGACACTGCTGCACTGGGCTGCCGACCTATTTGAAAAACCGAAGTGAACACTTGATATAAAAGAGGGAAGCGTGTGTCCCATTCCAGAGCCTCGGGACCCAGGAGAGCTTGTGTCACTGTGTGGTGGTGGTAGCATCTGTCCCAGCAGAGGCTGTGAGGGGCCTTTCCATGCCCAACATGGTACGGCAGGCACGTGTGCACACACACGCGCACACATGCACACGCACACGCGCACACATGCACACACACACATACCCCTCTAAAGCTGCCTCAGTGCCAGATCACTTGGAACACACCTGTCTCCACTGACATTAATCAGGGACACAGAAGTCAAGAACTTACCTGCCAGGGTCAGAGGACACTAACACTCTGGTGGGGTGGGGGGGTCTCGGAGACATAAGACAGCTAGAGGAAGTAAAGAGCAGAAACTTGAGTAAGTCTCCTCGCTGAGCCTGGACCCTGCAACCTCTCTGTGAAACAAGACTTGGAGGGAAATCTCAGGGAAAACTTGGTTCTTAAATTATGCAGGCTAGCACAGCCCAAGCCAGGTTTTGAGCAAAGCTAATAGTCTGAGAGTTAAATAATAACTTCCTCTTTACTGTATTAGTCAGGGTTCTGCAGAGAAACAGAACCAATCAGATGCACAGCAAGGGAGATTTATTTTTAAAAATTGGTTCATGAGAATGTGAAGGCTGGCAAGTCCAAAATTTGCTGGGCAGACCTGCAGGCTGGAAATCCCAGAAAGAGCTGATGTTGCATCTTGAGTCCAAAGGCAGTCTAGAGGCACAACTCCCTCCTCAGAGGACCACAGTCTTTTAAGACCTTCCAGTAATTAGATGAGCCCCACCCACATTATGGAGAATAATCTGCATTACTCAGTATCTGCAGATTTAATGTTAATCACAGCTAAAAAAACACATTCACAGCCACATCTGGATTGGTGTTTGACCAAACAGCGGGGCACTCTAGCCTAGCCAAGTTGACAGTAAAATTAACCATCACATTTACCATGTGAAGCCAGGAGACATCTGATTTGGGGTAGATTTTTGTGCTTTTTTAATGTTATTTGCCTGTGCATGCTGGGCTTGTTGGTTTGTTTGTTTGGGGGCCTTGTCCACACCTGTTAAGGTAGCATTTGAATTAGTCCCAGTTAGCTGCTACCACATAAACAGATCATTCTGAAACTTAGTGGCTAAAAGCACCAATCATTAGTTTTGTTCACAATTCCGTGGGTCTAGTCTTGCTTGGATTTACTCCTGTGTCTGTGGTCAGGTGCTGGGCCAGTCAAGTGCCCCGTGGGCAGGGATGGCCCATCTCTGCTCCACATGGTCACTCATCCCCCATCAGGCTAACTCAAGCTTATTTACTCAGAGGACACAGGGGTCCTTAAACACAAGCATGCAAAGGCCTCCTGAGGCCCCAGCAGGCAAGGGCTAGAGAAACAGGGCTACCTCTTGACTGGAGGTGCTGCGAAGTGGCATTGCAGAGGGCACAGCTGTAGGAGTAATTGTAGCCATTTTTGTGAACAAACAATCTTCCAGAGCTCCCCTCAAATACAGAATCAACTAGCTCCTCAATGCCCGACACGTAATACAAGGTCAATGACTATGCGCTCCCTTCCCAGTCCTTCTGGCCATCGTTTTGGAAGCAATTCAGATTTTCACAAATACAGGCAGAATGTTATTGACCTGAAAGACGCAGACTGCCAGATATTTCTCTAGCAAAGAGAGGTTTATTCAAGATCAGCAGAGAATCGGAATTTGAGACTTGCCACCATGGTGAGCCACGTGAAGTTACGCCCCCGGCAAGGGAAGAAGAAAACTTCTTCAGAGCGGGAGAAGGAGGCTGGGAGCCATAGTCCACAGTAAAGAGTCCACAGCTTCTCCCTGGCTGAGTCCTTGCTGGGAAAGAAGAGGAGTCTTCCTTCTTTCTGTCGGGCTCTGCTGTCGTCACAGGCTGTCATGCTCCCTTCTGTCCCCCCCCGATGGTCTCCTCACTGTATTTAACTGAGGTTTTTGTTTATTCATTTTTTACACTCTTATTTCTGATTCAGACCTTTGTCCTGTGCTGCCCTCTCCCCTGGGAATTCTAGAAAGGTGGGAGTGGGAAAGAACTGAGAGAACCTTAGTCTATACCCTCCCCCCAAGCCCTACAGCACTCCTTGGAGACATTCTATAAAGACAAACACTTCCCTTTTAAAGAACAGAGATTCTTAAATTTAGTCATTCCTAGGCAGCTGAGTGCCTGCTAAACAACTGTTGCCATTCATCTAATATTTCTCAGCTTTATTTCTTTATTGTCCCCACCCTGAGCCTTTCTAATCATTAACCTCATGAGATTTTACCTCCACAGATATACTGTGCACCTGTGCTTTACACATAAAAAGAATAGGGTATTTTTTCGTCCCCAGTTTCGCTCCATTGGAGATGAGATGGCCCTTGCTGGGAATACTTGCTCAAAGTTCTCACAACAGCTACTTCTCCAGTCCCGACCACCCCTTCCCTCCCAGCCATGTCCTGAAATCAGGCCAGGATCTGACTATACTCAGCTTTAATCATAAGTCAGGGGCTGCTGACACCAGTGACTCTGTCTTCACATGACAAATAATAAAAAGAGGAAGATAGGGGAAAAAAGTCAAGTGGAATTTCATAATAAGGCCTTAACTGACAGGGGCAAGCCAAAGGGGAAAAAAATCACCAGTTATGACTGAAGACTGAATCACTGTCCAGAACCATCAAACCCCAAACCAAAATCCATGCCCACCCTTGGGGATGCTCAAGATACAAACTGCAAAGGAAATGGCTTCCAAACCAATGCTGTTCTATGTTCTCCTGCTCTTTCTTCATTTTAGTGTGTGTGTCTATGTGTGTGTGTGTGTGTGTGTGTATGTGTGTGTGTGTATGTGTATGTGTGTGTGTATGTGTGTGTGTGTGTGTGTGTGTGTATGTGTGTGTGTGCCAGTGTGTATTCATCATGAAGCAATTAAGCCTAAATTAGTTATTAGCTGGTATTTCCTCCTGACATGGGTTTAGAATCCTTCCAGTATCTTTTACTCTGCTAAGTTCACTCAGTTCAATGTCCCAGTCAATCTATTTCCAGAAGCAATGTTTTTGTTGATCTCCAAGCTGATTAATTTTTTATTACCTTGCTAAATCTCTGAAACTGATTGTTTAGGAAACAGCATACTGAACAAAACTCATGCTAAATTTGCACTTGACAGTAATCAAGAAAACCTAGTACCTGTATGAGTATATTTGAAAATACAATTGTCATGACATAATAAAAAAAAAACCTAACCATAGGTAATTTGTATGCTCATACTCTTGATTTTCTTAATAAAGCATTTAAAAGCATCTTCTCAGAATAAATTTCAAGGCAACTCTTTGTAGGGGGGTTCTTTTTAGTAGATAATGATCATCTGTTTTATGTTAGACATTATTTTCTCTTATTCTGGCATTTTAACTTGAATCAAACCATTTGCTGAATTTCCCCCAAAACAGGTATTGTTAGCAATTAAATTTAAAAAACAAAGGTAGATTCCGTCAGTGCGAGCTGTATCCTGTGGCCACTAAATAAGTTGATTCTCTGTCCCTTCAAAGACGGAAGAATCCTGAACTGGGAGCCTGAGATTTCATGGTTAAGCAGGATTAGGTTAACTGCTCTGAACTTTTTAAGCATGAAGTTCTCAGCTGGCTTCCCTCGCTCTTGGGGCCAGCATGTAAGCGAGGTGCTTGGTGCATCCATTGTGAAGTCTGAGCTTCACTGGGCTTTAAGCAATGACTGACAGGGGATCAAAACTGGTTCTAACTTAAGTTGTTAAAAAAAAAAGAAGGAAGAAGTAAATGGGGCAAGGAAACCAGCACCCACATCACAGATAGGAATGGAATTTGCTGCCACGTTTCTAGAGGGCAGGTGTCAATATACCTCAAAAGCCTAATCTGTGCGTCTGTGCATGCCCTCTGACCCAGGAAATGTATCTGTGTACCTAGAAATGTATTCTAAAGAACTAACAATGAATGTGCCTGAATGTTTACTATAAGGATAATAACTGCAGTGTCATTTATAATGATTTATTTTATCATAAGCCCCCAGCTATAGGGAAATGGTTAAACAGACAGTGGTGGATCCAAACATTTCCATACAAAAACAGGTAACAAAACTAGATTAAATGATCAATTTTAAGTGAAATCACCCATTCACAAAAAGATAAATACTATGTGATTCCACTTACATGAATGCCTAGAGTAGGCAAATTCATAGACACAGAAGGTAGCTGTGGCTGCCAGGGGCTGGGACGGGAGAGGAAGGGGAGTCACTGTTGCACGAGGACAGAGTTTCAGTTAGGAAAAATGAAAACAAAAACAGGAGATTGGTTTCACAACAGTGTAAATGTAATTAACACTACTTAAAGATGGTCAAGATGGTAAATTTTATAGTATGCATATTTTACCACCATTAAAAAGTTTTATATCTTGAAGATGGTATGATAAGTAGTATAATTTTGTCTGCATTTTCTAAATATTTTCTCTAAGCGTGTTTTGCTTATAACAAAGGAGGGCTTAACTACATGAAAAAAAAAAAGAAAACCCATTCTATCTTTAGTTAATATTATTTTTCGTGGTTAATAATTTTTTGTGATGATAAAAAAGGATTTTGGTCACTGACCCTGCCAGACATGTTTTCTTTACCTAAAATGTGCTTCCTGCCACCACCCCACATATTTGTCTACAAAAGACATACACGCTCTTCGAGACTCAATTTGAGTCAACCTTCCTGAGAAAGCTTCCTATATGACCTCAGTGAGAATTCATTTCCATTCTCATAGCATCTGTAATAATAATAATAATAATAATAATAATAATAATAATACTTAATGCTATTAGGTGCTTAATGTGTAACTAGCACTGAGATTAAGGTACTATTTCACTTCCTAATAATGACATTTAAGTAGGTGTTATCATCCCCATTATACAGATTAGAAAGCAGAGGAAAAGACACAAAATACCTTGAACTGTAAAAGAAACTACAATCCACGTCTATCTGCTCCAGAACCCACATCCCTGCCCAGCCTCTCACAACTTGCAAGACTACGAAGGATGCTGTGCTGGCTTCACTCACTTTCTGAAACAGAGTTTTCAACACAATATCTAGCAGGACAAGATTGCTGAAATATTATTATTTTTTCCTTTCTCCCATCCCATTTGTAGAGATGCTAGGTTCTGAGCTCCCGGCCCCTGCAGAGAGATACAATAGATCCAAAAGTAGAACTTGGCTGAAGACTCTTCCTGACTGCGACTTCTGAGAACTCCAGGGTAGACTAGACATTTGCAACAGGCCTTCCCTCCATCAGTGCCCCATACTCCCAACCACCCATCCTTTAGAAACGGCACTGAGGAAGAAGGAGCATCAGGAGAAGGGAGGGCAGACACCTCGGTGGGTATCTGCGAGGGACCCAACGTCTCACATCCCAGGTTGGACTTGGGGTCAGTGAGGGATTCTGGTGCCTATCTGGGGAGACATGGATCACAGAGAACTTTAGAAAAATTACTGTGCCCCAGGGGGCCATAAACACCTCAATTACAGCAGAGAGAGAGGCTTTGGTCTGAAGGGACCACAAAAGGAGAGGCTTCTCAGGGGTGACCAACATGCAACCAAGCCCATCCCCTGGGCTGGGCAACCAGGGCAAGGGCCCAGGCCTCGTACTAGAAGGGAGTCCAGGTCTCATTAAAATCCACTGTTATCGAATATTGTCTGGGGCTCGCTTCAAAATAGTCTCTTGTAGAAGGGATGTAGGTGAGATAAACACTTATGATTGCTGCCACTGGGTGATGCGTACTTGGGGGTTCATGGTCCTTTATTTTTCCATATACTTAAAGTGTTTCATAATTTTTTAAATGTTAACTTTGAAATTCCTGCCTTTAATTGTATCTCAAAGGCTTTAGAAATACCAGCAACGAAGCTTCTTTCTAACTGCAATCACCTTGAGCTTGCCTGACCCACGCTGGCCGAGGTGCCCAGACCCTACACTCCTCCAAGGAAGGCCCTGCCCAGGTCAGTGCAAGGACTGGTGCAGCAAGGGATGTTTCACTGGTGCCTGCATGATACTGAGAACTCAGTTCCTCTCCTCTCTCTCCTGCCAGTGCCTTGGGCCTTACCCTATAAGCCCCCGGAACTTGTTAGATACATTACACTCCCAGCAGGTAGGAACCACAAATTGACTGAGATTGCATTTCTACATAATAGAAGCAGAGTTAAAGGGAAATAAGGTTATATTTCTTATACCTGAGCCTGTGCTTTGAAATTTTTACTTGCTAAACTATTTTCAAGGTGCTACAATACACTGCCACTGCATAGTAAGCTAGCCAGTACCTGATTCCATTGGTTCCAAACAAATATGTAACAAGTATGTATGTGCCGTATTTTATATACAAAGCTGAAGTCGTTGACCTGTCATCCAAAGGGGTTTGGCATTAGTAGGGATTCCTCGTTCTTGCAAAAATCCTTTTGGGTTTAAGCTCCACCAAACAAAAGCCGTTTGGCAATGATGTTCATCTCACCTTTGTCATTGGACTGTTCTCTAAATTAGCTTACACTTTGAAGCCTTACTTGCAAAGCCGTCTGATAAAATCTGGTGATAACTTAACAGTTTGAATTTAAGCACTCAGTAGATTGTGAAGTGAAAGAACGAGATTGGTTTTCAGCCCTATACTTTAAAAGATGGATGGGTCACTTTTGTCTGGGCATCCCAGATTGTAAAATCCTGACTTCTCCTGAGGTAAGTCAGGACTACACTAACTATCCCATAAAGGAGGTCTTTCCAGGGCAGCCTGAGGCAACAGGGCACATATTCAGGGTCTGCAGCTGCTGCTGTACCTGCTAAGACCCACTGGAAGAAAAGCTGCTTTTCCTAACAGGATGAGGACTAATGGTCTTCCTAGTTTCCGTGGATACCCACCAGGAACCAAGACACCGTGCACCCAGGTGCTGATATCTTAGGGTAAGAAACCATAACCCTGTACTCCCGCTGCTAAATTTCCCCTTTCCTCTCTGCTAAAACTCGGGAGGATAAGAGGCAGCACTGAAGTTTGCTTTTGTTTCACTCATAATTTGTGAATCTGTACACTTGGTTTATTCTTTTTTATAAGAGGGAGCTGCTCCTGGTCTCACTCTAGGACTCTGAATTGTAACGCTGGTAATGTCATGGGTTACACCCAACTACACGTACCTTTATTTACTTTATTCTCCGTATGACCATAGACTGAATTTACAAGATGGCCAGCTTAGGTAGGGACTGTCATATTTCACAAATGAACAAATAAAGCTGACTGATAACATGGTTTTGTGGCTCTCTAGCTCTGTGATCCTGGATAGGTTTTTTTTTTAATTGAGGTATAGTCACTTTACAATACTGAGTCTAAATGCTAGTCCTAATAAACAAACATGCCCAGAAGACTAAAGGCACCAAATCAAGTTAACAAACCCACATCTAGGGACATGGTCAAAACCAAAACCAAAACCCAAACATCTCAGATGGAGAAATACCATATTCTCTGTGTTGTTTCTAACTGACACAGTAGGAGGGGGCCCTGAAGGGAGCAGAATAGGGAGCTGCAGCTGGCATGAAAGCTGAAGGTCGGACAAGTGAAGCACTTTACCAGGGCCTAGCACAGAAGAGGTACTCAAGGTTTATGAAAATCCAAAGAATGCCAAAAATACTGAATGGGGCTGACCTGCGATGTCTGTGTGTGTGTGTTAAGCTGAAATGAGTTGTATACTATTCTCACTGCTTTACTATACAGTCAGCCCTCCATGTCTGCAGGTTCTGTACCTGAGGATTCAATCAAGCCCAGACAGAAAATATTAGGGAAAAAAATTCCAGAAGGTTCCAAAACTCAAGACTTGAATTTGCCCCAGGGGCAACTATTTATTTACATAGCATTTACATTGTGCTACAACTATTTACATAGCACTTACTTTATGTAAATTCTTACATTAATCTAGAGATGATTTGAAGCATAAGGGAGGATGTGCGGGGTTGTCTGCAAATACTACACCATTTCATATAAGTGACTTAAGCATCCGTGGATTTTGGTATCCACGGGGGGTCCTGGAACCACTCCCCCACGGATACCCAGGGAAGACTGTGTAACACACCCAACCTTCATTAAAAAACCCCTTTCAACATCAACATCCTCGAAGAGTAGGAGCGGGATACAAACCCTTGGAGTGCAACACTTGAACTCACACAGCCAAGCCCTTGCCTCAGTGTTTTGCCTTATAGCTCTTACTAACTTGGAAGCTCCCAAACCTGGCCCTATTCATCCAGCAAAATGAATAACAAGGTGAGACCTCAGCCCACACCTCACTAATGCAAGAAGACACAAATGACCTGGCCGCCCCCTGCAACTCTGCTGGTGCCTTTGGTTGCTTTTGCTCTGGAGGTCAGTGACACCGTCTTCGAGACATACAGCATGACACAGGAAGACCTCGAGCAGAAAGCAGCAGTCAGAGAGTTTATTTTCTGCCTGAAGGAAGCACAGGGGCCCCTCTTCCCCTGATCAAATTTTTATCAGCCAGCAAAAAGCTACACTCATTTTCTCCAAAGAAGAAAAGGAGCTATTGAACTCCTACCTGCGCCTTTCATATGGAAATGACCGAGGTATTCTGCTTTCTCTGAAAGTTTCTGGTTGCAGTATCTGGAGCCTCTTCTCTTTCAATAACTGAATAGCATACGTCTGACCTGTCTTTTCACTCAAAACCAAGTCCTGTTTGCCAGTTTCCACTGATGCTCAAAATGCACCAGTCCTCCAATTTCAGTTGGAAAAAAAAGTGGATGGGGACAAGTGCTCATTAAACAAAGACATCTTTATTTCATCTTAAGTGTGCATCCTGGTGCTACAGTGCTGATAACAATTCTCACTGTGGAACAAAATAATCTTATTTGAAGAATAAATAATACATTAGTTTACTCTGTTGCCAGTAACTTCATATAGTAAATTTCTGACTGATAGAGCAGGTTCTGGTGTCAATCCCTGGCCCCGCACTACTCGCAGTGCATGTCATTAGGTGAGATTGTCCTAGTCAGTTCCAGATTCCCCACCTGTAACGGGGGGTCTTGGTGATGAAGAGTGTTCTTAACACATAAGGTTCAACTGAGGATTAAACGAGATCTCCATATACATGGCCTAAGACAATGTCTGCAAAATTTGATGCTGGATATATATTAGCTATTATGATTCATCATTTGAGAAAAATCACCCCCCAAATTTGGGTTGTATTTCTTTTTCAGTTAAATCTACTATCGGTGCTTTGAGATGCTTGTGTGTCCCCTCTATTCAGACTTCTCTTCTGTTGATAACGTGTTCTGACTCCAAAATCATAGCCTTCCTCATTACTGAAGGTGCGGTTTATCTATGGGTTTTGTACAATAATTGGTAAAATAGGACCCTTAATGACTATAATATTATAGTGAATTAAATTTTCTTGTTATCTGAAAAAAATATTTCTGTTTCTGTCCATGTAACTTAAAACTTTTTCTGAGATAAATCAGTTTGTTTTTATTTCTAGATACTTAGCGTATGCCTAAGATGGTTGGAAAGTATACAGATTTGAGTCACACAGATCTGTATTTAAATCCCATGCTTATAAATTACCTTACCTACAAATGATCTAGAATTTGAGAGACGTGGCTGTCGTATTTCTTCAAATGAGGATGATAAGACCAAAATAAATATCTCAGTTTTAGAGGGTTATGGTTCTTTTTTAACTTCCAAAATGAAATATAGATCTATCCAAAAGTAGAGATTGGGTAGAATATGACTCCAAAAACATCAGAAAGCAAAAGGGTAACATGCCCCAAAGTGAAAAGAAATTATATGGAATCATTTAGATTTTAAGCATAAACATTCTGAATATGAATGAATAATTTAGTGGCAAAAACATGAATACATGAATAAATGAGCTCTTCCTATCCCTTACATCAGTAAAGCAGTAGATGTAACCTTCCTTTCCTCGTGCTCTGAAAACTGTAACATAGGAGACGCTAGCCTTACTGTGACGTTTTCAGTGCTGATGAAGAAGCCAAGAAAAAGAAATAAACAAATAAGCAAACAAACAAGTAAATTAAGTGACTGCCTGAGTTATCTGGAGGCTCCACACTCACGAATGAGATTAGTGCCCTTATAAATGAGGCTCAGGGGGCGCACGCCATGTGAGGATACAACGAAACAAACTTCACCAGCCCCTGGCCATGCTGGCACTCTGATCTTGGACCTCCCAGCCTCCAGAACTGTGAGAAATAAACTTCTGTTACTTATAAGCCACCCAGCCCCTGGTATTTTGTTATAGCAGCCCAAATGAACACGTCATAAGTAGCCTTTTGTATCTGGTGCATTTCTTTTAGCATGCAGCTTCCAAGAGCCTGCATGTGGTCAAATGTGTCATCTTTTTATGGCTGCATAGTATTCCATTAAGTAGGTATACCTCCATTTTGTTGATCCTTTTACCAGTTGATGGACATTCAGGTGTTACCAGCTCAGGGCTATTACAAATAATACTGCCATGCATGTCCACATAGCAGTGTATGTATAGACATGTTTTCATTTCCCTTAGGTAGACACCTAGGAGTAGACTGGCTGGATTATATGGCAGGTGTGTGTTTAATTTTTTAAGAAACTGCTAAACTTTTCTCAGTGGCTGTACCATTTTGTATTTCTGGACTGACATAATTCAGCATATTTTAACTATACAGACCCACCCTTTATTGTCTGTATTTATTTGTTTGTTTATAAAGTAAATTCTAAAATTGGATCTTTGTCCTGCATTCTGCAGTTTTTCTGAGAGTCTGCTTCTCAGTCACACACACACACACACACACATACACATGCACACGCACACACAGATGCACACACACCAGAGCCAACTAAAATTCCTTAAGCATCTTTGCCCTTGATCCAGGGTCTTAGAAGCTGACTGAGCAGTGGGGAAACCAACAATATATTGGATTTAACCATGAGTATAATTGATTATTTTCACTTATATGATTAGCTTCCTTTTCAAAGTCAGCTCTAGGACAGAGAACAAAACCTCCTTCTGGACAAACAAACAAAATAACTAACAAATCTACATGAAAATGGAAGATGGCCTGAAGCAGCTTGGTCTTAAGTGACCCTTAAAATGAAACCAGAGAAGGAGCGATCTTTTCAAGGAGAGAGAAAACAAAACAACAAAAGAATTTTGCCGCAGCAGAAAATACGTACTAAATACACATTTCACTGTTTTAGAAAATGCCTGCATAACTGATTATTAGGCCCCTGAAAAACCTTGTAGGCTCTTCAGGGAGACATGAAGAAGAATGTTGTGCCAACAAGCATTCCCCACAAAGAAATAACCAGAGAATGGATTCCTTATGCTTTAAGAAATCATTGTGCCTGTATATAATGATAATAAATATAATGATTTCAACCATAGTCCATTATAAGAAGAAGCTTTTTCTCTGGAAAAAATAGGTAAAAGGGGGAGATGTAAGTCAATGTCACAAATTTAATTTATAAGAGCTTTTCCAAGCTCTTTTCTTTTAAATCAATCTGCAAGGTTGATTTGTTACACTATAAAATAAAAAACCAGATGGGAATAATAGAAGGCAAATGAGTTTTAAAAAGAATTAGCAAGTTTGTTTTCTTTACCAGGAGGGAAAGGGGGCTGGCGGGGATAAATTGGGAGTTTGGGATTTGCAGATACTAACTACTGTATACAAAATAGATAAACAGCAAGGACCTATTGTACAGCACAGGGAACAATATTCAATAGCTGGTAACAGCCTATAATGAAAAGGAATATATATATGTATATATATGTACAACTGAATCACTGTGCTCTACACCAGAAATTAACACTACACTGTCAACCGATTATACTTCAATTAAAAAAAAAAAACTACAAAAAAAATCAGAAAAATTGACACCCTGTCTCATTTTCTTACTTTACCCTTAGTCTGTTCTTTACTTTTAGTGCTAGTTCAGAAGGACCTTTGCTTTGTGTTACTTAAAAAAAAGGAATCACTGCCTTAAGCCAACAGTCATGCTAAAAAAAGTTGCTTTTGCTAATAACAGGATTTAGTACTACCCTAAATTTTCAGTTCTTATTCAGGAACAAAAAAAATGCCTGTCTTTTTCTTATTTGTTATATTTTAAAGGGTCATTTAAATTATTACAGAAATAACATTAACAGCCTAATAGCATACGATTTATCCATAACAGGAAAACTACCTTGAAAAATGTCCTCGGTGTGCATTTTAGGGATGGTGACTAAACGTCCTCTCACTTGCTTTAGGCCGTCTGCTCTTTGCCAGCAGGGAGACGTAACTCCCATCAGTGGAACACGTGCTCTGGGTTGCCTACGAATAGGATGGGCTTGACCTGAGCCAGCTTTACTCACCAAGCTCCTGGGACCAGTATCAGGTATTTACAGAATTCAATTGCCATTTCCTTGTAATTTTATAGACATTACCAACAAATAAGTCAAACTTTTTATTTATAATTGTACGTGTTATACCTGGAAAGTCTTCTGAATTCAGAACAGACTTAAGTCAGGATTTGGAAATTTCTTTGGGGGCACTTGCCACTCCCTCAGCTATCTTTTCGCAGAACACACCCAGGTTTGTAGCTGCTGTGGCCTTATCATTGCCTCTGGACCTCACCGGATGCCAGCCCCAGCCACGCCTCCCGATTACTGAATCACTTGACTAAGAGAAGTTAATCCATCAGCTGAACAATAACCATATGATTTCCTCTCTGGAGAATCTGAACCAAGAGGCAAAATGGCTGCTGGTAAATGGCAGTAGGATCTAGCATGAAAACCCAGGCAGAAACAAAGCCAGAGAAAGTAAAATAAACAGACAAACAGAGAAATCAGAGATGAGAGACCAGAGAAGAAAAAGTTCAAAGGGAGAGGTAGAATTTATCTAATTCTGACATTGTAATTCTCCTTTCCAGCTTACACAAAGTTTGGCTGTATTTTATTTGCAGATTAGTAGACCTTACATGACTTTAAGGTTGTTCATCAGGCTCTTATGAAATGGGCATATTAATCAAAGCAACTTGAACTTTTTCTCCTGCTTCCCCCTTACATTTTATTTGGGGTGGGAGAGTTTTTTGCTTACCCCTATTTGAATTTTTTTTTTTTTTTGCTCATAAAACATAACACCCTATGATCATTTAAATAGTGAAGAATAGTCCCAAATCTTGTTATTTATAAAGTCCCGTTCCATGCAAGGGACAAAGCTTCTAATTTCCCTCAAAGTTACAGCTATTTCCTATGGGAGGATGATTCTTCAGGGGTCTCCCATGTTTCTCCATATCTACTAGAGAGGCGCTAACTTTCCTGTGTTCTGGACCATTTTTCAAGGATCTCTGTATAGTGAACAGCCTTAGACAGAGATTGTGTCTTCCTCAGGAGGAAAGAACAGACTGCTTGCTGTCCTGTATGAGAAAGATAACACCTCTCTCTGGAGAAAAGGGCGGGCATGTTTACTGCTCGTTAAAAAACATTTGTGTTCTCTAAGTTTAGGGTTCCTCTCCCACAGCAGAATCCACTGTGTGTGCAGGTGTAATCTGGCCCTCTGTGCATTGTGAGAATTGAGAGTCAGGGAACCAGCTTAAAAATACCACGGCTATGAGTAAAAAACTGTTGTCTCTGGCACAGAAGACTTCTGTCTTCTACCAGCCTCCATGAAGCATAGCAAGCTAACTTACAAATAGGGTGAACTCTCAGACCTTTCACAGTTCTTGACATTTCCTTCTCTCTAGGTAGGAAGTTCTACCCAGGGAAAGGTGTAATAGTTGCCTTTTCTTCACTTCTCACCACTCTTCTACTCACTTGCTACTTTCTAGTTCCTAAAGGGCCAGGAGAGTGGTCAGTAAGAGGAAGGAGAGGCAACAGAAAAGGAGGTTCTGACTTATCACTGTCAAAAGCAGCTTTCTCCTTCTATGGAAGCCTGATAAATGTTTGCATTACCTGTATGGGTTCTTTGAAGAATCCATCGTGAGACATCTCTTCGAGAAGTTCTTCTAACTCAGATGAATGTATCCTTCACCAGGATAACACATTATTTCTATCACAGTGCCAAAGTACCCTGTGGTCCTTCTTCAGCCTCCATCTGCTGCAATCCCATCTCCCACTCTAATGGCCCCACTGAAAGAACCTAATCCAATGTCACACGGCCTCTCTGATATATATGGTCCACCTGTGAGCCTCAGGAGGCACCTGTGCATCTTTGCCCTGGCAAGTCTGGGGTGGGCAGACTAACCCCAAAGCAACCACCTCTCAGTCTTCTCTGGCACCTCAGGTCAGACACCAGTGTTCTGCATCCTCCATCTGCTCTCTCAGTCAATCCTGTTGAAATCACCTTTACTAGGCTTGGAGAGGGAGAATCAGACTCACACACCTCTGCCCTTTGAAGGAAGCGGGGGACAAAGCACACAGCATAGCTTTCAGAAATCTTTTCATAAATTCTGGCTCCTTAATCTTCAAGACTTTAACCCTTATAGCCTCCAGTCTCGGCATTTCCATTTTCATGTACTACATTCTTACAATAACTGACCTCTTCACTTGCACCAGTTTTAGGGGATTTCTGATAACCAAATGATGCCTTAAAGAACAGATCAACTATGATCATTTACTACGTTTGTTTCTGTCTCCCCAAATTTATTTTGAGATGACACCCAGGTACTTTAACATGGACTTTCATGTGGTTTTGCTTCATTTTATGAAACGGTGTGTTGATAAAAAGCTATTTAACTACTGTAAAAAACAAAATGTGTAAGTTTTATGCCAACAAATTAGACAGCCTAGATAAAAAGCATAAATTCGTAGAAAGACATGAACTATCACAGCTAACTCCAGGAGAAAGCCTGAATCGACCTTCAACAAGTAAGGTGATTAAACTCACCAGAAATGAAGGCCCAGGACAAACTGGCTTCACTGGTGAACTCTACCAAACTTCTACAGGGTAATTAAAGTACAGAATACTTCACAAATTCTTCCAAAAAATAGGAGAGTGAACACTTCACAACTCCTTTTATGAGGCCAGGATTACCCTGATACCAAAATCAAAGGCATCACAAGAGACGAAAACCACAGACCAATATCCCCTCTGAGTACAGCTGGAAAAATCCTTCACAAATCCAGCAAATTGAATCCAGCAACAGAGCAGAAGAATTATATATCATGACTGTATTGAGCATGTCTTTTTATCCTTATGCTTTGAAATCTGAGACCCTGCTGACTCTGGAGAGACTGTCCCTCCCAGGGCAGCCAAATGCTAGAGACAATAAACAACTCATCTGCTCATGCTCCTTTCCTATGCAAACCCACCAATTCAGAGCCTATCTCAGCCGTCTCCTTCATCAGGCTCTCACTGGGTTCTCACAGTCTGTGCCACTATCCCCCTAAGCCAAACATCCAGGGCCAGGTACCAGACAACCAGAGCCAGCCCCTATGCCCCAGAGCCCGCTGAAAGTATTCAAACTAGCCAGCCCTACACCTGCTTCCCCTTTCCTTCTCATGGAAACCACAATACAGATACTTGCCCCCATTTTCCCTCACTCCCTCTATCTCCTGAATGAACATGGTGAGTCCTCCGTATGCCCCTTCCACCCCACATGGCATAATGTGTCCCCTCTTCTTGGGAACTGTGCATAATAAACTATCTTTTCAGTGGAAACTGTTTCCTGATCTTTTGGCCTCAACATCCCTGGATAATAATAAAACCTACATTTTAAAACAATAACCGAGTAGAATTTATCCCAGGAAAGTAAGATTGGTTCAACAGACAAAAATCAATATAATACACCAATTATTTACGTTTTTTTTGAGTTACAGTCATTTTACAATGTTGTGTCAAATTCCAGTGTAGAGCACAATTTTTCAGTTATACATGAACATACATACATTCACTGTCACATTCTCTTTCACTGTGAGCCACCAATAGATCCTGTATATATTTCCCTGTGCTACACAGTACAATCTTGTTTATCTATTCTACATTTTGAAATCCCAGTCTGTCCCTTCCCACCCGCTGTCCCCCTGGCTACCACAAGTTTGTATTCTATATCTATGAGTCTGTTTCTGTTTTGTATTTATGTTTTTTTGTTGTTTTTTCTTTTAGATTCCACATATGAGCGATTGTCTTTAAAGTGAGCTTTATTAGTGAGCTGACCATAAAGTTCATATGGAAATGCAAAGGACTTAGAATAGCCAAAACAATGCTACAAAAGAAGAACAAAGTGGAAAAAATTCACACTATCTGATTTTAAGACTTTCTTTAAAACTACAATAATCAAGATAGTATGGTATTGACATAACAATGAACACACAGATCAAAGGATCAGAATAAAAACTTCAACATGACCCACATTTTATGGTCAATTGATTTTCAACAAAAGCTGTTCAATGGAGGGGAAAAATCTTTTCCACAAATGATTTTGGAACAAATCAATACCCATCTGGAAAAAAACTGAATCTCTACATACTCACATTCAGTACACAAAAATAATTAGAGATGGAAAATAGACCCCATGCACAAGCTAAAACTAAAAAACTTCTACTGTAAAACATAACAAAAGATCACTGCAAACCTAACATACGTGTATTTCTTATATAGGCCACAAAAAGTCTGAACCATAAAAAAAAAAAAATAGAAAAAAATAGACTTCTCAAAGTTAAAAAAGTTCTGCTCTTCAAAGGACACTACAAAGAAAAAAGACAACACACAGACTGGAAGTAAGTATTTGCAAGGTGTCTACAAAGATCTTATATTCAGAATATATAAAAGTACCCTTACGACTTAATAATCACAAAAGTAACGACCCAATCTTTTAAAAATGGACAGACGATTTGAACAGACCCCTCACCAAAGGTTACAATCAAATGTCAAATACTTACATCAGTAGGTGCTTAACATAGTTAGTCATCAACGAAATGCAAATTAAAATGAACCTAAGAGACTACCCAATTACAGTGGTTAAAATTTAAAAGACTGACAACCCCAAGTGCTGACAAATGTGTAAAGCAATTGTAACTCTAATACATTAATGATGGAAACGCTGACTGGTTATATAACCACTTTGGAAAATAGTTAGGCATTTCCTTGCAAAGTTAACATACATTTACTATGTGATGCAGCAATTCCACTTCTAGATATTCATTCAAGAAAATTGGAAGCATATGTTCATACAAAGATTTATACATAAATGTTCATAGCAGCTTTATTCAAAATAGCCAGAAACTAGAAACAACCCAGATATTCACCAATAGGTGAACTGCGGTATATTTATACAATAGAACACTACTTACCAATAAAAAGGAACACATTACTAGTGTGTACAATAATATACATAAATCTCACAATCATTATGCTAAGTGAAAGAAATCAGACACAAAAGAGTACGTACTTTATGTCCTTTCAAGTGAAACCGTTAGGAGGACAAATCTACATGATTAAAAGCAGATGAGACCCCCCCGGTGAGGTGGGGATGAGAAGCGGGGATTGAATGAAAAGGATACGAAGGGTAATAGGGATGTTTTGTATTTTGGGGTATTGGGTATGCTTTATATTTCAATTGTGGTGGTAGTTATATGCATGGATATACTTGTCAGATTTCACCTGAAAATGTGTGTGCTTTACTGTACATAAATTATACTGCAGTAAAGTTGGTATGTGAGATACTGTACACCCACTCAAGTGACTACAGTTAAAAAAGACTGTAAAGATGTAACCTGCAACAGGTGTTAACGGGGAGAAGACACTGCTGGTGGGAGTGTTAAATGGCACAAACACTTTGGGAAATTGTTTGCCAGTTTCTTATAAAGTTGAGCAGATGCCTATCTTATGACCCAGGAATTCCTAAGTATTTTCTCAAGAGAAATAAAAACATGGGACCACCTGGAAACCTGCACGTGAATGTCCACAGCAGCTTTAAACAGGAGAGCAACAAACTGAAACAACCCATGTGTCATTCAACACGTGTAAGGATAAACAACTGTGGTGCCTCCACACAGTGAGACACTGCTCAGCAACAGAAAGGACAAACCGATAAGTGGAGCAACACGGATGACTCTCCACATGGAGGAGAGGAAGCCTTACGCCACAAAGTACATACTGTATCATTCCACTTACATAAAGTTCAAGAATAAGCACCACTAACTCTATACACTGAAAATCAAAACAATTCTTACCTTTGTGGGGAGGACTCATTGGCAGAGGTGCAAGGGAACCTTCTGAGGTGATGGCCATGTTCCATATCTTGGTAGGGGTTTAAGATCTGTCCATTTCACAATAAGTAAATTATATCTCACGTAAAAAAAAAAAAAGCCTCAGCCATGAAACTTTTCTCTTCTTTCTAGTCTCTTTCATAATCTAATCTTCAGGAAGCACATAGAATAATACCTAAAAAAAAAAAAAAAGAAGTAAAAAACACATGTTCTTGGTTGGAAAGACAACAGCATATGAAAATCATCACTTGTACAAATAACATTAAGTTGAATACATTTTCAATTAAAATCTCAACAAAGTTTTGTTACGGTTATTTCATTTTGATTTCAGAATTGAAAAAAATGGATTTAAACTTTATATAATCAAAACAATACAGTATCAGCACAGAAAATGACAAACAGATTCGTGGTACCAGCTAGAATTTATTTCCCATCCTCCCTGGTAGTTGGGGGTGGCCATGCATTTATAAGTTCAGGCTTATAAAATGAGCATGGAAATACTGTGTACCACCTCCAAGCGTGATCCATAAAAATCTTACACGCCTGACTCCCTACGCACATTTCCACTTCTGGCTAACTGGAATAGTGATGACTACCCAGGCAGGCTTAGAAACCTCATGTTGAAGATAGGGAGGCCATAGGTAGGAGGCAGGGTCCCCAAATTACTGGTTGGAAGAGGTAACTCAGGAGAGTTTCCACTCAGAAACATCCACATTGGACAAATTAGCGAAAAGAAAATAATTTTTTTGTAATATTAAGCCCCTGAGCTTGCAGTTATATACAGGTGTAGTTATTAGTGACAAATATACAAATTCAGTTCAGAATAAAGAGTTGATTATAAAATTAATTTTGGCTATTTAAGTGTCTAGTCACTGAGGAGAGATCAAATTAGACCCTGATATCATACATAGTATTAAATTGCAGGTAGATTAAAGAGCTATTTTTTTTCAAAAAGAAAAAAGAAGACACTAGTGAAACTTACCTACAAAACAGAAACAGAATCATAGACATAGTGAACAAACTTATGATTACCGGGATGGGGGAAGGAGGTGGAAAGGGATAAATTGGGAGTTTGGGAATTGCAGATATTAGTTACTATTTATAAAATAGATAAAAAACAAATTTCTTTTGTATAGTACAGGGAACTACACTCAATACCTTGTAGTAACCGACAATGAAAAAGAATATGAAAATGAATTTATGTATGTATATGTATGATTGAAACGTTATACACCAGAAATTGACACATTGTAACTGACTATACTTCAATATTTTTTTCCAAAAAATAAAACAAGTCTTGTAAGAACTCTTGATGAATACATATACACACAAATGGTTCCCTTTTAACCAAGCCTGGAAAATCTGAAGCTATTTTAAATGTAGTCATCTAAAAATCAATATAAACATTTTTACATTATAACGTTACAGAGCCTGGAGACTGGGTCATAAAATGCACCGCAACTTCCTCCTCTCTTTCTCTGGGATCTCGCACTCTGGAGGAAGCTGGATGCCTCAGTGTGAGCGGCCCTTGAGAGAGGCACACGTGGTGAGGAACTGGAGCCTTCTGTCCATGGCCAGTCCATGTACGGTAGTCCCTCCCTTTTCTGAGGCCTCGATTTCCACATTTTCAGATACCCATGGTCAACTGTGGCCCAAAGTATTAAATGGAAAATTCCAGAAATAAACAATTCATTTACAAGCTGACCCGAGTAGCTTGATGAAATCTCATGCCGTCCTGCTCCTTCCCACCCTGGACATGAATCATCTCATTGTCCAGCAAGTCCTGCTCATTAGTCACTTAGAAGCCATCTCCGTAATCAGATCGACTGTCATGGGATCCCAGTGCTTACGCTTAATAACGTTTATTTTACTTAATAATGGCCCCAAAAGGCAAGAGCAGTGATGCTGGCAGCTCAGATCTGCCAAAGAAAAGTGGTAAAATGCTTCCTTTAGATGAAAAGGAGAAAGTTCTTTAATTAAGGAAAGACAAAAAATCATGTGCCAATCTTCTATCTGTGAAATTGTGAAGAAGGAATAAGAAATTCATGCTGGTTTTACTGTTGCACTTCAAACTGCAAAAGTTACAGCCACAGTGCACAGTAAAGGTTTAGTTAAAATTTGTAAAATACTTTGAGAGAGAGACCACATTCACTTAATTTTATTACAGTGTAGTTATAATTGTTCTATTTTGTTACTAGTTATGTTGTTAATCTCTTACTGCATCTAGTTGATAAAATTAACCTTTATTATAGGTATGCATGTATAGGAAAAAACATAGTATATATAAAGTTCAGTACTATTTACAGTTTCAGGGATCCACTGGAGTCTTGGAACATAACCCCTGTGGATGAGGGCGGACCACTGTGTATGTTTAGAAGCAAGTGACAGACACTCTTCTAAGAGCTCTACACATATTAGTTCACTTAGTTCTCATAACTCTTTGATGTAGGTTTTATGATCTTTATTTTACAGATAAGGAAATTTATGAAACTTCCCCAAGGTCATGCAGCTTAAAAGTGGTGGTGCTGGGATAAGAACAAAGAATATTTCCTCCCACATTCCTGGTCTTAATTACACACATTGTTAGGTTAGCAATATGATTTGGAGGTGGGAGCAGAGGACTGGAGGGCTGGAGGGTGGCGGGAGGAGGAAGCTTGGTGAACGGAAGAATAAAAATGACTGAATGAAGAAAACAATTTTACAGTATCATCACACTTATACATCTGTAAAATTAGCATATGTACATAAAATCATCTTTAATAAAAAGAAAATTAAGTATTATAAGAGAATATATTGGAAACTTTAAAAATTGGTTTCTCCCACACAAAGAGAAAACTGTCTTAACTGTAACTAATTCACTGTAGTTCCCATTTTTATTAATATTTCATTCAGGCAACAAATATTTAATGAGCACCTACTATGATGCTGGGCTAAACAGTGAGTAAGATAAAGCCTCAATCTACTCAAGGCATTGACAGTAGCGGGAGATGGAAGTCAGCAAATTTGCCGTATAATGAAATTGTGCAGCCCTCCTCACACCTGTAATCCCATCAGGACAGACATAATTGGTTTTCAAGTCACACTAAAAAAATAATAATAACGTGTACATTGATATCTGTGCATCAAGTATGCTAACCGCTTGCCACTGCTAGCTTTCCCCAATTCCTCCTACTAAACCTTTCTAGGCAGCCAGGCTCGGCTATGCTAGACTACACCCGCAGGCCCCAGTGAGCATAAAACCTACACCAAAAGGGAAGAAAAACAAGAAGAAAATAATTCTTGATTTGTAAGTCTTTTTGCGATTTCTCAGGCTCAGTCGTGATCAGAGCTTTGGCCAGAGCAGAAAAAGAGAAGTCATATATACACAGCTACATCTTCTTTGATCCAGGATTTAAGTTAAGTGGTTTGGATTTACACACAGCGGCTAAACCCACAAATCTATAAATGCACAAATCTATGCTGATCCCATTTGGATGGAGACCTTCTGCAGTGTCATTTACCAGCGTTCATGCAGGGATTGGTCAGAGACTCTCTTCAGAATCACTCTTCAAATTACTTTATACGTCGAAGCCAATTATACTAACAAAGTATTTGCTGAATGAGTGTCTCAGAATACTAAATGCTGATTTTGCAAAAACCCCTCGCAATTAGAATCCCTTTGTGGAAGCCAAAAATCTGCCAAGCAAGGGCGCATTTGATTATTGGAGACTCACTGGAACAAACTGTGCTCGTATTCATTCCTATTTCATAAACTGCCTTAAAAATAGGCCTGGAATCATGTCCTGGGGTTTTTTTCTATGAAAGTACATTAAGGCAAAATAAGGTCATTAAGCGCCTCACTGCAGAACAAGCAAGAGAGAAACAAGAGACTGAGGCCCGCCGGGCAGGGCATTTTCTCTCTGCAATTTTATATTTCTGGGGAATCTTGCAAAAGAGCCAACCAGAGAAAGAAGGCATAGAACTTTCCACTGAAGCAGCTCCTAGGGCATTGACTGGCGTGGCATATTCAGTCTTTTTTTTCTTTTTTGAATAAATGACTGGTTCGCCAACTGCTTTTTCTACCACTTGCCCTCTTTCTCTTGACAATCCAGTCACATGGTTTCTTTTTGCCGGTCCTGCCCCTATCTGTCTCAGGCCTTTGCACTTGCAGACCTCACCAAGAATCCATCCCCGGTTTTCTCCCAGCTCTCCACGCCTACTGCACGTTTGAAAGAGTTCTTCCCTGGCTACTTTCTCCGAAGGAATCCCACCCTCCAGATTCACATCCTTTGCCTTTCTCTTGCTCTGCTTCCTACAGCAGGCCCCCTCTCTGTGGCTCTCGTCTTCATTTCTTTTTGACTTGTTTATTGCCTGTGTCTCTCCCTGGAGGAGGTGAGCTCCATGAGAGCGGAGCCTTGCCTGGCTGAGTCACCGCCCCCCCACCCCCCACCCCCGCTCTATCCCTGGTGCCTCGCGCTGTGCCGGGCGTGAGTGCTAAGTGGTAAGACACTCAACCAATATTTGTCAAATCAATGAAGGCACAAATGGACACAGAGACTGCTCATGCCTGTCTAGCTCCAGTGAGATACACTTAATGTAGACTCAGAAATCATCTTTTTTTTTTAATTAGGTGACTACATCATGCTGGGTTTTCCCACTTGAATATCACCAGGCCCACAGCCACTCTGTGCCCCAGTGCCTGCTTCTATTTCCTGCCCAGTCTGAGCCAAGATTTAAAAACTAAAAGAAAAGGTGAAAGAGAACCTTTAAATCAACAAGGCTGGTTTTATTTCCCTGAGGGCTCTAGATCATTCCTGCTGCGGACAAGCCACTTAGGCACCCTACCCCTTCCATTTCCTCTCCTCAGCTGTGGGGCCAATAGGGCTATTAGGGTTCATGAGATCATGCTTCTAGAATGCTGGCAGGTGCCATATGCATTTTTTAAAAACATAATTAAAATGCTATTTCCTCTCTTCACCTTGGTTTTCTTTTTGTTTCTAACACAGGGTCCAGGGTTCCATCTCCTCCTTCCCACAAATTACAGAAAGTCATTACCATGGCATAATTGCAGCTTAAAGGGGCCTTTGAGGTGAGGGTCTATTTTGTAAACACAGCTCTCCCTGCCTCCTGGCACTGAGCCCAAGGCCTGATGACATGGTGGTAAACACGGTGATGGTGATGGCTCTGACAGCCTTGTTCCTTGGGGCATCATGACTGCAGGAATCAGTGCCCCGCCTCCCCCCCCCCCCCCCCCACTGGGCCTTGGTTATGGAGGCTGATTGGATTCTAACCATCAACACTGCAATTATACAAATGCTCCTGATGACTTTGCCCTTCTAATCATTTTTATCATTTGGGGAATCATCCAAGTCTTTAAAAAAAAATGTTTTTAAGGATATCTGCTGAGGCACATTGCCACAGATTTTACTTTGTGTTCTCGGCTGCCTCCATATCATTTTGCTGATTAATCGGGACAAGGAGGGTGATGCACTAAAAGGTTTACACTTTGGTAAAATTCTGATAAACCCCTATGTCACTGATCACAGTAGCTATATGCAGACAGAGCACCCACTTCCCGCAAGCAGGATCATGAATGAAAATGAAAACTTGTGCCCTCAGTCAGCTGTGGGAGAGTGCTGAGTGTTGGGGCCTGGGACTTCGTGGACAGTTTACAGAGTAGTAGCAACAAGCTGATCACTACCCTCCAGAAAGACCAGGGTCAAGCCATCCATCCACTGGTGTATCCTACAGCCTGACGCCCGGGATGCCGAACACCTCCTCTGGTCTTCAGCACAGCCACTTTGGAATCTTAGCTCCTCAAACAATCCATGTACCTTCCTGATTCAGAACCTTCACATATGCTTATTCTGTATGCCTGGAACTCATTTCCTCTCAAATCTTCAAAAACTTAGTTCCTAATTATCCTTTTGGTGTATATGAAATGTCACTTCCTCAGAAGAAATCTCCCTGATTACTCAGTCTAGATCAAAGCATCAGCTACGAAGTCTTAGGCTGTAAGCAACAGATACCCGACTGAAAGTGTCTTTAACAACGAGAATGTATTTTTCCTCACCTAACAAGTGTTCTATGGCATACAGCTCTGGATGACACAGAAGTTCAAAGTTATGTTAGAGTCCTACGTGAGTTTTCTGCCACTTTCTTGACTTTTCCCTCATGGTCACAAGATGGCTACCACAGCTCCAAGCATCACGTGCTCACACAACAATATCTAAAGTAGGAAAGAAGGGGAGAGTTTTCTCCTTACGTGTTTCTCTCTTTATCAGGGAGCAAAATCTTTCCCCAAAGTGTCCTGTGCAACAGACTTTCACTCAGATATCACTGGACAGGATTTAACCACATGCCCATACTCCTATATGTTAGGGAAGCCAGTGGGAGGGGGTGTCTGGAGATTTTTGTTTCTGAAGGAAGCAAATTTCATTAGCAAAGGAGAAGGGCTGTTGGGCAGGCAATCAAAGATGCCCACACAGCAGGTTCTTCCATTTATATGTTCTCGTAACACCTTGTACCTTTCTTTATACCTCTTACAACGATCGTTTTTATGAACTAGCCCTCTGAACTGTATACTGCATGAAGGCAGAGTCTATGTCTTACTCGTCCATCATTCTATTCCTGTTTCCTAGCATAGTGCCTGGCCCCAGGTCTAGCTACATAATTTGTGGGACCCATGCAATGTGATAAGTGGGGCTCCTCGTTCAGAAAGCAGGATAGAAATACTATTAAGAGTATTTAAACATAAAGTGTTTACCTCCCTCTTCTCTCTCTCCATGTGCTGTGGTATTTTTATTTGCTACTTAAGATTGTTCTAAGACAAATTTAAACTGTAATTTGTCAGGATGAATTTTTACCATTCATCTTTATATTGTGTTTCCAGATCTAAATGCAAATAAGAGTGCACTTAACACATGTGTAGAAACATCGGAATTACAGTTTGTATTTTGTAGCTTACACATGCATGCGTATATTCTTAAAGAACAGCAGATATGCTGCATACAACTAACTCAATTATTTAAATTCACTTCTTTATATATACACAGTCTACCAACACTGTCTACCTTCAGCGTACTGATGAGTACAAAATAGCTGAAAGGAAAATGAACTATCTTTCCCCTTCTGAATCATCATTTTCAATGAAACAAAACTAAGAAAGGATATAAGTTTCCTTTATCATCCATGTTTCTTAGAACACCAATGTCTTCTCTCTGTGTTTGAAGCAAGTTCTGGTTTGAATGGAAAGTGTGGTCTCTTGGGGCTGTCAGCACTCCTGCATACTTAGTCCTAGATGTCCCACGATGATCTCATACTAGCTTTGCGTCTCTCTGAACTCCTGCCCATCGTGGGTCCACTGGAATCCTGTGCTCCTGGGTATCACCTGTGCTATACGGGAATGGGCAACAAAGAATATGGAAGATACGTACGCTGTGTGTCTCTCCTCTGCTCACGCTCCACTGTCCCGTCGGACTTCACTTTAAAAAATCACATGTTCAACCACAAAATTAAGAACTTCAAGATGGTGATAGCAAAGCATTAAACCAAGCACAGGGCCCTTCTGAGCAAAGGACCCTCTGTGACTGCACAGGTCACACGCCCACCGAGCTGGATATGTCTGGTTCATCTAGGTGCTCAATAAATGCTTAATGAATGAGTGAATCCCTGGCCTGCTTTCTCAAAACTCCCTTATGTTTCTGACATTTGCTCTGAGTGAGATCCTCAGGCTCTTGAAACCTTTCCCTGATCATTATACTAAGCTCAGATGGAAGGCACACTAGGCTCTTACATGTAGGGACATGAACTGTACACTCCATGGGGGGCACATGTAGGGACAACTTGGAGGAGGGGAAATGTTGAAAAACTGAATCAGAGGAGTTTAAAGATGAAATCAATAGTCCAGAATTCAGAGCCTAAATAGGCACACGAGAAGACGCTCAACATAGCTAATCATCAGAGAACTGCAAATGAAAACCACAGTGAGATGTCACCTCACACCTGTTAGAATGGCTATCATCAAAAAGACCACAAACAAGAATGTTTGTTCATTCAACTCTTGTTCATTGCTGGTGCAGCCACTGTGAAAAACAGTATGGAGGTTCCTCAAAAAACTAAAGATAGAACTACCATATGATCCAGCATATGATCTGGGTATATATCCAGAAAAAATACAGTAATTCAAAAAGATACATGCACCCCAATGTTCACAGAAACATTACTTACAATTGCCAAGATATGGAAGCAAACTGAGTGCCCATCAACAGAAGAATGGATACAGAAGATGTGGTATATATACAATGGAATACTACTCAGCCATAAAAAAGAACGAAATTTTGCCATTTGCAACAACATGGTTGGACTCTGGAGGGCATTATATGAAGTGAAATAAGTCAGACAGAGAAAGACAATTATTGTATGTTACCACTTAGATGTAGAATCTAAAAAATAAAATAAACTAGTGAATATAACAAAAAAGAAACAGACTCACAAACATAGAAAACAAACTAGTGGTTACCAGTGGGGAGAGAAAAGTGGTCAAGGGCAATATAGAGAAAAAATATATATATAAAACATATATATATGATAATATATAAACATATAACTGAATCACTTTGCTGTATGCCTGAAACTAACACAACACTGTAAATTAACTATAATTAAGGATTTTTAAAAACCTTCCAACTGTTCAAAATCCTTGCAAAATTAGGTTCTTGCCTCAGCATTCAAACCAATGACAATATTGTCCCCAATTTATCCTCATATACTTGCTTCCTAACAGTCCCTTTGCTGTAGTCGGTTGTGGCTATCCACTGATATTACTCATGGCCTCCTATTTTTGATCAAGCCATCTAGATATTTGATATTCCCCCATTTCCTACTCCCCAAGTTTCCATGAACTTGCTATTGGCCCTACACCTGTCTGCACTCTCTACCTGCAGTGCCTCACTTTTGCCTTCCCTGTTCTATTTTGAAGATTTAACACACATTTTTTAAAATATATAAGTTCGCTTTATTTATTCTTTTCCCAGGGTTTGAATTTGACAGCTCCCTAAATATCTGCTTGTGAAAATACCCTCTTTCTTTTGCAAGTGTCTACAGTTCTGCATTAACCTTTGAAGAGGACTGGAACTTTTCATTCTTTCTGCTCTCTGTGTGAAGAACTGTTTTATACTGTGAACTTCTAAGCCTCACCCCTAAAGTATGACTCTCACGAGGTATTTTTTGGCTTCAACCTGCTTGAGAACTAATAAACTCTCCAAATTTCAAAAGGAACAATTTCTTTCCACACACACAAATACAAAATCCCTTGTGGATTAACAAGAATCCACTAAGAGAGATCAAGCAGTATTTTAAATTTCTAAGTATTTCTACAAAAGCTATATAGTTCATTCTGTTTTCCAAATACTGACTTTTACTTCACACAGCCATTGGCTTACAAATGTACTCCAATCTCCTTGGACTTAAAAACAAACAGCTCCCTTGACTATAAAGTTCTTGGAAGAGTTGAATCTTCTTGGAAGAGTTGCTTCTAGTCCAGAACGCTACCTCCACATTCTTAATCTCTTCTGATACGCCTCTGCCTGCACATGACACCAAGACTGTTTTACTATCATCTCTGTGTTACTACATCCATAGGCCACTTCTCTTTCCTCTTGCAGCAGCACTCAGCACGGCTGCTTACTCCATCCTTCCTGAAATATCTCCTTTCCTGGCTTCCACGGCATCACACCTCCCTGGTTCTCCTTTTATTTCACTGAGCTGCTACCTTTCAGACTGCTTTGCTGACGATCCGTCTTCTCAACCTCTAAGTGTTGGAAAGGCCTAGGGCTACCTAGCAAACCCTTTGAGATCTCACCCAATTCAACAATTCAGATCATATCTACACAATGACGAAAGCCAAATCACTTCTCCAGGTTTGTCTCAGTCACGAAATTTAAGTCCTTAGACATGCACATCCAGTGGCCTAGTTGACATCTTCACTTACATGGCTCAGAAATAACATGGTTAAAACAGCTCTTGACTCCACAACACTTCCTCAGTCTTTCTTTCAGTTTTACCAATCCTAGCAGAAGGCACCCACATCCATCTAGTTTCTCCAGCCAAAATTCCGTAAGGTAAATTTGATTCTTTCTCCTCCTTCACCCTCCACATCTAATCTATCTGCCAGTCCTCTGTAACATCGAGTCATATCCAGAATCATCCATTTCTATGTGTCTCCTCTAGCCAGATCCCTTGTGTAAGCCAACCTTACTTCTCCCCTGAGTCACAGCACAGCTTCTGGGGCCTTCCTACCTTCAGTCTACTATCTTGCACTCCCGCAAAATACTCTTCATCATACTTTCTTTTAAAAGTGTTTGATCTGATAAACTATATTTCAGTGTGTGATCTTTCTAAAAACGTGATCTTTTAAAAATGTGTAACAGATGATGTCACCCCCATCCTTACCCTAACTGCAAACACCCAGACGGCTTCCAATCACACTTACAATAAAACCTGAACTCCTAACACTAGTTGGCTAAACCTTCCATAATTTGGCCCCACTTGCCTCTTACCACTATCCCCTCACCCACTCCACTCCACTCACAGAAATAGTCTTCAAGCACAGATTATTTCAACCCAAGGGCCTTTGCATTAGCTCTCTTCCTCTGCTTAGAATATTCTTCCAATCATTCTTTGCATAACTGCATATTCTTTGAGAATATGCACTTTGTTCTCAGCTTGAGTTTTACTCCCCCAGGGGACCTTTCCTGATCACCTAATCTAAAGGAATCCTTCCCTACTAATATTTTTCTATCCCATCACCTTGGTACTTGTCATATCCAATACTCTTTCTTTTCTTTCTTTCTTTCTCTCTTCATTTCTATTTTTTGCCCCAATTTTATCTGAGTATGAGCTCCATGTGAGCAGGGTCCTTGTCTACCTTGATTATCACTTGATTATGCACGGCCCCTCAACTGCCCTGGACACAGAGCAGGAGCTCGGGATTAGTGTGTCAGTGCTCCTCTGTGTGCACACACATGTGCGCGCGCACACACACTCACAATGCTGAACCAGCAGGGCACACATGATTCAAGATTCGGTTATCACAAAGCAGACAAGTGAAGATAAGCTTTCAGAATTCAGGCCTGCAGTTACCGACCTGGTGGGCGACTACTCTGAGCCACGCTAAGCCTAAGAAGAAGCCAGCAAGGGAAAGGAGCTCCTGATCACGGTCTGCAGGAAAGCAGTCGGACACTGCTTTTCCAAACAGCCCCCGGGGCTACGTTCCAAAGCAAGCAGGAAATGGTCACACTAGGGGCGTTCCACCCACTGGGTGGGAAGGAAGTATCTGAATCTCTCCTCCACTCCACCTGCCCACCTTGCTGTGAGCCCTAGACCACGTCACATACTCAAGTCCACAGCTCTGACCATGACCAACCTGTTTCACATTATTCTTCCTCCTCTTGACCTTTTTTTTTTTCAACAAAGCTTCAATAGGGTAGCAGAAAAGAAAAGGGATTTGTTCCCAGTCAAATGACGGCTGAGAAAAAAATCAGAAATACCTAAAGTCAAGCAGGTAGACAATGTCAGAAAACACACAGGCAGTCAGAATTAGGTAGGAAAATACATTCATTCCAGTATAGATTTTATTTTCTTTTTAAAGACTTTGAACCCATTAAATCTTAGATCTTTAAAAATGCTCTCTTAGACTTGAGCAGTATTTGAGGAGCATCGATCAATTCTCCTCTTTAACTCTTGATGCAGAAAAACACATCGCTCCTATGGAAAAAAATCATTCTGGGTAGGGACTGACATTCTTTCAGAAAATATGAGGGTGTGTCTCAGATAAACTCTCCTTTTATTCTCAATAACTCAGGGGAAATTTTTCTGAAACATTTCACTTATACTACTTTACCAGACGCTCCAGGAAAAAAAAAAGAGACAGTTTTCAAGAGTATTAAATATTTGAAAACCTAAAAAAGCAAGGCTGCCAGTTTTTCAGTATATTTTAAGCTGGTAAGTAGTAAATAAGGGCAACTATTGAATATGAAAAACATTATTCCCTAAAGTTTTGTTTGTCTGTTTTGACAAAATGCAAATGCTCTAACATTTTACTGTTAATTTCCCCCATAAATTCATTGGCTTAAAATATGCTTCTAGAAAAAAGGCAGCCTTCTAGCAAAATGAGTGGTAGTAAGACAGAATGTAGTTTATTTATGGACATACTTGTAAATTTCCATCTTTTTTAAAAATCTGAGTCATTAAAGCAAACACCCTAAGTGTAAGAAATTATGTTTAATTGTTTAGTAAGGTACCAAAAAACCCTCAATAAATGATAATGAACATTTAGTTTGACAAAAATATGAGATTCTTCAGCAGCTATTCATTCTGTTATATTGTTTTCTTCTTCCTCTATTTATCTGTCTTTCTATCATCTCTAACTAGATAATTGTACCTATTCTGGAAATTAAGGCCAAATGTTTAAGTGGTAATATTAATATAATTGTTATTTTGCCCAGAACACTGAACATTTAAAATGTTAATTCGCATGTTTATATTCACAAAGAGGAAGGAATAAATACATGTCTTGGTGGTCTTTCATTATTTATTGTTTTCATTTGCTTTTGCTCTTAAGGCAAACACTTTCATACCAATGGAATAAGAGCAGGACTGTGGTTTTGTAAGGGATCGTCTGTCCCTGATGCTCACTCCTCCCCTGTAAAGCGTAATCCCACGTGGCAGCATCACGGCTTGTTATCGTGGAAACAAGAGTCCTGATGGCACAAAGCGACATTTTGCGCTGCACTGGGTCACATTTTTAAAAAGGTGGGAGGGCACTACCTTTTTTAAAAGGGATATTGCAGGTGAAGAAATATAGCACACATAAGACTTGGCTTGTGTACGTCGTTTGGAGAAGATAGTGAATAGAGCTAAATAGGAACTGTGGAATAATAGACTAAACGTGTCAGATCAGCATTAGGGGTTAACCAGTGGAGAATTATTCTGATTTGTAAAGGATTTCAAACTTTAATTTTATTTTAAAAACCACTGTAGATAAAAGAAAGGTTTAGGGAATCAAAAGAGTTCTTCAAGATGAGAACACCTGCAGCAACCAGAAAGCTGGAAGAGGCTGTGAGACTCCTCTCGGCAGCTGTACAGGACAGTGTAAGGGTCCATGCTCTGGACCAGGCTCAGAAAGCCTACATTTGAATCAAGATCCCATGATTTTAGCTCTGTGAACGTGCCCACACTATTAATCTCTCTCAGTCTCTTATTTCTCTTTTGTATAAGAGATTCATACTTACGACATAGTACAGGGTGTCGCGAGGGTTCATTAAGCTCATGCATGTAATGTGCTTATCGATGCCCTCTATAGGACAAGTAGCCCCAAAATGTCAACTGTGGCGATCTAGCCAGAAACCAAGCCTAGAGACCCCAAGAGGTCATGTGATTTACCCAAGCAATTAGCTACAAAGATTTCACGCTGGATTTCCACTTCCAGACTATGGGACACACAAAGATTTGTTAAGACATAGTCCCTGAACTTCAGTGGCTAGAAAATGAGTATGATGAACTGGAAAGAGTGAAGACTTTTGTTAGAGAAAGTAGGTTAAAATTCCAGAACTGCTCCTGACAGCTATACGACTTGGGCCAGCTATCTGAATTTTTCATAGTTTCAGTTATTTTACTTATAAACTCTGTTTCATGGGGCTAGCGGATCTCTCCTGTACATACAGTGCCCAAGCACATGGTAGGTCTTCCATATATGGCTTCTATGGTCTCGAAGGAAAAATAAAATTGAGTTCACATCACAACATTCTTTCATTCCTCCTCATCCCAGAAGAGGCAGAGAGGGAAGGTACTATAAGACACAGGTCATGCCTACAAAAATAAAGTTAATTTAAATCTTGTTTTGAGACTATTTTGCAGGATTGTGTAATCCCCCGAAGTAACAGGAAGTGCGCTCAGATGTCACAGAACAACAGTTGGGACAAACCAAGATATAAGAAAGCTCTTCTCAGTGAGTGGCAGGGGAGACTCATCCCTAAGTCCTGAACAAACACTGCCTGGTATGCAAGTCCCTGTTTGGCACCTCTGCCTCCAAGTGCCTCCTGTCATGAGCTCCACAGCAAACGTCAATAGCTGTGGTGTAAGGAAGCAAGTAGCAGTAAGGTTTTAGATAAAGACAACCAAATATTAAACCTAAAAGTAGTGCTTAATAGTGATCCACCAGTTTGCCATTACTTTTGGTAAATGGGAAATACAATGGCAAATGATACCAGACATGACGGAAAAATTTTTATTTTTATTGTCAGTTATCACCTCCTCCCCTTCAAACATGTACAAGTGTTGCTAACCCGGAAAAAAAAAAAAAGCACTGATTTTGACTTTCACCTCCATCATCCCAGGCAAAAAGAAAAGAAGAGGCAAGAAGCAGAGAGCACGAATCTCTAGAGCAGATACTAGCCCTGGAACAACATAACACTGGCCGTGAGAGCAACCTGTCATAGTCGGCCAGCTCACCAAGAAAAGAGAAAATGACACTGGAAGCTCAGGGACGCTATCATTTTAGGGAGCAACTGCTTCACTCCGTCCTTAACATTTTGATCCTGGGAGCTTTTATGGCTTCCTCATATTCCCATTCTTTCTTACAGCTTCTGAAGAGTTTCTTGGCAACTACACTTCACGTTAATGGTTCTTCTTATTTTTCATAACAGTAACTCAGGTGAACTGGAAAACATCCAACCACAGCTGCTTTTTTTTTTTTTTATTAGCAATTTTAATGGGTTCAACTTCTAACCAGCTCTCCATGGCTCCCACCAAGCAGTGAATTCAACCAAGACTTGCGCTAGTTGACCCATTTCCCATTATCCTTCGAGAGAATTTTTCAGCCATTCCTTCATTCCACTAACACGACCTTTGTCTCTTACAGAGCTGGTGGATCCCGGCCAGAGAGCGCCCATCCTCTCTTAGCCTGGATTTTGATCCGTACTACATTCTACACTGATTCCCACGAGGACTGTCAATGTCCTAAGTGAAAGATTTCCAAATACCCACTGAAAAGCGGAAGACAGTCTGTTAAAGGGAACTGACAAAACACGGGGCAAGTCACAAGTGGCGTGCTGAGTCTGCTCAGGACCCAGGTCATTTCAGTCTCTAGGGGCTGATGCAGGGGAGCCAGAGGAAAGGATATGGGTGACTCGTGATCATCATACAAGAAACGAACCAGCAAAACGAGCGAGCCATGTAAGGAGGAGCGTACGTCACGCGGGAATAAACATCAAGACTCTTTTAGCTGGAAATACATGATAGGAGACCAATTCGAGGTGTTTTGGTGGATTTTGGAATTCTGAAAATGTGTGTGTGTGTGTGTGTGTGTGTGTGTGTGTGTGTGTGTGTGTGTGTGTGTGTGTTGGAGACCTCAAGCTTCGTGTTTCACCTGTGATGGAATATTCTAAAAATGCAGGGTCTTTGCACTTCTAGAGTAAGTACAGGCAGAGGCTCAAAAAGCAAAGGCCTTTAATTTACATGACTTTTTTTTTTTTTTTTAAAGAAGTGCACGGGAAGTCAGTTATTTTGGGAATACATTCTGACCTATCTTAATGACTAAGTTGTGACAATAAAAAAACTATATAAGAAGTTTTCAAAATTAGTATTTTTTTAGGTATTCTTTTGCATTTTAACTTTTGACTATTACTTGTACGCTGTATCCTCCTATCAAGGAAACCACCAGTTTAAGAAACTAATATTTATAGCACTCAAAGGTACCTCTAAGTGATTGCACTACTTTGTTTTTCAAAAACAATAATGTGTGCGTGTGCGCATGTGTGTATACTGACATGCTAACAGCCCTTCCTCCACTGAATATGAATTTGTGTTTCTAATGTCACACCTGGACATTGGATCCTGAAAAGCACGAATCACTCTCAGTTTTCTCGTTCTGATCCTCCTTTCTGGCACCATGTTGACTCTTGGATATTTACTGAATACTGCAGCTAAAATCAGTATTGAAAAGCCTGTAGCTGTCTGTGACTCTCGGAGGTCTGCTTTTGCACACTGCTTTCACTTAGAACACTGCTGCTTCCAGCTCGTAAAGAAGTGACGCTGCTGGCCATAATTGTTTTCCAGTGATAGCCAGGTAGGTTATGTTGCTTTCAGCTGTGTTTCAATGAATTTTTAAGTCATTTATCCCCCCCTGGCTTTCAATGCCTTAAACTAGTGGCAGGACAAGTGAGAAAGAAATTTGGGAACAAATAATACCAACAACGCATGATTGCTTGCCTGGAGTTTAGGCATCTGAAATAAACACACAACTTCAAAGAGGATATGGATAAGGAGGGAAAGGTTAGGGGAGGACAGGGGAAGGAAACACGTGAGGGAAAAATACAGAGAAATACAGGCGGCACAGGGCTCCTACCGTACTGAATCTGAGGAATTAAAAGTTCACAAAAGCAAAAATAAACAAATGGGGTTACACCAAACTAAAAAGCTTCTTCTGCACGGCGAAGGGTACTATCAACAAAATGAAAAGGCCACCTACTAAATGGGAGAAGATATCTGCAAATGAGATAGCCAATAAGGAGTTAACAACCAAAGTACATAAAGAACTCATTCAACACAACATAAAAAAAAACAAACAAAAAAAACCCCACAGTGCCATTTTAAGATGAGCAGAGGAACTGAATAGATGTTTTTCCAAAGAAGACACCCAGATGGCCAACAGGCACTTGAAAAGAAGCTCTATATCACTCATCATCAGGGAAATGCAAATCAAAACCACAATGAGATATCACCTCACAACTGTCTGAATGGCAATCATCAAAAAGACACCAATTAACAGAATAAGAATCTTGATCTCAGAGAGGAGAAAAGGGACTCAGAGAGGTTGAGTGATCTACCCAAGGTCACACAGCTAGCACATAAGTAGTAGAGCTGATATATAGCCTCTAACAACATCACTGCCATCATCTTTGTTATCATCATCATGCCAGACCACCACATTCCCTCTGGGTACATGACCAATTTCTATTCCATTCCTTTGCCCAAGTGTTTGTAGACACTACAATGAAATAAATATATTCAAGTACTACTTAATAAAGGACGAATGTAATCATGGGAGAAGGACAAACTTTCTATATACTAGGCAAATTATCATTACTTACTTTCCAACTATAAGTTGTATATATGAATAAGCTCTGATAAATAAATGGGGAATTACTTTTTGAAATCTCTCTCTATGTATATTTAGGTTACCTGAAGTACAAAGTAACCACCACCATAGCAACAATAGTGATGGTGCATTCCTATATGCTCGGCCTCTTCTATGTTCTTGACACTCTGTAAGGCAAAAACTAGGACTATCCTTGTTTAACAGATAAGGAAACCGAGGCATGTGTCCAGTAATGTGCTGGAGTCAGCAGGCTGGGAAGCAGCAGCACACGGGCCCTGAGTCCTCCATGGACCAGTAAACTATATAATTGTATGTACTGGCCTCAAAATAAAGTAATTCTAAGGGATTTTACTATCAATTCAATAACTGTAACTCTCTGTATATATTTTATTATAAATCCATCCAATTTTATATTATGCTTTTGAAACTTTTTTCTTGAAAATTACTTAACAGCATTATTTTCCTCATGATAAAAAGTATTCATTGTATGTGGGTTTTTTTAATTACTAAAGTAAACACAACCCTAGTGTGAAAAAAGAAACTAAAACATTACAGAAATATATAAAAAGACAGTTACAGTCCTATAGAAATGTAACTTTTTCCTCCATCCCTCAGCCTGCCCCAGTTTTCCCGCAGTGGATTCCAGGCCAGCATCAGTACCGCTGTGCCAGGTAACTTCCAGGGTTTGCTTCAGTTGCACTCAGAGGAACGAGAAAGAGGACAACTGAGAAGAGCTAAGCAGAGCAAAGGCAAGAAAGAAGGAAACAGCAGGCAGGACAAGATGCTCTGATGCTCCTCAAAGAAAATCAAGAAGACTATTCTCTTGTTGCTGAAAAACTGTATCTGAAGATGGTTCCAAAGGGGAAATATCAAAATATCTGGGCAAGAGTAAATTCATTTAGCACATACTACCTACCACCAGACACTGTACGAGGTGCTGCAAATATACAGGTGAGCCAACTAGACGCGCTTCCCGACACAAGATTCTTACAACATGATAGTGAAGACAGACACATATCAAATAATCACATGAATATAACGTAAACTTAAAACTGTGATAACTGTTAGGAAGGAAAGTTCTACAGTGATATTTTGAAAAGATCTGATTTAGATGACTAAATTTCTGTGTGCTATGAGTAGGGGGGAGAGTTACTTATTACTTTAAAGATGAAGTTCACATCTTTTTACGTCGTTACTCAGGAATCAATGGAAAAGTTGTGCTCTTGTGATGCATGCAGTCTGGTTAGAGGCAGCATGCCAGACGTGTGACTGACTTGATTTTGTGGATCCAGGGCCACAAGCACTGTTGGGCACCTTTGAATTGGCCCACCCTTCAGCTACAGGTTTTTGAAACTGATAAATAGCAATTCAGAGAAAGATCAAAGGGTAGAAAGTGCATATGGCAAGTGAGGTTTGGAACCAGGCAAGTTAAGAGGCAGATATGTTTTGCGTAATATCAGAGAACAAGACGAAGCTGTTGGTATTTAAATGCAGTTCAAGAAAACAGTCACTGCTATCAAAAACAGGAGACTAGCAATTTGATTTCCAGGGCTTAGATCTCACAAAAGGAAACTTACGGAAAAGACGTCAGCAAAACAGCCAGCAATAAATCACCTTGGCAAAGTCCCAGTAAGTGGCGTTACCTCTCCTGTCAAATGAAAAATCTTTCTAACAATAACTTAACAGTCTATTAATGACTGCTCAGCTGATGTGCTGCAGGGAAAATAAGCCTTACATGTACTGATTTATAGAAGTTTATGGCATGATATTTAAATATAGCGGAGAATGAGTAATTCATTGGGCCATTTACACTTATTTGAATTAGCTGCAGAGAACGTTAAACCTGCCAGGTTTAGGGATTCCATCTGTATTTTAGTAGGGATTTGTGGGCATTTTAATTTTAAAAAGCTGGCATCAAGCTGTTGGACAGAACAATAGCTCGCAATTTCAAATTTTTCTGTAGGACACTCTGCTCTTGCCTCTGTCTGAGATTCCCAACCCAGGGTACAAAGAAGAAATCATTGACCTTCTAAAATTTCACATGACTGAGTCACTTTCCTAGGACAGGTTCTTTAGCTTTCATCAGATTTGCAAGGATGACACGATCCAAAGTATGTAGAATCACAAATAACATCATTTAAAACTTTCAGAACTTTTCTCAGTAATGTAATCTCTCACAATATGAAATTTTTATTTTCATGTAGTAGGTAGAAGTGTTTGTAAATACACACAAATAAATCTTTCTCCACACTAGTACATATTTCTACTAGAGTGCTATTGTTATGAATGTATGAGTAGATACCTATGTGAGTATATGCATATATATACACATATAAGCATGAAGAAATTTTAAATCAATGTAGATATGAATGTCATGTAAAATGTTACAACATAGCATACTTGTTTTTATGACCAAGAATAGGTACTCCCAAGGATTATAAACACCTTGAGAGTAAAACTATGTTTCATTTATCAGTTATATAAACCTTTTGTCTAGCATACAGTAGACACTCAATAAAACAAATGTTGAAACAAAGTGAATTACCCAGTAAACCCGGTCTACAATAAAATATCTAAGAAAAAAATGGAGTTTGTTCATGATTCATTGATTACAATGTGAGAAACGTATGAGAACCCAGGATAGATTTTTAGTTTTTTGGAGGGTTTTAATGTTGAATCTTACTGAAATACATTTATAAACATACACTCTTTATAACCGACAAAGACACACTCTTTACAACCGACAAAGAATTAATTTCCAAAATATACAAACAGCTCATACAGCTTAATAAAAAAAAAAAAATCAAAAAATGGGCAGAAGACCTAAATAGACATTTCTCCAAAGAAGACATACAGATGGCCCAAAGGCACATGAAAAGATGCTCAGCATGGCTAATTATCAGAGAAATGTAAATCAAAACCACAATGAGATATCACGTCACATGAGTCAGAATGGCCATCATCAAAATGTCTACAAATAATAAATGCCGGCAAGAGCATAGAGAAAAGGGAAGCCTCCTACACTGTTGGTGGGAATGTAAATTGGTGCAACCACTATGGAGAATAGTATGATTCCTTAAAAAACTAAAAATAGAGTTACTGTATGATCCAGCAAATCCAACTCCTAGGCATATACCCAAAGAAAATTACAGTTTGAAAAGATACATGCACCCCAATGTTCACAGCAGCACTATTACAACAGCCAAGATGAAGCAACTCAAATGTCCATTGCCAGATGACTGGATAAAGAAGATGTGGTGTGCGTGTGTGTGTGTGTGTGTGTGTGTATGAATATTACTCATCCATAAAAAGAATAAAATAATGCCATTTGCAGCAACATGGATGGACCTAGAGATGATCATACTAAGTGAAGTGAGACAGACAAATATCACTCATATGTGGAATCTAAAAATAATGATACAAATGGACTTATTTATAAACTGGAAATAGACTCACTGACATAGAAAACAAACTATGGTTACCCAAAGGGAAAGGGGGGTGGAGGGATAAATTAGGAGTTTGGGATTAACAGATACACACTAGCATATATAAAATAGATAAACAAGGACCTACTGTATAACGCAGGAAACTATATTCAATATCTTGTAGTAACCTGTAATGGAAAAGAATCTGAAAGAGAATATATATATATGTATAACTGAATTACTTTGCTGTACACCTGAAACACAACAACACTGTAAGTCAACTGCACTTCAATAAAAATAAGTAACTTTTAAAAAGAGACATACTCTGGGTTTCTTCTTTTAAAACTTATTTTACTCAACTATTTGAGAAATATATTGGGAGATTCAGGAAGTCAGCCATACAATTCTCTCTCCACAGTCCAGGTATATATGTATATATACATAAGCATGAAGAAATTTTAAATAAATGTAGACATGAATGTCATGTAAAATGTTAAGACATAGCATACTTTCAATATATGACTTTTACACCAAGGAGTAACAACAAATGCAGCTTGTTCACAAAACTTGACACGGGGAATAGGAAGAAAGAAGCCCTAAGAAGGGGATATTCGCTGCAAAAAACCGTTTTTGCCCTTACTACAGTAAGTTTCCAACCCTCTTCCTGATGGAGCCCTTACTGCTTCTCCTATTTTTCTGTAACCTCTTCCTTCTCTACCAGGCCTCCATCCTCTTCCTCTAGATCCCCATGCACATCAGAAATAAAATGTAAACAAACAAAAAAAATCAATCTATTGTATTAAGCCCATGGCAAAATTTTAGCTTTAAAAATATATCTATAATTGCACACTTGGGAGAGTTTAAATTTCTAGTTCATTCTAATCAACAGGTGTGGAGACTCAGTCTCATGGGCATGGCCAACCATCATCCAGCTAAAGGTATGAGAGCAGAGTTTTAAAGTAATCTAAAAGTTTTATCGCCACATGATATTTGCATTTTTCTATTACTGTGGGTAATACTGATTGCTCCCCTCCCTGATAGCTGTACAACATTTGACAGGTGGCAGAAAGTTGACTGAGCTCAAGAAGAAAGAGCTCACCAAGGGCTGTATGCTCAGGGAAGTGGGGTGCAGATGGAGCAGGAGGTGTTGGGAAAGGTGACACTGTCAGCCTCATGAGGGTAAGGCTGCGCCTCGTTCATGCATCAGCCGTGTACAGCACACATCTCCTGGCATGTGGTGCACTTTCAATCCGTTTTGGTTAAATGAATAAATGGAAAATAAAGAGACTGAGCATAAACCCCCCCCCCCCAAATCATCAAAGTCAGAGGCGGGAATGTGCATGATATTGAAGAGAACTGCAAATAGATCAGTCCAGCACAGAGTCTGAATAAAGAAGTCATGGGAGGTAAGCTGGAAAAGTTGATGCCTTTCCTCTGAACTTTTCACAGTATCCGAGGTTGACTTCGACTACAACTTTACCACATTGCACTGTAAATGATGTTTGGTTCTCTCTGTCTCTCCCTCTAAAAAAGTAAACACTTTGCTTTCAGGGCAGGGACCACGATCCCCATGTACATGCCCAACATTTAGTACAGTAAGATGTCAATAAACCTATATTGAATGAGGGAATTAATGAATCCGTTTATATTACCTTGTTTAAGGCTCACAATAATGGTGAAATTTGATGTCAGACTAAGATGTGGATTTCATCTGGAGGGCAATGGGTAATCAACATGTTCGTGTGGGAGTGGAATATGACCTAAATGGGGAGGATCAAGAGACCAGTGTCATCTCATAGGTAGGGGTTGGTGGACTGGGATGATGGCAGTGGACCAGGATGGACTTATAAATGTGGAAAAACACTGCATACAACTCCAAGTACACATTGATATGAATACTATGTTGCCCAAATCACTAACGCTCTTGTTCTATTGATCTGTTTCCAGCTACCACCTACATAATAAAAATATCCCTATCAATTTTGGGTTCAAAATATTCTTGGCTCCTATCTTTCATTGTCTAGACCTTTTATTTCCCATAGTACAATTACCTACGGCACATTCATACCATGTTCCATCATGTATTTGGAGTCGGACAAGTATACCACAAATTTTATTGAGAGGGAAAAAGGGAAGAGTTCTACTACTTAACCCAGTTATTTTCATTGATTCTGTCAACAAAAGCATCATCAGACAATGCAACATGGATTAAATCAGGCCAAGAGACCTAGTTTTAGAATAAGAAGGCAGAATGTTCTAGCATTAGCTCACCTTAAAATTTTGTATGGAAATAAGAGAATGCTATTTTAAGACAGTGTATAGATACAGATCACAAACATCTAAAAAATTTTTTAAAGAGCCTTAATGGGTGTGTGTGTTTAATAACTTTTCTGTCCTGGACAACAAGTATTTTCATGACACAATTATCATCAAATTCTAAAGCTAACAAAATCTAAATGCAATTACTGTATCAAGGTTTAGGGAACAGCAATTAGATAAAACCATCAATTTTGTTTTATATGCTGTACTTTCCACAGTTAACATGTTGTTAGTAAGTCTAGTCTTACCAAGTGTTAAGAATAAAGAATTTTCTGGGAATTTATTAGTTAGTAAGACAATATTTATTGGGCATTTATTATATCCCAGACTGAGAAACTGGATTTTTTTCTTTTACTTAATTTTAATTCCTTTAAACTTAAATGAAAAAAGTGAAGCAGTGTAAAATATTTTTGCATTAAACACGAATTTATTGCTTTGGGAGGACTACAGTTCTCTTTAATCACCAAAAAATTAGCATCTAAATTTAAATTTATGCTGTAAGTATAAAACACGCTGAATTTCAAAGACAGTAGAGAAAAAAGTGTGAAATCTCAATAATTTTTATTTGATTGCATGTTGAAATAAAAAATATTTTTGATAGACCAGTTTAAACAAATTACCAAAATTAATCTTATTAATTTCTCTTTACTTTTTTCAATGTGACTACTAGAAAATTTAAACTTTCATTGTGGGGCTCACATTACAATTCTTTTAGATGGTGGTGCCTTAACATCCTGTGAAGTCAGTCCCCAAAGCCAGGTCCTACTTCCTCAGGTCAGTGATTATATCTTCAAATGCCTCCAGAGTCTTGTAAAAAAAAGCATTTATAAATAGTAAGGGTGTGGGGGATACAGCTCAGTGGTAGAGCAGCTGCTCCCCATGTGGGAGGTCCTGGGTTCAATTCCAAGTACCTCCATTACAAACAAACAAGCTAACCAGCAGGCTTTAGGGGGAAAAAAAGTAAATTAACTAGCATACTTCTAAACTTAAGTCATTTGTTTGAATCCATTTTTCTTTTGCCTTCCTCATACTAATTAGTACCTGTCAACAAAAGGTAATGTGTTTGAACTTCACAGGAATGCATAAAATTTGCATGCTGTGATGTCTCCAAAGGTAAGACAGGATCAAACGTTCACTCAAAGAAAGATAGCTTAAATCAAGATCTAAAATACTTATTAAGAAGTCATTGCCCTTCCAGCTAAATCTTCAAATAGCACTGCAGTTATTTTGTTTGTTTCTATATTTAGACATCAGCCACATCTTATCTTTGGCTCTAGTGGTTACAATAACAATCCAAGAAAGAAATCAAGGAAGTTGGAAAGGCTTATTTTGTCTACATTTTGGAAAGGCTTATTTTGTCTACATTTTACTTGTGAGCCGGACATATTAAATATAACAAGCATGTAACTAATATAGCAAGTGTCATATTCTGTCTCAACACTTTGGGTACCTTCTGGGATAAATGCACCCCTGTGCACATGCCCATATTTGTAGCCATGTTTATAGAACGTGGCTTAATCTCTCCTTCACCACTGCTGATTGGACAAGGAGTGTGTATCTGACCAAAGCTGAGCCAATCAGAAACTCTTCTTGGAATTTAGCCTTGGAAAACAGAAATTGGACTTTATTTTCCTGATGAATGCTAGAACTAGGACTTCAGAATAAGCAGAAGATGGGACCAGCAGGTGTAGGCCACAGCACAGTAAGATAATGTACAGTAAGACTGAGGAAAAATGAAGTAAATGTGCTAAAAGAAGCAGAGCCAAGAGATTAAACATTCTAGGAAAGATAAAGTAAATGACTTTGGATTTGAATTTTCTAGTTCCTAGTTCCAGTGCCTTACGACATATCTTTGTAATTATTATTCTTTAGTTACTAGGGGTACCTTCAGACATTCAATAAATTTCTCTTTTTCATTTCTATCCTAAGTTAGTTAATAGGAGTTTCAGTTCTGACAACAAAATTGATCCTTGCTTTTGTCAACCAGACACTGGGACTTATTTTGAAATTATTGAAATTTCTTAATAGGAAATTAATGAGTAAAATTAATATAGGAAATTAACAAATAAGATATTAATAAAATGATAAAAGTACAGTACCCTGAAAGAAAAAATAGTGATTATCTAGAAAAGATATTTTTCATTGAATTCAAATATACTGGTAGTCAAAATATAAAACTTCTATTACTTTATTAAAAGTAGGAAGAAGAGAAAACAAAAAACAGGAAGAAAATAAAAGGCAGAAACAAATCACCTCTTGACTTTCTTTTCCTTCAGCAATGTCTACTCTTCCCTCTTTTATTTGTATAAGATCCTCCAACAAAAAATAAGCTTGGTGAGGATCTGAAAGTTAGGAATGTATGAATTAGCAAATAGTAAGTATCTAATGAGAGCTCAACATTATATAAGGTTCTTGAGGGAAGCAGCAGACAAAGAGCGTAGATCCTGACATGCAGGCAACTACAATCTAGTTATCAAGATGTCACCAACACCAGAGTCATTACTTTGACCTAGAAAACTAGAGTTATTTCTCTTGGATCTGGGTCTCAGAAAAAGCGTGGGTCTCAGAAAAAGCGTTAAGTCTCATGGTATTCAGGTTCCCTACAGGAAGAAGAAACGTGCACTTGGGAAGGAATCAGACCCCATAGCCAGGTGGAGACAGACTCACAGCCAGGGATGTAATACTGAGCTTTAAGTCTAAAGAGAGAAGTGGAGATGGAAAAATGAGAAGTTGATGTAAAGCTGAGAGGTTCCAGATCATAATAAATATGAAGGAGGAGGAGGCCAAGGTAAGTAGATCAGAACAAGATCATGACCAGCAAGAGCTAGTAAGTGCCCTATTGTTGGGGCTGCATAAGAGGCCTGGCGAGTGGATGGTCGCTCAAAATGAAGGTGACTGGTTCAGTGTTTGAGTGACATGAAGTCCAGAGTCAGTCCATAATCCCACACTCCTCACCAAGGCAAAAATCTGCCCCCAACCGACACCCTCCCTACCTTGAAAGCACAGCTGAATGTTTGCATTTTAGTCATTGTGTCTAGTGGTGGATCATCTAGTCCAGCCCAGTCATTTTAAAGACAGGTCTATTGAGGACCAGAGAAGTTACATAATTCAATCAAAGCCATTCAGCTAGTGGCAGAGTCAGGACTAAAATCCAAACTTCCTGATTCTTAGTCCAAGTCTGCCATGTTGAAAACTTTCTTTTTCCTTCTAAGCTGCTCTATCAAAAGTTCATTTTTAACTTTAGTCTCTCAGTAGGTAGCTTTCCATACAAAATTCTCCCCAATTCTGCACACATGAAGACTCTTCCATTCTCTCCAACAACAGACTGGGGTCTTTTATCTCTCCAGGTGCAGGAAGAAAGTAAAGAAGAAAAAAGGGGTAACAGGATTGGATTGGCCAAAAGAAGTTTCAGCAAGAAAATGGAAATTAACCTGAATTAAAAAAAATAAGTATGATTTAAATAAGAGGGAATAAGGGAGGGTATAAAAAAGATGGTCATTGAGAATGCGATGAATGGAAGCCCATGTCTTGCAACAGAATGAAGGGGAGAGAGAGAGAAAAAAAAAAGTTGGGGAACACAGGGAGTGAGAGGGAGCAACAGAGAGAAAGAGAAAGATGTTTCAGTCCCAGGCTTCAAATTACAAAAGAATGCTAAGAGCACCCCTGCACAGGTATACCCTCCCCGACACCCCCAGCCATAGAGCTGAAAAACTATTTGAGACTACTTAAGAGGCTGAAATGTCAGTGGTTAACATTACTTGACCACTGAAATATATTTGGAATTGTTAAGAGATGGAATCATTCTCAGTAAGAGTCCTATTGAAACGCAGTCATGTTTCATACTTTTCAGATTCTTCATGTTTTTAAGAGTCTCAGAAAATCTTTCATACCCTAGTGGCTCATTCTGATGTTGGTGACTTCTAGAACCCAACCCTACACCTGGTCTGTCTTTCCCTCTGTGGTTGCTCTGTCCCTCCATTCGCTTAAGGGTTACCTCACACAATTGTTCCCCATAGAAGTAAACCAGACACTCTCTCCTCTTCCTTTTTAAAAATATTTATGTTTTATCAAATTAATATGTGTGCATAGTTTTAATTCATAGGTGGTATCATAGGGACCATAACAACAAACAGCAGTGCCTGCCTCACACTTTCCCACCCGAGTGCGGCTCCACTCTCACTAACAACCTAAATGCCCACTTCTGAATCATAAAAATAGAACTTCAGAAGATGGATGGATATATATATATTTCAACATACACAACGGAATATTATTCAGCCATGAGAAAAAGGAAATCCTGCCTCTGTGACATGAATGGACTTGGAAGGCATTATGCTACGTGAAATAAGACAGACAAAGACAAATACTACACGTTATCACTAATATGTAGAATCCAAAAAGAAAAAAAAGGCAAATCCTTAGAAACAGAGAGTAAAAAGCGGTGGCTGGGGCTGGGGCTGTGAGAAATAGGGAGAGGTTGGTAAGAGTCCGAACTTTCAGCTCCACAGTGAACAAGGTCTAAGGAGTTAATGCAAAACATGGTGACTATAGTTGATGACACTGGACTGTATAACTGAAATTTGCTAAGAGAGTACAACTTAAATGTTCTCATCAAAAAACAAAAGAAAAACAGAAAACCCAGGACTCCCCCAAGTCCCCACCACATCTCCCACCTACCATCATTTCTCCTATGACTCTGGACGAGCTTGGATGAGGCCAGGTCCCAATCTGTTGCTCAATAACAACCACCCTCTCTCTCCTGCAGCATCCATTTTTTCCCTCTCTACCGAAACATCCCCATTAGCACATAAATATGCCATTAATCTTTCCATCTAAAAAAATTGAAGCTTATTTTGACGCCGTCTGCTACCTCCAAGTTCCACTGCTTTTCTCTTTTTTGGTCACACACACCCACAAAAAACACCAGAAACAGTTGCCCATACTCACTGTCTCCCATTCTCTCCTCCTGCCTCTCTTGAACCCAAATGCAGCCAGCTTTTTATGCCGTCTACTCCACTGAAATGGCTTTCATCAGCTTAACAAGGACCGTCTGATGCCTCATTCCTCTCCTAAATTGACCTGGCAGCAGTCTTCAGCACAGTCGATCGCTCTCCTTCTGGAAACACTGTCTTCGCTTGGCTTCCAGGACACCACATTCCTCTGGTTTTTCTTCCCCCTCTCGGTCCTTTCCTTCTCAATCTCTTTTGCTTTTGACATTTCAGTGTTGGAGTTCCTTCAGGTCCAGTCCCTAGACCTCCCATTTTACCTGCCTGCATGCACTTCCTGCATAATCCCATCCAAGGCTTTAAGTCCATCTATGCATTGATGACTGCCGAATTTTTATCTCCAACCCAAACCTGTTCCCTTAAACTCCAGACTCATCTCTATCCAAACGTCTACGTGGTATCTTCACGAGGATGTCTAATAGACAAACTTGATTCATCCAAACCCGAGCTCCTGACTTTCCCCTGCACCTGGTCTCCCAGCACCTGCTCCCCATCTCACTCGCTGGCCCCTATTCTTCCAGCTGCTCAGACAACAGACCACAGAGTCATCATTAAATTCTTTTCTCCACCTCAAATCAATCCATCAATAACCCTTGTAAGATTTACCTTCAAATTATATCCAGAATTCAGCCTTGTCTCACCATGCTTACTGTCACTGCCTAGATTAGTTCAACAGCCTCCTGCCTAGTCTCCATTAATAGCCTCCCTTCCACACTTCTGTCCTTGCTCCTTCCAGTATAGTCTTAACAGAGAGGCCCTTTTAAAGCACCAAGCAGGTCACAATATTCTCGTGTTTGCAGCCCTCCAAGGGTGTCTCCTCTCACAGTGCAAACCAAAGTCCTCACTAAACCTTTAGAGTCCTTTCATCTAGCCCTCTGGTGCCTCCCTGCATCACCTGCTTCTCCCTCCATCCCACCTACTTAAGCTTCTTCAACCACACTGGCCGTCTTGAACTTCTGAACAGCCCAGACATGATTCCACCTTAGCGTCTTTGTATTTACCACCTCCTCTGCTCTGACTGCCCCTCCCCAAACATCTGCACGGCTACTTCCCTTACTCCTCGTAGGCTCTGTGCAGGTATCTTCTGTGAAGCTTTCCCTGGCCACGCTGCCCAAAACACATCCTATTACCTTTGGCTGCTTTATTGTTTTCCTTGCCACTTACCTAACATACTAAATACTTTACCTTGTTCTCATGTTTATTGTAGGTTTTTCTGATTAAAATGTAAGCTCCTCATAGCAGGGATTCTCTGATTTTGGATTCCTGCTGCTTCTCAGGCACACTGAACAGTGCCTGTACGCAGGAAATCAATCTTGGTCAGAGTCACACATTACAGATCTCTATTTTATAGACTGAAAAACTGGTGCACACACACACAAAAAAAAAACGTTGCCCATGTTAAATGGCAAGGCCTGAACTGGAACACGAGTCCTGACTCCCAAGGCTGAGCTTTTTCCATTTTGCCAAGATTTATTTTCTACCATCACATTTAGAATTTTCTACATAAATGTCATTCAACAATGGAAGAAATCACTTGCAGTTAGAAGATGAGCAATATTTTCCCCTCTGATTGGCTCTGTTCATACATTTAAATTGTTGCTTCACATTTGTACAATTACATGAAAACAAACACACACAAAGATGATCACTGCAACATTATACATAAGGGCAGAAATTGGAAAACCCTAAACATCCATCAATAGAAGACTGGTTAAATAAATCATGCTATTTTCATGCAGTGGAATATTTCTGCAGACACGAAAAAGATCGAGGTAAATCTACAAGTACTGGTTTGGCAATCATACCTCCAAGGTATATTACACGTGCTAGCAATTTCTTATCCACAATTCCAAAATCCAACACACACACTGGAAACTGAAAGGTTTTCTTGCAACTTAATTGGGGGCAAAACCTGACCAGTCCAAAACTCACTTGACAGCAAATATTCACCTGCCCTGATGTGAAAATATGTAAAGTCTTAATTGATCTCACTTCGTGTGCATAGAATATTCATACTTTCCAGTGCAAAAATCATTTAATGTGTTTAATTATGGGGTGCCGCCTCAGACCAGCTGTATTACATGATCTTTGGTGTGAGCACTGTATCACTACTCTAAAATCCGAAAGACTCTGAGCTCCTAAACCCAACTGGCCCCAAAGGCTCCCAACAAGGAATTACAGCCTACATGAAGTGAACACACAAGATGCAGAAGGGTGTCTATGCGATGAACCAATTTGTAGAATTTTAAAAAGGCACATACACTGGTTTATGCCTGGAAATTCTAAAATGAGTATCTTTTTCATAAAGAATTGACATTGATTATGTCTAAGGATTGGAACAGAAGGAAATGCTGAACATCCATCATCACAGAAACTAGCTCATCTCCTAGGGCCTGGGGCAGCAGGAGGGAGCTTCGGGGCTTCAACCTGCAGGCCTGCTATGAGATGACTTGACTACAAGCGCCTTGTGTCCCTGTGTGTCTCCACTAAAGATCTGAGGCTCTAGCAACAGAAGCTGATGGACCCATCCTCAGTCACACCCCTTGTGGCTGGGGGCAGGGTAGAGACGTGGGAGGAAGTCTCCTTCGACTGGTGGTGCAGTTGGTACCTCCCTGGATGAGGCAGTGATAAGGCTCTTACAGAAGGGAGAGGAATGACCCAGTGGGCAGACAATGAAAACAAAGTCAGTAACACAGGGGGCAGGACCTGACCTGACTATATACCTACCACTCGCTACTTGCCTGTTAGCCACTGGGTGAATTTAATCCCTCCGGGCTTTGTTTTCTACCTGGGGAGGAAGAGAGACCTCCGCGCTCTAACAGTTCGCTGATGGACTAGACATAAGGTCTCTCAGACTTGAAAAAATGCCTCCAAACCACCTAGGGATCTTGTTAAAAATACAGATTCTGTCTCAGCAGGGCTGGAGTGGTCTGCACAAGCTCCCAGGTGATGCTGAAGGTGCTGGGCAATCAGACCACACTTTCGGCAGCAAAGCCCCAGAGGACTGTGCTGTGGCTTGCAGGTGACGAGACACTAAACCCAAGTGAGCAAAATTGGAGCTTTGAAGGGTCTACTTGATAGTAATGATATACGTTACAAAACTTCCTCTGTGGCCCAGTTTATTGCAAATATTGAAAGTAGGGACAGAGCCACTAATGGGGTTAGTCCTTTGTGAAAGCAAGCAACTTTCATTATGATTCTAATCATTAATCAACAAACCAAGAATCTGTCCACATAATAATACTCTGAAGCATAACCTAAGAGCTTTACCATCAACCATATTAGGTACTTAAGAAACAAATGATTCTAACTTTGGCATAGAGCTAATACAAAAGATAATCACTTTTCAAGGTTTTCATAATTAATGTAAGCTTCAGAGAATTTTTTTGCACTCTGGACCAATCCATCCTCCAATCATACCAGGATATTAATCAACAGAATTTAGCTGGGGAGGTCCCTGGGAGAGGCCTAGGTTTTTATTTATGGCTGTGTAGAGTCAAGTACTCAGATGGGTCTCAATAAATAATTAAATATAATGGAATTGGGGGGCTCTGAGTTGCGTACAAGTCCTAAAGGGATCACAATGAGTTTGTTTATTTAAGGTTTTGCCTACATTACGAAGTCAAATCCCCCTGACAGGCTTGATGGTGTTTAGTCTACATTAGGTATAATTTTAGAAGTCAAGTACTCTAATGTTAGACATTTTCCAAATTACACTTTCAGACCAGAAACCACATCAGAAACCTGAATTGACTGCAACATCAATTACCCCAATCAAACACTTCCCTCCTCTGCCGGCTTCCTTCCATTCTGTGTCCTCTCACTGGCAGGACACTGGCATGCCCAGGGAACACGAGAGGCTGGGAGAGCCAAATAAGATAATTACCTGTGAATTATTGAATAGGATGGTGTTCTGGACATTTCCAGTTATAATGCACCTCAAAGACATGAAGCAGTTGACATTTAAAAAAAAATCCTCAACATACATCCAGAAGGAACCCTACTTCAAAATGACACCTGCACCCCAATGTCCATAGCAGCACTATTTACAATAGCCAAGACATGGAAACAGCCTAAATGTCCAACAACAGATGACTGGATAAAGAAATGGTGGTATATTTATACAATGGAATACTACTCAGCCATTAAAAACCGACATTAACGCCATTTGCAGGAACATGGATGTTCCTGGAGAATGTCATTCTAAGTGAAGTAAGCCAGAAAGAGAAAGAAAAATACCATATGAAATCACTTATATGTGGAATCTAAAAAAAAAAAAAAGCATAAATACAAAACAGAAACAGACTCACAGACATAGAATACAAACTTGTGGTTGCCAAGGGGGCGGGGGGTGGGAATGGATAGACTGGGATTTCAGAATGTAGAATAGATAAGCAAGATTATACTGTATAGCACAGAGAAATATATACAGGATCTTGTGGTGGTTCATAGTGAAAAAAATGTGACAATGAATATATGTATGTTGATGTATAACTGAAAAATTGTGCTCTACACTGGAATTTGACACAACATTGTAAAATGACTACTACTCAATAAAAAAAAAAGTTTAAAAAAATCCTCAAGAGGCAGTATTTTGTCCCAAATAGACAACTTAAAACCTCGGGTGCTCTGGAACACTAGACAAGGAGAGCTTAAAATAACTATAAGGAAAGGGCTTCTAAGTAATAAGAAACAAAAATAAATAAATGAATAAATATTTAATTTGACAAATGGTCACAAGAAACGTCTGGAAGCACTCAGCCCAGAAGGCGAGCTTTCCCCAGCAAACCCTCTGTCACTGGTTACAGCAGGTGTTTCCAGAAGGCCATCAAGGTAGCCAGAGCAACACAGCAGAGTCCACCGGAGAAGCGGTAATCCCGCCAGCAGGTGAAAAGTGGAGGGGCACTTAAGGTCGCCTCACTTGACTTTCAAGAATGTATTTGTTAACTCTAGTCCCAGTGCTGTGCATCACATCCCCACAACCTATTCATCTTCCCGCTGGAAATTCGAACCCTTTGACCAGCCTCTCCCCATTTCTCCCACTCCTCCCCCAGCCCCTGGTAACCACCATTCTACCCTGTCTCTATGAGTTTGGCTTTTACCTTACAGGATGGCAGAGAAGGCAGCAGCTTGGTAAAGTCGCCTCTGCTCCTAACACGATAAAACTGGCTGAAAGCAGCTGGGACCCGGAAGGCTGACTGGAGTCTGCGCAGAACTGACTTGCTCGTCCCGTGGGTGACCTTTGGCCTAATTTGCATTGCACGTGTTTCATACCACCTCCCACCGAAGGTGCACGTGACCCATTAAGTATGAAGCGGTTTGCGCCTGCGCATAAGAACCCATCACGCTCTCAAACTTTGTGACCGACCGCTTTCTTCCGCCTTTTTTTCACCACCCCAAAACCCTAAAACTTAAACTACCCGCCTCACCTTGCTGTCAGGGAGACAGATTTGAGCCCTACCTCCTGTCTCCTTGCTGGTGGACCTCGGGATAAAGCTTTTCTTTTCTCAAAAGCTGGTGCCACAGTACTGGCTTCTACGCGCCCCCGGCAGTGAGCGCTTTGCTCAGTAACAATAGGGTATTTGTCTTTGACTGACTTCACTTAGCATAGTGACCTCTAGGTCCATTCATGTTGTCACAATGGCAGGATTTCCTTCTTTCTCGTGGCTTAATAATATTCCATTGTATATGAAAATCACTCTGTTATCCACTCATCTGAAAGTCATTAGGAAAGTAGCTCTTTTTAAAAAATTTCTTCTGTATAGCACAGGGAACTATGGTCAATATCTTGTAATAACCTCTAATGGAAAAAATATGTAAAGGAATATATGTATGTATGTGCATGACTGGGACATTGTGCTGCACACCAGAGACTGACACATTGTAACTGACTATACTTCAATTTAAAAAAATAGATAAATAAAAAAGTAGATCTTAAATGTTCTCACTACACACATACACACACACACACAAAAGGTAATTGTGTGACATAATGTGATAGAGGTGTTAGCTCACACTGTAGTGTGTTGGTTCAAATCCTCAGGAGTTCCTCGCATCAAATCTGAAACTGGCCCCCATACACGGATGGCAAGGAGAGACAGAAGGAAGAGGCAGACCACTCCAGATTGATACACAGCAGGTTTAACAAGCAAGGGAACTTACACACAAGGCTTGTCTTGGGCGGCTGCAAGATGAGTAGATTTCCATAACCATCCACCAGAATCTTAAAGGTTTCTGTAGAGGACTTACCGGGATTCAGTCATGTATTCAGTTCAGGTGGCCTCAACAACACATTACCTTCTAAAGGCTGCATCCTTGAAAATGTCTCCTGCTATGGGCACGGTGGACAGAAGGTACATTCCAAGGACAAAGGAGGTGGTGACGAGCCCTTGATGCCTGGGTCCAGCTCATGGGTCACACGGCAGTCACGTCCTCTTGATTACCTCCTACAACACAGTGGCAATCATCTTGTAATACACAAGTGTGTGCCTTAAGCTTACACAATGTACTATGTCAATTATAGCTCAATGAAGCCAGAAAAAAAGTTTTAAATCAAATATGTAAACAAACACACAAACATTCTACAACCCATAATTTCCATCTCCAGATAGATTCTTTTCTATAAACTGGAGGAAACTGAACACATCTGCATAAGGAAATGTGTACAAGGAAGTTCACTGAAGCTTTCATTATAAAATATGGAAATTATCCTTATTGCCTATAAACAGAAGATGGATGAAAATCTAAGGCATATTCATGTAACGGAAAGCTATTTAGTAGATAAAATTTATGAAATACAGCCATGTGAATATATGTAGAGAAATCTTTAAAACAATATGGGGGGGGGGAGTCTCCTGCTATGGAAAACACTGAAAACATCTAAATCAGTTCCCTACCACCCCTCGTGGCCTTTCTCTCGCCTTTTGAAGCAGCCTATGCTCTATGCGGTATGCATCGCTCTAAATAAATCTACCTTTACTCAATAAATAGATAAATAAATAAATTCCCTATATTGATGAAAACACACAGAGGTAGTGAATGGGTAAAAACATTGGTGGAAAGAGGGGTCATCAACCTAAGAACAGCTGCTACCTCTGGAAAGGGAAGTGGGGGATTGTGTCAGTACGGGTACAAGTGTAGCTATGACTGTGTCGTTAATGAGTTTTTACTTTAAAAGATCTGAAGCAAAGATGTCAAAACACCAATATTTTAGGGCTAGGGCTGCTAGGCTCCCACTTCATTTTTGTCCTTCCCCTTTCTCAGTCTTTAGGATCTGCCACAAAAACAAGGGAAACTATTATTACGAGCTTTGGGCAGCTGTTGGTTCTGTTGGGGCCTTAAGTAACTGGGTTTGTTTTTCTTTTTTTCTTTTTCTTTTCAACTATTTTTTTTTTTTAATTGGAGGACTGGGGATTGAACCCAGGACCTCGTGCATGCTAAGCATGTGCTCTACCACTGAGCTATGCCCACCCCCTTCTGGGTTTGTTTTTTGGTTTTGTTTTTCATATGGTTGTGAAGACTGAACGTTAGTCACAGTGGGGAACGTTTAGAGTAAAAGAGTGTGCAGAGAGTCAAGGAATGCAAATATCCAAGGAACCCTACATAAGAGGAACTTCCTATTTAATTAGGCAGATGCTATATATTTGCCTCTAGAGAAATTTCCAACTCACATTGAGAGTGTCCAAAACTATTGGAACCTTAGAGAAGAACCAGGAAAAGCATCATCAGCAATATAACATACCTTATTTAGTAATCTGGACGTAAAATGTGTATTAAAGAGTGATGAGAAGAATTAAAATACTTTGAAGGACAGAAAATGATTTAAATGCAAAATGGTTCTAACTGTAGGTGAGTGTAGTTTTAGTAGCGTCTAGCATCATTATGTATAAACAGGGTACTATTTTAAAACTTCTTTGTTCCACGTCCATTTGAAAATGTAAAGAATTCACATTTTGGTTTAACAATAGTAAGCAATATTACTAAATCCATGGCACTCTTGCAAGAACAATCCTAGAGATTGGGGGCTGCAAAGATAGAACACGGCTTTGGTCAAAATTGTATTTAAATCTCACTTCCACTGCTTACTGGTTGTGTGACCCTGGTTGAATCATTAATGTCTCTAAGTCCCAGTTTCTCATCTATTTAAGAGGAATGCTTAATTAGCTAATCATTTCCCACATTGTTGCTACAGGATTAAATAAGGTAATTCTATGAAGTACCTGGTGTATGAGGTATTATTTGTGCTTAATAAATGGTAAATACTTTGGTTGTTATCAGCAAGAAACAGGTGAAAATTCTTCCTGAATATCACACAGTATTACAATTAGTGCGAAAACAAAAGTCAGTCAAGTGTTTAACTTGTGGGATGTACCACTAGTCTGACTGCATTTACTAAACTGCTGAACTTTTACAGAATTTACTGAATTTTGTTTTGTTGTGAAATAGGAAGAATCTGTGGCCCTGGATATGTTAAAATCAGCCTGATGATAAACTCATCAAAAGCACCTCTCATATTTTGTTGATTCAACCAAAAAAAGTTTAATAAATGTTAATCTATTGAACTATTCTCAGTGTCAGGAAAATACCGAAGTTTTATGATCTTAGGGAAACTCCTAAACTATGATTGAGTCAAAAAAATTAGCAGTAAATATTTAATTAGTCCTCAAAGGGTATGTGGCCTTTTACCAGGCATTTCACAGAGCTATTAAAAGAAAGTCATGATTTTAGCCTTCAAGGGGCTTAAAATTCTTCTAATTAACTTTCTGAGGTACAACTGTCATACAGTAAATTGCATGTGTTTAAAATGCACAATGTAAGTTTTGACATAGGTATACACCTCTGAAACCATCTCCAAAATCAAGACAGTGAACCCATACTTCACCACCAAGAGTTTTTCCTCCAGACCCTTTGTAATTCCTCCCCTCTACTCCTCCTGATTCTCTGGCAACCATTGTTCTGTCTTCTGTCACTATAGGTTAGTTTGCATTTCCTGAAATTTTATATAAATGGAATTATACAAAATGTATTCTTTTATGCCTGGCTTACTTCATCAGCATATGATTTTGAGATTCACTCATATGGCTGTATGTATCAGTAGCTTATTTTTCATTGCTCAGTGGTAGTCCATCCATTATCTGGATATACTATAATTTGTTTATTCCTTCACCTTATGATGCCATGTGGATTGAATTCATTTATGGACTATTATGAGTGAGGTTGCTATGAATATCTGTGTGCAAGTCTTTATATAGCCATATAATCTCATTTATCTTGAGAAAGTACCTGAGAGTGGAATGGCTGTATCAGAAGATGTATGTTTAACCTTTAAAGAAACTGCTCACCTGTTTTTCAAAGAGGTTGTATGTATCATTCTGCATTCCCAGGAGCAGTATAGAGGAGTCCCAGTTCCTCTATATCTTCATCAAAACTTGACATGGTCAGTCATTTTAATTCTGATAGAAATATAGCGCTATCTCATTTTGATTTTAATTTTCATTTCAAGGGGCTTAAATTTGAATGATCAGATACAAACTTGTCATAAACTTGAATTTATGAAACTACATAAACTAATTATGAGTGGCCATTAAAAAGGAGAGTGAGTCAAACTTACTTTAGAGGACAGCAAGCCAAGGGAAGAAGACTTCTTAGGGAAGACTAGTACAAGTTAGTTATTTTAAAGATTCAAGAAACCTCTGTTTTCCAAAAGCTTAAAATCTACTTTAAAAACTGGGTATATAGGCAATAGATGAGAGAAAGTTCACTTCATGCTGGAATGATCAAGTTTTCCAGAAGGATGGGATTTGAGTTGAGTAAGATTTCAATATGCAGAAATGTTGGAACTCGAGTATTTTCAGGCAGAGAAACTAAAATTAATATAAGAATATAAACAGAAGATTAGAATCATTTGAGGTACTACAGAAATAGTGAAAGTCTCCTTGCCTCTGAGATTTAGGAAATTGCCTTGAATACCTTTGATTTCAAGACCAGTGGTTCCCAAAGCTGTCTCCTGCCTCCTGTGCTCTTGGTTCTGTCTCCTTCACATGATGCCTCTGTATCACACCGTGAAGACCCTTAACCTAAAACTGAGCCTCTTCTTTCGATGCGTAACAAACCTCATGGACATCAAGCCTCCTGGGGACAAGCAGATTTTGAGGGTGACTGTAGACTGTGGTGGTGAAGTGTGGGGAGCCATACTGTACCCTGAATGGCCTTCTTCTAATTGGATGGCTTTATCTTTCCTCTCCTCTGTCCTGCTCTGTCCATCTCTGCCTCTCCCCACTTCCTCCTGCCCCCTAAACCGGGAACTTCACTGTCTCTCCATTGTGCTGGGCAGCTCCACCCTCCTTGAAGACCCTCCTCTGACACCCCAGCCGCTGGGGAACTCATCTTCTGCCCTAAGCACAAATCACACATTTCCCCCAATGTTGACAGTTTACTCTATGGGAGGAATTTCAATGCTAGTTTTCAAGGAATACCATTGGCTCATTACAAGTTTGCTTGAAGCTGCAAAGGGAGATAAAAGGAGACAGTAAGTTGCTCGGGTTAAAGAAAATCAAACGTGGGAAAGACTTCCTGGAAGCCAGGTGTCAGTAGCAAACAGATCAGAAATTGTCCTGCGTGGAGGCCTCCAACCTGGTTGCTACAGCCACACCTTTCTCTCCCACCATGACTGGGGAAAACGTAGAGATCCCAAGAGGGTCACAGTCAGCACCGCTTTCTCTATCACACACTCCCCTCCTCCTCGTGGAAAATCACATGGTTTTCACTTTTTTAGGTGGTCAGGAATCAATGAATATAAAGTGGGTCTAAGAGGACAAATATACTAGAAAATAGCTTCTGGAATATGAAGGTTTACCAACGGGGAAACCTTTCAGTAGCAGTCCAAATTGAGTCCAAAACGGTAGAGCAAATCAAGGCGATCACAGAAGCTCTGGTGGTCAGGGAGATTAAGAAAGTTAGCAACAGGCTTCAGAAGTGGGAGACTCTAAGAAAAGAAGGTGCTAGGGGACAGGAGTACAGTCACTAACAAACTAGGGTTTAAGGCATGGAAACATGTTAATGGAAACTGGTTTTCCAAAAGGTATTAAGCAACCAGGAAACATACCTGGGATCAGTTTCTTGGAGCTCTAAGGTCAGATTTCACAGTAATAGATGCTATATTATGGTTAAGCCCAGGCTTCGGACTCAGACAGCACTGGGTTCAAATCCCAGCTCTGCTACTTACCAGCTAAATAATCTAAAGTTATTATCTCTCTAAGTTTTAGTTTCCCCGTCTGTAAAATAGAGATGATAGTATAACCTACCTTGCTGTAAAGATTAATGGAGGCCATTAAGTCTTAAAGTCATCCTTGACTTCCCTCTTCCTCACACAGCACTTCCAGATAACCCTGTTGCTCTGTGTTCAGAACAAATATTCAGTATCTGATCAATTCTAACTCCATTGTCAGTATTTGGCCTGAGTTCTGGATATTTGCATTATCATATAGGAGTTATCACCTCCTAACCCATTACCCTAATTCCATGCTTATCGCCCTTTCCAGACTGATCCTTTTAAAATATAAGTCATATATGAAACCCCTCTGGTCAGATCCTCCAACTGCTTCTTATTTCATTCCAAGTGAAAGTCAAAATCTTCATCATGGTCCAAAAGCCCTGTAGGGTCAATCCTCAAGCCCCAACACCCAGCTACTCTGACCTCTTTACTGTCTCTTGGACCCAACAAACACATTCTTGACTTGGAGCCTCTAAGCTGATTGTTTGTTCTGGTCAACATGTTATTTGTCCATATATCCACATGGTTAACTTGCTCCAGGCTTCATATCTTTGCTCAAATATTGCCTTCTCAGTAAAATTCATCCTGACCAACCCATTTAAGATTACAGCTCACCTCCCATTTCCACTTTCCCTGCTCTATATTTTTCATAACATTTACCACCTTCCTACATACTACATAACTTACTTATTGATTATGTTCATTATCTGTCCCTGCTTGCTGGTATATAAATTCCACAAGGCAAGATTTTCTGTCTGTGTTATTCATTGATGTATTCCAAACACCAAGGGCAGGTCTGCCTGGCACACAGGAGGAACTTGAAAAATATTTACGGAGTAAATGAATGTGAAATGCACTTGGTGCATTGCCTGTTACACAGGAAGCATTTATTTAATGATAGTCCTAAAAAGGGGGGTGAGTATGGCTTTGATATTGATATAGAGGTGGAGAATGACCAGCGGCATAAGTTCTGGAACCAGAAAGAACGCTGGACTTGAAGGGAGACATTAGATGGGACCAGCCTCGGGGCTTACAGAGGCACATGGTGACGACAAGCCCCACAGCCTTCACACAGACCTACTGCATGTAGCAGGCTACTTTGTGTTTCATCAGGTCTGTCCTTCCTTGGGATTTTTGTTTCCTCTAAATAGTTACTTCAATTATTTAACCTTTCTTCAGAGACATAGTGTCCAACCTTTCATCCTTATTATTATGACTCTGTGAGCCCTATGAAAGAGTTCTCTCACAGTCCTTTTGAGTAAGTGTGAAGCTCATAGCTGAATACTGGAGACAAACTAATCCTCCATCAGGCAGGTTACTTGGAATAAAAGCCTTCAATTGTCATACACTGAGGAATCAGAGCACAGGGCAGTCTCCTTTGTGCAGAGGACGAGGCCACCTCTGGAGGGTATCATCCTGGTTTCCACCTTTTAGAATTCACAGTCTCTTAGGCTGGAAAAGGATCAAGAAGAGAGCACACTTCTTGAAATACAACATTCAGATTCCCACCCCCCAAATGGCTTTCTTAAGAGTGTCTGAGCAATAGTGATTTCGCAGAATGTTAACAAGTGTTTCTCAGGGAAAAGAGGGGAGGTGTGGCTCTTCACAGTCAATTTTATTTAAGCAACGACATAATCAATTTTAAGCAGATTTCTTGACTGCAAGATTATTGGAGATTTCATTTGCTGATTTGCAACTGTGCTTTATCCAAAAGGATGGCAGAAGAGGCAACTTTTCCTAAGCTCATTAGATGAAGGAAGCCCTTTTAGAAAGAGTTTCTTGAGAGGTCTGTTTTATTCATTCAACGAATATTAATTGAACACCTACTACATGTACATGTTGTGAGCACCCAGGATTCACACACACAACACACACACAGTCCTTGTTCTCAGGGGATTTACAGTCTAGTAGAGAAGACTCTCAAGAAACTCATATTTGAAAGTTGGTGAATGTGACGGAAAGTAAAATACAGGCTGCCATAAGGACACATAAGAGCGAATGGCATTTACTAAAATTCACTTGCAGAAAATCTGATTGAACTGTTTTCATGAATAAATTTTATCTTTAGGTGACATCACAAATAGCTTATCATTTACTGTGTGAGAAAAACACTGTGCTAAGTGATATTAGGAAATAAGAGATGCATAAGATGTTAACCTTGTTTTAAAAGAACTTCTCTAACTGAAGTGCAGACCAATAAAAATAAAATAAAATAAGCAGTGAAAGCCAGAATAAAATTACAAGTAAATTTAAATGGTTCAGATACCCATTAAAATGCTACCTATCTTTCAAAGACTAAATTATCATAGCTTCTGGGAAGCCCTTTCCCAGTTCCGAAACTTTAGGCTGATTTTTTTTTTTCTCAGTATTTTCACACACTGTCTTATAGGATAGTGATTTGTGTGTATCTCTGATCCACTGAACTGAATAGTTGACTGTGTGGCGCAGACGCTGGATCTTTTTTACATCCTTGCATTTCTCATGGTGCTCCATCATCTGTGGGAACCAGCAAGGTATCAGAGTCAAGACCAAAAGCTTTGTTGTTGGAAATCAACTACACTCCAATAATAACAACAACAAAAAAAAAAAATTAAAAAAAAAAGCTTTGGTTGCATCCTGGCGTTGGTTAGAAATCTCGGGGGCTTCCTGGGTGAAATCAGAGACTGGCCTCCTACACGAAGGGCAAGGAGAGACAAGACAAGGAAGAGGCAGACCATTGGAGATTGGTGGGTGGCAGGTTTAACAATCAAGGGAACTTAGTCACCAGGCTTGTCTTGTGTGTTGCAAGATGAGCAGAGTTCTCCACACTCCCTGGCCAGAATATTAAAGTTCGGAGAGAATCTTAACTGGGTTTAGTCATATATCCTGGTCTCAACAACACATTACTACCTCAAAGCTGTGTCCTTTGGTCAGCTTCTAGTGTGGGGAAGGCAAGTGGATGCTATATTCCAAGGATGGGGGAGGGGCTGGTTCTCCAATTCTCCTTGTCCAGCTTCCAGCTCGTGGGTCAACCAGTGGTCACATCCTCTCAAAGACCTCCTCCAATACCTGGCTCTCGCATTCACTAGCTGGATGACTTTGTGCAAATCTCTCAATTCTTTGAGCCTTGATTTTCTCATTTGTAACATGGAGAAAACAATACCTGTATCTGCCTTATTGTGTCATTGTTTTGGCAGAGATCTGTTAAGCAGAGATGACGCATGTAAAATAATTTAGTGCCTGACATAGTAAGCACTCCATAATGGAAGATGTTGTTATTATGTTTGTTGTATTGCACATGCCCCGTGGTAAGTGCTTAGGCAATGGAGGAGTTGGGAATAAGGGAGAAGGGGGTCAGGCACTAGAGGACACGGCCCATCTCCTCACTGTCTCTCACAAAGTTCCAGTGCAAGGAATGATGGAAGAGGTTTGAAAAGATCCCCTTGGTCAGACTAACTAGCTACTACAGACTGGGGCCAAAGGGCCGCAAGATGGCAGAAATGATGTTGAACAGACACGGAGAAGCCTGATGATGGGGGTGGAGGGGACTTTGAAAGATGAGCTGAAATGTTCAGATCTATTGACAATGGGTAAAACTAAAGACTAATGAAATCGTTTTCAAGAAAGATTAACCGGCCCACTGTGATCAACAAGAATAGATGGAAATAGCATCTAAGAGACCAGTACCGATAGCCATGTGAATTAGTACAGTTGCCAGATCTAACACGGAGCCTTGCACTCTTCTCCACACCCAGCGATAATTCACTAAGTGAATGAGGACCTAGATAAAAGGGGAGTTAGGGGAGAAATGACAACATACGTTCGAGGTTGGTTCCTTGTCATGAATTGAATTGCCTAGACCATGACTCTGAAAGATGAATTCCAGGATGACATGGGGCCTTCATGGGGCCACCAAATAATTCCTCATGGAAGTACACATTTCCTTAAAAAGTAAGTTTCATCACATGATTAATTTAGTCACCAAATACAGACATCAGTCACCTACAGGATTTCCATGGCTTTTTAATAATGCCACTTGAATTAAATTGGGGGAGGAGGGTATAGCTCAGTAGTAGAGTGCCTGTCTAGCATGCACAAGATCCTGGGTTCAATCCCCAGTATCGCCATCAAAAATAAATAAATAAAAACCTAATTATCTCCCCCCCAAAATAAAAAAAAAATAATAAAAATGTGCAATTATTAAAAAATGGCTCAAAAAAAAAGAATAATTGAAAAAAATTTTTAAATATTGTGGGAAAGGCAAAGAAGGAAGGAGTAAAATCCTTTCCAGGAGTCTCTTGGAAGATTACTTATATTTTTTTAAAGCATTTTTAACAGGCCATTTTCTGCCTTGTATTTGTTTGACAGAAGTAAATACTGAAAATAGTTATATGAGAAAATAATCATATAATTAGCTATTTTAAAAGACCTGTTTCACCTTCTTGAAATAATAAAAAACTCAATTTGACCTTATTATATGTTAATGACCTTCTGGATCAAGATAGAAGTCTGAAGGTACAATGTCTGATTTTTTTTCAGGTATTGCGATCAAAGTCTTAGGAAAATAGTATCCCTTTTTAGTCTCTTATTCTCCTTCTTTTCCATGCAGTAATCTGGGGAGCTTGGTTCTTGAAGCTCCTCGTTAGAATTATGAATGCACTTTCCCATAGAAATAACACTATATGTGAATATACATACTTGGAATATTATTAGTTCTATATACAAGGTGTTTAATTTTGGGCTAGACCACAGAAACTAGTTCAACCATAAAACACTTAGTATGTTACAAATTAATTTTTGACACACAATCTGGTCATAACTTCAGGACTCTCTGAACACTTAAACTTGGGCCATCAACTACATTTAGCCAATTCCTGCTAGAATGACCAGTGGATTCATAGCAGCATGACATTCTGTATAAATATATTTCACAATTCATAGACTCTCAGGATGGTAGAGCTGTAGTTATCGTCAGAATCACTCCAGTCACTGCCTCATTTTACATATAAAGGAACTAAGGGCAAAGAGGTGAAATGATTTATGCAGTCACTCAGCTACATTAGCAGGCAAGTTAGGACCTAAAAACCATTCCCAAATTTTATAAACTCTGTTTTCAACTGAAAAAAAAAATGCCACTTGTTTATTACCATTAATTAATTTATTAAATTACCATTTGCTGCATGTCTCCAACGTGCAGAGTCCTATGCTAGCTGCTCAGAGAATTCAAAGAATACACATTGGTTTTTGCTCTTAACTAATTGGGCATAGAGACAGAGTATTAGAAAATTAAATTACTGCATAAGAGTTCCATGAACATAAAAGTTATGTCAGCATACATGATTAAATGTGAATTGAGTTACTTAGATAATGTGTTATGAATTAAGAGGATGTAGGAATCCGAGTAGATTTGAGGTGCAGAGAAAACCTTCATAAAAGAATTTAGACCCACCTATCCATTCAATAGACACTATTGAGTACCCATTAATTGCCATGTACTAAATCAAACCCCAGGAACATAAGGGTGAAGACACTGTCTTTGATCTCCAAGATTCATAGTCTAATGGGGAAGACAAAGAGAAAAGGGTAAGAAGCAAGAGGCAGAGGGTTCATGTGGCATAAGGAACGTGCAGAGGCAGGATTGGGATTGGGAAGGCAAACAAGACAGCCAGGGCACAAAATTTAAGGAAGCGTTCCCTCTCAAGGCACTGCAAGTGCAAAGTTAGCACTTGTCCAGACCCAAAAGGTAGTGCTTCCTTAAATTTTACACCCTAGACACCTTACTTGCCTCACCCTAGTCCTGGACCAGTCGCACTCTTTAGCCATTATGCAAAGTGGCAGAATGGTATAAATCACACTCACACACACACACACACACACAAAACCCTGAATTGAGTTTGAATAAAATTTGTCACTAATCACTACTTGATCTAGAGAGTTTTTTCGTATCTCTGGGCCTCAGTCCCCTCTTCTGCAAAATGAAGAGGTTGACCTGGGTTAGTGTTATTCAGAATGTGACCAGCACAGCATGTGGAGTCTTCAGAAATAACTCAGATAAGGAGGGGCTGAGTGAGTAGAGTGCTAGATCCCTCAACCTTGCTTCAACCAGACATCTTTTATTGGCTTTATTTGAGATGATTCTTATACATTCATTTTTAAAAAAAAAAAGGTTTCAGTGATTTTTTAAAAAAATCAGTTAGACAAATCAAACATCAGGTTGACCCTTGATGGGTTCTAATGCTTTTGACAGCTGTCCATTTGCCTTTCTATCTGGTTTCTGCCAAGGGCGAGTGAGAATAGTTACAATCATCGTTGCAGCGACTGGTGGTTCTGAGTAGTATCCAAGGGCACTGACCGCTTGTCAGTCCTGTGGTGAGTACAGGAATCCTGCTCTTCCCACGTGAAATGCTAAGTGACTCTTGGTGAGTTGAGTGGAGAATAAGAAATGATTGACAGGAGGAAAAACTGGATCAATTTGATGTTAATCTAGGGCTCTGGTGAAACTTAAGAATCCATGAGTCTGATGGTGATTGGGAGCTGAAACTAGGAAGCACTGAAGCAATCAAGTTTCATGTCATTAAAACGATGCCCCATGACTCTCACAGCACTTTCTAGCTCCCCTTCAGAAATACCACTTAGTCAGTGATTGACTGGTCATAAATGATCACACATGAAGTGCTTGTTGAGCAAATCCTGGACTAACTTTGTGATTAACAGCTAAGTATATTATTTGCCCCATTCTAAGAAGCAAGTTAATGATCTCTAAAGATCTGTGGGTCTTCACAAGCATCCTAAATAATCAGGGGAAGAGGTACAGTAGGAGAATGGATGAGAAGAAACACAGTAGTCTGGCCTGTGTCTGTGAGGTGGCGCAGTTGTTTAGGGAGTTATTTAAAATGTGACTAAAAGGCATAGCTGTTATCCTACTGTGTAAAGCAAGAGTGGATAACCTCATACTCTAAGTGGTAAATACAAAGAAATGACTTTTACTTTTAAGAACATATGTTCTTAAAACCAAAAAATTGGAAACTTCAGTCCTGCACTCGAACTGGGAGAGGTCCCCCCAAAACAGGATGAAGAGAAAGGAAGCTCCTAGGGGGATTCACTTCGGGAACATTTATTTCATGTCAGCACTCTGAAGACATTACCTCAGTTAATAAAACAACTTCAGCTGGACAGTGTTTAATCCTACAAGTGGATAAAAAAACCAAGTTTCAGAGAGATTAAGTTTCCCAAGTCGTAAAGCTAATAATGAATGAAACAGTTGGTCTTCAAATCCAGGTCTAATTCCAAAGTGAATGTTTTTCCAATATAATCCCAAGGATGGGAAGGAATATAAAAATATAATCATTTTTAGGGTTAGTCCAGTATGTGAGTCATAGTTCCAAAGAAAATACAACATGACGAGAGGCAGGGGTGTGTTGGGGAAAAAAGTCAGAACTTTGTGAAAACCCATTCTAGTCCCTTAAGAGGACTCTCTAAGTGAAAGATGAGTGAAGAGGAAGAGGACACGAGAATGTGACCAAATCTGACACACACTCAGGGTCTCCTAGAGCTTCTAGAAAGTTGGGGCCATGATTGTTTAGTTCACCACTGTGTACCCCAGCACTTAGCACAATCAGTCAACAAAATCAAAGGAAAGTTAAGGAGATGGAGGCAGAGTTGCAGGTACCACCCCAAGCCCATGACTAACGTGGATTTTTAATGTACACATATATTCATCATATGTGTGTGAAGGAAAATTTTTGCCTTTTGTTGAAAAACAGCCATATTCATGAAGCATCTGCCTTTATTTCAAATCCAACTTTATTCCTTGACTGAGTGGGTAACTGCTTGTTTGGTGTGTTCCAATCCCAATAACCCCCCTGACAGGGAGAGACGTCCCTCCTGTGTTTGCTTGTTTTCAATAAACTTAAGTGTAAATGAAACAGGAAATTAGAATGAGATTCTTTCTAACTCCATCTGACTGAGGCAATAATCAGAGCAACAAAGAAAGTCTGAGATGGTACCCCGCCTCCCCATGCCATGTGCAGATTTACAAAAGAAATAAATCTGAGAAATTACTCCTCAGCCCTTGATCCCCTCAGTCAATTGAACACATATAAAGAACTTAGAGAGTGGGCAGGATTGAACTGGTGAAGAGATTGCTCTGGAGAGGCCAGAAGCCTTGACCTCCCCTTCCGCTTTGAATGGAGGTGTAAACTTTCCACAAGCTTACAGACAACCACTCAGAAAACTGTTCTCTAAATCTGGAGACACAGAGTAGTAGTGCCTGGTTCACATGTGAGGAAACTTAAAGTGCTTCTAGACAGGGGCCTGGGTCCCCCCTGGGAAATCTAAACACTGAGAGCAGATGCCAACTACTTAGGGAGGCAGGAGAGGACTGCTCTTGTAGGAGTACCCACATTCTCAGGGACCAATGGTCTTGCCCAATAGAGCCATCTGGAGTGGACTGAGATCTTTTCTAGAAAGAAACCGAGGTGGATCTATTACCAAACTAAACTTGGGTCCACCCACCTGTATGCAGTAAAGCCAATCTGACACCAAGCTGTGGTGAAGGCAAAACATGTGCAGTGTTTATTGCAGGGCGCCAAGCAAGGAGTCTGGGGCATCCAGTGCTCAAAACGCTCAGACTCCCCAGTGGGTTTCAGCAAAGCAGTTTTCAAGGCCAGGTGAGGAAGGTGGGGGTTGAGGGTATGTGATCATCTCATGCACAGTTCTCTGACTGGTTGATGGTGAGGGCACAGGGCAGCATCAGCGGGGTTAACACTGTCAGTCCCCAGGCTCCAGGAGGATCCTTATTAATCCTCAGGCTCCTTTGGGGACTTTGTGCTCATGGCCATCTTAACATTAACATCTTCCATTTGGTGGGGGTTGTCTCATCTGTAAAACAACTCAGGAAGTCTGCATCAGATACTGTTACCTAGGTTTTTTAGAGAGGAGTTAAAGCAGAGAATATGAATGGGGGAGGGGTCTCTCCCAGGAAGCCCCATAGGGTTCAGCTGGGTTACAGATCTCCTGGTTGCCCAGGGTCTGATGAAGGAATCCAGCAAATTCTCTTCTGCCCAGCTCAAGGGTCCTGCTGCAGAGGACTCCACAGAGATGTGTTCAGCATGAACTGTTATCCTCGGGTACAAAGTATGAAGCCACTGAGCCAAGCAAGCCCTGGAGGACTGCCTAATCTCTTTCCATATACCCCACTCACCTTTGACCCTGGTGGGGCCCAAAACTGCAATGCATCTGATGAGTAGAAAAACAATGGAGCCAGAGAAACACACTCCCTTTACCCACTGCAGACCTCCATCCCGAGGCAGGCCTGGGCTGGAGGAGAGGGGTCCAGAGTTTTGATAATTAAACAAGATGGGACATTCTAGTTCCTGAGATGAAACTGTTTTTACTAAAAGTGACCACGGGAGTTTTATTTTCTGAGTGACCACAGAAAAGATATGCCTGCCTAAGACTTCATTTAGGATGGGCAAGTCTAATTTTCAAAAGATAAAAACATGACTCTTCTGTAACCATGGAATAAACACGTCAACATGTATTTAACTCATGGGTGAGAGCCAGAGGGATATTAATGCTGGTTCAACGAGCATCTGAGAAACTAAATATTTGTGGGAATTGAATAAGGGATAGAATATTGGAAGACTGAGAGATTAGAAACTAAAATGGCTAAACTCCTCCAGGGCAATACAACCATATGTAACCTTTGGGTAATTTTTGTCTATCAGAAATCATTTGCATCTCAATTGGGCAAAAATCTAAAAGTTAACATGTAACCTCACAAAATGTGGGCCCTCATTAACAATAACAAACCATGGCATATTCCCCTAGAAAATTAAGTAATCCCTGGGTGGACCTGGGAGACAATGCTCCAATATGGTACAGAAAGAACATTTAGCCAGTCTCTTGCCTTAGTTCCAAGTTTTTAATAATTTTCCTTAATAAAGATCAGGGGAAATGAGCCCGCCTCTCTCCCTAATCAGTTCTAAAGAACTGTGGGAGACAGAAATAAGGCTGCATTTCAATCACGCTCTGTGAGATACGGTTAGTCAACCATACATTATTGTTCAAATAGATACTGGATATACATTTCCAGGCCTGAGAAGATGGCTCATGACTTTCTTTCCCGACTAGAAGAGCAGAGAGTTGGTGACCCAATCCATCAGCAGGGCACAGGACTCAGATGGCTGGGCTTCAGGAAAGAGGAAGAAAGACTTGAGACGAATGTTTGAATAATAGGGAAGCACGAGAGGGCAAAAGCCTGGGAAAGGCTAATCTTCAAGCACAGTGTTTAGAGTGGTCTCTGGGGAGAGACGTGGTACAATTAGGGAGAAGGCGTAGAAAGTAAACCTGGCTTCTTGCACAACTTTTGTTTCTGGCATTCTCTGGGGCAAAGATAGGACCTGTTTGTTTTCAACTGTACCCTCTATTAAGGCTCCGTATTTTTCCAACTAACAAAAGAAAAACAGGCACAACTGTCTCCTGGACCAAAACGTTGATGCATATTTAGTTTAATCTAGTTGCTGACAGGAAACTTTAAAAAAATAACCCAGGATTCCGTAGGCTTCGCTCTTTGTAATTGAAGGCAGCCAAATGGTCTACAATTCAAAATTATGTTTTGTTCCTTGTCACCAATAGACTACACAAACCAGTAATTCTTCTCAGGAGTGCTCTGACATGACAAATGTTTGCAGTGGCCAATTCAAAGGAACACAGTGGTTATTTAAGAGCGTGATACTATCTCCTTTGGTCGAACATTGCAATTTTTTTTTTGCCTTCTAACAAGCAAAATGGCATATCAGAGCCAGAAACGCCTTTGTTTTGTTTCTGTAGAAAAGCTGACCGACCACGCAGAGTTTTTGCCAGGCTGTTGTTGTACGTGCTCTTTCTTTGAGCGTGGCCTTAAAGAGTTAGCTGCTGCCTATTATGGTCTGTCATCCTGCTTTAATCCAGACCTGGACCTGGACAGCTGACTAAGCAGTGAAGACTTTCTTACAGACCCCCAAGCTAAAACAAACAAAGAAGCAGATATGTGTTTTCAAGGGAAAATGTTTCTACCATGAAAGTGGTGGGACAGCAATTGGAATAATAGAGAGAGCCCTGAAAGCAAGGAAAAACCCAACACTGTCCCACAGGACAGGAGGGAATGGACAAAGAGCTCCAGGAAGGAGAGGAATGGGAAATCCAATGTTAGAACAGTGAGCTTTCCTGACACAGAGGATGCTCAGGACATAATTTTTGCAGAATAGAACCTCATCCCTTTTTCTCTAAAATCATGGGAAAAGAACCAGTCTGGCTTGATAAATTAAAACATTTAAAAGAATTTGTAAAAGGAGGAGCAATGGGCATAGCACTACATGTAGACTTTTCAAAAGAATTCCTTAAAATCACAGATAAAAAAGTCTTTTAAAAACCCAGTACTTGTTTATTTGAAAAATCAGTAAATGTTGGGAAAAAAAATTTTTTTTCAAAATTCCCTTGTCCTTTCCCCACCGTGCATAAGGAGGAAGAGTGACTTTGCCAAATACTAATCTTGCACTAAAGAGAAATTTTTTAAGGTTAAAAGTGAATGTTTTGATTCCCAATAACATATATCAAGAGATAAAAATCAGAGATCTGTAGTTACACACAGCCCCAGATTACTTGCATGTGCTTTTGGAATGAATGCATCTATACTTCTCTGTGAATCTAGTTCAGCTAGGGGATTAGAATCTTTCCAGAAAACAAGCAAAGTAACACTGAAGCCTCAAGAAGGAACTGCGGTCCACTTCTCCCATCGCTTCGAAGACTTAACTCAGATATGAACGCTTGCCTTGCCTCTAAGTTCCTTTCCAGAAAACACCTTTCATGGAGTGAGATGAAGAGAGAAGGTGGTAATTAACCACTTTATTTAAAAGGCTTCTCAGGGTAGTTGAGACAGAAAAGGTGATGTAAGCTGCTGAATTGAAATGTGGAACTGGGACATAGTAAAAGGAACACTTTGACTTTCAGATTTTGAATGTCCAGCTCCTGCTATGATGCAGAAGGTACTCAGAATGAAAAAAAAAAAAAAAGAAAGAAAGAAAAAGAGAGAGAGAGAGAGAGAGAAAGGTAGCGAGAAGATCAGCAGAGGATACAAACGTTCTCTAGCTTTTCCTTTATGGGAAAGAAATGAGTGATATTTTCATATTTTTGTGGAAATCTAATTGTAAAGTCTTTTTCTGGCAGAAATAATGAGGAATGAGTAGCCATCTCTGACTGCATAATTACAGTTTAAATCTTATCCACCTGTTATGGGGTGGTGGTGGGTGGTTCTTGGTATGTTTAGAGGCTAGAAACAAGCTCCTAGCTGCATTTCACAGAGGGAGCTTTTAGTAAAAACAATAGCTACCACTTATTAAATGCCTACAGTGTGCATTTTACGTATGTTATTCTAGAATATCTCAATGATAGAAAATTCTGAATTATTTTACAAAGTTCCAGTACCTAATATTGATGAGCCTCACTGCTGAAAAAGCACAGAATTGTATGTGCTTTGATACATACAAACACTAATTGCTAATAAGCTTCTTCAGACTTGTCATCCTACTACATTTGCGAACTTAAGTCAGTTTTTAAAAAAACTAAGTTGATTTTTAACTGTCATGTTTTACAAACTTCGGTAGTTTCTGGAAATATTTTTCTATTGCTTTCAGGAACAATAGCAAAACAATGAAAACCAAGCACGTGCTAGGAAAGAAAACATTGTTGGATAACACAGTTATTGTCAGACAGAAGAAGGATAGTATTCATGAAAAATCACAAGATTTATGAAAATTGATCCTGAATTTCAAATTGAAAGTTCAGTAACAACAGACATCTCCCATGTTGACCTAAAATAAATAAGCTGCCAGTTATTTCTCCAGGAAAAAAAGAAAAGGGAAGGAAAGGTTTTATTCAAGATCAGCAAAGAATTGCAATTCCAAGTCTGCAACCATGGCAAGTTGTCAACAACCCCTCTCCCTTCTTTTCAAGAGTGGGCATGGAAGTTGGGAAGGCTACAGTAAACAGGAGCCCCCTGGAGGAATCGAGAGTTCTGAAACACAGCGGCTTTGCACTGGCTGAGATGTGACAGTGTCTCATTAGCAGGGCTCTTGCCCGGCAAGCAGAGGAAGTCCTCCTTCTCTTGGGCTTGGCCATTGTCGTAGACTATGACAGCTTCCCCTTCTAGGCTCCCAACTCTATTTTAACTGAGATTTTTATTTATCAACTTTTACACTCACGTATTTTTTATAACTTAATAGAAAGGCCAAAGGGGTTAAGTATAGAGGCATTCAAAATACCTTTATATTCAAATTTAGGATGCAGTTTTGTTTTCCAGACATATTAAATAAAATGCTTTTTAATATTGTAATATTAAATATTGTAATCACCTGATTTGCATACTGAGGACATTTATATCAAACCTGGTAACTCCTGGACACCAAAACTAGGACCCTATAGATACTGGCCTAGGTTTATGAACCTTTTACCTCCATCTTCTTTTATTCTAGAACGTACTATAAAACCTTCTAATTTGGCCTTTAAGTGAGACATTTATTGTTGCCAGTCCCTCTTTGCCATAGTCTTTTACTCATTTATTAAACCTGTATTTAATACATGGAATATATGGTTAAATATTGTAGATTCAAAGCGAAAAAAGAAACAGCCCCCCTTCTTCAATTATCTTACATGGAAGGAATCAGATAATTTTGACACAATATGATGAGCTATAATTATTGCGAGAGTTATGTAAAGGTGTTTTGGGAATATAGAGAAGGAAGCCCTTAACTGCTGAAAGGATGTGAGGGATAGAAAAAAATTTAGGAATTAGCCACAGGGTGCGGGCGTAGGGGCAGGGAAAGGGCTTGCAGTGTTTCAGGCAAAACGAAATGGCCTGTTCAGACAAGAGGGTGGGGGACAAGGACATCACATCCTAGAAATGACAAGTAACGAGTAAGGCTGCAGCATAGAGTTGCTGGGATGGAGGAAAGGTTAACCTGCGACAGAAGGGTAATCAGGGCCAGATCGCGAAGGCTCATGGTGAGGTCTTTAACCAAATGGCCAAGTGAAGAGTTTAAAATGGAAGGAAGTAAAGCTGTTGTGTGGAAGATGGCTCCACCTGAGCACCAGCAAGGAACTGCTGAGAAGTCTGAATATAGAGTAACGAAGATCTAAGTAAAATTAGTAGCTATGGGACAGTCAAGGGGAGAAAGACTTGGGAGGTATCTGGAAGGCAGAATCAAAACTGGCTCAGACCCATATGGGAAGGTGACAAAGGGGAAGAAACAGAGGCTACCTCCCAGGTTTCTAGACTGGGTCCTGATGTCATCCACTGAGACTATCGTCTCAGGAGGAGGAGAAGCAGAGCCATGGGCATGAATTTTATTTGTGATGTTTATTTTGAGGTACCTGGGAGACATGCAAGTGGAGAATTCTGAGCCACAGGAAAACCCTATGAAGCCTTGGGCATCAAAAAATTACATCTAGTGCTCTAGTCCCAGCAATCAAACTGAAAACAGTACAAAACCATACATCAAATATAAGGATGGCCAAAAATGTTTTGCTTTTTCTAATAATGACCACTTTGGTACTTTTTAGAAGACATCACCAAAAATGAAGATTTAAAAAATATATATTACACATGTTTATTTATATAAAAATCTATATTTATATAAATGTACTTGATATGTAAGTATATTTATAGATTACTGTTTTTCCTGCCCCTGCTTGGCACCTGATAGAAACATGTGCATAGACGGACGGCCTTTTGGGTAATTCAGCCTGGGCGGTGATTAGCAGGCAGTGGCCAATCCTGTTTCCTTCTCTACAATTTCCCATATGCTGAAGAATTTACAGATCTGCCCACAGCAAATGTACTTGGGGTTTTCCACTAAAGTAAGCCTGTGGAAATCAAGCTAGAGGGACAGTTCTTATGTATCTGAATAGAACCAGTCGGCGAGTCTCATTCACAGCTGTTCTTGTTCTGTATCTGTTTAGAATCAAAGTCACTGCTTATTTTCTTATTTGATATATTCCGTCACCTCCATGTCTGCCTATCCATTAAGTAAACAGCACACATTTCTCGTACACCAGTGTTTCTCAAACGGTTTCTATCGATCTCCTGGAAGGCTTGTTAAACTAGATTGTTGGGTACCACCCCCAGGGGTTCCGATTCAATAGATATGGGATGGGGCCAGTGAATTCACTTTTCTAACAAGGAAGTGCAATCTAATAGGCCAATTTCCCACAGCCAAAGCAATTAGAAGACAATAGAGACAATAAATTCATTTTTTAAAATTCACTGAAGTAGACATAAGAAGAAAGTTGGTAAACATAGGATGTATTCATTAGGAAAGGATAATCAGGGTAACTGGGGTGGGTGGCCTTGCTTTTGAATGAAATATGAGATTATCTGCCATGACATTCTTCTGTGTTTTGGTTTTCGAAAGCTGATAAAAATATTTACAGGCAAGCAGAAAAAGTCTCTCTACTTTGATTCAAAATGCAGTTTGATGACAAAAAGGACAAAGCAACTAATTTTGCGTTTCAAGACATTCTTGATAGCTGTCACATATACTGGCATAGAGCAAGATATCCTTTGAGGGAGTAAAAAGCAATTTGAGTTCATAGCTCTTCGTTAAGAAGCTGTCTTTATTCCTTGATTTCTGAAGTTCTGTGAACCACATGCCCTTCTCTGAGCAAAAACTGACCTTCCCATTGAGTAGACAATCTCCTTCGGCTACCTCACTCAGACCACTCTAACTTTGGCAAAATAATCCCGGTAGCAGGAATTTTAAAATGGCAGGAGAGTGGCAGGATAGAACACATTTTAAAAGAGAAGTTTATGTGGTAAGGCTTGGAAATAGATCAGTAATACTATAATTTTTAAAAAAGATATTTTCAGTATAACAGAATTTAGAATTCTCCTACAACTTTAGTATGACCTAGGCAGCTCCCAATTTAGAAACAAGTTTTATCCAAAAACCTCACTGGAAAGTAATTTGTTTGGAATTTGGAACAATTTCCAAATGACATTATTGTACTTATAACCTTCTAGGTTATAAGGTTGCTAGGAAAAATTTTTTAAATTTCCAAATCCATAGAAAATTTATAAAAATCCTCAAGATAACTGAAATACCAAGTCTTTACTTAGAGAAGGCAGGAAGAAAATCTGTTGTAATGTAAACTTTCTACTTGATGGAATATGAAATAAAGTACACAATGGGACTGGGTACTGTTTCATTACTAGCTGTGTGGTCTTGGGCAAGTCATTTCCTCTCCTCAACTTCAGTTTCTTCAAGAATAAACGGGGAGTGTTGAATAAAAGCATCAGAAATACTGTTTAACTTTTAAGTGTTGGTTACCGGCATTGGAAACAACATATGTAAACTCTCCACCCTTCACGGCACACAGTGCCATCAGGATGTTAATACTAATTATGCATTTATTAACCATCCACTCTATGTCAGGAAGAATACTAGGAATCTACATGTTATTCCATTTAATCATCAAAATAATCCTATGCAGCAGGTGTTTCTATTTTCATTGTTGTAAGTAAAAATCAGAAAGAGGAAATGGTTTAAAATGTTCATTTTAAAAACTAAGAGAAAAAATATACGTAGAGAAGGGTGATAGCCCTGGGTCAATATTACTTATGTCATATTTGTAACTATTTTCTCCCTTATCCTCACAGCTACCCTATGAGTTTGGAATACTTTATTTTTTCTCCCATTTTATAAATATTCTGATAATCAGCACATTTCAGACTCTAATCTACAGTAGGTATTATGGGACCAGGGATTCAGGTTTATACAATTCCCTCATCAGGTACAAAGCAGTGGTTTCAGTCTAGGGCAATGTGGGCACGGGACAGAATAGTCTATAGACGGTGGCCAGTAGGAAAGTAACAGGAAAAGTCAGGTGTAATCCATTCTTTGAATGTACCTGAGATTCCAAAATCAAACGGTTGTAACTGAGAGAATGTCTATGCTTGACACATGTAAAATCTGTTGAGACTCTGTGACACTGTCATCAAAAATTAGTTATAAATCTCTTGGTTCATAAGGAAATTGTTATTTACAAATAAATGGTTTTGTTTACTATGAAAAAACAAATCCCTCCCAGTAAGTCAGGGATTTTCAGCCAGTATATTTCTACACATGAAACCAGAATATAAACTATTTCTGAAGCAAAAGCTAGTTAATATTAACTATTTTAATGTCATACCTTGGTTGATATACACCAGATTACCAGTTTGGTGTGAAGCAGAGACCCATATGCCTTGATATCCATATTATTACCAATCTGGAAATTGACTTATCAGATATCACAGGTTAAGGAAGGTCTGCTTATAGACAAGACAAATCTTAAGGGATAACATGAGGGAAAAATCTTTAAGAAAACAGAGGGCATAAAAGTAACAAATTTGATCATTCAATCAAGTTACACTCTTCTCTGAGTGGAATATTTTTCTTAAAGAATTAATTTATGTGTATGCATGACGGGGACATTGTGCTCTATACCAGAAATTGACACATTGTAACTACTGTATTTCAATTAAAAAACCAATTAATTTACCAACTGAGCCCTATTACCTGTTAAGCACTAGGCTAGGTGCTGGAAATACAAAGATAATTAAGAATGTTCTTGTCCTATATGATTTCACTGTCTAATGGGACAACGTAGATAAACTGCTAGTTACGATACTAGGAGGCACGACCCTACAGCTGTGAGAGGGCTGAGTCCTAGAAGGGCGTTATGCATCTTTCTCCTGGCCTGATTTCCAAGTAAGCATTTGCTTTCTACTTGAATCCCAAATCTCCTTGATCGTTTTTAATATTTCTGTTCCTGTATACCCTTCACCCGGTTTTCCCCTAATGCTGATATCAAAACTGAGATCAGCACTGTAGTAGGTTGTGCCCCTTTTATCCCCAATCTGACAGTTCTTTGGACTCGCCTTGACTTTCAGAACCCTCACACCTTTGAAGATACCTGGCCAGGTATTTTGTAGAATATCTTCGGTTTGGGTTTGACTCCTGTTTTCTCATGATTATACTGAAGTTAAGGATTTGGGATGTGTTCTTTTTAATGCATAATGTCAGCAGGTACAGGATGTTAATATATCACTGCTGGTGATGTTAACCTTGATCACTTGTTTTAGCTGGTGACTGCCAGGTTGTTCCACTGCAAGGTATTACTTCTACTTTTGTAATTAATTAATATTTGGTGGGGGGGGGCGCTCCCTGATGTTTTTACTGAAGAAGTTATCCAGACTTTTTTTTTCCCCTTTTGAAAATAGTCTTACTGATGGCACAGAGTCATTGAATAGTCAAAACCATAGTATTATAGGCCTAGAAGTGAGATTATATTTATACACAGAACATTTAAGTATAAGGTCTATGTTTCTATCTTATAAATGAATGTCCATTTTCCAGAGGAAAGAAAACACAAGAGAGACAAATGAAGGGTATCTTTTGATGACCTGAGTGTACACACAGGGTGTAACAAACACGTTGAGGGTCTCTCAATTTTTGATTACTACATCATTTGAATTTAAGGAATAAATAACTAATTCTAAAGCTGAGAGCACAGGTACTGGCAAATTCGCATCTGTAGTAGGTATGGAAGGTACTTTTTCAGGGGCTTTCCTAAAAGCAATGACCACACCCATTTTAATAAGGATTTACGTCCTACCTGAAGCACTGATCTCCATGAATGACATAATTGAGGAGTAAATTACATGGGAAATATTTCTCTGGAAAATCTAGGATGGGACACTGACCTTAGAGGTGGGTATAAGGACAAGGCAGTTGATTCATTAGTTAGCTGTGAACACAAACTATAGGCATAGTCAAAGGAGAACAAGCATGGAATTTCTGTTTTGCCTGCCATTAGCAGAATAAAGTTTGCTGTGCAAAGTGAAAGATCTGCCAGCATTTTCTCATGATGGATAATAACTAGGTTACAGAGAAATTGTAAAATAACTTCTTACAAAACACTGGTTCACAACTATGGCTAACATTACCAAATTTAATTATGCTAAATGTCCTATTTGAGAAAAATTTCGAGAGGCTACAGAAAATATTAACAGCAGTGATTCTCTGGGGAAATGTTTTGGAGTCTTTTCCTTTTTCCATTTACAGTTCTGTACTATTGGATTTTCTTTCTTTATTGATCATGATCTAGTACTACTTTTAAATTGAAAAATAAATCCTTTTTCTGGTAAATACTAAAGCTTTGCCATAAGGTGAAATGAAGGGAAGAGCCTAGTAAATTCATCTCAGTAGTTAGTTACTGAAGTATTCAAAACGCATTAAAATTTTTTCTCCTTAATTTGTTTTTGCTTTTTTTTGTGTGGAAGGGGAGTAATTAGGCTTATTTATTTATTTTTGGAGGAGGTAGTGGGGATTGAACCCAGGACCTCACGCATGCTAAGCAAGCTCTCACTTGAGCTATACCACCCCCACCCTCCCCCCAAAGGCTATTGCTAAAAGGTAACTGTCCTACAACAAAAGCTTGAGAAGAGGATTCTAAGTTTATATGAAACTCAGTGGATTCCAGAGCATGTGGTTGATTGGCTGTTTAACCACCTCATTGATACTCTGCATTCAGAAGGAGTTTATAATTTAACAAAGGTTGAGAAAACTTTTGGCGGACTTATTTAGATTTTACATCTTTTAGAATCCTGCCCCCAATTTTAAAATTAAAGAAATTTTAAATTAGAGAATCACTGTTCTGTGAAAAGTAATAAAAGAACTCATTGACTGGAATGGTATTTCACTGAAAAATTCAATGCTGTATGTTTACGTGTGTGTGTGGGTATATATAAAATTATTTGGTGTATAGTAGATCAAAGTAACTATTCATGAAAAAGCCAAAGGGGAAAATGCCTTAAAATACATTATAGATACTGAATAAGACCGATCAGTGAAGTTTATTTAGGCCTCCCCTAAAAGCGAGGATTCCAACTCCTCTTCAAAGAATTACCTTTGAATCAAACCTGGGCTGCTCCCCGCCTCCCACTCACTGAGACAGAGGGCCTGTATTCCCTCCTGAATTCCAAGTAAGCCATTCAGGGCACAACTCCACAAGTAACACAGAATCTTGGCAAATTAAATGGTAGGTAAACAGGAACAGGATACAGAATAAGTAAACATGAGCAGGATACAGCTCTCTTGCAAACAAAAATTTTTAAGCCAGTAATTAACGAATGTTACCTTCTGAAGCAGCACATTCATCGGTTTTTCGCATTTTGTTTTAATATAAGATTACCACAAAATTTTACTGTTCCAAACATATCATTTTTACTTTAGCATTTGAGTTGCTTAGCTCTATTTAAATTCCTTTAGTTTTAAAGTGCCCTTAGGTAATTTCACAACAATATTTCAAATTAAGACAAGGCTGTATTAAGTGTTATCAACAGCAAACAGCCTCAGCTTTGAAAATATACTTTGGTTTTGTTGCTATGTTGGAGGAAAATGCTTGTTATCAATCTAGCAAGCAGTTAATTAACTAGGTGAAATAGTGCTTACTTTCAATTCCTTAGAGCTCTTTTGTTTTCTTCGCGATTAAGTTTTTATTCTGGGGTTCGAAATAAGTTTTGCTCCGCAGATAATAATGCGTGTGGTAGTACTGAAAAGAAAAAGAAAAGTAATTCTAGACATACCTAGGGGAAAACTTTTAATGATTTTTGTGCAACCAAAGTGGGTGTTTTTTTTTTTTTTTTTTAAAGCTCCTTAGTCTCTCACACCAGGTGTTTCTCCTTCCACTGCAGGCCTTGAGGCCGTCCACAGGGTTTCCACCTGTCTCCTCTTACCCCTCCAGCTCTCGAAGTTTCCTTTCCCGAAGGCGTAGGCAGCATTCCTCCGCGAGCGGATCCCTCAACTGGCTTTTCCCGGCGGCCCGGCTCCACGTGACCGCCGCTAACACCTGTACCGCGACCAGCTCACAGCGCCCCCATCTCCTCCGTCAGGTACCGACCCGGCCTAGCTCCCCCTCACCGAGGAGGTCACCGTCCGGCTGTGAGCCTCGCTCCGCCGGCAGGGGAGGGGCCGAGCTACGGCCCCAGCAGTCGCTGGAGCCCTTGCAGCCGGATTATCACATGACTCCACGGCGGCGGTAGCCCTGGCAGCAGCCGCGCCGGCTCCGCGGGCTCGCCGGGTGGGCTCAGTTCCGCTCACGCAGGAGTCGAGCGCAGCGGGCGGGGAAGAGACCTGCTGGCGCTGCGGCCGCCCAGTCGCTCCCGGAGCGCGCAGCATCTCCACCGGCGCGGCCGGCCCGCTCCATGCCGCTGGGTTGCGGAAGTGTAGCGGGGGGAGGCGGCGGCGGCGGCGGCGGCGCGGAGCGCGGGAGGCCGGGGCTCGGCCCCCTGCAGCACTAGGCTCTGGGAACCGCGCGGCGCGCCCAGCGGCCCGGTTGCCCGTGCGCCCGGCGCCCGCCGCAGCCTGCATGCCCCGCGCTGCGCCTCGCCGGGCCCCCGCCGCCGCCCCCTGGTCGCACCGCTGCTGTCGGGCTCCGGAGTAATATGCTCACCCGAGTGAAGTCTGCCGTGGCCAATTTCATGGGCGGCATCATGGCTGGCAGCTCAGGCTCCGAGCACAGCGGCGGTGGCTGTGGAGGCTCGGACCTGCCCCTCCGCTTTCCCTACGGGCGACCCGAGTTCCTGGGGCTGTCTCAGGACGAGGTGGAGTGCAGCGCCGACCACATCGCCCGCCCCATCCTCATCCTCAAGGAGACGCGGCGGCTGCCCTGGGCCACTGGCTACGCAGAGTGAGTGCAGCGACACCGGCGGCGCCCCTGCTCTTCCCTCAGCCCTTCCCCGCACGGTTCCATCCCTCCTCTCTCCCTGTTCCTCGGCCCCAGGGCCTTCCGCTGGCTGCCGGCGTCCAGGCCTCGGCGAGCACTTCTTATACTGGCCATTTCTCTCTTCTCCGACACCCCCTTCCCCCAACCCCAAGGACGCGGCATCTCCAGCCCGGGTTTGGTTGGTAGATGGGTGGGTGGCAGTGCTGGACCGTGGGAAAGCTAAGGCTAGACGCGGCTGTGAATCTGGGGGTTGTGACACTTGGAAGAAAGTGCGTGGAACTCCTCTGCTGAAGTTTGAAACACTGCAGGGAAATCTGATATCTGTGTGCCCATCCCCCCAAAATCTTTGTGCCTCCGCGTGAAGTTTGTTGGGTAGAGCTTGGAGGAACTGTCGCTGCGCCCGGGGAGTCGGGGGTGGGTGTCCGAGCCCTGGAAGTGGCCGTGGTTGCACAGTTCAGGAGGTCTGTTTCTCTGACTTAAGCCTAAGGGCTCGTTCATTTCTCCTTTAGCAGGTAGTAAAACCCTGCGCCTTTGGTATATGCCAATACTATTCCCCCCAGTCCTTGGGGAGAGAGAAACTTATTCCAGGTGTCTAATGATAGCGTTTTGGTAATCAGCTTTGGTGATTAAGCGAGAGTTGGAGTGCTTTACTATTTCAAGAACCGATTGAGTTAGGTTGAGGACCTGGAATGGAACTGGGAAAGGAGAGAGGGAGGATTTTAATGGCCTTCCTCCAACTCTACGGTTCCTCTTCCATTGACTACTAATGACCATCTTATGAATGATAGGATAAATAATGTTTCTTTTCCTATTCGGCGTTACTGGGAACTCTAAAGGTAGACTTTAGGAAACCAGAGTTGCGGGGTTAATAATAACCCTGTGGGTGCAGAAGTGCACGCTAAACCTTGGTGCCTGGCACACCTGACCCTTTTCCTTCAACTCCATCCGCTCTGTAATCCTAGCCCTCCCCTACCAGTGCACAGCCTCGCTCTCTGATTGGTTCATTGGGGAACCAATCAGCTCTCCCGACGCCTGGGCGCTTTGATGCTGACCCGGTTCTGGTGGCCCCGATACCCCCAAGAAGGCATGGTTCCCGAAGCTCCGGGTTCCGGGGCGAGAAATAGCTTGGGAGACTCTCTTCTAGGATCTCAAATTCTCTTTTCCTTCCTCATTCATTATACAGCCGTTTCTCCATGGGCAGAAATAGAAAATGTGTTTAAATGGGAATAGATGACTGGAGTGTGAAAGATAGGAAACGAGTGAGAGTGTTGGATGCCAAAACAATAAAAATTAACACGTAATAAAGGACAAGCATGGTGGAGAACGTTGAGGGTAGGGAGGTACAAAATAGCAGGGTACCTTTCAGGAGAAAGCCAAAGCAAAAAGAAACACCCGTGGGAGCGAAAAGCGCCTGCCAAAACACCAAGTATTGTTTCTTGACTGCAATAAAGCAACAGGCAAACATAAAAAAGCCCCCAAACCCTACCTTGTTTAAAAGCACATTTGGATCCTTTGCGAGGCAAAAAGCACGTGGGAGGAATACCGAGTCCTGCAGTTGTGAAGATGGAGGCCCTTGTGTCTGTCAAAAACCTGAATGTGTAAGGCCCATTGTCACTCCAGTGCGTTCCCCAGGGCAAGGGCACCTGTCTGAGAGGCCGAGAGACAGGCAGGCAAGTGGTGAAAGAGGAAGAAAAATGCTAAAACATGGAATGTGGAAGCTACTTAAAGGAGTACCTCAGACAGCAGGAAGGAAAGGAAAGGGGAAACAACAACCAATTTAAAAATGTTGGGATTCTCAGCAGGCACGTGATGTGCCAGGGGCTGTAAAGAATATAAGGGGATCTGAGATGAGTCATGTTGGGGAGGAGTGCTGCTGGGAGAGCTCTACCTGCTCTTAGCGGGACCTCAGTTTCCTTGTGTCTAAGAAGCTTGTCTTTTCCTAGACCGGGATGAGAAATTCAATTTGAAGGTTAGAAAGACCACTGTAAAATGTTCAATTTTTAAAGCTAGTTATAAAAGTAGTACATACTTGTGAATTCAAGCAAAGACTTGTGTACAAATGTAAGTGCAGCCCCTCCCCCTCCCCACGCCCCTGGGCCACGTGACAGTTCAGTGTTTGAGTGGTGTACCTGCCTTTCTAGACTTAACTTGGATGCACCTATAAATATGTATCATGCCTTTCTTTTTTTTCTTCCCCAAATAGATTGAGACTAACCATGTTTTTCTGTAGCATTTTGACAAAACACTGTCACAGACTTTATTCCAAGTCAGTACTTACAGAATTACCTTATTCTTTCAGAATGTATACCTGGTACTCAAAATAGCTAACATAGTGCTAACTGTTTAGTGCTCACACCGTTTCCAGATTTGTATCATATCATTTGATTCTCACAACGAACCCTATTAGGTAGGCACTAACATTTCCGTTTTATAGATGAGGATACAGAGGCACTGAATAGTTAAGCAACTTGTCCAGAGTCGTACCACCTTAGCAGGGCCTGTGTTTGAGCCTGAGCAGTCTGACTCGAGAGCCCACACCACCAGACTACCTCCTTACAGTGTGTCAAACTCTGGCTCATCCATCTGTACCCAGGATTAACCACTAACATTCTCTTGCCACTTCCCTCTGTGAGATGTGGTACCACTTCCCCAAACCTTGAACTGTCATTTATCTTCCTGAAAAAATACATCCTGAATGATCAAAATGGCTGAAGTAGGAAAGGGGAGAGAAAGACAAGTAGGAATTGTGGTTCTGGTCAGAGACCGCGACTGCCCAGGACCTACTGGGAGGAGGAATTCTCTTTGTTCTACAAGGTACCTGAGAGGGCTAGACTTGGCAGGTAGGTTCCTCAGAGTGGGGATGAGAGGGGTGCTAGTGAGTCAAGGACTGAGTCAGACATGGTTTGCTTACCTTTCTAGAAAGTGAGCTACTCTCTAAGCCTTCCTGGGAGGAAGAATTGGCATCACTTGATGGAGGAGTTAGAGAGTTTTCTTACTTATTGTTAATTCCTTTCAAAAAGAGATACTCATAGTTATAGAACTAGAGAATTAGCTTGAATGATCCTTGTAAGATTTGGGGATAGAGAAACGGAAGACCCTCATTTATTAATTCAATATTATTGGCATAGTGCTTGGTGGAATTTCTTGGCTCCTATTGTGGCTGAAGTTTCGCCATTTGATTCAGGGCTATGTGCTAGGTTGTAAAGCATTGCAGTTACAGATGACATCTTTCCAACAACATGGATTAGCAAGTTTTATTTTTTAGTTTGGTGTTGAAATCACTGACTTAGCCTGTTAGACTAGCTGGGAGAGAGCCGACAGGAAGTAGTAGTCTGGCCCAGAGACCCCACAGGTCAGCGACTTCCTTTCTTTGTCCACAAGTTTAAATACTACTCAAGTGCTTCAGGGACCTGGAGGTCCATCCAGTTTTTAATGGTTATGAACATATTTTGACCTTTCTTCTTCTTTACCTGTTTGCCCAACCTCTCTCCCACTGGTGGTCAGTTGGACTTAGAGATACTAGGGGATGTGGATTTTGTGCCTGAAACGACAACAATAGATGATGCCAGAGAATGTGCGGTGCTCTGTGTGTGACAGCACTATATTCAAGTTTTATCAGTGATAAATTTCTTTGCTTGGACAGAAAGAATAAATAATAATTATAGCATCATTTTACTTAGGTTATAGCTGTAACAAAGCAATTTTTTTCCTACTACTTTTCTTATGTGTCCCAGACATGGATATTTAAAAAAAGCTGTTCTGAGAATTTATGTTAAAAGTATTATATAAGTTCTTTCTGTCTCACAAAGTTCAAAATTGTGAAAATTTTGATGAAATAACCATATTTAAATCCAGCAAACAGCCCACAAATATTTGGATTTATTTTGGAAACTCTAGGCTATTTCATCCCCCCCCCCCCCGTCATTGGCCCTAATTAGCTATTACCAATAAATCACATTTGTTGGCTGTATAGTGGTGATGACAGAAAAACCACTGTTTCTCTCTTGCCTCAAATGCAGAAATCCCCTGGCCTTTTTTTTTTTCCCTCTTTCCTCCCTTTTAATCTCCTCTAGCACACCCACCCCTTTTACACCTATTTGCAGAGCTCCTGCCTGGGGACTTCTGTTTGACTTTTGCAACTGAAGAACCTCGAGGTTCTCCACTTCTTGTGGAATACAATGAAAAGAAATGGGTGGGGTGTAGTGTGGGAGGTTTCATTTAACAGAGTTCTCCAAATCACTTATTTGTAGATGAGTCCAGAGTAGCCTAAAATATTTCATCTACTGTTCTGGTAACCTGCAGAAGGTACTAATTTCTTATTTTAAAGCAAGTGGCTATGCTCTCCTTTATTTTTTCAGATTTAACATTATAATGAAGTCATCCCCTGTGGGGTGGAGCTCCTGGGCTGTCCCTTTTCTGTGGAAAATAGATCAGCTTCCTTCAAAGACTAGCGTTTCAGCCCCTGTTGTATGGACCCCTGTGATATTGCCTCACCACATGGCGCTTCCTTATTGTGGTTACAATACCAACTGATAACTTAAAACTGACTGCATACTAGAATTGTTTTCTAAAAATGATTATTGAAGATAATTTTTAAAATTGAGGTATAATCGACATAGAACATATTAGTTTCAGGTGTCCAACATAATGACTTGATATATGCATATATTGTGAAGTAATCACCATGATAAGTATAGTTGACACCCATTAACACACAGTTACAATTTTTTGGGGGGGGGAGGAGTGATAACTGTTAGTCTTAGCAACTTTTAAATATACAATACAGTATTATTAACTGTAGCCACTATATTATATTTTATTGTGATTTTTATTTGCATTTCCCTAATATTAGTGATATTGAACACCTTTTCACGTACCTGCTGGCCATCTCTACGTCTGTTCGTATCTTCTGCCCATTTTAAAAGTCAGATGGTTTGTTTTTTTGCTATTGAGTTGTATGGGTTCTTTATATATTTTGAATATAAACCCTTTATCAACATGTGATTTGCAAATATTTTCTCTCATTCAGTAGGTTGCCTTTTCCTTTTGTTGATAGTTTCTTTTGCTGTGCAGAAGATTTTTGGTTTGATGTGTCCCACATGTTTATTTTTGCTTTTGTTGCCTTTGCTTTTGGTGTTAAATCCAAAAAATTCAAGACTGTCAAGGAGCTTACTGCCTGTGTTTTCTTTGTAGGAGTTTTATGTGTTCAGGTCTTATGTTCAAGTCTATTCCGTTTTGAATTAATTTCATGTACGATGTAAGTAGCAATCCAGTTTTTCTTTTGCATGTGCTGTCCGTTTTCCCCAACACTGCCAGTTGAAGAGGCTGACCTTTCTCCCTTGTATATTCTTGGCTCCTTTGTTATAAATTAATTTACCACATAGGTGTGTGTTTATTTCTGGACTCGGTTCTGTTCCATTAATTTATGTGTTTGTTTTCATGCCAGTACCATACTGTTTGGACTATTACTTTGTAATACAGTTTTAAATCAGGAAGTGTGATGTTTCCAGCTTTGTTCTTCTTGCTCAAGGTTGCTTTGGCTATCTTGAGGTCTTTTGTGGTTCCATACAAATTTTAGAATTATTTGATCTATTTCTGTGAAAGATACCATTGTAAGTTTGAAAGGGATTGCATTGAATCTGTAGATTGCTTTGGGTAGTATGGGCATTTTAATGATATTCTTTCAACTCATGATCATAGAATATGTTTTGTTTACTTGTGTCTTCAGCTTCATCAGTGTCTTACAGTTTTCAGTGTGCCGGTCTTTTCACTTCCTTGGTTTAAATTATTACTAGATATTGTAAAAGATATCTTTTTGATGTAGTTGTAAATGGGACTGTTCTTGGCATTTAAACTTTTTTAATATGCTAATTTAAAAATTAATTTTTTAAATAATGTTTATATTTTGTAATTTTCTCTTATTTGGCTAATTTGAACAGAGGATTGAATTTATGCCATTCTGTCTCAGGAAATAAACAACATTCATCTGCTTCCATTACTCTCATTCAGTCAATGAAATCATTGCATTCCTATGCTGGGTGCATAATGTAAGACACAGCTGGCACCCTCAAGAAAACTTTATGGCATAGTTTTTACCCCTTTAGTGTCATTCTCTGAAATTAAGTTAAAATAAAATCATGGACTCATAAGATTACAAGAGACCAACACTGGAGGGTGTGGGAAGTTGTTTGTTTTGTTTTTAATGTCTTAATGCTTCTGGGCAATTTCAAATTTTAGTATTTGGAGCCATTTAAGGAACACTAGGGAAGCAAATTGTTCTTTTCAGCAAGCATTGTGACTAGCTGCCAACTTCTCTGTACCTGAAGGTTCCAAGAGCTTTATAGTACCTGTATAAAGACATGAGTAAAGAAAAAGCTATCCTGACACTTGTTAAAATGGTCAGAAAGACTTTATTCAAGACTGTTGCAGTAGGGGCCCTGTAATAGGGGAGGGAGATCGGACTCAACTCCAAGTACAGTAAAGACAGCTGGAAATTTATAGCCGAAAAGCAGAGTGATAAGCTCAGTGGATGGAAAATTACTGTGAGGAAACATCAAAGGTAGGGGGATTTTGCTGAAAGTAGGTCAAGGAGTTGTACATCAAAGGTAGGAGATGAGGAAACTGATCAGATATCAAGGGTGATCAGATTTGACTGCTAAGTGGGGACATAAAAAAACCAAATTTATTATCTGCTATCACCAACATTTCATGAGATAAGGGATATTTCAAAACCAGAAGTGTAGAGGCATATAATCTCAGCAAAAAAAACAAAACAAAAAAAAACCATAAACAGTTTTTAATTTTTTCAAAATGCTATGCTCCTATTTTTCTAATTTTTCACAAACTCAAAACCATATATTTTTACCTGTCCTGGAGGATTCCCAAGACACTTTCCAGTTTTAAACTCTGTGAGTTCCTGGGGTTAGGCCAGTGTCTTTCTTTCCAGGCTGAGGTTTTTCCCAGTGGGGCTTGCTGTTTCCTTAATTATGATTACAATTTTGCATTATTTTTCCCCAGCACTTTATTATGAAAATTTTCAGACATCCAGAAAAGTTGAAACCATTAGACATTTAGCGCCCACATGCCCACTGTCTAGATTCTAAAGTTCCCATTTTGCTTTATTTGCTTAATCATTTGCCTATCCATCAACACATTCTTGTTATTTTTAAGTGGATATTTCCTTTAGTCCAATGGCTTTGATTTATGTGATTGTTATTTTCCTCAGTAAATTAAAATTAGGTTTTGACTTTCTCAGTTGAGGAAAGCACCAGACCATTGGGTTCCCATCCATGTGGGTGGGGGGCACATTAGATTGAACTTTTGCAACATTGGCACTCTGCAGGCGCTCACTCAGGCCATTCGCTTCCTGTAACTTAGCATTCGTGTAGCTGAGAACTTTGCATGGGGTCAAACTGAAAAGTAGAAACAGATGACACAGCTCTTTGGTCCCCTTCAGTGAAATCAGTAGGAAATTTATTTAAAGCATGACTCACTCCTCTTTCCCGCTGGTGGCCAGTCAGGTGAATGGTATCTGAGGAGCATTCTGTTTAGTGAAGACTTCAGAATGTGTTGCCTGAAAAGTGCTTATGAAGAATAAAGACCATTGTGCTGTGTTCATCTTACTTCTGAAGCACATGTTGTCCACTTGGGGGCTGAGGGAAATTAAAGTACCTGCTTAATTGCCCTTTTTCTGGTGTGGAATGTGCATCCATTGTGCCTCCTTTGTTATGCTGTTCTGACTTGGTTTTCTCCAAATGATGGTAAAATTTAAATGCTTTCCTGTATCTTCTCTCTGTGTGGCCTTTATGCTTATTTATGAGGGAAAATAATGATGCCACCAACTTACATCTGTATAGCTCTGGATGATTATTCCGTCCTGGCCATGTATACTTACATATAAGCATGTATTTAATACGAGGAAAATGAGGCCCAGAGAAACCCGAAGTGACTTTAGAATGTCACACAATGCCATGATCCTAGTGACTGTCACTGAATCATTGAACCTGGCCATTCGTTGTGTGAAGTTATTCATTAATAAAGGGACAAAATATTCTCATAAACAAAATGCCACAGAAGAGAATGTTATGTATTTTATGAACTCAAAGGAAACTAATAAACTAATCTCTAGGTGACTTTAGATTACATAAAGGCATATTAGCACTTCAAGTTTTGTGTGAAAGGAAGCTTTGCAAAGCTTTTAAAAAATAGTTCTATTGAGTATAATAGACTTAAAAAAATTAACTTTCTTAGTATATGTGCATTTCCTAAGGGTAACAGTCTAGACCTTTTCAAAATTGCCATCTTCTCTTAACTGCAAATTGCTTTTTTCCCCCTTTTTAATGCTTTGGGAAATCCTGGAAATCTTAAAACCAGTCTGTACATTTTATGTAGTGGTGCTGTTCTAAAGTTCATAAACACATCATGTGTTTTACTGTTAGCAGCTCCTTAGATATGAAGAAAAACACTGAGGAATTCTGAGTGAGGGGGCTCAAACCCTGAGTCAGGCTTTACGAGCCCCTTTTAACACTTACTCTGGGAGTTCTGTTACCTAAGTTCTTGCTTTTTACTTTAGCACAATCGAGTCTGAATGGGAATGTTTCAAGTTAGTGAACTTTGGGGGCCAGCGAGGCCAGCAGCACTCAGAGTGAGCGGCTTGCGTGTGCTGGTGCTTGGCCTCGCGGGCTCCTGCAGTGGCTGTGGTGGGCGTGTGTGCCTGGGCGTCTTGCACTGTCAGGTCTAATGGAGCCTCGCCGGCTGGCTGGGCTGTGCTATTCATCATTGCGGGGCTGCGAGTCCAGTGGAGAGAGCAGTTCTTTGCCAAGCTGAGAGGACACATGTGATTCGAGCACTATACTGTCCTTTCAGGGAGGTGACAAACAGACATTTAAGCTATTGAAAAATGATGCCTCTTCTACAAGATAACTTTTTCCATATAAGCATAGGAAAGAAAAAAATAATCTCAAGTGCTAAGTTGATTTTTCAAATGGAAGTGCTGTGGGTTATTGAATTACTGTATTTAAGTGGTTGGCTGTGGTGCACTAATACTCATTGTTTGCCTTTTTGAAAAGGTGAATGTTGACAAGTTATGTTTAGAACACCCAGCTGGCAAAAATAAAAGATAGAAAGTAAATGTTTAGTAGGAAGCAGATTTTGAGGTATGCTCATGAGAGGATGTCAGGGGACGGAGGGAACCAAACTGGTATTACTATAGAAAGAACTATAAAGAGCTTTTCTTTTCTTTTCTTTTCTTTTCTTTCTTTCTTTCTTTTTTTTAGATCTAGAAGAGGAAATAACTATAGTATTTTGTTGCAAATAAATGGCCTATGAGGATGAACTGTAAAATACATACTTGGGAAAAAACGAGCAATTTTTTTCAGCCTTTTAGAACAGCTTTTACCCTGTGAAGCAGGGTTCAGAATAGAGCCAAAGAGCCTGATTAGATGGCCTCTTGGCTCCTTTCCCTGTGATTATTAATAATGGAGCCATGCTGCCCGGTTGTTAGAACCAGGTGTCCAGAGCTGGGCTGGTGACTCAGGGCAGCAGCAAATGGGAAGAAAGGAAGAACTGGCAACTCAGACTTACAGCAGCTGGTGTTGATTTTTAAAAAATATCTAGGTGCTCAGATGGGAATTGCAGGGGCCCATAGTTGGAGGCCTGCCTCTCCTCCTCACTCTCTGGCCCTGGTCATCAGGTCAGGGCTGACACCTGGCCACGCTGGCCCTTTCCCACCTCGCATGCCACCTGAAGCCCTGCCTCCTGCCTTGCCGTCCTCGGGGCAGCACGGAGTGTCACTGGTCTCCAGTGGCGCTGTGGATTCCCCCCGGTCCCACTTCCCAGCCTTCTGGCTATCTTGGACCCTTTTATGTACTGATTTTCTTGGATGGATCCCTTGTGAAAGATTTTGTCCAGGAGGCTGTCTGAAATAAGTATTGTTGCTCTTTAAACATTTTTCGACCAGATGCAATATTTTCTAATCAGTAGGAAAGGTGGATGTGGTGATAATCGCACTGAACTGGTAACACTGAAGCCAACCTCAAAGGATTCACTTTCATTTCAGTTAGCATATGAATCCTTATTGCCCACAATCTACCTTCTCATTAGCTTTTTCCCCTTCAATATTTCAGATAGCTTAAGTCTCTTAATGCTACCTTCCCTGATTCTTAAGGAGCCTGGACCACAAGTTGGAACTCTGCCCAGAGGCTTGGCCTTTGTACCACTCCTGGGTTTTCAGCTCAGCTTCATGTCAAGATCATTTCGTTTGGGATTCGAACACGTAACACCTTCTTAGAGCACGTGACTGTAAAGTCCCAACGTCCTTTTCCTTGATGAAAAACTACGTTTTAATAGTTTTATTTTCTTGGCTCGCAAAGTACTGCAAGTTGCCTGAGAGGCCTGATGCTTGTAAGTTTAATTAAACTCGTGCTGAGAATATATATTTTTTTTCTAGCAGAGTTTTGACCCTTGGGCAAAGATTATCTTACAACAATTTCTATCTGCTGACTGTGATTGAGAAAAACTTAAAAATGTCTTTAGATGTCTTTTAACCTGCCAAGGAAGAGGAAGGCATTGGTCAGTCAGGAACATAGAATCATTTTTTTTTTTAATGATATACTTTTTTCTCTCGTCCCAGAATTGATTAAGTGTCATTGTAGACACTTTCAAATTGTCATAAGCACTATGAAAAACATAAAAATTAGTGTAAATCCTATCACTCATAATTGCCTTCAATGGATAATTTGTGTCTCTAAGTACATTTATATTTGTTTACAAAATCGGATAATTCTACATACTGACTAGTAGTTTTTTTTTTTTACTTGAAATAGAGTGGAACGACTTCTTTCCATGTAAATAAATATTGAACTCTGTCATTTTTAATAGCTGCATTATATTCCATTTATGGCTTTAATATACTTTTCTTTTTTTGGTGATAACCTTTTTTTTTTCTCTTAAAAACAGTTGTGAGATGAATATCCTTGTAGGTACATTTTTGTTAAACCATAATTTTAAAACTGACATTTTTCTGGGAAAAATGTTCAAATTGGACTTCTTCAGTGTTTCTAGTGACATTATTCAGTAGTTTGCAAAGATCACTGTTTGCATTGAACATTGTTTTGAGAAATGTCAGTTGTGTGCTTTATTTTAAAGTAGTTTAACAAAGTGATGTTTTTGGTGAGCCAGGCTTCTTTTTTATATTTAGGATTAAATAATTAGGGTTAGAAAAATGACCCTTAAGGACTAGTTTAAGACCCTACTCGGAAGAATTGCCCGAAGAATCTGTCTTCAGAGCTAAAGGCACTCATGGGCTGTCACGTATTTGAGAGATAATTGGTAACATCTCTTGTTTTTATTTAACTTTGAATCATTTTGAGGGTGTGGGCATTATCATATAAATTTTAATTCCTCTAATAATTAATATAGAGCTATATATATATTAATGCTCAAATATATAGACCTGAAATAGTGGGGACATAATACAGTTTTTAAAATTTCAAATGAAGCAAAAAAAGATCACCTTTATTCTATAGGCTGATTTCAAATTATGAGCTGAGCACCTGGGAATACAGCAGTTATCATACTATTTACAAATTTCAGACATAAATGTCTGAATGTCAGTAACTGTCTGTTAGAGGCACTGCATGATATTCTCTGCATCTGGACTGCCCTGTGGGGAAACAGGGAAAAAATACTTCTAGCTTTCTGATTCTTAACTGGAGGTAAGCAGTGGGGGAGAGTCTACTAGGAGAGGTAGATTACTTGGAATGTATTAATGAGTGGCTGGGAATGGAAGTCTGTCTGTATGGCTAGTGAGTCCAGAAACCCACTGAAGTTTCTAAATGTCATCAGTCCTTTCTCTGCCCTCTCACCTGCACAGCTTTTTTTTAAACTTCTTTTTCTTTCCTTTGTAGTTTTTTTTTTGAGAGGGTGGTGGGAGCATTGGTATATTCATAAGGTGCCTGCTCATTAATCCTTTCTCTGTGCACAAGCTAAAATATTGAATTGAGCACAACCTATGATTTAGTTCACCTATGGATTAGATTACTTGTACTGAAGCTTGCACTTTTGTTCTAACATGAAAACCCAAAGTCACACGAGGTAATTGGTTCATTTCCCTCTCTGTCCAACCCCAACCCAGTATCTTCTGATTTAAAATCACATACATGGAAATATGTGCCAGTTAGAATAAAGAAATTCTGTATTAAAATTTAATTTCATTAAATTCTCCTCCTAAATTGTTGACGTTGATTCTCCAGCCCACCCTAAAGAGTTTTTGTCAGCAGCACAGATAGATCTCAGAGATGCTGTGGGTTTGGTTTCAGACTACCATGATAAAGTGAATATAACCAATAAAATGAGTCACATAAATTTTTTTAGTTTCCCAGTGCATATAAAAGTTATGTTTACACTGTATGGTAAGTAGTCCATTGAGTGTACAATAGCATTATGTATGAAAAAATTGTATATACCTTAGTTAAAAAGGTATTTTATGGCTAAAAAATGCTAACCATCATCTGAGTCTTCACTGAGTTATTCTCTTTTTGGTATAGTAACATCAAAGATCACTTACCACAGATCACCATAATGAATATAACAAAATGAAAAAAAATTTATTGTGAGAACTGCCAAAATGTGACACAGAGACATGAAGTGAACAAATGCTGTTGGAAAAGTGGCACCTATAGATTTGCTTGATGTAGTGTTGCCACAAACTTTTAATTAAAAAGTATCTGTAAAACACAATAAAATGAGCACAATAAAACAAGGTATGCCTGTACATATGTTGTATTTACTGTGTTGGAAATTAAAACTGAGAAATTTTTTGAAAATTTATAAATTCAGTTAAAAATAAACGTGGAAATATTTTAAATGAAAAATACCCATATTTTCCCCAAACAAAACCCAATTTAGAAGAGTTGGCATCACTCTACACTTGCAAGTACCTTTAATCTACCTTAATAGAAGGTAGCTGGATTCTTAGGTGCTTCTGCGTTTCATCTGTTGTACTATCGCACTCGAGTAAACTCTATTCCTCCTCATGCGAGAAATGAGAATCAGAAAGGAAAGTAACATCATAGCATGATGATGAAAATAACTTTGACCTCATGCATCCCTTGAAAGGGTCTTGGAGATCCCCAGGGGTTCCCAGACCATACTTTGAGAACTGCCAGTGTGGAAAATAATCAGCATAACTTTCTATCTTATTTTTGGAACTGTATTTTACAGATGGAAAACTGTAGACAACTTTAAAAAAGTTACAGTGGAATGTAGTCCTTCCACTTGAGACATGAATGTCTGTATTAATTCAGGAGCACGCTTTCCCACATTCTCTGTGGTCTTTATTCCAGATGCTAGAATACTTTTTCTTCTCCAAAGGGCCTGCGTGTCATCATGTTTGGGCTATTGAAGACCACTAAACAATCGAGGGGGGTTAGTATTACCCATATTTAATAGATAGGAAAAACAAAAACAATAGGGGCCAGAGTTTTGCTAGAGTTAGGGCTAAAAGTGCAAAATTTTGAGCACTTTAGGTTTATGGAAATCCTAGGATTATTTAGTAGAAGTATTTGACTGGTTTTCTTTGTGTCATGATCGTAGATTTGCTGTACACTTCACATGGGCCAAGGGACAAAAGATACAGAGCTTTTAACCGTACGAGACGTATGGTCTTGTCAGGAAGATAAATTCATGAAAAGGTGAAAACCTAAGCATAACAGAGTGACTGAGTAGCCTGGTGCTGGGGTAAGAGTAGTACCTGGAAGAGGCAGCTTGAGGTCATCCTGGCTCTCCTAACCAGCCTTGGCTTCAGCAAGCTGGTTCACTTTTTCAGTTCTCAGTTACACAGTTAAGTCATTGACTGAGTCCTTTCCAGCTATGAGGTGCTGAGGGAGTATGAAGCATAACAGAAGTTGTGAACTGATTTGTTCATTTCTCCGACTTGAAAGATACTGGTATATGGTTCATAAAAATGAATACTACTTCATTTGCCTTATTTGTTTTGTCATAAGTAAAATCTCTGGAGGGTCTGTTGCTAATATGCATTTTAGCAAAGGTGGTAGTGAGTTGAAAGTCTAGTTGCATTTGATTTAATGATATAAACATCTAAATTTAGCAGCCTGGTAAACCCAGGATGGTGTAATGGTGGCTAAGCCTCGTGCCTGGAGGCTGCCCTGCATCCTGTGCAGCAGCGACCAGTGAGCACCAAGCACAGGTTCTAACACTGCTTCTAAAACAAACAAAATTTAAATAAACAGCCCATCCTGGATTAAAAGGGACTAAACTTTTAGATGCCCGCCCCCCAACTCCTTGAGAGTAATAATGCGGTTACTGTACTGTCCAGAAAATTTATGATTTGAAGTATTTGCCTGGAAGGACATATATCAGCGAGGCAAGGTAAAATTAGGGTGGTGATGATTCCACCATAACTGGCTCCTGTGGGTTCCACTCTGGGATGTCCTTTTTAAAGGCACTGATTCAGTTATAGCCTAAATATAATCTGTCAAGCATGTAGGTGTCTGAATAGTGTATGAGGACTTGAAAAAAAAATGTGAAATTGATTGAAACCTATGAATCCTTACAGAACAAAAGATTACAACCAGTGTGGAATTTAGTCCCTGCGGGTAGCCCCAAGCCGCCTGAGGGTGGGTGGCCTGAGGACATCGCCAGTGCTCTCAGCTCTGTGCTGTCACTTGGTGCAGAGCTAATGTCCTCTACGTTGGCAGTTAAATTGCTGTGGAAAGCAGCTGCACTTGATGGAATTTAAATCAATACCTTGTACTTCTGTGTGGCCCTGCAGCCACTGTATCACTACTCTTGTCAGCATCTCTGACCTGAGTGTAAAGGACGTGGTATCTTGTTAGAGATTTGGTTTTGGAAACTCATCTAAGTCGAATTATATTTTAAAAGCACTGGGCAGCTTGCTACTTAATATATGTCACTGTAGGACATACGCTCACAGTGACCAGCGGCTGCTAGAATCGGCTGCTCTCTGAAGGTCATGAGGGGCAAGTGGCCAGGGATGGGTGGTTAGGTCTCTGCCTGCTTCAGCTTCCTCCCTGTGGTGCTTTTTGATGCTTTGAGGGGATTGATTTATTTTACTCTTCAGCATCTTTGTTCCTACCAGAATTGCTTGAGCATCCATTTCTATAGCAGGGTTATTCCACTTTAAAGAGGAACTATTCAAAACAGTAGGCTCCGCTAGCTTTTCTCACAAGAAACACATTCTCTTAGTGTTTAAACTTAAGTTACACGTCCTTTCCTGGGATATATTTATTTTTACCGTATCTCAAAGCAGGGATTTACCTCATCTGTAAAGCTAATTTTGAAGTTTTATTAGGAAACTGATTTAGTTGTTTTGCTCCTTAAATATGATGGGTTAGGCATTTATAAATTGGAGGGTGAGTTATCTCCAGTTCACATCATATGGCATTCAAGCTTTTTGGAATATGTTATGGGACAGACCCCCAAAACAAAACAGAAGATGTTTAGATCTGTGTTATGTTAGTAAAATAAACAATTTGATTATTTTCCTTAATAAACATAATTCTGACAATCTGATCAATAAATGCTCACTTTTAATAAGTCATACTGGTGCAAGTCAAATTAGATTATTTCAGCTAGCTTGGCAGAAAACCTTAAGTTAATTCAGTTTTCAGTCAGTTAACATTTATTAAACCTCCACTGAATATTAGCCTCTAAAGGTTGAAAAAAGTATATTTCCTATCTTCAAGAAGTTCACAGGTTAGCAGGGGAGACAGTATGTGTATAACTATAATACAGTGAGCTCCTGTGACAAAGGAATTGATCAAATAGAGGGGGGTGGGCGAGGGACTTAATTCTGGTGGGTTTGGGGAAATGGGAAGAGGGTTTGCAAAGCTGACGGTGGTCTAACTATGGAGCAATGAATACTGGACCGAAGAGACATGGGGAGACAAAAGCATGAGTAAGTGCGTGATGGTATGAAAGTGGTTATTTCTGGGAATTAGAATTATCTTTTCTGACCGTTTGTAGGTATCTATCTTCAGAAAATCTCCACCCGGAGCCTGAACCACCTGGCAGTAGCATGAGTCTTCTTTCTTACTCAAAGAGTGGGTGCTGATAAAAATGTGACTGCTCTTTACGTCTGCCAGGCATGGTCTCTGGAACCACCCTGCAAGATTTGTGCTTTCCTTCACAATGGTAAAAAGTATCATGTCTGAATGATGCTTCTGTGTTTAGAAATCCTGCCCGGCTGCTCTTGGGATGTGTACCTCTGTATTACGTACGGAGGAGTGGAGGGGAAAATGGGAGATTAGACCTGGTGGGATTTGTCATGGTTGGAGGTCTAAGGGGAATTCATTATGGACCACAGCTTTTGCTGCAGGAAAGGTAATAATGAAGGGGGCATCCTCCCAAATTTGCAGGTAGGATCACCTGGATATGTCCTGCAGAAGCTCTGCTACAGTCTGTGCCAAACCCTCCCCCCGTGCCCCTAACAGACCTGATTGAATCACCCAGGAAGCAGAGTGCATTCTAGAAAATGGGACTGTGGAACTGAAGGTCCTGCCTGAGCCACGGGGCTGCAGACACTGCTGGAACTGCCTGCATTGACAGGACCTTAGAGGGCCACTGAAACCCTAGGCCAATTTTTCTTTACCCTGAGATTTCTGACTCATTGCAATTAAAATCAAAGTAAGACCTAGTCCAGAAAGTGTCAGATCTTAAAAAAAAAAAACAAAAACAAACAAAAAAACCCCACAGAGGCCAGGGTCAGGGCTGGAAAGGTAGATTGAGATGAAAAGTGTGAAGGTCCTTGTTTATCATGATAAGGACATTTATACCATAAGCAGTGAGTAGCCACAAAGGATTTTTTTTAGTAAGCAGGTGTTGGGGGTGACATGATGAGATAGTTGGGAAAAATAACTGGCAGGCACAGGAGAGAAGCAGAGGTGAAGGTGAGGTATGGTGGTGAGATGATGAAAGGAGGAGGGACTGTTAGAGGGCTTCTAGAGGTGAAACCAGCAGACTGGGGCTGACTGGGTACGTGGTGGAGACACTGAACCCTTACCCTTCTCTGAGTCGCTTCTTGTCAGGACACATGAGAGGCTTACCCTCGTCTCCCGTTTTAGCCAGGTGAGCCCATACGACTAATTCTGGCCAGTGTGTTGTGAACGGAAGTCAGATATCACTTCTAGGCTGAAGCATTTAATTGTGGCTGGAACACCTTCCAACATCATCTTTCTCCTATGCAATAATGAGAAGGCTGTGTGTTTCAGATGGTTCAGCTACAGGTTGGCAGAGCCTCAGTCCACTGAGTCCCTGTGGCAGGGCAGATGCCCTGTAGAGTTGTTCAGATCTGTGGTGATCAATGTCTTGTGTGAAATTATCAAGATTGGGGAATATTTGTTACCACAGCATAGCCTAGCCTATTCTGACTGATGCATGGTGATACTTTGTAGCCTACATTTGTAGATGACCCTGCAGTGGGAAAATAGGTTTTCCTTACTGTATTCCACTATGTATTTAGTAGGTGCCACGTGAGAAAAAAACCTGCACCCATGCTGGCTTAAAGTTAGGTAGATCTCTTTGCAGGGTTTCTTAGAGGTTTTCATTCACTGTGGAGATTTGAAACTCCAAGCTGAAGGAGAGTAGATATTGCTTCCTCACCTTATCTGGCTGAGAAATCCATTTCCCTTGCCTTTGTTGGTAAGTGTACTTATGAACATTTTGAGGAACACAGTTAAGGAAATACAGAGTTACACAATCATAATGGTCTAGGCATGAAGCTAATTTCGAAAACCCAGAAGAGTCCTCGCCTGGAAAGGGAGGATAGATTCTAGGGAGAAGTTGAAAGAAGGATTGACAGGAGTGGGAGTGACTGGATACTTAAGGGAAGAGTGAAGAGGTTCTGTTACTTCAGTTACCAACACATTTCTGATTGATTCCTTACCCATCTGCACAGTTGCCTTTCCAGACTTTATCTTTTTCCCTCAAACTTTCAATCCCATTCCTGCCTCCCTTTGTGTTTTCAGAGGGACTCGCCGTCCCACCTTCCTGGTTCTCTGTTCAGCACGAGCTCTTCTTCCAGGCCACCTTGGGTCCCCTTAACATCCCTTTTATTCCCTGCTGTCTCACATGGGGGAATGTTCTGCCAGAAGTGTTAACACCCCTCCTCCTGCCACATACACTCACATGTGCCCTGACTTCCGTTCCCCGTATTTTTCATCCCAGCATCTTGAGTCTTCTCCATTGCCTCTCTCTTTGCTCAGACACTGGTGTGCTAAGTCCTTGTTCTTGAGTCAAGCAGCATATCCCCTCTTCTAGTCCATATCACCCCTTCAAGTTACTGGACACACAGTTGCTATCTTTTTGTATCCCTTTTATTTCCTTCCTTACAGAAACACATATGGAATGCCTACAGTATGCCAAAAACTCTTCTGGGTGCCAAGGACACAAAGATTAGAGTGACCTCTTCCCCCAAGTTGTCGAGTGGCAGACCCCGTCCAGCTGAACAGCACAGGGCATCTCGGGTAGCATGGAGCCCAGGGTGGGGACATTGGAGAAGGCCTCCTGTAGGAGGTGAGGCAGGAGCTGAACCTTAAAGAAGTCCGCAGCCAGTGGAGGGGCTGGAGAGGAGAGCAGGGGTGGGTGCACAGACGGGTGAGAGTAGGATGCAGTTCAGCAACTGTGGGTGCTTCTGCTTCAGCGCTGCCCGAGGTCGCCAGTGACTTTTTAGATTCAAGTGGTCACTTAAATTTGTTCACCTTTCACATCCTCACCAGAGTGGTCATTGTTGCTGCTCACTCTCTAAGCCGTGAACTCTTTCGTCTGTTAATTTCTAGAGACTTCTTCCTTCTGGTCCTTTTGCTAATTGTCTGACAGTGCTCCCTCCTCCTCTCAGAAATCTTTAACTACTTCTGTTCCAAGGCTCTCCAGACCCTGCCTCTGTTCTCTTCACCCTCTAGCAGTTTGGCTATGACTTTCTTTGGAATTTGAATTTATCATTAGCCTTGCCTCTCTTCTGAATGCTTCCCGTGGTCCCTTCTGCTGTGATCCTCCCTTCACTATGCCTGCTGATATTGTATGCTTTGCATGCATCTGAATTTACATTTGTTTGAAATGTGAGTGCAAATTATAGGCGTTGTAAAGGACGTGGTGGTACTCCTTGCTCATGCATCATTCATGAGCTAATGGTTTGTGACAGCGCCAGGTGGAGGCAGTTGGTATGCAGAGGCCTCACTGTGCCAGTACCTGTGAACAGCTGGGGAACAAATCTGCCTTTAGTTTCTAGAGCTACATTGGTCTGTTAATAAAATTCTGTTGTATAGGTTTTCTGGGAACATAGATTGTTCTCTATTGTTCAATTGCATTATGGCAGTTTTTTTTTTTTTTGGGTGAATTGCCATATAATGAAGAATAACTTGCATTTGTCTTGTTAGTTTTATTAAAGCAAAATAAAATTGAGTGTGTGTACTGATTCTGAGTTAGTTACCTTTTGGGATGCCACAGGTGGAAAGTTAACTACTCTTGTAGAGTGTTCACATTTCTGCCAAACTTCCTGTGGTGCTCGCCAAGGGTGTTCACTAGTTATTTCCAGTTCTACTGGGGACGTGGCTGTTCAGCGTCTTCCCTTCCTTGTCACCAGGGGCCTTCTAGACTGTGGAGCCTCTGTCCTCTCTGATGAAGAGATGTGGAGCCAGCCTGAAATGGGCATGCAGATTTTGTGACAAATCTTTGTGGTCACGGTATAATATGAGCCCATCTTTACTGATGCACCTTTGCAAATTTTGTCACTCCTTGGAAAATTAAAGTCAATGGTCATCTGGGGTAGGAGAGTGGTTTTATATTTTTCTTTCTTTTTTTCTTACTTTAATTTATTTATTAAATCAAAATACAGTTGATGTACAAATTCTAGATTTTCTTAATATCTTAGGCAGTAAGTTGGTGCTGTGAAAAAAATAATTCTCTGATAAATGAATGCGGTGTCTAGCTTACAAAGTGGGTTTCATGACGTTATCTGAATTTCTAATTAGAATCCTTTAATATAATCAGCATTTTGTGGCATTAAGGCTGGCAGGAATATTGTGAAATAGATGTCATCTTTTCCTTTTTTATTGAGAAATGGAAACAGGTGAGTTACTCGAAAATATAATAATGTTAGTCAACAGATGTTCCCAGATGCTGTGGAAGACTTTGGGGTTGAACTGTAACCGAGATAAAGCCTAGGCCTTCAAGAACGTTATCTAGCAGAGAAGACAGACGGCATTTAAAACATCAAGTGATAAGTGCTGCTATAGGAGGAGGCTTAGGGTGTTGGGGCAGGGAGGGAGCACTTCCTAATACCCTGAGCTGTGGTTGAGGAGTTGACGTGGGTTCCGCTGAGGTCAGACACCCGCTTTGCACCAGGGAACATGATAGGGACACAGCAGAGAAGAAACGCAGGGTCCCTGCCCTTGCAGAGCATGGAGTCAAAGCTCAGACTGAAGGATGAGTGGTGACGTGTGGGAAATAGCCGATGGATTCCCTGAAAATGGAATCCTATACGCAAAGACCTGAAAGTTAAGTAAATACTAGGGCTGTAAGATACAGCTGGAGAGGAGCCAGGAACCAGAGGCTGCTCAGCCTCGCACCCAGGGAGGGCCCCCAGTATGCCTGGGCGGGAATCTTGAAGAGCCAGCACAGGTAATTAAGGTCAGAGAATGAATTGTACAAGGTCACACACACATTTCCTCGGAATATAGTATCTTATGCAAAAAAACAGACAAAAAAAAAAAAAAAACCCCCAAGCCCCAGAGATGGTGAATGCTACATTTGGTTAAGAAACTTGTTAAGTTGAAAGTTCCCTCTTGGGAGAACAAGGAGAATTTTTACATAGTCTGGTTTAAAAGTTGGGCATACTAGTGTAGTTTATGGCTTGTAATATTGTTAGGAGAGAAAAAGAAGAGTGAAGAAAGAGTCCAGGGGGAAAGGGGTTGGGAAGGGATAAATTGGGAGTTTGAGATTTGCATATACTAACTGATATATATATATATAAAATAGATAAACAACAAGGTCCTACTGTATAGCACAGGGAACTATATTCGATATCTTGTAGTGACTTATAATGAAAATGAATATGAAAATGAATACAGTGTGTATATGTATGACTGAAGTATTTAGTTGTGCACCAGAAATTGGCACATTATAAACTGACTATATTTTAATTAAGGGAAAAAAAAAAAAAGGAAAGAAAGAAAAAGAAAGATTCCAAAGTCTGAGGCCTGAGAAACCGGGTGAGAAAATGGTGGCTCCATTTTCCAGTAGTAAGTCAAGGGGGCCAGGCAAGGAACCAGTGTGGTGTTGTCCTTAAAGCACTGGGCTCCCTGTGGCCTGAGATCCAACCCCAAACCCGCTCCTTCCAGCTGACCCTTAATGGCAGTTTCCACATCGCTCAGCCAGAGATAAGTCCTAATTTATAGGGTGCGTGTGAGGATTAAACAAATGTGGGAACAAGAAACATGGTAAATATATTTTTTTGGTAATTATTTAATATATACTCCACTCTTACTGGAAGCTCCATCAGGGCAAGGTCTGCATCTGTTTTGTTTGTTGCTCTAGCCCCAGTCTGAGCACATGAGTGAGGCGGAACTCCCCATAATGATATAAGGGGTCCTGCAGTGGAGGAGAAATAATTTTCTCTCTACCCTATTCTTGGCTGAGACACTGCCCCCTCCTCCCATAATAAGACACATTAGCAGGAGTAAAAAAGAAGTTTAATCACATGTACACCTCCTGTATACATAGAAGATACCCAGGAAAACTGATTAACTTCCCAAAGTGGTCCAAGTATCACCGTGAATACTTTCTTCAGTAAAGGCAAAGGAAGATATGGAGGGGAAGAGACACGTGGGGGAGGTTACTAGGAAAAGCCCAGCAGACATGCAGATTTGTCATGCAGATTTAAGTTGCTGCTTTCTCCATTGATAATAGTTTCTAAAGATGTAGTCAGCCTTTTCTCCCTGGTGCTGAGAGAGCGAGGCACCCTTACAAATGGAGATTTCCCTCATACGTGTAAATGTCTCTTACAAAGGGTAACTTCTACCAGGCTTTCAGACTTTCTCTTGTGTTTGCTATTTCATAAAAATAACCAGCTCAAGATCAACCTTATGCCAAAGAGGCTTATTTAGGGGTGGCATATACTACTCCTCTTTGGTTCCAAAGAAATTGAATTGCCTAAAATCAAGGCGGCATTATTGTAAAGGTGGAGAAATAGCTGGGGCAGCTCTGTGAAGCCAGCTGGCTGGGAGCCGCTGCATCGGGCTGCAGATCCAAATCCCTCCCGGCCCCCACTCTGGCTTGGTGGTTGTGCACGCCAGTGCTGAGGCTGGATCAGTCCCGTGTCCTCTGCCAGGCTGACTATGAGCCAGAGAAGCCATATCTTGGAGCTTTATTGTACATTGAAAGTCTTTGTTAGGTAGTGCCTAATGTATTAGTTTCGTAGGGCTGCTGTAAACAAACAAACAAAAAAACACACACACAAACTGGGATGCTGGAAGCAAAGAGAAATTTCTTTTCCTGCCATTCTGGAATCAGAAGCCTGAAATCTAGGTGTCAGCAGGGCCATACTCCCTTGCGAGGCTCTGGGGAGAATCCGTTCTTTGCCTCTTCCTGCTTCTTCAGGTGCTGCTGGCACTCCTTGGCTTGTGGTTACATCACACCAATCTCTGCCTCCAGGATCACATTGTCTCCTTTAGTGTCTGTGTCAAACCTTGCTCTGTCTCCTAGTATAAGGACACTTGTCCTGGTTGACCATCTTCTTTGTGGTATTTAGGAAGTCTACAAGGCTTGGCGTTAATTTTGCCTTGATTTCTGTTAGTGCTCCCAATTTTCATTCTTGGGACTTTTAACCTCTGAGCTGTTTTCTTATATTGTACTTTTTATTCTCAGTTTTGCTCTGTTGGCTCTCTTATACATTTATGCATACATTTATGCATCCTTGGAAAATGTGACATTATAACAACAAGTATCATTTACTGAGAAAGCCAGGGGTGGACGCCAAGAGTCTCTTTCATTTATATGTGAACCTTTATCTTTTATAGTTTCTTTATTCATTTTCCCTATGTTCCGGGATAGTTTCTCAAGGTTACCTATCCCCTGTGTTACTGTAGGGGAGGAAGAAATTTTCTCTATACTTCTAGGCTTTTGTGGATGCTCTAAGAATTAAGTTGATATGAGACAGATTAACAGGAGAAAATCAAACAAGTTTAATAACATGCATATGTGGCAGAGACCCAGGAAGACTGAGTCACTGGCCAGAATGGCTGAAGCCCTCCCCTTGAGTACTGCCTTCCGCGAAAGACAGAGGAGGATGTCCACACAGAGCAAGGCAACTGACCTGAAGAAGGAAAAGTAAGTGTTCGCTGGTCCTTGCAGAGACACTGGGACACAGAGTGGACTCTGACCTCTGAGTGTCCCCCACCACACCTAGTCCTTATTCTTTGCAGATATCTCTGGTGATAGCTCTGTTCCAGGAACAGGCCTTCTGTGCAGTTAGAGGAAGTTAGAGGGAAGACCAGAGTTTTTCCCTGAGTCTTTTGGGCCTTGGTTGTTTTCAGCTCAGAAATAATCCACATGCCAGAGACATTGGTGGCAAAATTTTACTCCCTGACAGTACTAATTTAGTATGTTGTGGTATTTGCTTTTCACTACTGAAAATGAAGGCTTTTATTTCAGCAATTGCTCTCAGTTTTTTGTTCTGTCTCGTTCTTATGTCTTAGAAGCGATGCATTGTTTGCTTAAGAACAAAAATCATTTTTTAAAATAAATTGGCTTCTGTTTCAAGTGTGAGAGTAAAAGAGGATGGTTCTCAGTCTTGCTTGTAGTTACCCTTGTTTAGTATAGGTAAGAGCAAAGCAAGGCCATCAGGTGATTCTTTTTCCGTGCTGTATGCATGGTCAGGGCTGCCACTAGCCCAGACACAGGTCTGCTCCACGAGGGAGCGACTCGCACGCAGAGGAGAGTCCTGTGCTTGGTTAAATGCTCTGCCGGTGCCTTCTTGAAATTCTTTTAATTTTTAAACAGGGGACCCCTCATTTTCATTTTGCAAATGGGCCTCATGAAAAATGCAGCTGTTCTTGGCTCTGTGGAACCTGTGTATGCGTTTTAAAGAGAAATCTATTCCTCCAGGTGGATGCAGCCCCTGCTGTCGTGCACACCGTGGCCCCTTGGCATATTTGTGCGGTGGGGAGATCCTGCCCAACCTTAAATGGCATTCTTGGTGGTTTTCCTCTACTTGTATGTATTCAGAATGCAGATAACCGATAACTTTTGGTTAGTAGAAATAGGCTTTTCTTGTGTTTTCAGATAGGCTTTTAAAAAAATGAAATAAAAATAAACAGGACTCAGTTCCTGGTGACCTGTTAGGTATGCATGATTGTGACTGTAAGCAAGTCAGGGAGCAGCTTGGCCTCTGCTTGTCCTTGACACTGACTTTTCACTTGTGCACTATATTTTAAAATAAATGGAATGTTAATTTCTCTTCTGCCTCGAGCTTTAAAAAATGATCTTAATTAATGTTGTCCTAATAGCTTCAGAGGCTGGTTTGAAATCCATTGCCCTCTGTTCTGATTGAATATAGAGAGAGCACCTCTCGAGGACGGTCATGAAAAGGAGGGAGTATGTCTCTGTCAGCTGCTCGAAGCTGGGTGTTGCCGGGCCCCCGTTTCCAGGCCTGAAGCTGATGGGCAGGTTGGTGTGGAGAGCTCGTCCCACTGTGTCTGGCTGATAGAAAGCTTAGAATGAGTATTTCCATCCTTTCGTGATACAGGTGTGCATTCCCGTTTTCCAGGTCACACAGGGAGCTGTTGAGATCCAGGCTGGGGTGATACAGCTCTTTGTGTGAGAAATACTCATTGGATAAACAAGGGAGAATTAGACCAGGGGCTTATTTAAAGTGCTTTGTTTTTGACTTGGCAGTTCGTCTGAGGAAGCACTGTTGACAGGCAGCCCCAGTATAAAGAGTGGGGCAGAGAACGCACAGGGCACAGAACAATGAAAGAGCGTGCAGGTTTTGGCTGCAGGCCTGGACGCTCGGTTCCTCTGAAGAATTGCCGTTTGCTTATTTCCCTGGAACTCCGGCTACTCCATCTATAAAACTAGGGTGATGATACCCAGCTCCTGAGATTCATGGTAATGAAATGAGATGATGATGGAAATCTCCCCGCGGGGCGCCTGGCACATCGGTGCTCAGTGAACACCATTCTTTTCCTAGACTTTCTCCCGTTCGTGAGCATTTAGAGTGCATGTCTTAGGTAGGGGGAGGGGCAGGAAAGAGAGCTGTAGAAAGACTATCCAGCCTTTCAAAAGAAAAACATTAGTTTTGTAAGGAGAGTGGTTGTCAGGGATGAACAGACCCAAGGATTAGGAGGTGATCTGTTTGGGTTTAACCTCTTCTTCAGGGAGAAATGGGTCAGTGGAAACTTCTGAGCCTTTCTCTGACTCACCCTCCTCCACATCTGAATCTTCACCATGGTGTTTAATTGTTCTAGGCACATTAGCATTCCTAATCATTTCAGGCTCATTTTATTTGAGAGCTGAAAGAGAAGGGATGTGTTGTTATGCTGTACATGTCTGATTAATTTACACAACACTGACGCTGCAATCTGTTGTTAATTTCCAGTTATTTCCATGTCCTACTTTTAATGGACAAACTATGGAAGAAGAACTCTTTATCAACTGTGTAGCATTTCTGTCTCCTGTTTTCTTCTATTGTTGCCTTCTCTTTTGTTTCCCTCGGCCCATTGTGGTGGAAGAAAGTAGACTGCTGTATTTCTGAATAGTCTTTCGTGTGGAGAAGTTCAGTTTACACCCTCTGGACCTTCTGTTGGTGACTTACTTTTATATTCTTTACTGCCCAAGGGTTTTTGTTCATGGAGAGAAGCACCTTCTACTATGTGTACTTTGGGGCTCAAACTACAAAATTTATATCCAAAATCAGACTTTAAAAATCAATGTCTTAAGCAGTTCTTCAATCTAGTGAAATATGATTATAGACTTAATTTTTTTGAAAACAACTCAAACTATAATGATGATTCTTTTGAATATGCCAGACACTGTAAACGGCATACAAAGATGCCAATGATTATGAAACGTTTAACACACTTAAACCTATTCTGAAATACTAATGCCATGGAGGGTCATTTATTATCCTTAAACTTGTTTACTGTCTGAAGTTTGAGCAACATATATTTCGATAACTTCTAATGTCAGAGCAAGGCCCACTTGGACACTTTCTTAGGGACATTAGGAATACAGTTGTACAGTTCCACAATTACAGAAACCTTATCGGAGTGAGAGCAATAGTCTGACAGGATCTAGTTATCAGCTGATTTTTTGGTCATCTCTATTCGTCAACTCCAAGCCACTGGTCATCTGACTAGGCCCCTTTTTATGCCTATCCCCTGTTTGTTACATTAATAAGATTTTGGACCCATGCTTTCCATACAGGTTCTAGTTTTTTGCTGCATGGTGCTCCCCCCAGAGTATTTTATTCTTCAAACTTTGCTCAGCTGGCATTTCATGGGCCATTGCCCCGTCACCCTGATGTTTGCCGGGTCTCTGAGCATCACTGGAAGCTTACATGTGCTTTATTACTACCCGACTCCAGTTAGCAGGACCTCTAGCAGTATCATCTCCTAGAACATGAGGGATGGAGTCTGCAGCTAGTGTACCTAGCTAACAGCTACATTAGAACATTTAGCTAATTCATCATCTCACCAGTTTTCTTCCCCCGGTTATAAAATGCACCAACGCTTTTTTTGTTATCAGGTGCACTCTACCTTTGCTAGGACTAGTATTGTGAAGTTCCCTGTATTCACCCTTATCTGCTTAAAGAGACACAGGCACACCTTGGAGATACTGTAGGTTCGGTTCCAGACCACCACAAAAATGAGTATCGTGAAAAAATGAGTCACACAAATTTTTTGGTTTCCCAGTGCATATAAAAGTTATATTTACACTCTATTAAGAGAGCAAAAGTACTTTGTCAAAAAAAATATCTTAATTAAAAAATAAAACTTTTGGGAAAATGATGCTGATAAGACTTGCTTGATGTGAGGTGGTCGCAAACCTTCAGTTTGTAAAAAATGCAGTATCTGTGAATCACAAAAAGCCAACTGGAATAAGATGAGTTGTCTGTATTTAACAGAAGAAACAAAACAGCTAGCACTTCTGTTATTAAAATCAACAACACACTGAACTGCTACTGTCCTCCCTTCTTTAGCACGATAGTGCCTCGTGGTGTATTTAGGTGCATTTTCTTATGTGGGTGTCATTACAGAGTGGTGCCTTTCAGCTCTGCATTGCATTACTACCCGTGATGCCCATGTCATCCCATCTTGGCCAGGGATGTCTCCTTTTAGCACTACCCCGACCTCTCTGAATGTCTTCTCGTGTTTCTGGCAGTCACAGGTTGGGCCATGCTCATCCTTAATTTTCCCTGCCCCAAGATATGTAATTGGTTACCCTCCAAGAATTTTTGGTTCCTTCCTTTGGAGAATAGTTGGAAACCAAAATCTGGGTGCTAGTTTTATATAACAGGTACTTATATGATGTTAACTATGTGGTCTAAACTTTTTACAAATATTGTCTTGTTCCTTTATTTTAACAATCCTATAACCTGGGTGCTATTATTCTCATTTAATAGGTGAGGAAACCAAGCCCAGAAAAGATAAGAAGCTTGACCAGGTCATACAGCTAGTTAGTGGCCAAGCCAGCATTTGAACCAAGGAAGTCGGGTTCTGAAGCCGTCTCTCCTGCTTGGGGCTGAGTGAATGTTGCTGGTGGAGCAGAAAGCTGTGGGAGCTGTTGGGCTATATCTGGGTCAGAGCTGGAACATTTTTCTTGTAAAGTTTATAGGTTTAATTGATTTTTCCAAGATATTAACATTTCGTGTATTAAAACATCATCGATTTTAGACACACTAGTAGGGAAAAAAACCAAAACACTACAGACTTAGCTAGGACACGGAGCTCACCTGATGATCTGGGTGACTCCTGAACAGATCACACCAGCAGCCTCTGTGGCTTTGAAATCTGTCCTCTGTTACCAGGGGAGGCAGCTTCTCCCGCCTTTGGTTTTGTTGCTCAGCATCTGACAGCAACCCTTTCGCCTGTTTATCACGGCAAGATGTGCAAGGCTCCGTCTGCTGGTGGGTTCCTTCCTTCCTTCCGTCCCATGAAGCAGCTGGTTATAGCACTGCAAGAAGACAGGGCACGAGAAATGTTTGCTCTACTCGTGGATCAGTTTTACACCCCACAGCCGTGTTGTGGGTCTGTGTGTGCACACGACCACTTTTTGTTTCAGTGCTCAATGGAGTAAAGCCTTCTTGAAGGATTTTCCAGTAGCATCTTAGATCCACAGGACAAATACCAACAGTGCACATAATTCTGTTGAAGTGGTGGTGGGAAGAACAGTTTGAACCAGTTCAAGTTTGTATTATGTTGCAATACCCTGTTCTTCTTATGGTAGCAGGTTTCATCCATCACTAAGACTTTGTGTTACAGGGTGACTCCAGGAGAAGTGTACTGCCCAGTAATTAGGTTGAGTATGAACATGTTAAGTGTACCCCAAATTTTAGAGTTGCCCTTACATTTCTCAGTTCTCTTCTAGAAACTGACGGTCCCCTTACACATCTGTTTTGACTTGATATTCATGTATTACCTAGTTCTGAAGTCATATGTTTAAAAGTGTTCACTCTCCCTCCCTGCTCCCTACAGCGACTACCCATGATGCTGGATATTTGGTACTTACTAAGTTAGCAGAGCTTAAGTAAAATTGATAGTGTTTCATTTTTCTCTGCAACTGGAGAGATTGGGCTGCGTGAGTATTCTCAGTCATTTTCTATCCTGCTGATTCTGAAAGTGTGGACAGAGTTCTTACCCCCAATGGTTAAGTGACCCCCAGCTCTCAGGCCTAGTTGCTACTTAGCATGAAATCCATTTTATCCATCATTGTTATTTTCCCACCTTCTACTGTCACAAAAGCACTAAAATATGGAGGATGAGACTGCAACAAGGGTGGAAGGCTCACAGCAGTATTTCAGGGTATTTCTGGACCACGCGTGTGCTTCCTGTCGCTTTGTCTTGAGCCAAGCTCCGTGCTCGCCTTTTAGCATCGTTGCCACTGACATGCTTCCACCCCTTCACCAGCTGTTTTTAATCTTAATTTTAAAGCATGAAAGAGGCTTTCAGACTCGAGGTTGGTTGATGGAGGCATCTCCAAAAAAATGAATTGTGCTGGTTACTTTAAACGGGAAGAACCAGGGTTCTGATGGCATCTGAAGCACGCTGGCCGTTCGCGTGTTCGATGCAGCCTGTCTGTGGGGCACTCAGGAGGTGGTCAGCAGTAGCTTTCAGAGCTGCTTTACAACGTGAAATAGCTGATGGGCGGTATGCTGTGTCTGCCCCGAATACCCCAATTTGGTTGCTACCTAAGTACCCCTGAAAAAGCGGTGGTCAGATATGTAGTCTGACTGGATTAGTTCAGCCCACTAAATAGAGAGACACCGCTTTCTCCACAGGAGATAGACCTGTACGGTTATCTCTGAACTGTGGCTGGCGTTTGGAGCCATGAGTGGGTCTTCCATCTACAGTAGATTCTCACCTGTTCTATTTCCTCTATCATTCTGAGCAGTAACAGCATTTACCACAGTCATGAGAACCTCCAGTATTGAGTCCTTCTGTTCTGGGCGCCGGGTTAAGGATTGTATGTGTATTATCTTAGTTAATCCTCAGAGTAGTTCTGTGCTGTCAGGAATGTTACCTTGTAGATGAAGAACTGATTCTCAGAGGATAAGTGACCCAGGCTGATGCCACCAGGGTGGGGTGGGGGCACCGCCCTAGCTTTGGTCCTCACTGGGCTGTGCCCGCGAGGGCTGGGAGAGAGCCCTGAGGTCGTGCACTCGGTCTGGGAAACGTTCGAGTGTTGAGCAGCCACAGTGTCGAAGTATCTTGGCTTTGTGAGGTTTTAAAAAATCCTGCCCTTGATAAAAGTATTTTATATTTGGTTATTCAGCACTCTGAATTGGTTTAAGAGGAGCCCTCCAAAGTAAACCACAGTAAGTTATATTATTTGTCACTTGTTTTTTAATTTTATTTCCCCATTTTATTCTAAGGAGCTCATGTCAGAATTCGTGGCTTTATTGAACTTCCCTTCCTGGCCTTGACTTTGGAACCAAAACCTTGTGCTTGCCCATCCGGCTTCAAGGGTGAATGACATTCAGGAGCCTCAGGGATGCCCGGAGCAGAGCCTCTGTCTGATAAAACCCACTTCTCGGGGGCTTCCTAACATGCACCTTTTGGCGTGTTAGTTGTCATTAATTGAACTGTGTGTGGAAGGGTTTCCTCTGCCTGCTTTAGGAACGGTCAGGGCGCGTCTCCCTTGGAGCACAGCTGCGCTCTGCAGCCTGAACGTTGTGTCTGTGTGCTGCGCGGCTGCGCTGCTGTCAGGCAGCTTCTATAAAGATGTGTATCATTCTAGAGCAAGTCCCATTGGCAGTTACCGTCAGCACAGAAACAGTTTTCCCCGAACGGCCTCTGTTGCCTGAGGGCAGACACTACCATGGTTTCTCTTCGCCGTGCTTCAGGTTGTGTCTGTGGAGTGGCAAGCTCTTTATGACACCAGACCGCGAGTTCCATTATTAATGACCCTTAGTCATTTCCTCTAGCTTGAGTGACTTAAAAATAGAAAAATGAGAACTAATTGGATTCGGTTGCTGATCATTGTCATTCCTTCATTGTAAACGCAAACTCACCTCCTAAGGGTTTTGAAAAAGTGGCTTTGGGGACCAGGCGACATATGGTTTCAGTGAAAAGTCATCCTCACTGTGTAGCACTGCGATTAGATGGTACCAAATGTGCAGGACTGGACTCCCTCTGCTGTTCTGAGCAGACTGCCTGCCACCCAAACTTGTTAGGTGACGTGGAAGGAGTGGTGGGTGACCCTGATGGTCTGTAGCCTCCACATCCTGTGTGTTGTGTACATGTGGGATTTTCACTAGCCCTGAGAAAGCCAAGGGGCACCTCTGGGTTTAGGTGGTGCCGGTGGCGGTGAGGGGGAGGGTAGAGAGTTTGCTGGAGAGGATGCGATCTGAGGTGGGACTTGGAAATGGCATCACAGCCCAGGGAGACACAGAGATGTGGGAGCCCAGAGAGGGCCCTTGCAGGTTTTGCCCTCACTCTGGAAACAAGAATTTGCAAGCTAAGCATGGCCATTGGGCAGGAGGTCTTTGAAGCCAGGGTTCAGGGTTGACATCGCATCTGTCTCCTGGCCTCACTGCGCTCTTTGTAAAGTCCAAATCTGCTGTGAGGATTAGATGAGATGTAAGGATGATGCCAGCCCTTGAGGAGATGCTCAGAGGACATCAGCTCCCTCCGGCTCCCCCTGTGCCCTCCACACGTCTTTCCTCTCGTTGGATGAGAAATCAGTGTTGAGAGAAATTAAGTGGCTTGCCTGAGTGACGCACCCGGGGCTGCACTCGGATCTTTTTAGTCCTGTTGCCTCTTCCTCTTCAAGACGGCCGTGTGTACTTTACAAATGTACATACAGGGCGCTGGCTGGATGGGGTGCCGGGCGGTTTGAGCTTTGTCCTCCTCATGGTTGTGTCTGGTTGTGTTGCTTTACATACGACAAAGCCTGTTGATTTGTCTCAGGAAAGCTGGCCTGTCCCTGTGGTTCCCTGTGGTTAGTGGGAGCCCCCACAAAGCTCTTCCAGCACCGAAGTACTTGGATGTTGAAAATGTAATCAAAATGGGTCTTTTCAAAAGAGGCATATCTGTCAACTTCTTGTAAATGTAACCATTTCTCCAGTGATTTACATTCTAGTATCTGTTGTGTTGGGCTTTTTTGATCTTCAGTTGTCAGGGGCCGGCCCCTGTTACCTTTTTGTTTCTTTCTGCAGGCTGTCGGGTGGTTAATAAACTGTAAACAAACACCTAAATACACCCAGGAGTTTTAAGGGAAAGCGTAAATTCTTTTGTAGTCCCACGGTCCTGCAATTTATAGGTTTAACAGTATGATTTGCTGTATGTCCCAATTTCTAAATTAAGGAGCAATTATTGTTCTAACACGTATTACAGTTAATATGTGTTCTCTTTCCCAGCTCCATATGCTGATGCTTTGGTTACAGTTTATCCCTAATTGTGGTCAGCATGCCTCGAATGCTCATCAGGAATTAGGATGTGTATACAGAGCCTTCCTGTGACCTCCTCATTGTCTTAAAACCAGTTGAAGGCTGTTTCTCTTTCAATTGAAGGTTAACTTTCCTGTCATTTCTCTTTTGGTAAGGAGTAAAGCAGTATCACAAATTTTAATGTGTGCTATACATAAAGATAAAAAACAAATTTCTTCTGTACAGCACAGGGAACTATATTCAATATTTTGTAATAACCTTTAGTGAAAAAATAAAAAAATGAGTATGTGTATATAAATGCATGACTGGGACATTACGCTGTACACCAGAAATTGATACATTATAACTAACTCTAGTTTAATAAAAAATAAGCAAATTTTAATGTGTATAAACTAAGAAAGTCACATAACTGGCAGTGATAAATACTGAAGTGTACATGAATTATCCAGGCACTTGCTAATATATTTCAGGAAATTGTTTGGAGAAATGTGGGTTGATCATTACCAAATAAATTTTAACCTCTAACTGGCTGCCTTTTTGAAGCTTCTTTGCAAGTGGCTTGTTTTCTAAATTTGGAAAAGCCTGTGTATTTAAGCCTTGAAAAAGACAGTCTCTTAGCAACATGGAAGGACAAAGAGGAACGAAGTAAGAAGTGTGCTATTATTTGTGTATGTTCTCACTGATTTTTTTGAAAATCACCCTAAAGGTAGGTATTCTTTAAGCTGTTTATAACATTTGATAAACTTAAAAAGTAGCAAACTCTGTGCCTTTGTTTGTCTCCCCACACTGTATATTTTTGCCCACTTGGAGAACCTACGTGGGTATTCTTAATTAAGAATTAATTGAAAGTGTCTGCATGGAGGACTTTCTGCTCCATACTTAATTAACTTAGAAAACATTGCCTTGATAAGCAGATGGACCAGGTTTAAAGGGAAAACAGAGTTTGCCCTCATTTTAGACATCTATAATTCATTTAATTAACCTTGGAAGCAGTTTGCATCCATTATGAATCCGTAAATAAGGAAATGGGGAAGTGGCTGCTGCCCCCCTTTAAGGCTAATTATGTGCTCTAGCTTGGCTCCTCTGCTATGGAGAATAGTGGGTGGTGGCAGAAGGAGAGGTGTTTTTTTTCTTTTCTTTTCTTTTCTTTTTTTTTTGTAGTGAAGTTGTTCCCTGGGCTGGGCTGGGCAGGGCAATCCGGCAGGGACCCTGGCTGCTCTGCCTCGTTCTGTTGGTGGAAGCACAGGGCCAACCCAGACTGCAGGGAGGGGAAAGGAGTCCGTCTCCGAGGGAAGGGGCAGCAGGTGTGCGTAAGGCTTGGGAGGAATTTCTGGTGTCCATTCTGGAACTAATTTTTTACATACATTAAAGGAGTATTCATTTATGCCTCAGTTTCTAAGTTCCAGCGATTCTGAGACGTACATGCCAGCGTCCACACCCACACTGTTCAGTGTCTCTGAAATCAGGACGTGTCTTACAGTGACAGCCTCTCATCTCCACTGGCCGGACAGTGCTGGAACATCGCCGTCATTACATCTGATTGTGCAGATTGTGGACACAGCAGCCATGTTGATGTATATTGTTGGCAATATACAAGACGAGATGAATTGCATATGAAAAGTCTTCAAAAATATTAAATCATGATCCAACACTGAAACAAAAGGTTTTTATGCACGAGAAAGCTATAGACCCAGAGCAGCAAGATGTAAATTTAGTCCCAGTGAAACAAATTTTTGTTAGAGAAATGATCGCAGTTACTATTTTTTTTTTTTTTTACCAAAAACAAAACAACCTCCCCCCACCAAAAACACTAACCAAGAGCTCTGGGGGACTTGAGACAGAGGATAAGTAACTGAAGTTGTATTACAGAGTTAGGGCAAGAGTATTGCCTTCCAGATAATAAATCACGCAACTTGAAAACAGGAGAGATCGGTAGATCCCTTCCAGGAGATGAAAGGAACTTCAAAGCAGTAAGCAGCTGGTGTGTCCAACTCATAAGCCGTCCAGGGCTGTTGCTGAGGTGTGGAACATCAATTTATCAAACTTTCTGCCAACTTAGAACTGTAACTGCTTATTTTCTAGCGATTTGGAGAAAAATTGAGTTTAGACAGATAGGAAATGCTGATAAAACCCCCAGTGTTCTTTAAAAGGCTCTGAAGTTTTCCTGTGATGGTTAAGGTGCTAAGGAGGTCAAAGCCGTGTGCATGGGCTCTGAGCAGCCATTATGCTGTGGTGCTTTGCACAATTGCTGATGGCTGAGAGTTGCAGCTTTAATTTAATCTTCAACTAAAAACAATCCCCAAGAACGAGTTCTTCCCCCAAACATTATTGTGCACAAGTACACGTGTGTGCGGCACGTCTAGTCACCAAAGATACACGTCCTGGTTATCCGAAAAGCCTTCTGCCGTGACACCCGGTAAGAACAGGAAAATGCCAGACTCAGAATTGGCATATTGGGTGTCTGGCAGCTGGAAGAATGTTCCAGAGACAACAGTGAGGCATTAGGTGGAAAAAAGTGCGCATTGGCAACCGAGTTAAAGTGATTCAGAAGAGTCAGGAAGATGTGTTAGGAACATCGTAACCAGTTTTGTTTCTTTTCTTTTTTTTTAAATGTAGGTACATGAGTGATACATGATAAATCTAATTATCTCAAAGTTTTTTTAGTTATTATAAGATGGCTCTAAGTGACAAGACAGCTTTATGTCAGTTTATGGCAGCATTTTTCTCAGTGTGTGCAAACTGTGGGTTCATATTATAATCGATTGCGTCTTAGACTCAATAAATATGTTACAGGCACTGAACCTAAACTACTGCTTTCATGGTGTCTCCAGTTTTAGGGATGATGGGAGTATAATCTACTCAAGCCCCAACAAGCATTTCAAAATGCATTTTCATAGAGTATGTAAGAACAAAATTATTAAGCACTTCTGTCACTTTTATGGAAAAATGAGCTCCAAATTCCAAACACTCAAATCTTCTGTTGTTTAATTTTTAAAAATTGAAGTATAGTCTATTTACAGTGTTGTGTTAATTTCTGGTGTACAGCATAGTGATTAATTCATATACATACATACACACACACACCCCTTTTTATTAGAGACCATTACACAATATGGAATGTAGTTCCCTGTGCTATACAATAGGACCTTGTTTAGCTCCTTTAGTAGGTAGTATCTGCTAATCCTGAGCTCCCAATTTATCCCTCTCCCGTCTTTTCTCCACTGTAACCATAGGTTTGTTTTCTGTCTGTGAGTCTGTCTCTGTTTTGTAAATAAGTTCATTTGTGTCCTTTTTTGTTTTTTTTTTTTTTAAGATTCCACATATAAGTGATATATGATATTTTTCTTTCTCTTTCTGGCTTGTTTCACTTCATATGATGATCCCCAGCTTCATCCATGTTGCTGCAGATGTAAACAGCCAAAACTTAAAGGAATTAAGTGTTAGACTTACTTTCTTTCTGTTTTATATGTGTATGTTGTGTATTCCCAGCTAATCAGTAAGTTCTGAGTGCGTTGCATAGACTCCATGTGTAACTATTGAAAGATTTAAAAAATCCACGCAAGATGTGAGACCTTCAGTTGTTAAAGGCTGTTGGTCTTCCAGGGGCTTCTAAAACTCATCCTCACTGTTTTCACAACCATACTGCAGGTGGTAAACGTTCTGCAACCTTTTGGTTTTTAGAAAAGTAGACCTTACTTTTTAGAGCAGTTTTAGGTTCACAGCAAAATTACGAGAGGTACAGAGATTTCCCCGTAAGCTCCCTGCCCCGGAACATGCATAACCTCTTCCATTATCAGCATCCCTCACCAGAGTGGTGTGTCTGCTTCGGTCCATGAACCTACACTGACACACTGTTGTCGCCCAGAATCCATAGTTACATTAAGGGTTCAGTCTTGCTGTTACACATTCTCTGAGTTTTGACAAATGTGTAATGACATGTATCCACCATTGTACATGGTGACAAATGTATAATGACATGTAGCATCCTACAGAGTAGCTCCACTGCCCTGGGAACCCTCTGTGCTCTGCTGATTCAGCTCTCCCCCAGCCCCCGGCAGCCACTGATCATTTTACTGTCTCTGTAGTTTGACATCTTTCAGAACGTCGTATAGTTGGAACCGCTCAGTATGTAGCCTTTCCAGATTATCTTCTTTCACTTAATAAGATGCATTTAAGATTCCTCCATGTCTTTTGAGGGCTTGATAGTTCATTTCTATTTAGCACTAAATGACATTGCATTTTCTGGATGTACCATGGTTTATCCACTCACCTACTGAAGGACATCTTGGTTGCTTCCAAGTTTTGGCAGTTTGAATAAAGCTACTATAAGCATCTGTGTGTAGGTTTCTGTGTGGGCATATGTTTCCAGCTACGCTGGTACCAAAGATTGTGATTACTGGATGGTATGGTGAGATTATTTTGAGTTTTGTAAGAAGCCATCCAATAGTCTTCCATTTTGCAATGAATGAGAGTTCCTGTTGCTCCACTTTCTCACGAGCACTTGGTATTGTCAGTATTCTGGATTTTGGCCATTCTGATAAGTGTGTAGAGGTATCTCATTGCTGTTTTAATTTACCTTTTTCTGATATTACCTAATGTGGAGCACCTTTCATGGGCTTATTTGCCACTTAGGTATCTCCTTTTGGTAAGGGTTTTTTTTTAAGGCCTGCAGCCCATTTTTTGAAATCGGGATGTTTGTTTTGTTTGTTTTGTTATTATTGACCTTTAAGAGTTCTTTGTATATTTTGGATAACAGTCCTGTATCGGGTATGTCTTTTGCAAATATTTTCTCTTAGTCTGTGGTCTGTCTTCTCATTATCTTGACAGTGTCTTGTGGAGCAGAGCTTTTTCATCTTAATGAAGTCTAGCTTTCCAGTTCTTTCTTTCATGGGGTGTGCCTTTGGTGTTGTACTTAATGTCATTGCCAAACCCAAGGCCATCTAGCTTTTCTCCCATGCCACTTCTACGGGTTTTATAGTTTTGCATTTTATATTTAGGTCTGTGATCCATGTAGGATCTGGGTCTAGATTTTTTTTTTTTCTCTTTTGCATGTGGATGTGTAGTTGTTTCAGCACCATTTGTTGAAAAAGCGACCTTTGCTCCATTGTAGTGCCTTTGCCCCTCTGTTCAAACTTAGTTGACTGTGTTTATGTGGGTCTCTTTCTGGGCTCTCCATGCTGCTCCAATGATCCTTTTGTCTGTTCCTTTACCAGCACCACACTGTCTTGATCATTGTAGCTTTTATAGTAAGTCTTGAAGTCGGATAGTGTCAGTCCTCCAGGTCTGTTCTGCTTCAATGTGGTGTTGGTGTTCTGGGCCTTCTGCTTCCCTGTATCAACTTTAGAATCGGTTGGTTTATATCCACCAAGTAACTTGCTGGGATTTTGATTGGGGCTGCACTGAATCTGTAGATCAAGTTGGGAAGACATGACATCTTGATAATGAGTCTTAAATATTGAGACCCCTTAGACTTTGAAATTTTGAAATTCTAGCCCTGGAATGGATGTAGTTTGAGGCCGCATGTGTGGCCAGGCAACCAACTCCTGTCAGCAGTCTGGGCCATTATTTCTAAAGAGGCATTGCTAGAAATTCTGGTTAGGTTGGTTTGAACATTTATGGACATAAATTAATACAAATCCTCTTCCATGTTGCATGCGAGTTCCTGATGTTCCATGTCAGTGTTTAAGAGTGTAGGCTCTGGAATCTCATTGTGGGTGTCTAGTCCTGGCTGCGTGACTTACAAGACTTCAGGCAAGTAACCTCTCAGTTGTGAAGTGGACTTAACTGCAGGGATTAAGTGAAACACGTAAATATCTCTAAAGTTGTTTGTAATTCCTGATTTTCCGCTTGCTTATATTCCATTGTCTCTTCTCCCCATCCTCCTCCTGACTTCCTCCCTAAGACCGGCCTTTAAAACTGCTTTTCACATGATGTCACTCATGACTTCCATACTGCAAAATACACAGCCCCTGTAAGACTTCTTACCGGGCAGGATGTGGCTCAGTTGGACCACGCCCTCCTTGACACTTTCTGTTTCTACATCCGTGTCTCTAAAGAAAGCCTCCTGGTGCCCTTCTCTCTTACGCTGAGAGACTACTTCTAAAATTGCCTTTGGTGACTCTTCCTCTTCTGTTTGACCAGCCAGGATTTGGTTCTAGATTCCAGTCTTTCTACTCCATTGTGTCTAAACACCATTCATGTGCTGAGGACAGCTAAATGCTCACCCCCAGGCCGGAGTCCCAGACCCAGGAAACAGCCACTTGACTCCTCTTGGCTTCCTCATCATGGGCTGAACTCTTGCTTTCCAGTGTCTCTGCTTCCTTTCCCCTGAAGTTGGCCCTCCTATAAATTCCAGTAAATGATGCCACCATCCACCTGGAGGATCAAGTAAACTATTCAGGCACTGTGCTCTGTCCTTCTTTCCTGCACCGTCACACCCCCCAGTCCCCTATCAGCACATTCTCCTGGCTCTCCTTCTAAAACACGTCCCCAGACTGTCCCCTCCTCTCCGTCTTCACTGTGTTAACCTCTCTCTCTGGACCCCTAATGTAGCTTCCTCACTGGTTCCCTGTGTCTACTCACATCACCTTTTCTTCATACAGTTCCCAGAATGATCATTAAAAAATGTCAATTGGATCATGTTGCTCTTGCTTGAAAGCCCACCAGTGGCGTCCTGGCCTCCCATTGTGTGGGCCCTGACCACCTCAGAGGTCCCACGCTCCATCCAGTCTGTTCTCTGACCCCATTACACCTGCCTCCATCTTGGCCTCTGTGGTTGCCGCCCCTCAGCTGGGACCACTGCCTCATTGTCACCTGGCACCATCTCCTCGTCTTGCAGGTCTCGGTTCAGATGCCCCTTCATGGCCTCCCATGACCACCATGAACAATTAGCACAACTCCCCTCCCCCGGTGCTACCCCGTCTCCCCGCCTATTGTAGTCACTGCCCATAACACCCCTGTTTGATATCGCCTTGTTCCTTTGTTTGTTTACTTATTGTCCGTTCTCTCATAAATAGAATGAGCACTAGGAGAGCAGGGTCCCTGTTTGTCTTATTCAGTGGCACATTCTCAACGCCTGGAGCAGCCCAGCACTTAGTAGGGGCTCAGTAAGTATTTGCTGAGTTAATAGATAATGAAATAAGGCTCCTGACACAGTGCCTGGACGTTAGTAGATGCTTAGTAAGCACTGGCCATTATCCTTTTATTTTTTATTCTCTGATTACTATGGCTAGGAGTTCCAAAATTATGTTGAATAAAAGTGGTGAGAGCGGGCATCCTTGTTCGTGATCTCAGAGGAAGTGCTCTCCGCTTTTCCCCATTAAGTGTGTCATTAGCTGTGGGTTTGTCGTACATGGTCTTTGTTACATTGAGGTATGTTCTGTCTGTGCCCACTTTCTGGACAGTTTTTATCATAAATGGATGTTGAAGCATTGGCTGTTATCACCTTGAACATTAAACCTTGGTGTCTGTGCCTGCCTCTCTAGCACAGCTAGCTTAGAAAGAGCACAAGACCCACCTCTTAGGCATCTTTTAATTCCAGAATCTAATACAGTGACTGGCATGTGGTAGGTGTTTAATAAAGATTTGTTCCATATGCAGACTTCTTAGAAGCGGCCCTTTTGCTCATTAGAAGCCGTCTATGTGTCTGCGTAACGACTGGCTCCTTTACCAGGTGCTGCCTTGCTTATTTTCTGCCTTCATCCTCCTTGGCCTGTGTGTGGAAGTTTGTACTCTTCCCTCACGCCTGCCGAGTGACAGACAGGATGCTTTTGCCGCTCTCCTGGTAGACAGCCTCGTAAGTGAGCCCCTGCTTCTTGGGCCGGTTCCGGGTCTCACCTCTGCCCCCTTGCAGAGCACGTCTGCCTTGTTTCTGGCCAGGCCCATCGTTAGCGGGTAGGCGGACTGGTCTTCCTGTCTCTTTGTCCTTCATTCCACTGATGGTTGACCTTCCCCTTTCCAGTGTGATTCCTCACATCAAATCACCGTGACAGACCCTCTGTTTCAGTGGCTCCCGACCTTGCCAGTCTCCCTCTGCCTCTAGCTCTATATGAATGGAATTTGTGACGATGAGGAAATCCCAGATGTTCTGTACGTTACAACAATTTTAAAACATTGCTGTGATGAAATATTTGGGATGAGCTTTTGCGCCTTAATTTGTCACTTCTGATAATACAGTATTTGGGGCAAGAGGAGGTTTTAGGAGGTCTGTGAATTAGTTGTTTCTTCTGTTTGACACGTCTAGTAACATAAAAATATAAAGTAGTAACATAAAACATAAATGGTAATGGGAAATAGATTAGAAAATAAGGTTTTATGTTGTAAGGGGTATGGACACTTCTCACAGTGACTATGCTTTTAGTGATACTGTTCCATTTCTATTATTTAATGTTAAGAAAGCAGCACTTTTCCAAACTTATAACTTTAATCAGACTACTCAGTTAGGTGAAGCTGTGTGTACCCAAAACACACAAAGTTAACTCAGGTTATTAACGTGTCCTTTGATAGCATAGTTTACATGGTTTTATATGTTGAGTACAGCAGGTGTTAATCTCTAATTAACAGAGATTTGGCACTCAGAAGTGTTTTATATATATATAGCAAGAGACAATATATGTGTGTATAACAGACATTTTTCACAGAGCCTTTTTGTAAGCATGACCTTAAAATCAGGGCATTCACCTTTATTTGAAGATGAAAAATTGCATTGTGGTGTTTTGTAATTCTTATCCCAATAGTTTGACATGGTTTGCAACTTTAAAGAAGTTTCAGTTGCCTGGGTGTAAATCTTTCCTTTTTGGGTAAATTCAACAAATTAAGACAGGCCAGAGAACAAGGTAGTCTAGATTTGCAGATTAATGTGTCATTTCAAAGCACATGATTTTCATTCCATTTAAAAAAGTTTTTCCTTTTGAGTTAAAGAAGAATTGCAGAAGTACTTCAGTTTACCTATTTTTCCCTATTGTTAACATCTTACATAAACATAATACAATGATCAAAGCTAAGAAATTAATACTGGACCTGTGGTAGGCAGAATTGTGAGATGGCCCTAAGACTTGCCCACTGGTATACATGCCCTGTGTATCATCCCTTTCTTTCAAGCGTGGGCAGGACTTGTGAATATGATGGGATAGCACACTATAATGATGGTACATTACAGGGTAGGAGGGATTTTGCAGGTATAACTAAGGTACCTAATCAATTAAACTTTGAGTAATTGAAAGGAGATCATTCAGGGTGGGCCTGACCTAATCAGTTGAGCCCTTTGGCGTCTTAAGCAGCAGCAAACACATTCTTGCTGGTTTAGAAGAAAGCAAACAGCCCTGTTGTGAACTGTTTATGGAGGGGGCCTTGTGGTTAGGCCCTGAGAGTGACCAGCAGGAGCTGAAACCAACCTTGGCCAACGGCCAATGAAGAAATGGGAACATCAGTCCTACAGCTGCAGGGAACTGAGTTCTGCCCACAGTGAGCTTGGCAGAGGACTCTGATCTCCAGAGGAGAACCACAGGGTGCCAGCACCTTGATTTCAGCCTTGGGAGATCCAGCCACAGTGTGCCTGGGCTTTGGACTTATGGAAATTCTGGGATAATAAATGTGTGTCATTTAAATCTTCTTATAAAAGTGTGCTTTGTGGTCAGTCGTTATGTAGCAACAGAAAACAAACACAGTACCACCCCGTTAGCTAAAGTGTGGGCTTTGCCGGGATTTCACCAGGTTCCCGCTCACGCTCTTCTTCTATTCCAGCATCTGACCAAAATGTGATGCTTTCATGCTCTCACTCCTTGAGTCAAGAGGAAGTTACACCTCATACGTCATGATAAGCAATTATCTTGTGCAAATCGAATGTCTGGAAGGGATTTCATCTCAGTGATGTGGTGGGGGTTGTAGCTGAACATCTGAGTTCAAGTTCTGTCACATTAACACTGGGTGTGGCGTGATTCGCACCAGGAGTTGCTGTTCTTTTGTCTGTTGGGTCCTGCCCGTGTCCGAGGGGCTTCCTGGTGATGTGTCTCATGTGTGCAGAGCTGCAGCCGGATGCTGAGCATCTGTGAAACAGGCCTCAGATGCTGTGGTCCTTTTTCCTGTTCTAACTGCACAGGGTCCAGCCGTCTGAGAAGGACGCAGTGATGTGAAGACATGCCTCCTGCCAGCTCTCGATCCTGAGCTGTGACTTGGTTTGGCAGGGTATTTTCAAACGCTCAGACCTCTGTATCATCATGGTAGTGCCCCTGTACCCCGTGCATTCACTTCGCTGGTGATGGAGTGGAGACTGTAGGTTAAAGGTGCACCAGCGCTTTGTGGTTTCGTGATTGGAATCCAGGCCTTCTTGTTCCTGGCATGTTGTTGTTCTCACTGTCAGCACGTTAGTCTTTTCAAACTTAAGCTACCATCCTGCTCATGTCAGAGATCAAGGGTGACGTTTGGGTACTGTTTTGATGGAATTTATCCAAGAAATGCCCATATCTTGCCCTGCACCCCCCCATGTCCCACAGTGAGGGTGGGGAGCCTTTCCACCACAGGAATCAGAATTCCATTTTGTCAGAAGTTTCAGAAGCATCCAGTGCCCCAGTGCTGAGTCCAGCTAAAGGCCCCTACCTTCACTTTAAAGGTTGGGACCAGCCCAGGCAAGTGTGATGGTGGAGAGACATGGCGGAGCTCCCAAAGTGGTCCTGAATCTGTTTACCCACGTGGAAACTGGGTAATGGGATGGGACAGCACTGATTCAGCTGGGGGTCATGAAATCCTGCTTCATAAGACCCAGTGACCCCGTGACTGGCAGTGGTGGCCTGTTGTTGACGCGTGTTTGGAGGAAACGGATTAGCCAGGTCCCCTCCTCCCTTGTGTATCTGGGAGGGGAGCTGGAACGGAGGGGGGCAGAAGTGAGCCTAATGGACAGAGGGAGATGGTAGTAAAATTTCCTTTCTTCTGTAGTCCCAGGTGCAGGGCTGAGTGATAGGGTTTAAAAAACAAAAGAAAACAAAAAACAAAAAACAAAAACCAAACTAGTTCCTGGCTTGAAGCAGTATGAGTTTTAGTGAAGGTCACTCATAGAAATATGTATAATATGGAAATTCTGAGGGGTTAAGAATTCCACAGAGAAGCTACTTAGGCTGAGTTTCAGAGGGAAAATAGGCATTTTGCTAAACAGATAGGGCTGGAGAGCGGTAGGATGGGGTGGAAGGTGGGCATGAAGCTGTAGTAGCCTCACGTGCAAAGGCACTGAGGCCTGAAACTGTACCGGGGTATGTCTGTGAAAGAGAGTTGAGGAAATTGTTTGGTGTTTCTGATCTTTTTAAACACAAGTGACATCAGACTTGCATTTCAAAACTCAAGCATTTTTTTTTCTATTATAAAAATATCAGTATAGAACACTGTAAGAAAGAAATAGTTGCCCCACAGTTGGGTTTGTTGTCTCCCATAGTGCCCTGCAGTGCCCTGGGCCAGAGCCCTGCTCTCCCCACCCCATCTGTGGCACCTCTTATACCTCTCACCACACGGGATTGACATTGCACCGTTACTTAATCGAGATGTAAAACTCCTAACGTGGCAGGAACCAGGACTGACTGTCCAGTTCACTGCAAAATCTAGCAGGGCACCTGGTACATAGTAGGTGTTGAATGAAACGTAGTCTCAATACACAGAGAATTGCTGTAAACAGCTTCCCTCATTTTTACATATGCATATTTTAATTTTATTTATTAGCATTAAACATTTTTTAATATTTGACTCGTTTTGTTTTTGAGAAATGTGTGTTATTTGTCATGTTTGCATTTTTTAGAACAATAATCTGAGTTGTCTAGAACTGTATTTTTAAACATAGTAGCCAGTAGCTGCATGTGGCTATCTACATTTAAGTGTAAATTAACAAAAAATAAAATGTCAGTTCCTCAGTCTCACTGGCTGTATTTCAAGGATGCAGGTAGCCACGTGTGGCTAATGGCTACTGTATTAGGTGGTGCAGGTCTAGAACTTCCCTGTCAAATTTCTGTTGGACAGAACTGACCTAGAGGCTGGATTGGTGGGGAGAGAAGCCAGAGGCAGGGAGACCAGTTAGGTGGTCTTTGCGTTATGATGGGCGAGAGGTGACAGCTTGAACTAGGCAGTGACAGTGTTCGAGGACAAGGGGGTGGAATCAGAACTATTCAGACGAGAGAATCAACTTGGTTTGGGCCGAGGTGTGAGGCAGAAGAGGAGGTAGGGCTGAAGTCAGGGTTCAGCCAGGGCAGGTAGGTCGGCTGTAGGTAGATGTCTATCTCTGCATGTATAGAAGGGACTTATTACAAGGAACTGGCTTCCAGGCCAGCTGGAGCCCCGCAGGCTCAGGCTGCAGCTTGTTGCTCACAGGTGGAGTGCTTCTGCCTCCCCTCCTTTTCTTCCCTTTCTTCCTCTATACTTCCCCTCCCTTCATCCATTCCTCCCCCACATTTCTCTCCCCTCCCCTCTTTTCTTCCCTGTCCCCCATCCTCCTCTATCTCTCCTCCCCCCTCCCTCCCCCTCCCTCCCCCTCCCTCCCTCTCCTTTCTTCCCTCCCTTCCCCCTCCCTCCCTCTCCTTTCTTCCCTCCTTCCCTCTCCCTCTCTCTCTCCGTTTCTCCCGCCCACCATCTCCCTGCTCTCTATCACCGGCCCCCCAAGCCTTCCACTGATTAAGTCAGCCCACCAAGGATAATCTCCTTCAAGGTCAACTGATTAGGAACTTTAATGATGTCTGCAAAGTCTCTTCACAGCAGCCTGAAGATAAGTGTTGAATAGTTGGGAAGGTGCACACGCTGCAAGGATGGCTGTGCCTCCTTCACAATCCTCCTGCTCTCAAGAGAGACTCTTGTCACACATGTTAACCAGAGACATACTAGAAAGGGAATGCAGAGGAGTGCATTTTAGCCTAGCCACACTGACACCACAAAGCCATCACAGACCATGCCAGTTTGCTGATTAGGCAATTGTGTAAATACTGTGTTAGATGAACTGAGATGAGGGTTACAAGTGGAGCACATAGAGGTGGAGGGAGTAGCTGAAGAATTCGGGTGTGGTGTGCTGAGGTTTCAAGTGCTGTAGACCATCATGCATCCTCGTAGATCTGGGTCTGGGCTGAGGACACCCATGGTGGGTCCTCAGTGCAGGCCTGGTCATGAGAACCAGGGGCTGCGCTTGTCATCTGGGGACAGCATGGAGAGAGCCTCGGACAGGGATGTCCGCACTTAAGGGGCTGAGGACAGATGTGGAGCCAAAACGGAAGCTGAGCTAGAATTGTTCCAAGATGGGGGCTGAGCATGGACAAGGGAGAGGATCGAGGTGGCTAAGTCTGCAGAGTGGCTGGGTGTTCTGTCCCCAGCCTGGGTGGAGAAGCAGGTAAGGCTGACTTCACAGCTGACCCACTGTCTGGGGAGGATGCGGATGGAGTGGAATTGAGCCTGCTGACCTGTGATCACTAAGGGCCACTGGGGAAGTCAGAGTGGGTCGTTCAAGTGCACCAGGCATACCTTTTCCGTGCTGCCTCCAACCCAAGTGCCTGCCGGGCTCTGGTAGGGAGCAGAAGCCCCTAATCCAAACCTGGGGCTCAGGGACAGCTTCATAGCAGAAATAGCAAAAGTTAAGATCACTGGGATGGGTGGGAATTAAGCCAAATGAAAAGCGGACCTAATACTCTGCCTCCCTAATAATCCTGGTCAAACATGATCTTTACAAAATGTTTGTTTGTTTGTTTGTTTGTTTGTTTGTTTATTTATTTATTTATTTATTTATTTATTTATTTATTTATTTATTTATTACTTCTTTAGAACAGTGTTTCACAGACTAGTCTGCTCTCTACTGGGAAGATACCTGTTTTCTACTAAATTACATCTGCATTGTATCACAGAAACATTTTGTGTATATAATTTTGTGTGTGTGTAAAATTGTTTTTACAGACCTGTGGACATTGGCCTCTAGCAGAGAAGATTTAAGAACAGGTATCTGACGCGGGCTCTCCTCCCTGGCTGCCCGCTGCAGTCATCTGAGGGCTTCTGCAGAAATGCCGTGAAGGGAACACCCTCCCCAGAGGCTCCAGTTTAGCTGGTCCTCAGAGGAGCCTGGCCATCAGTACCATTTTCAAACTGCCATAGAACATTCCAGTGTGCAGGCAGGGTTGAACCCCAGGTTCAATCGCAGCATTTTAATCTATTTTAGACAGAGACGAGCCACCACCGTCTCTGGAGGAGGAGAGGGAAAGAAATCAGTGAAAGAAACACTTCCTCACAAGCGGGCACCCCTTGGAACAGCCCATTTTCCCTCCGTGTCCCTCGCCCACTGGGCAAGGCACTGGTGCAGGTGGCCAGGATCAAGCCTGTCAGATGGAAATCAAGATGTGTAATTAAAGACTCACTTCCAATAGAACAGGCCCGCTTGCCACCCCAGGTGATACAAGTAAGAGAAAAATATCCTGATTTTGCAGATACCTTTAAAGTCATGGTTTCCAGTTTTTTGTTTTGTTTGAAACAGCAGAACCATGATTTCAAAACAAATCTTTCTTGAAACTCTGTCCTTCACCCATCACCCACCACCTTCCCCCGAGACCCTTTTTAGGAACACTCGGGTTCCTCAGCACCATTTAAAAACCAAAGCGCCAAGTGTTAAAGCTACTCTGGTCTTGAGTAGAAGCTAAAATAAGCAAGAGCATCAAATTGAAACCAGCTGCTCCATAACGAGCAATCAACCCGTGGTCTATAATTTCCGCCTGAGGTTCCCCCTCCTAGAGCCTTGAGATTATCTTTCCATCTCAGCTGTATCTGACACCCGGGTGGGGCTCACGAACGTTTTTCTTTCAGCATAGATGACATCTTAAAAAAGGAAATAGTTATTGGAAAGTAAATGAGATTTAGTTTTAGACATTAAAATTGAATGCATCAGACCTACTCCTTCCTTCCTCATTCTTTATTTCAAGCATCTGGCCTAGCATCTCAGCAAAGACAAAGTGATAGTCATCAATGTGTGGTCTCGACTGGGAACGTCCTGTCTACTGGAGCAAACCTCTGTTAACCATTCTCGTGGGTTCTGTGTGGTTTCACTCTGCGAGTCTGAGTGTGAATCATTCCTCCCCTCAGGGTGGCTATGTAAGGTGCAGGAGCAGGCGAGGTGCTTTAAGACTGCAGGTAGTCTGCGGTCTGGGACTGGACCTCTGCTGGGCCGCTTACTGGCAGCGTGACCTTGGGCAAATTCCTTAACCTCCCCAAGACTCCATTGCTTCTTCTCAAAATGGGAATAATCATATATTCATATATACATATATATATACACAATGTCATGAGTGGTTGGGAGAGATCAAGGGAGACAGTGCATCTGAAGTGTTCTGCAGAGTGTTGGACACATAGAAATCTCCACTGATGTTAGTTACTATTTTATATGGTACCTCGGAACAAAATGTTTTCTGTTCTCAGGGAACTCCTCTAGGGGAAATTAGCAGTTGGGAAGTATCTTTTTGTGCAGTAAATTACCTTGCTCTGGTCCAGCTTCTGGTTGAGTGGCTGGGGATGCAGCCATGGCCTGAGACGGAACAGAGCTCTGCTTGAGAAGCCTGAGCTCTGCTGGAACGTGTGCACAGGGAGGCCAGAAGCAGGTGGGGGTGCGTTAGAATGGGGGGCTGGCTTGTGAATCCAGCCCCTCAGTACGATGGGAGGAAAGGGGCAGCGAAGGCATTTTAGACGGTCAGGCATGACCACAGTTGCAGGAGGAGGTGAGTAGAGTTCATGAAAGGAAAATCTAAGAACAGGTCAGTTGTGGGGGTGAGGCTGAGAAGTAGCTCAGGCAGTGAGGGAAGCCAAGGCTGAGAGCATTGGCCGCTTTGCAGGTGGGGGACAGCCATTCTCTGTGAAATGCGCTCAGTGTCTCATTCCATAAGGACGTGCTAATTGTATCTCCTGGTCTGTGTTCAGTAACCAGGAAGCCCAGTGCATCTGCGAACAGCAGCCACAAGAGTAGCCCGTAATAGCAGGCTGCTTCACACAGTATGTTAAGTCCCTGGATGAGGGCGCTGCCAAGATTAAAAAGATTTGGCTAAAAATACGCCTCCAGAATGGTTGTCTCCGACTGAGCATAGACTGTACGTCTAATCAGAGTGAAATATTCATAGTGTAGGTCAGGGAACACCATACACCCATTTCTGAGATAAGAGACTGCAAGAGATAAACTGGGCAGCAGCGTGTTTCTAAGAGCAGAAAGAAGTTAAACTCTTACTCAAGATGGCATAGGGTTGACTCAAGCTTCACCTGATGCTGTTTTAAAGGAAAGCCGTGGCATGTGAGTGTGTGCTGAAAAAAAATGGTCAGTGGCAGTTGTTACATCATTGAACTTGGTGCCTACAGGCAACTGGGCACAACTTAGGAACTGGCCATTGAACTTCCATAGCGGGATGTCTCCTGCAGGGGACTTCTAAGGGTGTCCACATGTAACCAGGCTTTCTACATCATTTCTGTTAGGTGGCACCCAGCCTCCAGTGAGCCCTCAGACAATGGTGAACTCAGACGTGGGGGCAGCCCCACTGCAGCTGCGGTGGGTGATTCTGCTCTTGGGGCCAGTTGCACCTTTTGGAGACTTCCAGGTGAGGTGCTAGCCCCAGCCCTCCCCCGTGACAGCACGTCATCCCAAGGCAGCTCCCCTGCCTGCTCGTGTTTTCTTCTTCCTGCGTTGAAAGCCTTAAGTCTTCTCACCATATTGATTACTTGCCTCTGTACATGAGGCTTTTTTTTCCCACTCTTTTTATGGGTGGCTGTTTAATGGGCGGGCCTCTATCACAAAAATGCCATAAACTGGGTGGCTTAAACAACAAACGATGATTTCTCACACTTGAGGAGGCTGGGAAGCCCAAGGCCAAGGCCCCCGCAGACTGTGCCCCTAGGAGGAAAAGATGGTGGACCATCTTTTGCTCTGTCCCCACAGCAGGCAGGGACAGGGGAGCCCTTGGGGTCCCTCATGAATGGAATTAGTGCCTTGTAGAAGGGATCGCATGACCTAATCACCTCCCACAGGCCCCACCTCCCAATACCATCACCGTGAGGGTTAGGATTTCAACCTATGAATTGGGGGTGGGGACAGAAATATTCAGCCAATAGCAGTGGCATAAGGTATTGAATGCGTCATTCCGCAAATGGCCTGATTTGTCTTGAATAGAGCGAAATCACGGATAGCCACCTCCATCTTCCTAAACCGTGTATCTGTCAGCGGAGCTTAAGGCCACACCAGAGGTTTTGGGGCTGGCATACTGAGCTTACTTGTCTGTTAAAACCTGTAGAGGTAGTTTTGTTTTGGTTTTTGATGATTGAACTAGCATCTCCTAAGTTTCTGCTCTCCTTCCTGTATTTGTACTGCTTTTGACAACCCAAGTTCAGAGCTTTTATTGACCCCTGTTTTATTTCTCCACTTTGTAAAGATGATCAAATCCTCATTCAGCGGGACAGGAAATTTACTCACACCTGCTTCCTTGCAATCACACATGTGATAACCTTGCCTTCTGTGTTGCTATTCGGGTCAAAGATCGTGTTTATCTGGTTGAGTGAAGAATGAGTCGGCCCTTCCCTACCCCCAGCTGGGGGCCCATCGGCATGCTTTGGACATGCTCATTGTTCTTCATATTCTTCTGCCCCAGTTAACCATCTTGCCATTGAGAATATCATGAGAACCTTCTCAGAGGTCTTAGTGAAGCCCAGTTCTCCCTGAATTTGTCCTCCAGCTGGTCCAACAGTGGATCAGCAACACAGTTTCCAAGTTGTTGGAATAAAGGATAAAACCACGCCAGGTGACTTGAACCCATTTTGAACCAGATAACCTGCTATTTTACAATTTTATTCATCTTGGACTTTCATTCTACCTTCCTAATGTTTATTCTTTCTTTCTAAAGAAAATTTTTTAAAGAAGTCAAATGCAAATTCCATTAACCCCAAGCACCAGAAATAACCCCTTTCTTGATTTGCTATTTAAAAATATTCATGATATTTTAACAAAAGACCCCACTCCTAAGAGCCTAAAATTTCTATATAAATTTCTTGTCTATAAAATTTCTTTAATCCCCAGTTCATTCTGGCCTTTGGAATTTCCTGCTGGACATACCTGTCCACGCCACCCTCCTGCATTCACCCTCTGTGGTTGTGTGCTGTCCTGACTTTTAGCGTGAGCTCTTAAGATCTGAATATCCTCATTGGTTTCCACAGCAGCAGTCACTTTTCTTGTTAGGATTTTCTGGAAATTGCCTAATCAAAGCTTTGAGACTTCATGAACTCTCTCCTCTTTTAAAACTTCATGCTCTAGAGTCATGTCTGCGTTGTCTGAGAACTTCCAACCTAAGCTTTGCCTCTCGTTGGGTGTATGACCCAAAATGGTGCCTCTAAGCAAGAAACAGTAAGATACCTTCCAGGCTTGAATCTGTGTATGAATAAAAAAAGAGGATCCCACCGATGCTTGGGTACTGACTGGCCATCACCGCCCTGAGGGCAGTGCCTGTGGGAACTGGACGGTAGCCAATAGGACCCTTGCCCGTTTGCAGAAGACAGATGTGAGAATAGTTGTAATCTGGCTGTGACCTTTTGTGATTCTCCCTGTCCTCCTCCATGTTCTTTCCACTCCTCAGTTCTCATCATTTAGAAATCCAAGGGTGCATGTTCAAGTGTTGCACAATTCAGTATTGGAACTGAAAATGGCAAGGCAGTTTATTTTTCATTCTTTAATTAACATAAAGCACAGATACTATATAAATGTGCTCATGCTGTTCCTAAGATAATGTCATCTGAATTTTCTTTGAAAGAAAAAAACATTTGAAAGCATGCCTCTGTGGATGAGAATGTTTCTCAATTTGGTCTCGGACTTTCCCAAATGAGGAGTGATCTCTGACCTTAGGAAATGGTTCTCAGCAGTCTGGAGTCATCTGTATCCCAGTTTCTAAGGTCCCAAGTCTTCGTAACAGCTTAGAAAGGTTGTTGCAGTCTGGGGAGTGCCTTCTATATTTAGCTCAAAGTAATATGGAGACAGCTAACTATATTAAAGATAGCCAGCTTCCCCAACCATCTAGAGAACTTGACTGTCTCTTCTCTTTAGAGTCATGCCCTGCTTTTAAGATTTATTAGAGGTTAAGATGTTATAGATGCACGCTTGGACTTTCAGAGCTCCAGTTCCCTGGTCCTTTGGATTTGCCTAATCAAACTTCATTATCTTCCCACAGTCACTGCCTCTCCATCCATGCTGCCACCACCCTGTACCAGCCACCATCTTGCCATAATCTAAGTGGTCTCCTCACTATCATTCTTATCTCCCTCCAGTTCATTTTCTAGAGCGGACAGTGGCCAAAATGATCTTCTAAAAATTCAGATGAGCATTCCCTTGCTTAAAATCTTTTAGGGAATGCCTCTTACATTTCGATGAAATCCAAAATTCTTTACACTGAGGCCATGGTTTTCTGCCTCAGGGCCTTTGCATGTGTCTCCTACTGCCTGCTTCCCTCCGCAAGACCTACTCTTCTCCCTCCCTCCTCACCTGGCTGATTTCATGTCTCAGCTTACAGGTAACTTCCTCAAAGGAGTTTTCTCTACCATTTTCATCTGAGTATGGGCTCCTTGTTATATTCTCTTATAGTTCTTGACTACTTTCCTTCTGAGTCATCACAATTTGCAGTTATGTCCTTCTATCTGTGTCTTCACAGACTGTCAAATTTATAGGGCTGGAGACCATGTTTGTTTTGTTTTCTCCTCTTGCCCTCCACAGCCTTTTACACGTCCTGATGTGTCCCGTGCTTGTCAATCTTTGTTGAATGAATCTATAGATGAATGGATAAGTGCTATGTCATCTTACTGAATGTGGTAGAATGGAAAAATGCTGTGGCACTGCAATAAAAAGGTGTGGATTCCAGACCCTGTTCTGCCACTTAGCAGCTTCGTCTAATCTCTCGACCTCCTTGTGTTCCAGTTGCCTTTTGTTTAAGTTTAAGATACTGCTCTTGACCTAGCTGCCTTGGGGAGATGTTATACAGACCAAATGAGTCAGTTTGCAGGGGGACGTTCTTGTGAACGCTGCGGTACTGTACCTTTTTGTCCATAATGTCATTGCCTTGCAAATGACTAGCAGAGGATGCAGGGAACCGAGGGAATCAGAACTGGGCCAGCGTGAAGACCCGGGGACAGAGCAGACGCCAGGCACAGGAGGTGTGCGTGTTCGCGGATAGTTGAGGAAGGTGCACAGAACCAGCCAGGAGGGCCCTCAGGGCCCCTCTGCCTGCACACGTGCGGGATGTCAGAATGGCACTAGTGCTTAGTCTTGCCAATTTCCATACCATTCCCACTTGGAGACCACATGCCGTAATGAAAAGGCACTCAACTCAGAGAGACATGTCTTGAATTACAGTCCTTACCCTTCCACGGACTAGGTCTGTGACCTCAGAAACATATTTAACCTCTATTTCTTTGTTCTTTTACTATAAAATAGATTGGCAAGAAAGATACAACTGTTTTTATGTCTTAGAGGGTTGTTTTGGGGGAAGACTGAATGAAATAATGTATATAAATGTGCTTTGGAAATGTATTAGGTATTATATGCAGAAAGCCGTGTTTAAATTCAAAATTGTGGAAGAATTCATTCAATAACTGCCTTAAAGTACCTCCTTTGCACATACCTTATACGTAGATTCCGTGGTAATACATGTTGGTTGAATAACTTCATTTGCGGTCAGGGTACTGAGGAATACAGTGAGTATTGCATGTGGATTTGTGGACCCCTTTGGGAGAAGAATTTTCATACATTCTCATCAGTCTAAGTACAGTATATTTTGATCAACATTTGCTAGCAACAGAACAGCTCACTATTTTTTTCATGGTGACTGTTAAAATGTATGTAAGTAGAATTTTTTTTTTATAGCACAGAGAAATCATGCATGTAGAGCATAAAATACCTGACAGAGAGATTGAGCTGGGGAATGTGCCTCCAGCTAACACCATCTGAGTAGACTACCTCTTGACATCAATTGATTTTAAACTGTGCCAAAAATTTAATGATATTGTTTTAACATTAAAGATACCATCACATTCAATCTAGGTCGTATGTAAAATTCATCTTGATTTCAGAAGAATTAAAATATTAAAATCAGATCTTAGAATCCGGAATGTGCCCCATCCTGTTACCCCTCTGGCTGGTGTTGCATCTTAGAGACTTGGGAGTTAAGGGCAGGCTGTAATTAATCTCTGAGAACCAAGGGCACTACCTACTTGTCTCAGAACCCCTCTGTGGATGGTGCTATGCCCTAATATTTTTGACACTTCTGTCTCTTATTAGGAATTAAAATGGCTTCCTCAGATCTGGGAGTTTTTAGGCTAGCACAGAAAATCACTGAAATTGTGTTCTTCCAATTAACATGTTTATACTTCATTTCAGAAATTCTGATGAGATTGCAAAAGCTGCATATAAGTTTATGGAGAAACATTTGGCAAGAAACTAAATGCTGCATTTATTTCCATAGATCTAAGTTTTAAAAGCTGAGCAAGAGCTTATAGCATGATTTTGCAAATCTTGGAAATGAATATTCAATTCTGTGCCTCACAGTGAAAGTTATAGGTGCCACAGGTGTGCCCTACATCATCCTTAAGTTCTTTTGTTGTTGTTTTTAAACATATAATTCACATGCCATACAATTTATTCCCTTAAAATGTACAATTCAGTGGTTTTCATTATATTCATAAGGTTGTACAACCATTACTATTGTTTAATTCTAGTTAATTTTCATCACTCCAAAAAGAAACCTTATTCCATTAGCATGATTCCCCATTCTCCCTTCCTCACCTGGCCCCTGGCAGCCACTGTTTGCCATTTCTATGGATGTGCCTATTCTGGAGATTTCATATAAATGGCATATGATACATGGTCTTTTGTGTCTGACTTTACTCCGCATAATGTTTTCAAGCTGCATCCACATTGTGGTATATATTAGTTTTTCCTTTTTATGGCTAAGTAATATTTTGTTGTACGGATAAAACACATTTTGTTTATCCATCCATCAGTTGATGAATGTTTGGGTTGTTTCTACTAGTTGGCTGTTATAAATAATTCTGTTATGAACATTTTGTATACAAGGTTTTACAGGGGCATATATTCTCAGTTCTCTTGGCTACATACTTAGGAGTAGAACTGCCAGGTCCTATGGTAACTGTGTTTAACTCTTTGAGGAACCGCCAAAATGTTTTCTGAAGCGACTGCACCATTTTACATTCCCACCACCAATGTATGATGATTGTAGTTTCTCTGTGTTCCTGCCGCAACTTGCTGTTTTCTATCTTTTTGATTATGACCATTCTAGTGGGTATGAAGTGGTATCTCATTATGGGTTTGATTTCGTTTCCCTAATGACTGAATGTCGAGCACCTTTTCCTGTGCTTGTTGGCTGCTTGTATACTTATTTGGAGGAATGTCTATTCGGATCCTTTGCCCATATGTTCTTTAAGAACCTAACACTGACATTAGGCTCCTGAATGATCCACCAGCCTAGGAACCACCCTGTCATCCTACCGTATTCCTACCTGATAACACGAACAGAACCATGCTGTTCAGTTGTCAAAGCCGGAAACCTGGAAGTCTCCTCACCCATTCAGCACATCTAATCCACTAGTATGTCCTGTAGATTCTTCCTCCATAATATCACACCCATCCTTTTTCCATTCCCACTGTCACCACCTTGCCTTAGGTGTGTTACCGAGCAGAAGGCTCACTTCTTGGCACTCATAGAAGTTAATACTGTGGTGCCGGCTTTTGAGAAAAGAAAAGGCTTTATTGCAAGGTTGACTGGCATGGAGACAGGAGGCAAGGCTCTCAAATTGTTACCAAACTGAACCTGGGTCTGCTTACCGCCATGTAGCAAAACCAATTTACTGACACCAGGTTGTGGGGAAGAAAAGTACAGCGTTTATTGCAGGTGCCGAGCAAGGAGAACTGGGCGGCTTGTGCTCGAAAGACCCATACTCCGTAGGAAGAGAAGAGCTTTTAAAGGCAGTATTTGGGGTGAGGATTGCAGGATGCATGACTTCTTCTGACTGGTTGGGGGTGAGGTAACAGCATGGGGTTTCAGGAATCTTAATCATCAACCTTCTGGTTCTAACCAGTCTGGGGTCTACCCACTTGTGGCCATCCCGCACCTGGGTGAGAGTTCTCAGTTCCTGCAGAGAACTCAGAGATATGTGTTGGACTGTTAGGTCCATTCCTTGAGGAGAAACTCGGACTCTGGTTTGTAGCTAGCTGAACAATTGTTTCTTGACTACTTTTTTGTTTGTTTCTGCATTTCCTCACTTCCCTAATTAGTAACTACTTGAGTCTGCTCTTTGGAACCTAGGGAATGCCTGGGAGAGTAAAGTCTTTCCTGCAGACAAGAAACAAGGGACACAGAGGGGCTTTTGTACCCAGGAGGGCCCCGCAGGATCCTGCTCTGTTTCAATCCCTGCTTTCAATACTCCTCAATCTTGAAGGGAGCAGCAGTGGGACAAGAAAAAGAACAGTTTTAAAGAGAGAGGTTAATTGTAAACTCGGCAAGGGGACTTGGTTTTAAGGAGGCTCGGTTTCAAAATCTGTCACCTCAATCTGGGGTTCAGTTGAACTTTTGAAAGTTGTAGGGAGGGGAAGTTTTCGACAGAAGGGCTCTGGAACTTTGCCCAATGTGGTAAAGTGTGGTTAAGGGGCTTCAGCACCAGACCTTCCTGGACAGCGGACGCTTCCCTTGTGAAAGGATTCTGGGGTTCAGGTTCTGGTCATGTTCTGGTCCTTTGGTTCATGATGGGGAGAAACTTAAGTTCATGGGTGTCGTTTGAGGTCAAAATCTTCTCTCTGCATGTTTCGGCTGCATGACTTGCAGTTTTGTTCTATTGTCTCTGAAAACAACTCGTATCTTGTTAGAAACAGGATAGGGCCAGTTTGAGGCTTGTTCTATGGTTACAGGCTCTCCTCCCGTCTCTCCTGAAAAACTGAAGTGACCTCTTCCCCTACCTGCAACCTCTTCTCTCTTCTACTTTGTCTGCAGGAAACCTGCTGAAAGTCCTTCGAGAGCTCTCCAAATCCTAGGCTAACGGCCAGAGCCCGAAGGTGGCTGCACGTCCTGGGCTCCTAGCCTTTCAGAAGTCCAGGATTCTTCAGAACAGAGTCAGTATCAGCTGTGTCTCTGGATGCCCTCCTGACTCAAGGCACCTCCAGTCTTAGTTTTGCTTCTTTTCCATCTCCCTTGACAATACCTGCCCATGTTTTTGTCATAGCATTTATCTCACAGCACTATGTAATTACTGTGGGTTCTGGTCCCCGCCTCTCGATTTCTAAGTCCTTCTGTAGTTTCCTGGGATAAGGTAACCCCTCAAATACTTACTTTACACAATGTGCCAGGCCCTGTGCCGGGTGTTCATGGCATCCAGTCATGGTCCTGCCTCCAGATAAAGCTCTCTCTGAGGCAGTGCAAAGTGACTTGTAAAGACTGAGCAGAAGTCAGCCCAGAGGAGAATCGGGGCAAAGGGCAGTCCAGCATTCTGCACAAACTGTGCGGAGTGTTTAAAGGCCTGACGTGAAAAAAAGATCCCGATGTGTTTGAAGAACTGGAAAAAAATAACTCCACAGAGATTAGAGTCAGAGAGACACTCTTGAAGCTGGTAAAGGAGGCAGGGGTCAGCTCAAACTAGGGTATTAGGCCTGGGAAAGGGACTTTAGATTTTATCTGAAGTTCCCTGAGAGGCCGTTGAAAGGATTTTGCACAGGAGACCAGATCCTGTCACATTTCTGTTTTAAGTTAGAATATCCCCAGAGAGCTCTTTCATGGGGTGGTTGTTGCGGAGGGTGTTGAGGACGGGTGTCGGAAAGGAGCTAACCATGCTGCGGAGAGGAGTGTGGTTAGTGGTTAAGATGTGGACTCTGGAGTCGCAGCGTCTGCATTCAGATCCTGCCTCTGTTACTCTGTGACCTTGCAAAGGTACCCAGTGTCTCTGTGCCTAATTGCATGTGTATGAAATGGGACCATTGATATTACATGCCACTTTGAGGTAATCTGTGTAAAGCATTTAGAACAAATTTTGGCATGAGTCGCCAAATAAATGTCTTGTTACCACTGTTGAAAGTAAAATATTTTAAAAGTGTGACTTTAGGAAAACTGCCAAAACATTATTTGTAATATACTAAAAATAGGTGATTCAATGTAAATAGTGTGAAAACATCAGGAGGGGCACTAGGAAGATGGTTATTTTTGTTTCACTGTGCTCCGTACCCTTGTTCATAACATCTACAGCCAAACAGACTGTAGTGGTGACGGCGTGGGTAAAGTCGGTGTGCTTCAAGATGCAGTGGGGACACGGGTCACATTGTTCTGTGGGACCTTTGGCAGCGGTGGTAGGTGGTCAAGATACAGTGAGTGATTAAGACTGGGGCTGGGAGGCATTCACATCTGGCTTTGATCCAGATTTTGCTGTTTTTCCCTCTGCAGTCCTGGGCAGGTTTTTCGGGCTCATGCGGCCTCAGCTCTGTAAGTGAGAAATGGAGTCTCATCAGGAACTCACTGGACGTTGTGGGCGGTGCACGGAAATGCACAGAGAGCACTTGCCTGGCGTTTGCCAGTGTGGGAGCTCGTGCATGTGCTGCTGCTACTTTTTAAATCATCTCTGGAGCCATTCTTTTCCCCATTTCCACTTCCCGTAGCTCCAGTATTGCATCTCTTCCTGGTAATACACGCACTGTACAGGGTAATGTTTAAAAGCAAAAGTTAAATTGCAAGCTCATTATCTGCTGAGGTTAGTCACTACAGAAACAGTGAACATTGCACAACAGTAAGTTAGTGTTGAGTGGACACCGACTCAGTTTTTAAAATTCAGCTGTGGGATTTTTATTTGGGAACAGGGGTGGTGGAGGTGTGACTGTGGCCTCTTAGCCTGGATTCCCCTTCACCACCAAAGCAGTGAGAGCTCAGCCTGACTGACGGGGCAGGGAGAGCCTCTCTGGTGGCAGTGGCAGGAAACAGGCACCAGCTTGGGACCCACAAGTTCCACAAGTTCCACAATTTCATATGTCACTTGTTCCTTACAGGGAATATATCGTGAATGCCTGAATTTCTAGATTCTGTTGAGGGAATATATATTGAGCAGAGACCCATGGTCTCATATATTTGGCTTACAAGAAATTTGATTGATCTTGAGCTGTTCTTGGTATTAGGGCAAAAACCAAAACCAAAACCAAAGCCACCTTCAGGCCCTTGGTACCACACTGCAGGTTTAGGTCAAGCCAAGGTTTAAGGCGTAATCAGGCGGACTTTTGGTAACCTACCCTGCTCCTCACCTCATCGGAGTCCTGTTATTTCTTGTTAGAATAACCATTATGGCAAAATGAGAACAGAACCAACCCCCTGGAATGACACGGGGCATAATGTGGGCGCACTACCCCAGCTTCTTGGAGCCTGGGGAGAAGCAGTGCGTTCCGTCTTGCTTCTGACGCTGCCCTTCGGACATCCTAAGCAAATTCCGAGAGAACGTTTGCTTCCGTTGTTGGATAAATGTACTCCTAAGACCTCTCTGGAAGGGGAAGGTGGTTTAAAGTAATTGTAACAGCTATGATGATGTCACAGAATGTTTTGTTTCCCTGGAGTTATATTTGGCACTAAATGTGGGTCTGCGGGAGAAGGCAGGAAGGTAAACTCAGGAGCGAGGTAGATAAGAAGGCAAAATAATCAAAGGGCAAAGCTTAAGGATACAAGATTTGAAGGTCCCTTGATCCTGGTGTAAAGCAGATTTTTCACCACTCATAACGTATAGTACATCATATCTGATGTGAGCACCGTGCGGGATGAAGGCATGAGAGCTAGGATTTGGCATTCAGTTAGCACAGACAGATTAAAAGTCTGAGCCAAACGGAATGCTCCAAATTCAGAGCCTATATTAATAATAAACCCCTCATAATTGGGGGCAGATGACAAATTACCGTGCTCTGCCATAAGTTCTGTGAGCACTCGAGGAGACTCAGCTTTTTGGTGCATTTTTCTGGGTCGTGATTGAGCTGCAGGCAAGTCTGGAACTGGAGGTGTTTTTTGAGTAAACATCTGTGGAATACCCACTGTCTGTGCAGCGCTGAGGCTGCAGAGGGATCGCTGGGAGAGCGGAACAGGGAAATACGGGTTAAAACTGGTCTCCGAGGAACTTGTCCCTTACAGGTGAGAATCCCGGGTTCAGTGCTGGGGGCAGGGTAGAGAAAGGAGAAGACTGCAGGTATGTATCGATGAGCAACGAATTACACCAATCTGAGTGGCTTAAAATAAAACTGTATTATCTCACACAGTTTCTGTGGGTCTGGAATCTAGCAGCAGCTGATCTGGGTGGTCCTGGCTGAGTCTCTCAGGAGATGGTCAGGCAGACACTAGCTGATACCAAAGTTATCTGAGGGCTTAACTGGGACTAGAAGACCCATTTCTAAAAAGGCTGGCTCACATGGCTAGCAAATTACTGCTAGTTTTTAGCAGGAAACCTCGGCTCCTTTGCCACATGTCCTCAGTATGTGGCACGTGGCTTCCCCAGAACAAATGATCCAAAACAACGAGCAAGGAGTTTGCTTTGATGCTTTTTATTATCGATTCATATGCCATTGTTTCCACCACCGTCTCTAGGTTAAAAGAAAGTCATTAAGTCTTGCTCACTCCAGGAAGGAGGGAATTAGGCTCCACTCTTCAGAAGGAACGGGTGTCAAGGAATTTGTAGACAAATTTTGAAACCATCAGAGGCGTTAAGTGGGTCCATGTCAGGAAGTACCGAAATCAGTGCTACAAACTAGGGCGCTGGAGGGACCAGGCAGGTTGTTTACATCCTGGTGGGACAGGAGGACATCAGAAGGACTGGGTCAGGGAGCCTTGCTGAGATCAAGAGACCCAAGAAGAAAGAGAAAAGGCTTTTCACGGGCTTCTCTTGACTTCCTCCAAGCAGCCCCGTATTTCATTGCCACACCACCCCATCTGATATGATAACTAGACTGCTTGGAAGGGAGTTCACCTTTGGCTTATTTAAGTATGTAATGAAAAAAAGCTCTTGTGCTGAGTAGAAAGTTGAGGGGATTTACAAACTAAGCTGGGGCCCAGTAGTTGTGACCACCCTGGTTCAACCCTCTTCCAATTCCTTATACATGAAACAGCAACTCCTCATCAAGAAAGAGTTTGGGTGTTTTGCTGTACTTTATAGGGGGTCTGAAAAATAGATTTTTTTTTCATGTTTAAGTGGAGAGAGATGCCTGTTAGAAGTGAGGACTTTAACAATCAGAGGGGAAAGAAGTGATCAAGTTCCAGTTTAAGTGATCCAGAAGGTTGCAGTAGGAATTCAGAGGAGGGTGAGAGCCACGTGGGAAGGTTTGGGAGGAGGGAGGTTAAAACTAGAAGCAGAATCCTAAAGGCCATGTGGGATTGGACTAGATCACCAGCAGAGGGGAGGGCTCTGTACGTGGGAGGGGTGGGGGAGAGGAGCCGCGTGAGTAAGTGTGTCTCAGGCTGGCGATCTGTGGGAAGGTTGCAGGCCAGCTGGCTTGGCAGAGCAGTCATCCTGGGGAACAGACTAGGCTGGGTGAAGCCCTCTTGAAGGGCTGGGACCTGACCTTGTCAGGCTCCTAAATAAACTGAGACAATGGCATGTGGTCAGAAGGGGCTTCTTCAGTCGCCCTTCCTAGTGACTGGCAATCTTAATTGGAGAAAATGAACCAAAGGGAAAACAGTCATGCATGAGGCTTGGCAGGTCAGCTGGGCGTCGCCTCCTCCGCTGAGACACCATTTCACCTAAACGAGGAGTGGGTGTTTTTCGGAAACACAAGCATCATGTTGCCAAATACTTTGTGCTATGGAAGTTGATGATTTCCTGTTAAGAGTGTTCACATCATCTGGAAGCTTACCCGTTAAAAAAAAATCTTAAAATATTCTATTGAGGCTTTTTAGACTTAGAAATTATTTTCAAAGTTCACGTAGGGAAGGGAGACTGTTTACTCCACTATGTGTCCTTTCTTGTCAGCTTAACTTCCTTGAGTTGCACATTCAAAGCATATTCCTCAGCACTACACAAAATTACTTTACTCATATTGCACCAGGGTACAGAAATCTGTTCCACTATTACGGTTTTAAGAAGGGTTACTTTAAGAAATTGTTTTTCAATAGAGAAATAAGAGGGTTAAGGGCTAAGGAGAGGGTTAAATCTTCAAAATTAATTTTCCTACCTGAATTTCAATAAGAAAAAAGTTTTCATATAATTCTAAGTATATTTTCTTATTACATAATAAAATATAAATGTGTTGATCTAAACTGAAAGAAGAATGTTGCTAAATATCATTGCACAAGTTCTGAGCAGCACACCCCACCAGATAAAATCAGGTGTTGACCCCAGATCCTGGCAGTGTGTGTGAGGCCGTTAGTTGAGTGGCCAGACACTCTCGGTTTGCATTATCTTATTTCTTCAAGTGTAATGCCTGTTCTGGATTTTTTTTTTTTCTTTAACCAGCATTGGTCCTTATCATGTGCCATGCTTTAACAGCAATGCCATAGCCAATTTTCTTAAGGCAAATTTGCTCTGTAGAAGTGTCTGCCTTTTGTTGCCTCTAGACCCAGGTTTTGGAACCTTGGCACTATTGATGTTTTGGGCAGGGTAGTTATTTGTTGTGGGGAGCTGTCCTGTGAATTGCACGACGCTTAACAGCATCTCAGGCCTCTCGCATTAGATGCCAGAAGCACATCCCCTTACCTGGTTGCTACAACCAGAATGTCTCCAGAGTTCACCAAATGTCCCCTGGCCAGAGGAGTGTGGAAAATGAGATTGTCATGTTGATGTGTATGAATGGAGCAAGAAGAGACCCTTGTGCCCTTTTTTTAGGAGCCTCATTAGGGGAAAAGCTTTGGGAATGATTTTTAAGTGCCTGAATTCTGTTGGCTAATTGGGCAATGACCTTTGTCATCTTCTATTGACTCTGCTTCCTTTCTCTGTCCAAGAAGAGAATATTCCTAACCCCTTTTCCAGCTTTAAAATTACACCTGTTTCTTTCCCCAAGTCTCAGTCCTCAGCTCTCCCTTTCCTTTCATTTCGGCTGAGGCTACAGCTCACAGCAGCAGTACCAACGGCAGCTGCAGTCCCCGAGTGCCACATTAATTTCTACTCAACAAGCAATTCTGAAAATTTCTAACGTTGGGTTCATAGAGGATGACAATATCATTTCCACGTTTGCTTTCTTTGGAGAATGTTTGTGTAATGAATACATTTCCTTAAGTATGACAATGAATCAGTTGAGAATTTGCCTCTGAATGCATGTACTCAGCAATTTAGCCATAGAATTAGAAACTCCTCGTTTTAAATGAGTATCTCTGAATAGGAATATTTGGGTTATAAAGTATACGTATGTGAGTAACAGGGTGGTTGGAGTCATAATTATTTTTATTTAAATAGCTCTGTAGGTGGAACCCATTTTGTATAATGTAATTTCAATGAATTTAAAGCTTTGAGTAATTCTTAGGGTTGTATAATACTGTTCTACCTTGGAGAACAAAATAGCTTTATTAAAAAAACTATTGAATTTTCACTAAAGCACTTTCAAAAGATTGAAATGATGTATGTTAAATTAAACTGAAATGGTAGATTGGTGCTTTCTATCTCTGCCTATAGAGAGAATGATGGAAATCTCTGATTAATGGCTATTCTCAGCACACTTCATTTTTTAAATTGAAGTATAGTTTATTTACAGTGTTGTGTAAGTTAAAGGTGTACAGCAAAGTGATTCAGTGTATGTGTTTGTGTGTGTATATATATATATATTATTTTCCAGATTCTTTCCCATTATAGGTTATTACAAGATATTGAATATAGTTCTCTGCTATACAGTAGGTCCTTGTTGTTTATCTACTTTATATATAGTAGTGTGTATCTGTTAATCCCAAACTCCTAATTTATCCCCCACTCTTTCCCCTTGGGTAACCGTAAGTTTGTTTTCTATGTCTGTGAATCTGTTTCTGTTTTATAAATAAGTTCATTTGTATTATTTTTTTAGATTCCACATATAAGTGATATCATATGACATTTGTCTTTGTCTGACTTACTTCCCTTAGTATGATAATGTCTAGGTCCATCCATGTTGCTGCAAATGGCATTATTTCATTCTTTTTTATGGCTGAGTAATATTCCATTGTATGTGTACCACATCTTCTTTATCCAGTCATCTGTTGATGGACATTTAGATTACTTCCATGTCTTGACTGTTGTAAGTAGTCCTGCTGTGAACATTAGGGTGCATGTATCTTTTCAAAATAGAGTTTTTTGTCTTTTCTGGTTATATGCCCGGGAGTAAGATTGCTGGATCATATGGTAACTCTATTTTTAGTTTTTAAAGGAACCTCTATACTGTTCTCCATAGTGGCTGCACCAATTTACAGTCCCACCAGCAGTGTAGGAGGGTTCTCTTCTCCATGCTCTTTCCAGCATTTATTATTTGTAGACCTTTTGTTGATGACCATTCTGACCGGTGTGAGGTGATACCTCACTGTAATTTTGATTTGTATTTCTTTAATAATTAACAATGTTAAGCATCTTTTTGTGTGTTTGTTGGCCAACTGAATGTCTTCTTTGGAGAAATCTCTAGGTCTTCTGCCCATTTTTTTAATTGGATTGTTTGTTTTTTTGATATTGAGCTTGTATGAGCTGTTTGTATATTTTGGAAGTGAATTCCTTGTTGGTCACATCATTTGCAAATATTTTCTCCCATTCCACAGGTTGTCTTTTCATTTTGTTTATGGTTTTCTTTGCCGTGCAAAAGCTTTCAAGTTTGATTAGGTCCCATTTGTTTATTTTTGCTTTTACTGCCATTACTCTAGGCGCTGGTTCAAAAAAAATATTGCTGCAACTTGTATCAAAGAGTGTTCTGCCTATGTTTTCCTGTAGGATTTTTATAGTATCTGGTCTTACATTTATGTCTCTAATCCATTTTGAGTTTATTTTTGTATACGGTGTTAGAGAATGTTCTAATTTCATTCTTTCACATGTAGCTCAGCACACTTTCTAAAGTTAACTATTTCATGAGTCAGATGTTTCTAAAGAAAATACTGCTGGGGCTGGCTTTCTTTACTGCCACTAGATTTATTTCATCAGGGAAGGTAGCGTCTGTACATATTTACAGAAGCTGTATATCAAGCTGGCTAAGGTTTTTTACTTTTCTTTTTATTCTAAGTTCTTTTTAATTTTGCCCTCACAGAAATGACATTTTAAAAGGCATGCATTGTTTCATGAAAATGTCTTTGGTAGAGGGCTAAAGATCATCGTCACTCAGGTATCTGAAAGCCTTGAAGTCTTGGGTAGGGCTCAGAAGTCTTCATACCATCATTCACGTTTACTCTTGTAGTTGGAAGCCCTTATATCTGTGCTTTTGTGCAGAAACCTCTCTCGAAGGTCTTGTCTTCCAACGAATAACTCTCCCCATCTTCTCGTCACTGTCATCCTCTGACCGCGAGACCTCCCGCCTCTTGTGGGGGCAGCATGCGTGGCCAGCAGCCGTCTTACATCCTAACCCCTGATTTCTTGGTCTGCCTGATTTCCAGTGGATTCTTTTTAAGATTTCCTCCTTTTTATCTCAGCAGCTTACGCTCCAAGCCTTTCATGATCTTTGCTTTCTGATCACCTTTCCAGGTAGGAAACTTCAGAGCAGAGTTTCTCTGTAGTTTGGTATATCTCAGAAGGCTTGAAGGCAACAATTAGAAATGTTGGTGAACCATGGACCCCACTTGCTCATAAGCGTATTTTATTTGGCTCACACAGTGTTGTCAAAATCTAGAAATTTTCCATAATATAGATTCTTGGCCTCTTTTAAAATGCCAGGCAATTTGACAGTACTGAACCGTATTCCCGTAATCAGCTGGAACTGGCTTCAGGCTGCCCGCTTTTTGTGGGACACATACTCCTCATTTTGCTGCAAGTACCACCATGTCCTCAACGTAACCTTCTGGGCCAGGAAGCATTTGGGTCTGTGCCCTCCTCTAAGGAGAATGAAACTTGCCTTCTAAAAGTCTTAGCAGTGAGAGTTCACTTCCTCATCTGCCTCTTGCTACAACCATATGGTTTCTCTTCTGGAAATAAAACAGCTACTATCCGGAGTGAAATGGAGAGTCATAAGACATGCGTTTGGATACACAAATGCCCCAGGGAGGAGAAGACAGCTCATAGCAAGCAGTCACAAAGTCAACACAGCAAGAAACAATTTCACAAATAGAGAAGGGGAGGCAACAAACCTTAGCTGTGGCTGGTCAGCTGCTGTCAGCTCCAGGGCTGAAGAGTTGTAGTTTAAATGAAAGTTACATGATCTAATCACAGTTTCCATGACCTGAAACTCGTAATTTGTTAGAATGTTTCATTTTAATGTTTCATAAGGATAGCAGGTGTTCAGTGAGAGATGCTGCTGTCCTGGGCACTTAGCAAAAGTTCTGTCTAATCCTTATGAAAGTCCAGAAAGAAGGCAGTTATGGTAGCCCCAATTCACAGAGGAGAGGCATGAGATTCATCGTTTATTTTGCTCATAAGGGGCAAGTGGGATTTTTAGCCTAATCTACTTTGATTTTTAAATTGTTGCTGTTCTTCACAAGCCTCACTGCCTGTCTTAGTAAGTTTCTACTGTCATCTTCATCATGCTGTATTTTGTTGTGATTTGGCAGACCCGAGACTCAGTTTTCTTATCTGGAAAAAACAGGTGTCATGCCTACTCTTCCGGTTTTGCAGGGTGTTGCAGTGTTCATTGAAAAGATGCATGTGGAGGGGCTGGGTAAATGGTGAAACACTAGATCACCAGAAGAGGTGATGCAGTTCCATTTTCTCACCTCTGTGTTCACATTTGCTGGCCCGGAAACTTACCAACAATTCAGATTGCTGTGAATTGGAGATGGGGATGTCAGAACATAGTCCTTTAGAAGCAAGGGTTGTGGTCTTGTTTTAAGTGTAACCTTCATGCTTTGAAGGAGCGTGAAGCCTGCCAAATGTTTCAACAGTGAGTTGTTGGAGCCGCATTAGATAGGGATTCAGTATTTCATAATCAGGGTTATGGCCAGGGCACCTTGAACAACTTGGACAATTTTCTGTGTGTAATTCAGTTTCCTCATCTGAAAATTGAAGCAGTTCACTCAAATCATTTCCAACGCCCCAGCTCCAATTTCCACCATTGTCCATTTAAGTGACATTGAACTGTGTGCCTGTTTTGTTAGCTTCCTGTTTTTTTTATGCTGAATATTTATCAAGGTTTTTAGCCTTGTAAGGAATACTTTCAAAGGTTCCCATCGAGAGTTCCTTTCCCCCGCCCCATCTCATCTCCCAAAGGACCAACACATACTTGCATTCTTTTCGCCTCCTGTGTTTATGGAGATCTCTGTTAGCACATGTTTTATTCCTTTTTAAATCTGTGCTTTTGAGTTTTGAATGTCATTTAAGAAGTGACAGAGAAGCCTATTGAGAAATCCTGGCCAGAAAGAAGGTCTTCAGAGTCAAGATGGAGGTGGTGGGCCTGGTGCCAAGCTTGGGTGTCAGGTGACAACTTTGTTACTCTTTATTCAGGTGACTTCCTAAAACTTCAGTTTTAAATTTTAAAAAAAATTTAATGCAAAGTGTTGAAGGCTTTGCATCTGTGATTGTTGCGTAAGACAGTGAGCAGTGCAAATTTGGAGGAGGAATGAGGCCTTTACTTGGCTAACGATGGGAGTGAGCAGCTATTCAGGGCTTAGATTACTAGCTGCAGTTGCAAAAGGATCATTTTCTGTCATTTGCAGAGACAGTTCACTTCCTCCAAGGTGTGGCCAGTGCTGTTATTAACGATAATGCATCACGCTGTTTAAAATGCAAGTCATTGCAGGGTTCATTTTGAAAATAGAAGTTCAAGGGTCTTGGTTTACCTCCAGAGCGGGAGGAGGGATAGACATGTGAACACATGCCTGATTGCGTAGCTGGCTGTGAGACTGTGCCCTGCATGTGTTTAGAGATCTGACCTCGCTCTTTATACACTCTTCCCCCTGCGTCTTCTGGATGAATGTTGTTGAGGAGCTGCTGCAAGTCAAGATCACATGCTTCCTGGAGGCTTGTTTCCTAATTGAGTCACTTCCTTGAGAGACACCTCCAGTATCTCTTCCAGGGATGTGTTTCCCTCTATGGTACTTATCAGCTTATTGCTACTGACTTAGCTTTTGATTTTATAGGATTTTGGCTAATTTGTGTTTGTATATAATTTGAAGCAAATAATGAAAAATTAATGATACCATTTTCTGCATGAAGATTAGAATCAAGGAAGATAGGAAAGCCTTAAACTGGCCTTTAAACTATTTTCTCCTTGAAGTTCTGTTAATGAAAAGAATGTTTTGTGCCCCTTTACTATTCATCTTCCCTGTCAGGCAGAGGGTGAGGGTTATCAATTTTACCAAAGCACTTAAATTATAAAGGTGTCACTGCTGGGCAGTAAAACCGTCAACAAGCATTATGTATGAACCTAGTAATTTTTACCCCAATCCCTTTATTTGTGTAAGACCTTATTAAGAAGATTTCATTTTTCCTTGCAGTTGAGAGACACAGAACAGAATAAGACCAGCAAAATCAGGGGCCAGCTTTTGAAGGGTAGGCAGACCTGGCTGGAAGCTGTAGAGATGGCCCAGAGGGAGGAGGGCAGCGGGGGAGGGAGATGGCATTATCCGCAGGTGGGTTCTGAAATGCCGGCTTCTGCAGGGGAGGTCGTGTAGTCAGTTAAGAAAAATGAACAACAACGATAAAAAAACTCACCCACTTCACAGTTACCCACCCCAGGGCTGATGAATGAGCACAAGATAGCCAGCTGCGTAGGAAGCTCCAGGAAAAGGGGCTGCCAGTCTCCATCGGTGCCTCTAATAACCATAACGTCCCTTTGTACCTACCTACCAATCTCTGAGCCACATCCTGGGGGAAGCACAAAGATGAATAGTGCTGAGTTCTTACTCATTGGGCTCTTGTCAAGTTTAATAGGGTAGGAAGATTCCTGAGTATGTGGTTATAATACAAGGTGGTCTCTGGTAGCCCCTGAAAGGATCAGAAAATCAATGGCAGAGGTTCTCTGGGGCAAGCTGAAAGAACTGGGAGAGTGTTTTTTCAAGTGGTTTTAAGTGGGCCTTGAAGAACATGGGAGTGTATTGAAAATGTTCAGGGATGCCGTCACTGTGACATGTGTTTAATATATGGAACATGTTATATTTGCCCAAACTTTGAGCTTTTTTAGTATGAAAACACACTGGTTAATCTTTTATAGCGTGCATTCTCAGTGGTGGTGATAAACCCCCAAGTGTGCAAAAGTGGGTTCTTGGGAGGCAGAAACGATCTGGATGTTACATTGGTTTGTGGCCTTCCAAAGCACAGTTCTTCCTGAAAATTCTTTTTCCTTAATATTTAATTTTTCTTCTTAGGGAAGCAGTAGTGAGAAGATTGAGAAACACTGCTTTAGAGAATCATTACTTTTCATGCTTACACAATAAATGGCACTTTATTTAAAACATCACTCATTTTATGATAATGTGGCTTCACATATGAAATGTGGTTTGTTTCTCCTCATTCTTTACATCATTTTAATTACCAGAAGACAGTTGATATGATCCAAACTCTGGAATAACAGTGCCCTGGTGAATGCCGTATAAAAGATTCTGCAAAGACTATTGATGAATGTAATTAAATCTATCCATTAGGATCTGTTGTGCTTAATGCCTGATGAAGGAAGAAAATCACAGAACTGTTTCTATCTGTGATATCTGAATATGTGACATAACTTTGGAGGAGTAAAAGTTTTTCTAAAATGTGGGAACTCATGAATTTGCTGATTATTGTATTCTTTATTATAAAAATTAATTTAAAAGATTAATAATTATTTTCCATGAGGATAATGGTCTACTTGGAGATCTACAGCAAATGTGTACTGAGACTTATTTTTAAAGATAGGTCAAATGAAAGCAAAAAAAAAAAAAAAGGAGTCTGAAGACTCGTGACAAATGGATGAGAGTGTGTCTAGTCGCTAGTCATTACGTAAACACTTTGTTTATGCAGTGAGTTGCTGGGTGCATGCCTGCCCTGGTGAAACCCTCATAAAGGGGGCCAGGCATGCATTCAAATGAGAACAGTAAGTTGTAACATGCACAGTATAATCAGTGTTTTGTGTAGAGTTCAGAGGGGTGTGGGGCAGGGGGGAAGTACAAGCAAAGATGGTCTGATTTGGAAAAGAGAAGGTAGAGGAGGACCTTCAGTGGCAGCAACATAATAAAATGAATTTGAACTTCAGCATGAAGGATTTAAGTAAAGCTCAACATGCAATGGTGTTGAACCCAGAGCAGAAATGGCTGAATCTGTGTCAATTCATCATCATAAAACCTTCAAGAGAGTTTTCAACTTGGAGTCATTTATAAAAAAAAAACAGCTTTGTGAGGCTCTTTAATGAGCAGATTTTCTCTCTTGGATTTTAGAGTCTTGCCTTTTACGGGGATAGGTTTACAGCAAGAAAGTACACTTTTTTAAAACAACTGAGGTGACTTGGTAACAGCTGTAGAACCTGGTCATCGTTGCTCCCACTGAACACCAGCCACCATGCCCCTTCCCTTCACGCTTATCCAGACCAAGAGAGAAAGTGATCCATTTTGTCCAGGATGCCTTGGGACCACTAAAAGGAGTTTGCATTATATATACTTAGTTTTTCAAAGTAGTGGCATTCCTTCTTTCCTTCATTTGCTAAATATTTGGGTGCTGTCTCAGTGCCAACCCTTTCAGGGATGCTGTGGTAAATAAGACGCTTGTTGGAAGACGGAAATATTGAATAATATCCTCCAAACTAAGAAGGAATTTTAAAGCTGAAAAATAAAGCAGGCAACTCCATAAAGTGCAACTATGAAGTTTATTGTGAGTAACTTAGGTACAGGCAGGCTTGGGCAGACGATACTCCTCAGGTATTGGCCACTGCACCTCACACTACCGTAAGGAGCACAGGCGGACTTAAAAGGGGCTGGAGCTAAAAATAAAATCTGACTACTAAGAGAGAAGCAACAGAAACCGAAGGTTTTCCTCCCTCTGGGGGTCTCATGTCCACTAACCATCTGTGTCAGCAAAAGGCAGGCACTCTTCCAGTTTTCGTAACAGATGAAGGCAAGGGTAAAGGTTGATAGGGAACTTACCCGGCTTGGGCGCATTCCTTGTGAGTTAGGATAAAGATCAGTCACACAGAGAGGGGACAGGTCGGACTGCAGGCCTAAGATGGAGCTGACACATGGAGTCAGTGTGGTCCAGCCACACCACTTCTTCCCCTTCGCGCTCTGCCCGTCCCCTCCCTCCTCCCTGAGGGTGTGGGCATGTGCACACACACACACAGAGCTTGTATCTTCATTGAAGGTGGAAGCAGTAGGGATTATGATTCCAGAAGACTCTTACACATCTTTAAGCCCAATTTGTAAATTGCTCTAATGATCACATAAACACATTGGATTAATATGTAGCTCAATTTAAGATAAGACATAACATAGTTCTTAGGTAATTTAAATCTAGCCTAGCTGTGGAGGTGAAATAAACGATGGTGATGCAATAAGCAGGTGCATAGTAACCGATAAAGCTGCAGGACTCCCCAAGTCTTGGGATCTCCCAGGCCATTTTTTGATACAGATACTGCTTCACTTCACAGAAATTATAGTTTTTGATGGGATGCCAGATGTGATGTCAGATTCTACTTAGCATCAGTTCATTGTAAAATTGTGGACAAAGGCTTCCCTTTTGAAAATGGTCCTGGGACATTTTTGCATCCAACTAACATGGAGGCATAAGCATTAGATTTATTTACAACCTGAAACAAACAAAAAACAAAAGACTAACCAATTATATATAAACAACAATTCAAGGGACACTTGTTGCCTGATGCCCAAAGTTTTCCGTTCTCTGGGAGTTGGGAAACCAATGAGGTGAGCCTTCCTACTGTCCCAGCTTTGAGAGAGGGGAAAAGCCCAGTGGAACCAAGCCAGGTTCCCGAGTTGAATATGAGCTGAGAGTCCGAGGAGACCAAGGAAGCTAGACTTCCCAGAACAGCATACTGAAGAGATAGCTCTACAGAGGGAGTGTGCCAGAGATCTGCAGAGAGCGCACCTCCAGTTTCAGCAGAGTCGTTCATGTGAGGTCAGCTCATTCACGTGAGGAACCTGTCTGAGACTGGAGAAGAAGCCCTTCACGAGGATTAGAGGAGCAGCATCCAGTGCTCACGCCGAGCCGGGAACAGTGCCTGTTGCCATCAGCCAGACCAGAGAACGCTATCACTCGTAGGAAGGATGTTGGGTAGTTCTCAGCAGGGTCTTGTCTTGAACAGTGGGGAATAATTAGCCCTAAACTAAATGCTTTCTCATCCTGCCTAGCTAATCTTTTTTGTTTGTTTGATTTTTTGTTTGTTTTTATAAATTTTGTTTTTTATTGAAGTGCAGTTGATTTACAATTTTAGTTTCAGGTGTACAGAAAAGCAATTCAGTTATATGTATACATACATACTTTTTTTCAGATTCTTTTCCATTATATGTTATTATAAGAAAGTGAATATTGTTCCTTGTGCTGTACAGTAAGTCCTTGTTGTTTATTTTATATATAGTAATGTGTGCCTGTTAATCCTAAATTCCCAATTTTACCCTCCCCTGCCCTTTCTCCTCTGGTAACCATAGTTTGTTTTCTGTGTTCATGGGTCTATTTTTGGTTTGTAAATAAGATTTGTATCATTTTTTAGGTTCCACATATAAGTGACATCATTTGATATTTGTCTTTGACTTACTTCACTTAATATGATAATCTCTAGGTCCATTCACATTGCTGCAAATGGCATTATTTCACTCTTTTTTTTTTTTTTAATCCACCTAACAAATCGTAAAGGGAAAATCTGCAAGAATCAGATCCTTAACAAGTAGCTGTGTCCCAGAGCACGTCTCAAGAAACTCATAGGTATACAGAAATATTCAGTACCCAACAAGGTAAAATTCAGCATCTGGAGTGCAATAAAAAATTACCAGGCACTCAAGGAACCAGGAAAATAAGACTCAGTTGTTAACTTTGCTTGACCGTCCCTCACAGGCCTTGAGACCTAAAGTGATTTGAATGGAGAAGTCTTTAACTGCCAGCTGATATCTGGAAAGTTGGACTCTTAAAGCTTTGAAATCTCAGGGACCCAAGAAATTGGCCCCAAATGTAAAAAATTTGGCCTTTTGAGCATTGGGTCCTACTTACTCATCGTCTTTTCTCACTGCTCATTAAAACTGTACACTTTTGCCACTGCAGTGTTCAAAGTCTGCTCTGCTGCTTGGGCTGTGTGCCATGGCAGCCCGCAGAGAGGATCCTGACTGGGTGTGTCTTTGAGGTGTAGTGTTCCCCATTCCCGCCTTTCCCAACTTCAGTTTCAGTGGTTCATTTGACGTTCTAATATCTTTGCCAGCTTCCAACTTAGAAAATCACCAGTCTCTATTATTGGGCCAATATTCTCCATGAAGACGAAGTGGTCTTTGGGAACATGACCAACCTTCCTGAATTTGGGTCTCGAGGGGGCAATACACTGAGTGCTAAAAAACCAGGACAGCGGGTCCACCCAGCTTTAGGCCCACTTACTCTAGTGACTTGAATCAGTACATATATTCTTTGTCATGTGGAGAACTTTTTAGGGACATCCTAACACAGGACTCTGGTTGACCTTTCTTCTGTGTTTGGCTGTGGGCAGGGACTGGGTTAGAGGAAGCTCTGTTCGTTTAGAGGTGCCTGATCTCCGAAGCTTTTGCAGATCCTACACTGTGATGAGTGAGAGCGTAGGAGCTGTCTCTTGACCATTATAAGATTTTAGTCCTCCTTCCTCCTTCCACCCACCCACATACTTTTAAAATTCTTAATTGTTTGATAATGCTTTTGCGTCATCTTGCCTTCCAGAAGAGAGAGAGACAGACAGACAGACAGACAGACAGATATTTACCCATTTCTGATGGATCCAGAATGATTTAGGAGGCCTTTTACCTCAGTGCCTCCTAGATAAAAGTCAAGTTTCCACATGATGCTTGTGACTTCATGAACTTTTCTTCAGGCCTTACAGCAGGCCAGGCTTTCACTGGTGGTTACGAAACTAATTTTGTCTTCGTAACACTGAGAAGTTAGGTACTAAATTACCATGTTTAGGTGGAGAAACTCAGCTTGAAACTAAGTAACTTGCCCAAGTTCACTCTCCACCCCCGTAAGTACTAAAAGTGGTGTGTGGATAAGGCAGAAATTGTGAAGCTTGTAGAGAATGATCAAAGTTTAGGATACGTTGCTGTTCGCCATTGAATGTTAGGATTTTCTAGATTTAGGTCATTCCGGGGTTGCAGCAAGCCAGCATAGTTTTTACGCAAAGCTCTGGCCATGTGGAAGTAGAGAGGCCATTCATTAGGGTACCAGTTGCCTGAGCTCCCTTGTTGTCCTCGAAGTCTGCTAGTTCTCCTGTGCTCCACGTGTCTGCTACAGCATAGCACTAAACATCCTGCTGCTCAGCTTTTTGAAAAAAAATTGATCTATTTCTGTTAATTTTTTCAACATAAGGCAAAAATCAACTTTACTTCTGTGTGTGAGCAACAGAGAGAAAATGAAATTTTGTTCTTATTGGCTTATTCAATTTTTCGGCTTGTTTGCTGGGCACCTTTTTATCAGAAGTCCTTCTAGACCAAGTGGCATTTATGGAGGTTAATTTGAATGACATGCAGCCTGTCCATTTCTGTAAATACTATGTGAACTTTGTCCATATTCCTCATATGCACCTTCTGCTCCCACCACTAGGGCTTTCCATGCACTTGACCTTGGAACCAGCTCTTAGCTGGGCAGACAGTAGTGGAAGGAACACCCTGGTACTGACTGTGGGAGTGACGATGAGGACATTGCCTTTGTCAGTGATCTTCCCCGTAGGAAGACCCATAGCAGGAGAAATTTCCTTCTGAACCAGCTCTGGTCTCCCTGCAGAACCAGTAACCTTGACCTGTGCGTGATGGGAAAATGTGACAGCCACTGTTCCCTTTCTGGTGTGGCAACCAGGAAACTGGGAGTTGCCTTTGAGGCTTAATTTTAACTGTGTCTGAACTACGGTCACCACATGGGCATTTAAACTCCTCCTGTCTTTGCGCTTTTATTTTCTCTCATTTCTTTTTATCTTGAGTTTTACATTTTAAAAACAATCATTTATTGTATGCATTTGTAAAAAGTTTCATTTCCTCAGAGGGTTAAAGCCAGATACAGATTCTTCTCACAACTTTGTATTCCAGTAAACATGATAAACATATAGAAATGGTGAAAGAATAATTCAACGAATACCTGAATCCTTTTCCCTCAAATTAAAAATTTATTAACATTTTGATAGCATGCTTCCTCTCTCTCTCTATATATATATATTTTTTTTCTTCCATGAATCTTTGACTACAAAGACACATACATTAAATTTTTGAAAATTTTTTGAAATGTCTATACAGCTTTGGAGTTTGGAGCCAATTAAAAAGGTGTCATTTATTGTTCAGTTAGTCTATAAATAGCTATTATATGTTTGGGAATTTGTGAGAGGCTTTAGAGCAGCTGTTTCAGTAGATCACCTTTGGATTCGAACCAAAGTCTGTTGATGGAGAGGTATGGGTGCTATTTTAAGTTCCTTTCCTTGCTTATTCATAAAAACAAGCAAAGTGACAGACTTCCCTGGAAACTAGTCCGTTCAGTCACAGTGCATTGTGTCACTTAAAACTCCCCTTCCTCTGGGAGGGGAGAGGATTTTAGTACTTTGGATTTTATAGCCCTTACCAGTGACCACGATTAACCTCTTAAGTGCCCGATCTAATAGACACTTGAACTTTTCCTGGCGCCTGGCACTTTACCTTCTTAAATCCTCACCTCCTTGGCTTCTGTGAAACTGTCCAGGAGTGGGATCTGCCTTCCGAATCTGCGAAGGTTCTCAGCTTCCTTTTCCTGAAGTGATGGAGAGTGGTGGGGTTTGGAGTTTAGAATCAGATGGTAGTCCGAGTCTGGGCTGAACCACTCGGTGGCTGTCTGAACCTGGGTTAGTCAGCTTTCTGGGTTCAATTTTTATGCAATGGAGCAAGTAATACCTCTCCTGTCTGATTGTTGGGAGACTCGAAAGTGATAACATACAACTAAATTATGAAGTATTGACAAGTGTTACATTAGTCATTTTCCTTAATAGTAGAAAGTATCTTGTAGTTAATAATTTGGAATGCAGATGGCGTGTAATTATTTAAATAGGAAAATAGTTACCCCTGATGGTGATTTACCTCCTAGGCTCCATAATGCTGAACAGTCAGGATGGCCCCTTCCCCCTTGTTTGCAGCCGCTTCCACCTTTGGAGACAAGCTTCCTGTGTATAGCCTTTCCCTCCCTTCCTCTCCTCTGCCCATTTCTTGTTTATTGCCAGCATGAGTCCCAGGTGTGGCAGACTCCTGACCGCCACTACCCAAAGCCCGTTCCTCCAGCTAGTGACCCCCTAGAGCCCTGCCAGGACTCTCATTCTCACCTCCTTCCTGGAGAGTCCTCACTGCCCCAGTCACGCTCCTGCCACTCACAGTGACCGGCCCCCCTCAAGTTCCTGTTCCTGCCATCGTAACTCCATGCCTCGCCAGGTTCCTCCTTTCCATCTCCAGAAGCCCGTTGAGCTTCTGACTCTAGAAGCACCAGGGGCGTCTGAACTAGGGGTGTCACATACTATTCTCTAGCTTGGTGGCATGAGGCCGAGGCTGCCTCATTCCCTCACTGAAGGGAACTCTAGTCCCTGGCTCAGTCAAAAGGACCGTGTTTCATCTAGGCCAGTGCTGCGCAGTGTCAGCAGTAAACCAGAAGCATCCCCGCCACTGGGGAACTGCTTTTGGTCCTACCTTAGATCTACTGAGCCAGAATCTTGCAGAGCGGGACCTGTGTTTTCAGAAGTTCTGCTGGTGACTCGTAGGCACACAAAATGTTGAGAACCATTATGAACAATAGAGGTTGGAATTCTAAATGTACTTTTCCGTACAAACAGTGTCACAAATCACATTTGTTGTCATTCAGTATTGTGCTTTATTAGGTTATGGATTAGTAAAATTTCCAGGTAAGCCTGTGAGCGGATCTAATGTTGTTTTGGTCAAAATGTTCATCAAGTCATCTTACTCAGGAACTTTGAGCTGTAGCCCTGTAGGAATGCATTAATAAGTTAGAAAGTATTTTGAAAATGTAGGATGTGAGAATTTTGTACTGCTTTTATTATTTACTGATGAATTCATACTTCGTGTCAGCGCAGAAAGGATATGTTGAAACCAGCATATAAAAACATGTAATTTGGAAAGGTAATGAAGTGAGAATCACCCTCATGGCCCTTTTTATGAAGAAAAATTCTTCCTCCTGATTTCCTCTCATGCTCCTGGTTCCGCTATTAAAATTCATTCTCAGACCTTTGGAGCCTGTTTTTTTTTTTTTTTTTTTTTTACTCCAGCCAGGATTCTGCAACAATGAGATCTATTTTAATCTCTAGATTGAAATGCAGTAAGGAAGGTAAACAGTTACCTCATTTCGAGTCTATGGAATTTCCAACAATTTCTGAGACTTACGTAAGTCCCTCCGTATCCCAGGGTGGTGCTTGGGATTAGTGGTGATTAGTTCTCAGCTGCTAAATTTCTAATAATTGACCATTCCACTCTCTCCTAATGGTAAACATCAGGAATAATTCTCTGTATTAGTTTAGCATTTATTCATAGACCGCAATTTTAAAAATGTCTTCCCAGTAAACTTTGGTTAGCTCAGTTGATAACAAGTTAAAGATACTCAGGGACTAAATATACCTGACCGGAGTATCTCAGTGTCTCTTTTTGGTCCTGTCAAAATTTTACTGTTTAAAAAAAAAAGTTTCCCTTTTAATGCTTAAGATAAGTATCTAGAGATTCTTGAGCTTATGATAAGACTTTCAATTCCAAGTTACTGTTTCTCCACTGAAGTCAACAAACATTTCATTCAGTAGCTTTCTGACCACCTGCTGTATTGCCCGGCACTGGGCTGGTCTTTGAGAATTCAGGGTCAGATAGGGTTCTACCTCTGTCTTCATGGTGCCTGCTTATTACTATCATAATAGTACAAAGGGGCGAAGGAGAGTTGGGTGTTGTTGGACTCCTTAACTAGCAGTTGACAACCACCTGAGGGGAATTTATTATAGGATATTGGGGTTACCCAGAGATTACAAAGATAAATGAATCTTGGAAACAGCTAAGTCTGAGGACTGTTTGTCTAGGGACTCGGACTCCACTGAGATTCTCTTTATTTCTAATCTGTACTCCTCTTTTATATAACGCTTTATTTCTCCTTTGTCTCTCTCTGTCTCCATCTCTCTCCTCTGCCTCTCTCTTCCTTCTCCCTCTCCCACCATTTTTTTCTTTCATTTTCCATGGAAGGGCCCTAATTGGCTCACCCAGAGTCAGGTGGCCATCCCTAAACCAATCAGCTGGATGGTGGAGTGTAGGAAGGCAGGACAATGTCTAGAAGAAAGTGTGTCTGGACAGGTAAGACATGGTCTCTGCCACATCTTTGCTAAGCACTTTACATTTGTATTCATTCTCTTAATCCTCACAGTAGCCCAGTTTTATAGCTAGAGAAACTGAGTTGTAGGAAGGTCAAGTAATTTACCGAAGTCACACAACTAGTATGTGGCAGAGCTAGGAAACCAGTCCAAGTTTCTGGTCATTTCCATCAGTGTCACACTGCACTGCTTACCAGCTCCGTTGCAATGATTAAGAACTACAATAAAAATGTGCTTGTGAAACAGCCTTAGGATGATGTGGCCCTTAAACTGAGTGTTGAGGGCCAGGGGGCATGTGTCAGACGGGGAGGAGGACAGATCATTCCAGGTGGCGGGAGAGTCACATGTGAGGGAGTTGTGGCATGTGGCTACACTGTGTTCTGTAAACCACAGGCTGGCTTTCGTGGCTGAGAATAGGTGTGAGGAGAGCAGATGGGAAAGCCGAGGATATGGACGGGGCCGGACCAAGAAAGATCCTTGTGTGGCAAGCTAAGGAGTTTACATTTTACCCTGATGTCTTCAGAGTCCATTGGAAGGACTTGGAACATGGGAGAGACACGGCCATACTGAGGGCTGAGAACGGTCAGTCTTGCTGTGCTCTACAGGATTTACTGGAGGAGGGGGCACCTGGTTAGGTGGTTTATGCAGTGGTGCCTGGAGGACGCTCTGAGGGCCTGAGTTGGGGATCTACTCACGGTTGTGAGGTAGAATCTGCAGGCTGAGGGACTAGATGTGGGTGCGAATAACATGCTAGGAGGGCAGGGACATTATTTGGAATTCTTGGTCTGCTATGACCGGACACCAGGAGGAGGATGGTATTTGAGACGGAAATAGACAGCAGAAAGAAGGAGAAAATGCATACAGGTTTGGGTAGCTTGAATGTGTGCAATATGCAAATGCCAGTCTCCTGAAGGCAGTCGGAGACGCAGGTCTGGCACCCCAGAGATCTCTACTGTAGATGTGAAAATGGCACTACTTACTGTTGAGATTTTGAATGAAGCCTTGGGAATAGCAATCTCCAGGGCGAATTTCGTAGAAAGAAGAACCAAATGGGAGCCCTGGGGAACAGCAGCCTTTGAGGTTCACTTGCACACCCGCCTCCCCCATTAAAGGGCTGGCTAGAGAAGTTGGAGTTAATCAAATTCCTCTTGTATAGAGACTTAACATATGTCAGATTTGGTTTACTAGGTATCAGAGGGTTATCTTAGTACTGCTCTGAAACCATGTTTCATAATAAATTAATTTTGGCTAGTAAAGCCTTTTAAGATTTACCATTAACTGGAGGTGGGGGTAGGGATAGATAATAGACTCAACAGTTGGAAACGAAGTCTTCAAAATCCCCATTCAAGCAGAGATCCTCCGACTATCCCTGAAAGGTGATCAGCCAACTTTTGGATCTATCCAGCGAAGGGAATTCCTACTTTCTGATGGAACTCACGACGTTGCCGGGCAGCTTTAAACTGGTTGTGTCAGGACTGCCTTTCTCCTACTTCTGGCTCCCTCTTGGGCCTCTGGAGTTTCCCTCCTACACGGCCATCCTGGCCAAGGCTGCCTTGGTGTAGGCTGTCCCTGTTAACAGAGCTGGTGTGCTGAATTAAGAAGATAGAGATCATGACCCGCTGAAGGAGGAGGCACAAGTCACACACACTGGAGCAGCCAGTGGCTCCCTCAGCATCCAGTTCCCACTTTGGGGAAGTGAAACCCTTGGGTCGTTTTGATGGAAGACAGTTTCAGGAAGTACAGTCACAAGATTAATAATTTACAGATTCCAGAGTCAAGGAGGCACCATGAGCTGGCGGAAGGGCGGTCCTCCATCCCAGGTCACCAGCAAGCAAGAGATTCAGAGCAGGGGAGCAAGCATCTCTGACAGTCATCCCTTGGGGATTGGTTCCAGGACCCCCATGGATTTTAGACTCTGGATGCTCAATTCCATAGTTCAAGGAATACAGCCGGCCCTGGGTATTTGCAGATTTCACATCTGTGGATAAGGAGGGCTGACTGTAACTTATAAAGTGATTAGGGTGGAGGTCACTAATTTTCTTGGGCTCAGCTCTATCTGGTTATTTTTATAAGTGCCCTGGGACAAGCAAAGTAGGAACTTATAGTGGGGATCCTAAACTCAGTCCCTTATCTAAATGTCCAGTCTCTGGATGTGAGCAGGGTTGCCATACTGTAAAAAGCCTAGGCAGCAATTCAGAACAACCAAAGTTGTCTTTCTCATCACAGCTGCCATTTGGTTTTAAGGCCAGCAGTCGAGCCCAGGTTAAGATTCCACCTAGTGGTGCTCTAGGCTCTATTTTATCAACCACTTCTTTGCCAGAGATGTTTGGGGGTCACTTGACATGTCTTGCTCCCAAGTTCATTAGCACTCAAAATTAAATAAGTTTTTCCTTTGGAACATAGATTTATCTTCCTTGAAGCAAATTGATGGGAAACCCCCATAAAAGTATTTCAAGCTTTAAGAAACAAATAGGCAGGCTTAGAACTCATCCATTATCCTAGTGTCCCCCATGGATGTTACGGAGAATAAGAGTTTACTTGTTCACTCAGCTAACATTGATTGCCTGCCTGCTCCCTGCTGTGTGACTTGAGATGGGGCAGAACGTGGCCAAAAGCAACATCCAGCTTTAGGAAACATCTCTGTTTTTAACAAAAAGAAATAATGTTGGGAGCCCACCTTGTCCTTTTTACTTAAAGGCGATGTTGGTCACCTGATTTTAAATAGTTGACATTCTTGTCAGTGCATTTGTCTCCTTCAAGGTCATAGCAATGTCTCATGGTACTTCCTAGTTTTTGAGCGTAGAGAGATCAATTTGTCTGAAATGGAACACAGACTGGCCCTTCTAGGGCCTCAGGGCTTAAACTAGCATGTTCTTTCCCTTGGAAATTAGAGAGGCTTGGATTGCTGCCTGAGCTTTGCCGTGGGTCTGAGCACAAAGGTAAAAATGTTTGATCAGATTAAAATCTGCTTTCAAAGGACTATTTTTCTTTCTTTCTTTTAAATTCAGGCTTTAATCTGGAAACAAAACAG